>NC_090445.1:783806457-785076159 GCF_031143425.1 Pleurodeles waltl
TCTTGCTTAGGTCTTGCACAGTCCTTTTCCAAAGTCCTACTGTTGGTTTTAGGGAAAACAAGGTACTTACCTCTTCTCTCCTGGTTGCTGGGGGGCACCCTGGTACTCACCTCTTGGGGTTCCTAGTTCCTCCCACTCCACTCTACTGATTCCACTTCCTTGGGTGGGGGACTGCCTTTCACATTTCACTTTTTTGGTATATGGTTTGGTCCCCCCAGGGCTCTCACTATTACTTTTACAAAATCCTATTTCTTTCTATGCTTTTTACTGATTGCTAATGTGTATGCAGTAGTGTGTTTACTTACCTCCAGTTGGGGTATTTCCTATGCAATATTTTATTAGTATTTGTGTTACCACAATACAGTACCTTTATTTTTTAACAGTGTGGTTCTTTCATGAGTTTGAGTGCTGTGTGACTATAGTGGTACGGCATAAGTTTTGCATGTCTCCTAGATAAGTCTTGGCTGCTCATCCACAGCTACCTCTAGAGAACCCTGGCTTCCTAGACACTGCCTACACTTCACTAATAGGGGATACCTAGTATAAGGTGATAACAGCATAGGTGCTCATCACACACCAGGCCAGCTTCCTACAATGGGCATGCAGTGTTCACGAACCGGAATGTCAGACTAGAGGAAGAGAACATTTTCTTCCCAAGTTGTTCCAGTCTTTTTGATTCACTCTCCGGGGGTGCGGAAGGGAATGCGCCAGAAGAGGAAGAAGCCTACATGACTAAACTCTCAGGCGTAGGATGTCGGGTCAGGAATTTAGGGTCGTTAGGCGCAGGCTTATGTGGATGGGAGATTGTCCTGTTAACAGGAGCCCCTGTGCTAGGTTTTGACCACGTCCGCAGCAGGACATCAGTGAGGGCTTCATTAAAGGGAAAAAGGGGTTCAGATGTGGAAGCCATGGACTGAAGCACCTCATGCAGGAGGTTAGACCCGACAGCCACGGAAGGTAGCTCCTCCCATCATTGAGTACAGAGCCCCCTCCTCCATAGCCATGGTAGGTGGAAAAAGCATGCAAAAGTCAGGGGAGGTTTCTAGACCACTGGCTTCACCCAATTCCTGACCCCAGACTGCACCGGGATCTACAAGCTGGTATTCCATGGGGTCCAGTGACCCTCTCCACACTCACTGTACCCATAATCATAAGGGTCAGGGATTAAAATCCCCAAAATCGTAATTGATAATGGGTGACGCTGTTCCGGCTCCGGAGTCAGGATTGAGTATGGGGTCGACGTTGATAGTGGGCCTGACCGACATCGGGAGCCTTGACTTCTGACCAGGTGCTTAGGGGGGGAGGGACGGGGGGGGGGGCGGCGGAACGTCGCGATGGCATGTCCGGTGTCAGATGGGATACAGTAATGGATCCTGGGGTGCCATCAGGAGCTGAGGTCGTAGCAGCCAGCGCGGAATACGAGGGGGTCCCTACTGGGCCCGAGGGTATCACAGGAGGGTCAGACTGCCCAAAAATGACACGCATGGCCTCATAGAACTCCCTGAGTTGGGCAGGGTGGCTCATGCTCCCAGAAACTTGGGTAGGCGCTGAGCCAACCCAGAAGCAGGCTCAGAGGACGGAGGCTTAGAAGAATGACGATCCTCCCGCATCGCATCAGCCAAGTGACAGGTGAAGATGAAGAACATTTGATCGTCTTCGACTTCTTTGTCTTGCGCCCGAATGTACCGAAGACTTAGAGTGGGATGAGGATGACTGGTGATGGCTCTGCAAGCATTCTCATGACCTTCCTCTCGATCGAGACCGGAAGCAATGCGGAGCAGAGGATCAGACTGCCATGCATGACCATTAGGGACCGCTCACTCAAAGCCTTCAGGGTTCAAGGCCCGACACGAAGAGCACAACTTGGGGTCATAGTACCACAAGCACAAAGTGCAGATCTGTCACCCACATCATGGGGTGACCGGAGTGAGATGGCCTGAACCCGGTCTTAAGGAAAGACATCACCATCCACTGAGTCAGAAATCTTCGACAAGAGGGTCAAAAAGTCACAGAGGGTAGCTCTTCTCCAAATATGTGTGTATGCTGGCAATGAAAGAAAAGAAACAATTTCCGCATTGGAGTCACTCCTATATACAACCGCAACGTCATCACAGCAATGCCTACGAAGGACGAGGAGTCGACAGATGCCACTTGATGGGGCACAAGGGTACTGCTCAAAGAAAAATCTCTGGATCCAGCCTCATGCCTGGGGGTAAGGAATCTGCAACTAGAATTCTCTATCAGAGAGATGAAAATAGGTGTCCTGGAGATCCAAGAAAACCGGTCAAAATCTCCTGAGTCTGAGGCCAACATACCTAGCTCAGTGACAACATTCTGAACTTCTCTTGCCAGATAAATAGATTCAGAAGGCAGAGACACAGAATAGGACTCAGGCGTCCAATCTTCTTGGGGACCAGAAAGTATAGAGTATTAAATCCTGTTCCCCTGTATTCTGGAGGCTCTTTTTTTCCGTTAGGCAAGGACGTTTGTCTCCAAGACTGACATGTAACTTGGTGAGCACACACTGATGGCAGGAAGTGGATCCATGGGTACTATAAGATGGAAAAGGCAAAGCCCCAGTGTATCAGCTGGATGACCTTGCATGCCACTGCAATCGTCTCCCTATCAGTGACAAAATAGGATACCCCCCCTATCAGTGACAAAATAGGATACCCCCCCCCCCACCAGAAAATGCTAAATGGCCCAACAGGTGAGAAAAAAGGTGCGATCAATATAAGGCCTATGGACGTCTGTACTTAAAAAACACTTCTCCCATGCAGCTATTACAGAGGCTCGAAGTAACCCTGTTAAATGGAAGCAAGGGCTCTGAAGTAACTGTGGGGGGGGGGGGGGGGGGGGGGTTGCAAGGTATCTATCAGAATGTTAGACTTTATCTCCACAAAAAGTTAAGTCAGTTACTAGGCTTTCTGAATAACTGCCGAAAATGATGAAACCACCACCAAGAGGGGTAAAAAATGGCCCTACTTGGAGAAGTGCTAAGGCCAGAGACATTCTCCAAGTCCAGCTAAATGACTGGTATGATAAGGAGGAAATCAGCTTTTGAGTCCTCATCCTCTGTATGGCCAGACCATACACAGTCAGTGCATCTGAATATGGCCAAAAAGAACAAGTTCCTTACATTTGGTAAAGCTCTTTTGTTGGATATTGAAAATGTCACTTACCCAGTGTACATCTGTTCGTGGCATTGGTCGCTGCAGATTCACATGTTGTGCACAGTCCGCCATCTGGTGTTGGGTCGGAGTGTTACAAGTTGTTTTTCTTCGAAGAAGTCTTTCGAGTCACGAGACCGAGGGACTCCTCCTCTTTGCTTCCATTGCGCATGGGCGTCGGCTCCATCTTAGATTGTTTTCCCCGCAGAGGGTGAGGTAGGAGTTGTGTGTGTTAGTAATAGTGCCCATGCAATGGAATGAATAAGTATGTACAAATTAAGGTTAAGTAATATATATATATATATATACAAATGTACAAATGTTGAAGATAACTTCCAACGGCTACAGGCTCCCGGGGAGGCGGGTGGGCACATGTGAATCTGCAGCGACCAATGCCACGAACAGATGTACACTGGGTAAGTGACATTTTCAGTTCGATGGCATCTGTTGCTGCAGATACACATGTTGTGCATAGACTAGTAAGCAGTTATCTCCCCAAAAGCGGTGGCTCAGCCTGTAGGAGTGGAAGTAGTCTGAAACAAAGTTCTCAGTACGGCTTGACCTACTGGGGCTTGTTGTGCGGATAGCACGTCTACACAGTAGTGTTTAGTAAATGTGTGAGGCGTGGACCATGTGGCTGCCTTACATATTTCGTGCATTGGAATATTTCCTAGGAATGCCATGGTAGCGCCTTTTTTTCTGGTTGAGTGTGCCCTTGGTGTAATGGGCAGTTGTCTCTTTGCTTTAAGATAGCAGGTTTGGATGCACTTAACTATCCATCTGGCTATACCTTGTTTTGATATTGGGTTTCCGGTATGAGGTTTTTGAAATGCAATAAACAGTTGTTTTGTTTTCCTAACCTCCTTTGTTCTGTTAATGTCGTACATTAGTGCTCTTTTGACATCTAATGTATGTAGTGCCCTTTCAGCTACTGAGTCTGGCTGTGGGAAGAACACTGGTAACTCTACCGTTTGATTTAAGTGGAACGGTGAAATAACCTTTGGTAGGAATTTAGGATTGGTTCTAAGTACAACCTTATTTTTGTGTATTTGGATAAAAGGTTCTTGTATTGTAAACGCCTGAATTTCACTTACTCTTCTTAGAGATGTGATGGCAATGAGAAATGCAACTTTCCGGGTTAAGAATTGTATTTCGCAAGAATGCATGGGTTCAAAAGGTGGTCCCATGAGTCTTGACCACCTTGTCAAGACGATGTTAAGGTTCCATGAAGGAACAGGTGGTGTTGTTGGTGGTATTATACTTCTTAGGCCTTCCATAAATGCTTTAATGACGGGTATCCTAAACAGTGAAGTTGAATGGGTAATCTGCAGGTATGCAGATATTGCTGCAAGGTGTATTTTAATGGAAGAGAAGGCTAGATTTGACTTTTGTAAGTGTAGTAAGTATCCCACTACATCTTTTGGGGATGCGTGTAATGGATGAACTTGATTATTATGGCAGTAGCAAACAAACCTTTTCCATTTGCTTGCATAGCAGTGTCTAGTGGATGGTCTTCTAGCTTGTTTTATGACTTCCATACATTCTTGAGTGAGGTTTAAATGTCCGAATTCTAGGATTTCAGGAGCCAGATTGCTAGATTGAGCGATGCTGGGTTTGGATGCCTGATCTGCTGTTTGTGTTGTGTTAACAGATCTGGCCTGTTGGGTAATTTGACGTGTGGTACTACTGACAGGTCTAGTAGTGTTGTGTACCAAGGTTGTCTTGCCCATGTTGGTGCTATTAATATGAGTTTGAGTTTGTTTTGACTCAATTTGTTTACTAGATATGGAAGGAGAGGGAGAGGGGGGAAAAGCGTATGCAAATTTCCCTGACCAGTTCATCCATAGGGCATTGCCTTGAGACTGTCTGTGTGGGTACCTGGATGCGAAGTTTTGGCATTTTGCGTTCTCTTTTGTTGCAAATAGGTCTATTTGCGGTGTACCCCAAATTTTGAAGTAAGTGTTTAGGATTTGGGGGTGAATCTCCCATTCGTGGACCTGTTGGTGATCTCGAGAGAGATTGTCTGCTAGTTGATTTTGGATCCCTGGAATAAACTGTGCTATTAGGCGAATGTGGTTGTGAATTGCCCATTGCCATATCTTTTGTGCTAGGAGACATAGCTGTGTCGAGTGTGTTCCCCCTTGCTTGTTTAGGTAATACATTGTTGTCATGTTGTCTGTTTTGACAAGAACGTATTTGTGGGTTATGATGGGTTGAAATGCTTTTAGCGCCAGGAATACTGCTAGTAATTCGAGGTGATTTATATGCAGTTTTGTTTGATGTACGTCCCATTGTCCTTGGATGCTGTGGTGATCGAGGTGTGCTCCCCACCCTGTCATGGAAGCATCTGTTGTTATTACGTATTGTGGCACTGGGTCTTGGAACGGCCGCCCTTTGTTTAAATTTGTACTGTTCCACCATAGAAGCGAGATGTATGTTTGGCGGTCTATCAACACCAGATCTAGAAGGTGACCCTGTGCATGTGACCATTGTGATGCTAGGCACTGTTGTAAGGGCCTCATGTGCAGACTTGCGTTTGGGACAATGGCTATGCATGAGGACATCATGCCTAGGAGTTTTAAAACCACTTTTGCCTGTATTCTTAGTGTTGGATACATGGCCTGTATGACCTTGTGAAAATTTTGAACCCTTTGTGGACTCGGAGTGGCTAATCCTTTTGTTGTGTTGATTACCGCTCCTAAGTAGTGCTGTATTTTGCACGGCACAATGTGTGATTTTGTGTAGTTGAGGGAGAACCCGAGTTTGTAGATGGTTTGTATGACATACTCTGTGTGTTGTGAACACTTTGTTAGCGAGTTGGTCTTGATTAGCCAATCGTCTAGATACGGGAATACGTGTATTTGCTGCCTTCTGATGTGTGCGGCTACTACTGCTAGGCATTTGGTAAATACTCTTGGTGCGGTTGTTATACCGAACGGTAAGACTTTGAATTGATAGTGTATTCCCTTGAATACAAACCTTAGGTATTTCCTGTGCAAAGGATGTATCGGTATGTGGAAATACGCGTCTTTGAGATCTAAGGTTGTCATGTAATCTTGTTGCTTTAGCAGTGGTAACACCTCCTGTAGCGTGACCATGTGAAAGTGGTCTGATTTGATGTAGGTGTTTAGTATTCTGAGATCTAAGATTGGCCTCAGTGTTTTGTCCTTTTTGGGTATTAGAAAGTACAGTGAATAGACTCCTGTGTTTATTTCTGTACATGGTACCAGTTCTATTGCTTCTTTTTGCAGTTGTGCTTGAACTTCTATTTCTAGGAGGTCTAAATGCTGTTTTGACATTTTTTGTGTTTTTGGTGGGATATTTGGAGGGATCTGTAGAAATTCTATGCAATAACCATGTTGGATAATTGCTAAGACCCAAGTGTCTGTTGTTATATCCACCCACAATTGATAAAACTGACTTAGTCTTCCCCCCACTGGTGTTATGTGGAGGGGTTGAGTGACTTGTAAGTCACTGTTTGGTTGTTGGGGTTTTGGGGCTTTGAAATTTTCCCCGTTTTTTTGGGAGTTGTCCCCCTCTGTACTGGCCCCGAAAACCTCCCCTTTGGTACTGTCCCTGGTAGGTAGACGGTGTTGATTGTGAGGTGCTGGCTTGTGTGGCCTGCCCCCGAAACCCCCCTCTGAAGGTTGTTTTACGGAAGGTGCCGAAAGTGCCTCTGCTTTGCGGGGAGTAGAGCGCGCCCATGGCCTTGGCTGTGTCAGTGTCCTTTTTCAGCTTCTCAATCGGCGTGTCAACCTCTGGTCCGAACAATTGTTGTTCGTTGAACGGCATATTGAGTACTGCCTGCTGTATTTCTGGTTTAAAGCCAGATGTGCGTAACCATGCGTGCCTTCTGATGGTTACTGCAGTGTTTATTGTTCTTGCAGCTGTGTCCGCTGCATCCATAGAGGAGCGTATTTGGTTATTGGAGATGTTTTGTCCTTCCTCAACCACTTGTTTTGCCCGCTTTTGAAATTCTTTGGGTAGATGCTCGATGAGATGCTGCATCTCGTCCCAATGGGCTCTGTCATAACGCGCTAGGAGCGCCTGAGAGTTTGCGATCCGCCACTGGCTTGCAGCTTGTACAGCGACTCTTTTCCCAGCTGCGTCGAATTTTCGGCTTTCCTTATCCGGGGGTGGTGCATCGCCCGATGTGTGTGAATTGGCTCTTTTGCGAGCTGCTCCTACAACGACTGAGTCTGGTGGCAGTTGAGAGGTGATAAAAGCAGGGTCTGTGGGAGGTGCTTTATATTTTTTCTCTACCCTTGGAGTGATCGGTCTACTCTTGACAGGGTCTTTGAAGATTTGCTTCGCGTGCCTTAGCATTCCTGGAAGCATAGGCAGGCTTTGGTAGTTGCCATGGGTGGAGGAGAGGGTGTTAAAAAGGAAGTCATCCTCGACAGGTTCTGTGTGTAACGACACGTTGTGGAATTCTGCTGCCCTAGCTACCACCTGCGCATACGTTGTGCTGTCCTCGGGTGGTGAGGGCTTGGTAGGGTATGACTCTGGACTATTGTCTGACACTGGGGCGTCGTATAGGTCCCAAGCATCTTGGTCATCTTGGCTCATGGTGGTGTGAGCCGGTGAATGTGACGGAGTTTGTGCCGGTGATATCCGAGTTACAGGTGGAGGAGAGGGTGGCGGAGTTGCTTTCTTTGCCACCTTTGCTTGTGGTGTTAGTTGTTCAGTTTGGAACTCTAGTCTCCTTTTTCTCCTGATTGGTGGAAGAGTGCTAATCTTCCCTGCTCCACTCTGGATGAAGATCCTCTTTTGTGTATGGTCTACATCAGTAGTTTGTAACTCCTCTTCAAACCTGTGTTTACGCATTTGAGAGGACAATGAATGTTACTCTGAATATGAGCCGGTAGTGGGTTCGGTTGCTGGTTGTTTTGGCACCGAGGCGAATCTCTTCTTTTTCGGAGTCGAGCCTTCTCGGCGTCTATCATCCTCGGTGCCGCTGTCTCTGCGTCGAGCAGCGTCGGCTCCGCTTTCACGGCGTCGATCTTTTTCGGCAACACTTTCTCGGTCCCGAGAATGTTGCGTGCCTGTGTCTCGACCCGAGTCGGACGATCTGGGCACCAGTTCGGCCTTTTTCGGTGCCGATGGACGGTCACCTTTATGGGTTAAGCCATGGCCAGTTGGCAGTGGCGTCCCCTGGGCCTTGTCTGTTTTCTTGTGCTGTGTGATTTTCGACGTCTTACTCACAGTTTCCTCGACGTCGAATTCATCCGAGTCCGATTCATGGATGGAGAAGGCTTCCTCTTCTTCTCCTTGTTCCTCGAACTCTCGGTGTTCTGTCGGCGTGGACGCCATCTGTAGTCTTCTGGCTCGACGGTCATGGAGCGTTTTTCGGGACCGGAACGCACGACAGGCCTAACAAGTTTCTTCTTTGTGCTCGGGTGACAGGCACAAGTTACAGACCAAATGTTGGTCCGTATATGGATATTTATTGTGGCATTTAGGACAGAATCGGAACGGGGTCCGTTCCATCGGTGTCGATGTTACACGCGGTCGGGCCGACCAGGCCCTGACGGGGGATCGAAATTACCCCGAAGGGCTACCGGAGCTCTTCACGATTCGGTGTCGATTCTAACTATCCCGATCCCGAGCGAAACAATACCGACGTAGTTTTTCGAAGTTTTGACTATCTTTCCGTCACGAAACCCGGAGCGAAAAGGAACACGTCCGAACCCGAGGGCGGAAAAAAAACAATCTAAGATGGAGCCGACGCCCATGCGCAATGGAAGCAAAGAGGAGGAGTCCCTCGGTCTCGTGACTCGAAAGACTTCTTCGAAGAAAAACAACTTGTAACACTCCGACCCAACACCAGACGGCGGACTGTGCACAACATGTGTATCTGCAGCAACAGATGCCATCGAACTTTATATAACTGCAGATCTGTTACATACAGAATATTTCCCAATCATTAAGACTGGCTCATGAGGAATGTTTTTTTTAAGCAATGCTCTCTACACGCCGGTAGGTGGCACCATAGGATGGCCCCGCAGTGACTTCACAGAGCACTTCCAACAAACTACAGGTGGCAGTGCACCAAAATCTAACTTAGAACCTCAATGTGATGTTCAGAAGTACACTTGATGCTATCAAACATAAGTAACGAGTCCTCTAAACACAGATTTCTTACATTTACAATAGGTACATCATCAGCAAAATGGCCCTTACGTTGGACAGGACTGTCAACACAGTAGGGTTTTTGAACGTGTGTACCAGTACCCACGTCGCAGCCTATCAAATGTCCTTAACTGGCATCCACGTTAGACAGTAGCATTTTGAAGAGCCAGACATTGGCTTCTTGCATCAAGATAGAGGCTTTGACTACAGCAAATTGCTCTAGTGTGAGAAGAATAAAAGGGGAAAGGAAATGAAAGGCAGAGCTTAGCCCCTGAACAATTTATGAAATCAATCAATCTGATGGAGTTCTACTTGTGGAGGTGGAGAGTCTGCTGGTAGGAGGGGCGTCAAGTGGTAGGCAGGGGGAAGGAGGGTGGGTTGGGGTTAGGCGAATAAAAAGCAGCTTGGAAACCTCTGCTGTAAGTGAGGAGTTGGAGGACTGCTCTCCCTGCCAACTCAACCGTCAACACGCCCTTCTAGCCTGAAACAACAGAGTTAGTTACTGCACCACCAGGAAAGGAATGGAATTGTCTGTCTGGGAATAAGAACATCAAGGATAGAGCTCTGGCATAACCTTTTGCATTTCTCAGACGTTCAGTCAGCTTTTTCTATAAACAGTCTAGAACCCTTGAAAACTTGCACACAGAGCACACTTGGAAATCCCCTGAAAACACAGTTGTTCGCGTTTAGGCATGCCTTCTAAATATGCACTGGTGCCAATAGCATGGCTTACACAGTCAGTGGTGTCAGCCCTCTAAAAAACACATACTTTTGTGTGTCCTGTCCACCTCAGTGGTTTGGGCCTGTCAATCTATGAGGTACGGCCAGTAAGATCTCACTGGCAGTGTCCCATAAGACATTACAGAGTTTACAAGAATGCCCTTAAAAGGTAACAAGGGCTCCAGTCAGAAGGCGCACTACATTCTAAAATGGAAAGCTAGGCTAGTTGGAGAAAATACTTTCAAAAGGCATCAACACATTTTGACTATCTAGATAGGGGGTTGAAGGAGAGGCATTACGAGAGACTTTACTTGTGTACATCTGCACCACAATGCGTTCTGGTATTCAGTGTTTCATCAAAAAGATAGGGACACCGGTCTTTTGCTTTGCCGTGAGGGACTCCATCTCCCACCCTGCACAGGGCCCCAGGAGGCAGCCCTGCAACACCTCAGACCTGTAACTGGCAAAGGTGCTACAAAGTGCCTCTACTTGTTCCGTCACGCGGGACATCTATGGGTTGCCCGTCAGAGCTTGGAAGAGACTGGGCTGGGCCACCCTCTGACATCTGCATCTTCATCAACTATGGGCAAACGTAAGTCTACTAGTCATAAAGGACCCTTACATTCGAAAGTCCCCTGCAAGGGTGAGTCAAACATTTCCTTTCTCACCTCAGCAGTGGGGGCCTTGCACAAGGAAATTTTGTCCACAGAGGAAAGACTGGGCCTCGTAGGGGAAAATTGTTTGAGAAACATCACAACTTGCGCCAATGTTTTAGACCCTATTAGATGTCCCTCATCAGAAAAGAAGGAGATCAGCAAAGGAGGAGAACCCTCTTCCTTTTAACCGTGCTCCATGAGCACCCACCTCTGTTATGGTTTCTGACACTACACTACCCCTATCCCATCCCAACTAGATCACAGCTAAGAGATCTTGGCAAGCAACATGTACATGGGGATAGGCACGTCCAAATTTGTTACATCTCAGGCTTTATCAGAACATGGGGAGGTCATGTGCCTCAATCGTGCTGTGAAAGACCTTGGAGCCTTTGTTTAACATCCTGTTGGACAATATTGCTAAACTGATCAAAAGCATGGCAGATTATTTTCATGCTAAACTGAAATCTCTAGAATCCGTTATTTCTAATTTGTCCCGCTTATTGCTTGGGACGAGGTTAGGACCTCAGAAAATCAGGTGCAGTATAGGGAGATCCTCCCCATGGTGTGGCATCCCTCTCCCCAGTCGAAAATTATCACCACAGTGGGCAGTGCTTCTGGGATGAAGGTAGGCTCAGATCTCCCTCTGGGGGAACAAGTGGCACCTCGAAGGGCCCGAGGTAATCAATCAGGTCCCGATGGGGTTAGAAAGCAGAATGTCCAGTCCAAATCATCTGCCAGATGCAGGGTACCCTTTTATTATCTGTTCAGAGCCCCATATCCTGGGTCAGGCTGCAGCCAACCCTGGAATCCACTCCTTTGGTGGCTGTCTTGGATAACGTTCCACCGTTACAACCAGGTGAGAACGCAGAATCTCCGTCCGAACTCCTCAGGAAAGCTACCCATTTGTCCTGCACTAATAACGGGCGGTGATAAACATAACTAATGACCTAATCATGGCAAGAAGAGTAGACTGGATACGCCCGTCAGAGAAAGAGATGGAAGGGGACTGTACTGCTATAAAATTTTAATAATCCAGTAACAGCAGGTCAGTTTTTATATCGTATGGACCAGGTTTACCCTTCCAACAATTGTATTAAGGTTTTACTACTAGGCTTCTTTTATCCTACTGCAAGAAAAATTGGTTCTGGATGGAATAGCAGACGCTCCTCTGAGGTGGGGCTTTGGACCATCCAGAGGAGGAGAGTACAGGGAGCCACCACCAAAATGGCTAACAGATTGCTCCGGCTAAGTACTTTACATAATAATGATTGACAACCTTCTGTACAGATAAGTGCTCTTTAACAAGTTAAATGTGAACAATTTAATGCCATCGCCCCAGGGCCCAAGGTAGTTCAAGTAGCAATCAATCCACCACATGCAGAACAAGCAGCAGCTAAGAGGGGCCCAACCTAAAGGCGTTGTCATGGAACAAAGGAGGGTTGGCCAACAAAACAGATGATTACAGTTGGTTATCCCAACTTTCACAGGAGCACATATTGGTAGTTCAAGAAACCTGGGATGGGGATAACTCTTTCTTTCTAGATGGATTTGTATCATATTTTTCGACTCCCCTGCCCTCGCATGAAGGAAGGGCAATGGGGGGCCTAAAGACTCCGATTTCCTTAAGTGTTGAGTGTAGGAACACACGAGTAGAAACAGAACATATTGGCAGTGCGTTCAGATTTTACAAATGCACCTTTCTTAGTAATCCTACATTTTTATAATTCGTCGGGATGCTCTAACCCATGATGATATCTTGTTGAACCTAAGATCCTTCTTAAACATATACTGTAACAATTATAACTCCTGTACACGATTTTGTTAGCTGGAGATTTTAATATTCATCTTAATCACTCAAACTGCCAACTATTAGGTGACAAACCTTGGGAGAAATTAAACTATGATCTATTTAAAAATACTATAAAATAAGGTATCTTGGATGACATCTCTTCTGTCTTTAATTTGGAATGTCTTAAGGTCTTTAGGAAGGATAAAGAGGTACCCACCTTCAAGGCTCAAGGTGCCAACACCATTATTGATTACATATTCCACTCAGCACCTCTAAACCCTCTTGTGTCTTCATACGAGGTGAGATGTCCCAGTTCAGCGACCATAACCCCTTGTTCTAAAGTATGGAATGGAGGCTGATGAAGGAGGCCTCTGCCAAAGCCTGCCCAATGAACAGTGACCTGCCCACCAAGGACCAAGCATGCAGGCTAAGTAAGATCCAGGCAGAATCCTATTTAGAGGATTTATTTACCACATGCGCCCATGGCTATGGATCTATGCCAAGAGGGTAGCACAGACCACGGTTCTCCTTTTGGGTGCATACATTCATGTCTGCGGACAGGTAGCCTTGAGACTGAGGAAAGCTGATGTCAAGCCTAAGAATGAAGGCAAGAAGTGGTTCCATCACAGTTGTTTCAAGGAACATTACAAACTTATGCTAGCCCTGAAAAGAAAACCCAGAGATAGGACTGAGGTCTCCCTTTGTAGGGAGGGATATAAACTAGCCCTTCAACAAAGGAAATAAAAGAACATTAGAGAGGAGGCAAGGTCACAACTGCTCAAGACAGAAGTATTGAAAACTAGTTCTAGTTTCTTGGAGATTTTTAACCATCTGTTTTCTTCTAGGATGAGTAACCTTGACTTGGAATGTGTAATAACCCCAGACACCTGGGTGTCCCATTTTAGGGGTGTATACGGATGCAGGGCTTTGAACTCCCCAGCAAACAGATTAGGTAATGTTTGGGAAGTCCATGATTTAACTTTTAAAGAAGAGGTTGCCAACTCAATAGCACTGATGCCCAAAGATAAGGCTCATGGCTCTGATGGGGTCCCGCCATATTTATTCAAGACTGATCCAACTTTGTGGGCAAAAATCCTCACCCATGTGCTGAATGCCCCTAGTAAGTCTGGCCACTCAGAGTCTTGGTCAAAATCTATAATAATTCCTGTATTTAAGAAGGGTGCTAGATCAGATTTCAAGTGTTTCAGGCCCATATCATTAATTGATTTGCTGGTCAAAGTCAAGGGGAGAGTGATTCTTGCCAGGGAAACATCCTGGCTGGACAAAAACGAAATTATCTCAATCCTGCTATATGGGTTTAGACCAGGTGTCGGCACCCTTGATCAAGGCTTCAACTTACTTTTGATCATAGAAAAATATACAGTAATCAAAAGAGGCATGTTGCACCTTGCCTCCATGGATTTAACATCAGCCTTTAACAGGGTAAACAGGTGAAAACTATGGCCTCTGCTTTTAGGCCTGGGAATTGACCGTGAGATAGTGTACTTTCTGCATGACTTACATCTCAATTTATCGGCCTCAGTGAGGTACAACATGAATGGGAGCCTGCCACCATCATTCAATGTAAATAGGGGCATTAGACAAGGTCGTATTTTAGCTACAATGCTTTTCACTCTGCATTTTAACAAGCTAGGCCCCTAAGTCATGTGCAACCATCACTGATGCATGGGCTCATTTAGAATACCCGGCCTACTATATGAAAATGATGCCATGTTATTGGCTTGTGGGGAGGGGTTGGGGAGGGAGGTGCTGGTGTGGGGTTGCAACGTCTCCTATATTGCTTTGTAGACTTCAGGAATTCACCTGCTCTAAGTACCAACTACAGAAAATGGCACATTGTGATAATGGGCCTGAAATGGAATAACAAGAGCTTGAGGCAATGCTTTGAGGGTGGGATTGAGATTACCAGGGTCAATGGTTTTTCAAACCTTGGCATGTTTTTGATGGCAGGGGCTCTTGGTCCGCACTAAGGAGGGGCAAGAGAAATGCCATGGCTACAGTGGTCACAGTCGTTTTCAACTTTGCCAGAAGACTGGGCTCTAAGCCCATCCCGGCCCACATAAAGGTATATCATTCTTAATGTATTGCATTGTTACGGATGTGATGTTTGGGGATACAAAACCATGCCTGAAATGCAGGTTGTAGAGAATACGTTTTTGAGAAGACTATTAGCGGTCCCCCCGTCTACGGCCCCTTATATTGTTCATGATGAGTTGGGAGCTGAATAAGTCTCTAATCTCCTGGTCCTTGACCCAGTGGTTAGGTGGATCAGGTTCTGGACTAATCCGGAACTCAAATTAAACCATATTGTTCTTAAGGATTGTCTAGCACTGGAGAAGGTTAACAGTATCCTGTGGCTCAACTATATTAGATCGGTCATGGACAAGCTGAATCGCCCTGAATTATTTAGCTCCACTGAAACGATTAGCAGAAGCAAGCTGGCCTGGGTGAAGAAACACTTCTTATCCCTGTCTCAAGCTGAAAGAGAAGCTAGCGAACTACGGAAACCCCTGATCGGTGCACATGTTTAAATAAAATCAGGCCCTGCAATCGAACCCTACCTATATATAGTGACTATTTCGCTACACCGATTCCCCGTTACAAAATTTAAGCTGAACCTTCTGCACTAGTTCTTAGTTGAATTGCTTGGTTTGAATCTGGAACTAACTTGGTCCCTTATAGTTGTGATAGCTTCTCACCTTAAGATACAATGCACTTTGTTATGTTCTGTGATCATTATAGTGCCCTGAGACAAAAGTATATTCTCCCACTGTTAAGAGGGATGGGTTTTGTGCAGGTTAGATCTGCACTTTTATTTTTACAGATGACAACAAGTATTAAAAGTTTGCTTTAGTGAAGCCAGCTTTTAAGCACAGGCTTTATGATTAAGAAAGAAATGCTCAGCCCTGATGGATCCGAAGTCTTAATGGCTTTGATATCTTTAACTGGAATTAGAGGAGCACTTTACACTTTTGTCAGTGGGGATTTTTATGGATTTTTAAAAACTGTTTCACCAATTTTAGTATTTGTGAATGTTTTTAGGTACTTTTAATGCATGATTTATATTATTCATTTAAGATTTTAAGTAATCAAATAAAGAATAATTGATGGACTGACTGGACACGAGGGGCTGGCCTGCTGGCTGGAGGGGTTGAAAATGGTTTGGATTAAGTAGCCATGAGCATGGGAGTCTCCATAATGGCCTCATTGAATGTTAACAGTGACTCAGATGAAGTTGGAACTAGCTAAAGAAATTCAGTCAATAAATTACATTTAGTTTCCAGAGTAGGTAAGTGTAAATCAATCAACGCTGTTGCTGTTGGCACTGCTACAGGAAATGAGGCACTTAACTTATTGGGCCTGGTGGTGAGTCCAGCTCTTTCTCTGGGGAGATATTTAACCCAACAGCATATTGCAGCTTGAAGTACATGACTTCATCAGTGTAATGAGAGGGAAGCATATTGACTGCCTCCTCTTCATTGTCAGTGTTGTGAGGGACATTGGGTATGCTATGGACTAAATTGGAGTCTGATCCTAAGTGGGAATCTAGTCTCTGTTAACACTGGTGTGAAGGAACACCCTGAGGCTGAAGGGTTGGCTGTCAAATCACAGGTTGTTTGTTCATTATTTCATAGTGCGACACAGAGCGTTCAGGATAGAGATCCGGTATCTGCACAGGCACAGAAAGAACTGGTGTGGATCCTGGGGCGGGAGTAGAAGTCTGGACTGGCTTCAGTACAAGCTCCAGAAAGGACCCTGAGGAACCTGAAGCATCTGGAGGGTCCACCAGCGGACGTCTGACCGGAAGCTTCTATATTACACCCCATTTGCTTTGTCAAATGGCTCAGGAAAACTGGAATGTGCTAGGACCAAATGCAGGACAGGCTCAGAGTTAGAAGAAGTGGGACCCTTTCAGTGTTACTCTAGCAATTTCTCCACTGACTTTGCACGGTGGGATGTGGATGAGCCCCACTTGCTCTGCTTGCACTTGTATGTTTTTGACTGTTTTTTACTGGAAGACTACAAGCAGGAACAAGACTTCAACTTCACAATCAAGAACAGCTACATAGCTTGGAGCAAGATCATTTTGAAGCCATTGAAAATCAGACAAAGTTGGGCGGCAGGGGTGCAGCATTTATATGCTGCTCTGCTCTGTCATTTTGTGGGTAGTGTAAAGTCAACGAGGAGCCATTTGGCGCAACCTATCAGCGCCATTCACTTCGGGGTCAGTGCCAAAGGAGGCACTGAATAAATGGGGATGGTTTGCTAATCAATTTAGACTTCACTTTAGCTGTCGGGTCGAAGCCCATGAAGACAGCATCAGGAAGGGTCAGTTACTAAGCCACCAGAACTGTCAAACCCACAATGAAAAGACCTGTCTTGGGGAGGGACCTAGAGGGCAGGTAGCAGCCCTGAAAAGACTCAGCATTTGTAGCCATAAGGCAGAGAAGTATGTGGGGTTGGCTTAAGGACTGGAGAATTCCAATGTCTGCTTCTTCAGCATCAGGGTTTCAGTGTCAGTGAACAGTGTTGAAAGTCGGAATAATCCAAGGAGCAAGATCACTTCTTCAAAAAAACATTGACCTCTTCGTCCTCTGGGGATTTCTGAAGAAAGATCGTAAGAGGTAGCTAACTGGAAAGAGTTACTTTTGGAAGTGTGTGCCTGCTTGGAAATCACCTTAACCAAACTTAACTCGACCCCATGCTCTGATGACTTTTGGGTGCTGGAAGCGCATGAATCGCAAGAACCAGTGCCACGTCCAAACCTCAGACATAATGTAACGTAATGGGGATCAACTGACAAACTTTTGGGCATCACAAACAAAGCATGAAGCCTGAGGACCTTAGAGGACACACTTGACCTGGTCGCTGTTGATAGCTGAAAACGCTGTTAGTGAGGCATTAAAATTCTGCTTCGGACCATGTTCATGATGTGTGGAAAAGAGAAACTGATGTCAATGAGCAGGCTGATGTCCAATATTCTCTTGTGACATCACACCTGAAAACCAAATTAAGTATGGTTGTCATTTGATACCATTTGAAGGGTACTTCACAAACAGAAGATATGCTGACAAGAAAAAGTTGGCTTAAAAGCCATAAAGTACAAGTTACTTACATTCGGTAACAAAATATCTGGTAGAGACGTATTCTAGTTACAGATTCCTAACAGTAGAATTTTTCCCCAGGTGTCAGACAGGATCCGGAGATTTTTTCTTTGAGCAATACCCTTGCGCGTCGGTAGATATCGTTGGTCGACTCCACGGACGTCGTAGTAGCCGTGATGATGTTGGAAGTAGTACATAGACGTCGCCTCAGCGCAGTGATGTCAGTTTCTTTTAACAACTTTCTAAGCCAAAGCGCAGAGCCGCTAAGAACACTGAGATTGGTGCGCCAGAGCTAAGGACCTGAAGGGGGAATCCCTGTCCCTAGAAATCAGTTTGCAAGCGGGGAGGATGGGTCAGTAAGGAATCTGCAACTAGAATGTCTCTACCAGATATTTAGTTACCGAAGGTAAGTAACTTGTACATCATATAGTCTTCTGGTTGCAGATTCCTTACCTTAGAATAGATATCCAAGCAATGCCATCCTCGGAGGTGGGCTGTGAACCAAGATCATACTAGAAAGTTCTGCAAGACCGAACGACCAAAGTAGCCATCCAGATGGACCTGACTGTCCAGGCAATCATCTTTAGCAAACATGTGTAGGGATGCCCACGTAGCCGCATTGCAGGTATCCAGGATAGGAACTCTGCGTGCTAAAGCAGTGAAAGCAGCAGTTGGAACCAGATGGTGGAGTCTCTCCTCCTCATGGGAAGGATGTGGGTGTGTTTAAAAAGTAGGCAAGGTGATGGACTGGCCTATATGAAAAGGAGTAACAACCTTGGGAAGGAAGGAAGGAAACCTTAGTGCACAACACTAGTTTGTTACGGTGCGCAGACAAGAATGGAGGCTTTGAAGAAAGAGCTTCAAGCTCACTCACTCTGCGAGCAGAAGTGATGGCAACAAGAAACACAAGTTTGAAAGTGAGGAGCCGTAAAGGGCAATTGTGCATCGGCTCAAAGGGAGTACACATTAAGTCAGTAAGGACAAGACTGAGATCCCACTGAGGCATGATGGATGAAGTGGAAAAAAAAAAAGGATGAGACCTTTAAGAAAGCGATTGACAATAGGAAATTTAAAGAGTGAAGGCTGATCAGGTAGCCTAAGAAAGGGCGAAATAGCTGATAAATACCCTTTAAGGGTGCCCAAAGCAGAGCCCTGCTGGGCCAAAGAAAGAATGAACAAAAGAACCTCAGATAGAGGAGCAGAGAGGGGATCAACAGATTTGTTGGTATACCTTGCCACAAATTTATGCCAACAACAGGCATATACCATTTTGGTGGAGGGACGCCTGGCTGCCAAGATAACGTGTCAGACTTCAGGAGGAAGGTCAAAAGCCGTCAACTGCCGCCGCTTAATCTCCCCGCATGAAGGAGCAGATTGGACAGGTTCGGGTGGAGAACTGTCCCCGGCTGCTGCGACAGAAGAACCTCCCAAAGAGGCAGTCTGAGTGAAGGATCAGTGGCCATGCTCAATAGCTTGGATACCATACTTTCTGTGCCCAGTCCGGAGCCACCAAGATAACTTGGGCCTGGTCGTTCCTAATCTTCTTGAGAACTCTGGGCAGAAGTGGTATAGGCATAAAGGAGGCCGAAGTTCCACTTGAGACGAAAAGCGTCTCCGAGTGAGTGCCGCCTTGGAAACTCCAACGCACAAAACAGCTGAACTTGTGCGTTCTCTGCAGAGGCGAACAGATCTAACCAAGGCTCTCCCTACTGCTGAAAGAGACCTTGCGCCTCCTCCGGATGGAGATGCCATTCGTGATCAGCTGTGTATCGACGGCTGAGTTTGTCCGCTCTGGCGTTTAGAGAGCACGCCAGACGTTGAACGACCAGGGTAATGCCCTGATGTTCCAGGCATGTCCAGAGGCATAGTGCCTCCTGAAAAAGGCTCCAGAACCGTACTCCGTCCTGTTTGTTGCAGTACCACATGGCAGTAGTATTGTGCATGAATACTTGCACTACTTTCCCTTTGAGAAAGTGAAGAAATGCTTTCAATGCAAGCCTGACCACCTGGAGCTCCAAAAGATTGATATGGACCCCAGACTCCGCTGCACACCAGAGGCCTCTGATCTCCACCTCTCCCATGTGTTACCAGCAGGATGCAGGGGGCCATGAGGCCCAGATGCCTCAGAGTCAGTTTCACCAAAACCCAAGACAGCGGCTGAAAGATCAGAATCATAGCCCGAATATCTTGGACCTGCTTTTTGGGAGGGTAAGCCCGAAACTGCATTGTGTCCAGAACAGCTCCGATGAAAGAGAGCATCTGAGAGGAAGTCAGGTGTGACTTCAGCACGTTGATAGTGAGCCCCAGCATGTGCAGAAGGCTCGCCGTAGTCTGAAGGTGGGAGACGACTGACTGGGGCGAACACGCCTTCAACAGCCAGTCGTTGAGGTAGGGGAAGACAGACCTCTAACATGCGCAGATGAGCTGCAACCACTGCCATCACTTTCGTGAACACCTGAGGGGCGCTGGAAAGGCCGAAGGGGAGCACGGTAAACTGATAGTGCTCGTGACCTACCAATAATTGTAGGTAACATCTGTGGGCAGGCAGGATGGGGATGTGGAAATAAGCGTCCTGCAGGTCCAACACTACCATCCAGTCTCCTGGGTCCAAGGCAGACAGGACTTGAGCCATTGTGAGCATTTTGAATTTCTCCTTCTTGAGGAAGTAATTGAGGTCCCGAAGGTCTAGGATAGGACGTAAGCCCTTGTCCTTTTTCAGAACCAGAAAGTAGTGGGAACAACAACTACAACCTACTTCTGGCACAGGGACCTGCTCTATGGCTCCCTTGGCCAAGGAGCCACAACTTCCTGACGGAGAAGTGCCAAATGATCCTCAGGAAGATGGCTGACTGATGAAGGCATGGCTGCTGGGGCAGATTCGAAGGGTAGGGAATAGCCCTTCCGAACGATCTGCAAAACCCACCTGTCCATAGTGATGGATTCTCAGTGAGGCAGGTGATGGTGAATACTGCTGCCAACTGGATCGGAGTGCGGGCGGACTAGGAGGGTTCGGAGGCTGCAGCCGGGGCAGGGGTGGACTGGGCAGACCTCTGGTTCCCTGTTCCACCCCCATGTGGGATTCCACATCCCCGGCCATGCAGCAGTTGAACAGCATGGGTGGCATGGAGGCTGGGTTGGGGATGCGACAGAGATCCCCTTCTGTGGCCACGGAAGGACTGTTGGGGGAGAGGGGCAGCGGAAAGGCCAAGGGACCGAGCTGTAGCCCGGGAGTCCTTGAATCTCTCCAAGGCAGAGTCCACCTTGTCTCCAAAGAGACGGGAGCCATCAAAGGGCATGTCCATAAAAGACTGTTGGATAAGAGACTGTTGGACATCTCTGAAAAACCATTAGTACGCAACCAGGCATGGCGTCTTAAAGCCAACATAATAACAACCGATCTACCCAGAGAGTCGGTTGTGTCCAGCCCACATCGGATCGTGAACTTCACCACATCTCTCCCAACGGTGACAGCTTGGGAGACAACAGCAAAGGCCTCCTCCGGTATCTGCGGCAGAATTTGCACAACCGTATACCACAGAGAGTTGGCCAAAAGGCATGCCGTGTTCACAAGACTGGAGGAAGAAAACATCTTCTTCCCAAATTGTTCCAGCCTTATTGATTCCCTATCCCAGGGTGCAGAATGGAATGCGCCTGAGAAAGAGGAAGACTGGATGACAAGACTCTCAGGCGTGGGGTCAGTATTTAGGATTGTTCGGGCGGGCAAAAGGCGACGTGTGATAGTCCTGTTCACAGGAGCCCCTGTGTTGGGTTTGGACCAGGTAACCAAGAGGACAATCGGTGAGGGCTTCAATGAATGGCAAAAGGGGCTCAGATGTGGAAGCCCCTGGCTGAAGCACCTCAAGCCCAAGGACCTCAGCCACCCTACTGACCACCATACTCTAAGTCGCTCCCCCTCTGCCGTAGTCACCGGCGCCAACGCCTGGAGAAGTGTCCAGTCCACTGGCCTCGCCCAATTCCTGTGCCCAGTCCAAAGATGGGTCATCCTGGTATTCATAAGGGTCCAGGGACCCCTGCAATTCTCCCCTGAATTCGCAACCATAAGGAAAAGGGTCCAAATCCGACCTGGGGTGAGTAAGACCCATCGAAGTCAGAGACAGCGTCGGCAGATGGCGTTCTGACTCCGAGTCGTCTGGATGAGGATATGGTCGACGTCGATCGTAGGCATTGCCAAAGTCAGAAGCGTCGACAATCGAACCGGCACCGGGGAAGATCTCAGTGGTACGGCCGACACTGACACAGATCTGCGAGCAGATCCGTAGGGGACCTCGGTGGCCGGAGCTGGAGAGGAACCCGAAGGACCCCGACTGAACCCCTGAGGCCCGAAGGAGCCGTTTCGGGGTCGGCCTGCCCAAAAATGAGGAGCTTGGCCTCTTAAAACTCCTTCAATTGGGCAGGGGTCACTCCAGCTCCCAGAAATTTGGGGAAGTGTAGAGTGGACCCAGAAGCATACTCAGAAGATGGAGGCCTCAAGCATTGACGCTCCACCCGTGTTGCATCAGCCAAGCGACGGGGTGGATTCAAAGGGTGACAGGACCGCTTCAACAACTTCTTCTTACCTGTGCCCAAAAGACTTGGCTGAAGAAGACTTGTGGTGGCTCTGCGAGCGGTCTCGAAACCTTCCCCTCAAGCGAGACCGGGCCCTATGTGGAGTCGAGCGCCGGGTCGCAATGAGCTTGAGGGACCGCTCCCTCAAGGCCTTTAGGTGCATGGCCCGGCACTCGGAGCACGACTTCGGGTCGTGGATGTGCTCCAAGCACCACAAACAGACCCAATGCGGATCCGTCACAGACATCATGCAGTGACAGTCCTCCCGCAGCTTAAAACAGGTCTACCTGGACATCTCGACGCACCAAAAACTCACTAAAAACTCGACAAAACGTTCGAACTCAGTCAAAAAGAGACCAGGGTAGCTCTCTCCGGATCAGCATGTGGCACAGAAAGTGGCGTCTATGTACTACTCCGGACATCATCACGACGTCTATGATGCCAACGATGCCTGTGGAGTCGACCAATGCCACCTACCGATGCACAAGGGTATTGCTCAAAGAAAAAATCTCCAGATCTAGTCTGATGCCTAGGGGAAAAATCTAAGGTAAGGAATCTGCAACTAGAAGTCTCTATCAGATTTACTTTCCAGATATCAAGATATTTTACAAGGATGTCTGACAGGAAAACTGCAGAAAATGGGTAATATCCATCCTCACAGTGCCTAGGTCCCACACCTTTGAGAAGGAAAAAAGGCAACTGAAATACAAGGAACTAGGAGATAAAATGCCTCTAGACTTCTTAAACCTTTCTATTGTTAAGATTAGTGGGCCTCCATTTTCTCTTACAGAGAGATCTAGACAGCAGTTAAGTCTTAAAGATGCCTATTGTAGGTTTCGTTTAAGATTTTAATAACTGGAATCATAAAAATAGTTGTGAAAAGAACTTAGCCTTTCGGAGCCTTCAGAGGGTGCTCTGGAGCCATGGACAAGGGTACACTTTGAAAACTTTCATAAACAAATATGTGGATTAAACGTTCCAGGGGAGGTCACCTCACGTAGCATGGATTTATTCTACTGTTTGTGACTATCAATGAAGATCCTGTGATGAAGTTAAGCTCCACCTATGATCTTACCTCACCTTGATTAGTGTCTTTACTTTTTCATTTTTCATTACTTGGAGGAGATTGGCAGATTGTGATTCTTTGAGTTACACAGCCTAATTCAGTTTGTCTTCTGGCTCCCTGGAGAATTATCAACCTAGTACCTCCTTGTTTTCCATTGTAGTATATTATAGTTCTACAACCCATACCAGTTTGTCAGTCACTAGATGAAATATACATAGTGAGGATTTATCTTCTCAGAGTTTCAACATGTTAATGAGCACATGGCTCCTATAACAACAAAATATGCCCCTCAAAACCTTTTTCTGTCAGAAAAGGTGCCCTTTTGAAAAAAAAAAAAAAAAGAAACTTGACTCTAATCACCCGATATTTTATAGGGTTTGCATCTCTTCCAATAGTTTCAATTGAAATTTTGACAGTTTTATCTTCATTTTGAGTTTTTCTCCTGGAGACTATCTAGCGTGACCACACTTTCCACGAATTCTATGTATATAGCAGAGATAAATCATTTAAGGGCCACATGGCATGGTCCATGTGTAATCTGTCATTTTCACTCATGCATGAGAAAGATCCAGTATGCAGGATTACCATTAGGACAAAACTCAAAGATAACAACAACATTCAATTACAGGACATCTGCAAACAAAAGAAATGCAACAAATCTGCAGATGGGGGTCAGTAAAAGAACGAAAGGCACCACACCAGCGTCTCTGGATAAGTGAGGTGCTTAAATGTCTCACCAAAAAGGAGATCAAATATGCATGGGTTTTTATGGAATCACAAACGTTTCCACCATCAAAACAAAAATTATTTGGGTCAAGGCATTTTGTTTTTTTACTTCAAAACTGCTGATCCATATCTGCCAAGAGGCCAGTTGTCAAGTGTCACCTTCATACAAATCCTAAAACTTTAGCCTTTAGCAAACTTTCTTGAACATGTACTTTAAATTGTAATAATATAAACTTGGGACTGAACTCATCTACATATGCAAAAACCCTGACCCAAACAGTTCAGAATCAGAAGGAAGCGTCAAATAGAACACAGAACCATTTTGCAGCTATGGAAAGAGTAGAGGAGGGCTAGTAGGGGAAAGAGACAATTGTTATCCAGTTAAGGTAGTAAGGCAGGTGTAGAAGGCATTATTAGGGGGAAAAACAGACAACCATATATGACCATTATATTGCAAGTCACCTCAGAGTTCTGTGAGCTTACAAATGCACTATGCCTGCAGCCCAGTGACATGGAAAACCCTTATAGTATAATGTTGAGGGTACATGATTAATGTAGGCTATACATCTTCCCAGAAACTAGGCTCTCTTTCTGTGGGATGTTTCAATGGAGATTAGCTAATGAACTAAATGTAGAAGCTGGTCCCATGACGATAAAAAGGCATGCTTCACATAAGTAAGGGAGTAGAGACTTTGACTGACATTAAGAACAACTGTCCGATGGAGACAAACTAAATTGTACTACAATAACTTGCTACACTCACTGAAGTTGCATAGCTGTAATGGTATACCATAAATGAATACCAAATTGTTGCATAAGAAAGATGCACTTACTTGTTGCAATTGGCGGATCTCATCGTTCAGTGCATCTACTCTCCTCTGATCTTCCAGACTCAGCTGTGACAGCAAATCAGTCCCAAGTTCGGCCTTTAATGACTCGCGTGTAGATTCCATGGCATGTAAACTTGCCTCCAAACTTTGTAAGCTGCGTTGCTGGAAGAAACACACTGAAATGTTAAATGCAACTGAACAATGCACAGTAACCAGGAAAACATAATCTAATAAGGATATACAATTCTGGACTGGTAGCACAAAAAGTTTTTTTTTCCCATCAATTTTATTCAGATGTGATGCATATGGAGTTTGAGTCAAGACAATTACGTTTTCCAAAAAATACATACAGACACCATGTCACACCCCTTGAAAATCTCTATTTGAATATAAAGCAGAAGAGGTTTAGTAAATGTATTTACCCTTGTATGTTGAGTTTTTAGTCTACCAAGAAGGAATTAATAACCATTTGATATCAGAAAGGTATGCACAAAATTATCTATCTAGAAGTAAGACTTTCTTGGAGCTGCTAAACCTATATAAATAGGACATAGTTGAGTAGGGAGAGGTCTGTATGCCACACTCATCTGGGCTAATCCAAAGCAATTAGAATGAGCTGGGCCTGGTCTTGGCAACTCTTCTTCAGAACTTGAAGAATCAAGGCATGCTTTGGCAGAAAGGCATTCTCCAAGGCTCCTCTAAACGGATATGGCAGGATGTAGGAAAGTACCCTCTTTGTGGCATGGTTACCCCCCACCTTTTGCCCGCTATCAGTATGCTTAGAATGTTTTCACTGGGATCTTGCTAACCAGGACCCCAGTGATTGTGCCCTCTCCCTCTAAATTTGGTTGCCTAGGATTTTTTGTACACTCCACAATTGGCATAATGGTGCACCCTTATAAGTCCCTTCTATATGGTACTTCGGTACCCAGAGCATTGGGGCACCAGGGGTTCCCCATGGGCTGCAGCATGTATTGTGCCAACCATGGGAGCCCTTTCAATATTTGTCTGCAGGCCTGCCATTGCAGCCTTCGTGAAAAGGTACATGCAACCTTGCATTGCTGGTCACTATACCATGTCACTAAGTCACCCAATGGCAGGACCATCCACACCAAAGGGCAGGGTGCAGGTCCCTGTGTGTGGGCACCCCTGCATGAGCAGAGATGCCCCTTCGAACTCCAGTTCCAATTCACTGGACTTCGTAAGTGCAGGGAAGCCATTTTGGAAATATAGTGGCCACTGGTCACTACCTGTGTCCACCTACATAATGGCAACTCAGAACTTGGGCATGTTTGGTATCAAACATGTTGGAATCATACCCCAATACTATTGCCAGTATTGGTTGTATGATTCCATACACTCTGGGGTCTCCTCAGAGGACCACCCCCCACTGGCTCCTACCAGACTTCTAGGATGTCCCAGGCAGCCTGCGCAGCTGGCAACCCTAAGACAGGGTTCTGCCCTCCTGCTGCTTGACCAGCTCAAGCAGAGGAAGGCAGAATAAAGGATTTCCTGTGGGAAAGGGAAGCAACACCCTCTCCCTTGGAAATAGGTGTTAGAAGGCTTGGGAGGAGCAGCCTCCCAAAGCCATTGGTTTGCTTCGAAGGGCACATCTGGTGCCCTCCTTGCATAAATCGGTTTGCACCAGTCCAGGGACCACCCGGGCCCTGCTCTGGCAGGAAACTGGACAAGGAAAAGGGGAGTGACCACTCCTCTGTCCATCACCACCCCAGGGGTGGGGCCCAGAGCTCCTTCAGGTGGCCAACTTCTTGATCCTTCCACCTTGAAACCAAGATGTGCAGATGCCCCTGGGAGCATTTGAGAGGCCAGGTCAGGCAGGTGACGTCAGAGACCCCTCCTGATAGGTTGTCACAGCATACAGTGACCAATCCCCCTTTTCGGGCTATCTAGGGACTCCCTTGCAGGTGGGTCCCCCAGATTCGACGTGCAAGACTCCACCAGGACTCCTCTGCATCATTTACTTCTACTTCTGGCCAGAGGAACCACAACTGGACCCTTCAGGAACCAACAAGACTGCAACTCCTGAGACAACCTCACCTTGCAACATTGTTTCTCGAGCTCCTTCCAGCAACTGCAACATTTCCCCGGCTGTGCACCCTCTAAGGTCACCAAGACTTCAGCTGCACCAAGAAGCAAGAAGGAATCTCCCTTGGAGTGAAGGAGTAACTCCCCTGCATCTGCAGGCACCTACAGCAATGAGTTCCGGCTGCGAGGATCTGTATCACAGGCGGTGGTCTAGAGTGGTCCAATTAGCCCTCTCTGTGCGGGGTCCAACGTGGGAGACAGTGAGCCATTACATCTTCCTGCAAGACAGTACCCTTGTGCACTGCAACTCTTGCAGCAACCAAGGCTTGTTGTCTCCTGCTCCAAGGGATCTTCAGACTCTGAGTAGCCACGGACCCCAGTACTTCATCCTGCCAAGGACAGTCTCTTCTCTGCTGCTCCAGCGACGTGGGACTCTTCTCCAGGTGTACTGACTGGGCCTCACTGAAACTTACTCTGCCTGCTGCCAGTGGTTTGCCTGTGGGGGCTGCAACTGCTTCTGCTGGCCCTCCCGATGGCGGAGGATCAGCCCGGACTCCACTCCAAGGGTCGAGTACCCTGGAACTTGCTGGTTTTCTTCAGCCTTGCAACTCGTCTTTTGCTTCCTTTTGCATTTGCCAAGGCCTTTTGGTGGTTCTCCTAAACCACTGACCATCTTCAACCCAACAACTGAAATGGGACACCATCTGCACCACTCCAAGGACTCCTCCTCAGCTCCTCGGCTCCACAGCTGGTCTTCTTTCCCCACTGACCCAGATCTTCATCCACATATGGGTAGGTAGTGGCTCTTGCCCCGACTGGACACTCCATTGTGGACTGGACTCTGTACACTTTTTTTGCAGGTCCTCCTTTTCCAAAATTAATCTTCTAGTCTGTGTCCTGTTCTTGCACAATCCATTTTCTAAGTCCTCTTGTTAGTCCTTGGGAAGACCAGGTACTTACCTCTGCTCTCCTGGTCGCTGGGGGTCACTTAGGTACTCACCTCTTGGGACTGCTAGTTCTTCCAGATTCCCTCTAATGACTCCATATCCTTGGGTGGGGGACTTTACTTTGCATTCCACTATTTTAGTATCTGGTTTGGCGCTCCCCTAGGGTCCTAAGTATTTTTCACAAATTTTTACCAATGCTTGTTATTTCTTGTGCCAATTCCTAGAATATATACGTATAGTGTGTACTTACCTCCAGTATGGGGGATGCCTATAAGTAATCTAGTGCGGTGTTACTATAAAAACCGATTTTTGTAACACTGTGTGGTTTCTTTCATGTGTGATAAGTTTCTGCGTGACTATTGTGGTACTGCATAAGCTTTGCATGTCTCCTAGATAAGTGTTGGCTGCTCATCCACAGCTACTTCTAGAGAGCTCTGGTTTCCCCTAGACACTGCCTAAATCCACTAATAGGGGGTTGTCTGTACCTGGTATAAGAAGCCAACACCATAAGTGTCCATCACACACCAGGCCAGCTACCTACAGAGGGCACAGAACTAAGAGCAGTAAGCGCTGTTGTGAATGCAAAGACATCCACTTGAGGTGAGCACCACTGGCAAAGATGTTCTGAATCATCTCTAGATGGAGACTCCGCTTATGGACAGCAACATGATGGCAACCGAGGCGGTCAACCTCAGTAATCAGAGAGCTGACTAATTGGTTGCCAACTTCTCACAATACATTCCAGTGCGCCCAGGCCCAGAGTCTCGGAACTCCAGACAAATGAAGTATAGACCGACTCTTGCTTGTGTGTTAACACACCACATTGTAGTTGTACTGTCTTTCGAGATCTGAATGGATTGAGCAAGAAGGGAACGAAGGAAGGCCTTGAGCACCAACTGAACTACCCTCAGTTTCCACCAAGTGAATGTGGAATACTTGATCCTCTGGAGAGCGAAGACCTCTGATCTCCAGCTCCCTCAGATACATACAGAATCAGAGGGTGGAACACAAGCACCACATATGGTGGACAGAAGGCCATCCCTTCAATCAATTTCTTCTCAGCTGAACACCAATCAAAGTCTGCTGCAGGTCTGTGGTGATCACAATCCTGTCCATCAGATCACCCTCATGAAGGAACAACTGCTTATGGAGGCCCCACTGGAGAGCCTTCAAGTGCCGGTATGCATGCTTGACCAGGGGATGCAAGAAGTGAACAGACCCAACAGGTACAGAATGGTCAGCATTGGATTTTGAGGTTATGCCCAAGACCTCGGAATCATAGACTAACTATCCTTGATCATCTGTGGAGAACGGAAAGCTCAGAGTGATGTTGCATCCCCTAGAGTCCCTAGGAACAGGAGGAACCGAAAAGGCTCCCGGGTGAGGCATGACACATGGATGAAAAAACACAACCTGAAAAGCAGGGATGTGGTCACCTGCAAGTGGTGGGACACCAGCTATGGCAACTCAGCTTTGACAACTAGCCTTCAAGGTGCAGCATACCAGGAGCTCAACCTTCTGTGTTAGACTTAAACCAATGCTATCACCATAAGAGAGGATCTGAGATGACCATTTCAAAACAAAAAGGAGAATTATGAACAGACAGTGAGGGGACCCTACCATGAATCACAAGCATCTCCTGTATAAATGTAGAATCATTATATGGAAGTATGTGTCTCGAAAGTCAAGGTCCACCATTCAGCTGCCCACTTCCAGTACAAGAAGGGCCTCAGCCAGGGACAGCAACCTCAAATTCTCCTTTTGCAGGTACAAATTCAAGAACATGAGGTCTTGCTTCGGACGAACAATGCCGTCCTTCTATGCATCATGGGTAATAATACATTTTGAAAAAAAACATGGTATTACACAAGCAACACTGGCTGCATCAGTTTTTTTAAATTTTTGTTATTACTTTTAACCATGATTCACAGCACCTGTGATTTTATACAAGGCTAAAAGAAAACAGACAAAACCAAAATAGCTCACATAGGCAAGACATGTTGGCTTTGCCAATGCTTGTTTCACACTGTTCAGCACCAGGTGTACAGTATAAACAAAAGTTGTAAAAATAAGCATTTTAATGCAGCTTGGGGCTGTCACTGTATTTTGTATGCTTGGAACAACAAAACACACAGATGCAGGCCTGGCTGTTTCAGTTGCTGACAGTGAAATACGATTAACAATATATTGCTTTTATATAGCGCTTTGCATCATAGTTCACATTTGTCTATGAGATATAAACAATCCAGGTTACAGGTACCCAATTTAATGGTACTCAACTGAATGTAATTTGCTGGTTTGCAGGTTGGTGCAGTTACCTGTGCAAAGTAATACAGGGCACCGTGGGTAAGCCAGGAATGATCCACGACTGTCGTGAGTCAACGCTCTAAAACCCAAAAGACTTATAAAAGTTAGGCAAAACATTGGCACAGCTTTATACTTCTGTGGAACAGCAGTTTCTTTTCTCAGACCTGGCAAATCATTCTATATTAGGCATCCCTTAAATTAAATAAAGGATAAGCAGCAGACAATTGTGGATGCCCGCGGTCCTCTCGCTCACACGAGGAGTCAGCCTGTCACTAGCAGCTCACCATTCATTTTAACTGCAAAAAATCAAATACATAAAAAAATGAAATTATTTTATTACATAATTCATGTTTTACAACCACTGACACGACTGCAAGGTAGAAAAAGACAACTGCCTGTTCTTGAGAATTCATGACACACTGGGTCTGACAAAGATGGAATGACTTTCTTTTTGTGGATGTAAAACGGTTGCTTCCTAAAATGAAATTCTACAGGATAAATTGCACAGGGTGTGGAGGACTTTACGTATGTATCAAGCTGCTTTAGAAAAAAGATAGGGAAACAAGGAAAACAAGCATTAGCAAAGCTAAGAGGTCAAATGCAGACAAGGGCCATGTTTAGGGCAGTGCGACATGGTGCTGACGAGGAAGGGTGTGTTGGGGCAGTGACTTCAAGGGGGGCGCTGTGTTTAGTAATAATGTACGATTTAAAAGCACCTGCTGAAGAGTTTCCTGTGCGTCCAGCTTTCAGGTAGCAATAAAAATGTCATAACTTCAGTGATTGATAATCCTCTTAGAGAAAGATCTTTTGTTTAGAGGCAGTTTTGATCCGCCATGAAATAGCACAGAGGGTTAACATGCCTGCTGCAAAGAACAGGAGAAAATACGTTATTTACCAGTAATTGTAGTTCTCTAGTATTGGTATCTTTCATAGAGTCACATGCTTGAATCATTCCCAGAAGTGGGAGTCCCACGGCCCCATAATAAAGCAGTAGATATATCACTACCATAGGCTATAATGGCAATGAAAAAGTCAGCTTAAAAAAAGGACCAAACTTGAACCTGTCTCTGTGTGTGTTGGTTAGTGTATCAAATAAGAAATCCTCTTGAATGGGTTATTTATGTAGACGGACATTATGGTATGTATCTGCCCTAACAATAAACTGTTGGTAGCTAGCTGTCTCTTCGGGGGGAGGGAGGGAGGCCTAGCAGGATATAGATCTCTGTCCGTATTAACAAATGGGTCTGGATCATAAGAATCCCAGGGATCTGGATTTTGAAGTGTTTCTCTTGGGTAGTGTTCCTCAAATATGGGTGATCTCTATGGACTCAATTCTTACAGAACAGAAGACACAAGAGAAGAGATAGGTGAAGTTGGGAAGGAGTAGTAGGAGGAGGAGCAGGCTCAGTCAAGGGGATAACCTTCTTCTTATGTATCTTCTTCGAAGGCGGGGAGGTGTCCAATGCCCCCTTGAAAGTTATCTCAAGTTTAAAAGTCACAGTAGGTGAAGCTATAATTCGCCCTGTGCCTTCTTGAGTGTATTATCTGCACTGCTTAGCGTCAATAATTTCAAGAATAGGTTGAATAGGTGAGGGAGTGGAGGATGAATGTCCAGAAGTCCCGAAGTAACTGTGTCTTTTTGTTTTGGAACCATTGTTTTTGGTCGATGGGATTTTTTCGGATCCAAATTTGGTTCCCTAGTCTCTCGGCTCGAATCCCGGTCTGAGGCAGGTGCCAACACTTTGCTCATACTTCGTCGGACTTAAGTGGCTGTTTTTGATGCCGAAGCCTGAGGTTGTTTCTTTGGTTGCGGTGCTGAGGCAGTAGGAGGGGGCAGCCGAACCGTCTTTCCGAGACCGACCATGGCTTGTTTGCAGCGGTGGTCCGGTGACCTCCGTCAGGACTATTTTTGGTGTTTCTGGGTGATGAGATGGAGCCCCAGTACTCACGGGTTGTGCTGACGTTATAGACTGCCTCTCAAAGTCGGATTTCATGTCCAAGTCCAATGACGGAGGCTTATTCTTGATGTATCTGTTCTTGTGCATGTTACTCACTGAAAATATCCAGAGTGATTTCTGGATATCTGAGTGCCATCTCTGACCTGCGAGCCCGTCGGTTCCATAAAGTTTTCGTCGACTGAAAAGATCGACACACCACGCACAGACTCTTGATAATCTGGTGAAAGGCACAGGTTACACACTCAATATTAATCGGTGTAATGGTACTATGAGAAGCACCAAGGACAGGAAAAAAACTGTGTCAGTTCCTTCAGGATTACATTATTTTTGGGCCCACTAGTATTTAGGCCAGAAGGCCGAGTGGGCCAGTCCAAAGGGCATATGGTTGAAAAACTTGACCCGACGAGTACGGAAAATGGATGTGCGAAGTAAAAAAAAACACAATTAAAATGAGAATACCATCCAATATAGATAAGGCAGAGTCTCTTAGGCAGGAGCAAGTTTAAGACAGAGCGAAAGATTACACGTCCCAACCGATGGAGGAGAGAAAACAATCTAACAAAGGACTCAATGCCTATGAGTAGTATCACCAAGAGGGAAGAACCGGGGAGGAGTCTCGATCTTGTGACTCGTAAACCCACCTCAAACACTCTGGACCCAACACTAGATGGCAGGATAATGCAAAGTATGTGCATCTACAGCCACACATGCCAATGAACATATCAATATAAAATATATACATATGTATTTATATTTAGAAAATGTTACTTACCCAGTAGACATCTTTTCGTGACATGTAGTGCTGCAGATTCACATGGTTTGCATAAGTATGCCTGGTAGTGTTGGGCACGGTGTGTTAATTTTGTATTTTTTTTTTCGAAGAAGAATTTCGAGTCACATGATCGAGTGACTCCTTAGTTCAGTGATAGTGCTCATGTGCATCGAGTCCTTTGTTAGATTGTTTTCCCACAGGAAGAATGAAGTAAAAAGTGTAGAAATTTATATGCGCACACACACACACACACGCATATAGTGAGAAAAGAAGATGTCCATGCAATGTATGGAAAATGTCACTTACCCAGTGTACATCTGTTCGTGGCATGAGACGCTGCAGATTCACATGCTGTGCATATCCCGCCATCTAGTGTTGGGCTCGGAGTGTTACAAGTTGTTTTTCTTCGAAGAAGTCTTTTCGAGTCACGAGATCGAGGGACTCCTCCCATTTCGGCTCCATTGCGCATGGGCGTCGACTCCATCTTAGATTGTTTTCCCCGCAGAGGGTGAGGTAGGAGTTGTGTATATAGTAATAGTGCCCATGCAATGGAATATATATATATATTAGTGTGATTAAAAAGTGATATATTTATAAATTTATAAGTGTACAAGTTTATTTTTATCAACTTATAACGGCTACAGGCTCCCGGGGAGGTGGGAGGGCGCATGTGAATCTGCAGCGTCTCATGCCACAAACAGATGTACACTGGGTAAGTGACATTTTCCGTTCGATGGCATGTGTAGCTACAGATACACATGCTGTGCATAGACTAGTAAGCAGTTATCTCCCCAAAAGCGGTGGTTTAGCCTGTAGGAGTTGAAGTTGTTTGAAATAATGTTCGTAGTACTGCCTGTCCTACTGTGGCTTGTTGTGTTGTTAACACATCCACACAGTAATGTTTAGTGAATGTATGAGGCGTAGACCATGTGGCTGCCTTACAGATTTCTGTCATTGGTATATTCCCTAGAAAGGCCATTGTGGCACCTTTCTTTCTAGTGGAGTGTGCCTTTGGTGTAATAGGTAGTTCTCTTTTTGCTTTAACATAACAGGTTTGAATACACTTGACTATCCATCTAGCAATGCCTTGTTTAGATATTGGATTACCTGCATGAGGTTTTTGGAAAGCTCCAAACAATTGTTTTGTTTTGCGAAATTGTTTGGTTCTATCAATGTAATAGAGTAGTGTAAGGAAATGCCTCCTTGGCATGGTTGCCCCCTGACTTTTTGCCTTTGCTGATGCTATGTTTACAATTGAAAGTGTGCTGAGGCCTGCTAACCAGGCCCCAGCACCAGTGTTCTTTCCCTAACCTGTACTTTTGTATCCACAATTGGCAGACCCTGGCATCCAGATAAGTCCCTTGTAACTGGTACTTCTAGTACCAAGGGCCCTGATGCCAAGGAAGGTCTCCAAGGGCTGCAGCATGTCTTATGCCACCCTGGAGACCTCTCACTCAGCACAGACACACTGCTTGCCAGCTTGTGTGTGCTGGTGAGAACAAAACGAGTAAGTCGACATGGCACTCCCCTCAGGGTGCCATGCCAGCCTCTCACTGCCTATGCAGTATAGGTAAGACACCCCTCTAGCAGGCCTTACAGCCCTAAGGCAGGGTGCACTATACCATAGGTGAGGGTACCAGTGCATGAGCATGGTACCCCTACAGTGTCTAAACAAAACCTTAGACATTGTAAGTGCAGGGTAGCCATGAGAGTATATGGTCTGGGAGTCTGTCAAACACGAACTCCACAGCACCATAATGGCTACACTGAAAACTGGGAAGTTTGGTATCAAACTTCTCAGCACAATAAATGCACACTGATGCCAGTGTACATTTTATTGCAAAATACTCCCCAGAGGGCACCTTAGAGGTGCCCCCTGAAACTTAACCGACTGTCTGTGTAGGCTGACTAGTTCCAGCAGCCTGCCACACTAGAGACATGTTGCTGGCCCCATGGGGAGAGTGCCTTTGTCACTCTGAGGCCAGTAACAAAGCCTGCACTGGGTGGAGATGCTAACACCTCCCCCAGGCAGGAGCTGTAACACCTGGCGGTGAGCCTCAAAGGCTCACCCCTTTGTCACAGCCCAGCAGGGCACTCCAGCTTAGTGGAGTTGCCCGCCCCCTCCGGCCACGGCCCCCACTTTTGGCGGCAAGGCTGGAGGGAACAAAGAAAGCAACAAGGAGGAGTCACTGGCCAGTCAGGACAGCCCCTAAGGTGTCCTGAGCTGAGGTGACTCTAACTTTTAGAAATCCTCCATCTTGCAGATGGAGGATTCCCCCAATAGGGTTAGGATTGTGTCCCCCTCCCCTTGGGAGGAGGCACAAAGAGGGTGTACCCACCCTCAGGGCTAGTAGCCATTGGCTACTAACCCCCCAGACCTAAACACGCCCTTAAATTTAGTATTTAAGGGCTACCCTGAACCCTAGAAAATTAGATTCCTGCAAACTACAAGAAGAAGGACTGCCTAGCTGAAAACCCCTGCAGAGGAAGACCAGAAGACGACAACTGCCTTGGCTCCAGAAACTCACCGGCCTGTCTCCTGTCTTCCAAAGAACTCTGCTCCAGCGACGCCTTCCAAGGGACCAGCGACCTCTGAATCCTCCGAGGACTGCCCTGCTTCGAAAAAGACGAGAAACTCCCGAGGACAGCGGACCTGCTCCAAAAAGACTGCAACTTTGTTTCAAGGAGCAGCTTTAAAGACCCTGCAATCTCCCCGCAAGAAGCGTGAGACTTGCAACACTGCACCCGGCGACCCCGACTCGGCTGGTGGAGAACCAACACCTCAGGGAGGACCCCCGGACTACTCTACGACTGTGAGTACCAAAACCTGTCCCCCCTGAGCCCCCACAGCGCCGCCTGCAGAGGGAATCCCAAGGCTTCCCCTGATCGCGACTCTCTGAAACCTAAGTCCCGACGCCTGGAAAAGACCCTGCACCCGCAGCCCCCAGGACCTGAAGGACCGGACTTTCACTGGAGAAGTGACCCCCAGGAGTCCCTCTCCCTTGCCCAAGTGGAGGTTTCCCCGAGGAAGCCCCCCCTTGCCTGCCTGCAGCGCTGAAGAGATCCCTTGATCTCTCATAGACTAACATTGCGAACCCGACGCTTGTTTCTACACTGCACCCGGCCGCCCCCGCGCTGCTGAGGGTGAAATTTCTGTGTGGGCTTGTGTCCCCCCCGGTGCCCTACAAAACCCCCCTGGTCTGCCCTCCGAAGACGCGGGTACTTACCTGCAAGCAGACCGGAAACGGGGCACCCCCTTCTCTCCATTCTAGCCTATGCGTTTTGGGCACCACTTTGAACTCTGCACCTGACCGGCCCTGAGCTGCTGGTGTGGTGACTTTGGGGTTGCTCTGAACCCCCAATGGTGGGCTACCTTGGACCAAGAACTGAACCCTGTAAGTGTCTTACTTACCTGGTAAAACTAACAAAAACTTACCTCCCCCAGGAACTGTGAAAATTGCACTAAGTGTCCACTTTTAAAGTAGCTATTTGTGAATAACTTGAAAAGTATACATGCAATTGAAATGATTCAAAGTTCCTAATGTACTTACCTGCAATACCTTTCAAACAAGATATTACATGTTAAATTTGAACCTGTGGTTCTTAAAATAAACTAAGAAAAGATATTTTTCTATAACAAAACCTATTGGCTGGATTTGTCTCTGAGTGTGTGTACCTCATTTATTGTCTATGTGTATGTACAACAAATGCTTAACACTACTCCTTGGATAAGCCTACTGCTCGACCACACTACCACAAAATAGAGCATTAGTATTATCTCTTTTTACCACTATTTTACCTCTAAGGGGAACCCTTGGACTCTGTGCATGCTATTCCTTACTTTGAAATAGCACATACAGAGCCAACTTCCTACAAGTAGTGCTCTTTTTATGTCTAATGTATGTAATGCTCTTTCAGCAACAGAGTCTCATTGTGGAAAAAACACTGGGAGTTCCACTGTTTGGTTTAAGTGGAACGGTGATATAACTTTTGGTAAAAATTTTGTATTTGTGCGTAAAACCACTTTATGCTTGTGTATTTGTATAAAGGGTTCTTGTATGGTAAAAGCTTGTATTTCACTTACTCTCCTAAGAGATGTGATAGCTATTAGGAAGGCTACTTTTCATGTTAAATATTGTATCTCACAAGAGTGCATGGGTTCAAATGGTGGACCCATGTGTCGTGTTACTACAATATTGAGGTTCCACGAAGGAACTGGTGGTGTTCTTGGGGGAATGATTCTTTTTAGCCCCTCCATAAAAGCTTTTATAACAGGGATTCTAAATAACGAAGTTGAATGTGTAGTTTGCAGATAGGCAGAAACTGCTGTGAGATGTATTTTAATGGACGAAAAAGCTAACTTAGACTTTTGCAAGTGTAGTAAGTAGCTTACAATGTTTGTCGTGGAGGCGTGTAATGGTTGAATTTGATTATTATGACAGTAATAAACAAATCGTTGCCATTTATTTGCATAGCAATTTCTTGTAGTAGGTTTCCTAGCTAGTTTGATGACCTCCATACATTCTTGTGTAAGGTCTAGATGTCCAAATTCTAAGACTTCAGGAGCCAGATCGCTAGATTGAGCGATGCTGGATTCGGGTGTCTGATCTGTTGTCTGTGTTGAGTTTCCAGACCTGGTCTGTTTGGTAACTTGATATTAGGCACTACTGACAGATCTAGTAGTGTTGTATACCACAGTTGACGTGCCCAAGTTGGTGCTACTAGTATTAGTTTGAGTTTGTTTTGACTCAATTTGTTTACTAGATACGGAAGAAGTGGGAGAGGGGGAAAAGCATAAGCAAATATCCCTGACCAACTCATCCATAACGCATTGCCCTTTGAGTGAGGGTGTGGGTACCTCGATGCCAAGTTTTGGCATTTTGCGTTTTCCTTTGCTGCGAATAGGTCTATTTGCGGTGTCCCCCAGTTTTGGAAGTAGGTTTGCAGTATCTGGGGATGAATTTCCCATTCGTGGATCTGTTGGTGATCTCGACTGAGATTGTCGGCTAACTGGTTCTGAATTCCTGGTATGTATTGTGCTATTAGGCGAATGTGATTGCGAATCGCCCAATGCCAAATCTTTTGTGCTAAGAGACACAACTGTGATGAGTGTGTCTCTCCCTGTTTGTTCAGGTAATACATTGTTGTCATGTTGTCTGTTTTGACAAGAAGGTGTTTGCGGGCTATGAGAGGTTGAAATGCTTTCAATGCTAGAAACACTGCTAGCAGTTCTAGTTGATTTATATGAAGTTGTTTTTGCTGAGTGTTCCATTGTCCATGGATGCTGTGTTGGATGAGGTGTGCTCCCCACCCTACCATGGATGCATCTGTTGTGACCACGTATTGAGGCACTGGGTCTTGGAAGGGCCGCCCTTGGTTTAAATTGATATGATTCCACCATTGAAGCGAGGTGTGTGTTTGGCAGTCTATCAACACTAGATCCTGAAGTTGACCCTGTGCTTGTGTCCATTGTGTCGCTAGGCACTGTTGTAAGGGCGTTTGGGACAATGGCTATGCATGAAGACATCATGCCTAGAAGTTTCATCACTAATTTTACTTGATATTGTTGGTCTGGGTGCATGCTTTGTATTACATTTTGGAATGCTTGTACCCTTTGTGGACTTGGAGTGGCAATCCCTTTTTTTGTGTTGATTGTAGCTCCCAAGTATTGTTGCATTTGACACGGTTGTAAGTGTGATTTTAGGTAGTTTATTGAGAACACTAGTTTGTGAAGGGTTTCTATGATGTATTTTGTGTGCTGAAGACACTGTTTTTGAGTGTTGGTTTTTATTAACCAATCGTCTAGATACGGTAATACGTGTATGTGCTGTCTTCTGATATGGGCTGCTACTACTGCAAGGCATTTGGTAAATACCCTTGGTGCTGTTGTTATCCCGAATGGTAACACTTTGAATTGGTAATGTACTCCTTGGATTACAAACCTTAAGTATTTCCTGTGTGAAGGATGTATGGGTATAAGGAAGTACGCATCCTTGAGATCTAATGTTGACATGTAGTCTTGTTGTTTGAGCAAGGGGATTACGTCTTGAAGTGTCACCATGTGAAAGTGATCTGATTTGATGTAAAGATTTAGTGTTCTGAGATCTAAGATGGGTCTCAGAGTTTTGTCCTTTTTGGGTATTAGAAAATACAGGGAATAAACACCTGTTCCTTTCTGATGGTTGGGTACCAGTTCTATTGCGTCTTTTTGTAACAACGCTTGGACTTCTAGTTGTAATAGATCCAAATGCTGTTTGGACATGTGTGTTCTTGGAGGCACATTTGGTGGTAATTGTAGGAATTCTATGCAATAACCATGTTGGATAATGGCTAGGACCCACAAGTCTGTTGTTATTTCCTCCCAGTTTTGGTAAAAATCTGTGAGTCTTCCCCCCACTGGTGTTGTGTTGGGGATTTGTGACACTGAAGTCACTGTTTAGTTTGAGGGGTCTTTGGAACTTTCCTCTAGTTTTAGGGAACTGTCCACCTCTGTATTGTCCCCGAAAGCCTCCTCTTTGATACTGGCCCTGGTATGTGGGTCTGGTTTGTGAGGTTGAGGGTTCTGTGCTTTGGGCCCGAAACCCCCCTCTAAATTGTGTCTTCCTAAATGTGCCTCTGCTCTGTGGGGAGTAGAGCGCGCCCATGGCTTTGGCCGTATCAGTGTCCTTCTTCAGCTTCTCTATGAGCTGTGTCCACCTCCGGCCCAAACAACTGCTGTCCATTAAAAGGCATATTAAGCATAGCAGGTTGGAACTCGGGTTTAAACCCGGAGGTGCGGAGCTATGCGTGTCTCCGAATAGTGACTGCTGTATTCACAGTTCTTTCGGCTGTGTCCGCTGCATCCAGTGCCGATCGTATCTGGTTGTTCGAGATACTTAGGCCCTCTTCCACCACTTGTTGTGCACGCTTTTGGAACTCCTTGGGCAGATGTTCTATAAAGTGCTGCATTTCATTCCAATGAGCTCTGTTATATCTTGACAATAAAGCCTGGAAATTGGCAATGCGCCATTGATTAGCCGCTTGTGCTGCAACTCTTTTCCCCGCTGCATCAAACTTTCGACTTTCTTTGTAGGGTGGTGGTGCATCTCTAGAGGTGTGTGAATTTGCCCTTTTACGTGCTGCGCCTACTACTACCGAGTCAGGTGTCAGTTGTTGTGTGATGTACACAGGGTCTGGAGGGGGAGGCTTGTACTTTTTCTCCACCCTAGGTGTGATGGCTCTGCCTTTGACGGGTTCTTGAAATACTTGTTTTGCGTGTTTCAACATCCCTGGTAACATTGGGAGACTTTGGTACTGACTGTGTGTCGACGACAAAGTATTAAATAAAAAGTCATCCTCAATGGGATCTGCGTGCAGTGCCACACTGTGAAAAGCCGCTGCTCTGGACACTACTTGTGTGCAGGCAGTACTGCATTCAGGTGGTGAAGGTCTTGCTGTGTAGCAGTCTGGACTATTATCTGATACTGGCGCATCATATAGATCCCATGCATCTGGGTCATCATGGCCGATCCCTGTGTGAGTTGGTGATTGCATCATAGGGGGGGGGTTGCAATTGGTGTCAGTTGCGGTGAGTGGTGTGGTGATGGTTGTGGTAAAGAGTGAGGTGGAGTTACTGCTTTTGCCACTTTTGCTTGTGGTTGTTTTTCTTTGTCTTGGAAAGCAAGTTTCCTTTTCATCTTTATAGGAGGGAGAGTTCTTATTTTCCCTGTTTCCTTTTGAATATGGAGCCTTCTTTGTGTATAATCTGGCTCCCCTGCTTCTAGCTCTTGTCCAAATTTATGGCCTTGTAGTTGTTTTGAAAGGCCTTGTTCTTTGGAGTAGGAGCTTGTTTTCGGCTCTGAAGCTGGGTGTTTCGGTACCAAAACTTTTTCTACAGTCTTTTTTGGCTCCGAAGCCACTTTTTTCGGTTTCGATGTGCCGATCTCTCGGTGCCGACTTATCTCAGAGCTGGTATTTCTGTGTCGAGTCTGGTCGGAGCCAGGTTCTCGGTGTCGAGTATGCTCTGTGCCGGGATCTCGACCGGATTCGGATGACTTCGACACGTGTGTGCCCTTTTTCGGTGCCGATGGATGGTCACCTATTTTACGGGTTAAGCCATGGCCTGCCGGCGGTGGCGTCCCCTGGTCCTTCATGATTTTGGCGTGAGTTTTGGCCGGGGCTGGTTTACTCTCGGTTTTCGGCGCCTGCTCCATTTCGGGCTCGTCCGAGTCAGCGATGGAGAAAGTCTCCTCTTCCTCGACGTCGTGGTGTCCTGACGGCGCCAATGCCATTTGAAGCCTTCGTGCTCTCCGGTCCCGTAGCGTTTTCTTCGACCGAAACGCCGGACAGGCCTCGCAGATATCCTCTTTGTGTTCGGGGGACAAACACAAATTACAGACCAGATGTTGATCTGTGTAAGGATACTTGTTGTGGCATTCGGGGGAAAAGCGGAATGGGGTCCGTTCCATTAGCCTTGAAGACGAACGCGGTCAGACCGACCAGGCCCCGCCGGGGGATAGAAGCCCCGAAGGGCTGCCGGAGCTCTTCTTGATTTGGCGTCGATCTGCGTTAACTAACCCGATACCGAACGCAAACAATACAGTCAAATTTTGACGAGATTTAACTAACTTTCCGAACCAAAACACGGAGCAAAGAGGAACACGTCCGAACCCGATGGCGGAAAGAAAACAATCTAAGATGGAGTCGACGCCCATGCGCAATGGAGCCGAAATGGGAGGAGTCCCTCGATCTCGTGACTCGAAAAGACTTCTTCGAAGAAAAACAACTTGCAACACTCCGAGCCCAACACTAGATGGCGGGATATGCACAGCATGTGTATCTGCAGCTACACATGCCATCCAACATACATATTTACAGAAATAAAGAACCACAACAGCTACAGGCTTCCAGGGAGGAGGGAGGGTCCATGTGAATCTGCAGCACTACATGCCACAAACAGATGTCTACCGGGTAAGAAACATTTTCCATTCGATGGCATGTGTAGCTGCAGATACACATGCTTTGCATAGACTGAAAAGCAGTCCTCTCCCAAAATAAGCAATGGCTACCCTGAAGGAGTTGGAGTAGTATGAAATAGTGTTTTAAGCACTGCTTGTCCAACATTTGCTTGGTGGCGAGATAAGACATCCACACAGTAGGTTTAGAAAATGTGTGTGGTCCATGTGGCTGTTTTCCAGATATCTGCCACTGGTATATTTCCTAAGAATGCCATTGAAGCTCCTTTCTTTATAGTAGAATCTGCTTTAGGAGTTACTAATCCTTGTTTTGAAATATGATTACCCTTATGAGGTTGTTGAAAAGCCACAAAGAGTTGTTTAGATTTCCTGAAATCTTTTGTTCTGTCTACTTAAATACATGGGCTCTTTCAACATTAAGGGTGTGAAGATCTCTTTCAGCAACTGAATCGGCTGAAGAAAGAAGAATGCTAATTCCATTGACTGATGTGAAATAGTGAAACTACTTTAGGTAGGAATTTTGGATTTGTCCAAAGTACTATTTCATTTTTGTGAATTTGGAAGAAAGGTTCTTCTAAAGTGAATGCCTGCACTTCACAAACTCTTCTTAAGGAAGAAATTGCTACTAGGAAAGCAACCTTCCATGACAGGAATTGGAGAGTGAAAGAATGCATGGGTTCAAATGGTGGACCTATAACCCTTATGAGTATGATGTTAACATTACAGGTAGAAGATGATGAAGCTCTAGGCGGAATAATTCTTTTAAGGCCTTCCATAAAACCTTTCATAACAGGAATCCTGAATAGAGAAGCATGCTGTCTGTTTTGGGGGTAAGCAGCTATTGCTGTTAAATTCATTTTAATAGAAGAATATGCAAGGTTTGATTTTTGGAAATTAAGCAAATAGCAGACAATATATTGTACTGATGATTTAAGTGGATGAATGTTTTTGGGTTGACAGTAATATACAAAACGTTTCCATTTAGCTGCATAACACTGTCTAGTTGTAGGTTGGCGTGCTTCCTTTAAAATATCCATACATTCAGATGGAAGTTGTAGATATCCAAATTCTATGACCTCACGAGCCAAATAGCCAGATTAAGCATATTGGGATTGGGATGTCTGATTTGACCTTTGTTCTGAATTAATAGGTCTGGTCTGTTTGGAAGCTTGTGATGGGGTACTATAGACAGATCCAACAGTGTTGTATACCAGTGTTGACGTGCCCACGTGGGAGCTATGAGTATCATAGTGAGGGAGGTGTGACAGATTTTGTTGAGCAGAAATGGAGTTAGTGGAAGAGGGGGAAAAGCGTAAGCAAATATCCCTGACCAATTGATCCATAGAGCATTGCCCTTGGATTGAGGGTGTGAGTACCTGGATGCGAAGTTTGGGCATTTTGCGTTTTTGTTTGTGGCGAAGAGGTCTATGTCTGGGGTTCCCCATATTGGTAAGTAGTGTTGAATCACCTGTGGGTGAATCTCCCATTCGTGTATTTGTTGCTGCATCCTGCTTAAGAGGTCCGCTAGTTGGTTGTGTATCCCTGGGATATATTCTGCTAGAAGCTGAATGTGATTGTGAAGTGCCCATTTCCAAATTGTTTGTGCTAGAAGGGACAAATGAGAGGAGTGTGTCCCTCCTCCCCATTTTTGCAGATAATACATTGTGGTCATGTTGTCTGTCTTTATTAACACTCTTTTGTATGTGATCTGTGGTTGGAAAGCTTTGAGTGCTAGGAACACTGCAGCAATTCCAAATGGTTTTAGTGATACGTTTATTGAATTGAGTCCCATTCTCCTTATATGGTAAAGTTGCTGAGATGGGCTCCCCAACCTATCATTGATGCATCGGTTGTGATTATGGTCTGTGGCACAGCGTTCTGAAATGGCCGACCTTTTAATAAGTTGGTGTGATTCCACCATTGCAGAGTGGAAAGTTTGACGGTCCGACAACACTAGATCATGGAGTTGACACTGGGCTTGAGACCATTGTTGCATGAGACGCTGTTGTAAATGTCTCACGTTTAGACATGCATTGGGTACTATTGCTATGCATGATGCCACCATTCCCAAGAGTTTCATGATGGACCTCACTGTGTAAGTGTGGTTGTATTGTAGTTGAGATATGAGACTGTGGAAAGCTTAAATTCTCAGTGGGTTTGGGTATGCTAATGCTGATTAAGCGTTCAGAATTGCTCCTAGATACGATTGTATTTGTGCTGGTTGCAGATGAGATTTTTGGCAATTGATTGTGTAGCTAGGTTGTGTAGCATGTCCGCTGTGTACTGTGTGTGCTGTTGACAGGTTTGAATGGTGCTGGCTTTTATGAGCCAGTAGTCCAGATAGGGAAAGACAGGTATATGTTACCTTCTAAGGGATGCTGCAACCACTGTGAGGCACTTGGTGAATAACCTTGGGTGCTGTTACTCCAAAGGGTAGTACTTTGAACTAGTAGTGCTTGCCTGCTATCACAAAAAGTGGTGGATGTAAAGGAATGTGTTTTAAATCTAATGCTGTCATGTAGTATTTATTTTGTAGCAGGGGAATGATGTCCTGTAGAGTGACCATGTGGAAATGCTCAGACAGAATGTACTAATTGAGGGGTCTGAGATCCAAGATTGGTCTGAGAGTACCATCCTTCTTCGGTATAAGGAAGTACAGGGAATATACTCCTGAACCTTGATGGGATATAGGTTCCATCTCTATGGCAACTTAGAGTCGAAGTGATTGTACCTCTTGTACTTTGTAAAGTTACATGTTCCAGAGATGGGTGTTAGGCAATAACCATGTTGGATAATTGATAGCACCCGTTGAAATGTACCATTGTTGGTAGAAATTTTCCAGTCTTCCTCCCACAGGAGATCATGCTCTGTGGGGATGTATACCCACAGTGGTTGATGTCCCTCTAACTCTAAGGTTACTTCCTCTGTAAGAGCCTCTGTTGTAAAAACGTGGCCCTTGTTTCTGTTGGGATGTGGACTGCTCTGAGGTTGATGGTTTAAAGCTACCTCTAACCTCGGGCCCACAAAAACGTTCCCCCAGCAGGGGTAGAGAAAAGGGCACCCATAGCTTTAGCTGTATCAGAGTCTTTTTTCAGCTTTTCTATGGTGGGATCTAATTCTGGGGCAAATAAGTGTTGCTTATCAAAAAGCATATTTAACACAGCCTGTTGTATTTCTGGTTTGAACCCTGAAGTTCTTAACTTTACATGCCTTCAAATAATCAAACTGGTATAGATACCCCTTGCTGCTATGTCTGCTGCATTTATTGCAGATCTAATTTGATTATTATGGACAGTCTGCCCCTCTGTTACTATCTGCTGTGCCCTTCTCTGGTGTCCTGGTGGAAGTTACTGTAAGAACTCCTCCATCTCATCCCATTGAGCTCTATCATATCTTGCTAACAGTGCTTGAGAATTTGCAATCCTCCAGTGATTAGTAGCTTGAGTTGCTACCGTTTTCCCAGCTGAGTCAAATTTACGACTCTCCTTGTCTGGGGGAGGAGCATCCCCTGTGGATTGTCTATTTGCCCTTTTCCTTGCTGCACTGACAACTATAGAGTCAGGTAGTAATTGGGCTCTAATAAAGTCTGAAGGTGCAGGTTTATGTGATGATTCTAGACTTCACTGGCTCTTTGAAAATGTCCTCTGCATGATTAAGCATGCCTGTGAGCATAGGTAGACATTGATACTTTGTGTGAGTAGATGTTAATGTATTAAATAAGAAGTCATCCTCAATGGGATCTGTATGCAACTGCATGTTGTGAAATGCAGCTGCCCCAGCAATCAGTTGATTGTATGTAGTGGTATCGTCTGGTGGAGATGGCCTAGCAGGATATAAATCAGGATCATTAGAAGGTATGGGATGTGAGTCATATTAGTCTCATGGACGTATATCCTGATGAGTATCATCTAAATCAAGTGCCAGTGCTGGAGCCAGCTACGCAGCGAGCTTGCAGCATATATTGCAGGTGCCATAGGTAGGGGCGGTAAGGTGCAATCAAGTCCCGGGTCAATGACGCTGTTATAGTCTCCCCTCATGAGCCACGGGATGACACTCCAGCGAGACAGCACAGAGGACAGTTTGTGCAAAAATTAAGCCTGCTCTGTGTTTGGCACATAGATAGATCCTAAAATTAGTGTGTGGCCATCTAAACATCTGCATATAAATACATAACGGCCTTCAACATCAATTACCTGCTCCTCGGCCAGGAAGGGGGGTACCCGGTTGTAGTAAAGTGCCACCTCTGGCATGGTTACCCCTCAACCTTTTGCCAAGTGTTGATGCCAACATTAATTGAAAGTGTGCTAGGAGCCTGCTAACCAGGCCACAGCACCAGTGTTCTTTCCCAAAAACCGTACCTTTGTCTGCACAATTGGCACAACCCTGGAACACAGTTAAGTCCCTTGTAAAAGGTACCCAGGGTACCAGGGGCCCTGTGGCCAGGAATGGTCTCTAAGGGCCGCAGCATGTATAATGCCACCCTAGGGGACCCCTCACCAAGCACATACACACTGCCTTGCAGCTTGTGTATGCTGGTGAGGAGAAAGACCCAGTCGACATGACACCGCTCTCAGGGTGCCATGCCCACAAACCACTGCCTGTGGCATAGGTAAGTCACCCCTCTAGCAGGCCTTACAGCCCTAAGGCAGGGTGCACTGTACCACAGGAGAGGGCATAGCTGCATGAGCTATATGCCCCTACAGTGTCTAAGCTAAATCTTAGACATTGTAAGTGCAGGGTAGCCATAAAGAGTATATGGGCTGGGAGTTTGTCAAACACGAACTCCATAGTTCCAAAATGGCTACACTGAAATCTGGGAAGTTTGGTATCAAACGTCGCAGCACAATAAATGCACTCTGATGCCAGTGAGGGATTTATTGTAAAATACAACCAGAGGGCATCTTAGAGATGCCCCCTGAATATGAGTCCGACTCCTAGTGCTAGGCTGACCAGTTTCTGTCAGCCTGCCACAACCAGACGAATTTCTGGCCACATGGGGAGAGTGCCTTTATCACTCTGTGGCCAGGAACAAAGCCTGTACTAGGTGGGGATGCTTCTCACCTCCCCCTCCAGGAACTGTAACACCTGGCGGTGAGCCTCAAAGGCTCATGACCTTTTGTTACAGCGCCCCAGGGCATCCCAGCTAGTGGAGATGCCCTCCCCTCCAGCCACTGCCCCCACTATTGGCGGCAAGGCTTGAAGAGATAATGAGGAAAACAAGGAGGAGTCACCCACCAGTCAGGACTGCCACTAAGGTGCCCTGAGCTGAGGGGACCCCTGCCTTTAGCAATCCTCCATCTTGAGATTGGAGTATTGCCCCAATAGGAATAGGGATGTGCCCCCCTCCCCTCAGGGAGGAGGCACAAAGAGGGTGTAGCCACCCTACAGGACAGTAGCCATTGGCTACTGCTCCCCAGACCTAACCACACCCCTAAATTTACTATTTAGGGGCGACCCTGAACCTAGGAAATCAGATTCCTGCAAACCACACAAAGAAGGACTGCTGACCTGAAAGCCCTGCAGAGACGACGGAGACACCAACTGACTTGGCTCCAGCCCTACCGGCCTGTCTCCAGACTCAAAGAACCTGCACAGCGACACATTCGACAGGGACCAGCGACCTCTGAGGACTGCCCTGAACCCGAAGGACCAAGAAACTCCAGAGAACAGCAGCACTGTTCAAAAACTGCAACAACTTTGCAACTTTTTAGCAACTTCCAAAGAACTCTCTCTTCCTGCCGGAAGCGTGAGACTTCTCATTCTGCACCCGATGCCCCTGGCTCGAGCTCCAGAGAACAAACACCGCAGAGAGGATTCCCAGGCGACTACGACGATGTGAGTACCCTGAGTCTACCCCCTTCTCCCCCACAGCGACGCCTGCAGAGAGGATCCAGAGGCTCCCCCTGACCGCGACTGCCTGGTAACAAGGAACCTGACGTCTGGACCAAGTGCTGCACCTGCAACTCCCAGGACCGTGAGGAACCGCATTCCAGTGCAGGAGTGACCAGCAGGCGGCCATCTTCCTAGCCCAGTTGGTGGTTGGCCCGAGAAGCCCTCCCTGTTCCGTGCCTGCATCGCCGAAGTGACCCCCAGGTCCCTCCATTGTTTCCTTTAGCAAACCCAAAGCCTACTTTGCACACGGCCGCCCAGTGCCATTGTGGGTGTGTGTTTTGTACCTGTTTGTGTCCCCCCCCACAGTGCTCTACAAAACCCCCCTGGTCTGCTCCCCAACGACGCAGGTACTTACCTGCCAGCAGACCGGAACCAGAGCACCCCTGTTCTCCATAGCAGCCTTAGTGTTTTGAGCCCTCCTTTGACCTCTGCACCTTACCGGCCATGTGTTGCTGGTCCTGTGGCTTTGGGGTTGCCTTGAACCCCCAACGTTGGGCTGCCTATTCCCAGGAGACTGAACATGAAAGTGTTTTACTTACCTGAGAAACTTAACCAAACTTACCTCCCCCAGGAACTGTTGATTTTTGCACTGTGTCCACTTTTAAAATAGCTTATTGCAATTTTAACCTAAACTTGTTGTACTACTGCTTTAATTCAATGTTCCACAATTACCTGTGTGACGTACCTTGCATTTTATGTACCTACCTCAAATCTTGAATCTTGCTGGACTACTCAGCCAATACCTGATCACAAGACTAAATTCAAATAATTGTCATTAGAAACTGATTTTCACAATTTGAGCTATTTTTCTAAGTTTTTGAAAGTCCTGCTACGGCCTTGTGTAAGTCCATGTTAGCATTTCCTTTAGAGTTTAAAAGTTTGCAAAAGTTTGGATTTAAGTTCTAGAAGTAGTTTTTAGATTCTTAAAAAAGTAATCCCAACTTTTAGAGTGATAATGTCTAGCGCAGATGAGATGGTGGTGGAACTCAACCTCACCCCTTACCTGCATCTAGGGATGTCAGAGTTAAGGTCTCTCTGTAAGCTAAAAAAAGATAAAAACTAGGTCCAACCCAACCAAAGTAAAGCTCCAGGAGCTTTCGGCAGAGTTCACAAGGGACCACCCCTCTGAGGATAAAATCCTTCAGATGGGGAAGTTAGTGAACAGGAGGATGAATTCCCCCCTCCTGTCCTAACCAGGGAGGACAGGGTTCCTCAAACCGTGACTCCAGAAATCATAGTCAGAGAGACTGGTTCTTCCAAAGGGGAGACTTGAACCTCTGGAAGCATTGAGGGCAGTCTCAATGAAGATGACCTCCTGTTAGCCAGGATGGCCAAAAGATTGGCTTTGGAGAAGCAGCTACTAGCCATAGAAAGGCAAAGAAAGAGAAAAGATGGGTTTAGCTCCCATCAGTGGTGGCAGCAACTAAACAGAGTTAGAGAGAATACTGATGATCAGTATAGGGGAAGGGGCGGAAGCCATTGTGACGCGAAAGGTTAATTAGCTTGAGCAGTGTAGATAAGCGTGATGCCTGCTGAAACCCGAACAACATGGAAAAGTTCACAATGTTATTTTCAAGCTTGTTTGTGTAGGATACTCCGTCTCAACCTTGAGAATCAGAGTACAGGGAGAAGATGGAATGAAAACAATGGCTGAGGAAGGGCAGAGCAGCCAAGAGACAAGTGCTGATAACATAGCTAGAAAATGCCAGAAAAGGATAGAATCCAAGCTTCGAGTTATTTAAGCACTGAAGTGTGGGTGAGGGATTAGAAGCTTGCAGATGGGGTTGTGAAAGCTGCCATCTCCACGCCCAGCGCTGCCTCCCTGTTTGCTGTTCAGAGACCGTGACGCTTGAGGGGGAGAGAGGTCCAAGCGGGCGGTAAAGGGCTTCCCAGCATTTCGTGGACTAAGTTAAGTTCCACACAGGGATGAAAGGACTTTGCTTCTCTGCTCTATTAGTATGATTGATTATTATGCTTGCACTGTGTTTATAATCTGAAGTAATCAGCTAGTTTATATTTTGCTTTTCGAACATCGTAGTGTGAGCTTGCTGCAGTAATTGAAACATGCATTTTGGTATGCAGTTAATCAAAGCTTATCAGAAGTATTCAGCTAGTTTATATTTTGCTTCCTGAACATCGCAGTGTGACGCAATTTGGTATACAGTTAATCAAAGCTTATATCTGTCAATTAACTCTTAGCTCATATATATATATATATATATATATATATATATACATAGATGCTCTTTGTAGTGTACTCATATATAAATAAATAGATGCTCTTCATTGCTATTTTTATTCTACCATTGTTGATGTGCTAAATGCATACATTTACCTGAAATTCTAATAAAGCTAAATTGTATTCATAATTGGTGTGAGGTCCTTCATTGAGCGTCCTTATTGACTTATACCGAACAGGTGTCAACAAGTCACCTAGATAAGACAACTGACATCCTAAAAATCCCCAAAGGTATTTTAACAAAATATGAAGATGGTGATGACATCACTAAATGGTTCACAGCTTTTGAGAGGGCTTGTGCAACCAGAAAAGTAAACAGATCTCACTGGGGTGCTCTCCTTTGGGAAATGTTCACTAGAAAGTGTAGGGATAGACTCCTCACACTCTCTGGTAAAGATGCAGAATCTTATGACCCCATGAAGGCTAACCTGATTGAGGGCTTTGGATTCTCCATTGAGCACAAGCTTAGGTTCAGGGGGGCTCAAAAATCCTCGAGCCAGACCTGGGTTGATATTGTTGATTTCTCAGTCAAAACACTAGGTGGTTGGATAACTGGCAGTGGTGTAAATGATTATGATGGGCTGTATAACGTGTTTATGAAAGAACACATGTTAAGTAATTGTTTCAATGACAAAATGCATCAACATCTGGTGGACACAGGTCCAATTTCTCCCTAAGAATTGGGAAAGAAGGCAGACCACTGGGTCAAGACAAGGGTGACCAAAAGAAAGGGGTCACAAAGCCTCCCCAGGGGAAGAGTGGTGAGACATCCAAGGGCAAAAGTAAAGAGTCTTCTACAGGGCCCCAAAAACCTGCTCCGGAGGGTGGGCCCAGAGCCTCTTCACAGTCCACAAATGGGTATAAGGGTAAAAACTTAATCCCAAGAAGGCCTGGTATCGAATCGGTAGTCAGCATGGGACACCAAACTAGAGACAAGGCCTGTCCGAAGAAAAGTCCCACAACAAATACTACTCCATTTAGCACTGGAATAGCCAGCCACCAGGTGGGATCAAGCCCAGAGGAAATCAGGATTCACACTGAAGCTACATTAGTCTCTGAGGATGGGGTGGATTTAGCCACACTTGCTGCCTGGCCGCTTAACATGAAAAATACAGAGCTCTTAATCAATGGTGCTAGAGTAGAAGCCCTAAGGGATACAGGTGCCAGTGTCACCATGGTGAGAAACAAACTGGTTTCCTCAGGACAATACCTGGCTGGACAAACATCCAGTCACTAATGCTGACAATCAGACTAAAGTACATCCCATGGCAATGGTAACTTTAGAATGGGGAGGGGTCACTGGTCTGAAACAGGTGGTAGTCTCCTCTGCAATTACAGTAGAATGTCTGCTAGGGAATGATCTGGAGTCCTCAGCAAGGGTAGAGCTCAAGACTCATGCAGCCATGCTGGGTATCCCTGAATTGGTGTGTGTCAAGACAAGGGCACAGAGGAGGGCTCAGTGTGAAAAAGAAGTGTTGGAGGCTAGAATAATGGCCCAACCTTCCAAGAGAAAGGGAAAGAAGACTGGGGAACCAGCTTCAACACAGCACAAGAAACAGAACCTCTCTTCCCAGGAAGATGTTCTATCTGCTGAGAGAGCGGAGTCCATGGAGCTGGAGCCTTACCAGGATGAGTTCTTGGGCCCAGGGGGACCCTCTCTCTTGAAGGCCTAAGACAGCAAGCAGCAGAAAAAGGAACTGTCAGTGGAACCCATAGGGCCTATTGGTAAGATTTACACTGAGGCAAGAGATCCCAAACCTGGTGCCACTAGGAGAGTGAGTTTAGGGAGTTCATTCTGACCTTAGCCGATGACATTCCCCTTGCTGGACAATTGGGACAAACCAAGACATGGGAGAGATTAGTCAACCATTTCTATTGGCCCAATATGTCCCAGAAGGTAAAGGAGTTTTGCACCTCCTGTGTCACCTGTCAAGCCAGTGGTAAGACAGGTGGCCATCCAAACGCCCCCCTCATTCCACTTCCAGTGGTGGGGATCCACTTTGAAAGAGTGGGAATGGACATAGTGGGTCCACTGGAACCTCCCACAGCATCAGGGAACCAGTATATCCTGGTAGTAGTGGTTCATGCTAGCAGATACCCTGAAGCAATTCCCCTCAGGGCCACTGCTGCCCCTGCACTAGCAAAAGCACTCATCTGTATTTTTACCAGAGTGGGAGTTCCTAAGGAGGTGGTTTCTGACAGAGGTAACCAACTTCTTATCAGCTTACCTAAAGCACATGTGGAATGAGTGTGGAGTGACTTATAAATTTTACCACACCATACCATCCACAAACCAATGGTCTTGTGGAGAGATTTAACAAGACATTGAAGGGCATGATCATGGGGCTCCCTGAAAAACACAAAAGGAGATGGGATGTCCTCTAACCGTGTCTGCTTTTCGCCTACAGAGAGGTGCCACAGAAGGGAGAAGGGTTTCCCCCTTTGAGCTTCTGTTTGGCCATCCTGTTAGGGGTCCACTAGGACTTGTTAAAGAAGGCTGGGAGAGACCTCTCCATGAGCCTAAACAAGATGTGGTGGACTATGTACTAGGCCTACGATCAAGGATGGCAGAGTACATGGAAAAGGCAAGCAAAAACCTTGAGGCCAGCCAACAACTCCAGAAGTTGTGATATGACCAAAAGGCTGCTATGGTTTCAGCCAGGGCAGAAAGTCTGGGATCTGGAGCCTGTGGCTCCCAGGGAACTTCAGGACAGATGGAGTAGGCCTTACCCAGTGCTAAAGAAAAAGAGTCAGGTCACCTACCTGGACCTAGGCACTAGCAGGAACCCCAAGAGGGTGATCCATGTTAACCACCTCAAACTCTTTCATGACTGGGCAGATGTAAACATATTAATGGTTAAAGTTGAGGACCAGGAAGCAGAGAGTCAACCTCTCCCTGATCTCCTCTCCACTGACCCTAAAAGATGTCTCAGTAGATGGAGTGATCTATTCAGACACCCTCTCTGGCCAACAGCAGGTTGACTGCAGGCAAGTCCTCCAGCAGTTTGCTGAGCTCTTTCCCTTGACCCCCTGGTCAGACACACCTGTGTACCCATGATGTGGACACAGGAGACAGTGTGCCTGTCAAGAATAAAATATTCAGACAGTCTAACCAAGTCAAAGAAAGCATCAAAGTGTAGGTCCACAAGATGCTGGAGTTGGGAGTGATTGAGCACTCTGACAGTTCCTGGGCTAGCCCAGTGGTCTTGGTCCCCAAACTTCACACCAAAGATGGCAAGAAAGAGAAGGTTTTGTGTAGACTACAGAGGGCTTAATTCTGTCACCAAGACAGATGCTCACCCCCATTCCAAGGGCAGATGAGCTCATACACAAATTAGATGCAGTCAAATACTTACATACCTTTGCTTGACAGCAGGGTACTGGCAGATAAAAATGGCACATGGAGCAAAAGAGAAAACAGCATTCTCTACACCTGATGGGCACTACCAGTTTACTGTGACACCCTTTGGCTTAAATAATGCCCCTGCCACCTTCCAAAGGTTGGTGAATCAAGTCCTTGCTGGCTTGGAGTACTTTGGTTCAGCTTATCTTGATGATATTGCTGTCTTTAGCTCCAAATGACAGGATCACCTGGTCCACCTGAAGAAGGTTTTGCAGGCCCTGCAAGCAGCAGGCCTCTCTATCAAGGCATCAAACTGTCAGATACGGCAGGGTACTATGGTTTACTTGGGACACCTTGCAGGTGGAGGCCAAGTTCAGACACTCCAACCCAAGGTCCATACTATTCTGGACTGGGTAGCTCCAAAAACCCAGACTCAAGTCAGGGCATTCCTTGGCTTGACTGGGTACTATAGGGGGTTTGTGAAGGGATATGGGTCAATAGTGACACGCCTCACAGAACTGACCTCCAAGAAAATACCCAGGAAAGTGAACTGGACCGTGGACTGTCAAAGTCCTTTGACACCCTGAAGTAAGCTATGTGTACAGCACCATGTTTGAAAGCTCCAGATTATTCTAAGCAATTCATAGTGCAGACTGATGCCTCTGAGCATGGGATAGGAGCAGTCCTGTCCGAAACAAATGATGATGGCCTTGACCAGCCTGTTGCTTTTATTAGCAGGTTACTCCCCAGGGAACAGCATCAGAGTGCCATTGAGAGGGAGGCCTTTCTGTGGTTTGGTCCCTGAAGAAGTTGAGACCGTACCTTTTTGTTACTCACTTCACAGTTCAAACTGACCACAGACCTCTCAGATGGCTGATGCAAATGAAAGGAGAAAACCCTCAACTGTTGAGGTGGTCCAAATCCCTACAGGGAATGGACTGTCTAGTGGAACACAGACCTGGGACTTCCCATGCAAATGCTGATGGCCTTTCCAGGTTCTTCCACTTAGAAAATGAAGACTCTCTTGGGAAAGGTTAGTCTCATTCTCTTTCGTTTGGGGGGGGGGGGATTGTGTAAGGAAATGCCTTCTGTGGCATGGTTACCCCAACTTTTTGCCTTTTATTGATGCCAGTTATGATTGAAAGTGCGCTGGGACCCTGCTAGCCAGGCCCCAGCACCAGTGTTCTTTCCTTAAACTGTACCTTTGTTCCCACAATTGGCACAGCCCTGGCACACAGATAAGTCCCTTGTAAATGGTACCACTGGTACCAAGGGCCCTGATGCCAGGGAAGGTCTTTAAGGGTTGCAGCATGTCTTATACCACCCTAGGGGACCTCTCACTCAGCACATGCACACTGCCTCACAGCTTGTGTGTGCTGGTGGGGAGAAAATGTCAAAGTCGGCATGGCACTCCCCTCAGAGTGCCATGACCGCCTGTGGCATAGGTAAGTTACCCCTCTAGCAGGGTGCACTATACCACAGGCAGGGTCCACTATACCACAGGTGAGGGCATAAGTGCATAAGCACTATGCCCCTACAGAGTCTAAGCAAAACCTTAGACATTGCAAGTGCAGGGTAGCCATAAAGAGTATATGGTCTGGGAGTTTGTCAAACATGAACCCCATAGTTCCATAATGGCTTCACTGAAATCTGGGAAGTTTGGTATCAAACGTCTCAGCACAATAAATGCACTCTGATGCCAGTGTGGGATTTATTGTAAACTACACCCAGAGGGCATCTCAGATATGCCCCCTGAATACCAGTACGAATCCTAGTGCTAGGCTGACCAGTTTCTGCCAGCCTGCCACAACCAGACGAGTTTCTGGCCACATGGGGAGAGTGCCTTTGTCACTCTGTGGCCAGGAACAAAGCCTGTACTGGGTGGAGGTGCTTCTCACCTCCCCCGGCAGGAACTGTAACACCTGGCGGTGAGCCTCAAAGGCTCATGCCTTTTGTCACAGTGCCCCAGGGCATCCCAGCTAGTGGAGATGACCGCCCCTCTGGCCACTGCCCCGACTTTTGGGGTAATGAGGAAAACAAGGAGTCACCACCCACCAGTCAGGAATACTCCTAAGGTGCCCTGGGCTGAGGTGACCCCTGCCTTTAGAAATCCCCCATCTTGAGATTGGAGGATTACCCCAATAGGAATAGGGATGTGTCCCCTCCCCTCAGGGAGGAGGCACAAAGAGGGTGTAGCCACCCTCCAGGTCAGTAGCCATTGGCTACTGCTCCCCAGACCTAAACACACCCCTAAATTTAGTATTTAGGCGCAACCCTGAACCCAAGCAATCAGATTCCTGCAACCTACACAAAGCAGGACTGCTGACCTGAAAGCCTCGCAGAGATGACGAAGACACCAACTGACTTGGCCCCAGCGCTACCGGTTTGTCTTCAGACTCAAAGAAACTGCACAGCAACGCATCCGTCAGGGACCAACGACCGCTGAGGACTTAGAGGACTGCCCTGAACCCGAAGGACCAAGAAATTCCTGAAAACAGCAGCACTGTCCAAAAACTGCAACAACTATGCAACTTCCTCCAAAGAACTCTCTCTTCCTGGGGGAAGCGTGAGACTTCTCACTCTGTACCCAACGCCCCCGGCTCGAGCTCCAGAGAACAAACACTGCAGAGAGGACTCCCAGGCGACTACGACGACGTGAGTACCCTGAGACGACCCCCCTGCACCTCCACAGCGACATCTGCAGAGAGGATCAAGAGGCTCCCCCTGATCGCGACTGCCTGGTAACAAGGACCCAACTCCTGGACCAAGTACTGCATCCGCAGCCCCAAGGTCCGAGAGGAACCACCTTCCAGTGAACGAGTGACCAGCAGGTGGCCCTCATCCTAGCCCAGTCGGTGGCTGGCCAGAGAAGCCCCCCTGTGCCCTGCCTGCATTGCCGAAGTGACCTGGGTCCCTCCATTGATTCCTACAGCAAACCAGACGCCTACTTTGCACACAGCACCTGGCCGCCCCTGTGCTGCTGAGGGTGTGCATTGTGTACCTGTTTGTGTCCCCGCCCAGTACTCTGCAAAAACCCCTTGGTCTGCTCCCAGAGGACGCAGGTACTTACCTGCCAGCAGACCGGAACTAGAGCACCCCTGTTCTTCATTGGTGCCTATGTGTTGTGGGCCCTCCTTTGACCTCTGCACCTGACCGGCCCTATGTTGCTGGAGATGTGGCTTTGGGGTTGCTTTGAACCCCCAACGGTGGGCTGCCTATGCCCAGGAGACTGAACTTGTAAGTGCTTTACTTACCTGAGAAACCTAACCAAACTTACCTCCCCCAGGAACTGTTGATTTGTGCACAGTACCCACTTTTAAAATAGTTTATTGCAATTTTAACCTAAACTGTGTGTACTACTGTTTTAATTCAAAGTTCCATACTTACCTGTGTGAAGTACCTTGCATTTAATGTACTTACCTCAAATCTTGAATCTTGTGGTTCTAAAATAAATTAAGAAAATATATATTTTTATATAAAATCTATTAGCCTGGAGTTACGTCTTTGAGTGTGTTCCTCATTTATTGCCTGTGTGAGTACAAAAAACGCTTAACACTACCCTCTGATAAGCCTACTGCTCGATCACACTACCACAAAATAGAGGATTAGTATTATCTAATTTTGCCACTATCAACCTCTAAGGAGAACCCTTGGACTCGGTGCACACTATCTCTCACTTTGAGATAGTATATACAGAGCCAACCAGTTCAGGATGCAAGGACGGCCGGCTGCGTGGATCTCCTCTCATCCTGAGCTGCGTAGATCCTGCATCACAGGTAGTGGTCCGGAGTAGTCCTCTTCGTCCCCTCTGCCAGCTGTCCAACTTTGGTGGAGATAAGCCCTTGCCTTCCCATGCAGGACAGTACTCCCGTGCACCGCATCTTATGCAGCTGCCAAGGCTTGTTTGCATCTCCTCCCATGGTATCTTCAGGCTGCGTGTAGCTCCAGCCCCCAGCTCTCCTTCCTGCAACGTGCAGTCCTCTGCGTGGTTCTCCTGCAGTGTGGGACCCTTCTTCAGTCGTGCTGCGTGGGCTCTTCTGCAACTCCTGTGTCCCCGTCCTGTGGGACTCCTGTGGGTACTGCCTTTTCTCCTGTGGGCGCTCTGTGTCACTGAGGGTCACCTCTGACTCCACCTACTGGGTTGAAGGTCCCCGGCAGCTCCACTTTTTGCCAACTGCAACCTCTGCCTTTGCCAAGGCTTGTTGGTGGATCTCCTGCATCAACACCAGACTGCAGTTTTTTCCAGCATGGACGTCGTCTGCATCCCTCAAGAACTCTTCACCGACTCCAGGGCTGCAGTGCTGACCTTCTTCACATCACCATAGACCAACTCCTGCCTCCACAGCTGGGTGGATAGTAGCTCCTATTCCTCCTGGACTCTTCTGTGACTTCTGGACTTGTTCCCCTTCTTCCACAGGTCTTCCTCTTCAGGAATCCATCACTGGTTACTTGCAGTCTTGTCTGGGTGTTGCATTTTCTTCTTTTCCTAACCTTTTGGGTGGTTTAGGGAAAATCCACTAACTTACTCCTTTTCTCCTGGTCACTAGGGGGCACTGTGGTACTTACCTTTGGTGTTTCCTAGTGCCCCTAGCTTCCCTCTACACCGTCCACTTACCTAGGTGGGGGTCCTGCGTTCGCATTCCATTTTCTTTAGCATATGGGTTGGCCTCCCCCTAGAGTCACTATTGTCTAGCTTCATTAGCACTGTTTTCTATCACTTTCTATGCCTATTTCTGGTAACTAGTGTATATATATATATATATATATATATATAGGATTACTTACCTCCTATTGGAGGGTTGGCTCTAGTACTTTTTGGTATTGTGTTACTAAAATAAAGTGCCTTTATTTTTTTAACAGTGTTTACTTTCATGTGTCTGAGTGCTGTGTGACTACAGTGGTATTGCATGAGATTTGCATAGCTCTTAGAAAAGCCTTGGCTGCTCATCCACAGCTATCTCTAGAGAGCCTGGCTTCTAGACACTGCCTACACTACACTTGGACCTGTTATAAGGTGTAGGTACCCTAGGTACCCACCACACATCAGGCCAGCTTCCTACAACCAGCTGGTGGGGTCTGCTGTCCACGGACACCAAAAGGCTGTGCATCACAGGTGGTGGGATTGTGGCCTCCTCTGGGTCCTGCTTGTCCTCTGACCAACTTGCAAGACTGTGACCCGCTCCTGCCAATGTACTGGAACCTCTATGCACCACAACTATTGCTGTTGTCAAGGCTTGTTGGCACTTCTTCCAAGAGATCTTCAGACACCAAGAAGTCCCGGCCTCCAGCACTCTGCAACTTGAAGACTAGCCACTGTCCTGCAACTCATGCGACGTGGGACTTCTGTTTTGTTGTGCTGTTGAGCCCTCCTTGTGACTCCCTGTCTCCTTAGCCTGTGGGTCACTCGTGGGGGTTCCAAACACACCTGTTGGCCTTCCCGTGTGCTTTGGGCCAGCCCTGACTCCCCCTCAAGGGTAGAGTCCTCCAGACCTTGCTGTTCTCCAAAACTTTGCAAATACATCTTCAGCCCCTGCTTGCATTTGCTAGTGCTTGTAGGTGGCAGCGCTGGTCACTGACCCTCCTGAAATTTGGCAACTATTGAGGGACAGCTCGTAGGCAACTCCTGGACCACGTAGCTGGACTTCTTCCACCGACTTGCAGTAACTTCACCTCTATGAGGGTGGGCATTACCATTGACACCACCCGGGCATCTCCAAGGGTGCCAGACTCTGTCCCCTTACTTTTCAGGTCCTCCACATCTGGAATCTGTCCCTGGGTTCCACCGGTCTGGTCCATGGTCTGTGACAGCAGTTGGACAAGCCAAGGTTTCCAATGAGTTCAGTGACAGTCCCTTTTCCCTCAGCATCCGTGTCCCCTGGTGTAGATACACCTGTCTTCTGGGTATCCTTTGGTGGGGGCAAATCAGAGGCTTATCAGAGGGTAGTGTTAAGCATTTGTTGTACACACACAGGCAATAAACGAGGAGCAAACACTCAAAGTCTTACTCCAGGCCAATAGGTTTTTATATTGAAACATATCTTAGTTAATTTTAAGAACCACAGGTTCAAGATTTACAAGTAATACTTTAAATGCATGGTATTTCACTTAGATACTCTAGGAACTTTGAATGAACACAATATCATGTAGAGTCTTTGTAAAAATGGCAATAAGCTATTTTAAAAGTGGACACAGTGCAAAAATCAACAGTTCCTGGGGAAGGTAAGTAAAGGTTGGTTTTGCAGGTAAGTAAAACACTTACAAGTCTCAAAGTTGGGGCATAGGTAGCCCACCGTTGAGGGTTCAAGGCAACCCCAAAGTTACCACACCAGCAGCTCAGGGCCGGTCAGGTGCAGAGGTCAAAGAGGTGCCCAAAACACATAGGCTTCAATGGAGAACAGGGGTGCCCTGGTTCCAGTCTGCCAGCAGGTAAGTACCTGCGTCCTCGGGGGGCAGACCAGGGTTTTTTTTTAGGGCACCGGTGGTGGAGGGGGCAAGGGGGGGGGGTCTGATGCAAGCACAGAAAGTACACCCTCAGCGGCACAGGGGCGGCCTAGTGCAGTGTGCAAACAAGCGTCGGGTTTTAGATAGGAAGTAATGGAGGGACCCGGGGGTCACTTCAACGATGCAAGCAGGCACCGGGGGGCTCCTCGGGATAGCCACCACCTGGGCTAGGCAGAGGGTTGCCTGGGGGTCGCTTCTGCACTGGAGTTCGGTTCCTTCAGGTCCTGGGGCTGCGGGTGCAGTGTTGGTTCCAGTCACTAGTCAGCCTAAACTGGAAGTCGGGTATGTCTTCAGGGGGCATCTCTAAGATGCCCTCTGGGTGTATTTTACAATAAATCCCACATTGGCATCAGTGTGGATTCATTGTGCTGAGAAGTTTGACCCAACTTCCCAGATTTCAGTGTAGCCATTATGGAACTGTGGAGCACGTAATTGACAGACTCCCAGACCATATACTCTTTATGGCTACCCTGCACTTACAATGTCTAAGGTTTGGCTTAGACACTGTAGGGGCATATTGCTCATGCAACTATGCCCTCACCTGTGGTATGCCCTCACCTTCCTTAGAGCTGTAAGGCCTGCTAGATGGGTGACTTACCTATGCCATAGGCAGTGGGAAGTGGGCTCGGCACCCTGAGGGGAGTTCCATGTCGACTTAGTCATTTTCTCCCCACCAGCACACACAAGCTGTGAGGCAGAGTGCATGTGCTGAGTGAGGGGTCCCCAGGTTGGCATAATACATGCTGCAGCCCTTAGAGACATTCCCATGCCACAGGGCCCTTGGTACCAGGAGTACCATTTACAAGGGACTTACCTGTGTGCCAGGGCTGTGCCAATTGTGGGAACAAAGGTACAGTTTAGGGAAAGAACACTGGTGCTGGGGCCTGGTTAACAGGGTCCCAGCACACTTTCAATCATAACTGGCATCAACAAAAGGCAAAAGGTTAGGGGGTAACCATGCCAAGGGAGGCATTTCTGTACAGTCCCCAGCATACACGCAAACTCTAGGGGATTGCACAGCACAACTAGCAGAGCTAAAGGCTCTGGTGATGGTACTGGAACACATGGATCCGCACAGTTAACACTGATTGTTTGTGATTCGTATTACTGTGTCCAGTCCTTCAATGAATACCTGCATTACTGGCGCCAGAATGGGTACAGAGTTTCTAAAGGCAACACCATCAAACACAAACTTCTGAGTGTGTGTTTGGGGGAATAGCAGATCTGAAGGAAACGCTACCAAACGTCCATGTTGTACATACACTTGGACACCAGCGAGTTGGAATACACGTTGCTGGAAATACATTGGCTGATGAAGCTGCCAAATCAGCAGTAGCTACGGCAGCTGTTGCTGAGGTAACCCATTCTGGAAAGAAAGCAGACGATGATATATGGGCTGCCATGAAAGCCACGGCTTAAGGCACGCCCTATCCAAAAGCATTTCCTGCTAAACATTCCTACCTAATGGGAGGCTGCCTAGACGCCGAAGTAAAAATACTGGGCGTCGGAGTTCGTGTAATTCCCAACAGAAACATAAGATCAGGGTTGATTAAAGCAGCGCACGAGGGGGTAACATCTGCCCATGCTGGTGTGGCAGCTACAATATCATTGTTGCAAGCACGTTATTGGTGGCCAGGTCTACACAAACAGGCCAAGCAGTATGTCCTTTGTTGTGACATCTGCCAACATATTAAGGGTTCCACAGTCAAACGCGCACCGCAGACACCCCTCCTAATTTCCAACAAACCATTACAATGTGTGTACACGGACTATTGTGGTCCTCTAACACTGGATAGTGCATACAAATACATTTTATTCGCTGTTGACTCTTGCTACAGATTTCTTTAGGTGTGGCCACAACGCTCAGCTGACGCTCGGGCTGTTATTAAAGATTTGCGAGTCTTTATCGGTACCTATGCAGTTGAGGCTTTCCACTCAGGCCAGGGCCCTGCTTTCGCCTCAACGGCATTTAGGGACACCATGGCTTCGTTAGGCGTCCAACTCCATTATTCGTCTCCATTTCATCCCGAGATAAATAATGTCGTGTAGCGACGAAACCGTGATTTAAAGCAGTCCTCAGCAGCCAGAGTCTTAGGTACGGGTCGTAGTTGGCTTAACCACCTGTATGGAGTCCAGAGAGCACTTAATCTGCCTAGAAGGTTCCTGGGGGGTCATACTTCATATGAATGCCTGTTCGGAATTCGAATGTATGTTCCACATCTTGATGGTCCTGGCGTGGAGTTGGCAGAAACACCCTTTGACATAAATGAACGTGTCACTGTCTTGCAGGAATTACAACAGTTCTGTGACAACAACGCTTCTGCCAATGCTGCCTCCACAGGAATTAATGATGTACCAATAACACCGACCGGCTGGATTCCTACGGTTGGAGATCTAGTACGTGAATAGGTTGCTGTGAAAAAGGAGTTTGGTCCTTCTTATCATGCACCGGTCTCAGTCTTGGGACTACATGGTACCGGAACTGTCATTCTACCACTGTTGGCTGGTGCTAAAGAAAATCATTTTGTATCTATCGACAATGTCAAGTTAAACCATGTGGCCGATCCTGCACAGCAGACCAAGAGGAACAGCCAGTAGTTCCTGAATCCCTCTCACTACTGGTCAAGAAGTCTGTGATGGGTCGCTCCATTCCGACCCACACAGTTCCCTTACTTGTGCTGACTCTGCCACACACGACCTGGTGCATACTGTAGACCCCGGCGATTTGATTGGTCGCTTATGGCAACCGCGGGACCAACTGCGGGTTAAAAGCGGAGCGTCAGAGATATCGAGGAGAGAGGCGAGCGGGAGTGAAGATATACGAGTGACAAAGGAGGAGCAAGAGGACGAGGAACCCACCATCGAGGAGGAGGACGGCCGGAAGACGGAGCCGACGGGAGCTGGAGTACCACGGAGGAAACTTGGAGACAGCTGGCCCGGGGAGCCTGCTCCTACGCCGCCACGCTTCCGGAGAAGCGTGGCCTCTCCAGGTACAGAGACGAAAGCGTGGAAGGGAGGCAGGAGGTGAGAGGAGCGGGGAAGAGGAGGGGAAAGAGGGGAGAGAAGGGGAAAGGGTGAACGGGCACTTTTGATGGTGAGCACTGTGGGGAAAAGGGGACGGGGGCAAGAAAACAATAGCAGTCATTCAGATACAGAAAAGAAAGGGAAGAGAAATATAGGAAATATGATACCAAGAAGATAGAGCGTACGCAGGAAGAGATTCACGATTAAGTACACTAAACAAATAAACGAGAGAAAGAGAGAGAGAGAAAAAGAAGAAGAAAGACGGAAAACAGTACATAAGCAAGAAGCGCAGGACGCAAAGAACCAGACAGGAAGGAAGTCTGGCAGGAGAACCAGAAGAGAGACAAAACAGGCGAAAAGAAGTAAGACAGTCAGAAGACAGCGGAGACAGGGACAAAGAGTGAGAGAGAAAAGGGAAAGACAAGAACAGTTAAGCCTTAACAAGCCCCCCCCCACTTACCATATCTATTTATTTTCTTGTTTCCATGCTCCCCGCGAGGCCTGGGAAGGAAGAAGGAGGACGAGCCAAGAGGTCAACCCGAGGACTACTCTACAACCTACTGCTATTCCATAAACTTTGTACATATTACTCATCGTATAAACTGTTTCAAGAACCAATAAAAGACAGTTCTTTGAAACCACAATATTGCTATTCAGCGTCCTAAATCTGCCATCCTCGCACAAGTGGTGTCAGAAGTGGGATTTTGAACCCCACACACACGGAGAAGAAGATGGAAGAAAAACCCACCATGGCGGATGTAATTGCTCAGCTCGCAGAAGGACAACGACATCTACAGTTGATGTGGGAGCAGCAAATGAAAGACGCCAAAGAGGAGAGAGAAGCGTTACAGACGGCCCTTAAAAGTCAGGCCACAATTATGGCCAACAATCAACTGGTCCATGAAACTGCCATGAGTAAATTAACAGAGACCATTGCACATATCAAAGTACATCCGAATGTGCCGAGCAGTGTTCTACAAAAATACCAGGATCAGGAAGATCCGGATTCATTTTTTCTTAATTTTGAAAGGGTGGCCAGTACAGCCAACTGGCCCGAAGACAAATGGGGCCAATATATAGCCCCATTATTGACTGGACAATTACAGGCCACTTATCAAGCCATCAATCCCATGGGCACACTCCCCTACAAGGAGATCAAAAAGACTGTCCTAGAAAGGATAGGACTAGACCACGAAAGTTATCGGAGCAAATTCCGACATATGAAATGGGGATTACAAGAAAATCCGCGTGCCTTATATTACCGGGTCCAACACGCGGCAGGACGTTGGTTAAGGCCCACCGAAAAGACTCGGGAAGAAATGTTCGATGTGATTGTATTAGAACAATTCCTGGATGCACTGCCCTCAACCACAAGAAATTGGGTTCGGCAACACCCAGGATTAACTAACGAAACGGCAATTGACTTAGCCTGTGCCTTCCACAGGAGCCCAGATTTCAAAACCACCCCTTATCGGAACCCTGGACCATCTCCTGCACGGCCCAATATAGGGAAAATAACGCCTTCACGACCCCTAAGTTCCCATGAGCCAGAGAGAATCCGTAGTCCCCATCCACCTCCAGCCTCTTATACGTCTAGCGGACCTCAATGTTATAATTGTTCTGAATGGGGTCATATCGCCCGCTTTTGTCCACAAAAAAAAGACATAGAAGAACCCATGGAAATTGGCGTCACCAAAGGCAGGGTTTTCAGGGCTGGGGAGGCTAGGCCTACCTATACGCTCCCCATTTGTCTAAATGGACAAGAGAAAGTAGCTTTAATTGACTCTGGCTGCAGTCAGAGCGTCATTAAACAAAACCTAGTAGAAGCAAGGCACACCATACCCCATACCCAGGTATTGATAGCATGTGTCCATAGTGATCAGTCATATTATCCGGTAGCTAGCATTCGATTTCAGTGGAGGGGTGAAGAAGAAACCCTCAGGGTTGGGGTGTTGCCACATCTTGAAGAAGATATTATTATTGGGACCGACTATGTAGCCTTTCCACAATTATTGCACAAAGCCGGAGAAGAACATCTGATGAGAAAATGGTGGGAGGAAATACCCTATGATATTGAAATAGCTGAGACTCGCCCGCTCAAACCCCACGTAAGCAAAAGACAGAAAAAAGAGTCCAGAGACAGCAATATTGGGAGGAGAACCCAGGGAACAAGAACTCACCAAAAAGCACCGGAAAGGTATATACCGTTGCCGGGGACTTTAGACAAACACAGAGAGAGGATCCATCCCTAAAGAATGCCTGGGAAAAGGCCCTTAATCGGGAGGAAGGAGGGGTAGGACCCACATTTCACATACATAATGAACTGTTATATAGATTGCCCCAGTCAGGAAATATGGACCGGAGACAATTATTAGTCCCTGGGAGGTACAGAGAGCAGGTCTTACAACTAGCCCATGGGGAGACAGGGGAAGGGCATCTCGGAAGAGATAAGACTGAGGCAGCGGTCCTCCAGCGATTCTATTGGCCTGGGGTATATGGGGATATACGGTGGTATTGTCAAACCTGTCAGAAATGTCAATTCTATAATCCAGGAATGCAACCCCCTGCCCCTTTACAACCCCTCCCGATTATAGAAACCCCTTTTTCTCGTGTAGGAATGGATCTTATTGGTCCCCTCACCCCATCTACTAGAGGAAGACAGTATATATTAGTCCTGGTGGACTACGCCACAAGGTATCCCGAGGCAATCCCGCTTCCCAGTATGCATACAAAGGTAGTGGCCCAAGCTATGATCGAGTTCTTTTCAAGGGTCGGGTTCCCTAAAGAAATTCTGACTGATCAGGGTACTCCTTTCATGTCTAGATTAATGAGGGAGGTCAGTGACACGTTGGGGATAAAACAAATCCGGACCTCGGTTTACCATCCCCAAACTGATGGACTTGTGGAACGATATAATCGGACCATTAAGTCGTTACTTAGGAAGAGCGTAGCAGAGGACGGAAGAGACTGGGAAAAAAAACTACCACTCGTATTATATGCCATACGTACACATATCCAGACTTCCCTTGGACATAGTCCTTTTGAGATGTTATTTGGTAGACCTCCTCGAACCCTCCTTGATATGTTGGTAGAACAATGGGAGGAAAGAGATGAGGACATAAAGGATCTACTGACCTATACTAAAGACTTAAAAGAGAATCTACAGGCTGTTTGGGATAGAGCCCATGAGAATTTAACAGAAGCCCAAGACAGGCAAAAGAAGAATTATGATGCTAAAAGTGTGTTTCGTACCCTTAATGTTGGAGATAAGGCTCTAATCCTTCTCCCCAGTTGTGAGAATAAATTGTTAGCCCGATGGCAAGGACCATATGAAGTGTTAGAACAAATCAACCCAACAACATACCGGTTGGCTCTTCCCCATCGACCCCAAAAAGAACAAATCTATCATATAAACTTGTTAAAAAAATGGCAAGAGACTGAGCATAGCCATAAAATCCAACATATTGTGACAGAGCAGATAGAAGACATTCCTTATCCCGCTCTTTCCTTTTTCCCCAATGAAGGAGACGATAAACCCCGGATCAATACCTCTCTTGCTGACAGTTATCAAACCTCTCTCTCTCGAATACTTACCACCTATGCATATATATTCTCCCGACAACCTGGCCACACTAATTTAACCGAACATAGTATCAGAACCAAGAGCGAGGCAGTTGTAAGACAAAGACCCTATAGGATTCCGGAAGCCAAGAAAGCTGTAATCGAACAGGAAGTTACTAAAATGTTACAATCCGGGATTATTGAACCATCCAGTAGTCCCTGGTGTTCCCCTATAGTGTTAGTACCCAAGCCAGATGGAACCACGCGCTTCTGTGTAGATTATCGGAAGGTGAATGAGCTCACCTACTTTGACGCTTACCCTATGCCTCGCATCGACGAACTGTTGGAGAGAATACGGCATGCCAAGTTCATGTCTACTTTAGATCTCACAAAAGGATATTGGCAGATCCCCTTAAAAGAAACAGACAGGGAAAAGACCGCATTTTCAGCACCCTCTGGGTTATATCAGTTTACAGTTCTCCCTTTTGGGCTACACGGAGCCCCTGCTACCTTTCAACGGCTAATGGATATGATTTTAAGGCCCCATCGCTCCTATGCCTCAGCCTACTTAGATGACATTGTAATATTTAGCGACTCATGGACTGACCACCTCCAACATTTATCAACAGTGCTACAGACATTGAGGGAAGCTCACTTAACTGCCAATCCTGAAAAATGTATGTTAGGCTGTACATCAATCAAATACCTGGGGTATGTCTTAGGACAAGGAAAAGTCCGCCCTCAAATTGAAAAAGTTGCAGCCATAAAACAGATTCCAGTACCTAAGTCAAAAAAAGAAATACGCTCGTTCCTTGGGCTCGTCGGTTACTACAGGCTTTATTCCTGGGTTTTCGACCATAGCTGAGCCTCTTACGAATCTGCTAAAGAATGGGTCTCCTAAAACATTCTCCTCCTTACCAGAAGCAGGTATGCACAGTTTTTGAGGCTTAAGGAGGCCTTGGCTACCGACCCTGCGTTGTGCTGCCCGGATTTTGGTCGTCCTTTTATCTTACAAACCGACGCTTCTGATGTTGGTCTAGGGGCCGTGTTATCACAAACCCAACCTGATGGGTCGGTTCACCCTGTTCTGTTTATCAGTAAGAAGCTTCTTCCCCGTGAGCGTCCATATCCCACTATTGAGAAGGAATGTCTTGCCATTAAGTGGGCCATTGAGTCTCTTCGGTATTATCTCAGTGGCAGTCCTTTCACCCTCCTGACTGATCATGCCCCACTTACTTGGCTGTCTCGTCATAAGGATACCAATCCTAGAGTCCTGAGGTGGTTTCTTTCCTTACAACCCTTTTCGTTTCAGGTGTTTCATTCTCCGGGACGTCTCATGGCCAATGTTGACTTTCTCTCCAGATGTCCTTCGGATGAGCGTCGTCTACAGACGCTCTCTAGGGGGAGTGTTTGTGATGGGTCGCTCCATTCCGACCCACACAGTTCCCTTACTTGGGCGGACTCTGCCATACACGACCTGGTGCATACTGTAGACCCCGGCGATTTGATTGGTCGCTTATGGCAACCGCGGGACCAACTGCGGGTTAAAAGCAGAGCGTCAGATATATCGAGGAGAGAGGCGAGCGGGAGTGAAGATATACGAGTGACAAAGGAGGAGCAAGAGGACGAGGAACCCACCATCGAGGAGGAGGACGGCCGGAAGACGGAGCCGACGGGAGCTGGAGTACCACGGAGGAAACTTGGAGACAGCTGGCCCGGGGAGCCTGCTCCTACGCCGCCACGCTTCCGGAGAAGCGTGGCCTCTCCAGGTACGGAGACGAAAGCGGGGAAGGGAGGCGGGAGGTGAGAGGAGCGGGGAAGAGGAGGGGAAAGAGGGGAGAGAAGGGGAAAGGGTGAAAGGGCACTTTTGATGGTGAGCACTGTGGGGAAAAGGGGACGGGGGCAAGAAAACAATAGCAGTCATTCAGATACAGAAAAGAAAGGGAAGAGAAATATAGGAAATACGATACCAAGAAGATAGAGCGTACGCAGGAAGAGATTCACGATTAAGTACACTAAACAAATAAACGAGAGAAAGAGAGAGAGAGAAAAAGAAGAAGAAAGACGGAAAACAGTACATAAGCAAGAAGCGCAGGACGCAAAGAACCAGGCAGGAAGGAAGTCTGGCAGGAAAACCAGAAGAGAGACAACACAGGCGAAAAGAAGTAAGACAGTCAGAAGACAGCGGAGACAGGGACAAAGAGAGTGAGAGAGAAAAGGGAAAGACAAGACCAGTTAAGCCTTAACAAGCCCCCCCCACTTACCGTATCTATTTATTTTCTTGTTTCCATGCTCCCCGCGAGGCCTGGGAAGGAAGAAGGAGGACGAGCCAAGAGGTCAACCCGAGGACTACTCTACAACCTACTGCTATTCCATAAACTTTGTACATATTACTCATCGTATAAACTGTTTCAAGAACCAATAAAAGACAGTTCTTTGAAACCACGATATTGCTATTCAGCGTCATAAATCTGCCGTCCTCGCACAAAGTCCCTCTACAAGTTTTAAGCTACAACGCTGACACCTCTCCGAGCTTGGGGAGAGTGGAAAATTATCTTGCATTAGTTCCCCTAACATCTGTTACAGCAAACAATACTGAAAGTACTGATTGATTTGACAACTTCAACACAGACGGATGGTGTCATTTACCATGAACCACCATGGGAGACCCCTACCAGTTCTCCTAAGAAACAAATACGGCTCCAGCTTTTGCACAAACTGCTGCTAGATACTTTCCTGACGTCATCAACACTTTTTCTGACTCATTTGCCTCTTCTGCATCTCAACAGTAAACTGGCTCCAAACAAATTACTTGATTTTCCCTTGGTGCTATCTGTGGCTTTCCTTGGCTGTATTAGCTTCCCTCCTTTGGATTGGCTTTGTCATAACATTCTTTCTATTGATACATGGTCATTTTCTTCCTGAAAGATCAACAGTTGAACTGGTGGGTGAGGTCCTAAAACCACATTTTTCTTCTCACAGACTTGTCTTTCGTGAACATTTCCGCTATAACAATTCCTTATGGGATTGTTTGGGATAAAGAAACATTCGACATATACAGCCCCATGGAGGTCATTCAAATACCATATGTGTTTAAACTTTCAATGAACGATGTAATAATACCTGGAGTTGTTTCTGATGACTGGGATGTGAAAACAATTGATTCATGATGACTGAATGGCAGTATTATACTGGATTTGAAAATGAGGATGTTTATCACTCTAAAGAGAACTATGGTGATATGTTTTGCTATAATTATTATGGACACCATTTCATTCATAGAGCAAGTACCCCAAAGACCATTATTAATTACACGCAATGGGAACACTGTCCAACTCCACCACAAGGGAGTTCTAAAACGTATTCTGAAAAGTTTGCATATTTTTCCGGGCACAATGTTAAAAATGCCAAGTCATTATTTCAAATTGCCTTCAATGGAAAATGTACATATATTATTGACAGACACGAAATTCATTTATTCTGATTCCTTTGTTTCCCAGTTGGCTATAGAAGGCTATGAATATTGGCTGAAGTCGATTGACTTAAAAAGTGTGTGGGGAACTGGAAATTGGCAAATAAGGGGGAAGGAAGCTTTTATTCAAAGCATGCCTGGTACCAGTTCAAATGATATTTTTTAATTGAGATGGCACAACAACTAGTTATTTAGGCTTAGCAAAGATAAAGGATTTGAATGCGCCCAGTATTCCTGATCATGCAAAATGTTACAAACGGCAAAAGAATATAAATGTAACAGAAGATCAGCTCAATGAATGGGTCCAGAATGGCACGTTTAATGCTTCACTGTCACATCCTGGCGGGAGGTTATTGTGGCCAATAGATACCAATGGGTGTCAAACATTTTATAAACTCCACGGGGGTTTTAGAACTAGTACGCCAGACCTTCGCTATGTGTCATCCAAACATGCGGGTATAGTAACAACATACAGTATAGGGAAACTATGCCAACAATGGTTGAAGAGTTCCTAACTAGATGCTGTTAGAGAACACCTCAGGTTCCTGTCGAATAACACTGACTTACAGGACTTCCTGTTAGGCCCCAGAAAACAACGTAGAAAGCGCTTCTTATATGCAGTATATAATGAAATTTGGAAGCTTTCCCAACAAGAAGCTGCTGCCCGGTTAAGGAAAATAGACCAGGAAATTTTACAGAAGGCATTAGGTGTTGTACATAATGGGATTAATACCCTGTCCGACCTGATATATACCTTAAACATTATTCCTTCTGCAACAGACATAATACAAAGTGATATGTCTTTGTTACACCATGGACAGAGTCAACTAAGGTCCATTATGCAGTTGGGTTGGACACTTCAAACACTGAAAGCAGGTAACGTTCCCTGGCTACACGTTAGCGCAAGGGGCATGTTTTACACATTTAATTTAACGCAACAACTACTAATGGCTAAGAAAGAAGTGACTTAAGTCATGTTAAAAATCGAAAAGTTGCCTTTTACTGTGGGCGAAATACCATCTGCTGAGTGGTTAATACATGGGGCCATTAATCTGCCCATTTCAAAACTCCAATTCACGTCTTGTTTAAAACACATTCCAGAAGGCAGATATGAAAGGCTGGGAGATAGTTACATCCAGGAGGGTTGGGGGCTGCCCTCCTCGTACAAATGTCTCACTGGCATGAAAGAAGTAGGGAATGCGAGACGTCTGTCAGCCATTTAATGGTTTGTAAACAGCTGTCCTTGCATGGGGCTTGTAACGCTTCGGCAGCTAACTTTGCTTGTTATCTGAAGGGGGTTCCAGTCCCCTTGATTAGACCCGCGTTCCAGGTGCTTTCAAATGGCATCTATGTTTTCCTCAATAGTGAAAACTGTTGTGGGATATGAACCAGAATAGTTTATGTTGTTTCGGTCTCTTAGATTGTTACATGCTGCAGGAACGTACTTTTTCCTCCAACAAGACAAAGAGAAGTAGCTGAGATTTGGCCCCATATTGCTACTTCTAATGTGAATTTTGACAAGTTGGGCAGACTCAAAGCTTTATTGATCCAAAAACATGTGGCGCTCACATTTGCACGCAAGACCTACGCACTTCAGGTGGCAAGGTCATCAGCAGAGATATCGTCCCTGATAAGTACTAACTTTCCGAGAAACTTTAGTGAGTTTGTGGGACGAATATTTAATGCATCCAGTACAACTGGAATTGCAAATTTCTTTAAGGCTGTCCCGCCGCAACAAAGAAGAATGAAAGCGCTCCCACCAGCGCAGTTGTGTTATGAATGCATGATGTAGTACTTCAGAGTAAAACTCCTGGAGCAATTGGTGTGCGACTGGTCTTTGTCATTCAGACCAGTTCTGCATTGTGTGCAGCCCATGTTTTGGTGCCTCTGGTGCTTGTTCAAACATGCACTGAAAGTCTGTCTTTCTACACGGCGCTTGCTTTCATTGGTTGCGGATCTGTTGATGTCCTCGCTGAGGGTTCATTACCAGACATGCGTGCTGAGGGTGCGTTTGCTACAGGAAGCTGCTTATGAGTTGCCCTTCATGGAGAATGCAGCTCTGAACTCATTATTGGCACACCACGGAATGCTGCTGCCTTGGCTGTCGCTCAGGTTTTGGAACACGAATGCTCCTCGGTACTTCTTGGCAATGAGTTTCCTACTTTACCACCTGCTGAAGTGGAAGATTTCCTGCCTTCAATTATCCCAGATTCGATTGGTAACTTCTAAAATGACTCTGACTCTTGAAATTCGGCCTTTTTATGCCAAAAGTTAAACTTTTCAAATTGTCCTTTTAAATATGCTCAAGTGACTGTTTAACTTGTCATTATTGACATTTTTTATATATACCTTAGGTTAGATTTTAATAGCTTTTATAACTAGGCTTTAAACCACCTTTGAACCGGTAAGGGGAGGGTGTTGTGTAGCCATTTTAGTTATAACTCCATGCACATTATTTTAGCAAACTAGGCCTGCCGCTGTGCACTTTAACCTAGATATATTTTGTTCAGCTTTATTACTTTAACAAAAGCCACATTTGCAGTCTTGTTTTATATCTCTCTATCTAGCTGTTCTTTGCCTAGGTAAGCACTGCATTCTTAAACAAGACATTTCTTTCACTCTGTGCTTTTCTCAAGGCTGCATTAAGATAGGTTGCTGGTAAACGTGGTAACGCTTTGTCTTTGGTATTTACAGAAACATACACATCCTTACGTAGGGACATTTTCTTAGAACACCAGCTGCTTTATTATAAAAACACTTTGTCCAATATCATTAGAAAGAGATTCCAGCCAGATGACCACGACTGTATGCTGACTGCTGAACACTTTGCTACAGCTGCTTATGCAGACTTCAGGCCTCTTGCTCAGGTATGGGGGATGCCGTCTTCCCAGGGGAACCTGAAGGGCAGAACTAGAGCTTAACATGCTGCGCTCTAATATAGCCTAGGTAGGAATTTCTCTATTGACTCTAGTGACAAGATAGTAGTGTATGTTTCACTCTCCTTGTCACAATTGTAATCCTGTCATGCTTCATCGTCCTGCTTATTGCAGGACATGCTTTATTATCTAAGATGCAGTTGCTTCATTAAAACCTTATTGAAACATATACTGCCTTTGCTTGTTCTTGTATATGTGAGACTAATGTAACTGAGAGAAACAGATGCGATCTGAGTGACCACGTTTTCTCTGATGTGTCAATTGTGTCATGTGCTCGGCTGGCCAATCATCCCTGCTCTTGGGTGGAGATGAGGCACTGCTAGTTAGCTGGAGCAAAAGCCGGATTGGACTGACAGGTGTCACCTGCAGTGGGTTAGACTCAGTCCCCCACCCTGCAGGCGATTCTGCTGCTCAAATCCAGTAGTCTCATTAGAATAATGAGAGCCGACGCGACACCCCTGGTGTTTTTGTCTACCTCTAGCTAACTAACACACACACACCTACCTTTGCTGGGTTCACTAATTTGCATTCCACTTACTTAGTATATGGTTTGGCCCCCTCCCATAGGGCCCTGTATATTTTACGCTACTTCTGCATGTTATTTTGTGTATATATTGTCTGTAGATATATCAATGCGAGTCCAGTTGTTAGCACTGTAATAAAGAATCCTTTATTTTTGCAACACTTGTGTGGTTCTTTCTTGCGAGTCATTCCTTCTGGATAAGCATCAGCTGCTCGCCTCAATTATCCCTAGAGAGCTTTTGCTATCTGGACACCTATTCACTATCATCAGGGTTGCCTGGACTCACTATAGGGTGCCACACCACAGCTGTGCACTATAAACTGAGCCAGCCTCCAATACGATCCACCAGTTGTGATCACACTGCTTCATAAAGGAGAAGAAAAAAGAAAAGAAAACAAAGGTACCTGAATCCCAGCACGAGAAGCAGGGCAACACTAATAAAGCAATTAGTCAGTAATTAATCTATGCTGAATCGAAGGGGAAAAACACAAAGAAGAAAGTGAAAGTGGCACATGCTAACCAAGGAGAAAAAGTAACAGAATCTTTGCGGGTATTGAGCTGGCTTCAGCCTTAACCACCTGACAGCTTGTCATTCGCTCACAGAGCACCTGGACTGCCATAGACATTTGCCTAATGACGGCTGTCCCTTCCCAATGGCATGCGCCCCATTAAGGCAGCAGCCTTAGACACCTCATTTAAAGCCTGTTCCTTACACATGACTTCGAAGCTCACAAACCATTCCAAAATATCCCAACCTTCACCAAACACATGTACAAGATCTTTGAAAGCTTGACCACCATCCGGCCTGAATTGGGTTTAGAGTCATTATACCAGTTGGAGTGGTCATTGCGGCCATCCTAAGTTTCTCTCACAAGGGCGATCATTTCCCTTTTCAGCTGTCTTTCCTTTTTATTCTGTTTCTATCCCCACTCTCTGTTTCTCCTCCACTTCCCGCAATGTCTCCTTCCGGGCCCATTCTTCCAGTCTCTCTCTCGACTCCTCTCCTCTCCTCTTGCTCCCAGTGAGCTAGCGTTGGATTCTCTCTCTCAAACTCTCTAGCTTTCTCATCTACCTCAGCTTTACAGATTAGTGAACACAACTCATAACTCAGAACACAAAGTAGAATCCATGAATCAATGTCCAGTCAAATACTTATTTTTACTATTAAAAAGAAGTAACTTTTTTCTAACTCTAAGTATTCAAAGACAGATTTCAACAGTCCTAAGCAATAAGACATTCCTGCTCCTCGTAATGTGATCAGGGATATTCATTGGTGACTGCATCCAGGAAATGCTCACTAGTAGGCCTTAGCTCAAGAGTCCAATCAGACTTAGAAAAATAGTCAAAAGTGTCTTTGGCGCTGCAGTGTGATTAGCAGTCCATCCCCCTCCACTGACCCCACTAAGGCCAAGTAGGCCTTTAACCAGTCTTACATACACCAGCACTTAAGGTCCAGACTTCAGCCCTCGTTGGTAGCACTAACTTCTATGGCAGGCATTCTGGGCATGCAGGAGTCACTGCAACTATGCCGCACATGCTACACACACTGCACATGGCACTCAACTCACTGTTTTTTCTCACAGCAGCCTTGTCCTGGCACACAGAAACTGCTGACTTAGATCTGCATATGGGCAATGGCCAGATCTGTGCCCTACAAAAAGCTGATTGTCCACTCGTTGATCCTTGGTAGACCTCTTCTGGGGTCCACCCATTGTAGCCTCTTCTCTTTCCAGAGAAGGGCAGCAAAGAAAACAGGCAAGGTGAAGGATGGCCCTACATGAAAGGAAGTCACAACTATAGGCAAGACTACCTTCTGAGTCCTCACCACCAACTTGTTTGGAGAAAAATGTGGTGCATGGTGGTTGCACTGAAAGTGCCTCGAGTTATGAGATGAGCTGACATAACTGCGATGTGGAAGACAGTCTTCAGAGTCAAAAGACGCACAACCAACTCTGCACTTGCTCAAATGGAAGGCACATAAAAAATGTCAAGACCAAGGTCACGTTTCACTGTGGCATCACAAATCTTGAAAATATGTGTCAAAGCTTTTATCAATCACATCACCATAGGTGACAAACAAGGATGGTTGGTCTGGAAAATGTATAAAGTCGAAAAGGGACAACAAATAACATTTAATAATGCCTACTGCAAGACCTTGCTGAGGTAAAGACAAAACAAACAAAAAGGTCCCACAGCTTAGCTTGCAAAGAGTCAATCTTATGAGTGCCACATCAGTCTACAAATTTGTCCCAACGACCCACATAAATGAATACAGCATAAGGGTGCGCGGTGACAAGGAAGATATGCACCACCTCAGAACCGGTCAAAACCAGTCAGTTGTTGCCACTCGCTCTCCACACATGTAGGTGTAGATTGCGCATATTATAGGACATTGCCCTTTTGCTGTAACAAGCGATCCTGCCAATGTGGTAGCCTGATCGGAGGACAGACCCTCATGCCCAAATGTTTTGGTACCACACACGCCTGGTCTAATCTATAGCAACTAGCATAGGCATGGGAGGGAAGACGTAAATGCAGTCCTGTGTTCCATTCCAGCTGGAATGAATCTTCAAGCAAATTTACTTGTGGAAACTCTGACAAGCAAAACTTTAAACACTGTGCAGGAGACAATAATGGAAATATCTAGTTAGGGTCCACCACCTTGATGTGCAGATGCTACTGCTGCTCAACTTGTGTGCCGACTTTCAGAAACTACACCAGCTTCCCTTTAAATAGATGGCAGGGAAGCCTTCAGAGCCAGAATAACTCCGAGGTGACCTTGGTAGAGCTCACCTGGGACGCATCCCTCACTACACTCAACTGTAGGTAAGATACGGAAAGGAGCCTGCTGCTAAACCAATTTCGATGGAGCAGCCACAATTGAAGATCTTGAGCTGCAAACTCCGAGTTATGGGTTGTGTGTAATATAATACTTGATACTGGGTGCACTGGAACTTCAGATTACATTGTAGAGCCCACAGAAGGCACCTTGTGTGGCTAATAAGATGTACAGAGCTAAAATGTTAAGACGTCCCTGAGCTGCTCTCACGATAATCAAGAACCGAGGCTGAAACATGAGATCATAGCACAAATGTCCTGGACTCAATGCAGCGGAACGACTGTCTTCAAGACAGTTCCAATGACTAGACCCCTCTGTAAAGTAATCAGATATGACTTTAGCACAGTGACAATGAGCCCCAACAATGACAAGAGGTTCAACATTATCTGCAGATAGTCTGACTGACTGTAGTAAGCCCACCTTCTGCACTTAGGTAGAGAAAGACTGGGATACCTGATCTCTGAAGATGGGCCACAACCACTATCACTTCTTTTTAAGTTCTGTGACATAGCTTTGCCTGCCATTACAAGATCACTGTTGGGGGAATGAGGGCATACTTATTGCATGACTGAGTAGTGGCCTGAGCCCAGACCCCAGAGAGACACCTAGTGCAGGTCTGTTATGAAAATATATTTCCTGCAGATGTGGAGTGGTTTGAAACCCCTAAATTTAAGATCAATCAATCAGTCAACTTATAAAGCGTGCTACTCACCTGTCAGGGTCTCAAGGCGCGGGGGAGGTGGGGAAGGATCTTCCTCTGGTGGTGGTGCAGTGAATGAGGGGGACGGAGGCAAGGGCGAGGCTGACAGAGCAGAGCTGGCGGACGGTGGTGTGGAAGGTGAGTCTGTTGTTGAGGTAGGCCGGACCCGTGTTGTGGAGGGCTTTGTGTGCATGGGTGAGTAGTTTGAAGGTAATCCTCTTCGATACGGGTAGCCAATGTAGTTCTCTGAGGTGGGCAGAGATGTGGCTGCGGCGTGGGACGTCAAGGATGAGTCGGGCGGAGGCGTTTTGGATACATTGCATTTTCTTTTGTAGTTTGGCCGTGGTTCCTGCATAGAGTGCGTTGCCGAAGTCCAGTCGGATGCTGACTAGGGCGTGGGTGACTGTTTTTCTGGTTTCGATGGGAACCCACTTGAAGATCTTGCGGAGCATGCAGAGGGTGTTGTAACAGGAAGAGGAGACTGCGTTAACCTGCCGAGTCATGTTGAGTACTGAGTCGAGGATAATGCCCAGGTTCCGTACTTGGGTGGTAGGGGTGGGGGCGGCTCCAAGGGAGGTAGGCCACCAGGAGCCGTTCCAGGCGGAGGGGCTGTTGCCGAGGATGACGATCTCGATTTTGTCTGTGTTTAGCTTGAGGTGGCTTGATTCCATCCAGTTGGCAATGGCGTGAAGTCCCTTGTGGAGGTTGTTTCTTCTTGTTGTGGGGTCTTTCGTGGCAGAGATGATCAGCTGGGTGTCGTCTGTGTAGGATACTATGTTGATATGTATGATACTATGTTGATGTGGTGGGATCGTGCAATGTTGGCGAGGGGAGCCATGTAAACGTTGAAAAGTGTTGGGCTGAGGGAGGATCCCTGTGGGATGCCACAGATGGTTTTGGAGGATTCTGACAGGTAGGGTGGAAGGCGGACTCTCTGGGTTCTGCCGGAGAGGAAGGAGGAGATCCAGTCAAGGGCCTTGGCGCGGATCCCGGTGTTGTGGAGGCGTGTTCGAAGGGTGTGGTGACAGACGGTGTCAAAAGCTGCGGAAAGGTCCACGAGGATGAGCACTGCGGTTTCGCCTTTGTCAAGCATGTTCCTGATGTCATCTGTGGCTGCAATGAGTGCGGTCTCCGTGCTGTGGTTCTAGTGAAATCCTGATTGGGAGGTATCGAGCGCTTTGCTATCTTCCAGGTAGTGGGATAGTTGGCTGTGCAAGATTTGTTCGATGACCTTCGCTGGGAAGGGGAGGAGGGAGATGGTGCGGTAGTTTTTGGGGTCATCTGGATCTGCTTTGGGTTTCTTCAACAGGGCGTTGACGTCGGCGTGTTTCCATCTCTCCGGGAAGGTGGCTGTATTGAAGGAGCTGTTGATGATGGCGCAGAGGTGGGGTGCGATGATGTTGCTGGCTTTGTTGAAGATCTGGTGTGGGCAGGGGTCCGAGGGGGAGCCGGAGTGGATGGAGGCCATGGTGTTGGTGTCTTTATTGTTAACGTGGGTCCAGGAGCATAGAGGGTTGGTGTTGTTTGATGCGTTGGGTTCGTGGTTTTCTGTGGTTGGCTGATGGTCTGGGGTTTGAACCTGTTGTGGATGTCTTCAATCTTTTGATGGAAGTGGGTGGCAAGGGAGTTGCAGAGTTCCTGTGATGGCGAGGGCTCGTGGGAGCCGGTCTTGGGGTTGGTGAGTTCTTGGATGATGCCGAAGAGCTCTTTGTTGTTGTGGACGTTGGTGTCTAATCGGCTTTTGTAGTAGGTTCTTTGGGTAGAGCGGATCAGCTGGTGATGTTTGCGGATGGCAGTCTTGAGGGCGGTGTGGTTGGATTCGGTGGGTGCAAGGCGCCAGTCTTCTCCAATCTTCGACATTCCCGTTTGGAGGCCTGCAGGTCGGTGGTGAACCAGCTGGCCTTGGGTCTGTGGTGGGTGTTAGAGGGTTGTTTGAGTGGTGCAAGGGTGTTGGTGCAGTCTTCTAACCATTTATGCAGGTAGGTGGTGGCTGTGCTGGGGTCCTGGGTCTTGGGAGGAGGTGCCTAGGTGAGGGTGGAGATCTGCTGTTCTGTTGAGATTCTGTTCCAGTAGCGGTGGGGGGGGGTTTAGTGGTGAAGTGGTGAGTGACCGGCTTCTGAAAGGAGAAATGGATGCAGCGATGGTTGGTCCAGGGGAGTTTGGTGGTGTGGCTGAAGGAGACGTGGTCTCTGGCTGAGAAGATGGGGTCGAGTGTGTGTCCTGCGGTGTGGGTTGGTGACGTGACGAGTTGCTTGAGGCCGAGGTTGGCAATGTTGTCGATTAGGTTGGTGGTGTTGATATCGTTGTTGTTGTTTCTAGGTGGAAATTCATGTCACCGAGGAGGATGTAGTCTGTTGAGGTGAGGGCTTGGGAGCTGACGGCTTCGGCAATGTCGTTGCACAACTGCGGTCTGAGGCCTGGGGGTCTGTAGACCAGTGTTCCTCGGAGGGTGGTGTTGGCGTTGATGTGGATTTTGAAATGGAGGTGCTCGGCGGAGTTGATGGTGTAGTGGGAGCTGGTAGAGACTCTTATGGTGTTTTTGTGGACTATGGCAATTCCTCCTCCTGGTTTGTTGCTGCGGTCTCTTCTGGTGATCTTGTAGCCTTCTGGTATGGTTATGGCTATGTCTGGTTCCGAGGCCGAATTCATCCAAGTTTCGGTAAGAAATGCGACGTCAGGCAAGGATGTGTTCAGTAGGTCCCAGAGTTCGATTGCGTGCTTGTGGACGGAGCGGGTGTTGAGCAGGATGCATCTTAGGCGGTTGTCTGAGGCTTTGAGTTGGAGTTTGGCAGTTAGGTCACAGGTGAAATTGTAGGCTTTGCAGGAAAAGGGTCCCTTGGTGTGCTTCGGAGTGGACTGGAAGCAGATAGAGGAGCATCCGTGATTAAGGGCGTGGAGGTCATAGGCAGTGTAGTTATGACTGGTGGTGCTGACCTCCCTGAGGAAAACATTTTTCTTCCCATCACTCCCCATCAGCTGAGTCAGATAGGGAAGGGACGATAACAAAATCTGAAAAACGGGGAAGCTGTGACCCAAAGTCATCTTTAAAGTGGGAACAAATCTCAGATTGCCTGGGCCTGATAAGTGATGACGAGCCACTTTAGATTGCCTACTCAGTAGCTTGTCCATTTGAAACTGGGATGACTGAGTCTAACAACCTGTTATTAATAGTGATTCGGACTCAGATCAACTTTCAGTATTTCAATCAAACTGTTGGTTTTATTCTCTGCCAAGCACAGAGGTCATTCCAGGACCTCAGACAGCTTGAATACCATCACCTTGAAAGATATAAAGTTCTCTGAAGGGACAGTTGGGAGGCAATTATAAGTAACTGCAGGAGAAGAACTGAGATCATGAAGGTTCCGGGTGACACACTAAAGAACCTCCTCAGAGTCTGAATCCAGAATCACCTCTACCTTTGTGACAGTAAAATTCTCAAAAAAAGATTGAGCAGGGGTTGTCACAGTACCAGTTCTGACAGTTATGGTAACCCGACCTCTTTCTCTTTGGTACTGAATATAAACAGTGCAAGACAGAAAAATGTACTAAATTATTCTGGATAAAGACCAACTTAAGATTTGCAAAGGAGGGCAAACAATGTCAGTGCAGTGAGTGGGTCCATATGTTATTCCAAGAGATCAAACTTGATGAGGCTCTAGACCAGAGTTTAACCCACGCAACCACTTACAGATACAGGTGAACTATTTCAACTTTTCTGGATCCAGTCTAGTGCCTGGAGGAGATTCAGGATGTCAGGAATCTGCAGACAGAATCTGATTTTTACTCTGTCTCTGGTCTTGAAGATGATCCGGACCAGAATCATCTTCATCTTCCTCTTGAAAAGTACTTGATATGCAACTGTCCGCAGCTGTAAGTGGGCACAGAGATGTGGCTCATTTTCTGGTTCATCATTTCTGATTTCAGGGGTTGTTTAACTTAGAATGGGGGGCCTGTCGTTGATGGTTGCCCTCATGATGCCTTGGGGTCAAAGAAGTTGGCCCACAGCTTCAGAACACAGAGGTTGCAGCTTCAATGACCAGAGGCCTCTAATCTTTCGCACAGTAGCATGGATGAGGAAAATGATCAGCTGCACATCAGGTTGGCCTCTATCATCCACCACTGAAGGTCATGGGATGCTTTGTCTAAAATAGAAATAGGACACACCAGGCATACCTACTACTGCTGAAGGTTTCACTGCAGAGCCTGCATCTGCCAATGAGCATGAGGCACTAGAAGGATGTATGAGGATTCAGCAATAAGCCTCCAAACCATCATGAAAACTGTCTGTTCATATTTAGGGACCAATTCAATGGAAAATATGCGGTTTGTAGATAACAGTGCGCTACCACACAGTGCTTTAGATCCATTTAAAAATCATGTGCCTCATGCCTGTTAAAGGCAGGTGAATCACAAAAAGTTGTTGTTAGGTGGTGGTTCTAAAAAGTTTGAGAAGAAGTGGGTTAGAGTATCCATGAGAAAGATACTGAAGGTAAGTAATTTGTTCTTCAGAGGGATTCTTCTATGCTCAGGTTTCTGATCTGTGTAATAGATAGCAAAGTAGTACTGTTCCCCAACCCACAAAATACCCTGTCACCAGCCTGCAACACTGTCATAGGACACTTACGATGGAGGCAAGACAGCTGGATTCAGGAGGCAGTATCACTGCATGTAGGTGCCCGATTTGATCCCACACCATCTGGTAGCTGTATGCCCAACCCTTTGGGCTTGCTCACAGCACCGCACCCAAACCTAGAAAGTAAAGGTGATTTGTGGCAGCTGGACGCATGACAACGACTCCTGAGGGAAGTCGTGGTTGGCAGACTCTACTCTTTTCCCTCATTAGTACAAGTCTCACACACACACAGGCAGACAGAGATGCAGGACAGTTTTCAATGCATTTATTGAAAAGACTGCAATCTATGATAAAACATATGAGCTGCGATTATTAGGAATATGAAACATATCACAGTTTGAATTATGACCAAAAGTGTAAAACAAACAATTCCAGCATACTGGAATAAACATGTGCTTACAAATCCCTACCTACACTTCTAGCATCTACATGAGAGTATAGCAGTTGTCGCCCTCTTTGCCCATACTAGTAGATGAAAGGAACACCTGCCCCTATACCTGAAAAACACGGGTCTGCCAGCAGTCTCCTCAGCTGGCTGTAGAGACAGGCCTGAGGTCAGCAAAGTGGCAATGAAGTAGCACACAGTATAGGATGGCTCCTCTGGCTGGAATGACCTCTCTAACCTTCTTCGGCTTGTGTGATGTTTAAAACGTGTTGTGTTCTGAGAACAGGTCTGACGTGGTAGTGTGTCTTAGTGTTTAAATGTTGGCTCCGCTCTCTTGTAATGGGAATACTAGATACATTATCATGAACAGCCTTGAGCAGAGGTACACAGTAAGATTCCCTGTAAAAAGAACTAACAACACTACTTTCATAGAAAAGCAGCTGATTAGAAAAATAACACACCTCTGCTAAAAGCAAACCCTGCTAAACTGAACTATAATGAATACATTAAATGAACCATGTAACTAGGCAAAAGGGCACAGGCCGCAGGTCTAAGCAAAAATAAGTGTGCCCCAGCAACACACTAAAATGAACCCACAACCACAGTGGTGGTATGAGGAATGACTGAAGCCAAAAAGTCTTGCAGGTTTGAGGAGCCAAAGTGCCCTTACTGTTGAACCGGTAGTCAAAGCAGTAATGCTTCAGAAACATGCACTGATGTCCTTGTCACAACATGACAAATATTCAGGACAGGCAATCTGTGTATCTGTGCAGTAGTAGTAGCATGGGCTGTGGGTAATGCTTCCTCAATCCTTTGAAGGCTGCGTCTTGGCAAAGACACAGCAGATCCTAATGCAGAGGACTAACCATCTGGATGAAGTCCTCTTGTGCAATAACTTGCCTTTCTTTGCCCCAGAGAACCCTACAAAAAGCTGAGTGTACAACTGATGACCTTTGGTACAATTGATGTAAAAGCTCAATGTTCTCTTCTGTGATCCAAACAATGGAAGCTCTCCTCTTCTTTTAAATTGCGAGGCAAAGCAAAATAAGTCAGAAGTGTGATGGACTGTTCAATGCGAACACGGGTATCAAACTTTGGTAGAAATGTAAGTTTAGTGCTCCGCAACAGTTTGTCTGGAAAAAAGGTTTGTTTAGCGTGGCTAGACTGAAATGTTGAAGCGCACTCACAGATGAGCCAAGGTTATTAAGATGAGAAAGACCACCTTCAGGATCAAGAGACGAAGAGGACATCCGTGCAGGAGCTCAAAATGGATGCACATATGAAATGTGAGAACCAACTTAAGGTCTCACTGTGGCATGGCATAACAAAGGGGTTAGGAGGAAACCTGTGAATTATTAAACAATTGCATCACAACAGGTTATTTGAACAAAAACGGCTGGTATAGTAAACACAAAAAGGCTGAAAGGGAAGACAGATAACCTTTAACCAGGCCCACTGCAGTCGTTTTTGGACTAAAGCTAACACAAATAAGAAGACATCTCATAGTTTGGCCTGCAACCTGTCCATTTTACAGCTACCACACTATAAACTTCTCCAAGCATCAACAGAACTTGTAGAAAGATGCCTAGCCACAAGGATTACTTTGGGAGGAAGGTTGAATGCAGTCAGCTGCTGCCACTCAATCTCCATGAATGGAGGGGTAGATTGTCCAGATCAGGGTGTAAGCCCTGCTGCTGAGATGGCGGATTCTCCCAAAAGCAGCAAACCAGATGCTCATGCCCAGAAGTATTGGGTACCACATTCTACTGCCACAATCCAGAGCTCAATCTTCAAAATGTGGAGGAGGAGGTATAGCATGAGAAGGCATACATGATTCCTGTAGAATGAGTCTCCAGGAGAAATCCTTCTCATGAACTCCAGCAAGCCAAAGTTTTGACACTGAGCATTCTCAGTGGAGGCAAGTAGATCTAGCCTGTGTTCTCCCAATTGTTGGAAGACACCCTGCACCACTGCAACTATAATTCATGATACACTAGGTGTCACTGCTGACTTTTGTGCGCCATGGCGTTTAAAGTTCCCGCTTGATGGTATAGGGAAATGCCACAACAGTTAAATCCGGGTGGGGTAGTGAGAGGGGTCTGCCGCTGGTCCAATGGTGGTCTAGCAGCCACTGCTGCAGTTCTTTTTGTAGATCTGGATGGAATCTGACAGTTTCTCTTGGTGCAGGGCGCCTGAGACTTCAGATCCCACTGCAGGGCCAGCATACGCCACCTGGTCTGATCGACGAGTGGAATGCAGGAGGCCAATAGATCAAGGAATCTTTGAGTCACCTTCACAGAGACCCAGGACCAAGGCTGAAACATCAGGATAACAGCTTGAACTCACTTATCAGGAAGGAATTCCCATTAATATCATATCCAGGATGTCTCTGAAGAAAGATAGCCTCTGCGAAGGAGTATGGTGTGACTTTGGCACAAATGTCCGGAAGTTCGCCATTATTTGCAGGTGGTGGACTATTGACCGTGGCTATCCTGCCTTCAACAGCCAGTCAAGTTAGGGGGAAGACACCTACCACCGACCTCCTAAGGTAAGCTGTGATCACCATGTCACATTTATGAACAACCAAGGGGCACTCAATAAGTCAAAATGAAGCATGGCAAACTAAAATCATTGAGGCCTACCTTAAACAGCAAGTACAGCCTATGAGCATTCAAGACGGGAACATGGAAAGAGCAGTCCAAAAGGTCCAGCGCTACCATCCAATCTCTTGGAACCAAGGCAGGGAGTACCTGGGCAGCATGAGCATCTTGAACTGGTTCTTCTGAAGGAAGAAAACAAGAGGTCACAGATCTAAAATAGGAAGGCCTCTGCCCTTGAAATAAAGGGACTAACAACCAGTTCAGAGTTCAGATGCCGGGACACTATCTAGGGCTAGTTTCCCAAGTATAGCTTGAATTTTCTGCAACAAAATGGACAAGTGGTCCTCTGAAAGTCACTCTGCTGATCGTGGAAGATGAAAGGGAGTGGCAAGGCGTAGCCTCATTGAACAATACCGTATAACAATTGTTACATCCTGGCTAATCTGAATGGTCTGTGCCAAGTTGGTACGGGACTTCTGACAAGATCTCGCTGACCGGGCCCTGTAATGCATGAGTACACCTACAAAGCAAACATCTCATGTTGACTGACCAGAGGGTATGACTAGTTGAAGAGAACAAGTTTCCCAAATTTCTAAAGTCTCTTTGATTCCCTATCTGGAAGAGTTGCAGGAAAAGAGTTTTGGTTGATCCTCCTATTGGAAGTCTGAACTACCAGGCTCTCTGGAGTAGTGTAGGGCATCAAAAAAGCAGGGCCTCCACAAGCAGTCTGCGACAACCTGATACCAGTGTACTTACAGGTGGGGAGCAACAGGGTTTAGCCCAGGTGTCTATGAGGGTATCGGTCAGAGCTTCTTTGAAAGGTAGCAAGGTCTAGCATGAGGACTGCCCAGGCTGTAGAACTTACTTTGCAGAATCTCAGACTACAATTTTACTTCAATAGACAGCAATTGTAAGTCATGGACTATTCCGCTGAAGGACCGGGGGGAGAACCCAGCCCGATGCCACAAACTTGTCCACTCCACTGGCCTCTTGAACGTCCTGATGGAAACTGCTGTCATCATATTGTGGGGGACAACTCATCACCCTCATCTCCACTGTTGTCAAAGGTTGACTGGCTTTGGTCAGAATCTAATCCAGAGACCTGCAGAAGGGCAGCTCCTTGGTAAAGGTGTTGTTGTGTCTGATACGGAGTAGTCAGTCACTTAAAGACTGTTCCAGGACGTGCCCTTGGTTGAGCTGGGTTCCTTTCTAACACAGATAGGACAATAGGATTGAAATTCTCCTCTAGCGATGGCGGAGTCAGTACCAACGTCAACGTGGCAGGAGCCAAAAAGGATTGTAGTGCCAGACGTGGAGTTTTCTTTGAAGTTGGAATTGAACCCGAAGCAGCTTCAGAGGCACAGACAACTCCGAGAGCAGACCTGCCACAGATGCTTTGGGACCAAAGTTGCACCTGATAAAGCCAGCAGGGTGCCAAAGATTAGGTGACATGCCATACTTGAAAGCCTAAACCTGTTGCAGCGACTGGCAGGCGTGGAAAGTCAGAGAGAAACGGAATCAGTTGCAAAATATACTTCTCAGTGGGAGATCAGGAACGATAACCGGGACCACCTTGACAACCTTGTGACTTCTCAGACAGAGAGTGGTGATGCTCAGACAAGGCTTGCTTGGACTTATGCTTCCTTTTGGAGTTTGACTTACCCGAAGGCTTGGTCCGCAATGAACCCATCGCAGGAGCAGTCGCAAGAGTGGGAACTGGTCTGCGCTCTCCAATTCAAGCAAGACCGAGACTTGCAACTTTCTCCAGTGTTCGGTTAATATACAGCTTGGTATCACCAACCCGAATCGCCTTCAGATGCATAATTCAAGCATTCCATTTTTGTATAAATCAGTGTTCCAGGCATGCCCAGATATAGATCCCATGCTCACAGTGCTACTGAAGTCAAGTTGCACATGACTGACAAGACCAAACAGGGTGAAACAGGTCCCAGGTTGCTTTTGATTTTGGTTCAGGGACAGCCCTACCCTCTGGGCTGGATTGTACCTAATGGAGCAGGGTCAAGACTGATTCCCGTATGGCGGAGCCCAAAGTGAGGTGGCATGGCATGCAACATAATGGACTGTGATGTAGCCCCAAATAATTACCAGTGGTCATGAATAATTCAAGCAATCCATCTGTTACTTTTTTGTCTTGTTCAGGTGCATAAGAGTACTCTCTTCGCACGACTGAGTCATGCCCAATCCTAGACATCAGAAGCAAACCTCGTGGGGATCTGTAATAGACATCTGCTTGTGACAGTCCCTAGAAGGTTTAAACCCTGTAGTTTTAGGAGGGAAAACGTTCCTTTGGGAATGGAAAAAGAATTGCTTTGAAATAAATTGTCACTCATGATATAAAATTTGCAGCTAGCTTCAGATCCATGTATTAAGGCATAGTAAAAATTAACTGAATTTCAGTACGCTTGAGTGGTGCTTATATGGGCGCCAACCATCACTTCTGAGACGGAGTGGGGTCGACATGGCATCGCTGCTGATCTAGAAATATTATTCTTTAGAAATCCAACCACTTGAAACCCTTCAAGGTGGCTTGAAAAACCTCCACATCCACGAGCTTCAGTCTTACTGACCCATAATCTGAGCGCCAAAACCATAACTTGAAAGTCGTCTCAACCTGTTCTCGTCTTCTCAAAACTCTTAATATCTTTCCATAGGAAAACAGTTATTCAAGCCACGATTTGGGCAAGACTTGATTAATGAAAATGTCACTTACCCAGTGTACATCTGTTCGTGGCATCAGTCGCAGTAGATTCGCATGTTCTGCAATAGCTCGCCATCTGGTGTTGGGCCGGAGTGTTACAAGTTGTTTTTCTTCGAAGAAGTCTTTCGAGTCACGGGACCGAGTGACTCCTCCTTTAGTCTCCATTGCGCATGGGCGTCGACTCCATCTTCGATTGTTTTTCCCCGCAGAGGGTGAGGTAGGAGTTGAATTGTAGTAATAGTGCCCATGCAATGGAGTGACTAAGTATGCACCTATTTAAGGTTGAGATGATACATATATAAATAATTGAAGGTAACTTCCAAACTGTTACAGGCTCCCGGGGAGGCGGGTGGGCACATGCGAATCTACTGCGACTGATGCCACGAACAGATGTACACTGGGTAAGTGACATTTTCAGTTCGATGGCATCTGTCGCTGTAGATACGCATGTTCTGCATAGACTAGTAAGCAGTTATTTCCCCAAAAGCGGTGGATCAGCCTGTAGGAGTGGAAGTAGTCTGAAATAATGTTCTTAATACAGCTTGACCTACTGTGGCTTGTTGTGCGGATAACACGTCTACACAGTAGTGCTTGGTGAATGTGTGAGGCGTAGACCATGTGGCTGCCTTACATATTTCTTGCATTGGGATGTTTCCTAGAAAGGCCATGGTAGCACCTTTCTTTCTGGTTGAGTGTGCCCTTGGTGTAATGGGCAGCTGTCGTTTAGCTTTAAGGTAGCAGATTTGGATGCATTTAACTATCCATCTGGCTATACCTTGTTTTGAAATTGGGTTTCCTGCATGAGGTTTTTGAAATGCAATAAAGAGTTGTTTAGTCTTTCTGATGTTTTTTGTTCTGTCAATGTAATACATCAATGCTCTTTTGACATCTAATGTATGTAGCGCCCTTTCAGCTACGGTATCTGGCTGTGGAAAGAACACTGGAAGTTCCACTGTTTGATTTAGATGGAACGGTGAAATAACCTTTGGCAAAAATTTAGGATTGGTCCTTAAGACGACTTTATTTTTGTGTAGTTGTATAAAAGGTTCCTGTATTGTAAACGCCTGAATCTCGCTTACTCTTCTTAGGGAAGTAATGGCGATGAGAAATGCCACCTTCCAGGTTAGGAACTGTATGTCGCAGGAGTGCATAGGTTCAAAAGGTGGACCCATAAGTCTAGTTAGGACAACATTTAGGTTCCATGAAGGAACAGGTAGTGTTCTTGGTGGTATAATTCTCGTAAGGCCCTCCATGAATGCTTTAATGACTGGTATCTTATATAGGGAAGTTGAATAGGTAGTCTGCAGGTATGCAGAAATTGCTGCAAGGTGTATTTTAATGGAAGAGAAAGCTAGGTTAGATTTTTGTAAGTGAAGCAAGTAACCCACTACATGTTCTGGAGTTGTGTGTAATGGTTGTATTTGATTAATATGGCAGTAGCAAACAAACCTCTTCCATTTACTTGCATAACAGTGCCTGGTGGATGGCCTTCTGGCCTGTTTTATGACTTCCATACATTCTTGGGTAAGTTGTAAGTGCCCGAATTCTAGGATTTCAGGAGCCAGATTGCTAGATTCAGCGATGCTGGATTTGGGTGTCTGATCTTTTGGTTGTGCTGTGTCAACAGATCTGGCCTGTTGGTCAATTTGATTCAGGGTACCACTGATAGGTCTAGCAGCGTTGTGTACCAGGGTTGCCTTGCCCAAGTTGGTGCTATCAATATGAGTTTGAGTTTGCTTTGACTGAGTTTGTTTACCAGGTAAGGAAGGAGAGGGAGAGGAGGAAAAGCGTAAGCAAATATCCCTGACCAGTTCATCCATAGGGCATTGCCTTGGGATTGTTTGTGTGGGTATCTGGATGCGAAGTTTTGGCATTTTGCGTTCTCCCTTGTCGCAAACAAGTCTATCTGAGGTGTTCCCCAGAGTTTGAAATAAGTGTTCAGAATTTGGGGGTGAATTTCCCATTCGTGGACCTGTTGATGATCTCGAGAGAGATTGTCTGCGAGTTGATTTTGGATCCCTGGTATAAACTGTGCTATTAGGCGAATTTGGTTGTGAATTGCCCAATGCCAAATTTTTTGTGCTAGCAGGCTTAACTGCGTGGAGTGCGTCCCCCCCTGCTTGTTTAGATAATACATTGTTGTCATGTTGTCTGTTTTGACGAGAATGTATTTGTGAACTATTATTGGTTGGAAGGCTTTTAGTGCTTGAAAAACTGCTAGAAGTTCTAGGTGATTGATATGCAGTTTTGTTTGATGTACGTTCCATTGTCCTTGTATGCTGTGTTGATCGAGGTGTGCTCCCCACCCTGTCATGGAAGCATCTGTTGTTATTACGTATTGTGGCACTGGGTCTTGGAAAGGCCGCCCCTTGTTTAAATTTATGTTGTTCCACCACAGAAGCGAGAGGTAAGTTTGGCGGTCTATTAACACCAGATCTAGAAGGTGACCCTGTGCTTGAGACCACTGTGATGCTAGGCATTGTTGTAAGGGCCTCATGTGCAGTCTTGCGTTTGGGACAATGGCTATGCATGAAGACATCATGCCTAGGAGTTGTAATACCATCTTTGCCTGTATCTTTTGTGTTGGATACATGCGTTGTATGATGGTGTTGAAATTTAGAATTCTTTGTGGACTTGGAGTGGCTACTCCCTTTGATGTGTCTATTATGGCTCCTAGGTATTGTTGTACCTTGCGCGGCAGAATGTTGGATTTTGTAAAGTTGACGGTGAACCCGAGTTTGAAGAGGGTTTGTATGATCTGATTTGTGTGATTTGAGCACTGTATGAACGAATGGGCCTTGATTAGCCAGTCGTCCAAATATGGGAACACATGTATTTGCTGCCTTCTTATGTGTGCAGCGACTACCGCTAGACATTTGGTAAAGACTCTTGGTGCGGTTGTTAATCCGAAAGGCAGTACCTTGAATTGGTAATGTATTCCTTTGAATACAAACCTTAGGTATTTCCTGTGCGATGGGTGTATTGGTATATGGAAATAAGCATCCTTGAGGTCTAAAGTTGCCATGTAGTCGTGTAGTTTTAGCAATGGCAATACTTCTTGTAGTGTGACCATGTGGAAGTGGTCTGATTTGATGAAAGTGTTCACTACTCTGAGGTCTAGGATTGGTCTCAGTGTTTTGTCCTTCTTTGGTATCAGAAAGTACAGTGAGTAAACTCCTGTGTTTATTTGTGTGTTTGGCACTAATTCGATTGCATTCTTTTGCAATAGTGCCTGCACTTCTATCTCCAGGAGATTGGAATGGTGTGTTGTTAGATTTTGTGCTTTTGGTGGTATGTTTGGAGGGAATTGAAGAAATTCTATGCAATAACCATGTTGGATAATTGCTAGAACCCAAGTGTCTGTAGTGATTTTCTCCCATGCTTTGTAATAATGACCTATTCTTCCCCCCACTGGTGTTGTGTGGAGGGGGTGAGTGACATGTGAGTCACTGTTTAGTAGTAGGGGTTTTGGGGCTTTGAAATCTCCCTCTATTTCTAGGGAATTGCCCTCCTCTATATTGTCCCCGAAAACCTCCTCTATACTGTCCCTGGTAACTGGACGGTGTGGCTTGTGAGGTGCTGGCTTGTGTGCTTTGACCCCGAAACCCCCCTCGAAAGGGCGTTTTACGGAATGTGCTGTAATTCCCTCTGCTCTGCGGGGAGTAGAGTGCGCCCATGGCTTTGGCAGTGTCTGTATCTTTTTTGAGTTTCTCAATCGCTGTGTCCACTTCTGGACCGAACAGTTCTTTTTCATTAAAAGGCATATTGAGAACTGCTTGTTGAATCTCTGGTTTAAATCCAGACGTTCGGAGCCATGCATGCCTTCTGATAGTTACAGATGTATTAATTGTCCGTGCAGCTGTATCTGCAGCGTCCATGGAGGAGCGTATCTGGTTGTTGGAGATGGCCTGTCCCTCTTCAACCACTTGTTTTGCCCTATTTTGTAAGTCCTTGGGCAGATGTTCAATGAGATGTTGCATCTCGTCCCAGTGGGCTCTGTCATAGCGCGCAAGTAGTGCCTGGGAGTTCGCGATGCGCCACTGGTTTGCAGCTTGTGCTGCGACTCTTTTACCAGCTGCATCGAACTTGCGGCTTTCTTTATCTGGGGGTGGTGCATCTCCAGATGTGTGAGAGTTGGCCCTTTTCCTAGCTGCTCCTACAACGACAGAGTCTGGTGGCAGCTGTGTAGTGATGAAAACCGGGTCCGTAGGAGGCGGCTTATACTTTTTTTCCACCCTTGGTGTGATTGCCCTACTTTTGACCGGCTCCTTAAAGATGTCTTTTGCGTGCCGGAGCATACCAGGGAGCATAGGCAGGCTTTGGTATGAGCTGTGGGTGGAGGAGAGTGTGTTGAATAAGAAATCATCCTCGACCTGTTCTGAGTGGAGGCTTACGTGGTGAAATTGTGCTGCTCTAGCCACCACTTGAGAGTACGCGGTGCTGTCTTCTGGTGGAGATGGCTTTGTAGGGTATGCCTCCGGACTGTTATCTGACACTGGGGCGTCATATAGGTCCCATGCGTCCTGATCTTGGTCACCCTGGCTCATGGTGGTGTGAGCTGGGGAGTGTGATGGAGTTTGTGCTGGTGAAACGTTAATCACGGGCGGAGGAGAGGGTGGTGGTGTAACTCTTTTCACCACTTTTGGTTGTGGTGTTTGTTCCGTCTGGAACTCCAACCTTCTCTTTCTCCTAATGGGGGGAAGGGTGCTTATTTTTCCTGTCCCCTGCTGAATGAAGATACGCTTTTGCGTATGGTCTACATCAGTTGCTTGTAGCTCTTCCTCAAACCTATGCTTCTGCATTTGGGAGGTTAGCGAGTGCTCTTCTGTATAAGAGCCTGAAGCTGGGTCGCTTGCAGTCTGTTTCGGCATCGAAACTTTGTCTGCGTGTTTTTTCGGCTCCGAGGTGACTTTTTTCCTTTTCGGGGCCGAAACCTCTCGGCGTCGATCTGTTTCGGTGCCGCTGTCTCGGCGTCGAGCCGTGTCCACACCGGCATCTCGGTGTCGAGGCTTGTCTCCAGCACTTTCTCGGTCCCGAGAAGGCTGCGTGCCGGTGTCTCGACCGGAGTCGGACGATCTCGGCACTGTTTGGGCCTTTTTCGGTGCCGACGGTCGGTCACCGATTTTATGGGTCGAGCCATGGCCTGGTGGCAGTGGCGTCCCCTGGGCCTTGTAAATGTTCCTTTGAGTGGATTTCGACGTCTTACTCACGGTTTGTGTATCGTCGAATCCTTCGGAGTCTGAGTCTTGGATCGAGAAGGTACCTTCCTCTTCTTGTTCCTCGAACTCCCGTTGGGCTGTCGGAGCGGACGCCATCTGAAGTCTTCTGGCTCGACGGTCTCGGAGTGTTTTTCGGGACCGGAACGCACGACAGGCCTCGCAGGTGTCTTCGCTGTGCTCAGGTGACAGGCACAGGTTGCAGACCAAGTGTTGGTCTGTGTAGGGGTATTTATTGTGGCATTTGGGGCAGAAACGGAACGGGGTCCGTTCCATCGGCGTTCTTCAGCACGCGGTCGGGCCGACCAGGCCCCGACGGAGGATCGAAAAAACTACCCCGAAGGGCACCGGAGCTCTCCGATCTTCGATGCGGTGTGGAATCTAAGTACGCCGATCCCGAACGCAACAATACCGACGAAAATCTTCCGAAATTAGCTAATTTTCCGTTCCGAAACTCGGAGCGACAGGAACACGTCCGAACCCGATGGCGGAAAAAAAACAATCGAAGATGGAGTCGACGCCCATGCGCAATGGAGACAAAAGGAGGAGTCACTCGGTCCCGTGCCTCGAAAGACTTCTTCGAAGAAAAACAACTTGTAACACTCCGGCCCAACACCAGATGGCGAGCTATTGCAGAACATGCGTATCTACAGCGACAGATGCCATCGAACAGTAATGTTATTCTTCTTGATTTTCTAAAGGAAACAAGTTTGCGCATTCAAATCATCCAAAATGCTGCTTGCTATTTTCTTGGGATTGACAAATTGTGCCGAAAAGCACATCACCTCAATAACCTACATTGGTTAAACACTTAGAAGTGGCACTTCAAAATGCTCTGTCATAGTGGCCAGTCACCCTCAGGCCCAAGCTATATTGGGCAGAAAGTCAGTCTCCGCCTTCCCTCAGATGCCCCCTGGTCATCCACAGCTAAGCTCCTATCTGTAGCTCTCATGTCACCAAAGACAAGGCAGGCACTCTTCAGCTATCTTATTTCTAAGACGGTAATTGTACTACTAACTAACCTTTTAAAACGGTCCTATCACTTCTTTTTCAGGAAACAAATAAAACTTTACTTTTCTGCACTTCCCGGTCCAGTATTCTTTTGTTCCACAGCTCTCTGTCCCAGCACCAGGACACCTGTTCTGGGTAATCTCTACGCTTTACAACTGTTCTTCATTTACTCACTACCAGTGGCAACCGGAAACAGCTCAAGTGTGCCTGCTCAATGCTCAGGCATGAAGGTGGAGGTTCTGAAAGCTGGGGAGAACACTCTGTACCTCACTGCACGACTGGGAGAGGAGACATGCTCTCAGGTGAGTTGGGGTGGTGACACAGAGTTGCAGGAAGTCTGCAACTTCTTTGCTGGTTGGGGTGAATTGAATGACATGAGCCTGGTCCTAGCATAATTTTCTCAACACCTGAGGAATCAAGATAATGGGGGAAAAGTGTAGTTAAAGGAAGCTGGATGGCAAAAAACTGTGGGTAGTGTGCATTCTTGCAAGTGAAGAACAGGCCCATCTAAGGTGTATCCCACTGAGCGAAGATGTCCGCTACCGGATAAAGACACCGCTTATGGTGGGCAAAATGACACTGACACAGACTGTCAGCTCTGATGTCCAGAGAGCCTGACAGATAGTTATAGATGATAATCGGCCAGATCCAGTCTGCTTGTGCTCTGGCCTAGAGCCTCAAAAGAGAAGTTTGAGAGCCCACAGCTCCTTGCCTGTTGACATATACAGTCATGCTGTGTGTCACGATCTGAACAGACTAATCGCTGAGAAAGGGAAAGAAAGCTTTAAAGGCCAATTGTATCACCTGCAACTTGAGAAGATTGATTTGCAATACATGCACCTCCGGAGGAAAGAGTTCTATGATATCTAGTTTCTCTAGATGCGCACTGCACCCTACTATGGCCTCTGCTGGTGGTGGGCAAAAAAGGGTTTCACTGTGCCATGGACTCCTCTACTGACCACCACAGGAAGTTTGTTGCCATGTCCCTGAGGATTCCAATTACGTCCGAAAGATCACCCCTATGTTGAGATTACCACATACATTGGCACAACGTAAAAAAACTTGTGTGTGTAAGCGACCAGTAGAATGCAAGAGGCCAGGAGAAGTATCAGGTGAGGAACCATCAGAACTGAAACACGTGCTCTATCCAGAAACATCAGAATAATGTATGATTGTCACAGATCCTCTGGGGAGGAGGGAAAGCCCACACAGACGTTGTGCCCAGTAGTGTCCTGATAAACAAGATACACAGAGTTCCTTAGGTGATATTTGGGCAGGCTAATAGAAAAGCCCTAATCAAAAGGCAAGGGCGCTGTAGTCTTCAGTTGGCTTAACACCAGCTGCACCGAGCCAGCTTTCAGCAGCCAGTTCTAAAGGCCAGGTAACAACGAGATGCCTGACCTTTCCTAATGTGCTGCAACCACTGCCATCACCTTGGCGAAGATGCCTATGTCAGTTTAAATTGGAGGACCACAAACGTGAGGTAGATTATAACTACCATGAAAAACCAGGTCCCTTTTTGTGACTTCAGGATCGGTATGTGAAAATACGCAATTTGAAGGACACCAACCAATCTTGGGCTTCCAGCACAAAAGGTAGCTGAGCCAAGGACAGCATCTAGAACTTTTCCTTGCAAAGATAAAAGTAAAAGCTCCTGAGGTCTATGATGAGATGCTGTGCTTGTAAAGCAGGAACTGCCAGGAGTAGCACCCATGCATAATTTGCTGGGCTGGAACCACCACACTGTTCCTTTTTTCCATCAGGGCAACAAGCACTGGACCTCCAGGCCCAAGGAAAGATTGGCCTGAGGAAATGGGGTGTATTACATGGTATGGCTGAGACCTCAACATGCAATACACTTACCAACCCTTTTAGACCCAGTAGGTTTTGTCTATAAAACCCTCACGCAACCCTAGGGAGCTGTGGCACTGAGCAGCAAGGCTTACACAGAGAAACAAGTGTTAAGCAATTAAACAGCACCAAAACAACTGAAGAAATCAACACAACACTGAAGAAATCCAACAACAACTTATAAAAATAGGTTGTATGTTTATTAGAATGTATACACTAGAACAAAAAAGATACACAGGAGGGTTCCGCAGATATTGATTTTACAAGCAATAATAGATCAATGCAATTTCACTCAACCGCGAACAAGCCTTGGCGAAGTCAACGAACTTGACACTAGCTTTTTCAAGGAAAATGTAGGTCACTGCTTTTCGTAGAAAGTACTTGGAGTGACCAACTCTGATAGGGAGCTAGGCAAGGAGACGAGCAAAGTCTTCAAGAACAGTTACCTCCACAGGTGAAGAAGTCCTTCAAAAGTTCCAGGCACTTTATACGAGCTGCAATGGATTTCTATGGAGAAGTCCTGATGTAAGGGATGAAGGATGCTTAAGATGCTCTAATGATGCGATACGGTTGAGATGGGTCTTCCTACAATATCCTCGGGCCACGATGAAGGTGTGGACGTCCTGTTTGCAGGGTCAAAGTCCCATAAAGTCCCCTTCAGTTTGGCTGAAGTGCAGTTGCCCGTTGTTGCGATCAAACGCCAAACCTTCCTGAGTCAATTACACTCCTTTTGAGGGTCACAGCAACCCTTTGACAGCATTCATGAGCGCAGAGAATTTGGGTGCAACTCTGTGCAACGAATCTTGGTCCTCAGAGGTGCATGGCCGCAGTGGTAGCAGCGTGAGACTTTGGGCTATCAACTTGCCCCAGAACGCTTTTCCAGCTGTTCTATCACTGCTCTGCAAAAACGACAGTCAGCTGGCACTTCGAGCTTTCCTAGCTTGACTGGGCTCTGGAACAGCCTCTCTTTCAGAAGGACCCAGCAAGCACAGTCCCTCACTTCGTTATCCGCCTGGCGCAGCTGGTGCAGTCCTCATCAGTGCAGCCTCTATTTGCTGGTCCCTCAGTACAACAGGGAAGTACTTCTTCAGTCCTTCTTTGGAGTCAGTCGAGATACGAGTTCTGGGTGCTCTATTATCTTCGGAAAAAGCACTCAGGGTAGGATGCAATTAGTAGCCAATGAGCTACTCAGTTATTTCCTTTCTGATGACCACTTCCTGGGAAGTGTGGCACCTGGCTGGCCACGGAAGCACCATTCTGCCCACTCCCAAGATGGAAAGACCTCTTTCACGACACTCAAAGCTCCTTAGCCCCAGGGGTGTGGATACCAAGAAGCTACACACCCTTGAAAACCGGTTTCACAACTGGTTTCTCTACCGTTCCTTGTGCCAGCCTGTCTGACTAAATAATAGAGTGGTCTCCTAAGTTTTACCCATCAGCCCTTCAAAGGCGGCTTCTCCTTTGAGGCTTGCCTTTTGGGCTAACACCCCTGTGGCTTCCTGCAGGAGGGACTTAACACCTCTCTCCCATGCAGGCCCCTATTGTGTCCTTACCTGGGAGTTTTTAACACTTCTCACCATGAGGGCAGAAAGCTGTCATTAGGACAAGTCCCATGTACAGCAGTAAAAGGGCACTGGAATACTTGGGCAACCAAAATGGCAACTTCTAAAGTTGCACTCTTCCCACCAGTAACATTAAATTAGATTTAACCATTAAATCAGACTTAATGCACTAATTATTTTGATAGCAAACAATTCCAACCTTAGTAGTACCATTCAGAAGTTAGCAGGCGTAGGATGCCAGCCTGTTGCTCTGTACTTTCCAAAGGAGCTAATATTGTTTCTATAGTAAAAACAACAATTTGGGTTTTAACTACAGGAACAAGTAGAAGTACATGTTACACTTATTAACATACAGCACCCTGCTCTAGGTCTTGGTAGGCCTGCCATAGAGATGACTTACGCACATTAAAAAGGGAGGTTTTGGCTTTGCCATTACTTTAAATGGTAAAGTGGAGTTATCAGTTTTCAACTGCAGTTCTAGTCTGCAGTGGAAGACTGGGAGCCTTGTGTTACATTCTCCCGGTCAGGGTGGCACAAGTGCTTCAGTCCATGGGGGACACTAACTTACCATATACTAGGGACTTCAAAGTAAGTCAGGCAATGCTAATTGGGGCCAAGCTAATTAAACATATGCCATTTTAAAGTTCAGAGCGGCAGCACAGGGTCCTGCTCAGCAGGTCTAAGGAAATGTCAGAGCCAATATACCAGTACCTAGTAGTCATAAATGGGGCCAAAAAGTCAGGGTAACGCAAAAAAAAAAAAAAGACTTTTTCCTTACAGTTAGTAACATCCCTCCAACCATCTGTGTCTGTTCCCTTAATGAGGAAATAAAGTGGGAGTACAGGTGGTGCAGGGGAAGAGGATGAAGACTGAAACGAGGAGAAACTGCTTTGGCTGTTGGACGGCTTGGGAGGGCTGGCACTGAGAACCCCTTTGCGTAACCTCAAATCTTCCCATATCTAACATTTTCTAGGCTGAGACAGCTTTGTCACCAAACAACCAAAATCCATCAAATGGTATAGCCACAAGAATCGCTTGTATGTTTTCTTGAGAAGTCAATGCGCCTCAGCCATATGTGCCTCCTGATGCTACAGATGAGCACAGGACTCTGGCCACCAGCTCTGATTATTTGCTGGGAGACATTCTGGCCATCCCTTGCTACTACTGGGAAGTGTTCCTTTAAGTGATCTGACAGACAAGGTTCCACAAAGTGTCCTTTTTGACATTGTCACACTCACTTTTTGCACTAGCATGGACTGCTTTTCAACTGAAGTTGCACTGGGTCCCGGCTAACTAGGTGCCCGGTGCCAGTGTTCTTTCCCTAAATCAAGGTAATGCTCAAATGTAACCCAATTGGCAAGGACTTTAGTACCCTTGTAAGTCCTTGGTAAATGGTATTCCTGGTACCCAGGGCAAGGGTACTAAAAAGAGTCCCTAAGGGCTGCAGCATGTATTATGCCACCTTAAGGGACCCACACCCAAACTGCATGAAGACTGCCATCGCAGAATGCGTGAAATGGTGCAAACACTTCGGAAAACATTCACTGCACATGACCATTGTGTAAATATGAGTCTCCCCTACAGCTGACCTTAGAACCTAAGGCAGGGTGTATTATATTACATGTGAAGGCACATCAGCATGAGCAGATGTGTTCCAGTAACACCTAGTTCCATTACTAGGAATCCCAAGTGTTCAGAGAGCCATGTTGAGACTATGTACTGGGCCCTGGTCATTGCGAGTTATCGAGCTACATGATGGCTACACTGAAAATACTGGTGTTTTGTATCAACCACCTCGTCTTAATAAATCATTACTGATGCCAGTATTGGATTTATTATGACATGCACCCAGAGTTTACCTTAGATGTGTCCTCTGAAACACTACTAGTCCCTTAGTGTGTTGGCTGACTAGTATCGATCAGGGTGCTACCACTGACACGTTTCTGACCCCCTGTAGGTGACAGCCCACACTCTGAGGCCAGAAACAATGCCTGCTCTAAGGAAGGTGGTCACACCTCCTACAGCAGGATGGCTAGTGATTTAGCATATCAGGGACAAGTGCTTCAAAGCACTTGCTGCCTTTGATATGCAACTCTGGCTTCCCCAGTCCTGGGGAATGTCACCCCCGGCTCCGAGGCCGATTTGGCACCAAAGCAGGCGAGAAATTAGTTATTCAAGAGGGATATCTCACTTCTAGGCTAGTCACTATCTTCAGCTAGTCAGCTACCTGGAGAGAACACTCAAGGAAGGGTTCCACCATCTTGTATTGAGTGGAACTAGGTATTCTGGGTACGGAAAATGCCCACTCTACCCAGGAAGTAGTCACCTAGGGGGGTGCAGTCAACCCAGGGGTAAGTAGTCCATTGGCTACAACCCTACACTCCCCTAAACACCAATAAATTCAGTATATATGGGTCTCCTTGAGACCAGGACTTCAGATTCGACTACTTAGAACCTAAGGAGGACACAAGACGAGCAGTCATTGCGAGAAATGAGGACCTCACCAACACTTGGCGCCAAGCACTGCCCTGCTCTGCTGCTGGAACCTCGACAATTGCACCGACCTGACTTGTCCAAAAACTGTGCTTCCTCCCATAGCTGTGGAGGACTGTCCAGTGTTTCAACAACCAAGTAGAATCTCCCTTGGGGTGCAGGAGCCATCCCCCTGCATCTGCAGGCACCAGACTGCATCTGACCAGGACACTGTTGTTGGCCATCAGGCCTACTGAGGGAGCAGCACGTCAAAAAAAGGTTTTTGAGGCCCTAAGGGGTCAGTCCGTCTATCTGCCAAGTTTCGAGATGCTAGACACTCCAGGAGCCCCCCTGCATCGATACCCTGACTACTGGAGCACTTGTGCTCACCAAGACATGTTTGTGTCCAGCCCGGACACCACCACAGTCTAGACTTACTTTCACGATGAGGGACTTTTAAAAACAGACAAGCTCCACATCCCTAGTGACCCTGCTGTGTTGTTTAACCTTCTCTGCAGGTTGGCTGAGAACCTAGAGAGCCTCCAATGCTAAGCGGTCAACCAGCCAGCATCTCTGTACCCGAGCCAACCGGCCCGGGTACACAACTTCTGCCTTTATCCTCTTGCCATAGGAGCCCCCACAAGCAGAGCCCCCACCACCTTGGATTCTGCCATACTTGTTCCTAAGTCCCCCCCCTTTCAGAACCTGTTTGAGAGGTCCCTTTAAACGTTTGTGCTGTTACGCTCAAGGCTACCAACACGACCAGCACCTTTGCAAATCGGACACACCACGACAGGTAAACCCAAAATGCTGGTGGTACTTGTGACCTTGGCCCCTCCCCCCAGCACCTTAAGTCCTACGTTAGCCCCCCTACAGTTGTTTAAAAGTAACTGTATGAGGTATATTTTTCTCCCATAGGCTCATGCCTCAAATCCGACAGTTCTGTATTTTATTGCAATGTTTTTTGAAAATTCCATAAAGTTCTAAATACTTACCCAGTAACGTTGATCTTGGTGTCAAAATATATATGTAAAAATCTATTATTTTTCTAAATTGGTCTCAGATCTATCATTGAGTGTGTCTCATTTATTGACTCTGTGTGTACAACAAATGCTCAACACTCCCCTCTGATAAGCCTAAACTGCTCGACCACACAACCACAAAAAGAGCCCTTGGGATCATTAAACTAAGCCCCTGTAAACCACAAAGGATCGTCTGGACTATATGCATGGTGCACCACTACAATTGGTACACTACATAGATAGCCAGCTTCCTACACCACCATATTTGCCATTTCCTAAAATGTTTGTAGCAAATGACAAACATATGGCATTAATAGAGGGCAGGGGTAAAATTCCTTTAGAAAATACCCTTTTCCAATTTCTTGGACACTGGGGGTGTTCTGTCTGGGGCAGCAGGAAGTCTGCAGTGGTAAGCTTTCCAGTGAAGGATGTGATGGCAGAAAGACACGGTCCTCTGCAGCTGGTATGCAGCAGTGGGCAATTAACCTATTCACGGCTGGCACAGAAGTCGGTTTGTCCTAATTTACCCTGATGTGGTTGGAGCAAGGCTTTGTTAAATGGGAGCAGAGTTTCAGACGCCACTGACCTGGGCTGCAAAACGTCTGCCAAGATATTGGCTCTAGTCTCCAAACTAGGTGGGGCAAGCTCTAAGGCCTCTGCTCATGGGTTACTCCTGAGGGACATTCCATCTCCGTTTCCATGTATGTATTGAGGATGAGGTGTGGGAGGCAGCACATTGGCTGCGTTGCTGCAGTCACTTTTGTGATGAGGTATCACCTCTGGCAAACTGAATATGTTTCAAATCTGAGCTAAAAAGGTAATCACTAGGGTGCCAGCGTTGCCACGGGTGTAGGCCCAGACTGGGATTCTTTCATTTACGTGGCCTCTTTTGCCACATGTTTTGGAGACTATTCTTGGGCAGGCGTTTGCACCTACCAATGCTCCACTGTGTGTGGTATAGGAGCCACTGGCAAGAACCTCTGCAACACTGTGGCTCTAGTCAGCATCAGCATTATGCCATGAGTGAGGTCTGTAGGTCATTTGCCGCAGAGGTTTAAATCCACTGGCAGTATGCCAAACGGATCCCCGAACAGTCCACATGGATGCACCAATGCTTGAGAGGGGACCTTTGCATCCCTGGAAATCATTTGTGCAAGAACTGGCCGGGTCAGATCCCTGCTATGGAAATCTTAAGTAAAACAGAATCGCCGCTGGAACCAGGAACAGTATTGAAGTACGGACTAGCAGATTAACTGGTGGAGGGCCTAGCAAGGGTGATGAACAAGTACCAAGCCAGCAATGGAGGCGGCAGTGGTGCTATCAGTGGGAGTTCTTAATCCGTAGTCATGTCCACCAGCTCTGGTTTTGAAGAGGACTCCGCTGGAGATGGGGTAACGCTGAGGTGACCTACCACATGAGCAAAACTGAGGTGGGGCATTGTTCCTTCTATTCTTTTTGTGCTTCCTCCTTTTGTCTTTCAAGGTCTTGGAGGGTGGAGATGACTGTGAATTTGATCCGCAACTCAACCAGCATGGAGTTAGACACTTAAAGCATAAGCATGTCAAATAGAGCTTGCCCTCCTGCTCCTCAATAATCTTGGTATGCACAAGGGCTACTTTTCCTAGATGATTAAAGTCATGTTTTAGCCCCAGGCAGTTGAAGCAGATTACGTGGGTCGCAGAGACAGACATCTGTCCATGGCAGGAGCAAAGCTTAACCCTTGACTTCTTTGGGGAAGTCATCCCTAAAGCACCCACAAAATTCATTTTGAAAATGTGAAAAAAAAAATCATCATAGTAGCTCCGGATCCACGTTACATGGTGGTTTAGTTACAGTCCTTTTTGGGACAGATGTCTAGGCCACAAGCATTCTGAATAGCTAAATAAGGCATTTGTTTATAAAATGAGGAATGAGAAACTGATCCGCCTCCTATTTGTCATCCTGGTCCTAGTAGGCCAGCTCTAGAACTTGGTGCGCAACTGAATCAGAGCTGAAAATAGTCTGTCTCCTATAATGCTGATGCAGTGACAAGGGAATTGGTGGAGTTTTCTCAGGAGTCATGGGTGGGAAGTTGGCTGCCAAAGTATCAAAGTCCACTCTGGATAAGACACTGTGACTGGTGCCACGTCAGAAGCCAGCACCATTTGACCTGGAATCTGCCTTCATCCCAGGAACTGACAACTGCAAGGGAGTCAAAGCATGGGCAGGGCCCAGCAGGAGACCTGGAAGGGGCCCTCCTGCAAAGAACAAGGAGGAACCCCCCCACCCCCCTGCAGTCATTCAAGCGAGGTGCTCTGCTGAGGAGGCCCCCCCAGAGCTCGGGACAACCCGTGTGTAGAGGACAGGTTCTCAAACAAAAAATGATCCTCTAGTGGTTCAATGTGAAAGGTGACAGCTCTACCTATGAATTCTTGGTAGGTGGTTGTGTCGCCCAGGGGAAAAGGTTTAGAAAGATACAGATCAAGGTCTGTATTGGTAGGTGGTTCTACATTGTAAGTGTACCAGGGATCGTCTTTGGTGGGAAAGAAATAACAATCCCTTCTCTATCCCCCCCCACCCACTTAATGTAAGAGTGGAGGGGACCCTCTGGGGAGTATGGTGCAGGGGTAGCAGGTGAAGCTGGAAGTGAATGTGTGTGTGCCCCGCAGGTGTTGGTGGTGGGCTGATGTGCACCAAGCTCATGACCGTGTCTGACTTGTTTCTCTACTTTGTTGGAGGTTGGTTATACAAAGCCTCTTGAAATGGCAGCTGTTTCTTAGCAGGCTGTGCACCAGTGAGTGGAGCTCCAGTGTCTGGATGAATCATATATTTTTGCATGTAGTCTACCTCCTCCTGGAAACACTGAAGTATAGATCCCACATGCTCGGAACCGTGTGCTTGTTTGCTGAATGTAAACGCTTTTAGCTCCGCTGTGGAGATTTTCGGTGCCGATGGTTTTGGCTCCGATGGTGTCTGATCCAAGGCAGGCATTTTCAGCTCCGACATCAAACAGTGTTTCGATGTTTGATGCCAAGGATTTCGGTTTTGATGGTTAGCTCGGCTCTGATGCCGGAGGAGTTGGTTTGGGAGTTTGTGGCCTGTGATGTTTTCACAGTGCAGAGGCAGGACGTGTCCAAGACAGCCGGTCTGAGCCAACCACGGCCCGAAGGCAGAGGTGGCCCAATAGTGGATTTTGACCTTTCTGCAGTGTGTAGTCAACCCTTTGTGGAGATCTTGTGAGGTTTGGGTATAAGTGAAGTGGCACAATACGCAGAGCTTGACCTGGTGGTAGAGCCTAGATTTCGTTTTTGGAGCAAAAGTGGTCGTCGGAGAAGATTTCTTCATCTGCAGCCAATCCCTGAGTCTCTTCTTGAAGGTCCTCGGGTCCAAAAAGGTCCGGTGTTTCTTTGACACTACAGTGGGACATTTAGAGGCTTCGAGTTTAACAATGAAGCAGCGTTGTCTTAGTCCAAAATGATCTGCTGGGTTTGTCGTGTTTAGGGGAGAGGCACAGTTTACACAAATGTTGGAGATTTGTGCGTAGATACTTGGTGTGGCATCAAGGGCAGAACTGAAAGGGAGTTAGTTCAATCAGCGGGTGCATATGGTATCTGGGGGTATGGGGGGAGTAACAGAAAAGATATAATGTCCACCATGAAAGCTGAAAGCCCACGAGGGGCAAGGGCTGGCTTGAGTCTCCTCACCGAAGTTGCAGTTGTTGAACGGTAGAGAGAGAGAAGCCACAATCAAAATAATACTGTTGTCCACACACTGTTTTTTTTTTTTACCTTTTGCAATCACACTACTGCTTTATATCGCAGACCTTGGGCCCCATTATTTCGTTCTCCCTTGGACATCACCTGCGGTTACCCTATTCTAGCAATACTACACAACAGCACTTCCTCCGCACCCCAACACTTCATCTCTCCTCCCATGCCACACCTCTTCCTTACTATTTGTAACGACCTATTCGTAATTTATGTGCGGTCCAGTGTCTCTCACCCTCTATTGCTCATTAACCTTCATACTTTGACAGGACATGACCCTGATAGACCGACTGCACCACACGTTTGGCCCAGGATCGCCAACGTCCCATCATCTCTAACACAACCCTTCTCTAACTGGCTCCCACCTTCCTTGTATCACAGCACAAGGCTCCCTATTTGGGGCAGGGGTTTCTATCTCCTTACCACAGTAGGAATGGAGTGTAATTTATTTTGCACACTTTACATCATGTATGTGCACTGTTGTGCTGTCTTCTCGCTTGTCATCACAAATGTTTCTCTCGCTCAGGAGTTATTCTGTGTTTTTGGAGATTATAGCTAATTTTAAATTGCAAACACCCCCTCGCCCTCCCACCCCCAATACGGACGGTAAAATCTAAGAAAAATAAGCAACAATGGTGTCAATCCAGAGCAGAGGAGCACAGGTCCAAACCAGACGGTTGAAGAAAACAATCTAACAATGGAGTTGAAGGCCACGTGCATTACTTACCAAGAGGAGGAGTCACACGACATTGTTACTCGAAAGACTCTTAGAAGAAAAAATAACTTGCACACATCCAAGCGCAACACTAGATGGCAGGATTATGTCAAGCAAGTGTTTCAACAATCACACATGCCTCGAACATGCAATTCCTGCTTGTCTTTAGTGTAATTCATTTGATAACAATTTAGCCCAGAGCCTGGGATGTATCAAACCTTTTCTATTACTATTTGGTAATGGGCAGGAATTAAAAATAAAACACTAGACACCATATGCATTTACTTTTACAATTACTATTTGTACACTGCAAATGTATTAAACTAACAAATCCCCTTCCCGAGTAAAACATGCATAACCCAAAAATATCTTATACCTTTCTATGTAGTAAGAATAACTTTGAAAGTAAATGGAACAAATGTTCTCATTTCAGTCCTACCTTGGGCATATAAGTTTTCTCAGATTGTTGCCTTTTCTCCTTGAGCATCTTCATTTCTGACAAGATACTATCACGGGAAGCCTTGAACTTTCTTTGCTGTGTCTCGATTTGCTGCATCTGGTTCATCAACTGATCGATTTCATTGTTAATCCATGCAACGGGCTAAGGAAAAGGCTCCATGTATAATAGCATAGTTAAATAACAGTACAATCATATTTGATACAAGTGATGGTACTATAAATCAAAACTGGGGGAAATACATCCAGAGCTCTATTTGGCCAACACATTCTTATTGGGTCTTTCATCTTTGAGAGGTTTCATCTCTGAATTTTTAGAATCATTAGCTGTCATTATTCAGAACTTTTGCATGGAGCCTCTGAAGACAGAAAGTGACAGCTACCCAGTAAAACACCAGATTTAATGTGTAGTTCAAACACAGGTGAAATCTACTGGGAGAAGGACTGAAGAAGTGATGCAAGATTAATTGTGCATTTGCCCATGAAAAAATGACTAATTTTGCAGTTACAACCTCTCCACAGTAAGTTACAAGTCACATTTGTCCTCATGCTAAATTGACAGCTATGCCCAAGACAAGAAAATGATGTGAGATGCACATTTTCAATGTCCAGCAATGCACACAACCCACATTGGATGATCTGAAAAAAGACCCATCAACTTCAGAATTTCACACCCTTCTCAAACCGCTGGCCTACAGAGATGTTTATCAACTGACTTTTTCCACCCCAATTTTTTCCATGAACCTCCCTAATTTCTCTTTCCTAATGCTTCAGCTGTAGCAGCTTGGACAGAAGGCCGGTGGTCATTTTGCTTCAGCCCTTTAATGCTTACCGTGATGTGCATTATCACTTCAAGGTGTCACATTCACATTACCCTTTTGTTGTGCTTTACATGAGAACACTGCAAAAATGACCTTCTCAAAAAACACAAGTAACATACGCCCCATGCACCAACAAATTAAAAACGTTGAAGATGATTTTATGACAACTGTATGAAGAAATACCATGACGATGACAAAAACTCAAAAATGAAAATTCCAATCAACAACAGATGGACTACAATTACAAATTAATTAACAAATTCTGCTGCAATGAAAATGCAGGCCAACAGGTCCATGTGTTTATTTTGTTTAAAGTGAGCTATAAATAAAATGAATTACTTTATAATTGTACTCTTTCTTAAACACTTATTGACAGTCATAATGCAGGTACTATAAAGAAAATTAAACTTGGAAAAATATATTATTTGACAGTTTCATTTAGATCAAAGACATTTTTACCCATGTCTTATTTCATGAGCATTTACCTTTGGACACAGATCTCAGTAAAAAAAAATATACAGGGAGTGCAGAATTATTAGGCAAGTTGTATTTTTGAGGATTAATTTTATTATTGAACAACAACCATGTTCTCAATGAACCCAAAAAACTCATAAATATCAAAGCTGAATATTTTTGGAAGTAGTTTTTAGTTTGTTTTTAGTTTTAGCTATGTTAGGGGGATATCTGTGTGTGCAGGTGACTATTACTGTGCATAATTATTAGGCAACTTAACAAAAAACAAATATATACCCATTTCAATTATTTATTATTACCAGTGAAACCAATATAACATCTCAACATTCACAAATATACATTTCTGACATTCAAAAACAAAAACAAATCAGTGACCAATATAGCCACCTTTCTTTGCAAGGACACTCAAAAGCCTGCCATCCATGGATTCTGTCAGTGTTTTATTCTGTTCACCATCAGCATTGCGTGCAGCAGCAACCACAGCCTCCCAGACACTGTTCAGAGAGGTGTACTGTTTTCCCTCCTTGTAAATCTCACATTTGATGATGGACCACAGGTTCTCAATGGGGTTCAGATCAGGTGAACAAGGAGGCCATGTCATTAGATTTCATTCTTTTATACCCTTTCTTGCCAGCCACGCTGTGGAGTACTTGGACGCGTGTGATGGAGCATTGTCCTGCATGAAAATCATGTTTTTCTTGAAGGATGCAGTCTTCTTCCTGTACCACTGCTTGAAGAAGGTGTCTTCCAGGAACTGGCAGTAGGACTGGGAGTTGAGCTTGACTCCATCCTCAACCCGAAAAGGCCCCACAAGCTCATCTTTGATGATACCAGCCCAAACCAGTACTCCACCTCCACCTTGCTGGCGTCTGAGTCGGACTGGAGCTCTCTGCCCTTTACCAATCCAGCCACGGGCCCATCCATCTGGCCCATCAAGACTCACTCTCATTTCATCAGTCCATAAAACCTAAGAAAAATCAGTCTTGAGATATTTCTTGGCCCAGTCTTGACGTTTCAGGTTGTGTGTCTTGTTCAGTGGTGGTCGTCTTTCAGCCTTTCTTACCTTGGCCATGTCTCTGAGTATTGCACACCTTGTGCTTTTGGGCACTCCAGTGATGTTGCAGCACTGAAATATGGCCAAACTGGTGGCAAGTGGCATCGTGGCAGCTGCACGCTTGACTTTTCTCAGTTCATGGGCAGTTATTTTGCGCCTTGGTTTTTCCACACGCTTCTTGCGACCCTGTTGACTATTTTGAATGAAACGCTTGATTGTTCGATGATCACGCTTCAGAAGCTTTGCAATTTTAAGAGTGCTGCATCCCTCTACAAGATATCTCTCTATTTTTGACTTTTCTGAGCCTGTCAAGTCCTTCTTTTGACCCATTTTGCCAAAGGAAAGGAAGTTGCCTAATAATTATGCACACCTGATATAGGGTGTTGATGTCATTGGACCACACCCCTTCTCATTACAGAGATGCACATCACCTAATATGCTTAATTGGTAGTAGGCTTTCGAGCCTATACAGCTTGGAGTAAGACAACATGCATGAAGAGGATGATGTGGTCAAAATACTCATTTGCCTAATAATTCTGCACTCCCTGTATATATAGATAAGGCAATTTCCCCTAACAGAACATATGTTTAGACTTGACAAGAGAGATTATCAATCGTGAAAATTTCAGCAGTCATTTGGTTGCAGACAGTCAGGTCTACATAAGGCTCAAACTAGGAAGCCTCTCTTCACCCTCTATAGGAGAAGGAGGAGGAGAAGGAAACAATTCTGGAGGGTAGTCTGGGACATCTGAAACTCAGAAAAGACTTTTGTCACGGACAGCTTCACCTGCATAACTAATTTGCTCTTCTGAAAAATGAGGAGATGAAGACAAAGCCAGAAGCTCATTCACTCTTTTCTGCTGGTGGAATCACAAACAGGGAAAGCCATCTTCCTAGCACAGAATTTTAAAAAGCAAAGACTAAATTCACTCATCGGAATTGTCAAAACCAAGTTCAAATCCCAAACAGGTACTAGAAAAAGCTTTGGAGGAAACTTATTCTGTATACCTTTAAGGTACTCACTCATGACTAGTAACGTAAACAATAAGCACTACTATGCTGGTAGAAATAGCAGCTAAGTAAGCTAAATTACAACTGACTAAAGCTTACTCTGCCACTGAAATTGTAAACTGTAAATGTGATAAGAAACCAAAGAATGTTCAGCATACTGGGTAGCAAAACTAGACCACCTAGTAGAAATGTTTACCAGTAATCTTAATAATAACTCATTGATTCCTCATCTCAGTGCTTCTACGTGGGGCAGTTTTCACCTGGAGTCGGGCAATTCATTTGCCTTTCAAAATCTATAGACTGCCTCATAACAGGAACAGAAAGTGGAACCTGGGGCAATTAAAATTAAGGTGTGAAAGCTAGACACAAACACTGGCTCAAACAATACACATGTTTATCAGCCCTTCCTAAGGTTACACTTCACAAACATAGCCTCAGAAGAGAAAAGGTGTGCTAGAAATAGAGTCCAGTGGTCATCCATGCAGTGCAACAAAGGTTTCACAGCAAAAGCAGGATTATAACAGCACAAGGATCACCAGCTTCTGAGAAAGGTAGAACGCAGATGAAATCTTGGGATGGAAAGAAGGCCCAGGTCACAAGAGTGCCTTGCAAAGAAAAGTAAACACACTAGCAGTGATTATGACAGGATCACACAACTCCCTAACCTGCCGATCTGAGGTGACAGCAATAAGAGAAAGGACCTCAGTATATAGCAGATCCAAAGCAGTGAAAGACAGACTCAAAGAGGACCACCAGCAAAGACGGAAAAAAGTAAGGGCAGACCTCATGGAGTAACGGAGAATGTACTATCGTCCTATGATTGTAAACATCAAAGAAGCAAGGGAAGGCAGATCAGACCAACCGTGCCTACAGTAACCCATGAAGTCAATGGGACTTTTCTTGAAGCGGTTTAAAAACATTGGATAATCAGCTCCACGACTCACCTATTCAGACTTATCCAACAAGCTATGGTTTCCTTTTTATGGCTACCTTTTTATGCTTAATGCAATCCAAATAGAGCAATCCATGGAATGGACAACTCTTCTTTCAGCATAAACTGCAAGACTCCACACTATATTCGGCTCCTCTACATTGCATTGCTTCCTTCAATAGGTCTTCAATATGAAAAAACTTCTCTGTTCAGAATGCTAAGCTCTGGAGCTCAATTCCCGCAAACATAAGAAGTGATAATCACCTAAAATTTCAGAGACCACTCAAATTGAGTTTTTTCGTATCCACACATGCAGGCATTTATGACTCAGAGCATGCTCATACCCAAATGCAGCCACATTGACAGCATCATGTTGAAGCTTGTGTTAGACCTTAAGCAATTGACTGAACACTTCCAAACTAAGTACTGTACAACCCATGCAAAAGCGCACCCAGGCACAGGATGCAACACTTCGAAGCCTCATCAGGAGGTAAGAAGCCTTAGAGACATTCCACAACACAATACAGTAAAGAACAACATTCACAGCATAAATTCACACATGCACCTAGAATAAGTTCTGTTTGCAGGGTGATATGTACTAACCACCCTCTTGCAACATTTATTTTGTAGAGTATACAATATACCAATTTTCTCCTCCTGGAAAACAGAAGAACTCCTTTGTTGCCAGCTTTAGTAGTACTCTGGTGCACTTTGCCGTATAAGCTGCCAAACTGTCCAGATATGGCTTAGGGCTGGATGCTTACACATTTTAATAGACTTATCAAGATTATTCACCAAATCAAAAGTTGCCACTGGGCACAGCTTGGTTCCAAAAGAGTATTCATTTTAAAGGATATTTTCAATATTTTTGCGTAGATTATCATTGAGTTTAGCCTCTAACTCACGAAGCTCCACTTCAACCTTCCTAACATCTTTCTGCAGGTCAAGTCGAGACTTTCTAGTGTCATAATAACCTCCTGTGAGAGCACCACGACTGCTGACCTGATCACCTAAAACACAGAAAAAACATAAATCAGAAAATTCAAAGAACTACGAAATATAGTGTGAAAAAAAACTATATCTAAATACACACTAAAGCAGTGGATGAGTACCACATAGAATGTTAATCCTAAAAAATAAGTTGCTTATCTTCAGGCATGTTCTTTCAGATGCTTTTAAGATTTGGAGATTCCTTACATTAATGCTTTACAAGGACAATACTGAATTTGGAACTTTTTAGCAAAGTGGCGTGACCGGCAACCTTAGGTCAAGTCTGTAGTTGCTTTACTGGAAGTCAGCATTATAAAAGGCAACACACTCACCCATGACACAGGCACTTTTTATTTTTAGGTTTTTAGCATATTTTTACCTCCTTTTGTGAAAATCTTTTCAAGCCATGCATATCCTGTCTTATTCCAATAACTGTTACAGAATGGCATTCAAATGGTCTACAAGAGCTGGGAAAATCTCACATTGCCGTATCAAATTATATTTTCCACCAAAGGTTGCAGAAATAAGGACTATATTACTTACTCTGTAAACATCTGTTTGTGGCATGTAGTGCTCTAGATTCACATACTCCTGCCATCTAGTGTTGGGTCCAGAGTGGTGCAAGTTGTTTTCTTTGAAGAAATCTTTCAAGTCACAAGATCAAGCGACTCCTCTTCTCCGTGATACTGAGAATGGGCATTGACTCCTTTGTTAGATTGTTTTACCGCAGGCAGGTGAGAAAGGCAGATTCACATGCTATGCATATGGATTCCGACATCTAGTGTTGGGCTCGGAGTGTTACAAGTTGTTTTTCTTCGAAGAAGTCTTTTAGAGTCACGGGATCGAGTGACTCCTCCTCTTCGGGATCCATTGTGCATGGGTACCGACTCCATTGTTAGATTGTTTTCCCGCAGAGGGTAAAGGAAGGAGTGATAGAGTATGTAGGTGAAAAAAAAGATGTCCATGTAAATGTATATACATATGTACAAATGTGTTAACTTAAACGACTACAGGCTTCCGGGGAGGATGCATGTGAATCTGCAGCACAACATGCCACGAACAGATGTACACTGGGTAAGTGCCATTTTCCGTTCAATAGCATGTGTAGCTGCAGATAAACATGCTATACATAGACTACAAAGCAGTTTGTCCTTCCAAAAATAGCGGTGGCTAGCCTGTAGGAGTTTAAGTCGTTTGAAATAATGTTCTTAGAACAGCTTGTCCTACTGTGGCTTGTTGTGATAATACGTCCACACAGTAGTGTTTAGTAAATGTACGAGGTGTTGACCATGTAGCTGCTTTACATATTTCAGCCATTGGTATATTTCCTAAAAAAGCCATTGTTGCACCTTTCTTTTGTGTAGGATGTGCACTGGGATTGATTAGAAGTTGTCTTTTTACTTTTATATAGCATGTTTGTATGCACCTTACAATCCATCTGGCTAAACCTTGTTTTGATATAAGATCGCCTGTATGTGGTTGTTGGAAAGCCACAAAAAGTTGTATAGCCTTTCTAAATTGTTTAGTTCTGTCTATATAATACATTAGAGCTCTGTTGAGGTCTATTGTATGTAGAGCTCTTTCTGCCACAGATTCTGGCTGTGGGAAGAAGACTGGCAGTTCCACTGTTTGATTGATATGAAACGGTGAGACTACTTCTGGTAGAAAGGTTGGATTTGGTCTTGGTACAACTTTATGTTTGTGTACTTGGAAGAAAGGTTCCTCAAGAGTGAAAGCTTGGATTTCACTTACTCTTCTTAAAGAAGTAATTGCCACTAGGAAGGCAACATTCCATGTTAGAAATTGAATTTGGTACGAGTGTATGGGTTCAAAGGGTGGGCCCATAAGTCTTGTAAGCACTATATTGAGATTCCAAAACGAAACTGGTGGTGTTCTTGGTGGAATGATACATTTTAAGCCTTCCATGAAAGCTTTAATGACAGGAACACTAAATAAAGAGCTATGTTGAATATTTTGTAAATAGGCAAAAATTGCACTAAGGTGTATTTTTAATCGAAGAAAATGCTAAATGTTATTTTTGTAAATAGCATACAATATCTTGTATTTATGCTGTAAGAGGATCTATATTTTTAGATTGACAGAAATAGACAAATCTTTTCCATTTGTTTGCATAGCACTGTCTAGTAGTGGGTTTTCTTGCTTGTTTAGTAACTTCCATACATTCTGATGGGAGCTGTAAATATCCAAATTCTATGACTTCAGGAGCCAAATTGCCAAATTACTAGGTTGAAAGCACTGGGGTTTGGATGTCTGATTTGACCTCTGTTTTTGTGTTAACAGATCCGGTCTGCATGGGAGTTTGGAGTGTGGTACTACAGATAGATCTAGTAATATTGTGTACCATGGCTGACGTGCTCATTTTGGTGCTATCAGTATCATGTTGAGTGAAGTTTGATGCAACTTGTTGACTAGAAATGGAAGGAGTGGGAGGGGGGAAAAAGCGTAAGCAAATATCCCTGACCAATTGATCCATAGAGCATTGCCCTTGGATAGGGGATGTATGCAAAGTTTTGGCATTTTGTGTTTTCGCTGGTTGTGAATAGGTCTATGTTTGATGTTTCCCACTTTTGAAAGTATTTTTGAACTACATGAGGATGAATCTCCCATTTGTGAGTTTGTGGGAGATTTCTGCTGAGGATATCTGCCAACTGATTGTCTATCACTGGGATATACTGCGCTAATAGATGAATTTGGTTGTGGATTGCCCATTTCCAAATTATTTGGGCTAGAAGGGACAGTTGGGATGAATGTGTCCCTCCCTGTTTGTTGAGATAATACATGGTGGTCATGTTGTCTGTTTTGATAAGAACATTATTCTGTGTGAGAAGAGGTTGAAAGGCTTTGAGGGCCAGAAACACAGCTAATAACTTCAAGTGGTTTATGTGTAGCTGTTTCTGTTTCACATCCCACTGTCCTTGAATGTTGTGATTGTTTAGGTGAGCTCTCCAACCAATCATTGATGGATCTGTTGTAATTATGGTCTGAGGCACAGGGGCTTGAAATGACAGCCCTTTGATTAAATTGCTGTAATTCCACCACTGAAAGGACATGTATGTTTGGCGGTCTATCAACACTAGATCTTGGACTTGACCTTGTGTCTGTGACCACTGTTTGCAAGGCATTGTCGTAAGGGCCGCATGTTTAATCTTGCATGTGGGACAATTGCAATTCAAGATGCCATCATTCCTAGGATTTTCATGACAAATCTTACAGTGTATTGTTGATTTGGTTGTATTTTTGGAATTAGATTTTGGAAAGCTTGTATCCTTTGTGTATTTGGATATGCTAGAGCTTGTTGAGTATTTAGGATCGCACCTAAATACGGTTGTGCTTGTGCTGGTTGAAGGTGCGACTTTTGGTAGTTTATAGAGAAACCTAATGTTTGTAGGGTTTCTATTACGTAACATGTATGATTTGGGCACTGTGTACAATTACTTCATTTTATTAGCCAATCGTCTAGATATGGAAAGACATGTATATGTTGTCTTCTTAGGTAGGCTGCTACTACTGCTAAGCACCTTGTGAATACCCTTGGAGCTGTTGTTATTCCAAAGTGTAATACTTTGAACTAGTAGTGTTTTCCCTGAATGACAAACCTGAGGTATTTTCTGTGACCAGGATGGATGGGTATGTGGAAGTACGAATCTTTGAGGTCTAAGGCTGTCATAAAATCTTTTTTTTGTAGCAGTGGGATAACATCTTGCAGAGTAACCATGTGAAAATGTTCTGATAGGATGTAAAAATTGAGTGGCCTGAGGTCTAATATTGGCCTGAGGGTGCCATCTTTTTTGTGGATTAGAAAGTATAGTGAATTAACTCCTGTTCCTATCTGAGACTGTGGAACTAACTTTATTGCTTGTTTGAGTAGTAGAGATTGAACCTCTTTTTCTAACAGAATTGTAAGTTCTTGGGTTAATTTGAGAAACCTTGGTGGAATATTTGGAGGAGTATTTATCAATTCTAGGGAATAACCAATGCGGATATTTGATAGCACCCAGTTGTCTGTAGTGATATTTTGCCAATGTGTGTGAAACTGCTGTAGTCTTCTCCCCACAGGAGAGTTAGGGAGTGACGGAAGTCACTGTTTTGGATGTGTTGCAGGCTGTTTAGAGGTTTGGAATTCACATTTATTTCTAGAGTAGTGTCCTCTATATGTGCCTCTACACCCAACTCGCTGGTACTGGGTTTGGTAAGCTGGTTTTGTTTGGGAAGTTGATGCCTCCTCGAAACTAGGGCTTACAAAATGACCCTGTATATGGTGTAGAATAGAGTGCACCCATTGCCTTGGCTGTGTCCGAGTCTTTTCGTAGTTTTTCTGTTGCTGTGTCTACCTCTGGCCCAAAAAGATGTTTTTTTATCAAAGGGCATGTTTAACACAGCCTGTTGTATTTCTGATTTGAAACCAGAGGATCTCAGCAATGCATGTCTACTAATAGTGACTGCTGTGTTTACACTTATTGCAGCAGTATCAGCTGCGTCAAGGGCAGATCTTATTTGGTTATTAGTAATAGCTTGCCCTTCTTCTACTACCTGTTGAGCCCTTTTTTGGGGCTCTTTTGGGAGATGCTGTATGATATCCTGCATCTCGTCCCAATGGGCTCTATCGTAACGAGCTAGCAGTGCCTGTGAAGTTGCTATTCTCCGTTGGTTTGCTGCTTGGGACGCACCTCTTTTTCCTGCAGCATCAAATTTTCTGCTTTCTTTATCAGGAGGGGGTGCATCTCCTGAGGACTGACTATTTGCTCTTTTCCTGGCAGCACTAACCACTACTGAATCAGGTGGCACCTATTGGGTGATGTAATCAGGGTCAGAAGGTGCAGGTTTGTACTTTTTCTCTATTCTAGGTGTTTTAATTCTTGCTTTCACAGGCTCATTAAAATTTGGTATGAGTGCTTTACCATGCCTGGTAGCATTGGGAGGCATTGGTACCTAGAATGAGTTGAGGATAATGTATTAAATCAAAAATCTTCCTCTAGTGGTTCTGTGTGCACTGTAACCCCATGATAGGCTGCAGCCCTAGCTATCACCTGATTATATACTGTAGTATCTTCAGGTGGAGATGGTTTAGAGGGGTAGCTGTCTGGGTCGTTGCTTGGAATGGGATCAGGGTCGTAAAGATACCATGGATCAACAGTGTCTTGTTGTGAGTCAAAAGAATGCATTGGAGAATGCATTGGTGTAGGATTTATTTGAGGAGAGGTAGGTAGGTGTGGAAATTGAGGAGGAGAAGACTGAGGAGGTGCTGGCTTCTCTGTCTGTTTTGGCACTTTAGCTGGGGGCTGCGCAGTGTCCAATTCCTCCTGAATTGCCAGTTTTCTTTTTGTTTTTGAAGGAGGTGCTGTGATGATTCTCCCCGTTTCTTTATGGGTATGTATCCTGGACTGTTTCTCATCCATCATTTGAAGGATTGGTTCAATCTCCGACTCTTCCTCAGAGGTTTTATGGCTTTTTCTCAGTCTTTTGGAAAGTCCTTATTCCTCTGTGTATCCTGTCTTTTTCGGCTCAGAGATGTGATTTTTTTCGGGATCGAAAATGAGGAGGAAGGTCCTTGCTCCGAAACAGTTTTTCTTATTTTCGACTCCAAAAATTGTTGTCTACTGGAGTCTGAAATGGAGCTTTTTGTCGACTCTGAAGTTTTTGGAGGGGTGGCCTTTTTCAGTGCCGAGCTCGAGGATCGGTTACCGACAGTCTTTTTTCAGGCCGAGCCTTGGCCTTCCAGCAGTGGCGTACCCGAGGCCGTATGTTTCCTCCGATTCCTGCTCTGACTTTGCATCTCGGACCGAGACTGCTGTTGGCAGTAGTTCTTCTTCTGTTAAGTCGAAATGTTCTACAGTCTTCAACGCCATTTCCAGCCTTCTTGCTCTTCGGTCCCTCAGAGTCTTTTTGGATCGGAACGATCGACAGGCCTCGGAGTTTTCCTCCCGAAGGTCTGGAGAAAGGCAGAGGTTGCAAACCAGATGCTGGTCTGTGTATGGGTAATTCGCGTGGCACCGAGGGCAAAATCGGAATGGAGTCCGATCCATGAGGCTCTCCATGTGGTCAGCCCGAATAGGCCTGAGTTGGGCACGCACGACCTGAAGGGCAAAAAAAGTTGCGTACCGACAGTAATGCTGTTTCGATGGAAGATGAATAACGCAATCAATATAATACCAACGAAAAAGAAGGTGTTTTAAAGTTTTCCAAATCGAAATCTTGGAGCGAAAGGAAACACGTCCGAACCCGACAGCGGAAAGAAAACAATCTAACAATGGAGTCGATGCCCATGCGCAATGGAACCGAAGAGGAGGTGTAACCCGATCCCGTGACTCTAAAGGACTTCTTTGAAGAAAGACAACTAGTGGAATAGGACATCATTACAAAACTATGTGTATTTGAACAGAGTCGCAAGAAGTATCCAGATATGTACTGTACCAGTTTATGAAAATCCAGACCCGCAACTTTTAGAGGAAGGGGCGCAACACACAGCAGAATCATCAAAAGGCATGTTGATAATCCTGATTAAGTTTGCCTGGAGTGATAGAGAGGTGGTCTTGGCATAGATTACAGTCATGGAAAAAAGATATTGAAGAGTGAGGATACAAGTGAACATGAATTAAGTGAATCAATGAGGTAAAGACTAACAGTTTATGAAGAGAAACTCAAACAAAGGAAGGAAAGCAAATTTAATCAGCACCTACGCGACTACAAATTAGGAAAGATACTGAAACCTGCAAAGAGACTTCATGCACCTTGAAGGGACCTAAGGAGGAAAAGAATAAAAACAACAGTAGAAGAAAGAGTAACATCGGTCAGGTGGGGAACAGACACTGAACAATCAGGAGAGAAAGCCCCAGAGGAAAAAAAGGAAACCTTTTTCCGGAGGAATACTGCCTACTCAGACACGAGACAACAGGGGGTGGGCAGGGGAGGGGGGTTGATAGCAAGCCCCTAGATGGAAGAGACCAACTAGAAGAGGAGGCAGGAAGCGAGACAGGAACCTGACATGAAAAAGAAATCAACAGCGACCTGTTTAGAGACAGATATACTGAGAGGCAGGGATTTAGAAACCATAAGAACACTAAAGAATCCAGCAGATGAGGCTTTCGACTCAAATGAGGATGAATGGAGTATAGAGGTACGTTTGGGCATACAGCAAACAGGAGCTTCTAGTCATTTTAAATCAACTTCTGCTTCTGTACCTCAGATGCAGACAAATGCGACTGACATTCTTCATGATGCATGTCTGGTGATCTCAGGGTCATTAGGATTTAATAGTAAGATGGCCAACGTCCGTGAACAACAGAAAGTAGTACTTAAAGCACTAAGTGATGACCCTGAAATAACATGTAAACCATTGGACAAAGGGAGGAATATTGTTTTGTTATCAAAGAACTACTATTGTCAAGAAGCTCTGAGACAATTAATGGATAGGACATGCTACATGCCAGTATTGACGGAGATATATTTGGGGAGCATTAGAGATTATCATTATTTAATACAGAAATGGTACAATAAAGGCATGTTGGATATGGAGGAATATCAGTTTTTGAGATGTCCATACCTGGTAATACCAACTTTCTATCATCTACCCAAAACATAAGATAGGGCAAAACCACCGGAACGGCCCATTATTTCATCTAAAGGGAGCCTCATGAAACATATGTCGATATATGTTGATCACTTTCTCTTTGAATTGTAAAGATTGTTTTTCATCATATGTGACAGACAAAATATTTTGGAAACACATTCAGCACAGAATGGGAAACTGAATTGTTAAGACTGCCCTAGATATAACTAGTTTTAATACTATTAAAATTCTGCCAGTTTCTTTATGGATATGTATCCTGGCTTGCATTTCATCCATTGCTTCCATGATTGGTTGCATTTGTGAGTCCTGCTCAGTAAATTTATGGCTTTCTCTAAGTGCTTTTGAAAGTCCATGCTCCTCAGAATAACTAGGTCTTTTTGGCTCCGAAGCTGGCTTTTTCGGTATCGAAAAAGATGGGGTTGAGGATGGCCTCTGCTCTGAAAATGATTTTCAAGATTTAGACTCGGAAGAGGCGTATTTGCTAGGTTTGGAGACAGAGCTTCGGCTCGAGTCCGATGGCTTTGGAGGGGTGGCCTTCTTCGGTGCCGAGCTGGTGGGCTGGTCACCGAGCGTTTTCTTTTGGGTTGAGCCATGGCCTTCCGGCAGTGGCGTCCCCAAGGCCTTATGTTTGGGCTTAGATGACACAGGGGCAGGTGTACTCACGTGCTGTCCTGCCGTGACCGGTCTGTCCTCCTCAGAATCCTGGTCGGAGTTGGATCCTCGAACGGAGACTGCGGTCTGCATGATTTTTTTCCTCTTCGATGTTGAGATGTTCAGTGCTTTTTGATACCATCTCAAGTCTCCGTGCTCTTCTGTCCCTGAGTGTCTTCCTGGACCGGAAGGATCTGCAGGCCTCGCAATTTTCTTCTTGATGGTCAGGGGAAAGGCAGAGATTACAGACAAGGTGTTGGTCCATATAAGGGAATTTAGCATGGCTCTGAGGACAGAATCGGAATGGAGTCCGATCCATGAGCTTCCACACGGTCGGCCTGACCAGGCCAGAGTTGGGCGCGCGTGTCCCAAAGGGTGAGTAAAGATTTTGTTCCGACTGTACGGAAGTGTTGATCGAAGGTGTAATACGATCGAAACAATACCGACGAGAAATTAAGAGTTTTCAAGCTTATCCGAATCGAACTATCGGAGCGAAAGGGGAACATGTCCGAACCCGATGGCGGAAAGAAAACAATCTAACATGGAGTTGATGCCCATGCGCAATGGAGCCGAAGAGAAGGAGTCACTCGATCCCGTGACTCGAAAACACTTCTTCGAGGAAAAACAACTTGTAACACTCCGAGCCCAACACTAGATGGCAGACATATGCATAGCATGTGTATCTGCAGCTACACATGCCATCAAACACATATATATATAGGGCTCGGAGTGTTACAAGTTGTTTTTCTTCGAAGAAGTCTTTTCGAGTCACGAGACCGAGGGACTCCTCCCTTTCGGCTCCATTGCGCATGGGCGTCGACTCCATCTTAGATTGTTTTCCCCGCAGAGGGTGAGGTAGGAGTTGTGAGTATGCTAGATGTGCCCATGCTATGGAGTAGGCATGTATGTACATAGTGTGTATCAAAAAAATATTTATTTACAAATTTACAATTTTCATTCAACTAATAATGGCTACAGGCTCCCGGGGAGGTGGGAGGGCGCATGTGAATCTGCAGCGTCTCATGCCACGAACAGATGTACACTGGGTAAGTGACATTTTCCGTTCAATGGCATGTGTAGCTGCAGATACACACTATTAAGCAGTAATCTCCCGAAAAAGCAGTGGTTTAGCCTGTAGGAGTTGAAGTTGTTTGAAATAATGTTCTTAATACAGCCTGTCCTACTGTGGCTTGTTGTGTTGCTAACAAATCTACACAGTAAGGCTTAGTGAATGTATGAGGCGTAGACCAAATTTCTGTCATAGGCATATTCCCAAGAAAAGCCATTGTGGCGCCTTTCTTCCTAGTGGAATGAGCTCTTGGTGCAATAGGTAAATCTCTTTTTGCTTTAATATAGCAAGTTTGAATACATTTAACTATCCATCTGGTGATGCCTTGTTTGGATATAGGATTCCCTGCATGAGGTTTTTGGAAGGCTACAAACAATTGTACGAAAATGTTTTGTTCTGTCAATGTAATACATTAGTGCTCTTTTTATGTCTAATGTATGCAAGGCTCTTTCGGCTACCGAGTCTGCATGCGGAAAGAAGACTGGGAGTTCCAAAGTTTGGTCTAGGTGGAATGATGATATGACCTTTGGTAAGAAATTGGGATTTGTACGGAGAACCACTTTATGTTTGTGTATTTGTATAAAGGGTTATTGAATAGTAAATGCTTGTATCTCACTTACTCTTCTAAGTGATGTGATAGCTATTAGAAAAGCTACTTTCCAAGTTAAGTATTGTATTTCACAAGAGTGCATGGGTTCGAATGGTGGTCCCATGAGTCGTGTTAATACAATATTAAGGTTCCACGAAGGTACTGGTGGTGTCCTTGTGGGTATGATTCTTTTTAGTCCCTCAATAAAAGCTTTAATGACTGGGATCCTAAAAAGCGATGTATGTGTAATCTGCAGATAGGCAGATATTGCAGTGAGATGTATTTTAATGGAAGAGAATGCTAGATTAGACTTTTTTAAGTGTAATAAGTAGCTTACAATGTCCTTTGTGGAGGCATGTAGTGGCTGAATGTGATTAGTGTGGCAGTAGCAAACAAATCTTTTTCATTTGTTTGCTGTCTTGTTGTAGGTTTTCTAGCTTGTTTAATGACCTCCATACACTCTTGTGTAAGGTTTAAATGTCTGAATTCTAAGACTTCAGGAGCCAGATTGCTAGATTGAGCAATGCTGGATTGGGGTGTCTGATCTGTTGTTTGTGTTGTGTTAACAGATCTGGTATGTTTGGTAATTTGATGTGAGGTACTGCTGATAAGTCCAACAGTGTTGTGTACCACGGTTGGTGAGCCCAGGTTGGTGCTATGAGTATTAGTTTGAGTTTGTTTTGACTTAGTTTGTTGACCAGATAAGGAATGAGTGGGAGAGGGGGAAAAGCGTAAGCAAATATCCCTGACCAACTGATCCATAGTGCATTGCCCTTGGATTGAGGGTGTGGGTAACTGGACGCGAAGTTTTGGCATTTTGCGTTTTCTTTTGTTGCGAATAGGTCTATGTTTGGTGTTCCCCAGCGGAGGAAGTGATCCTCTAGGATCTGGGGATGAATTTCCCATTTGTGAGTTTGCTGGTGACCTCGACTGAGATTGTCGGCTAACTGGTTCTGAATGCCTGGTATGTATTGTGCTATCAGGCGAATGTGATTGTGAATTGCCCAATGCCAAATCTTTTGTGCTAAGAGACACAGTTGTGACGAGTGTGTCCCCCCTTGTTTGTTGAGATAATACATTGTTGTCATGTTGTCTGTTTTGACAAGAATGTGTTTGCGGGCTATCAGTGGTTGAAATGCTTTTAATGCTAGAAACAATGCTAGCAGTTCCAAATGATTTATGTGAAGTTGTTTTTGTTGATTGTCCCATTGACCCTGTATGTTGTGCTTGTTGAGGTGTGCTCCCCACCCTATCATGGAAGCATCTGTTGTGATAACAGCTTGAGGCACTGGGTCTTGGAATGGCCGCCCTTTGTTTAAATTTATAGGGTTCCACCATTGAAGCGAGAAGTGTGTTTGGCGGTCTATCAACACTAGATCTTGAAGTTGACCCTGTGATTGTGTCCATTGTTTTGCTAGGCACTGTTGTAAGGGCTGCATGTGTAATCTTGCATTTGGGACAATGGCTATGCATGAAGACATCAGGCCTAGAAGTTTCATTACAAACCTTACTGGGTAGTGTTGGTTTGACTGTATGCTTGATGTTATATTTTGGAACGCTTGGACCCTTTGTGGGCTTGGAGTGGCAATTGCCTTTTGTGTGTTGAGTGTTGCTCCCAAGTATTGTTGTATTTGGGTTAGTTGCAGATGTGATTTCTGGTAATTTATAGAGAACCCTAGTTTGTGTAGAGTTTCTATGACATATTGCGTGTGAAGAAGACACTGTTGTTGAGTGTTGGTTTTTATTAGCCAGTCGTCTAAATATGGGAAAACGTGCATGTGCGGTCTCCTTATGTGAGCAGCTACTACTGCTAGGCATTTTGCGAATACCCTTGAGGCCGTTGTTATTCCGAACGGTAACACTTTGAATGGATAGTGTACGCCGTGTATTACAAACCATAAGTATTTTCAGTGAGAAGGTTGGATGGGTATGTGAAAGTACGCATCCTTTAGATCCAATGTTGACATGTAGTCCTCCTTTTTTAGTAAGGGAACCACATCTTGGAGTGTTACCATGTGGAAGTGGTCTGATTTGATGAATAGATTTAGGCCCTCATTCTGACCCTGGCGGTTTCAACCGCCAGGGCAGAGGGCCGCGGAAGCACCGCCAACAGGCTGGCGGTGCTTCATGGGCCATTCTGACCGCGGCGGTAAAGCCACGGTCAGAAAAGGGCAACCAGCGGTTTCCCGCCGGTTTACCCCTGGCCCAAGGAATCCTCCATGGCGGCGCTGCGTGCAGCACCGCCATGGGGATTCCGGCCCCCTTCCCGCCATCCTGGTCCTGGCGGTAAAAACCGCCAGGAACAGGATGGCGGGAACGGGTGTCGTGGGGCCCCTGCACTGCCCATGCCACTGGCATGGGCAGTGCAGGGGCCCCCTCACAGGGCCCCATAATGATTTTCAGTGTCTGCCTAGCAGACACTGAAAATCGCGACGGGTGCCACTGCACCCGTCGCACCCCAGCAACTCCGCCGGCTCCATTCGGAGCCGGCTTCATCGTTGCTGGGTCTTTCCCGCTGGGCCGGCGGGCGGCCTTTTGGCGGTCGCCCGCCGGCCCAGCGGGAAAGCCAGAATGGCCGCCGCGGTCTTTTGACTGCGGTGCGGTCATTCGGTGGTAACCGCATGGCGGGCAGCGACCGCCGCCCGCCGCGGTTGGAATGACAGTCTTAGTGTTCTGAGATCTAAGATAGGTCTTAACGTTTTGTCCTTTTTTAGAATTAGGAAATATAGTGAGTAGACGCCTGTTCCTTTCTGATGGTTCGGTACTAGCACTATTGCTTGTTTTTGTAATAGTGCTTGTACTTCTATTTGTAATAGGTCTAAGTGTTGTTTGGAAAGATTGTGTGCTCTTGGTGGCACATCTGGCGGGAAATTTGTGAATTCAAAGCAATAACCATGACGGATAATGGCTAGGACCCATGTGTCTGTGGTAATGTGTGTCCAGCTTTGATAGTATGCGGTCAGTCTTCCCCCCACTGGTGATAAGTGTTGGGGTTTTGTGACATTGAAGTCACTGTTTGGTCTGGCTTGTTTTTGGGTGTCCGGAACTTTCCGCCTTCCTCTTGGGAATTGTCCTCCTCTATAGGAGCCACGAAACCCTCCCCTTTGGTATTGTGTCTGATTGGTGGGTCTGGTTTGAGGGGTGGAAGGCTCTGGTGTTTGCATTCGAAAACCTCTGACTTGTGGGGGGTAGAGCGCGCCCATGGCTTTGGCCGTGTCTTTTTTCAACTTTTCAATTGCTGTGCCCACTTCCGGCCCAAACAATTGTTCTTGGTTAAATGGCATGTTCAACATCGCTTGTTGGATTTCTGGCTTGAATCCAGAGCTTCTCAACCATGCATGCCTGCGAATGGTTATTGCAGTGTTGACCGTTCGTGCTGCCATGTCTGCAGAGTCTAGTGCGGACCTTATTTGGTTGTTAGACATTGACTGTCCTTCTTCCACAACCTGCTGGGCACGTTTCTGGTGTTCTATGGGCAAGTGTTGAATAATGTGTTGCATCTCGTCCCAGTGTGCCCTGTCGAAGCGAGCAAGTAGGGCTTGCGAATTAGCGATCCGCCATTGATTGGCTGCCTGTGCTGCCACTCGTTTACCCGCTGCGTCAAACTTTCTACTCTCTTTGTCAGGCGGTGGTGCGTCTCCTGACGATTGAGAGTTTGCTCTCTTTCTTGCTGCTCCTACAACCACCGAGTCCGGTGTAAGTTGTGGTGTTATGAACACAGGATCCGTTGGGGGAGGCTTGTACTTCTTCTCCACCCTAGGCGTGATAGCCCTTCCTTTAACTGGCTCCTGGAATACTTGTTCTGCATGTTTGAGCATACCCAGGAGCATTGGCAGACTCTGGTAGGAAGTGTGGGTGGATGCCAAGGGGTTGAACAGGAAATCATCCTTTATTGGCTCAGAATGCATTGCTACGTTGTGGAATGTAGCTACCCTGGATAGTACCTGTGTATATGCAGTACTGTCCTCTGGAGGTGACGGTTTTGTTGGGTAACAATCCGGACTGTTATCCGATACTGGTGCGTCACATACGTCCCATGCATCAGGATCATCCTGTGTCATCCCTGTATGTGTGGGTGACTGCACTGGAGGTGTTCCCACTGGAGACAGTTGTGGTGAGTGTGGTGGTGAAGGTTGTGGTGAAAACCTTGGTGGTGGGGATTTTTCTCTAGCCACCTTCGCCTTCGGCTGCATGAAATGCCAGTTTTCTTTTGGTCTTAATTGGAGAGAGAGTTTGTATTTTTCCAGTCTCTTTCTGGATATGCAACCTCCTTTGTGTATGGTCCAGTTCGTCCATACTTATTTCCTGCTCAAACCTATGTCTTTCCTTCATTTGGCTGGAAAGTCCTTGCTCTTCTGTGTAAAAACTTCTTTTCGTCTCCGAAGCCGCTTTTTTCGGTACCGATGTTTCTGAAAATGTATTTTTCGGTTCCAATGCTATTTTTCTCACTTTGGGTGAGTCGAACTCTCGGTGTCGAGATCGTTCGGTGCTGGAATCTCGACCGAAGTCTGAAGTCTTCGGCAAATCTCTGGCCTTTTTCAGTGCCTATGTTTGGTCACCTTCTTATCGATGGGTTAAGCCATGGCCTGCTGGCGGTGGCGTCCCCTTGGCCTTAAGAATATTTGTGTGAGTTTTGGACGGGACAGTTTTACTCACTGTTCGCTGCACCGTCGAGGTTCGGTCACTTTCAGATTCGTCTGAGTCCGATCCCTGGATGGAAATCTTTTCCTCCTCTCCGACGCTGAGTTGCTCTATTGGTGTTGACGCCATTTGTAGTCTTCTCACTCATCGATCACGTAGGGTCATTTTAGATCGAAACGCTCGACAAGCCTCGCAAGTATCCTCCCTGTGTTCTGGTGATAAACACAGATTACAGACCAGGTGCTGGTCTGTATAGGGATACTTGGAATGGCACTTCGGACAGAAGCGGAAGGGGGTCCGGTCCATTAGTCTTCGACAATGGATGTGGTCGGGCCGACCAGGCCCCGCTGAAGAACAGAAGCCCCGAAGGGCCGCCGGAGCGCTCCTGCTGTCGGTGCCGATAGAATAACACTAACCCGGTACTGAACGAGAACAATACCGTGAAATTTTCGATATTTAGCTAACTTTCCCAATTCGAAATACAGAGCGAAGAGGAACACGTCCGAACCTGATGGTGGAAAGAAATCAATCTAAGATGGAGTCGACGCCCATGCGCAATGGAGCCGAAAGGGAAGAGTCCCTCTGTCTCGTGACTCGAAAAGACTTCTTCGAAGAAAAACAACTTGTAACACTCCGAGCCCAACACTAGATGGCAGGATAATGCACAGCATGTGTATCTGCAGCTACACATGCCATCGAACATATATATCGTAACTGTAACAGCCACAGTTGTCTAGGGAGGAGGGAGGGCGGACAAGGGGTGAGAAAGGAGTGAAAGCAATAGAAGTAGTAAATATGTATATATTAGTGTAACTATAACATCCACAGGTCTCCGGGGAGGAGGGAGGGCATGTCAATCTACAGCACTACGTCACAAACGGATGATTACGGGGTAAGTAAAATCAGTTAGAATGCATATGTGGCTGTAGGTACACATGTTCTGCATAGACTGTAAAGAAGTTCCTCCTTAGAAACGTTGGCTAGTCTGTGGGAGTTGCAGTAGTCTGAAACAGGGGACGTAGCACTGCTTGATCTACACTGGCTTGCTGCTGTGCGAAGAACATCCACACAATAATGTTTGGTAAAGGTGTGTGGTGTAGACCATGTAACAGCCTTACAAAGGTCAGCTATGGGAATGTTTCCAAGGAAGGCCATAGTAGCTCCTTTTTCATGAGTGGAGTGTGCCCTCAGAGGAACAGGTAAAAGTCTTTTGGCTTTACGTAGCAAGTTTGAATGCATCTATCTATCTGGCTATGTTTGATTTGATATGGAATTGCCTTTGTGAGGTGTAGAAAAATTGGCAAACAGTTGTTTTGTCTTCCTAAATGTTTTCTTTCTATCTATGCAGAACTTGGGAAGTCTTTTGACCTCTAGAGTATGCAAACCTCTTTCTGCAACCAAATCTGGTTAGGGAAAGAAATGTGGGAGTTTAATGGATTGACTGCTGTGAAACTACCTTTGGTAGGAACTTAGGCCTAGTTCGAAGGACCAATATGTCTCTATGTATTTGGAAGAAGGGTTCTTCCAGGGTTAATGCCTGGGGCTCACTAACATGCCGGAGTGAAGTGATGGAGACTAAAAATGCAACCTTCCATGAGAAAAACTGAAGCGAGCCTAAGTGAAGAGGCTCAAAAGGGCGGGCCATGAGTCTAGTTAGAACAATGTTAAGGTTCCACGTGGGAGCTGGTGGAACCTGACGGGCAATAACTTGTTTTAGTCCTACCATAAAAGCTGTAATCCGTGAAATCTTGAATAGTGAGATGATGTCTATTCTGGAGATATGCAGCTAAAGCTGTGAGGTGTAAGCGTATGGAAGTCTAAGCTAAATTTGCTTTCTGCAAATGAAGCAGGTAGCAAACAATGTACTGTACAGTGGGTTTGATGGATGGGGTCAATTTGTTTAGGCTGACAGTAGGAACAAAACTTTTCCTTTTAGTAGTCTAACAGGCTCTATTGGTCGGTCTGCATGCTTCCTTGAGAATGTTCATGTATTCTGGTGGCAAGTCAAGGTAGCCAAACTATGAACTCAGGAGCCAAATTGTTAGGTTCAGTGATTTGGGTCTGGGTGTCTGATTTGTCCTTGATTCTGAGTGAAAAAGTCTGGTCTGTTGGGAGAGCGTCTTGTGAGGAACTACTGATAGATTCAGCAGCGTCTGGAACCAGCTGACGACCCCAGGTGGGAGCAGTCAAGGATCATGGTGAGTGATGTTCGCCTGAGTCTACGAACCAGAAATGGAAAGAGAACAGGCGGAAGAGCGTAGGAAAATATCCCTGACCAATTCATCCGTAGGGCTTTGCCATTGGATAGTGGGTGTGGGTGGCTGGAGGTGAAGTTTGGGCATTTTGCGTTTTCTGCTGTGGTGGTGAATGGCCCATTTCCATATGGTCTGAGACAGATGTGAGGGTTTGAGAGGACCGTGCACCCCCACCCCCCTTTTTTGTAAATAATACATGGCAGTCATAATGTTCGTCCAGACCAGGACAAACTTGCGAAACAGGTGAGGAAGGAAAGCTTTCAGCACTAGGAAGACTGCCTGAAGCTCCAGGTAGTTGATGTGTAAGGGTTGATGGCTGACATCCCAAAGACCTGGTACTGTTAGGTGTTCCAGATGGGCACCACAACCAGTCCATAATGCATCTATTGTGTATGTGATGTGAGTAACGGGGTAAAGAAAAGACCGCCCCTTTAACAAGTTGTTGATGTTGCACCATTTAAAAAAACAGTCAGTGTGGGGGTCTATCAACATTAGATCTTCCAGGTGACCCTGTGACTGAGACTTTTGGCGAGATAGACATTAAGTGGACGCAGTTGTAATCTCACATGGGCCACTATCGCTATGCAACAGACCATCATCCTTCGCAGACGCATACCTTTCCTTGCAATGTAGGATTAGTTTACTTTAAGTTGTGGTAGAAGTGTTTGAAAATTCTGAAAGCGAGCAGGATTAGTGTATGCTGACCCCAACTGAGTGTTCAAAGATGCTCCTAAGTAAGGCTGAGATTGAAGAGGCACAAAGTGAGATTTGAAGATGTTGATAATTAAACCTAGTTTGTGAAATAGATCTACTGTCATCTGCGTATGTTGTTGACACTGGCGAAGTGTACTGGCTTTGATGAGCCAATCATCCAAGTAAAGAAAAACAGCAACGTTCTGTCTTCTCAGATGTGCTGCAACCACTGCTAAGCATTTTGTAAACACCTAAGGTGCAGTAGTCACCCTGAATGGAAGGACCTTGAATTGATATTGTTTGCCTGCTATGACGAACCTTAAGTATTTTTGATGTGCAAGGTGTATTGGTATGTGAAAGTAGACATCCTTTAGATCTAGAGCCATCAAAGTCACCTGATTGTAGAAAGATAATTACACCCTGTAGATTGAACATATGAAAAACCTCTGACAGGATGTATTTGTTTAGAGGTCTGAGATCCAGTACTGGTCTGAGAGACCCTTCCTTTTTTGGAATCGGGAAGGAGGGGGAATACACTCCCGAACATTTGTTTTGCAGAGAAACTGGTTCCATGGCCCCTTTGAGGAGAAGAGATTGGATATCTTGATTGAAAGGGGACAAGTGTTCCTGATAGAATCTGTGGGTCCTGGGGGATTGAGAGGGGGTGGGTTGGTGGATGGGTGGGTGGGGGTAATGAGGTCTATACAATAGCCATGTTGAATAATGGCTAGTACTCATTTTTCTGTAGGGGTGGTGTCCCAGACCAGATGGTGTAAAAGTGCTGGAGTCTTCGCTCGACAGGTGTAGAATGGTCAGAGGAAGGTGTAAGTAGTCAATGCTTGGAAGTGGATCCGTGTGTTGCAGCACTCTTCCATCTGCCGTTGTTTGTCTCCATGAATGAACCTCTGAAATAACCCTGGTGTAAGATGATTAAGGTTGCTTATGTTGGGATGTAGATGCATCTGTGGAGGAAGACCTGTATGCTCCCCTAGCCTGGGCATCGAAAAGCACCCCTATGCATGGGAGTCTGTAACGCACCCATCACCTTGGCTGTATCAGTGTCTCTTCATCTTGCCTACTGTAGTACCTACTTGTGGTCCAAACAGGTGCTCCTTATCAAAGGGTATGTTTGGACCTCTGGTTTGAAACCACATCACCAAAGCCATGCGTGCCTTCTTAAGAGGATGCTGGTGTTGATACCCCTGGCTGCTGTGTCTGTTGCATCGAGGGCACACCATGTGGAATTGTTGGTGGTAATTTGCCCCTCTGGAGGGGAGGGGTAAGCAAGATAAAGGTCCGGATCATTGGGATTTGGATCATAAGCACCCAATGGGTCAGTATCATCCAAAATACCTTCTAACCCCCAGTGTAAGAGTGTGGAGACCCTTGAGGAGTGTCACCAAGTGTGTCCTGTAAAGGTTACTGCAGGGGAGAGTGAGGAGGGGAAAGAGGTGGTGGTGGAGAAGGAGGAGAAGAAGGATGACAGGCTGGGCTGGTGGTCTTGTCCCTTGTCGTCTTCTTGGTTAGGATAGGTTTGTCCAAGGCCTCCTCAAATGTTAGCTTTCTTTGTGGAGGTGCAGGAGAGGAAGGCGTTGCAATCATAGGACCAATTGCTTCTTGGTTGTGAAGTTGTCGCTGTCTAACGTCTAGGCTGTGGTGGACTGGTGACCTCTAAAATAGGGAGTGGAGACTTTTTCGAGGATTTTGATGGGAGAGCAGAGGCCACAGTACTCACTGAGCAGAAGGTAATTCCTAGCTCTCAATACTGAGTTCCATATCTGAGTCTGAACTGTCCTCAATGGAGAAGGTTTCTTCTTCCTGGGCAGTTGGCTCCTCCTGAGCGTGTTCTTGTCCAAAGATATCTGGGGTGTCGTCCGACACTTTCTGTGCCTTTTTAAGTCATCAAGCCCTCCAGTTCCTAAGAGTCTTCTTGGACCTAAATGAATTACCAGCGTCGCAGTCAGCCTTGCGATGATCTGGAGAGAGGCAAACGTTGGACACAAGGTGTTGGTCGGTGTGCAGGTATTTAGCATGGCGTTGGGGACACAAAATGGTGTACTTTCCATTAGGGGAACAGTTTCTTCGATGCCAAAGTCACGCGGAGGGTAGGTCAGAGACAGGTAAGAACACCACGAAGGGCAGTCAGTCAAAACCCGAACTCACGAAGTTCGTAGGGAGTGCAAGACTAGAAATGCATGATCTAAACAATACCGTCGGAACAATGAGAAAGAGAGACAGAATGGAACCAAACTGAGTTTAAGACACAGAGCTGAGACACACATCCAAACCCAATGGCAGGGAAAAAAACAATCTAACAAAGGAGTCGATACCCATGCACAATATCACAGAGAGGAGTAGTCACCCAATCTCGTGACTCAAAAAACTTCTTCAAAGAAAAACAGCTTCCACCACTCCAGACCCAACACTAAATGGCATTATGCAGAGCATGTATATCTACATCCTCACATGCTATTGGACAAATAATGAAAATGTCACTTACCCAGTGTACATCTGTTCGTGGCATCAGTCGCAGTAGATTCGCATGTTCTGCAATAGCTCGCCATCTGGTGTTGGGCCGGAGTGTTACAAGTTGTTTTTCTTCGAAGAAGTCTTTCGAGTCACGGGACCGAGTGACTCCTCCTTTTGTCTCCATTGCGCATGGGCGTCGACTCCATCTTCGATTGTTTTTCCCCGCAGAGGGTGAGGTAGGAGTTGAATTGTAGTAATAGTGCCCATGCAATGGAGTGACTAAGTATGCACCTATTTAAGGTTGAGATGATACATATATAAATAATTGAAGGTAACTTCCAAACTGCTACAGGCTCCCGGGGAGGCGGGTGGGCACATGCGAATCTACTGCGACTGATGCCACGAACAGATGTACACTGGGTAAGTGACATTTTCAGTTCGATGGCATCTGTCGCTGTAGATACGCATGTTCTGCATAGACTAGTAAGCAGTTATTTCCCCAAAAGCGGTGGATCAGCCTGTAGGAGTGGAAGTAGTCTGAAATAATGTTCTTAATACAGCTTGACCTACTGTGGCTTGTTGTGCGGATAACACGTCTACACAGTAGTGCTTGGTGAATGTGTGAGGCGTAGACCATGTGGCTGCCTTACATATTTCTTGCATTGGGATGTTTCCTAGAAAGGCCATGGTAGCACCTTTCTTTCTGGTTGAGTGTGCCCTTGGTGTAATGGGCAGCTGTCGTTTAGCTTTAAGGTAGCAGATTTGGATGCATTTAACTATCCATCTGGCTATACCTTGTTTTGAAATTGGGTTTCCTGCATGAGGTTTTTGAAATGCAATAAAGAGTTGTTTAGTCTTTCTGATGTTTTTTGTTCTGTCAATGTAATACATCAATGCTCTTTTGACATCTAATGTATGTAGCGCCCTTTCAGCTATGGTATCTGGCTGTGGAAAGAACACTGGAAGTTCCACTGTTTGATTTAGATGGAACGGTGAAATAACCTTTGGCAAAAATTTAGGATTGGTCCTTAAGACGACTTTATTTTTGTGTAGTTGTATAAAAGGTTCCTGTATTGTAAACGCCTGAATCTCGCTTACTCTTCTTAGGGAAGTAATGGCGATGAGAAATGCCACCTTCCAGGTTAGGAACTGTATGTTGCAGGAGTGCATGGGTTCAAAAGGTGGACCCATAAGTCTAGTTAGGACAACATTTAGGTTCCATGAAGGAACAGGTAGTGTTCTTGGTGGTATAATTCTCCTAAGGCCCTCCATGAATGCTTTAATGACTGGTATCTTATATAGGGAAGTTGAATAGGTAGTCTGCAGGTATGCAGAAATTGCTGCAAGGTGTATTTTAATGGAAGAGAAAGCTAGGTTAGATTTTTGTAAGTGAAGCAAGTAACCCACTACATGTTCTGGAGTTGTGTGTAATGGTTGTATTTGATTAATATGGCAGTAGCAAACAAACCTCTTCCATTTACTTGCATAACAGTGCCTGGTGGATGGCCTTCTGGCCTGTTTTAGGACTTCCATACATTCTTGGGTAAGTTGTAAGTGCCCGAATTCTAGGATTTCAGGAGCCAGATTGCTAGATTCAGCGATGCTGGATTTGGGTGTCTGATCTTTTGGTTGTGCTGTGTCAACAGATCTGGCCTGTTGGTCAATTTGATGCAGGGTACCACTGATAGGTCTAGCAGCGTTGTGTACCAGGGTTGCCTTGCCCAAGTTGGTGCTATCAATAGGAGTTTGAGTTTGCTTTGACTGAGTTTGTTTACCAGGTAAGGAAGGAGAGGGAGAGGAGGAAAAGCGTAAGCAAATATCCCTGACCAGTTCATCCATAGGGCATTGCCTTGGGATTGTTTGTGTGGGTATCTGGATGCGAAGTTTTGGCATTTTGCGTTCTCCCTTGTCGCAAACAAGTCTATCTGAGGTGTTCCCCAGAGTTTGAAATAAGTGTTCAGAATTTGGGGGTGAATTTCCCATTCGTGGACCTGTTGATGATCTGGAGAGAGATTGTCTGCGAGTTGATTTTGGATCCCTGGTATAAACTGTGCTATTAGGCGAATTTGGTTGTGAATTGCCCAATGCCAATTTTTTTGTGCTAGCAGGCTTAACTGCGTGGAGTGCGTCCCCCCCTGCTTGTTTAGATAATACATTGTTGTCATGTTGTCTGTTTTGACGAGAATGTATTTGTGAACTATTATTGGTTGGAAGGCTTTTAGTGCTTGAAAAACTGCTAGAAGTTCTAGGTGATTGATATGCAGTTTTGTTTGATGTACGTTCCATTGTCCTTGTATGCTGTGTTGATCGAGGTGTGCTCCCCACCCTGTCATGGAAGCATCTGTTGTTATTACGTATTGTGGCACTGGGTCTTGGAAAGGCCGCCCCTTGTTTAAATTTATGTTGTTCCACCACAGAAGCGAGAGGTAAGTTTGGCGGTCTATTAACACCAGATCTAGAAGGTGACCCTGTGCTTGAGACCACTGTGATGCTAGGCATTGTTGTAAGGGCCTCATGTGCAGTCTTGCGTTTGGGACAATGGCTATGCATGAAGACATCATGCCTAGGAGTTGTAATACCATCTTTGCCTGTATCTTTTGTGTTGGATACATGCGTTGTATGATGGTGTTGAAATTTAGAATTCTTTGTGGACTTGGAGTGGCTACTCCCTTTGATGTGTCTATTATGGCTCCTAGGTATTGTTGTACCTTGCGCGGCAGAATGTTGGATTTTGTAAAGTTGACGGTGAACCCGAGTTTGAAGAGGGTTTGTATGATCTGATTTGTGTGATTTGAGCACTGTATGAACGAATGGGCCTTGATTAGCCAGTCGTCCAAATATGGGAACACATGTATTTGCTGCCTTGTTATGTGTGCAGCGACTACCGCTAGACATTTGGTAAAGACTCTTGGTGCGGTTGTTAATCCGAAAGGCAGTACCTTGAATTGGTAATGTATTCCTTTGAATACAAACCTTAGGTATTTCCTGTGCGATGGGTGTATCGGTATATGGAAATAAGCATCCTTGAGGTCTAAAGTTGCCATGTAGTCGTGTAGTTTTAGCAATGGCAATACTTCTTGTAGTGTGACCATGTGGAAGTGGTCTGATTTGATGAAAGTGTTCACTACTCTGAGGTCTAGGATTGGTCTCAGTGTTTTGTCCTTCTTTGGTATCAGAAAGTACAGTGAGTAAACTCCTGTGTTTATTTGTGTGTTTGGCACTAATTCGATTGCATTCTTTTGCAATAGTGCCTGCACTTCTATCTCCAGGAGATTGGAATGGTGTGTTGTTAGATTTTGTGCTTTTGGTGGTATGTTTGGAGGGAATTGAAGAAATTCTATGCAATAACCATGTTGGATAATTGCTAGAACCCAAGTGTCTGTAGTGATTTTCTCCCATGCTTTGTAATAATGACCTATTCTTCCCCCCACTGGTGTTGTGTGGAGGGGGTGAGTGACATGTGAGTCACTGTTTAGTAGTAGGGGTTTTGGGGCTTTGAAATCTCCCTCTATTTCTAGGGAATTGCCCTCCTCTATATTGTCCCCGAAAACCTCCTCTATACTGTCCCTGGTAACTGGACGGTGTGGCTTGTGAGGTGCTGGCTTGTGTGCTTTGACCCCGAAACCCCCCTCGAAAGGGCGTTTTACGGAATGTGCTGTAATTCCCTCTGCTCTGCGGGGAGTAGAGTGCGCCCATGGCTTTGGCAGTGTCTGTATCTTTTTTGAGTTTCTCAATCGCTGTGTCCACTTCTGGACCGAACAGTTCTTTTTCATTAAAAGGCATATTGAGAACTGCTTGTTGAATCTCTGGTTTAAATCCAGACGTTCGGAGCCATGCATGCCTTCTGATAGTTACAGATGTATTAATTGTCCGTGCAGCTGTATCTGCAGCGTCCATGGAGGAGCGTATCTGGTTGTTGGAGATGGCCTGTCCCTCTTCAACCACTTGTTTTGCCCTATTTTGTAAGTCCTTGGGCAGATGTTCAATGAGATGTTGCATCTCGTCCCAGTGGGCTCTGTCATAGCGCGCAAGTAGTGCCTGGGAGTTCGCGATGCGCCACTGGTTTGCAGCTTGTGCTGCGACTCTTTTACCAGCTGCATCGAACTTGCGGCTTTCTTTATCTGGGGGTGGTGCATCTCCAGATGTGTGAGAGTTGGCCCTTTTCCTAGCTGCTCCTACAACGACAGAGTCTGGTGGCAGCTGTGTAGTGATGAAAACCGGGTCCGTAGGAGGCGGCTTATACTTTTTTTCCACCCTTGGTGTGATTGCCCTACTTTTGACCTTAAAGATGTCTTTTGCGTGCCGGAGCATACCAGGGAGCATAGGCAGGCTTTGGTATGAGCTGTGGGTGGAGGAGAGTGTGTTGAATAAGAAATCATCCTCGACCTGTTCTGAGTGGAGGCTTACGTGGTGAAATTGTGCTGCTCTAGCCACCACTTGAGAGTACGCGGTGCTGTCTTCTGGTGGAGATGGCTTTGTAGGGTATGCCTCCGGACTGTTATCTGACACTGGGGCGTCATATAGGTCCCATGCGTCCTGATCTTGGTCACCCTGGCTCATGGTGGTGTGAGCTGGGGAGTGTGATGGAGTTTGTGCTGGTGAAACGTTAATCACGGGCGGAGGAGAGGGTGGTGGTGTAACTCTTTTCACCACTTTTGGTTGTGGTGTTTGTTCCGTCTGGAACTCCAACCTTCTCTTTCTCCTAATGGGGGGAAGGGTGCTTATTTTTCCTGTCCCCTGCTGAATGAAGATACGCTTTTGCGTATGGTCTACATCAGTTGCTTGTAGCTCTTCCTCAAACCTATGCTTCTGCATTTGGGAGGTTAGCGAGTGCTCTTCTGTATAAGAGCCTGAAGCTGGGTCGCTTGCAGTCTGTTTCGGCATCGAAACTTTGTCTGCGTGTTTTTTCGGCTCCGAGGTGACTTTTTTCCTTTTCGGGGCCGAAACCTCTCGGCGTCGATCTGTTTCGGTGCCGCTGTCTCGGCGTCGAGCCGTGTCCACACCGGCATCTCGGTGTCGAGGCTTGTCTCCAGCACTTTCTCGGTCCCGAGAAGGCTGCGTGCCGGTGTCTCGACCGGAGTCGGACGATCTCGGCACTGTTTGGGCCTTTTTCGGTGCCGACGGTCGGTCACCGATTTTATGGGTCGAGCCATGGCCTGGTGGCAGTGGCGTCCCCTGGGCCTTGTAAATGTTCCTTTGAGTGGATTTCGACGTCTTACTCACGGTTTGTGTATCGTCGAATCCTTCGGAGTCTGAGTCTTGGATCGAGAAGGTACCTTCCTCTTCTTGTTCCTCGAACTCCCGTTGGGCTGTCGGAGCGGACGCCATCTGAAGTCTTCTGGCTCGACGGTCTCGGAGTGTTTTTCGGGACCGGAACGCACGACAGGCCTCGCAGGTGTCTTCGCTGTGCTCAGGTGACAGGCACAGGTTGCAGACCAAGTGTTGGTCTGTGTAGGGGTATTTATTGTGGCATTTGGGGCAGAAACGGAACGGGGTCCGTTCCATCGGCGTTCTTCAGCACGCGGTCGGGCCGACCAGGCCCCGACGGAGGATCGAAAAAACTACCCCGAAGGGCACCGGAGCTCTCCGATCTTCGATGCGGTGTGGAATCTAAGTACGCCGATCCCGAACGCAACAATACCGACGAAAATCTTCAGAAATGAGCTAATTTTCCGTTCCGAAACTCGGAGCGACAGGAACACGTCCGAACCCGATGGCGGAAAAAAAACAATCGAAGATGGAGTCGACGCCCATGCGCAATGGAGACAAAAGGAGGAGTCACTCGGTCCCGTGACTCGAAAGACTTCTTCGAAGAAAAACAACTTGTAACACTCCGGCCCAACACCAGATGGCGAGCTATTGCAGAACATGCGTATCTACAGCGACAGATGCCATCGAACTTATAGCTTCTTTGAAGGGGGAATCAAGATCTCCCCAAAGACGTCCAGGACTTTTTCCTGTACTCACTCATGGACGAGCACCTTCAAATAAACAGCCATCTGATGCTATCATTCTCATGCTGGAAACATTACCAGAGTAGTCATCAACAATTACAAAACCATAAATACCTACACTGCTCAATAAAAAAAATAAAAAATGCAGGGTCCAGTCTGGCACTTGGAAAAGGCTTCAAGTAAGCAATCAACAGAAACAAAAACTTGCAAAAGAAAAGAAAACTTGCAAGGTAAGAACATAGGCCCTCATTGCGACATTGGCAGTAAGTCCCGCTTACCGCCATGCCGACCGCCGCCAACATAACGTCGGAGCAGCGGATTACCGCCACCCATATTATGACTCTCACAAAGCAATCTGTCACTATACAGACACACACACACACACACACACACAGGTCCGCCAGCCCAAAGGTCAGTGGTAAACTGGCGGTACCAAAACCCACACAGTTACGCCAACAGAACTACGTCTACAGCATTATGACCCACGAATCACCGCAGCGGACTTTAAACCGTGGTAAACCATTGGCGGTACATACAGCCGCGCTCAAACTACACACATAGCAACACAACATTGGACAATTCAAACTACACACACACATGACACACACACCACTATAAAACATACACCCACATTACCAATAACCCTTTACAACCCAAAAATATTGACAACTGAGAGAGAGAGACCAAGAGCACCCACAGAGCACCATCATCCATACTCCATCCACGCACCTTACAACACACACACACACACCCCAACACATCACCCCACACACTACACCCATGGCACCCCAAAGACACCCCAGGTTCTCAGGAGGAACTAAGGGTCATGGTGGAGGAAATCCTCAGGGCAGAGCCACAGCTATTCGGATCACAGGTGCAGCTTACATCCATCGCTAGGAAGATGGAGCTATGGCGGAGAATTGTGGACAGGGTCAACGTCGTTTGGAGAGCAACCCAGAACAAGGGATGACATCAAGAAGAGGTGGAAAGACCTACGTGGGAAGATGTGTGCCATGGTAGCAAGACACCAGATAGCAGTACAGAGGACTGGCAGTGGACCCCCCCACCTCCTCCTCCACAACTAACAACATGGAAGGAGCAAACCTTAGCAATCATGCATCCTGAGGGCCTGGCAGGAGTACCAGGAGGACTGGACTCTGGTAAATCAAATCTTTACTACTATCACCCCCCTACCTGCATGCCATCACATAACCCCCAACCCTCACCCCCATCACTGCACCACCTTACACACACACCTCAACATCACAACCCACCCTTCCCAAAACCAAGCCCTGCATGCAACACCAATGCATGGACACCCATCACAGACGTGCATGGACAACTATCACTAAAGCATACACACTAGAGACCATCACCTAGCCCACCAAATCACTACTCACACAAGGCAAAGCTGCCAGGGCAATAACAACTATACAGGGCAACACACCCATGCACAAGATGTCACACGCAGAAACTATAACTGCTATTACATCCCCACAGGTCCCCCATCCAACGTCACCGGAGAGGAGGTGCCAGCAACATCCAGTCCCCGCACAGAGACCCACAGTGATGATAGCAGCTCTGGTCGCCTGGATCTGGATGACCAACCTGGCCCATCGGGGACCTCCGGACAGTCTGTTACCCAGGCATAGTCCCATACCACCAAAGAGCCTCCCCTTCAGGAAATACCACCACAGCACCCACCCAGCGGGCCCATAACTCTGTCCCCAGGACACCTCAATCAGCAGTGTGTCCACCACGACAGGGACCCCCAAGGACACCCCACATACACATGACAATCAGGGACCTGGGGTCAGTGGCAGTGGGCACAAGGTTCAGGGGACAGAGGCACAGGACAACAGGGAAGCTGGGAGGACTGCTGTGCGACAGAGGCAGGACAGGCCCAGGGAACGGACTCTCCACGAGCCACTCCAAACATCCTGGAAGCATACCACCATTCCCAGGAGACGATGGGCCAGATACTGGCCATGTTGCAGCAGGCCCAGCGGCTGCAGGAGGGACAGTACCTGAGGGACATCCACACCACCCTGGTCACCACTGAAGGGATGCTGGCAGACATGGCCAACACCATGAGGGAGGCAGTGGCACACCAACGGGCCCCTGACACTAGCCACACCGATGAACAGCCCTCCATCTCCACTGCCGCTAGTTGACAGGAGGCCCCCGCCATAGGAACATGCCACCCCTGCAGAAGGAGAACCACCCTGCAAACGGTCCCTGCGACGCAGTCAGAAGTCAGAGAACACTGCCAAGACCCCGTCAGGAAATACGATTCTCCTGATTGCCACCCTTGTGTCCCACTCTGTCACCCTGTCCACCTTGAACTGCCATTGCTCCACTTCCTACGCCCCCTTGGACAATGCACCTGTGAAACAAATAGACTGGACTCTACCCTGGACTTTCCTCCATCAGCAACCCATCCCATTGCGCACACCCCACTCCACTTATTGGCACAAAATAAACACCCTTGGTAAAACTACAAGTATGGCGTCTGTCAACTGATTGAAGTTTGTATTCGTGTAACAAGCTGTAAACATTGCAATTCAACTGTACAGTAATGTATGCATAGGTATGACTATTGGTTGGCTGCAGTCAACACACCAGAAGCCAGAGTGGGGCACAGATATCTGCAAATAGAGATACCAAAGGGTGCAGTAAGTGGCCATAGTAGTGTGAAAAAATAGCCTGCCATGTACAATGTCCAACACAAAACTGTCAATGGAAGGTGAAGTTACAGTGTCCTACCTGTGTGTCACTGGAATTACTCTTGAATGATTGCTGTTCTATTGTCCTCATCCTCTGGCCTCCTCTTCTTCACTGTCCACAGGGTCCACTGCTGCCACAAGCCCATCTCCAGCCTCATCCTCCTGCAGAAAAGGGCACCTGGCATCTCAAGGCAAGGGTATGCAACATACAGCATGCCACGGTGATCTGGCAGACCTTCTTGGGTGAGTAGCACAGGGAACCACCTGTTAGATGAGGCACTGAAACCCGGCCTTCAGGAGGCCAAATGTCCTCTCGATTATTATTCTTCTTGTTCGCACATGTGCCTCATTGTAACGTTCCTCTGCCCTTGTCCTGGGATTCCTTCCAGGGGTCAATAGGCATGAGAGGTTGGGGTAACCAGAGTCACCTGCAAATATCGAGGGATACCCGTTATCCAAACACTAACCCTTAGGGCCCACACTATACCCATACACCAACATATACTGGGTTAGAACCATGGGTTCACCTATTAGCCACACCGGTGCCTCTGGAGTTGAGCCATCCCATATGGGATGATGCTATTCCTCAGGATAAAGGCACCTTGCACAGACCCAGAATACTTAGCACTGACATGGGAGATGTCCTGGTCCGTCAGGCACACAGTCCGCACATTCATTGAGTGAAAGCTCTTTCGATTTCTGAACACCTGTTCATTTCTCAGGGCAGGGGGTTGGGGGGAGAGGGGGATGTTACGAATGCAATATGCGTACCATGAATAGCCCCAATAATGTTGGGGATATGTCCCATTGCATAGAAGTCAGCTTTCACTGTGGCCAAATCCTCAACCTGGGGGAAAACAATGTAGCTGCGCATGTGTTTAATCAGGGCAGACAACACTCTGGTCAGCACTATTGAGAACATTGGCTGTGACATTCCTGCTGCCAAGCACACTGTCACTTGGAAAGAACCAGGTCTGGCTCCAACTGGGTACACAGCCCTGTCCAGAGTCTATAGGTGAGGATAATGTGCCTGTCCTCCATTGTTGCCAAGTCCAAAAGGGGGCTGTCTCCATCCCCTATTCATCTGCAGCGGCTGTAATCTAGGGAGCAAAACAGGGAGCAGCTGGTCAGTATTCCACATTTCCAAACACTACACTGCATTGCATGTTGTGACTGTAACAGTATGTTGTTGGATAGGCCCAAATGGTGCCTATGTGTACTGTGACGCAGTTAGGTGCCACTGCCTGTCCCCCTGAAATGGCGTCTGCCTGTCCTGAATGGAGGGACATGTGGAAATGAGGTACTTCTGCTGACGTTGTGTGCCGTTGCGGGAGGCGGTCGAGTACCGCCGTGCAACTCCTCATTGATTGTTATTGGGCCCTATGGGTTACAGTGGCCAATGGTGATGCCGGCGGTGATGGTACGCACCACCGCAGATGTGACTGCCATTTTCTACCTGTTCTCTCACTTGCTACCTGACCTTCAAAGAGAGGAGCTACACTGCAAGTGCTTCTGTGACCTGTGTCTGGAATCGACCATGGTTCGAGTCACTGGGGAAAGGATCCCTGCCTTCACCACTGCGGAGTTGGAGAGACTGGTGGATGGGGACCTACCCCAGTACCGAATGCTGTATGGGCCTCCAGACCAACAGGTGAGTACGATGCATGGGGCATCGATGCATGGGGCATGAATGCATGGAGTGCTGTGTGAGGGCCTCGTGTAAGGGGGTGAAGGGTGGAAGGGTCCTGTGCAGCGTTCTGCATGTATGGTGGCCAATGTCTGTGCGTAAGGGGATGTGAGGGATATGCTGGGCCATGAGTGTAACAAGCTGGATGGTATGGCTGATACCTTTTTCTTTACTTTTTGTCTGCAGGTCAGCGCCCATCAGAAAAAGGGTATATGGCATGCCATCGCCAAGGACGTGTGGACCCTGGGGGTCTACGGCAGGCGGAGCACCAACTGTCACAAACGGTGGGAGGACCTGAGACTGGGCAAGGAAGACAGCGGAGGCCCAGCTGGGGATAGCTTCCCAACGAGGAAGGGGTGCCCGTCGAACCCTGACCCCCCTGATGTTCCACATACTGGCGGTGGCTTATCCTGAGCTGGATGGGCACTTGAGGGCATCAAAGCAGCCACAAGGGGGTGAGTACAGTTTCCTAATATACTACTTGCGTGTGGTGGGGTGGTCTCCGGGTGGGGGATGTAGGTCTGTGGGTGCCACTAGGCCAGGCCAGACATTGCAGGGTAGGTCCCATGTTGGTCAGGGGCTGATTGACCCCCACCTCCTACAAAGCTAGTAGGCATCCACTACTGTGCAGGGGTCTGTGGGTGTGAGGCATGCTGCTATTGGAGTTAAGTATTCCTGTCCTTGGGCTGGTGACTAGCATTGTGACTGCTAGTGCATCGCATACTGTTTAGGCCTGTTCCCTGTGTGAGGGAGCGTTGTACGCCAACAGTGGTGTTGGTGCAGCCATTGACCAAGTGTATCCTTTGTCTCCCCCACCCCTTTTTGTTTTGTCACCCTGTCCTTCTGTGCATTATCATCATCTGGTGGAGGAGCAGAGGCATCGGCGACGGAGGGAGCTGCATCCCACATGGCCCGAGAGGCCAAATCCACTGACGGTGAGGGCACCGACGGTGAGGGCACCGACGGTGAGGGCGAGGGGAGCCCCACGGCGGAGACTGGAGGGGACAGCTCTGAGAGTGATTCCTCCTCCGATGGAAGCTTCCTGGTGGTGGCAGGCCCCTCTGTGGCCACCCCAACTACAGGTACAGCCGCCACCCTGTACCAGCACCTCTCTCCCAGCAGCCCCTCAGCGAGTCTCCTGTCCCCGCTCACCCAGGACGGTGGGCATCTCCTTCGCCCCAGGCACCTCAGGCCCTGCCCCAGTTAGCCCTCCTGCCCTGAGTGAGGAGGCTATAGACCTCTAGAGATCCATCTCGCTTGGGCAGGCAACCACTGTGAATGCCATCCAGGGGCTGGCAGCCCATTTGCAATAAACAAATACATTCCTGGAAGGCATTCACTCAGGCATGGCGGCTCAACAGAGATCAATCCAGGCTCTGGCATCCTCATTGATAGCAGCCATTGTCCCTGTTTCTAGCCTCCCCCCTCCAACTTCCTCCACCCAGTCCCATTCCCCTCAGCCTCACCCTATCCCAAGCACACAGGCAGATGAGCAGGCACCCAGGACAACACACAAAAGTGTCTCAGGCAAACACAAGCACCACACATCATCCCACAGGCACTCACACAAACACCATCCAGATTCAGACATACCAACATCCACTGCCTCCACTGTGACCCCCCCCGGCCTCCTCGTTGTCCACCACCCTCCCAGTAGTGTCTCCACTCACACCTGCATGCACTACATCCTCATCCACTACCACCTATCACTACACACCCCTCACTGGCAGTCACCACCCCCACATCCATGCACACGTCCTGTGTGTCCTCTCCCAAACGCAGGCACCCAGACACCCAACAACCATCCACCTCACAACAGCATCCAGCCCATGCACCTGCACCAGAACACTGTAGACAGACACCTCCTACTACCACTCCCTCTACTCCCAGACCTTCACCCTCTTCCCGCCCCAGTATCCCTAAGAAGCTTTTCGTCTCTGCCGTTGACCTCGCCCCCCCCCCACTCCCAGTCCTTCACGTCGGGCCAGGGTGCTCTGAACTCAGGCGAGCACCATAGCCACCCAGTCTACAGCCACAGTAGTGTTGGCAGCTACTGCATGTGGGAGAGTCTCCAGGGAACCAGCCATCAGCACCGACAGTGTGCCTGCACCAGCTGCCAAGGTGAAGGGCAAGGAGGCACCACCGGATGACAATGTGAAGGGCAAGGAGGCACTGTGCACAAGGCCCCCACCAGAACCAGTGGAAGAAGCCATCCACTCAACCCTTCCTTGCCAGGCTGAAGAACACTGGGCCCAAGGCCCCTTCTAGAACCAGTGGAAGAAGCCATCCACTCACGCCTTCCTTGCCAGGATGAAGCACACTGGGCACAAGGCCCCCTCCAGAACCAGTGGACGAAGCCATCCACTCACCCCTTCCTTGCAGGATGAAGCACACTGGGCACAAGGTCCCCTCCAGAACCAGGGGAGAAGATAGCCACTTGAGAGACTGTGGCTTTGCACTCCCAAAGACCAAGCAGAGGGCAAACCACCCAACATGAGACTGTGGCCTTGCACTCCCCAGGACCAGGCAGTGGGCAAACCACTCACTTGAGAGACTGTGGCTTTGCACGCCCCAGGACCAAGCAGTGGGCAGGCCACCCACTTGAGAGACTGGGGCCTTGCACTCCCCAGGACCAGGCAGTGGGCAGACCACCCACTTGAGAGACTGTGGCCTTGCACTCCCCAGGACAGAGTGATGGGCATGTAGCCCCCTCCAGGACCAGTGGCGTTAGACCATCTTTTGGCTGAGGTGCCCCCCCCGTTCCCTGTCCCCCAGAGGTGCCTGTGAATTTTCGACCTGATGCCCCTGCGGTTTTCTCTCTGTGTTGTTGCAGGTGTCAAGTGGGGCCCTGGCCTATGTGATGTGGCCCTGGGGCCCACGGACATTGTGGACTGGGCTGTGCCCCTCCATTTGTATGGAAAAGGTCACTTACCCAGTGTACATCTGTTCGTGGCATGAGACGCTGCAGATTCACATGCTGTGCATATCCCGCTATCTAGTGTTGGGCTCGGAGTGTTACAAGTTGTTTTTCTTCGAAGAAGTCTTTTTGAGTCACGAGATCGAGGGACTCCTCCCCTTTCGGCTCCATTGCGCATGGGCGTCGACTCCATCTTAGATTGTTTTTCCCGCAGAGGGTGAGGTAGGAGTTGTGTATATAGTAATAGTGTCCAGTCAAAGGAGTAAGTATGTATGTACATAATGTGACTAAAAGTGATATATTTACAAATTTACAAATGTACAAGTTTATTTTTATCAACTTATAACGGCTACAGGCTCCCGGGGAGGTGGGAGGGCGCATGTGAATCTGCAGCGTCTCATGCCACGAACAGATGTACACTGGGTAAGTGACATTTTCCGTTCAATGGCATGTGTAGCTGCAGATACACATGCTGTACATAGACTAGTAAGCAGTTATCTCCCCAAAAGCGGTGGTTCAGCCTGTAGGAGTTGAAGTTGTTTGAAATAATGTTCGAAATAATGTTCGTAATACTGCCTGTCCTACTGTGGCTTGTTGTGTTGTTAACACATCCACACAGTAATGTTTAGTGAATGTATGAGGCGTAGACCATGTGGCTGCCTTACAGATTTCTGTCATTGGTATATTCCCTAGAAAGGCCATGGTGGCACCTTTCTTTCTAGTGGAGTGTGCCTTTGGTGTAATAGGCAGTTCTCTCTTTGCTTTAACATAACAGGTTTGAATACACTTAACTATCCATCTGGCAATGCCTTGTTTGGATATTGGATTTCCTGCATGAGGTTTTTGGAAAGCTACAAACAATTGTTTTGTTTTGCAAAATTGTTTGGTTCTATCAATGTAATAGATTAGTGCTCTTTTTATGTAAAGCTCTTTCAGCTATAGAGTCTGGTTCTGGAAAAAACAATGGGAGTTCCACTGTTTGATTTAAGTGGAACAGTGATATAACTTTTGGCAAAAATTTGGGATTTGTGCGTAGAACCACTTTATGTTTGTGTTTTTGTATAAAGGGTTCCTGTATGGTAAAGGCTTTTATTTCACTTACTCTTCTGAGAGATGTGATAGCTATTAGGAAGGCTACTTTCCAAGTTAAGTATTGCATCTCACAAGAGTGCATGGGTTCAAATGGTGGACCCCATGAGTCGTGTTAATACAATATTGAGGTTCCACGAAGGAACTGGTGGTGTTCTTGGTGGAATGATCCTTTTTAGACCCTCCATAAATGCTTTTATGCCTGGGATTCTAAATAGTGAAGTTGAATGTGTAATTTGCAGGTAGGCAGAAATTGCTGTGAGATGTATTTTAATGGATGAAAAAGCTAACTTATACTTTTGTAAGTGTAGCTAGTAGCTTACAATGTTTTTAGTGGACGCGTGTAATGGTTGAATTTGATTATTATGACAGTAATAAACAAATTGTTTCCATTTATTTGCGTAGCAATATCTTGTAGTAGGTTTTCTAGCCTGTTTGATGACCTCCATACATTTTTGTGTAAGGTTTAGATGCCCAAATTCTAAGGCTTCAGGAGCCAGATTGCTAGATTGAGCGATGCTGGATTCGGTGTCTGATCTGTTGTTTGTGTTGAGTTAACAGATGTGGCTTGTATGGCAGCTTGATATGAGGCACTACTGACAGGTCTAGTAGTGTTGTGTACCCTGGTTGTTGTGCCCAAGTTGGTGCTACTAGTATTAGTTTGAGTTTGTTTTGACTTAATTTGTTTACTAGATACGGAAGGAGTGGGAGAGGGGGAAAAGCGTAAGCAAATATCCCTGACCAACTCATCCATAGCGCATTGCCCTTGGAGTGAGGCTGTGGGTACCTGCATGCGAAGTTTTGGCATTTTGCGTTTTCTTTTGTTGCGAATAGGTCTATTTGTGGTGTTCCCCAGTTTTGGAAGTAGGTTTGTAGTATCTGGGGATGAATTTCCCATTCGTGGATTTGTTGGTGATCTCGACTGAGATTGTCGGCCAACTGGTTTTGGATTCCTGGGATGTATTCCGCTATTAGGCGAAGGTGATTGTGAATCGCCCAGTGCCAAATCTTTTGTGCTAAGAGACACAGTTGTGATGAGTGTGTCCCTCCCTGTTTGTTTAGGTAATACATTGTTGTCATGTCTGTTTTGACAAGAATGTGTTGATGGGCTATTAGTGGTTGAAATGCTTTCAATGCTAGAAACACGGCTAGTAGTTCTAGTTGATTTATACAAAGTTGTTTTTGCTGAGTGTTCCATTGTCCCTGGGTGCTGTGTTGGTTGAGGTGTGCTCCCCACCCTACCATGGAAGCATCTGTTGTGATCACGTATTGAGGCACTGGGTCATGGAAAGGCCACCCTTGGTTTAAATTTATAAGATTCCACCATTGAAGCGAAGTGTGTGTTTGGCGGTCTATCAACACTAGATCTTGAAGTTGACCTTGTGCTTGTGTCCATTGTGTCGCTAGGCACTGTTGTAAGGGCCGCATGCGTAATCTTGCGTTTGGGACAATGGCTATGCATTAAGACATCATGCCTAGTAGTTTCATCACTAATTTTACTTGATATTTTTAGTTTGGGTGCATGCTTTGTATTACGTTTTGGAATGCTTGTACCCTTTATGGACTTGGAGTGACAATCCCTTCTTTTGTGTTGATTGTTGCTCCTAAGTATTGTTGGATTTGACATGGTTGTAAGTGTGATCTTAGGTAGTTTATTGAGAACCCTAGTTTGTGAAGTGTTTCTATGATGTATTTTGTGTGTTGAAGACACTGTTTGAGTGCTGGTTTTTATCAACCAGTCGTCTAGATACTGGAATACATGTATGTGCTGTCTTCTGATATGTGCGGCTACTACTGCAAGGCATTTTGTAAATACCCTTGGTGCTGTTGTTATCCCGAATGGTAACACTTTGAATTGGTAATGCACTCCTTGGATTACAAACCTTAAGTATTTCCTGTGAGAAGGATGTATGGGTATATGGAAGTAAGCATCCTTGAGATCTAATGTTGACATGTAGTCTTGTTGTTTGAGCAAGGGGATCACATCTTGAAGTGTTACCACGTGAAAGTGATCTGAATTGATGTGAGATTTAGTGTTCTGAGATCTAAGATGGGTCTCAGAATTTTGTCCTTTTTTGGTATTAGAAAATACAGGGAATAAACACCTGTTCCTTTCTGATGGTTTGGTACCAGTTCTATTGCCTCTTTTTGTAACAACGCTTGGACTTCTAGTTGTAATAGATCCAAGTGCTGTTTGGACATGTGTGTTTTTGGAGGCACATTTGGTGGTAATTGTAGGAATTCTATGTAATAACCACGTTGGATAATGGCTAGGACCCACAAGTCTGTAGTTATTTCTTCCCAATGTTTGCAATAATCTGTGAGTCTCCCCCCCACTGACGTTGTGTGTTGGGGATTTGTGACATTGAAGTCACTGTTTAGTTTGTGGGGTCTTTGGGCTTTGGAATTTCCCTCTGGTTTTAGGGAACTGTCCACCTCTATATTGTCCCCGAAAGCCTCCTCTTTGGTACTGGCCCTGGTATGTGGTTCTGGCCTGTGAGGTTGAGGGTTCTGTGCTTTGGGCTCAAAACCCCCCTCTAAAGTGTGGTTTCCTAAATGTGCCTCTGCTCTGTGGGGAGTAGAGCGCGCCCATGGCTTTGGCCGTGTCAGTGTCTTTCTTTAGCTTCTCTATAGATGTATCCACCTCCGGCCCAAACAACTGTTGTCCATTAAATGGCATATTAAGCACAGCCTGCTGGATCTCTGGTTTAAATCCGGAGGTGCGTAGCCATGCGTGTCTCCGAATAGGGACCGCTGTGTTTACAGTTCTGGCGCCTGTGTCCGCTGCGTCCACAGCCAATCGTATCTGGTTGTTGGAGATACTTTGGCCCTCCTCCACCACTTGTTGTGCACGCTTTTGAAACTCCTTGGGAAGATGTTCGATAAAATGCTGCATTTCATCCCAATGAGCCATGTCATATCTTGCCAATAAAGCTTGTGAATTGGCTATACGTCATTGATTAGCTGCCTGTACTGCAACTCTTTTCCCCGCTGCATCAAACTTTCGACTTTTTGTCGGGTGGTGGTGCATCTCCAGAGGTCTGTGAGTTTGCCCTTTTGCGGGCTGCCCCTACTACCACTGAGTCAGGTGTTAGTTGTTGTGTGATGTACACAGGGTCTGTAGGGGGAGGCTTGTACTTTTTTTTGACCCTAGGTGTAATGGCTCTGCATTTGACTGGGTCTTGAAACACTTGTTTTGCGTGTTTTAACATCCCTGGTAACATCGGCAGACTCTGGTACTGGCTGTGTGTTGATGACAAAGTATTAAATAAAAAGTCATCCTCAATAGGTTCAGCATGCAGTGCTACATTGTGAAATGCAGCTGCTCTTGACACCACCTGCATGTAAGCAGTACTGTCTTCTGTTGGTGACGGTCTTGCCGGGTAGCAATCAGGACTATTGTCAGATACTGGTGCATCGTATAGATCCCATGCATCTGGGTCATCGTGGCTCATCCCTGTGTGCATTGGAGATTGCATCACTGGGGGTGTTGCAATTGGTGACAGTTGTGGTGAGCGCTGTGGCGATGGTGGTGGCGAAAAACGTGGTGGAGTTTTTTCTTTAGCCACTTTTGCTTTTGGCTGTTTATCTGTGTCGTGGAAAGCAAGTTTCCTTTTCATTTTAATAGGGGGAAGAGTTCTTATTTTCCCTGTATCTTTTTGAATATGGAGCCTTCTTTGCGTATTGTCTGGCTCCCCCATCTCTAATTCTGGTCCAAATTTATGGCCTTGTAGTTGTGCTGAAAGGCCTTGTTCTTCGGAATAAGAGCTTTGCTTCGGCTCCTATGATGGGTGTTTCGGCACCAAAAGTTTTTCCGCATTCTTTTTCGGCTCCAAAGCCACCTTTTTCGGTTTCGGGGTGCCGATCTCTCGGTGCCGACTTTGTTCGGAGCCGGTATCTCGATGTCGTTTGGTCGGAGTCAGTATCTCTGTGCCGAGTATAGTCTGTGCCGGTATCTCGACCGGAGTCGGATGACTTCGACACGTGTGCCCTTTTTCGGTGCCGATGGTTGGTCACCGTGTTTACGGGTTAAGCCATGGCCTTCTGGCAGTGGCGTCCCCTGGGCCTTCATTATTTTGGCGTGAGATTTGGCCGGGGCAGTTTTACTCACGGTTTTCGTCAGCTGCTCACTTTCGGCCTCGTCCGAGTCGGCAATGGAGAAAGTCTCCTCTTCCTTGACGTCGTGGTGTCCTGACGGCGCCGATGCCATTTGAAGCCTTCGAGCTCTCCGGTCCCGTAGCGTCTTCTTCGACCGAAATGCCCGACAGGCCTCGCAAGTATCCTCTTTGTGTTCGGGGGACAAACACAAATTACAGACCAAATGCTGATCTGTGTAAGGATACTTATTGTGGCATTCGGGGCAGAAGCGGAATGGGGTCCGTTCCATGAGCCTTGAAGACGCACGCGGTCGGGCCGACCAGGCCCCGCCGGGGGATAGAAGCCCCGAAGGGCTACCGGAGCTCTTCTTTTATTCGGTGTCGATCTGCTATAACTAACCCGATACTGAACGCAAACAATACCGTCGAATTTTCTGAGATTTAAATAACTTTCCGAACCAAAACACGGAGCGAAGAGGAACACGTCCGAACCCGATGGCGGAAAGAAAACAATCTAACATGGAGTCAACGCCCATGCGCAATGGAGCCGAAAGGGGAGGAGTCCCTTGATCTCGTGACTCGAAAAGACTTCTTCGAAGAAAACAACTTGTAACACTCCGAGCCCAACACTAGATGGCGGGATATGCACAGCATGTGTATCTGCAGCTACACATGCCATCGAACATATGTATATACTGTTTTGATTTTGAAGTGCAAAATTCTAGAATTTTATCTTATTACACTCAATCAATTCTTTTTGTCCTTGCATTATTCCTGATGGGCATGGGGTAAATATGTTTTCTTACTGCATCTGCTTGTGTGTGTGGTGCTGCGGGTGTTGCATGTGTGTTTCACTCTCTTTTTCCTCCCTCCCTCGAGTGCTAGGCGGCTGTACTCACCGTGGCTGTCTTCGCCGGTGTTGATGTTCATAGTGCAGAAGAAGATAGACGAGCATGGGGAACACCTGCAGCTCGGGTTCCATGGCGACGTGGTTCTTCCCTTTGTCTCCAGGGGTGAGTTTTTTTGCCTTCTGTGTACTGTTTCTGCCGTGCTTTTGATGTCGTTGGTACCGCCCCGGAAAAGGTGGTGGACAGACCTGCTATAATAGTGTGTGCGGTACACTGTCTTCCACCTGGCTGTTGGTGGTTATCACCTCAGTGCTTGTTGCTACCGCTGTGGCGGTCGGTATGTTAAAGTGGCTGTTTGTCTGAGCAGCTTCCGCCATGGTCATAATTCCCTTTTTGTTACCGCTGGCCTGTTGGCGGTATTACCGCCGCTTGATCACCGACCGCCAGGGTTGTAGGTGAGGGCCACAGTACTTTGTAATTAAAGTAGTAACTCATTCCCCAGAGTCAATACTGAATGTAGTTGGGAATCAGTACATTTCTATGTAACAGGTAGAAATGAAGAAATGACAGCTCGGAATATTTGCTTTTGGTGACCTCATTAAGGCTTAAACTCTGGTTTTGTTATATTTTAATCCACATTAACTCTATTTGTTCATGAAATCGAGCATGGAAACCTCCATTTGGTTTGTGCCATTGCAAAAGTTATTTCTTTGTATTTAAAACAATATACAGTTAGCTAGTATGCAGCCTCCAATTACACTGCCAAACAAAATGGCAATGCGCATACATTCCATTAGGGTCCTATGAAAAAACATTTCTATCCTCCTCAAATATAGACAACTAGTGATGGTGAATACTGTTCAAATTTAATCCATCTCCCTCTTTAAGAGTACAGCTGAAAAGAGTCTTTGTCAGGAATAATAATGCACCAGACAGTATCTGCGCACTTTTTGTCACATCGATTATTGATGGTGCTGGGGATGGATTTTGGTGTCTGGGGAAAGACCAAATTACACTAGATTACAGTATGTGCTATTGCTTGCGGATAAGCTCTGACCGGAAACACAAATGTATAACTGAGCCCTTTCTCACATTGTGAATATTGGACTATTTGGGGGATTCTTGAATTTGAGAAAAAATTTCAGTCACATCTTTTTTAAAGACCATGACTACCAAATACCTCAAGTTTTTAAATCTTCCTAAACTCCCAGGAGGCTGGTGATGTGGCCAGTTCTCACAAGACTGAAAATGCCACTAGGTTCTCTGAAGCTTCACTGCTTAGTGCAAAAACCACAATCCTTCTAGTCAAACTGTTTTTTGGGATGTGGCGATTGCAATAGCACAGTCTCTCAAATGCAGAAGATATCCAGTTACTCAGACCCTGATAGTTGGGGCTTTTTCGATTTCTGATCCTACTGAATGTTTACGATTGATTATGAAAGAACAGGTTTCTTACCTTTGGTAACACTTTTTTCTGGTAGAGACTAACTAACAGCAGATTCCTCACTTCAGAATATTCCCCAATCATTAGCAGCACCTTTGTGTGCCAGTATGTAGCATTGGTGGGTCTGTTTCGAAGTCATCAGAAGCTAAGTGTGTAGTGAAGTAGGCACTATCCCGGCACCCTCACCCCTTTTTCTTTTGTAACTGTTTCAAAGTCAAAAACACAGAGTCATGTCAGAATGATTTGTGACTGGTGTACAGAGTCTAGCGGGATCTTTTAGTTGAAAGCAGGAGGTTTCAACAGCCAGCTGCCGAGGTAGGGGGAAGACTGTAACCCTTAACCTGGGCAGATGTGCGGCGCACACCGCCATCACTTTGGTGAACACCCAAGAGGCGCTGGTACGGCCAAAGAATTGAAAATGTTTGTGACCTACCATGAACTGCAAGTAACGTCTGTGGGCAGGCAGGACAGGAATATGGAAATAAGCATCCTGTAAGTCCAATGGAACCATCCAGTCGCCAGTGCAAATAAGACCCCGAGTCAAAGTGAGCATAATGAACCTCTCTTTCCTGAGAAAAAGACTGAGGGAACAGAGGTTGAGGATAGGACAGAGGCCCTTGTCCTTTTTGGGCACCAGAAAAAAGTGGGATTAACAACCAGGACCTACTTCTGGCACAGGGACACTTTGTATGAAGCTGGTTCTGTATATAACTACACCAAAATGAGGTATAGTGTGCACAGAGTCGACATGTCTCACAGAGGCTTATTCAGATAATACTAATGCTATCTGTTGCAGTAGTGTAGTTGAGCAGTTTGGTTTGTCAGAGGGTAGTGCAAAGCATTTGTTGTGCACACCGGGTCAAGAAACGAGGCATACACTCAATGACTAACTCCAGACCAATGGGTTTTATAAAGCAAAAATATATTTTGTTACTTTATTACTAGAATCAGAAGATATTTGTTGCAGGTAAGTACACTTGTAAATAGGTATCAAGCATATATATCAAATGTACTTTGGTTTTTGAAGATGAAGCAGTTTACAAGTAACACTTTTCAATTCCAAAAGTTTAAACTTAGTGAATTTTTTCATAGTAGTCAATAGAGTCGGGGGAAATAGCACAGTTAACAGTTAAGTACACAGACTTACAATTCCAGTCTTCAGGGGTTAGGCTGTCCAAAGGTTAAAGTTTAGGTTGACCTCAAAAGTGCACCACCAGCAACATAGGCCGGCTGGGTGGCAGTGGGTTAGCAATAGAATCCTATGAGGACTAGGAGAGCTTGGTAGAAAGCAGACTGCAGTTAAGTTACCACGGTTCCAGGACACATGCCTGGGGGGGGGGGGGGGAAGGGGGTTAGGTCAGCACTGGGGAGGCACAGGCCTACACCAAACATACACCCTCAGCAGCACAGGGGTGGCTGTATGCAGGTTGCAAACACAGAGCTGGGCGCCCAATGCTTTTCAATGGCGGGACCCTGGGGGGTCACAAAAGAAGCGGCAGGCTGGGTCCAGGGAATCGGTTCCGGGAAACCAAAGGCTAGACAAGCATGAAGGGCACCAACTGGACGTTGCTTGACTGTCAGTCGGATGTTCCAAACGCAGGGGGCTGCGGGTGCGGGGGGTCTCCTTGGGCGTCTCGAATCTTCAACGGATCCGGTCACGGTCGGTCCTCTGGATTCAGGCTGCAGGCATTGTCGTGTTGGCCAGTAGAGGTCAACCCAGGGTGGACTCAAGGTCAGAATCGCCTGGGGACCTTCTCTAGACAGTGGACCACTTGGACTAGGGCTTTGGGCATCAGATGCAGAGTGAGCAGGGCTCATGGATCCGAGGTGGTTCCGGAGTCATTTTTGGAGGTTTCTTCTGGACAGGGCCGCTGTCCTCAGGAATTTTTGGTCCTCTGCTGGGCCGGCAGTCCTCTGGGGGATTGTGCAGACTGCATGTCCTGGAGGATTCGCCGCCTTTTTGGAGCAGGAGTCTCGAAGCTGCAGACAGGCTGGTAGTTGGGGCCAAATCAGTTGTCGAATGGAGTCTTCAATGGTGGGGGTTGGCTTTGCAGTTTTCTCTTTCTTGACTTAGCTAGGAATCTGGTGAGAAAGGTTCAGGGGTGCCCCTAAATACTAGATTGAGGGGTGTTACAGAGGTCAGTAACTAATAGCTACTGTCCCTCAGGTTGGCTACATCCTTCCTATGCCCACTCCCTTTGGGAAGGGGGGCACATTCCTATCCCTACTGATCCCTCTTCTCCAAAACAAGATGGAGGATTCTGCAAGGGGGGGGGGTCACTTTAGGCTCTGGACATCTTAGGGGTGGTCCTAACTGCAGTTGTCACGCCTCCTTGTTTTACCTAATTTTCCTGCCGGACCTGCCGCCAAAAGAGGTACTTGGTCCGGGGCCAGGCATCTCCACTAGCTGCAGTGCCCTCAGGCACTGTAACAAGAAGCCTGAGCCTTGAAAGCTCACTGCTAAGTGTTGCAGTTCCTATAGGGGCAGCGTGTGAAGCACCATCACCCAGAGCAGGCTTTGTTCCTGACCTCAGAGAGCACAAAGAGTCTCAATCCGTGAGGTCAGAAACTTGTCTGTTAGTGGCAGGCTGGCACAGACTGGACAGCCCTGCACTGAAGAGTTGGGTAAAATACAGGAGGCATCTCTGAGATGCCCTCTGTGTGCATTTTATAATACATCCAACACTGGCATCATTGTTGGTTTATTGTGCTGAGAAGTTTGATACCAAACTTCCCAGTCTTCAGTGAATCCATCATGGAGCTGTGGAGTTCATAGTGACAAACCCCCAGCCCATAAACCTAATATGGCCTAATTGCACTCACAATGTCTAGAATGGACTTAGACACTGTAGGGGCATACCGCTCATGCAGCTATGCCCTCACCTGGGGTACAGTGCACCCTGCCTTAGGGCTGCAAGGCCTGCTAAATGTGTGACTTACCTATGCCACAAGAAGTGGTTTGTGGGCATAGCACCATGAGAGGGATGCCATGTTGACTAACTTTCTCTGCCCACCAACACATACAACGTGCAATGGCAGTGTGCATGTGTTTTGTCGTATTGTGCAAAATTATGTTAGTAGAACACGAGATATCTTAGCAACGTGCTGCTGGGAAGTGGAGTTTAGAATGTCCAGGTTAAAGGATAGACAGGCAGATGATGCAGGAGGTCCGCCAGGGTTGGTCGTCATTTTTATGCTGGAAATAAACTGAAGAAACCAAGAATTTAGCGCAGTGTTTTTTTCAAAGTGGCTATGAGGATATGCCCATAAGTGGACCAACCAAGATTAATAGGCAGTTGAGGATAACAGAAGAAATATAAATGTATGGTTGCTTATGAAGTGGCAGAATTTGGAGAAAATACCTGTTGAAATTGGAGGAAATACCCACTGACTTCTGAAGAAGTAACTGATTAAAAAAAAAAAATTTATGAGGTGAGAAGTTGGAACATAATTACTCATTAAATGCAGACAGACTATGTGGAGAACATATGATTAATCATTAATGCATATGGAGTATGCAAAGAATAAGGATACGCCAAGTGTGGTGATACTGTAGAAACGTTAAAGTGTGATGGAACAAGCTTTCTTTTCCAGTGACGTTTTGAGATTGGATTAATGCTTGCCTCGTATTTTAATGAAATAGATAAATGAAGTATGGTGATTCGGTGAAAAAGTCAAAGTGTGAAGGAAGAAGCCTTCTTCTCCAGTAATTTTTTGGTGAAAAAAAGCGAGTTTTGATGTTACAGTGCAGCATTTGTTTTCTTGAAAACAGCAGTGCTCACCTTGTGCTGTGATTGATGACAATGTTGCGTGGGGCTGTACCATCATTTGCTTTTTCTTGAAAATGGCGAGTGCTTACCTTACGCTGTTGATCAGAGGAGGTAAGGTGACGGAACCGCTATCTGAGCCCCGCACTGATGTAAAGAATCTACTGATGTCATTAACAAGTCTCGTGTTACCGTAGGGAAGCAATAAACAAGCACAGCAGCATATCAAAACACGACATCCGTAATGTGATTCAGTCACATTGTAACTTTGGTAAAGACCTCATTGTATTGACAGTGAAAGCTGCGTGCTAGTTGGATGCCCACAGGCTAAATATCAATGAAGCAGAAGTAAGGAATATACGACAGACAACAGTGAGTTCGTTTATTGTGTTTCAGAAACCAGATATATAGGAATGAAAATGTCACTTACCCAGTGTACATCTGTTCGTGGCATCAGTCGCAGTAGATTCGCATGTTCTGCAATAGCTCGCCATCTGGTGTTGGGCCGGAGTGTTACAAGTTGTTTTTCTTCGAAGAAGTCTTTCGAGTCACGGGACAGAGTGACTCCTCCTTTTGTCTCCATTGCGCATGGGCGTCGACTCCATCTTCGATTGTTTTTCCCCGCAGAGGGTGAGGTAGGAGTTGAATTGTAGTAATAGTGCCCATGCAATGGAGTGACTAAGTATGCACCTATTTAAGGTTGAGATTATACATATATAAATAATTGAAGGTAACTTCCAAACTGCTACAGGCTCCCGGGGAGGCGGGTGGGCACATGCGAATCTACTGCGACTGATGCCACGAACAGATGTACACTGGGTAAGTGACATTTTCAGTTCGATGGCATCTGTCGCTGTAGATACGCATGTTCTGCATAGACTAGTAAGCAGTTATTTCCCCAAAAGCGGTGGATCAGCCTGTAGGAGTGGAAGTAGTCTGAAATAATGTCCTTAATACGGCTTGACCTACTGTGGCTTGTTGTGCGGATAACACGTCTACACAGTAGTGCTTGGTGAATGTGTGAGGCGTAGACCATGTGGCTGCCTTACATATTTCTTGCATTGGGATGTTTCCTAGAAAGGCCATGGTAGCACCTTTCTTTCTGGTTGAGTGTGCCCTTGGTGTAATGGGCAGCTGTCGTTTAGCTTTAAGGTAGCAGATTTGGATGCATTTAACTATCCATCTGGCTATACCTTGTTTTGAAATTGGGTTTCCTGCATGTGGTTTTTGAAATGCAATAAAGAGTTGTTTAGTCTTTCTGATGTTTTTTGTTCTGTCAATGTAATACATCAATGCTCTTTTGACATCTAATGTATGTAGTGCCCTTTCAGCTACGGTATCTGTCTGTGGAAAGAACACTGGAAGTTCCACTGTTTGATTTAGATGGAACGGTGAAATAACTTTTGGCAAAAATTTAGGATTGGTCCTTAGGACGACTTTATTTTTGTGTAGTTGTATAAAAGGTTCCTGTATAGTAAACGCCTGAATCTCGCTTACTCTTCTCAGGGAAGTAATGGCGATGAGAAATGCCACCTTCCAGGTTAGGAACTGTATGTCGCAGGAGTGCATGGGTTCAAAAGGTGGACCCATAAGTCTAGTTAGGACAACATTTAGGTTCCATGAAGGAACAGGTAGTGTTCTTGGTGGTATAATTCTCCTAAGGCCCTCCATGAATGCTTTAATGACTGGTATCTTATATAGGGAAGTTGAATAGGTAGTCTGCAGGTATGCAGATATTGCTGCAAGGTGAATCTTAATGGAAGAGAAAGCTAGGTTAGATTTTTGTAAGTGAAGCAAGTAACCCACTACATGTTCTGGAGTTGTGTGTAATGGTTGTATTTGATTAATATGGCAGTAGCAAACAAACCTCTTCCATTTACTTGCATAGCAGTGCCTGGTGGATGGCCTTCTTGCTTGTTTTATGACTTCCATACATTCTTGGGTAAGTTGTAAGTGCCCGAATTCTAGGATTTCAGGAGCCAGATTGCTAGATTCAGCGATGCTGGATCTGGGTGTCTGATCTTTTGGTTGTGCTGTGTCAACAGATCTGGCCTGTTGGTCAATTTGATGCAGGGTACCACTGATAGGTCTAGCAGCGTTGTGTACCAGGGTTGCCTTGCCCAAGTTGGTGCTATCAATATGAGTTTGAGTTTGCTTTGACTGAGTTTGTTTACCAGGTAAGGAAGGAGAGGGAGAGGAGGAAAAGCGTAAGCAAATATCCCTGACCAGTTCATCCATAGGGCATTGCCTTGGGATTGTTTGTGTGGGTATCTGGATGCGAAGTTTTGGCATTTTGCGTTCTCCCTTGTCGCAAACAAGTCTATCTGAGGTGTTCCCCAGAGTTTGAAATAAGTGTTCAGAATTTGGGGGTGAATTTCCCATTCGTGGACTTGTTGGTGATCTCGAGAGAGATTGTCTGCGAGTTGATTTTGTATCCCTGGTATAAACTGTGCAATTAGGCGAATTTGTTTGTGAATTGCCCAATGCCACATTTTTTGTGCTAGCAGGCTTAACTGCGTGGAGTGCGTTCCCCCCTGCTTGTTTAGATAATACATTGTTGTCATGTTGTCTGTTTTGACGAGAATGTATTTGTGAACTATTATTGGTTGGAAAGCTTTTAGTGCTTGAAAAACTGCTAGAAGTTCTAGGTGATTGATATGCAGTTTTGTTTGATGTACGTTCCATTGTCCTTGTATGCTGTGTTGATCGAGGTGTGCTCCCCACCCTGTCATGGAAGCATCTGTTGTTATTACGTATTGTGGCACTGGGTCTTGGAAAGGCCGCCCCTTGTTTAAATTTATGTTGTTCCACCACAGAAGCGAGAGGTAAGTTTGGCGGTCTATTAACACCAGATCTAGAAGGTGACCCTGTGCTTGAGACCACTGTGATGCTAGGCATTGTTGTAAGGGCCTCATGTGCAGTCTTGCGTTTGGGACAATGGCTATGCATGATGACATCATGCCTAGGAGTTGTAATACCATCTTTGCCTGTATCTTTTGTGTTGGATACATGCGTTGTATGATGGTGTTGAAATTTAGAATTCTTTGTGGACTTGGAGTGGCTACTCCCTTTGATGTGTCTATTATGGCTCCTAGGTATTGTTGTACCTTGCGCGGCAGAATGTTGGATTTTGTAAAGTTGACGGTGAACCCGAGTTTGAAGAGGGTTTGTATGATCTGATTTGTGTGATTTGAGCACTGTATGAACGAATGGGCCTTGATTAGCCAGTCGTCCAAATATGGGAACACATGTATTTGCTGCCTTCTTATGTGTGCAGCGACTACCGCTAGACATTTGGTAAAGACTCTTGGTGCGGTTGTTAATCCGAAAGGCAGTACCTTGAATTGGTAATGTATTCCTTTGAATACAAACCTTAGGTATTTCCTGTGCGATGGGTGTATTGGTATATGGAAATAAGCATCCTTGAGGTCTAAAGTTGCCATGTATAGTCGTGTAGTTTTAGCAATGGCAATACTTCTTGTAGTGTGACCATGTGGAAGTGGTCTGATTTGATGAAAGTGTTCACTACTCTGAGGTCTAGGATTGGTCTCAGTGTTTTGTCCTTCTTTGGTATCAGAAAGTACAGCGAGTAAACTCCTGTGTTTATTTGTGTGTTTGGCACTAATTCGATTGCATTCTTTTGCAATAGTGCCTGCACTTCTATCTCCAGGAGATTGGAATGGTGTGTTGTTAAATTTTGTGCTTTTGGTGGTATGTTTGGAGGGAATTGTAGAAATTCTATGCAATAACCATGTTGGATAATTGCTAGAACCCAAGTGTCTGTAGTGATTTCCTCCCATGCTTTGTAATAATGACCTATTCTTCCCCCCACTGGTGTTGTGTGGAGGGGGTGAGTGACCTGTGAGTCACTGTTTAGTAGTAGGGGCTTTGGGGCTTTGAAATCTTCCTCTATTTCTAGGGAATTGCCCTCCTCTATATTGTCCCCGAAAACCTCCTCTATACTGTCCCTGGTAACTGGACGGTGTGGCTTGTGAGGTGCTGGCTTGTGTGCTTTGACCTCGAAACCCCCCTCGAAAGGGCGTTTTACGGAATGTGCTGTAATTCCCTCTGCTCTGCGGGGAGTAGAGTGCGCCCATGGCTTTGGCAGTGTCCGTATCTTTTTTGAGTTTCTCAATCGCTGTGTCCACTTCTGGACCGAACAGTTCTTTTTCATTAAAAGGCATATTGAGAACTGCTTGTTGAATCTCTGGTTTAAATCCAGACGTTCGGAGCCATGCATGCCTTCTGATAGTTACAGATGTATTAATTGTCCGTGCAGCTGTATCTGCAGCGTCCATGGAGGAGCGGATCTGGTTGTTGGAAATGGTCTGTCCCTCCTCAACCACTTGTTTTGCCCTATTTTGTAAGTCCTTGGGCAGATGTTCAATGAGATGTTGCATCTCGTCCCAGTGGGCTCTGTCATAGCGCGCAAGTAGTGCCTGTGAGTTCGCGATGCGCCACTGGTTTGCAGCTTGTGCTGCGACTCTTTTACCAGCTGCATCGAACTTGCGGCTTTCTTTATCTGGGGGTGGTGCATCTCCAGATGTGTGAGAGTTGGCCCTTTTCCTAGCTGCTCCTACAACGACAGAGTCTGGTGGCAGCTGTGTAGTGATGAAAGCCGGGTCTGTAGGAGGCGCCTTATACTTTTTTTCCACCCTTGGTGTGATTGCCCTACTTTTGACCGGCTCCTTAAAGATGTCTTTTGCGTGCCGGAGCATACCAGGGAGCATAGGCAGGCTTTGGTAGGAGCTGTGGGTGGAGGAGAGTGTGTTGAATAAGAAATCATCCTCGACCTGTTCTGAGTGGAGGCTTACGTTGTGAAATTGTGCTGCTCTAGCCACCACTTGAGAATACGCGGTGCTGTCTTCTGGTGGAGATGGCTTTGTAGGGTATGCCTCCGGACTGTTATCTGACACTGGGGCGTCGTATAGGTCCCATGCGTCCTGATCTTGGTCACCCTGGCTCATGGTGGTGTGATCTGGGGTGTGTGATGGAGTTTGTGCTGGTGAGACGTTAATCACAGGCGGAGGAGAGGGTGGTGGGGTAACTCTTTTCACCACTTTTGGTTGTGGTGTCTGTTCCGTCTGGAACTCCAACCTTCTCTTTCTCCTAATGGGGGGAAGGGTGCTTATTTTTCCTGTCCCCTGCTGTATGAAGATACGCTTTTGCGTATGGTCCACATCAGTTGCTTGCAGCTCTTCCTCAAACCTATGCTTCTGCATTTGGGAGGTTAGCGAGTGCTCTTCTGTATAAGAGCCTGAAGCTGGGTCGCTTGGTTTGTTTCGGCATCGAAACCCTGTCTGCGTGTTTTTTCGGCTCCGAGGTGACTCTTTTCTTTTTCGGGGCCGAAACCTCTCGGCGTCGATCTGTTTCGGTGCCGCTGTCTCGGCGTCGAGCCGTGTCGGCACCGGCATCTCGGTGTCGAGGCTTGTCTCCAGCACTTTCTCGGTCCCGAAAAGGCTGCGTGCCGGTGTCTCGACCGGAGTCGGACGATCTCGGCACTGTTTGGGCCTTTTTCGGTGCCGACGGGCGGTCACCGAATTTATGGGTCGAGCCATGGCCTGGTGGCAGTGGCGTCCCCTGGGCCTTGTAAATGTTCTTCTGAGTGGATTTCGACGTCTTACTCACGGTTTGTGTATCGTCGAATCCTTCGGAGTCTGAGTCTTGGATCGAGAAGGTACCTTCTTCTTCCTGTTCCTCGAACTCCCGTTGGGCTGTCGGTGCGGACGCCATCTGAAGTCTTCTGGCTCGACGGTCTCGGAGTGTTTTTCGGGACCGGAACGCACGACAGGCCTCGCAGGTGTCTTCGCTGTGCTCAGGTGACAGGCACAGGTTGCAGACCAAGTGTTGGTCTGTGTAAGGGTATTTATTGTGGCATTTGGGGCAGAAACGGAACGGGGTCCGTTCCATCGGCGTTCTTCAGCACGCGGTCGGGCCGACCAGGCCCCGACGGAGGATCGAAAAACTACCCCGAAGGGCACCGGAGCTCTTCGATCTTCGATGCGGTGTGGAATCTAAGTACGCCGATCCCGAACGCAACAATACCGACGAAAATCTTCCGAAATTAGCTAATTTTCCGTTCCGAAACTCGGAGCGACAGGAACACGTCCGAACCCGATGGCGGAAAAAAAACAATCGAAGATGGAGTCGACGCCCATGCGCAATGGAGACAAAAGGAGGAGTCACTCGGTCCCGTGACTCGAAAGACTTCTTCGAAGAAAAACAACTTGTAACACTCCGGCCCAACACCAGATGGCGAGCTATTGCAGAACATGCGTATCTACAGCGACAGATGCCATCGAACGTGAAGTTTCAACTGCGCCTCCGCCTGTGTTTTTAGCTACACCAGGAGATCCAATTATGTCCTAGGAAGATTGGCGAGAAGCCTTTGAAACATATTTCGAAGCTCTAGGAGAAGCTATTTTTGTGGCAAATAGAAAATTGGTTCTGTTAAAACATAGTTTAGGGGTGAAAGGAAGGAAAGTACTTAAAACATTGACTTCTGTCAATTTAAACATTGACTATGAAGAGGTTTCAGATGAGAAGAGGAGGATGTATACACCATAGCAATCAAAGATTTAGAAGAACATTATGGCAAAAAGGTTAGTGTGATGGTAGAACAGCACAAGTTTTTTTCGAGAACACAGGCATCCAATGAATCCATCGACCATTATGTAAGTGCATTGTCAATTACATGTAATTTCAGAGAATTACATGAAGAAATAATAAGGGACCAAGCAATTAATTGTAGTAAAAACATAAAAATACAAGAAAAGTTGTTGAGTTTAAAGGATCCATCGTTGGATAAAGCCATAATGGTTGCCAAACAGATTGAGGATACTACATGTTATGTGAAAGAGTTAGATTTTTTTTTTTTACATGATACAACATTGCAAGTAGTAAAAAAGGTGGGCAGGTATTTAAAAAAAATAATTAAAAAAATCGGGGAACAAAATTGAGAAAGTCATACGCTATAGGTGTACTAGTACCAAACACTTAGGGGGTCATTAACTCCTGCGGTCAGGTTGCTACCAGTGCGACCGCCGTCCCGCGGGCCCCATTACAAGTTACCTGCTGGGTCAGGAGACAGAATGAAAATGTCACTTACCCAGTGTACATCTGTTCGTGGCATCAGTCGCAGTAGATTCGCATGTTCTGCAATAGCTCGCCATCTGGTGTTGGGCCGGAGTGTTACAAGTTGTTTTTCTTCGAAGAAGTCTTTCGAGTCACGGGACCGAGTGACTCCTCCTTTTGTCTCCATTGCGCATGGGCGTCGACTCCATCCTCGATTGTTTTTCCCCGCAGAGGGTGAGGTAGGAGTTGAATTGTAGTAATAGTGCCCATGCAATGGAGTGACTAAGTATGCACTTATTTAAGGTTGAGATGATACATATATAAATAATTGAAGGTAACTTCCAAACTGCTACAGGCTCCCGGGGAGGCGGGTGGGCACATGCGAATCTACTGCGACTGATGCCACGAACAGATGTACACTGGGTAAGTGACATTTTCAGTTCGATGGCATCTGTCGCTGTAGATACGCATGTTCTGCAATAGACTAGTAAGCAGTTATTTCCCCAAAAGCGGTGGATCAGCCTGTAGGAGTGGAAGTAGTCTGAAATAATGTCCTTAATACAGCTTGACCTACTGTGGCTTGTTGTGCGGATAACACGTCTACACAGTAGTGCTTGGTGAATGTGTGAGGCGTAGACCATGTGGCTGCCTTACATATTTCTTGCATTGGGATGTTTCCTAGAAAGGCCATGGTAGCACCTTTCTTTCTGGTTGAGTGTGCCCTTGGTGTAATGGGCAGCTGTCGTTTAGCTTTAAGGTAGCAGATTTGGATGCATTTAACTATCCATCTGGCTATACCTTGTTTTGAAATTGGGTTTCCTGCATGAGGTTTTTGAAATGCAATAAAGAGTTGTTTAGTCTTTCTGATGTTCTTTGTTCTGTCAATGTAATACATTAATGCTCTTTTGACATCTAATGTATGTAGTGCCCTTTCAGCTACGGTATCTGGCTGTGGAAAGAACACCGGAAGTTCCACTGTTTGATTTAGATGGAACGGTGAAATAACCTTTGGCAAAAATTTAGGATTGGTCCTTAGGACGACTTTATTTTTGTGTAGTTGTATAAAAGGTTCCTGTATAGTAAACGCCTGAATCTCGCTTACTCTTCTCAGGGAAGTAATGGCGATGAGAAATGCCACCTTCCAGGTTAGGAACTGTATGTTGCAGGAGTGCATGGGTTCAAAAGGTGGACCCATAAGTCTAGTTAGGACAACATTTAGGTTCCATGAAGGAACAGGTAGTGTTCTTGGTGGTATAATTCTCCTAAGGCCCTCCATGAATGCTTTAATGACTGGTATTTTATATAGGGAAGTTGAATAGGTAGTCTGCAGGTATGCAGATATTGCTGCAAGGTGAATCTTAATGGAAGAGAAAGCTAGGTTAGATTTTTGTAAGTGAAGCAAGTAACCCACTACATGTTCTGGAGTTGTGTGTAATGGTTGTATTTGATTAATATGGCAGTAGCAAACAAACCTCTTCCATTTACTTGCATAGCAGTGCCTGGTGGATGGCCTTCTTGCTTGTTTTATGACTTCCATACATTCTTGGGTAAGTTGTAAGTGCCCGAATTCTAGGATTTCAGGAGCCAGATTGCTAGATTCAGCGATGCTGGATCTGGGTGTCTGATCTTTTGGTTGTGCTGTGTCAACAGATCTGGCCTGTTGGGCAATTTGATGCAGGGTACCACTGATAGGTCTAGCAGCGTTGTGTACCAGGGTTGCCTTGCCCAAGTTGGTGCTATCAATATGAGTTTGAGTTTGCTTTGACTGAGTTTGTTTACCAGGTAAGGAAGGAGAGGGAGAGGAGGAAAAGCGTAAGCAAATATCCCTGACCAGTTCATCCATAGGGCATTGCCTTGGGATTGTTTGTGTGGGTATCTGGATGCGAAGTTTTGGCATTTTGCGTTCTCCCTTGTCGCAAACAAGTCTATCTGAGGTGTTCCCCAGAGTTTGAAATAAGTGTTCAGTATTTGGGGGTGAATTTCCCATTCGTGGACCTGTTGGTGATCTCGAGAGAGATTGTCTGCGAGTTGATTTTGTATCCCTGGTATAAACTGTGCAATTAGGCGAATTTGGTTGTGAATTGCCCAATGCCAAATTTTTTGTGCTAACATGCTTAACTGCGTGGAGTGCGTCCCTCCCTGCTTGTTTAGATAATACATTGTTGTCATGTTGTCTGTTTTGACGAGAATGTATTTGTGAACTATTATTGGTTGGAAAGCTTTTAGTGCTTGAAAAACTGCAAGAAGTTCTAGGTGATTGATATGCAGTTTTGTTTGATGTACGTTCCATTGTCCTTGTATGCTGTGTTGATCGAGGTGTGCTCCCCACCCTGTCATGGAAGCATCTGTTGTTATTACGTATTGTGGCACTGGGTCTTGGAAAGGCCGCCCCTTGTTTAAATTTATGTTGTTCCACCACAGAAGCGAGAGGTAAGTTTGGCGGTCTATTAACACCAGATCTAGAAGGTGACCCTGTGCTTGAGACCACTGTGATGCTAGGCATTGTTGTAAGGGCCTCATGTGCAGTCTTGCGTTTGGGACAATGGCTATGCATGATGACATCATGCCTAGGAGTTGTAATACCATCTTTGCTTGTATCTTTTGTGTTGGATACATGCGTTGTATGATGGTGTTGAAATTTTGAATTCTTTGTGGACTTGGAGTGGCTACTCCTTTTGATGTGTCTATTATGGCTCCCAGGTATTGTTGTACCTTGCGTGGCCGAATCTTGGATCTTGTGAAATTGACGGTGAACCCTAGTTTGAAGAGGGTTTGTATGATATGATTTGTGTGATTTGAGCACTCTATTAACGAATGGGCCTTGATTAGCCAGTCGTCTAGATATGGGAACACATGTATTTGCTGCCTTCTGATGTGTGCAGCGACTACCGCTAGACATTTGGTAAAGACTCTTGGTGCGGTTGTTAATCCGAAAGGCAGTACCTTGAATTGGTAATGTATTCCTTTGAATACAAACCTTAGGTATTTCCTGTGCGATGGGTGAATTGGTATATGGAAATAAGCATCCTTGAGGTCTAAAGTTGCCATGTAGTCGTGCAGCTTTAGCAATGGCAATACTTCTTGTAGTGTGACCATGTGGAAGTGGTCTGATTTGATGAAAGTGTTGACTACTCTGAGGTCTAGGATTGGTCTCAGTGTTTTGTCCTTCTTTGGTATCAGAAAGTACAGTGAGTAAACTCCTGTGTTTATTTGTGTGTTTGGCACTAATTCGATTGCATTCTTTTGCAATAGTGCCTGCACTTCTATCTCTAGGAGATTGGAATGGTGTGTTGTTAAATTTTGTGCTTTTGGTGGTATGTTTGGAGGGAACTGTAGAAATTCTATGCAGTAACCATGTTGGATAATTGCTAGAACCCAAGTGTCTGTAGTGATTTTCTCCCATGCTCTGTAATAATGACCTATTCGTCCCCCCACTGGTGTTGTGTGGAGGGGGTGAGTGACATGTGAGTCACTGTTTAGTAGTAGGGGTTTTGGGGCTTTGGAATCTTCCTCTATTTCTAGGGAATTGCCCTCCTCTATATTGTCCCCGAAAACCTCCTCTATACTGTCCTTGGTAACTGGACGGTGTGGCTTGTGAGGTGCTGGCTTGTGTGCTTTGACCCCGAAACCCCCCTCGAAAGGGCGTTTTACGGAATGAGCTGTAATTCCCTCTGCTCTGCGGGGAGTAGAGTGCGCCCATGGCTTTGGCAGTGTCCGTATCTTTTTTGAGTTTCTCAATCGCTGTGTCCACTTCTGGACCGAACAGTTCTTTTTCATTAAAAGGCATATTGAGAACTGCTTGTTGAATCTCTGGTTTAAATCCAGACGTTCGGAGCCATGCATGCCTTCTGATAGTTACAGATGTATTAATTGTCCGTGCAGCTGTATCTGCAGCGTCCATGGAGGAGCGGATCTGGTTGTTGGAGATGGCCTGTCCCTCCTCAACCACTTGTTTTGCCCTATTTTGGAAGTCTTTGGGCAGATGTTCAATGAGATGTTGCATCTCGTCCCAGTGGGCTCTGTCATAGCGCGCAAGTAGTGCCTGGGAGTTCGCGATGCGCCACTGGTTTGCAGCTTGTGCTGCGACTCTTTTACCAGCTGCATCAAACTTGCGGCTTTCTTTATCTGGGGGTGGTGCATCTCCAGATGTGTGAGAGTTGGCCCTTTTCCTAGCTGCTCCTACAACAACAGAGTCTGGTGGCAGCTGTGTTGTGATGAAAGCCGGGTCTGTAGGAGGCGGCTTATACTTTTTTTCCACCCTTGGTGTGATTGCCCTACTTTTGACCGGGTCCTTAAATATGTCTTTTGCGTGCCGGAGCATACCAGGGAGCATAGGCAGGCTTTGGTAGGAGCTGTGGGTGGAGGAGAGTGTGTTGAACAGGAAATCATCCTCGACCTGTTCTGAGTGGAGGCTTACGTTGTGAAATTGTGCTGCTCTAGCCACCACCTGAGAGTACGCGGTGCTGTCTTCTGGTGGAGATGGTTTTGTAGGGTATGCCTCTGGGCTGTTATCTGACACTGGGGCGTCGTATAGGTCCCATGCGTCCTGGTCTTGGTCACCCTGGCTCATGGTGGTGTGAGCTGGGGAGTGTGATGGCGTTTGTGCTGGTGAAACGTTAATCACGGGCGGAGGAGAGGGTGGTGGTGTAACTCTTTTCACCACTTTTGGTTGTGGTACTTGTTCCGCCTGGAACTCCAACCTTCTCTTTCTCCTAATGGGGGGAAGGGTGCTTATTTTTCCTGTCCCCTGCTGAATGAAGATACGCTTTTGCGTATGGTCCGCATCAGTTGCTTGTAGCTCTTCCTCAAACCTATGCTTCTGCATTTGGGAGGTTAGCGAGTGCTCTTCTGTATAAGAGCCTGAAGCTGGGTCGCTTGCAGTTTGTTTCGGCGTCGAAACTGTGTCTGCGTGTTTTTTCGGCTCCGAGGTGACTTTTTTCCTTTTCGGTGCCGAAACCTCTCGGCGTCGATCTGTTTCGGTGCCGCTGTCTCGGCGTCGAGCCGTGTCCACACCGGCATCTCGGTGTCGAGGCTTGTCTCCAGCACTTTCTCGGTCCCGAGAAGGCTGCGTGCCGGTGTCTCGACCGGAGTCGGACGATCTCGGCACTGTTTGGGCCTTTTTCGGTGCCGACGGTCGGTCACCGATTTTATGGGTTGAGCCATGGCCTGGTGGCAGTGGCGTCCCCTGGGCCTTGTAAATGTTTCTTTGTGTGGTTTTCGACGTCTTACTCACGGTTTGTGTATCGTCGAATCCTTCGGAGTCTGAGTCTTGGATCGAGAAGGTACCTTCCTCTTCCTGTTCCTCGAACTCCCGTTGGGCTGTCGGTGCGGACGCCATTTGAAGTCTTCTGGCTCGACGGTCTCGGAGTGTTTTTCGGGACCGGAACGCACGACAGGCCTCGCAGGTGTCTTCGCTGTGCTCAGGTGACAGGCACAGGTTGCAGACCAAGTGTTGGTCTGTGTAGGGGTATTTATTGTGGCATTTGGGGCAGAAACGGAACGGGGTCCGTTCCATCGGCGTTCCTCAGCACGCGGTCGGGCCGACCAGGCCCCGACGGAGGATCGAAAAACTACCCCGAAGGGCACCGGAGCTCTTCGATCTTCGATGCGGTGTTGAATCTAAGTACGCCGATCCCGAACGCAACAATACCGACGAAAATCTTCCGAAATTAACTATTTTTTCCGTTCCGAAACTCGGAGCGACAGGAACACGTCCGAACCCGATGGCGGAAAAAAAACAATCGAGGATGGAGTCGACGCCCATGCGCAATGGAGACAAAAGGAGGAGTCACTCGGTCCCGTGACTCGAAAGACTTCTTCGAAGAAAAACAACTTGTAACACTCCGGCCCAACACCAGATGGCGAGCTATTGCAGAACATGCGTATCTACAGCGACAGATGCCATCGAACACAGTGTTTCTGCCCGCTGGCCCAGCGAGGATCAGCACACAACATTGACGTGGCTCATAATTGAGCCAGCAGCAATGTTCCGGTGAGTAGGGTGCAATAGCACCCGTTGGGCTTTTCACTGTCTGCGATGGGGCTGTCCATGAGGGCCCCTGCACTGCCCATGCCATGCCTGCACCCCGTCTCCGCCAGCTTTTACATGGCGGTGCAACCGGCATGTGAAAGCTGGCGGGGAGGGAAGGGTTGTAATCCCCTGGGCGGCACTGCATGCAGCTCTGCTTTGGCGGACTAGGACCACCAGCACCGCCAATCCCTACAGTGGAAGGCAACTGGCAGTTTTGCCGGAGTTCTTTTATTGTAGGAAAATGCCGGTTGATGTGTGTTGGATTGTTATAGAAGGAAGATGCTGTTAAAAATGGCTAGAGGTAAAAATGATTATTTAATATTGAATCTCTGTCATGATTAAAAACAAAAAAATAAATAATGAAGGGAAAAGAGGATAAGGTCTCGCCTCCCCTGCTTCAATCAAAAATCTAAAGTACGCTACCCTAAATTCTGGGAGTGCAGTGTAAGCAAGTACAGGAACCCCTATACTGCTTCTACATGAAGGTCAACATGTTTCTCGTTACAGAAGTCTATAAGATTTAATGCGATTAATCAGGACCAGAAAAAAACCTACCTAATCCTAATTGTCACAGTACCTATAGTGGGTATTGCAGTATTTTGAGGGAACCTAGAAAGTGAATATAAAAGAAAGTCAAGCAAACGCATATTGCACAACTCATATCATATATCGTGAAGCACACAGTGCAAAAAACACACATTGGTGACCTGTCCCCTATGTGATGTGCATGCCTGAAAAGGACGTTAACAACAAATAATGCACACATTAATTAGAATACAGTTGTGCTTACCCTCCCCGTATTAGGGGATGGGCCCCATCGGGTGCGCAACAAGTTACTGTGGTCCAAAAAGGTCTAAATACGAGATTAAGTCAAGTCACTATCAAGCAATAACAATATACAGGTTTGGTGACTATATTAACTGTTACACATAGCGAACAGAACTTGAATTTGTATGTAAATAAGTATAGGAAGCAATGTTGGATATATATATATATATATATATATATATATATATAGAAAATGTCACTTACCCAGTGTACATCTGTTCGTGGCATGAGACGCTGCAGATTCACATGCTGTGCATTATCCTCCCATCTAGTGTTGGGCTCGGAGTGTTACAAGTTGTTTTTCTTCGAAGAAGTCTTTGAGTCACAAGACCGAGGGACTCCTCCCTTTCGGCTCCATTGCGCATGGGCATCGACTCCATCTTAAATTGTTTCCCCCGCAGAGGGTGAGGTAGGAGTTGTGTATATAGTAAAAGAGCCCATGCAATGGAGTGAGTATGTATGTACATAATGTGTATAAAAATAGTATATATTTACAAATTTACAATTGTACAAGTTTCATCAACTTATAACGGCTACAGGCTCCCGGGGAGGCGGGAGGGCGCATGTGAATCTGTGATGTACACTGGGTAATTGACATTTTCCGTTCAATGGCATGTGTAGCTGCAGATACACATGCTGTGCATAGACTAGTAAGCAGTTATCTCCCCAAAAGCGGTGGCTTAGCCTGTAGGAGTTGAAGTTGTTTGAAATAATGTTCGGAATACAGCCTGTCCTACTGTGGCTTGTTGTGTTGTTAACACATCTACACAGTAATGTTTTGTGAATGTATGAGACGTGGACCATGTGGCTGCCTTACAGATTTCTGTCATAGGTATATTTCCTAGAAAGGCCATTGTGGCGCCTTTCTTCCTAGTGGAGTGCGCCTTTGGCGTAACAGGTAGATCTCTTTTTGCATTAATATAGCAGGTCTGAATACATTTCACTATCCATCTAGCAATGCCTTGTTTGGATATTGGATTTCCAGCATGAGGTTTTTGGAAGGCTACAAACAATTGTTTTGTTTTGCGAAACTGTTTTGTTCTATCAATATAATACATTAGTGCTCTTTTAATGTCTAACGTATGTAAGGCTCTTTCAGCTACTGAGTCTGGTTGTGGAAAAAAGACTGGGAGTGCCACTGTTTGGTTTAGGTAGAACGGTGATATAACTTTTGGTAAGAACTTGGGATTTGTACGGAGAACCACTTTATGTTTGTGTATTTGTATAAAGGGTTCTTGTATAGTAAATGTTTGTATTTCACTTACTCTTCTAAGAGATGTGATAGCTATTAGGAAGGATACTTTCCAGGTTAAGTATTGCATCTCACAAGAGTACATGGGTTCAAATGGTGGACCCATGAGTCGTGTTAATACAATATTGAGGTTCCACGAGGGAACTGGTGGTGTTCTTGGGGGTATGATTCTTTTTAAATCCTCCATAAATGCTTTGATGACTGGGATTCTAAAGAGTGATGTTGAATGTGTGATCTGCAGATAGGCAGATATTGCTGTGAGATGTATTTTAATGGAAGAAAAAGTTAGATTAGATTTTTGTAAGTGTAATAAGTAGATTACAATGTTTTTTGCGGAAGCCTGTAGTGGTTGAATTTGAATTATTATGGCAGTAATAGACAAATCTTTTCCATTTATTTGTGTAACAATGTCTTGTAGTTGGTTTTCTAGCTTGTTTAATGACCTCCATACATTCTTGTGTAAGGTCTAAATGCCCAAATTCTAAGACTTCAGGAGCCAGATTGCTAGACTGAGCGATGCTGGATTCGGGTGTCTGATCTGTTGTTTGTGTTGAGTTAACAGATCTGGTCTGGTTGGTAGTTTGATATGAGGTACTACTGACCGGTCTAGTAGTGTTGTATACCATGGTTGGCGAGCCCAGGTTGGTGCTATTAGTATTAGTTTGAGTTTGTTTTGACTCAATTTGTTTACCAGATACGGAAGGAGTGGGAGGGGGGAAAAGCGTAAGCAAATATCCCTGACCACGTCATCCATAACGCATTGCCCTCGGAGTGAGGGTGTGGATACCTGGACGCGAAGATTTGGCATTTTGCGTTTTCTTTTGTTGCGAATAGGTCTATTTGTGGTGTTCCTCAGCTTCAAAAGTAAGTTTGTAGTATCTGGGGATGAATTTCCACTTTGTGTGTTTGTTGGTGATCTCGACTGAGATTGTCGGCCAACTGGTTTTGAATTCCTGGGATGTACTATTAGGCGAATGTGATTGTGAATCGCCCAATGCCAAATCTTTTGTGCTAAGAGACACAGTTGTGATGAGTGTGCCCCTCCCTGTTTGTTTAGGTAATACATTGTTGTCATGTTGTCTGTTTTGACAAGAATGTGTTTGTGGGCTATTAGCGGTTGAAATGCTTTCAATGCTAGAAACACCGCTAACAGCTCTAAATGGTTTATATGAAATTGCCTTTGTTGAACGTCCCATTGTCCCTGTATGCTGTGTTGGTTGAGGTGTGCTCCCCACCCTATCATGGAAGCATCTGTTGTGATCACGTATTGAGGCACTGGGTCTTGGAATGGCCGCCCTTGGTTTAAATTTATAGGATTCCACCATTGAAGCGAGGAGTGTGTTTGGCGGTCTATCAACACTAGATCTTGAAGTTGACCCTGTGCTTGTGTCCACTGGGTTGCTAGACACTGTTGTAAGGGCCGCATGTGTAGTCTTGCATTTGGGACAATGGCTATGCATGAAGACATCATGCCTAGGAGTTTCATTACAAACCTCACTTGATAGTGTTGGTTTGGGTGCATGTTTAGTATTACATTTTGGAAGGCTTGTACCCTTTGTGGACTTGGAGTGGCAATCCCTTTTTGTGTGTTGATTGTTGCTCCTAGGTATTGTTGTATTTGACACGGATGTAGATGTGATTTTTGGTAGTTTATAGAGAATCCTAACTTGTGAAGGGTTTGTATGACCTAGTTTGTGTGTAGAAGACACTGTTGGTGAGTGCTGGTTTTTATTAATCAATCGTCCAAGTAAGGGAATTCATGCATGTGCTGTCTTCTGATGTGAGCAGCTACAAGACATTTTATGAATACCCTTGGAGCTGTTGTGATGCCGAACGGTAGCACTTTGAATTGGTAATGCACGCCTTGGATTACGAACCTCAAGTATTTCCTGTGGGAAGGATGCATGGGTATGTGGAAATAAGCATCTTTGAGATCTAATGTTGACATGTAGTCCTGTTGTTTGAGCAAGGGAATCACGTCTTGGAATGTCACCATGTGAAAATGATCTGATTTGATGTAATGATTTAGTGTTGAGGTCTAATATGGGTCGCAGTGTTTTGTCCTGTTTTGGAATTAGGAAATTCAGGGAGTAAACACCTGTTCCTTTTTGATGGTTGGGCACTAGTTCTATTGCTTCCTTTTGTAACAATGCTTGGACTTCTAGTTGTAACAGATCTAAGTGTTGTTTGGACATGCTGTGTGCTCTTGGAGGCACATGTGGTGGCAAATGTAGAAATTCTATGCAATATCCATGTTGGATAATGTCTAGGACCCACGCGTCCGTAGTTATGTGTTCCCAGTTTTGGTAATTATCTGTGAGCCTCCCCCCCACTGATGATGTGTGGTGGGAGATTGTGACGTTGGAGTCACTGTTAAGTTTGTGGGGTTTTTGGGCTTTGGAATTTGGAATTTGTTTTAGGGAACTGTCCACCCCTATATTGTCCCCAAAAACCTCCTCTCTGATATTGGCCCTGGTATGTGGGTCTGACTTGTGAGGTGGAATGCTCTCTGGTTTGGGCCCGAAACCCCCCTCTAAAGTGTGGCTTCCTTAAAGTGCCTCTGCTCTGTGGGGAGTAGAGCGCGCCCATGGCTTTGGCCGTGTCAGTGTCTTTCTTCAGTTTGTCTATCGCTGTATCCACCTCCGGCCCAAACAATTGTTGTCCGTTAAAAGGCATATTCAGCACAGCCTGCTGGATTTCTGGCTTAAATCCGGAGGTACGTAGCCACGCGTGTCTCCGAATGGTTACCGCTGTGTTTACTGTCCTGCCGACCGTGTCTGCTGAGTCCATAGCCGTCCTTATTTGGTTGTTGGAGATAGTTTGGCCCTTCTCGACAACCTGTTAGGCACATTTCTGGAACTCTTTGGGAAGGTGTTGAATGAAATGTTGCATTTCGTCCCAATGTGCCCTGTCGTATCGTGCCAGTAGAGCTTGCGAATTGGCAATTCGCCAGTGATTGGCTGCCTGTGCTGCCCACCCTTTTGCCTGCTGCATCAAATTTCCAACTTTCTTTGTCGGGTGGTGGTGCGTCTCCAGAAGTTTGTAAGTTTGCCCTTTTCCGGGCTGCTCCTAATACCACCAAATCAGGAGTTAACTGTTGTGTATTGTACACAGGGTCCGTAGGGGAAGGTTTATATTTCTTCTCCACCCTAGGTGTGATGGCTCTGCTCTTGACTGGGTCTTGAAACACCTGTTTGGCGTGTTTTAACATGCCTGGTAACATTGGCTAACTTTGGTATTGGCTGTGCGTAGATGACAGGGTATTGAACAAGAAATCATCTTCTATGGGCTCTGCATGCAATGCCACGTTATGGAAAGTAGCTGCCCTGGAAACCACCTGCATGTAAGCAGTACTGTCCTCAGGTGGTGGTGGCCTTGCCGGGTAGCAATCCGGACTATTATCTGAGACCGGTGCATCATACAAATCCCATGCATCTGGGTCATCTTGGCTCATCCCTGTGTGCGTTTGTGACTGCATCATTGGGGGTGTTGCTACTGGGGACAGATGCGGCGAGTGCGGTGGCGATGGCTGTGGAGAAAACTGTGGTGGTGTTTTTTCTTTAGCCACTTTTGCTTTTGGCTGCATTTCCGCCTCATGGAATGCAAGCTTCCGCTTCATCTTTATTGGAGTAAGAGTTCTGATTTTCCCCGTGTCTTTTTGTATATAGAGCCTCCTCTGGGTATGGTCTGGCTCTCCCATGCCCAGTTCTTGTTCAAACCTGTGGCCTTGTAATTGTGAGGAAAGGCCCTGTTCGTCTGTATAGGAGCTGTGTTTCGGCTCTGAGGCTGCATGTTTCGGCACCGAAACCTTTTCGGCAGTCTTTTCCGGTTTCGAGGAAACCCTTTTGGCTTTCGGGGTGCAAATCTCTCGGTGTCGAGTCTGGTCGGACCCAGTATCTCGGTGCTGAGTCTGTTCGGAGCCGGTATCTCGACCGGAGTCAGATGTCTTCGGCTGCTGGGAGGCCTTTTTCGGTGCCGATGTTTGGTCACCGTGTTTTCGGGTAAAGCCATGGCCTGTTGGCGGTGGCGTCCCCTGGGCCTTCATGATTTTCGAGAGTGAGTTTTTGCCAGGGCTGGTTTACTCACGGTTTGTTGCCTCGTCGGCTGCTCACTCCCGGGCTCGTCCGAGTCCGAATCTGGAATGGTGAAAGTCTCCTCTTCTTCGAAGTCGGGGTGTCCGGCCGGTGTCGACGCCATTTGAAGTCTTCGAGCTCTACGATCCCGCAGTGTCTTCTTGGATCGAAATGCCCGACAGGCCTTGCACGTATCCTCTTTGAAGCAGAAGGGGGTCCGTTCCATGAGCCTTGAAGATGGCCGAGGAGTGGAAGCCCCGAAGGGCCGCCGGAGCTCTTCTTTCTTCAGTGTTGATGTGCTAGCACTAACCCGGTACCGAGCGCAAACAATACTGTCAAATTTTCCGATTGCTCACTATCTTTTCCGAACCGGAACACGGAGTGAAGAGGAACACGTCCAAACCCGATGGCGGAAAAAAAAACAATCTAAGATGGAGTCGACGTCCATGCGCAATGGAGCCGAAAGGGAGGAGTTACTCGGACTCGTGACTCGAAAAGACTTGTTCGAAGAAAAACAACTTGTAACACTCCGAGCCCAACACTAGATGGCAGGATAATGCACAGCATGTGTATCTGCAGCTACACATGCCATCAAACATATATAACAAAAAAAACTAATATTTAATTATATGTTTTTGTTTGGGAAGGAAGATATGCTGTTTTGTGCAAAGTTATGTTGGTAGAGCATGCAGTATCTTAGCAACGTGTTCCTGGGAAGTGGAGTTTAGAATGTCCAGGTTAAAGGATGCAAAGGCAGATGATGGAGGTTTGCCATGGCTGGTCGATTTTTTATGCTGGAAATAAGCTGAAGAAACCAGGAATGTTGGGCAGTGATCAGTGAAGGGTCCCTTAGGGCAGCACAATACATGCTGCAGCCCTTAGGGACCTTCCCTGGCCACAGAGCCCTTAGAACCACTGGTACCTTTTACAAGGGACTTAGCTGTGTGCCAACTGTGGGAAAAATGGTATAGTTCATACCAGGCAAAAAGTGTGGGGGGGTAACCATGCCAAAATGGGCACTTTCCTACAATGCCTTTGAAATCTCAGTGTGGCATCAGATGACCTTGAGTATATGTCAGTTCAGGTTCTGAAATAGGCATCGCCACTGGATCGTCCTCCGGGGACAGCACTGGGGTGGCTGGAACCGGTGTGGATTGTGAGGTTGGAGTGGAGATCTGTACAGGAGTCGGTATGAGCCTGCTAATGGGTCCTAAGGGGACAGACGGCCTTGATCTACTGCTGGGTCAAAGATGGCCGAAGAAACTCCCGCGAGTCAGCACCAACCAAGGAATATGTTCCATGGCCAAAGGCCCTGCTGGAGTGAGACTTGAATATTGATGCCCTTACGCCTTCTCTTTGGAGTCAGAGTGGCAGGATGGGGTAGAGTTCCGCTTCCCTGTGTTACGTTGTGCTTAGGTTTCAACTAAATGGAGGACTTCAAGAGGGAAGTGGGGTGGTTGCGGGAGCAGCTCCATGTCCGGAACCAAGATTAAGTCTGCAACTTGGAGATGCCAGCCAAAGAATCACAGATATGAAATGTGGGAAGGAAAATTCAACAAAATTGTATCCAAATGTTTAATACTGTGGGAGTCTAACATGTGGACTCAGTGAAAAGGCCCCCTTCTGGTCCATCATTTTCATCAGTAGCAAAATGGATACCTGCAATATCTCTGACCAAGATTAAAGGAAATGAACTAGGACCTGAAGAGGACTTTGCAACTTAAAATCTATTTAAGGCTAACCTGACATATTGATTTCAGTTGAGCTGGAGATTGGTGCTTCATTGCAGTTAAACAAATAAGTGACCACTGTCAAGGACCTAATCATTTATTGCAAGTTGAGAAGCACTAGATATTGTGAAAACAAATGGGTGGCATGATTTGGAAGTTGTTTACAGAGGTCCGCAGAGGAACGAACATGAATTCAGTGTAGTGGAAAGAGCATAAACATTTACTGAAAAGCATTGACACTGTGTGAGTTGAAGATCCTGAGGAGTATCAATGATATCAGTAGGCAAGTCATCTGAAACTAGACTAACATTAGCAATCTAAAATCCTAGAGCGTAGAAAAAGTAGCCACAGTGCCAAACTATCCTATCTAGTGAATACTCCTTTACGTAGTGCTACTTGCTCTATGGCCAGGATCAGCAATCAAAACCTAGTAGAGGAGCTCCTGTTTAGTCCCAAATGACACCACTGGGCAGTCCGGACTAGAAGGTGAACTAAACAGTCAAATAAATTTCTATGTGAGGTCTTGGACAGGCCCTTATAACTGAGTGTTAACAGAGGAAAAGTTATCACTGCAGCTCAGAAGCTGGGGTTGCCCCTCTTTTCTATTCAGAAGAACATGGGCACAAAGTGGACTGCATCATATAGTTGAGGTAGGAGTTACAGGCTCTAGTTTGACTGCCACAGTGGCGATGAAGTTGCTCTCCATGTGATCACATTAAGGGTGCCTGCATACTTCCTTTTGGTGTAGTGATCAGATTTAGCACAGCACACCTCAGTAGATGTCAAGGATCTGCAATTTGTAGAGGTAAGATTGATCCCAAGCCACTAACTTCTTTCAACATGTAGGGTCATAACTGGTGTGTTTGACTGCATGAATGCAGTTAATAAAGTCTTGCGCATTCTTTTGAGGTTCCATGAGATTAACCTCATTGGAATAAAGACTGTACAAGTTGAAAATAAATGAAAAAACAGATTGTCCAGGTGTCCATGGTTAAGGAAGAAACGGTACACATGTCTGAGGTATGCTTAGTAAGCATCTAATGTACTAGCTGCACTGGTAATTCCAGCGGTGCAGCTGGGTCTCTCTAGTGCTTCATTCTATGCTTCGTTTGCCCAGATAGGTAGCTATTGTAAAATAAACCTGCAGGTAGAGTTATGTAATGGATGGAGGAAGTAGCTCATTCAATATTTAAGATAATGGATATTTAAGACCAATGCACATACCTTCCAAAGTAATACAGTCCATATTGAAAGCTCTAGCAAGTTGTGTAGATACTTCCATGCTACGGCAAATCAGTGTTTTCCCAAACACATGCTTGAATGCTTTATCAAATCTTGAGTTGTACCTCAGTTTACTAATCATGGGGATAGCGTCCTGAAAACAGAAAAAAGATTGACACGAATGAATTGATAATCAACATGGAGGTGTTAAAAAATATATATATATTAAGAAGATCTAAATTACCATTTCCACAAGCACTGCTTTGGGTGGGTGGTTGGAGGTCTGGGGTGGGGGTGGTGTTAGAGGGTGACAGAATGGGATCTTCAACCTATGTTTCCCTTTGCTGTGGTAAGAGAATATTTACCTACATCACTTTATCGTCCTTCTATTTTAAGTTCATAAAACAAACATCACAAAACTGAAGAAATAGAAGAATAGTTTTTAAAAGAAGACTTACTCAGTAACAAACACTTCTCATTTAATCTTTGAATAGCTTCAAGTTTATAGGTGTATAACCAGCCTAGCTATCACTTTGCCAAGACCTTTTGGAAGGTTCCTTAAACAATAACACAAGCAAACCTTTTCTTTAATCAGTCCAGACTTGAATGGCGCCGTTTTGAACACATTTTTGTTCCTTTTGTATTCATATTTTATACTGCTTGCATTACTAACAGGTAAACATTTTCTATATACTGCAACACTGCAAAGGGGTAGATCATCTTACAAAATATTAAACAACTTCTATATAGAATATGGTTAGACTATATTTTCAGGTTCAGAGGAAGGCAGGACCTAAGCACCTATAAATAAATATGCAGTTTATGTATTTTCTATAACAATGGAGGTTTTTAACAAAAGCTGACTCCTAAAACAACGATAAACTTGAATTATTAAGAATGTATTTCTGCCCTCACAATTTGAAGGGATAATTATTTTAAGATATCAGATAGATGTACAGTGAAGGAGAAATCACGATGGTAAGTTCATGGAATAATCATCCTACACAGTAACATCCAAAGTGTAAGTGTGATAATCACGCAATCCATAATTCAGAATAAGTAATATTATAAGTACCCATAAAGGAGACATTGGATGCCTGAAGAAGAGAACATTATTGCAATACAGAGAGAGTTTGCAACCTACTGGTAAACAAAAAAGGACTGGGAAAAAGACCCAGCAAGACAACAAGCTGCATCACCTTACCAGGGGAGTTTATGCTGCCCAGTAATAAAATCTAAAATCAGATTCAATCCCACCATGACTAAGACATAATCTTAGCTTCTCTAACTGGCTTGCTTATTCAGCAGTTAATAGCTACTAAGCAGCTTATAATAAGCACTTGCAAAGCCAAAATGCCAGGTTTTGGTTTTTTTTTCTTTTTTTTTACCAACCAGCATTTGTGAATGACTGTATATATGCACTGGTATATTACAATCAGACACACTGACTTTGTCAATGGCTTTTTCAATGCTTCTATCTCTTAACATAGAGAATGAAAGAACTGTGTCCATAAACGGTCTCAATCTAAGGGACTCTCAAGGCAGGCCTAAAAGAATAAGGAAAATGTTGCTTACCCAGAAGCCATCTGTTTGGGTGCAGAAGTGTGCGTGTTGAACAAGTTACTTACCTTCGGTAACAAGGTATCTGGTATCTAGCTGCAGATTTCTTATCTTAGAATTCCCTGGCGTCAGCTTTGAATCCAGAGTTCTTTTCTGAGCAGTACCCTGAACGTGTGCCGTTGGGCGGCGTTGTTCGGATCCGCGGGCGACTAGCTCCACGTGCGTCGACCAGCTCCGCGTGTGTCGTCAGCGTCGTTGGAGCCGTCTATGACGTCACGGTTGTCTATATAGACGCCGTCCCGGCGCGAGTACGTCAGTTCTTTTCCACAACTTCCCACGCCAGAAGCGCAGAGTCATGGAAGAACCAACCATTATGCATTTTACCTTTTTGACTGTTTGGAGTAAAAATACTTTCATGCCTATAAGAAAGGCAAAAACTGGCAAGATCAAAAATATACATATGTACACATAAATATATATATATATATATATATATATATATATATATACATACATATCTACATGAGAAAATTTTCCCCAGAGCAGGGAGGCTTGGGCGGGTGTAAGGAATCTGCAGCTAGATAGAGTCTCTACCAGATACCTTGTTACCGAAGGTAAGTAACTTGTTCATCTGATAGAGACTTCTAGCTGCAGCTTCCTTACCTTAGAATAGATACCCAAGCTATAACCCATGGCGGTGGGTCTGAAGGAGATTTTTTTTTTATACTAGGAAGTCCTGCAAGACAGAACGGGCAAAATGCCCCTCTCGTCTCACCTGGCTATCCAGGCAGTAGTGTTTCGCAAACGTGTGAAAAGAACCCCACGTTGCAGCCTGACAGATATCCACCACCGGTACGCCACGTGCTAACGCAGTGGTAGCAGCTTTCCCCCTAGTAGAATGAGCTCTCAAGCCCTCGGGAGGCTGCTTCTTCGCCAAAGCGTAGCATATTTTTATACAGAGAACGACCCAGCGCGAAATGGATTGTTTCTGCACTGCCCGACTGTAGGAAGTTGGCTCTGTATGTACTATTTCAAAGTAAGAAATAGCATGCGCAGAGTCCAAGGGTTCCCCTTAGAGGCAAGATAGTGGCAAAAAGAGATAATTCTAATGCTCTATTTTGTGGTAGTGTGGTCGAGCAGTAGGCTTATCAGAGGGTAGTGTTAAGCATTTGTAGTACACACACAGGCAATAAATGAGGAACACACACTCAAAGACAATTCCAGGCCAATAGGTTTTTGTATAGAAAAATATATTTTCTTAGTTTATTTTAAGAACCACAGGTTCAAGATTTTACAAGTAATACTTTAAATGAAAGGTATTTCACTTAGGAACTTTGAATTAGCAAAATAGCATATACAGTTTTCACACAAATGGCAAATAGCTATTTTAAAACTAGACAGTGCAATTTTCAACAGTTCCTGGGGGAGGTAAGTGTTTGTTAGTTTTGCAGGAAAGTAAACCACCTAAAGGGTTCAAAGTTGGGTCCAAGGTAGGCCACCGTTGGGGGATCAGGGCATCACCAAAGTTACCACACCAGCAGCTCAGGGCCGGTCAGGTGCTGAGGTCAAAGTGGTGCCCAAAACGCATAGGCTTCAATGGAGAAGGGGGTGCCCCGGTTCCAGTCTGCCAGCAGGTAAGTACCCGCGTCTTCGGAGGGCAGACCAGGGGGGTTTTGTAGGGCACCTGGGGGGGGTCACAAGTCAGCACAAAAAGTACACCCTGAGCGGCACGGGGGCGGCCGGGTGCAGTGTGCAAACAGGCGTCGGGATCGCAATGTAATCCAATGGGAGACCAAGGGGTCTCTTCAGCGATGCAGGCAGGCAAGGGGGGGGGGGGGGCTCCTCGGGGTAGCCACCACCTTGGCAAGTGAGAGGGCCACCTGGGGGTCGCTCCAGCACTGGAGGTCGGATCCTTCAGGTCCTGGGGGCTGCGGGTGCAGTGTCCCTACCAGGCGTCGGGTCATTGAAGCAGGCAGTCGTGGTCAGGGGGAGCCTCTGGATTCCCTCTGCAGGCGTCGCTGTGGGGGCCTAGGGGGGTCAACTCTGGCTACACATGGGCTCGCAGTCGCCGGGGAGTCCCCCCTGTAGTGTTTGTTCTCCACAAGTCGAGCCAGGGGCGTCGGGTGCAGAGTGCAAAGTCTCACGCTTCCGGCGGGAAACGTATGTTCTTTCAAAGTTGCTTCTGTGTTGCAAAGATGCTTCTTTCTTGGAGCAGAGCCACTGTCCTCTGGAGTTCTTGGTCCTTTTAGATGCAGGGTAGTCCTCTGAGGCTTCAGAGGTCGCTGGACCCTGTGGAACGCGTCGCTGGAGCAGTTCTTTAGAAGTGGGGAGACAGGCCGGTAGAGCTGAGGCCAAAGCAGTTGGTGTCTCAGTCTTCTCTGCAGGTTTTTCAGCTCAGCAGTCCTTCTTCGTCTTAGGTTGCAGGAATCTATTTGGCTGTGTTCTGGGAGCCCCTAAATACTCAATTTAGGGGTGTGTTTAGGTCTGGGGGGTTAGTAGCCAATGGCTACTAGCCCTGAGGGTGGCTACACCCTCTTTGTGCCTCCTCCCTGAGGGGAGGGGGGCACATTCCTATCCCTATTGGGGGAATCCTCCATCTGCAAGATGGAGGATTTCTAAAAGTCAGAGTCACCTCAGCTCAGGACACCTTAGGGGCTGTCCTGACTGGCCAGTGACTCCTCCTTGTTTTTCTCATTATCTCCTCCTGGACTTGCCGCCAGAAGTGGGGGCTGTGTCCAAGGGGGCGGGCATCTCCACTAGCTGGAGTGCCCTGGGTCACTGTAACACGAAGCCTGAGCTTTTGAGGCTCAATGCTAGGTGTTGCAGTTCCTGCAGGCAGGAGGTGTGAAGCACCTCCACCCAGAGCAGGCTTTTGTTTCTGTCCTCAGAGAGCACAAAGGCCCTCACCACATGGGGTCAGAAACTTGTCTCTCAGCAGCAGGCTGGCACAGACAAGTCAGTCCTGCACTGAACAATTGGGTAAAATACAGGGGGCATCTCTAAGATGCCCTCTGTGTGCATTTTTTAATAAACCCAACACTGGCATCAGTGTGGGTTTATTATTCTGAGAAATTTGATACCAAACTTCCCAGTATTCAGTGTAGCCATTATGGAGCTGTGGAGTTCGTTTTTGACAAACTCCCAGACCATATACTCTTATGGCTACCCTGCACTTACAATGTCTAAGGTTGTGCTTAGACACTGTAGGGGCATAGTGATCATGCACCCATGCCCACACCCACCCTGCCTTAGGGCTGTAAGGCCTGCTAGAGGGGTGACTTACCTATGCCATAGGCAGTGTGAGGTTGGCATGGCACCCTGAGGGGAGTGCCATGTCGACTTAGTCGTTTTCTCCCCACCAGCACACACAAGCTGGCAAGTAGTGTGTCTGTGCTGAGTGAGGGGTCCCTAGAGTGGCATAATCTACAAGTAGGCACTTTGCAAAAAACACCTCTGTTTTCAGTCAAATAATTTGATGTGTCCACATTGTGTTTTGGGGCATTTCCTGTCGTGGGCGCTAGGCCTACCCACACAAGTGAGGTATTATGTTTATCGGGAGACTTGGGGGAACATAGAATAGCAAAACAAGTGTTATTGCCCCTTGTCTTTCTCTAAGGTTTTTCTTTCCAAATATAAGAGCGTGTGTAAAAAAGACGTCTATTTGAGAAATGCCCTGTAATTCACATGCTAGTATGGTCACCCCGGAATTCAGAGATGTGCAAATAACCACTGCTCCTCAACACCTTATCTTGTGCCCATTTTGGAAATACAAAGGTTTTCTTGATAGCTATTTTTCACTCTTTATATTTCAGCAAATGAATTGCTGTATACCCGGTATAGAATGAAAACGCACTGCAGGGTGCAGCTCATTTATTGGCTCTGGGTACCTAGGGTTCTTGATGAACCTACAAGCCCTATATATCCCCGCAACCAGAAGAGTCCAGCAGACGTAACAGTATATTGCTTTAAAAAAATATGACAATGCAGAAAAAAGTTACAGAGTAAAACATGCAGAAAAAATGCTGCTTTTTTCACCTCAATTTCAATATTTTTCTTTTTCAGTTGTTATTTTCTGTAGGAAACCCTTGAAGGATCTACACTAATTACCCCTTGCTGAATTCAGAATTTTGTCTACTTTTCAGAAATGTTTAGGTGTCTGGGATCCAGCATTGGTTTCACGCCCATTTCTGTCACTGACTGGAAAGAGGCTGAAAGCACACAAAAAAATCGTAAAAATAGGGTATGTCCCAGTAAAATGCCAAATTTGTGTTGAAAAATTGGGTTTTCTGATTCAAGTCTGCCTGTTCCTGAAAGCTGGTGATTTTAGTACCGCAAACCCTTTGTTGATGCCATTTTTAGGGGAAAAAACACAAGCCTTCTCCTGCAGCCACTTTTTCCCATTTTTTTGAAAAAAACGAAATTTTCACTGTATTTTGGCTAATTTCTTGTCCTCCTTCAGGGGAACCCACAAAGTCTGGGTACCTCTAGAAAAAAAGGACGCAAATTTGGCTTGGCTAGCTTATATGGACAAAAATTTATGAGGGCCTAAGCGCGAACTCACCCAAATAGCCCAAAAAAGGCCTGGCACAGGAGGGGGAAAAGGCCTGGCAGCAAAGGGGTTAAGGGAGGTTATGGACAGTACCGGAGTTCTTGAGACCCCTTTTAAATATAATTAAAGATTTGTATTCCGAGAATTATGCTATAGTTCGATGGGGAACAAAAGGAGAACTAACGAGATCCCAATATGCAGAGGGGTGAGGCAGGGTTGTGAGCTGATCCCTACACTTTTCCTATTATTTATTAATGCTTGCACTACTCACTTATTGAATTGTGTTAACGATGCACCCAAGTTAGGTGGGGTAAAGACACCGTGTTTGCTGTTTGCTGATGATACTTTGTTATTATCGCAAACCGCTTCTGGCCTTGCTAACCTACTTGAGAAATTTATGGCCTTTTGTAAGAACCATGGTCTGGAAATTAATACATCCAAAACCCAATATATGGTTTTTGGCGACAAAAAATACAAAATGAGGAAACAGATATTTTTGGATGGGGAAGCCCTAGAAAGAGTGCCAGATTTTGACTATCTGGGAGTTAGATTGGAGCACTCGCATAAATGGCCGGCCCATATATCGAGGTCCTTCTCGAGTCTGAAACAAAAGTCTGGGGGTATTTTAAGATCTGCTGCTAGATCCCACAGATTTGCTATCACACCTGCAATAGAAATATACAAGGCCCAAGCGGGGTGGGGGGGCATTATATGGTGCTGTGTTATGGGGAAACAGTGACTTTAAGGACTTAAAGAGAGGGGAAAACTTTTTCATAATAGCTTTATTAAACATACCTGTAAGTTCCCTCACATTGCCTATTCTGATGGATTTACATTTACATTCCATCGCCCACATAGCTGCCCTAAGGTCCTTACTATACGGGATTAGAATTTAGCCTCTGGATATTTTTGTCCCATATAGAACATGGCTGAGCACCTTATTGAATATGCAAGCAACCAAAAAAATCCCAGGGTGTAGTTACGTTGAAAACAATTTTACCAAACTCGGGTTGGGTGTTTATTGGTCAGACCCTTCCCATCTTCCAAAAAACGCCATGCAGGTCGTAAAGGATGCATATTGGCTATAACTACAATTAGAAAAGTTAGCAGAGAAGTCTTCGTTTAGTTTGACGGATAGTTTTATTTCAGCCAAATTCCATTATAAATTTGAGCATTATATGGACTTGATTTTATCTCCTTCAGCACGTGCACTTTACATTAGATTCAGATTATGATCCATACCACTACGCACTTTTACTTGTAAATGGACACAAAATGAAACGTCCCTAGATCTGTGTCCAATGGAATGTGGAACTGCTGAGTATATTACCCATGTTCTTTTTCATTGCCCTGCATATACAAGACGGAGGGCCCGTTGGATTTTACCACTCTGCAGATCCATGGGTTTTATGAATCGGTCCCTAGCAATCAGAATTTGCAAAACCAACCCTCATGGGATTGTGGCATGCGCACTGGCAACATTTTTAGAGGTAATCTGGCATATTAGAGCAAAATCTTGGGGGGACATTTTATAATGTATTGTATTGAAGTTGATTTGAGTTTAGCATTTAGCATTTTTATGGATTGTTGGACTTTTGCTTATGCAGGGTCATCCCCAGTCTTTTTGCCTCCTGCCTCCTATTTTTTTCTGACCTGTTGCTGTTGGCTTTTCAACTCTGAGCACTTTACCACTGCTAACCAGTGCTAAAGTGCATATGCTCTCTGTGTAAATTGTATGTAATTGGTTCTCCATGATTGGCATATTTGTTTTACTGTTAAGTCCCTAGTAAAGTGCACTAGAGGTGCCCAGGGCCTGTAATTCAAATGCTACTAGTGGGCCTGCAGCACTGGTTGTGCCACCCACATAAGTAGCTCTGTAATCATGTCTCAGGCCTGCCACTGCAGTGTCTGTGTGTGTATTTTTACACTGTAAATTCGACTTGGCAAGTGTACCCACTTGCCAAGCCTAAACCTTCCCTTTTCTTACATGTAAGGCACCCCTAAGGTAGGCCCTAGGTAGCCCCAAGGGCAGGGTGCAGTGTATGGATAAGGTAGGACATATAGTAATGTGGTTTATATGTCCTGACAGTGAAATACTGCCAATTTCGTTTTTCACTGTTGCAAGGCCTGTCTCTCTCATAGGATAATATGAGGGCTACCTTTAAATATGATTAAAGTGTAGATTCCCCTAGAGAGTAGATGGACATGTGGAGTTTGGGGTCCCTGAACTCACAATTAAAAAATACATCTTTTAGTAAAGTTGATTTTAAGATTGTGCGTTTGAAAATGCCACTTTTAGAAAGTGAGCATTTTCTTGCTTAAACCATTCTGTGACTCTGCCTTGTTTGTGGATTCCCTGTCTGGGTCAGTTTGACAGTTGGTTGTTTTTCACCTCACACCAGACAGTGACACAAAGGGAGCTGGGGTGTAACCTGCATTTCCTGATTAGACATCTCTGCTAGGAGGGAGGGGTGGAGTGGTCACTCATCTGAAAGGACTGTGCCTGCCTCTAACAATGCCGGCTCCAACCCCCTGGTGTGTGTCTGAGGCCTTGCCTGGGCAAGGCAGGATTTCACAAGTAGGTGTGAGTCCCCTTTGAAGAAAGGTGACTTCAAAGACTAAAATGGGTATAAGAAGGGCACCCAAATCTACAGACTTTAGAAACACTTCTGGAACCAAGAGGAACCTCTGCCTGGAGAAGATCTGATAGCTGAGGAAGAAGTGCTGCCCTGCCTGTGACTGTGCTTTGTGGAGCTTTCCTGCAGTGCTGCTTCTGCCAGAGTAAGAGGGCAAAGACTGGACTTTGTGTGCCTTCCATCTTGTGAAGAAATCTCCAAGGGCTTGAGTTAGAGCTTGCCTCCTGTTGTTTGAAGTCTCAGGGACAGCAAAGACTTCTCTCTGCCAGCACCTGGAGTCTCTGGAGAGACTCCTGCTCTGACAAGTGGTGCCCTGTCCAGTCCCTGGGCCCTTGAAAGGAAAGCTGGTGGAAATCCAAGGAAATCGACTTCGGACGACTCCGGACCGACGCCGCTGCTGAATCCGGTAACGCCGCCTGCACCTGACGCCGTGACCTTTGCTGGAACGCGACACTCTTCGCAGGCCCGTCGCCGCAGCCGCCCCGCTGAAGTCCGCGACTCCGTGGAAGTCGCTGCACCACGTCGTGACCGACGCCGCTTGAAGTGCATGGATTCAACGTTTCGCACAGATGCCGCGATTCCTGACTTCACGCCTCGGCTTGTTTTCACTCTTCACCAAAGGTACTGTACTTGGGGGTCTACACGACTCAGTGTCCGGCGCCGCTGGTGTCGGCTTGTTGGGATCGACTCCGTCACGACGCCGTGTTAACATCTCATTGAAGCATTTTTGTTTCTAAGCGCTATTTTTGAGTTTAATCTTTAAAAATTCATAACTAGACCTGTGTATGTTGGATTGTTGTAGTTTTGGTCTTGTTTTGTTTAGATAAATATTTCCTATTTTTCTAAACCTGTGTTGTGTCATTTTGTAGTGTTTTCATTAAGTTACTGTGTGTGTTGGTACAAATACTTTACACCTAGCACTCTGAAGTTAAACCTACTGCTCTGCCAAGCTACCAAGGGGGTAAGCAGGGGTTAGCTGAGGGTGATTCTCTTTTACCCTGACTAAAGTGAGGGTCCTTGCTTGAACAGGGGGTAACCTGACTGTCAATCAAAGACCCCATTTCTAACATGGATATTTGATGAATATTTAGCATTGAATTGAGAATAAGAACATAGCTCCTGTGTGAGGTTATGCGTTTAAGACCTGGTCTAAATGTTAACTTATTTATATTGCATTGTATTTTTATTTTTTATTGTTGTTCTAGATGCTGTCTACGATATCTAGTGCTAAATGGATGTCCAACAATATTATCTTGAGGATGTCACCTTGCCCTTTTTTTAATTTGTATTTAAGTGCTTTATAATATGTGCTTTTATGGTATATTTTTGTACCGAAATAAAGCTATGATGATGATGATGATGATGATGATGATGATTGGGGGTGTGGAAACTTATAGACGAAGTTTGGGCATTTTGCGTCGTCTGATGTTGCAAAAAAGATCTATGAGGGGAGTAAAACTTCTGGGTGGAGTTCCCTCTTGTGGACTTTTTGCCTCATCCTGTTGAAAAGGTCGGCCAAATTGCTGTGTGTTTCCTGGAAGATGTTCCGCTAACAGATAGATGGTGTGATGGAGCCCAATGTCAGATTGTCTGCGATAGTCGAGGTAACTGTAGAGAACGTGCCCCCATCCTTGTTATTGCATTAGTATATGATTGTCATGTTTGTAGAAGGCTAACTCAGTTTATGGTGTACATGTATGGTGTGCCACCCTATACCGAGTCCAGGCAACCCTTAGTGATAGTGAATAGGTGTCCAGATAGCAAAAGCTCTCTAGGGGTAGCGAGGTGAGCAGTTGAAGCTTATCCAGGAGGAATGTAAAGCACTTGCAGTACCACAATAGTCAGACAGTAACTCACTCACAAGAAAGAACCACTCAAGTGTTGCAAAAATAAAGGATACTTTATTACAGCACTACTACTAGACTAGCATTGGTATATCTCCTTTTAGAAAAATCTACACACAATATCTACAAAGAATAACCATCAGAAGTAGCATAAGAATACACAGGGCCCTATGGGGGGGGAGGAGGGAGAAAGAGACTAGCAAATCGTATACTACAAAAGTATAGTGTGAAACAGTAATCCCAACCAAGGTAAGCATGCAGTTAGCCAGGGGCGGTTAGAAACAATAGAGGTAAGTACGATAAGTGCCCCCAGCAATCAGGTGCAAGGTACTTACCCACCCAGTTGTCCCATGGGCTAACACAGAGTAGTGGCTGGAGTTTGTGGAATTAAGGACCCTTACCAGCAGATCCAGAGGAAACCAGCAGACAAGAGGATGGAGGGATGGAGAATGCCCCAGAAGATAAGGGTATCTACACCAGGGAGCAAGATGTGGACGGGAGAAGGGAGCATCTCTGAAGTCAGTGGATGCCTCAGATTGTCCAGCTGCTGTCACGACCCGTGGACCAGGCCGGTGGAACCCAGGGACAGATTCCCAACACAGAGAACCTGCAAAGGAAGGGGGCAGAGTCCAGCACCTTTGGAGGCGCCCAGGTTGTGCAGGTGGCCTTGCAAGTTGGTGGAGAAAGATGTTCAGCTGCGGGGTCCTGGAGCTGCAGAAGATTCCAGGGGTCACTAACGAGCTGTCACCAGATTGTAGAAGGGTCAGTGACCAGACAGGTCACCAAGAAGCACTGGCTAATGCAAACAGGAGCTGAAGAAGAGTTTGCAAAGTTTTGGAGGCCATGGAAGATCTAGGAGACTCTAACCAGGAGGGGGAATCGGGGCTGGTCCTCAGCATGCCGGATCCCAGCAGAAGTCAATGGAACCCCACACGAGTGACCCACAGGCGATGGAAACAAGTAGGCCTCCCAAGTACAACAAAACAGAAGTCTCACGTCGCAAGAGCTGCATGGCAAGGGCTGATCTTTGCATGGCTGGGGCTTCTTGGTGCCTGAAGATCTCTCGAAGGAAGAGTCAACAAGCCTTGGCAAGTGCAACACTGGCAATGCACAGGGGTTGCAGTCCAGTGGCAGAAGCAGGGGCCCAGTCTCCTAAGTTGGTTAGAAGACAAGCAGGAACCAGAAGAGGCCACAGACTCACCAGCCGGTCAATGATGTATTGAAGTGCCTGCAGATGCAGGGAAGTGACTCCTTCACTCCATGGGAGATTCCTTTGTGCTTTCTGGTGCAAACAGAGCCCTTGTGACCCTGGAGGGTGTACAGCCATGTATGATGCAGAATTGTTGCAGGACTTGGAGAAACAATGTTGCAAAGGGAGCCTTACCACCAGAAGCAGACTTGTTCGGGTCCAACAAAGACTAGCAGCAGTTTCAGAGGCCAGGAGCAGATGTCTTGCAGAGAGTTTCTTAGAGAGTCTTGCTCAATGAATCAGAGGACCCACTCATGAGGGAGCCCTTAAGTAACCCTACAAGGGGTTTAGTCACTCTCTGCAGTGACCCACCTATCAGAGGGGGTCAGGGACGTCCTCTACCTGGCCTAACCCGTCAGCTGCTCCCAGGGGCCTCTGCACATCTAATTTCCAAGATGCCAGAATCAAGTGGTGTCCTGGCATAGCTCTGTGCACCTCCCTAGGGGAGGGGCTGGACAGGGCGGTGGTCACTCCCCTGTCCTTGGTGTAGTTTTGTGCCAGTGTGGGAACCGGGGGTTCCCAAACTGGTTTATGCAAGGAGGGCATCAAATGTGTCCTTCAAAGCAATCTGGTGGCACTCAGATGCCACTCCACCTCAGCTTTCAGACACCTAATACACAGGGAGAGGTGATCACACTTCTTCCTTGCAGGAAATCCTTTGTTCTGCTTCTCTGGCCTGTGCCTGGCTAACCAGCAGGAGGACAGAACAGTATCAGGGGGTCAGCAGCAGAGTGGGCTGGCAGGTAGACCCCGTAAGGCTGCACAGGCAGGACTGGAGAATCCTCTAAGGAACCCCCAGAGTACATTTAATTGTCACGTAGGCTCTCATTATTCTAATGAGACTACTGGATTTTGAGCAGCAGGCTCGTCCATAATGTTGGAGACTGAGTCTGACCCACGGAGGGTGACACCTGTCGCTCCAAATCTGGGCTTTACTCCGGCTAACTAGCAGTGCCTCATCTCTACCGGGAGGTAGGGATGATTGGGCAGCCGAGTGCATGACATACTGTACTTCTCAGGGAAGTCGTGGTCACTAAGGTCGCATCCAATTCTCTCATTCACAATTCGGTCTCATATATAAATGACAGTAAGAGCAGTATAAGTTTGAAAAGTTGAGTTAATAAAACAACTGCATTTTAGTTAGCAAAGCATAAGCTGCAATACCCAGAACACCACAACCCGACAATATGAAAATGGTGACGATGAGAATGAAGCATAAAAATAATGCTATTGCATTGCCACTAGAATCAATGGACTATTTCCTATCTAAATCATATTTTGAGCACGGCATGTTAAGCTTTAATCATGCCTTTCAGGTTCTCCTGGGAGGACATCAACCCTCATACCTGAGCAAAGGCCTGTGATCTGCGTCAGCATCTGCAGCGAAGCATTCAGCGTACAGTTGTGGTTCCCTGGCTGGAATTTCCCTCTTGATGTGTAATGGGACTAGAAGGTGTTTTTATAATTAACACAGCTGATGTTCAAGACCGGAAAACTGGTTATTGTAAAAATAACAATGCGAAGCTGAATAAAATATATCTAGGTCAAGGTGCACAGCGGCCTAGTGTATTAAACTAACGTGCATGGGGCTAGAACTAAAATGGCTACACAACAGTATCATCCAATTAACACTAAATCTTGTGTAGTTGCATGAGTCCAACACGTTTAATACCAAACATGCCTAGGTTCAGAGAAGCCATTATGTAGTTGGACTACTCATGTTGACCAGTGTCCACTACAAACCTTAAGATGGCTTTGCCGCACTTACAGAGTCCAGGAATTGGCCTGGGGTCTGTAGGGGCACCCTGTTGATGCAGAGGTACCCTCCCACTTAGAGACATGCACCCCGCACTTGGGGTGAAGGGCATACCAGAGGGGCGACTTACAATGTGTAAGTGCAGTGGTGAGGTTTGGTGGTGAAAGGGGGCATGCACCATTTCACACAGGCTGCGATGGTAGGCCTGCAGCCACAGTTTTCATGAGATCCCATGGGTGGCATAATACATGCTGCAGCCCATGAGGGACCCCTGGTGTACTAATGCCCGGAGTACCTAAGTACCATACACTAGGGAATTTCATATGTGCACCAGTATGCCAATTGGGGGTGTAAGGGGTTATCAGCAACCAAATTCAAGGGACAGAGCACTGTCACTGGGGCCCTGGTTAGTAGAATCTCCGTGAACTACAGTTGTACACACACACTGAAATCAGGCAAAAAGTGGGGGTAACCATGCTAGAAAGAAGGCACTTTCCTACAATATTGTCCATTTGGATCCAAACAACCTTGCCTATTGGGTGATGAATGAGTGCTTTCAACACTAGGTGAACAGCTAGAAGCTCTAGGTAGTTGATGAAGAAACCCCTGTGTTTGGTATCCCAGAGACCCTGGAGTGTGAGATCCTGAAGGTGAGCACCCGAACCAGTCTGAGATGAGTCAGTTCTGAGTATGGTTTGGGGAAGAGGGTCGAGGAAAGGCTGCCCCAACAGGTTGTTTTGTTCCACCAGTGCAGAGAGCGATGAGTGCGGTTGTCTACCAATACTAGATCCTCCAACTGACCCTAAGACTGAGACCATTATTGTGCCAGACATTCCTGTACTGGACGCATGTGTAGTTGTACATTTGGCACTATGACAATGCACAAAGCCATCATACCCAGAAATCTCTTGACTGTTCTGACTGTGACTTGCTGATTGGCTTGGAGACAGGATTATGTATTTGTGCTGCATTGGAATAGGCTAATCCCAGCTGCATGTTTAGAATAGCCTCTAAATAGGGTTGAATCTGTAGAGACTGAAGGTGCAATTTCTGTAAATTGATGGTGAAGCCTAGTTGATGTAGCAAATCTATAGTAGTTTGGGTGTAGTGGAGACCTAGTGGGAGAGTCGTGGCCTTTATAAGCCAGTCGTCTAGTTATGAAAAGACAGGAATGTTTTGTCTTCGCCATCGGGCTGCTACTACCAGAAGAAACTCTGAATAGGTGAGGTGCAGTAGTGAGCCTGAATGGCAGACCTTAAACTGGTAATGGTTGCCTGCTATCACAAATCTGAGATTTTCGATATGCTGGGTGTATGAGAATGTGAATATAGGCATTCTTTAAGCCCATCTCTGAGAAGAAATCGCCTTGTTGGAGAAGTGGGATCACGCCTTGGTGCTTTAACAGGATGTAGGTATTTAATGGTCTAGTATTGGCTGTAAGAATTCATCCTTTTTGGGGATTAAGAAATATAGGGAGTATACTCCTAACACTTGATGATGTTTATGGACAAGTTCTATAGCTCCTTTGAGTAAGAGAGCTTGAAATTCCTGTTTGAGAGGGGTTAGATGTTCTGTGAAGAGTTTGAGAGAGTGAGAAGTTTCTCCTTCTCTTGTTCGATATCCTGTTGTTGGAAGATATCGGATGTGCCTTTGACCTCTTTTCTCTGCATTTCCCTGCAACATGCTCTTCTGTAAAGTAGTCTTTTTTTAGACAAACGATTTGCAGACCTTGCAGTCCTCTTCTCTGTGTCAGGAGACAAACGGATAGCAGACTTGATGCCAGTCGGTCTGCAGGTACTTTGCGTGCCACCTTGGGCAGAATAGGAAAGGAGTCCGTTCCTTCAGCAGGGCCTTATCTAGTTTGAAGGAAAAGAAATGGTCGGACTGAAGGGCTTTTGATCGAGCATGTTGATCCAACGGGTGATGTCTTCTTGGTCTTGAAGCAAAGAATATAGGAAAAACGCATTGGCTAACAATACCGATAAAGGTGGGGCAGATCCCAAATGGAAAGAGCTTGGTGATAGACGACCACACCCAATAGCAGAAGGAGACTATGTGACAATGGAGTCGATGACCATGCACATTTCCAGCAAGAGGAGTCACTGTACCTCATGACTTGAAGCACTGTTTGAAGAAAAACAACTTGCACACTTCCAAACCCAACACTAGATGGCAGGAGTATGCAGAGCAAATGTATCTACAGTCACACATGCCAGCAAACACAGTTACATACTTGTTACACTAGTTCTCAGTTGAGGGTATGTATCTTCATTTAATGTATACTAACAAACATCAAATTTGGACAACCTGCCATCTAGTGTTGGGCTTGAATGTTGCAAATTGTTTTTCTCCAAAGAAGTGTTTTGAGTCATGAGGTCTCAGTGGCTCCTCTGGTCATAGATGCACATGGTTACAGAATTGTTTTTCACCCAACGGGTGGGAGTAAGTATGAAGTACTATGTACAGAAGAAATAGTAACCATGCAAGTAGAAAACAATTTTAAAGTGAGAGATAACTGCAATAACTACTGACTTCAGGGGAGAATGGTGGGAGCATGTGATTCTACAGCACTACATGCAATGAACAGATGCTTGCAGGGTAACATTCTGTTCGTAACACGTGGGTCTACATACGCATACTGTGCATAGACTGTAAAGCAGTACTCCCATAACCAGTAGTTAGACAGTGGATAGTGCATAGGTCTGAGACAAAGTCCAGAGGACAGCTTGGCCAAATCTGGCCTGCTCTCTTATCAGGACGTCCACAGTGGTTTGGTAGTATTTCCCAGGAAAGCCATAGTAGTGCCCTGTTTGCGGGTTGAGTGTGGCCTAAGGCAGGAAGTTAGGGCTCTTTTCGCTTTGGCATAGCCAGTCTGGATGCATTTGACAATCCACCTGGCAATGCCGCCTGAAAAGGCGTGGCCTTTACTAGGCTGAGAGAAAGCTACAAATAGCGGTTATGTTTTACGAAAGAATGTGGTCCCGTCTGTGTAGAACAAAAGAGCACACCTTAACCCAAGAGTGTGAAGTGCTCCCTCGGCTACTGAATCAGGTTTTAGGAAAAAGGGTGGGAGCTTGGCAGATTAATTAAGGTGCAAAGGGGAGACCACTTTGGGTAGAAACTTAAGGTTGGTTCTAAGAACCATTTTGACTTTGTAGATTTGGTAAAAAGGTTCTAGAAGCGTGAAGGTCTGTGATTCACTGGTGTGGCTAAGTGACGTGATTATTATGAGGAAAGCAACCGTCTAAGAAAGGCACCTAAGAGGACATGTATGAGGTGGCTTACAAGGGGACCCTATCAATCTAGTGAGGACAATGTTGAGGTTCGGACTGGAAGCACCCTTGGTGATATTACACGCCTAAGGCCCTCCAGGAATGCTTTGATAACACGGATTTTGAAGAGGCAAGAATGCTCCTTGATCTGTATTCAAACAGCAATGGCAGCTAGGAACAGACTTACTGTTGTGCAGGCCAACCCCGAACTCTGAAGGTGCAGGAGGTAAGAAATAATGTACTGGACTGTAGAGTTGAGCAGATTTATGCTCTTTGGGCTAAAGTAGTTAACAAAATGCTTCTACATAGCAGCAAAGCAAGTGTGTGTGGTGAGCTTATGGTATTCTCTGAGAACGCCAGTATGTGTCTGGATCTGCGAAGAACCTGCCCTGTAAAAGGTTTTTGCTGTTTCCCTACTCCAGATCCCCCATCTGATCATCCGCTTGTGACCGTTGACTGGATAGGCACTACTGAAGCGGTCACATATGAAGCCTGGCACAGGGGGCCATCATTCCTACCAAGCACACAACCATGCAAACTAGGAGCTGACGGAGTGTCTGAAAAAGAGGTAGAAGCTGTTGGAACACCTGCTCTCTTTGAGGGCGAGTTGAGAACTGCCACTAGAAAGGGCTAGACCTGCAGTGACTTTAAATGGGCGTTTTGGCGTTCACCGTGAACCCCAAGCTGTGTAGGAGGTAGACCGTATCCTGGGTGTGAGCTATGTATTCCTATCTGTTTGTGCTCTTGGTCAGACAGCCATAAAGGTTCGAGAAAATGTGAAATCCCTCCCTCCTGAGGTGAGCAGCTAATACTTCTACACAGCTGATGAAGAACTTGAGGCTGTGGTGACTCCAAATTGGCAAAGTTGACCACTTACCATGCAGGGAAGGTAGCATTGGCGCGCTACATTAATTAAGATGCGAATGTAGGCAGTCTTCAGGTACCATAAAATATATTGCTGCAGCAGAGGTGTAGGAAAGTACCATCTTGCCTGGCATGTTACCCCCATTTTTCACTGTATATATGTTGTTTTAGTTATATGTGTCACTGGGACCCTGGTAACCCAGGGCCCCAGTGCTCATAAGTGTGCCTGAATGTGTTACCTGTGTAGTGACTAACTGTCTCACTGAGGCTCTGCTAATCAGAACCTCAGTGGTTATGCTCTCTCATTTCTTTCCAAATTGTCACTAACAGGCTAGTGACCATTTTTACCAATTTACATTGGCTTACTGGAACACCCTTATAATTCCCTAGTATATGGTACTGAGGTACCCAGGGTATTGGGGTTCCAGGAGATCCCTATGGGCTGCAGCATTTCTTTTGCCACCCATAGGGAGCTCTGACAATTCTTACACAGGCCTGCCACTGCAGCCTGAGTGAAATAACGTCCACGTTATTTCACAGCCATTTTACACTGCACTTAAGTAACTTATAAGTCACCTATATGTCTAACCTTTACCTGGTAAAGGTTAGGTGCAAAGTTACTTAGTGTGAGGGCACCCTGGCACTAGCCAAGGTGCCCCCACATTGTTCAGAGCCAATTCCCTGAACTTTGTGAGTGCGGGGACACCATTACACGCGTGCACTACATATAGGTCACTACCTATATGTAGCTTCACAATGGTAACTCCGAATATGGCCATGTAACATGTCTATGATCATGGAATTGCCCCCTCTATACCATCCTGGCATAGTTGGCACAATCCCATGATCCCAGTGGTCTGTAGCACAGACCCTGGTACTGCCAAACTGCCCTTCCTGGGGTTTCACTGCAGCTGCTGCTGCTGCCAACCCCTCAGACAGGCATCTGCCCTCCTGGGGTCCAGCCAGGCCTGGCCCAGGATGGCAGAACAAAGGACTTCCTCTGAGAGAGGGTGTTACACCCTCTCCCTTTGGAAAATGGTGTGAAGGCAGGGGAGGAGTAGCCTCCCCCAGCCTCTGGAAATGCTTTGTTGGGCACAGATGTGCCCAATTCTGCATAAGCCAGTCTACACCGGTTCAGGGGACCCCTTAGCCCTGCTCTGGCGCGAAACTGGACAAAGGAAAGGGGAGTGACCACTCCCCTGACCTGCACCTCCCCTGGGAGGTGTCCAGAGCTCCTCCAGTGTGCTCCAGACCTCTGCCATCTTGGAAACAGAGGTGCTGCTGGCACACTGGACTGCTCTGAGTGGCCAGTGCCACCAGGTGACGTCAGAGACTCCTTCTGATAGGCTCCTTCAGGTGTTAGTAGCCTATCCTCTCTCCTAGGTAGCCAAACCCTCTTTTCTGGCTATTTAGGGTCTCTGTCTCTGGGGAAACTTTAGATAACGAATACAAGAGCTCATCCGAGTTCCTCTGCATCTCTCTCTTCACCTTCTGCCAAGGAATCGACTGCTGACCGCGCTGGAAGCCTGCAAACCTGCAACATACTAGCAAAGACGACTACTGCAACTCTGTAACGCTGATCCTGCCGCCTTCTCGACTGTTTTCCTGCTTGTGCATGCTGTGGGGGTAGTCTGCCTCCTCTCTGCACCAGAAGCTCCGAAGAAATCTCCTGTGGGTCGACGGAATCGTCCCCCTGCAACCGCAGGCACCAAAAAGCTGCATTACCGGTCCCTTGGGTCTCCTCTCAGCACAACGAGCGAGGTCCCTCGAATCCAGCAACTCTGTCCAAGTGACCCCCACAGTCCAGTGACTCTTCAGCCCAAGTTTGGTGGAGGTAAGTCCTTGCCTCACCTCGCTAGACTGCATTGCTGGGAACCGCGACCTTTGCAGCTACTCCGGCCCCTGTGCACTTCCGGCGGAAATCCTTTGTGCACAGCCAAGCCTGGGTCCACGGCACTCTAACCTGCAGTGCACGACTTTCTAAGTTGGTCTCCGGCGACGTGGGACTCCTTTGTGCGACTTCGGGTGAGCACCGTTTCACGCATCCTCGTAGTGCCTGTTTCTGGCACTTCTCCGGGTGCTACCTGCTGCTGAGAGGGCTCCTTGTCTTGCTCGACGTCCCCGCTCTCTGCTGGTCCAATTTGCGACCTCCTGGTCCCTCCTGGGCCTCAGCAGCGTCCAAAAACGCTAACCGCACGATTTGCAGCTAGCAAGGCTTGTTGGCGTTCTTTCGGCGGGAAAACACTTCTGCACGACTCTCCACGGCGAGAGGGATCCGTCCACCAAAGGGGAAGTCTCAAGCCCTTTTCGTTCCTGCAGAAACCGCAGCTTCTTCTGTCCAGTAGAAGCTTCTTTGCACCCGCAGCTGGCATTTCCTGGGCATATGCCCATCTCCGACTTGCTTGTGACTTTTGGACTTGGTCCCCTTATTCCACAGGTACCCTAGATTGGAAATCCACAGTTGTTGCATTGTTGGTTTGTGTCTTTCCTGCATTATTCCTCTAACACGGCTTCTTTGTCCTTAGGGGAACTTTAGTGCACTTTGCACTCACTTTTCAGGGTCTTGGGGAGGGTTATTTTTCTAACTCTCACTATTTTCTAATAGTCCCAGCCACCCTCTACAAGGTCACATAGGTTTGGGGTCCATTCGTGGTTCGCATTCCACTTTTGGAGTACATGGTTTGTGTTGCCCCTATCCCTATGTTTCCCCATTGCATCCTATTGTAACTATACATTGTTTGCACTGTTTTCTAAGACTATACTGCATATTTTTGCTATTGTGTATATATATCTTGTGTATATTTCCTATCCTCTCACTGAGGGTACACTCTAAGATACTTTGGCATATTGTCATAAAAATAAAGTACCTTTATTTTGAGTATAACTGTGTATTGTGTTTTCTTATGATATTGTGCATATGACACTAAGTGGTACTGTAGTAGCTTCACCCGTCTCCTAGTTCAGCCTAAGCTGCTCTGCTAAGCTACCATTATCTATCAGCCTAAGCTGCTAGACACCCTATACACTAATAAGGGATAACTGGGCCTGGTGCAAGGTGCAAGTACCCCTTGGTACTCACTACAAGCCAGTCCAGCCTCCTACAAGAGGTATGACATCGTTTAGTGTGACCATTTGTGTAGGAAACCAGGCTTTTTGCAAGGTGTCACCCCACTTTTTCTTCCCTTTTGGACTACTAGCTGCTGGTTTGTGACTCTGGTAGCGCACCTGGTCCCTACAAACCAGGCCCCAGTGCCAGTGTTCTTTCCTCAAAACGAGACAAATGACAATTGCAACCCAAATGGCAAGGACTTCAGCACCCCTATAAGTCCCTAGTAAAAGTTACCCATGGTTGCATGGGTATTAAAGAGAGTCCATAAGTGCTGCAGCATGTATTATGCCACCCTAAGGGACCCACAACCCAAATTGCATGCATACTGCCATCACACGATCAGTATTGCGCAAGCCATTTTGAAAACACAACATTGCACTCACCCTATGTGCAATGTCCACAACCACTGCATGTAATATGTAAGTCACCCCTACAGAACACCTTTGAGCCCTACAGCAGGGTGCATTATATTATGTGTGAGGGCACCTCTGCATCAGAAGCCTAGTTCCTTTGCTAGACAATGCAAGTGTTCAATAAGCCATTTTGAGGACATGTACTGGGGACTGGTCATCATGAGTTACCCAGCTACATGATGGCCTCACTGAAAATATTGGTGTTTGGTATCAAACACCTTGTGATAAAGCAGTACTGATGCCAGTATCAAATTTGTCCAAATATGCACTTTTAGGGCACCTCAGAGGTGCCCCCCTCAAACCAAACCCGCCATGTAGTATGCTGGCTGACTGGTACAGTCCAGCCTGCCACCATAGATGTGTTTTCGACCCCATGCCTGGAAAATCCTGTCCTCTCAGAGGCCGGCAACAATGGCTATCGATTTAGCATATCATAGCCAGGGACTTCAAAGCCCCTACCGCCTTTGATCGGCAACCCTGGCTTCCCACTAGACCAGGGGAGCACCACTCCTTGCCCTGGTACCCATTTGGCACCAGAGCAGGTGGGAAAGTAGATATTCAGGAGGTGTGATGAGCTTGTGGGCTACCCAAAGTGCACAGCCAAGGAAAGGTTCCACCATCTTGTTTTTGGTGAAGCTAGGAGCTCTTGGTGCACAAAACACCCTCTCTCCATAGGAACCTATCAGACAGAGGGTGTAGTCATCCCAGGGATAAGTAGATCATTGGCTACTGCCTTACACTCCTCTTAAATTCAGTATTTAGGGGTCCTGTTGACAACAGGAATTCAGATTTGTCTACCTGAGAACAGAAGGACAAAGAAGAGCCGTCACTGCAAGTACTGAGGACTTAACCTGGACTTGACACCAAACCCTTTCTTGGTGCTGGAACCTCAACAATTGCACCGACCAGACTTGACCAAAAGCTCGGAATCCTTCAAAGCTTTTGGAGGACCGTTGAGCGTTTCGCCAACTCGCTAGCATCGCTCTTGGGATGGAGGAGGCATTCCCCTGCATCTGCAGCCAGGGACCCCATCTGTCTGGGACACCGTGTTGCTGGCCATGAGGCCCACTGACAGAGCAGCACACCAAAAGGAGGTTTTTGTGGCTCTAGGAGGTCAGCCACTTCTCTCTAAAGAATTTCGAGATGCAAGACTCTCTAGGAGACCCTCTGCACCAACACCCTGGGTACTGGAGTATGAGCACCAGTCCAGACACCACCACTGTCAAAACCGACCTGCACGATGTGGGAGTTCAGGACTAACAGGGATCCACTGAGTGTCCCTGCGCTGTCTTGTTCTCTCCCCCTCTGTATGCTAACCCAAGAACCGTGTGAGCTAACTACAGTGCCCGCCTAACCAAATACCTCTGCACCCAAGCCCGGTTCACGGAAACCAACTATGTTCCTGTGCCCCAGAGTCCCTCACGAGCTGAGCCCCCCTTTGGGTTCTGCAAGACTTGTATCCATGTCCCCACGTGCAGCCGTTTCTTATACAGGTCCCTCTTCCATAGACTTCAACGCGTATCGCTTGAGCCTAACAATGCGACCAGCACCTCTGCACCCTGACACCCCAGGGCAGGTAAAACCGAACTACTAGTGGTTACTTGGACTTTGATCCCTAAGGACCGTAAGTCCTAGAAGATACCCTCCAAAGTGTTTGCAAGTATTTTTATGCAGTGCAATTTTCTTTCGCAGGATAACATTACCTAAAAACCCTTATTTGACAGTATTTCTTCTATTTCAATTCTATTCTATTCTGTTTCTATTTCTACAAAAATCTATAACGTCCAAAGTACATATCCAATATCGCTGATCTTGGCGCCTCAAACAAAAATCTGGGTTATTTTTATGAATTGTTCTTGGATTTCTTTCTTTAGTGCGAGTCTTTTTTATTGACTTTGTGTGTACAACAAATGCTCAACACTCCCCTCTGATCAACCTAAGCTGCTCGGCCTCACTACGACAAATAGAGCACTTAAGATTATTAAAGTAAGCCTCTGTAAACCAATAAAAGTCGTATGGACTTTATGCATGGTTTACCCCTACATTAGTACACTAAATAAACGGCCAGCTTCCTACAATGTGGATGTGCTCTGCCACAATTTAACTGTTGAGAGGAAGGAAGTCGAGGATTGACATGAAGGAGCCATTCTACCTGTGAATTAAAAAGTAGATGCCTTTGCTCTGGTGGTGGCAAGGCACTGGTTCTATGACTCCTGAACCTCCTTGTGTAGCACCGCAAGGTGTGGCAGGCTGAAGGTATGGGTGCGAAAGGCAATGTTTGGTAGGGTGGCGATGAGCTCTAGACAGTAGCTGTGCTCAATGACTGGCAAAACCCACCGGTCAGTGGTGATCTACCAGAAGAGAAGAAAACCCTGAAGTTGTCTGATTGAGGGGTGGAGATGTGGGGCAAGTTGGATGTTGGAAGTATAGGCTCCTCTACTCTGGGTGCCGCTGCCCTGAGAGCTATCTCCCTCTAACAGGGCCTTGCATGAAATGCCTGCCAACTTGCCGGTCATAGCCTTGTTGCTGCTTCTGGTAGGACTGAGTAGGTGCTGGTTTTTGAGCACTCTCTGGCTAAGGCCTCCGGAAGTAGCCTGGCTGACGAGGAAGGATAACCCCAAACAGGGCCTAGGATGCTTGTTTCCGGTCCAGGGAGGACCTGGCCTGGCAGTTCGGGCTGGGCTGTTCTCATAGGGAACAGGATCAAGACTGACTTGCACATGGCTGGGTCCAAACTGAGGTGGCACGGTGAGCAAAAGAACAATGTATTTAACCCAGATCGGTGACTGGGGGTTGGGGGGGGGGGGGTTGTTTCAGCACTCCGTCCATCATCTTGTTGTCTTGTTGTGTTCTGTTGTCTCCAAAAGCAGCCTCTGCATGAAGGGACCTGCAAAGTGTGTACTTCTTGGCAGTTTTCATACCTTCCTTGATTTTCTCAAGCATCTTGTCAACCTTGTCTGAAGAGGTGCTTCCCTTCAAATGGGAGATTGACAAGGTGCTGCTGCACATCCTAGGTGAAGCTGGACACACGTGCCAAGGAGTGGCGCCACAAGATGACGGAGGTGTTCACCTACTTGGCAGCACATTGTGTGTGCTGATTTGAAGCGAAAGAACACAGCCCACACTTGCTAAATCATTGAGAGGGTGTGTAAGAGAGGCAGAGAGAGAGACTTAGAAAGACGTGAGGATGGAAGGATCTCTGTCACTGCCGCCTCACAACTGCTGCTGCTGAGGCATTAGAGGCTGCTGCGGGGGGGGGGGAAAATCGATCACCAGGGGGCAGGACAGGGTTTCCACAGGCTTGGCAGGCACTGACAGAGCCCCGCCCCCACCTCCCCGGCCAACTTGCAACATTTTGCGGGGGTGGTCTACTAGAGGCCAGCAACCCATAATTGCCGGCGGCAACCAAGGAAGACCTGAAGCAGTAGTGATCCAGCAGTGGTGATGGCAAACAATGTGACAGGACCACCAAAAGAGTGGTAGAAGCAGCAGGGAGGGAGAAGGCAGACCCAGAGCTGTGGAATCTGCAGGGAGAGGAGCAGAAGAAATGGGCAGGTGTGGCGTGCTCCCTTTCCGCAGGCCCACCCATCACATACCCCTCTCCTCCCCAGCCAATGTCACAGCAACCTCTGCAACGCACAGGTCAGGTGTGATTCTGGCAACTCTGGCTACCTTGATTCAGCTTTTCTTTTCTTTTGAGCCAGGGGACTGTAAAGACTCACTAGTTCCACAAGCTCACGAAGAGCCTCAAGCCTATTAAGAGCCCTTATACAAACTCATCTCCTGACGAGTCACCAAGTCCTTAAGGACCAATAAGCAGAGCGGGCTTGGGCCCTCCTAGGCCAAAGGACCATAGGACGTCACAAGGGGTGTGGTGGAGCTGATTGGACACATGTTGGAGTAGTACAAAGCAGTTCAGAGTAGTTTGGAGTACCTTGAAGCTGCCACGCCTCTTACGACTTCAAAAATCTGTGTGCGCTGAGGAAAGGGTAGTGCCACTGGTAAAATCATAACCAAGCCAAGCACAATTGAGAACCCACAGCACTAGTTGAATTGAGGATCATCACAGAAATAAGATCTGGTAGGATAATGAAGCAGCCCGGACAGAAGAAAACAAGTTACTTAACTGTAACTACAGTTAACCAGTATTGGTATCTTTCATAAGTTCACATGCTTGAATCATCCCTGTCGAAGTGGGAGTCCCACGGTACATAAAATAGCAATAATTAACAAATAAAAGTTTTTTGCCACAGGCTATAATAGAGACAGTAATTGCTCATATAGCCTATCCATGTCCTTTTGTGAAAAGGACCCAAACCTGCCTGCTGACCAATCAGGCACCAGCAAGAACACTCTCCAGAGAAGCTCCTTCCCTCAGATTTTCCAGCACGAATGTGAAAGATTGTAACCTGAGAGGAAATGCGAGCATCAAAGGGGAGGAGGGTGGGTCGCATGTGAATTTATGAAAGATACCAATACTGGATAACTGTAGTTACAGGTAAGTAACTTGTTTTCTTATCCAGTATTGGATCTTTCATAAATTCACATGCTTGAATCTGAATAGTCAGCAGTACTGTTGATAAACATTATATCCACCGTGGACGGAGGGTGCGAGCATGAAGACCCTCAATTTCCAATATAAATAGTTAACTCATAAATTTTGCATCCTGAGCTTCACAGGAATATAGATACTTCTAAGTACATGTACACATATACTGAACATTCGTTTTGTAAATGCAGATATATATATATATATATACACATATATATATATACATATATATAAAAAGATATACATACATGCATATACTTATATAGAAGCATATTAAAAAAATATATATATATATATATATATATATATATAAATATATATATATATATATATATATATATATATATATATATAAATAATAATAATAATGGAAATCACGGTTATTTGCATCTCATACCATTTCTATATAACTAAGGAAAAGTCTCACCTTAATGAAAGAGATGGCGTAGAACAGCTTGTCCTACTAGAGAGTCGGTTCTCTGTGATGACTCCAAACAATAGTGCTGCGTAAAGGAGTGCGTAGTTTTCCATGTCACAGCTTGACATATCTTATCAAGGGCAATACCCTGAAACAAAGCAGCCGATGTGGAGACTGCTCTTGTGTAGTGGGCTCTCGGGCTCCTAGACAGCGGTCTTCCTGCGTGGTGTGACAGAATTGGATTGTCGAGGAAATCCACCGGGCTATAGTGGCCTTGGTTACTCCTGTTCCCTGTCGTCCAAGAGAATAAGATACCAGGAGTTGGTCTGATTTTCTGATTTGTTTGGCACTTTGAAGATAAAATTTGAGGCATCGTTTGATGTCCAAAGAGTGTAGAGTTTTCTCTGCGATCGTAGTGGAATTTGGAAAAAAGGTTCGTAGTATCACGGGTTCATTGAGATGGAATGAAGATGGCACCTTGGGAATGTATTTGGGGTTGGTTCTGAGCATAACGAAGTCCTCAGAAAAAACTAAAAAGGGTTCTTTAGTAGTGAACGCCTGTATATCACTGACTCTCCTGGGAGAAGTGAGAGCGAGCAAGGTTGCCACTTTCCAAGTGATGTACTTGAGTTCCGCCCTGTGAATGGGCTCGAAAGGAGCTTTCATGAGCTGAGAAAGGACAATAATAGGGTGCCACTCTGGCGGAGGTAGCCACACCGGGGGAAAGTGTGGAAAAGCCCTTTCATAAACTGCTTAATGATTCTGGATGAGCCGATAGATGGCATCTCAGCCGATCGCCTATATGAGGCTATAGCTGCTAGGTGAATCTTGACTGATGCATGGCAAAGACCAGCCTTGGAGAGAGAGAGCAGGTAATAAATAATTTGCTCAGGGTTAATTTGAAACGGGTGAAAATTGTTCTGAGAGCACCAAACACAAAATCTCTTCCACTTGAGTTTGTACGTCTTATTTGTGCTCTCTGCTCGTGCCCTAGATAATATTAGTCTACATTCCTGATTGATGTTCATATCGTGAAACTCTCTGTACTCAGGAGCCAAGCATGCAATTGTAGTGAAGCTGGGTCGGGATGAAGGATGAGACCCTGATTCTTCGTTAGAAGATTGTGGTTGCAAGGAAGGCGGACTGGATTGGCCACGGACCGGAGTAGGAGCTCCGTGTACCAGTACTGTCTGTGCCATCTGGGGGCTATAAGAATGATCTTGCAGCATTCAGACTTCATTTTCCTGAGGAGCCTGGGAATCAGAGGAATGGGGGGAAAGCGTAGGCAAAGATCCCGGACCATCTCATCAAAAGAGCATTTCCCAACGACCCCGGGAGTGGGTATCGACTGGCATAGAACTGGCATTTGGCGTTCAGGTTGGTGGCAAACAAGTCTAGGATCGGCCGACCCCATCGTTGGAAGATGCCGTCGAGTATGTTCTAGTTGAGTTCCCACTCGTGGCAGTTGTCATCTGTCCTGCTGAGAGAGTCCGCTAGGGTGTTGTTGACCCCAGGCACGTGCTCCACCCTGAGGTGGACGTTGTTCAGTGTGAGCCAGTCCCAAAGAGACTGAGCTTCCCTTGAGAGGGAGAGGGATCTTGTTCCTCCATGCTTGTTGATGTAAAACATACTTGTTGTGTTGTCCATTCTGACTAACACTGAGGACCCTGCGATGCGTGGCAGAAAAGCTTTGAGCGTGAGATGGATCGCCTTCAGTTCTAAGAGGTTTATGTGCATTTCTTTCTGGAGATTGGACCATCTGCCTTGAATGCGCATGTCCTGCAAATGGCCTCCCCAGCCTTCCAAGGAGGCGTCTGTGGTGATGACAAAGTCTGTTATTGGTGCTAGAAAAGTAAGACCTTGGTAGAGGTGGTTGGTGTGAGACCACCACTTCAACGCCTGCCGAATTTTTGCTGTGATAGTTATCAAGTCGTCGAAGGACCCTTGCGACTGGGTCCATTGGAGTTGCTGTTCTTCTTGCAGCAGCCTCATTCTGAGTCTTGCTAGTCGTACTAGGACTATGGCCACGGAAATCATGCCCAGAAGCGACTTGAACAGTCGTACTGAAACAAACTCTTTTGTTGAAATTCTGACAGCCAAGTGGGTTAGCTTCTGCTGCCTTGCTGGAGTGAGATATGCCTTGTTTTGGATAGTGTCTAATTCTGCTCCCAGGAAAACTCTTCTGCATGAGGGAAGTACGACTGACTTCTGTAGATTCACTGTTAGACCCAAACTCTGGAATAATTTTAAGCAGGAGTTTGTCGCTTTGGAAGCTAGTAGCGTTGACGGAGCTTTCATGAGCCAGTCATCCAGGTATGGAAACCCTTGCTTCGGAGGAAACCTGCGACTGGGGCATGGAATTTTGTGAAGATTCCTGGAGCTGGTCTTAGACCAAATGGTAGGACTTCGTAAATATCTCCGCTTTACGGTTGCCGGTGCCCATTATCAGTTCGATGTTTTTGGTGTATTGGTATGTGTAAGTAGGCGTCCTGGAGATCTAGAGTTGTCATAAAATCTCCAGGATTGAGGAGGTGTAGGATATCCGACAGTGTGATCATCCGGAAAGATTGCTTCCGAAGGAACTTGTTGAGTTTCCTGAGATATAGTATAGGACGCCATTCCCCTGACTTCTTCCTTATGAGGAAGAAACGGGAGTGGAATCCGAGACCTCGTTGTTGAACTGGAACTGCCTCTATAGCTCCTTTGGCAAGCAGGATGAATACCTCCCGTTGAAGCAGACGAAGATGGAGAGGTCTGCCTGATCTTGGTGGATGATGCGGTGGCTTTTGTATGAATTCCAGGGTATGACCTCTTGTCACTATATCCAGCACCCATTTGTCTGATGTTATTTTCTTCCACTCCTGGATGTAGTTGGAAATATTGGCTCCTATTTGCTGATGGTATGACCATTGGGGGAGTATAGCCGGTGCCTGGAGAAGATCATTGTTTTCTGGGTTGATCTCTGGTTTGTGAACCCTGTCTTCTTTTTCCTCCCTGTCTGGCATAGGAAGCAGTAGATGATTGCCTGTACTGTTGGTGGTAGGAAGGCCTATACTGGGATTGCTGGTACTGCCTGTGGAAGGAACCTCGAAATGAGGTGAAACCTCTTCCTCTAGCACCCCGAAAGGGCTGCTTCCGGTACTGCAGGGTACCTAGGGACTTGGCAGTGTCCGTGTCGGTCTTGATGGCTTGGAGCGCGTCATCTACGTGCTTGCCAAAGAGCGATTCGCCATCGTAAGGCATGTCGAGGATCCGGGACTGCACTTCCGGCCAGAAAGATGTTGCTTTGAGCCAACCTTGGCGGCGTAAGACAGTGGCACCTGCTAGTTGACGAAAACCAGTAGAGGCTATATCAAGAGCACAGTCGATTATTTCTTCCGACGTACGCTCACTCTCTTGGAGGATCTTCCGTGCCTCTGCTTGCTTGCTTTCAGGGATGAGGTCCAAGAAAGGTTGCATGTCCGACCACATTTGCCGGTCATAACGACCCAGGATTGCCAAAGCATTTGCTGCTCCGACAGTGATTGCCGACATAGATGAGAATCTTTTGCCTATATTATCTAATCTCCGTCCTTCTTTGTCTGGAGGAGCAGAGATAGGCGTCAATGGGTTTTTAGAACGCCTTTGAGCAGCTTGTGAAATAACGGAGTCAGGCTTTGGATGGCCAGTAAGACATGCCGGAAAGTCTTGGGTTGCCTTGTATTTCTTGTCCAGTTTTTGCAGGACTGGTGGGACTGTAGCCGGGTTGCGCACAATCCTTGTACCCTCACTCCATATAAAATCGATAATCGGAATGGACCGTACAGACTTCCTTGACTGCTCCTTAAAATCATGTAGGAAACATTCCGACTGGGAGACAGATGTTGGAAGGTGAAAGCGTACAGCAGCTCTGTCCATAAGATTATGGAAACCACCTATGTCCTCGGGTGGAGAATCAGAGGGGCGAGGAGGTGGTGGAGAAGGAGTGGGGGCCAAGTAGTCATCCCATTCCTCAGTAGGATGTTGCGGGTTAGAAATTTCTCCTTCCTCTTCTTCTTCTTCCCCTGAAGTGGAACCTTCATCTTTAGGGGGTGCAGCTAACACTGAGTTGGGTGTCATTCTTGGAGTAGCTGGAGGAGGAGGGACATTGATTGGTGTCACCGGAGAGACTGGCGGTGTTGGCTGATCTTCTGCTGCCACTGGGAACCTTCTCCTATAATCCTGTAGCATAGATTGTAAATCCTGGATTAAGGAGGAAGGCATCTGTATAGAGTCTCTATGCTGAGGCTCTCTTGGTTGGTAATAGTGTTCCTGATGATAGTAGTATGGTTGGTACTGGTCATACTCATCATCGTCATCTTCTTCTTGATACTTGACGTGGAGCTGTGATGGGCTGTGTGCATCTCCGAATGGACCTTCATCAGATTCCTCCCAGTCAAGAAGATGACTGGGTACTAAAGTTGACACTTTGCTTGGAGATGTGTCTATTGGATAAATGTCTGGTGTGGGCAGAGATGTGATCCTGACCATGGCTCGGAGATCTGGAGACCTGGAAGAGGTAGGAGTTGCCTCTATCTGCCTGACAGGCCCCAGTGCAGTCGTCAATGGTGTGAAAGTTGACGATGCCGTAGACAGTACTGATTTTTCCATTGACGATGGTCTCGTCGACGGTAGTGTCTTCGACGACCGCTTCTTTGACGGTGTCCTCGTCTATGACGTCAACGACTCACTCCGTTCTGGAGTTCTCATCGACGGAGGTTTGAGTGAGGGGATAGGAGCCCTTACCGTTGATGTTAGAGCAGTCAACGCTGACGACGGTCTCGTCGACAATATAGTGGAGACGGTAGTTGTTAGTACCTCGTCGTCGTCACGGTCATCAACGGTGGTGTCATCGTCGATCTGATTTTAAGAGTCACTTTTCCAGAAGTAGAAGGCTCTAAAGAAGGAGAAAGACGGTAGGACTCCTTTTGAAGAGGAGAGGAAGGCTCAGAGGAGACTGAAGTCTGTAATTCCTTCCCATGATATAATTTCTGCCTCTTTCTAGATTATTCTGTGTGGACCAGGTCCTCAGATTTGGACCTTTTATGTGGCCTCTCTGACCCACTCACCTCACCTGAAGAACAGGATTTAGCCTGTAACCATGTCAGGAGTCTACCCTCACGGTCCCTGAGGGTTTTTGTGGAGAAGGTGCGACATATCTTGCAGTCCTTAACCTGGTGTTGTGGGTAGAGACAATACAAGCAGTCTTTATGTGGATCATCCACACGGAGCCATTTCTTTCCACAGGTCTTGCAAGGGCGAAAAAGGCCTTTTCTGAAAGAATCCGACGTATTTTCAATTCTTTTGAGAGAAAAATGTTCTGAAGTAGAAGAAAACTGAGCAGAGCTCAGGGAGACTCCCTTCACACGACGTGCGGTAGAAAATCTGAGGGAAGGAGCTTCTCTGAGAGTGTTCTAGAGGGTGCTGGTGCCTGATTGGTCAGCAGGCAGGTTTGGGTCCTTTTCACAAAAGGACATGGATAGGCTATATGAGCAATTACTGTCTCCATTATAGCCTATGGCAAAAAACTTTTATTTGTTAATTATTGCTATTTTATGTACCGTGGGACTCCCACTTCGACGACGGGGATGATTCAAGCATGTGAAGTTATGAAAGATCCAATACTGGATAAACGGGTAAACCAAAAGAGGGGCTCAAAAAAATTAAAAGCAAGCAAATCACCCACAAGTGAGATGTGATGCCCAAAGGAGTCCCCTGATATCCCAAAGACTGAACTTCCTCAGGAAACCTAATCCAAGTGCTAAATTCACCTTCTTAAAAGACCTTGGAGCCGCAATATAATCAATGACTGGTAATTTAGCTGGTCTTCCTAAACGGTTAACTCCTCAAAAAACAGACCCACTAGCAAAATACCCAGACCCATCAGTAAGTCAAGAGCATACAGATTCTCTTGATTAAGAAGTGGAAGGGATAGGGAACCTTCCAAGTAACAATTTGGATGTCCAATCAAGACACAAAGGAATTAATTCAGATTTAAAAACAATGTATGCAAAGATTATTGCCAAAGATCACTCTTTTGAGTACAGAGACATCAAGGCTCAAGCGATGGAGGTAACAACTATTCCCCCAAAATGTCAACCTCAGGTTAATCATTCTGATGAAGTGCCAGAATTAATAACTTCGACAACAAACGCCCAGTGCCACACCATAATTTACTCTCATTCCACCCCCAGATCTCAAGCACAGATGTTCTACAAGGTGTCAACAGTAAGTCAAAGGAGGTTCTGGACATCCAGGATAACTCCTGACTGAGATCCATTTCTATTTCAAGCAATGCAGACGTTATACAGGCCATGGAAGTAAAAATGATCAACCTGGTAGGCGAGCGCAGGGGTCATGAGAATATACAAGAACAAATAAAAGATCACTTAGCAGTAAATACAACCACACCTATAACACTACTCAGCAGCACAAAATGGCAGCCCAAGTATCAAAAGCTCATGCCAATGCCTTTGGGAATAACGCAACAGCCCAAGAAAGTAGTTGTAGCAAGCCCTACGCCTAGTACACGAGTAAATACAAATAGTCCAGACGGTACCCAGCCAATGAATTGACAGTACAATCACTTAGGCCATCCAGGGCTATACGCCTCAATGTTAAAACACTTCACAAGCCTCAGTTGAAGCACTCAATATGTAGTCGATAAATTGGAAATCCAAATAGAACTTATGGACTTAATGGCCTCCCAAATTTCAGGAATAAACATAAAATTTGAAAAATGACTGGATCTAATCATGAGAGTTCAAGCAGTCCACTCACTGCTAACGCCAGCCTGTGCATGTTGTCCCATTATGTATATGAATTAAGCACACTGCCAATGATATTAGCAAATGTAGTGGACATGAAAAAGCAAAACCTAGTTTATGAACTTCCCAGTAGTTATCAATTGTGCAATAATACTAATCATTACTCAATTCAAGAAGGGGAGCCACACGAGTCCTCACAGCTCACGAGTTGCCAAAAAAAGTGTCTGAACATCCAACAAGGTAAGAGCCTAGAATGGCAACATCGTTAGACAAGCAGCAGGTACCAACTGGTGGAGTAAGCTCCGCTGGTAAGCAAACAAAGAGGCAGAAAAAACAAGCCAGAAAAGCAAGGAATAAAATCATGGCAGCAGCATCGAAGACTCCATCCAGTACAAACCCAATGTTGAGAACAAAAAAAGAGACAAAGGGAAATCGTTGTGGCAATGGAAGAAAGCCCAAGTACACATTCAACGTTTAGCTCTCAACAGGAGAGGCGATGGTGAAGCTAGTTCTCTATAGATCTCAATATAAGCAACGTTCAGGAAACCCAACTCTTCAGGCCAAAGTGTATATAATGAAAGATTAGTCCAACGCTTCATCAAATGAAACAGTACATAAATCTTCATCGGCAGCTTTCCAATCACCTAAGGTACAACGTGACTGGCAAAATAATGTCACAGAAAGAAAAGGTGCTTCATCACCTACTCATCAACATGGCCTAAATACTGTACTTTGCAAACCTAATGGTCAAGAACCAACGACAATCATTAATGGCCAGGAAAGTAATCTTAATCAAACTATCAAGGAGAATAGAAGACCCTTGGCAAACACTAATATAATCATAGCTACGACTTGTAATGCTATCTTTATTTAACCACCAGTTCCACCTTGACCACTAACGCCATTTTGCACTTAGCTTAGCTTCAAACACCGTCACACTGGTGGTGCAGTTATTTTTCCGCGCACAGCTTGTTAACATTTTCGCTTTTTCTTACTAGTAAAGGGAACATAACATGGGGGAAGAAAGTAGATATGGATGTACCAGGTTGAAATTTTTATGGTACAGCAGATTACAGCTCAGTCTTGGAAATACACTATGAGATCTGGCCAGTCTCTGTGCGTTTTTCAACACTGACCTGGTATGGCCAAGCACTTGTATTTCCCAGCTTACTCAAAGGAAGGGGGATTTATAGAACCTTCCTCCTACGTTTGTTTAATGTTTATAAGGTGTGGAAGCTTGACAACGGAGAGAAGAAGCAGCTCATCTAGAAATGGACGCATTGCCCAGAGAATAATCCCACTGAGGGTGGTCTCCCTCTTGTTTCGATTGTCCAGGGTTCCAAAACCTGAAAGTGGCAGATAAGGGATGATGTCGGAGTCAGGCGCCATAGTCACTATATTATATATATATATATATATATATATATATATATATATATATATATATATATGGAAATGTCACTTACCCAGCGTACATCTGTTCGTGGCATGTAGTGCTGCAGATTCACATGCTATGCATATCCATTCCGACATCTAGTGTTGGGCTCGGAGTGTTACAAGTTGTTTTTCTTCAAAGAAGTCTTTTCGGAGTCACGGGATCGAGTGACTCCTCCTTTCGGTTCCATTGCGCATGGGTATCGACTCCATTGTTAGATTGTTTTCCCACAGAGGGTGAAGAAAGGAGTGATAGAGTATAGAAATATAAAGAGATGTCCATGCATATGTACAAATGTAAAACTTAAACGACTACAGGCTTCCGGGGAGGAGGGAGGGTGCATGTGAATCTGCAGCACTACATGCCACGAACAGATGTGCACAGGGTAAGTGACATTTTCTGTTCAATGGCATGTGTAGCTGCAGATATACATGCTATGCATAGACTACAAAGCAGTTAGTCCTCCCAAAAAAGCAGTGGCTAGCCTGTAGAAGATGAAGTTGTTTGGAATAACATTTTTAATACAGCTTGGCCTACAGAGGCTTGTTGTTGTGAGAACACCGACACAGTAGTGTTTTGAAAATGTATGAGGAGTTGACCATGTAGCTGCTTTACATATGTCAACCATTGGAATGTTTCCTAAAAAAACCCATTGTTGCACCCTTTTTCCTTGTGGAATGTCCTTTAGGAGTGATCTAGAGTTGCCTTTTTGCTTTGATATAACATGTTTGTATACATCTAACAATTCATCTTGCTAATTCTTGTTTTGATATAGGATTGTCTGTATGTGGTTGTTGGAAAGAAACTAAGAGTTGCTTTGTTTTCCTAAAATCTTTTGATCTGTCTATGTAGTACATAAGAGCTCTTTTGAGATCTAGGGTAGGAAGAGCTCTTTCTGCCACAGAAAATGGCTGTGGAAAGAAGACTGTCAATTCCACTGTTTGACTGATGTGAAAAGGAGATACTACTTTTGGTAGAAACTTTGGATTTGTTCCTTGTACAACCTTATGTTTGTGCACTTGGAAAAAAGGTTCCTCAACAGTGAATGCTTGTATGTCACTAACTCTTCTTAACCCCTTCGCTGCCAGGCCTTTTCCCTCTCCTGCGCCAGGCCTTTTTTTGCCTATTTGGAATAGTTCTCGCTTAGGTCCTCATAACGTTTAGTTCACATAAGCTACCCACGCCAAATTTGTGTCCTTTTTTTCCAACATCTTAGGGATTCTACAGGTACCCAGACTTTGTGGGTTCCCCTGAAGGAGGCCAAGAAATTAGCCAAAACACAGTGAAAATTCCATTTAAAAACAAAAATAAAAAAAATGGGAAAAAGGGGCTGCAGAAGAAGGCCTGTAGTTTTTTCCCTGAAAATGGCATCAACAAAGGGTTTACGGTGCTAAAATCGCCACCTTCCCAGCTTTCAGGAACAGGCAGACTTGAATCAGAAAAACCAATTTTTCAACACAATGAACGAGTTACTTACCTTCGGTAACGACTTTTCTGGTGGATACATTAGCTACCTGTGGATTCCTCACCTGATGAATACTCCCATGGCGCCAGCATTTGACGGAAATCTTCTTACTAGTCTCTGCACGTCGACGAGGACGTCACTCTAGCCCACGCGACGCCGTCTGACGTCATACAGGCATTAAGAAGTCCTCGCCGACGTGCCGATGACAGTACCAACATTTTTTACGTGCATGAGAATAATAATAATAACCCAATGCAATGAAAGAGCAAAGCAACATCTCTTAATATTGTAAATCACACAACATTGCAATAAAATAGCTGTAGATTTAATATAACCTTTTTTTTTTTTTTTTTTTTTTTTAAACAAATAAATATATTTATACATACGAATCATGTATATACCCAATATATATATAGATTTATATATAAATATACACATATATACAAATATCATACATGCAAAATGTATTGCAACTTTGAAGACCAAAAGGAGCACACTCAAGGATTGCTTGGAGAGACCAAAAAGGCAACGGGGAGGCGGGTGGGACCGTGAGGAATCCACAGGTAGCTAATGTATCCACCAGAAAAGTCGTTACCGAAGGTAAGTAACTCGTTCTTCTGATGGATACAACTACCTGTGGATTCCTCACCTGATGAATAGAGTCCCAAAGCAGTACCACGCCCGGCGGTGGGTGCCTAAATGGTCAAACCAAGAAATCCTGCAACACTGACCGTGCAAAATGACCGTCCCTTCTGACCTCAGAGTCCAAACAGTAATGTTTCACAAAAGTGTGAAGGGACGACCAAGTTGCGGCCTTGCAGATGTCAACCACAGGAACACCCCTGGCCAAGGCCGAAGAGGCCGACTTAGCTCTGGTGGAGTGAGCTCTAATGCCCTCAGGCGGATCCTTCTTTGCCAAAGAGTAACAGATTTTAATGCAAAGAACAACCCACCTGGAGAGTGTTCTCTTGTGGACTGCCTTTCCTCTCCTCTTGCCCACGTATCCGACAAACAGCTGATCCTCCAGCCTGATATCCTTCATTCTGTCGATATAGAAGCTCAACGCCCTTTTTGGGTCCAGGCGATGTAGTCTTTCTTCCTCCTTTGAAGGATGAGGCGGAGGATAAAACGTGGACAAAGTGATTGTCTGAGCCAAATGGAAGGGTGAAACAACCTTCGGAAGGAAAGCAGCCTTGGTCCTCAACACCACCTTATCCCCATAAAACATTATATAAGGGGGTTTAACCGATAAGGCCTGCAACTCACTCACTCTCCTTGCAGATGTTATAGCTACCAGGAATACTGTTTTAATAACCAAATACCTTAAGGGGCAAGAATGCATAGGCTCAAAAGGGGACCCCATAAGGAAAGTCAGGACCAAGGACAAATCCCATTGAGGCATAACGAATGGTTTTGGAGGATATTGATTCAGAAGACCTTTCAAGAATCTGAGAACAATAGGGGATTTAAATAACGATGGTTGGTCTGGAAGACAAATGAAGGCTGACAAGGCCGACAAATAACCCTTAATGGTAGCTACTGCACAACCTTTCTGCGCTAGAGACAGTGCAAAAGACAAAACATGCGACAGATGAGCATGTAAGGGATCAATCTGTCTCTCTCCACACCACATAACAAATTTAGACCACCTATTAGCGTAGATAGATTTAGTGGAGTGTCGCCTGGCTGCTAAGATAACATCCACTACATCAGGCGGGAGAGAGAAGGAACTCAGGTTGCCCCGTTCAATCTCCAAGCATGTAGGTGCAGACTCTGGAGGTTGGGGTGTAAAACCTGCCCCTGCGACTGCGAGAGGAGGTCTGCCCTGAGAGGGAGACGGAGCGGAGGGCACAGTGAGAGTTGGAGAAGGTCGGAGTACCATACCCTCCTTGGCCAATCCGGAGCTATTAAGATGACTTGGGCCCGGTCTTGGCGAATTTTCCTCAACACTCGAGGAATCAAGGGTATGGGGGGAAACGCGTAAAGCAACTGGTCGCACCAGGTTATCTGAAACGCGTCCCCCAACGCTCCCTGCATCGGATACTGGAGGCTGCAGAATAACGGGCAATGCGCGTTCTCCCGAGTGGCAAACAGATCTATCCGAGGAAACCCCCACATCTGGAAGATTAAACAGACTTGATCTGGATGGAGACGCCACTCGTGGTCTGCCGAGAATTGGCGACTGAGACTGTCCGCACGTACATTCAAGACCCCGGCCAGATGATTTGCCACCAAGCAAATCTGATGGTCCTTTGCCCAGGACCATAGCCGAAGAGCTTCTCTGCAGAGAAGGTACGACCCTACTCCTCCCTGTTTGTTTATGTACCACATCGTGGTAGTATTGTCCGTCAGGACCTGTACCGACTGACCACGAAGGGATGGGAGGAAGGCCTTGAGAGCCAAACGTACAGCCCGTAACTCCAACAGATTGATATGAAACACCTGTTCCTCTGGAGACCAAAGCCCTTTGATCTCCAGATCCCCCAGATGAGCTCCCCATCCTAGGGTGGAGGCATCCGTTATTACCGTGGCCACTGGTGGCGACTGCGCGAACGGCTTCCCCTGTGAAAGATTGTTGCCCGCAATCCACCACTTCAATTCCACAGCAGCATCTCTGGAGATCTTGACAGTACCTTCTAAATCTCCCTTGTGTTGAGACCACTGCCTTCGGAGGCACCACTGAAGAGCCCTCATGTGCCAGCGAGCATGCGTGACCAACAGAATGCAGGAGGCGAACAGACCGAGCAGACGAAGGACCTTGAGGACTGGAACTACCGCTCCATTTCGAAACATTGGAACCAATTCCTGAATATCTTGAATCCGCTGAGGCGGAGGAAAGGCTCGACTCAATGTTGTATCCAGTACTGCCCCTATGAACAGGAGGCGCTGAGAGGGCTCCAGGTGAGATTTGGGCACGTTCACCGAAAAGCCCAGGTCGAACAACAACTGGGTTGTTGACTGCAGATGATGCGACACAAGCTCCGGGGACTTGGCTTTGATCAACCAGTCGTCCAAGTAAGGGAATACTGCTATCCCCTTCCTTCTGAGCTCCGCCGCAACCACTGACATCACCTTTGTGAAGACTCGAGGTGCTGAAGTAAGACCAAACGGGAGGACCGCAAACTGATAGTGCTGCGACCCTACCACAAACCGGAGATACTTCCTGTGCGACTTGAGTATCGGGATATGAAAGTAAGCATCCTGCAAGTCGACAGACACCATCCAATCTTCCTTGTTCAACGCCAAAAGCACCTGTGCTAGGGTCAGCATCTTGAACTTTTCCTGTTTGAGGAACCAATTCAAGATCCTCAGATCCAGGATTGGTCTCAACTGACCATCCTTTTTGGGAATCAGGAAGTATCTTGAGTAACAACCTCGACCCTTTTCCTGCTCTGGGACCAACTCTACCGCGCCCTTTGAAAGGAGGACTTGAACCTCCTGTTCTAGCAACAGGAGGTGTTCTTCTGAACAATAAGATGGGCGGGGCGGGATGAGGGGCGGGAACTCCCGAAAGGGAAGGGCGTAGCCTTTTCCCACAATGCCGAGAACCCAAGTGTCCGTTGTGATAGACTTCCACTTGTGGAGAAAACGCTGTAATCTTCCCCCTACAGGAGAGGAGTGAGTGGGAAACGGTGGAAGCCTAAGGCTGCTTCCCCTGCTGCACCCCTCCAGAGGACGAGGAAGAGGCAGAGTGCTGTTGAGAGGCTCCTCTGGTACGGACCCCACCCCTCCCCCTCCCTCTAAATGACCTATAGGGGAGGGAAGAGGCGGGTTGCTGGAACCTCCCCCGAAAGGAAGAGGAATAAGAGCCACGCCCAAATCCCCGAAACCTCCTGAAAATTCTAGAAGAGGCAGAGGAAGAAGGAGCTTGCAGTCCTAACGATTTGGCTGTGGCTCTGCTCTCCTTAAATCGTTCCAAGGCTGAATCTGCCTTGGCTCCAAACAGTCTGTCCCCATCAAACGGGAGGTCCAGCAGGGTCGACTGCACATCCGCAGAGAACCCTGAGTTTCGGAGCCAGGCCTGTCTTCTTGCCACCACAGCCGTGCCCATCGCCCTGGCCACCGAGTCGGTCGTGTCCAGCCCAGACTGGATAATCTGGGTCGCGGCAGCCTGGGCGTCCGAGACCACATCCAAAAGACCCTGGGGAAGCTCCGTGAATGAAGACGAAATATCATCCATCAGCGCATGGATGTACCTCCCCAGAATGCACGTGGCGTTGGTGGCCTTCAACGCCAAACTGCATGACGAAAATATTTTCTTGGACTGCGCATCCAGTTTCTTGGAGTCTCTGTCTCCAGGCACCGTCGGGAAGGAACCAGGCGCTGACTTTGAGGAACAGGAGGCTTGCACCACCAAGCTCTCCGGCGTAGGGTGTCTAGAGAGAAAGCCAGGGTCAGATGGTGCAGCTCGATACCTCCTGGCCACAGCCCTATGAACGGCCGAGGAAGACACCGGCTTCTTCCACACCTCCAACACCGGATCCAGCAAAGCCTCATTAAATGGCAAGAGAGGCTCAGCTGCAGCAGAGGCCGGATGCAATACCTCTGTCAGCAAATTCTGCTTTGCCTCTGCCACCGGCAAAGGCAGGTCCAAAAAGCTCGCTGCCTTCCTCACCACAGCATGAAAGGAAGCAGCCTCCTCCGTATATTCCCCTGGAGATGAAAGGTCCCACTCAGGGGAAGTGTCCAGCCCACTGGCTGTATCCAGACCATGCAGTCCGTCTCCAGAGTCCTCAATCTCTCCCTCCTCTAGGACTCGCTGGTACTCTTGCTCTTCTAAAAGACGGAGAGCACGCCTCCTCGAATGAAGTCTCTCCTCGATACGCGGAGTCGACATGGCCTCCGCCGACGTCGAAGAACGGCGCCGATCTCCAGAAGCATCTGACGCCGCGTCCGGCGCCACAGGCAGCTTCGGCGCCGAGGCAGGAGCCGGAGGACGAGGTCTTGGAGCCGATGGACCAACCGGAGTCACAGGGCAAAATCCTGACTTCGACGGAGGGGCAACCGACGCCGGCACCGGCGCCGAGCCCACATTCCCAAAAGGGAGAAAGGGCATAAAGGGTGCCGGCCGAAGAGGCGCAGGATCACCCAACGAAAAGGCCAAGGGCCCCGAAGGACCAGCCGGAGCAGCTCCTGGAGCCATCTGCTGAAAGATGGTATACATCGCATTAAGAAACGCGGTACTATCGGCTCCAGGAGTGGGAAAAGCCGGATACTGGGGTGCCTGGATCGAGGGCGACCCCGACGCCGGCCTCGACGTCTGCGACGCCGGAGAAAACACAAGAGGCTGCACCACCTCAATCACTGACGCCTGACCAGGTGAAGTCGGTGACGCCGGAGAGGGCAACGGCGTCGATGGATGCGGCGTGACCGTGGGGCTGACCTCCCAAGTCCTCCGACGCCGAGCCGAAGGTGACCTCGAATGAGACTCCTTGCTGGAGTGACGTCGTGAGTCTCTACGGCGCCGGGAGTCTCGATGACGCCGGTGAGACCTTGGCGAAGAAGACTTCTTATGATGTTTCTCCTTCTTCTTTGACTTTGCCATGAATAACTTGGCCTCGCGCTCTTTGAGGGCCTTCGGATTCATGTGTTGACATGAATCGCAAGTCGAGACGTCGTGGTCGGAGCTCAAACACCATAGACAGTCGGAGTGAGGATCTGTAACTGACATCTTGCCCCCACACTCTCGACAGGGCTTGAAACCCGACTTCCTCTGAGACATTGTTACCGCAGAGAAGACTACGCAGCAGACAATACACTGTAACCACAAAGGTAACAGTAACTCCCTCGAAGATAACCGTTTCGAATGCACGGAAAAAAGGGAACTGTCATCGGCACGTCGGCGAGGACTTCTTAATGCCTGTATGACGTCAGACGGCGTCGCGTGGGCTAGAGTGACGTCCTCGTCGACGTGCAGAGACTAGTAAGAAGATTTCCGTCAAATGCTGGCGCCATGGGAGTATTCATCAGGTGAGGAATCCACAGGTAGTTGTATCCATCAGAATTTGGCATTTTACTGGGACATACCCCATTTTTACGATTTTTTGTACTTTCAGCCTCCTTCCAGTCAGTGACAGAAATCAGTGTGAAACCAATGCTGGATCCCAGAAACCGAAACATTTCAGAAAAGTAGACAAAATTCTGAATTCAGTAAGGGGTAATTTGTGTAGATCCTACAAGGGTTTCCTACAGAAAATAATAACTGAGAAAAAAAAGTATTGAAATTGAGGTGAAATAAACAGCAATTTTTCTCTACGTTTTACTCTGTAACTTTTTCCTGCAATGTCAGATTTTTGAAAGCAATATACTGTTACGTCTGCTGGACTCTTCTGGTTGCGGGGATATATAGGGCTTGTAGGTTCATCAAGAACCCTAGGTACCCAGAGCCAGTAAATGAGCTGCACCCTGCAGTGGGTTTTCATTCTATACCGGGTATACAGCAATTAATTTGCTGAAATATAAAGAGTGAAAAATAGCTATCACGAAAACCTATGTTTTTCCAAAATGGGCACAAGATAAGGTGTTGAGAAGCAGTGGTTATTTGCACATCTCCTAATTCCGGGGTGCCCATACTAGCATGTGAATTACAGGGCATTTCTCAAATAGACGTCTTTTTTTTTTACACACTCTCTTATATTTGGAAGGAAAAAATGTAGAGAAAGACAAGGGGCAATAACACTTGTTTTGCTATTCTGTGTTCCCCCCAAGTCTCCCGATAGAAATTATACCTCACTTCTGTGGGTAGCCCTAGCGCCCGCAACAGGAAATGCCCCAAAACACAACGTGGACACATCACATTTTTTCACAGAAAAGAGAGGTGTTTTTTTTTTTACAAAGTGCCTACCTGTGGATTTTGGCCTCTAGCTCAGCTGGCACCTGGGGAAACCTAGCAAACCAGCACATTTTAAAAAACTGATGGGGTGACTTGTGGGGCTCTGACCAGGTTCTGTTACCCAGAATCCCTTGCAAACGTCAAAATTTGGCCCAAAAAAAAACAAAACACTTTTTCCTCTCATTTTGGTGACAGAAATTATGGAATCAGAGAGGAGCCACAAATTTCCTTCCACCCAGCGTTCCCCCAAGTCTCCAGATAAAAATGGTACCTCACTTGTATGGGTAGGCCTAGCGCCCACGAAAGGAAATGGCTCAAAACACAACGTGGACACATCAAAATTATCAAATACAAAACTACCTGTTTTTGCAGGGGGGTGCCTGCGTTTTTGGTCCTGGGCTCAGCAGCCTTCTAGGGAAACCTACCAAACCCAGACATTTCTGAAAACTAGACACCCGAGGGAGTCCAGTGAGGTGTGACTTGTGTGGATCCCCCAATGTTTTCTTATCCAGAATCCTCAGCAAACCTCACATTTAGCTAAAAAAAAAAACGAAATTTTCCCACATTTCTGTGTGGGATCACAGCACTGGGACACATTTCATACCACCCAATGTTCCCCTCAGTCTCCCGGTAAAAATGATTCCTCCTTTCTGTAGGTGGGCCAAGTGCTTGTGAAAGGGAAGAGCCAAAAACATGTCGATATTGAGGGGGAACAAAGGGGGTTCAAAAGGGCAGTTTGCGAAAAAAAACATTTTTAGGCTGACAAGTGCAGCAGAAATTTTATCTGTATAGATGAGACAATGCTGGGTGGTAGGAATTTTGTGGATTTCTGCAGATTCCGGAAGGTTCCATCACAAAAATGTGGGAAAAATTTGTGATTTCCAGCAAAGTTGGAGGTTTGCAGGGGATTGTGGGTACAAAAATGGTGCGGGGTGCATGTGAAACACACCAGTCTGGAATCACCCGGATGTTTAGTTTTCAGATGTGTCTAGGTCTTGTGGATTTTTCTACATGGCAGCGTCCCAAAGTCCATAAAGTGCAGCCCTCACCATTCCAAGTGGGACGATTTTGAAAGTAAGGCAAGTTCTCATGGCCCAAATGTAAAACTAAAACCCAAAATAATCAAATGCCTTCTTGCTTGCTGTGGGATAAGATCTTTTAGAGTGCAGGGAAGAGCTGAAAGTATGTTACCCACTTCAGTTGAGGTGGGGGCGTAACCAGGCCCATACTGGTTGGTAGCCACCACCCCAATATTTTTTTTTAATTCCCTGGCATCTAGTAGAGTTTCTGCCCCCCCGGGGAGTGGATCAGGGGTAATTGCCCCATCTGCCCACTAGTGGGCAGAACAACTTTGGCCCCATTTATTTGGGGTGGGGATATGGCCATACCCCCACCCTCTTATTTTTGGGGAAAAAAAACTTCCCGGGCCTCTGGTGGGATTTCTGCCCCCCCTTGGGGCAGATGGGCCTTCCAAAAATAGGCCCATCTGCCCCCAATGGGGGGCAGATATGGCCAACAGTAATGTGCTCCCATGGGGAGCGACCCTTACCCAAGGGGCTGCCTCCCTAAAGAAAACACACGCATATACACACACACCAATCCCTGGTGCCTCAGTGGTTTCTACAATTCCCCCCCCCAGGGGAGCGACCCTTGCCTAATGGGTCGCTCCCCATCTCAAACAAACAAAAAAAAAAAATAACAAGGCGACCTTCCATGTTATAAATTGAATTTGGCAAGAGTGCATGGGTTCAAAAGGTGGTCCCATGAGTCTGGTAAGTACAATACTTAAATTCCATGAAGAAACAGGTGGTGTTCTGGGTGGAATAATAATGTCTTAATCCTTCCATGAAGGCTTTGATAACTGGAACTCGGAATATATAGATGTATGTGGAATAGTTTGCAAGTATGCAGATACTGAAGTAAGGTGTATTTTAATGGATGAATAAGTTAAATTTGATTTCTGTACATGAAGCAAATAACATACAATATCTTGTATAGATGCTGTAAGGGGATCTATGCTTTTAGATTGAAAATAGTAGACAAATCCTTTCCACTTATTTGCGTAGCACTGTCTAGTAGTAGGTTTTCGTGCTTGTTTAATTACTTCCATACATTCTGATGTAAGATTTAAATAACCAAGTTCTATGATTTCAGGAGCCAAATCACCTGATTGAGAGCATTGGGGTTTTGAGGCCTTATTTGACCTCTGTTTTGCGTCAATAGATCTGGTCGGGAGTTTGGAGTGTGGTACTACTGACAGGTCTAATAATGTCGTGTACCACGGTTGACGTGCCCATATTGGTGCTATGAGTATCATGTTGAGTGAAGTTTGACACAACTTGTTGACTAGAAACGGAAGGAGTGGGAGAGGGGGAAAAGCGTAAGCAAATATCCCTTACGAATTGATCCATAGAGCATTGCCCTTGGATAGGGGATGTGGGTGCCTGGATGCAACGTTTTGGCATTATGGGGGTTATTACAACTTTGGAGGAGGTGTTAATCCGTCCCAAAAGTGACGGTAAAGTGCCAGATATACCACCAGCCCTATTACGATTCCATTATATCCTATGGAACTCGTAATACGGCTGGTGGTATATCCGTCCCATTTGGGACGGATTAACACCTCCTCCAAAGTTGTAATAACCCCCTTTGTGTTTTCACTTGTTGCGAACAGGTCAAAGTATTTTTGAAGTACTTGAGGATGAATCTCCCATTCGTGAGTTTGCTGGTGATTTCTGCTGAGGGTATCTGCCAATTGATTGTCTATTCCTGGAATGTATTGTGCTAACAGATAAATGTGGTTGTAGACTGCACATTTACAACGTTTCTGGGCTAGAAGGAAGAGTTTGGATGAATGTGTCCCTCCTTGTTTGTTGAGATAATACATAGTTGTCATGTTGTCTGTTTTGATAAGAACATTCTTCTGTGTGAGAAGAGGTTGAAAAGCTTTGAGTGCTAGAAAAACAGCTAATAACTCCAAGTAGTTCATGTGTAGCTGTTTGTGTTTGGCATCCCACTGCCCCTGAATGTTGTGATTGTTTAGGTGAGCTCCCCAACCAATCATTGATGCATCTATTGTGATTATGGTCTGAGGCACAGGGTCTTGAAATGGCCGCCCTTTTTTTTTTTTTTAGATTTGTGGAATTCCACCACTGAAGGGACATGTCCGGTTGGCGGTCTATCAACACTAGATCTTGAAGCTGACTATGTGCCTGTGACCACTGTTGTGCAAGGCACTGTTGTAAGGGCCGCATATTTAATCTTGCGTGTGGCACAATTGCAGTGCATGATGCCATAATTCCTAATATTTTCATAATAAATCTGACAGTGTATTATTGATTTGCGCGATTATATTTTGGAAAGCTTGTATCCTTTGTGTATTTGGATATGCTAGAGTTTGCTGAGTGTCTAATATTGTGCCCAAATATTGTTGTATTTGTGCTGGTTGAAGTTGGGATTTTATGTAGTTTATTGAGAACCCTAGTGTGTTCAAGGTTTGTATTAGATAATGCGTATGATTTTGGCATTCCGTATGACACTTTGATTTTATTAGCCAATCGTCTAGATATGGAAAGACATGTATATGTTGTCTTAGGTAGGCTTCCACTATTGCTAAGCACTTTGTGAATACCCTTGGAGCGGTTGTTATTCCAAAGGCCAACACTTGTAGTGTTTTCCCTGAATGGCAAACCTGACATTTTCTGTGTGCAGGAAGGATGGGTATATGAAAATACGCTTCTTTGAGGTCTAAGGCGGTCATGAAATCTTGTTTTTGTAGTAGTGGGATGACAGCCTGTAAAGTTACCATGTGAAAATGTTCTGACCGGATGTAAAGATTGAGGGGCCTGAGGTCTAATATGGGCCTGTGGGTGCCATCTTTTTGGGGAATTAGGAAATATGGTGAGCAAACTCCTGTCCCTATCTGAGTCTGTGGCACCAATTCTATTGCTTGTTTGAGTAGTAAAGATTGGACCTCTTCTTGTAACAGAATGGTGTGTTCTGTGGATAATTTGTGTGACCTTGGTGGGATATTTGGAGGAGTGTGCATTAATTCTAGGCGATAGCCATTGCAGATAATTGATAGGACCCAATTGTCTGTGGTAATATTTTGCCAATTTGTGTGGAACTGTTGTAGTCTTCCCCCCACAGGAGAGGTGTGGAGTGGAAGGGAATGAGAGAAGTCACCGTTTTGAGTGCTGTGGAGGCTGCTTAGAGGCCCAAAATATTCCCCTATTTCTGGGGTACTGTCCTCTATATGTGCCCCTAAAACCACCCGTTGGTATTGCGTTTGATAGGTTGGCTTTGCCTGTGAGGAGGCTGCCTCAGTGGACTGTGGTCTGAATCCACCTCAAAATTGAGGTTTTCAAAAGGACCCCCTGTATGGTGCAGATTAGAGTGCACCCATTCCTTTTGCTGTGTCAGAGTCCTGTCTCAATTTTTCTATGGCTGTATCTACTTCTGGTCCAAACAGATTTTTTTTTTTTTGTTACACAGAACGGCATATTTAACACATCCTGTTGAATTTCTGGCTTGAATCCAGAAGATCTGAGCCATGCATGCCTGCGTACAGTGACCACAGTATTGACATTTATAGCGATCATCTAGGGCAGATCGTATTTGATTGTTAGTAATGGCTTGCCCTTCCCCCACTACTTGTTGTGCCCTGTTTTGGTGTTCTTTGGGGAGATGCTGGATTATGTCTTGCATCTCGCCCCATTGGCCTCTGTCATAGCAAGCAAATAATGCTTGCGAGTTGGCGATGATTGTCAACTGATTTGCTGCTTGGGACGCAACTCTTTTCCCTGCAGCATCGAATTTCCTGCTCTTTTTATCAGGAGGGGGTTCATCTCCTGATGACTGACTATTTGCTCTCTTCCTGGCAGCGCTAACTACCACAGAATCTGGAGGTACCTGATGGGTGATATATTCAGGGCCAGAGGGTGCAGGTTTATATTTTTTCTCTATCCTGGGTATTATGATACGTGCTTTAACAGGTTCACTAAATATCTGATCCGCATGTTTACCATGCCTGGGAGCATCGGGAGGCATTGATATCTGGACTGTGTTGAGCACAGAGTGTTAAATTAGAAATCTAGGGGCTATATATGCATGTTGACACCATGATATGCTGCAGCCCTAGCTATAACTTGGTTATATGCAGTACTATCCTCAGGTGGTGATGGTTTAGAGGGATAGCTGTCTGTATCGTTACTTGGAATGGGATCTGGGTCATAAAGATCCCCTGGATCCACATTGTCTTGTTGTGAATCATAAGAGTGAGTAGGAGACTGCACTGGTGTAGTACTAGTAGGAGGAGAGGTAGGTAGGTGTGGAGAATGAGGAGGAGAAGATTGAGCAGGTGGTGGTTTCTCCTTCTGCTTTGGCACTTTTGATGGAGGCTGCATAGTGTCCAATTCCTCCTGAAAAGCTAGCTTCCTTTTTGTTTTTAAAAGAGGTGCTGTCAGAATTCTCCCTGTTTCCTTATGGATGTGGATCCTGGATTGCCTTTCATCCATAACCTCTAGTTTTGGTTGTATCTCTAACTCCTCTTCAGAGGTTTTGTGGCTTTCCTCAAGTCTCTTATTAAAGTCCATGTTCCTCTGTATAAGTTGGCCTTTTCAGCTCCGAAGCATGCTTTTTCGGGATCGAAAAAGATGAGGACGAAGGTTTCGGCTCCGAAAGTGGTTTTCTAATTTTCAACTCTGAAAAATGGTGTCTACTGTAGTCGGACACAGAGCTTTTTGTTGTCTTCGATGTTTTCAGAGGAGTGGCCTCAACTGGTAAGTTGGTCACCGCCAGTCTTTTTTCGGGCCGAGCCATGGCCTTCCGGCAGTGGCGTACCCAAGGCCTTGTGTTTTTTCTTTTGTGAGGGTAGAGGGGCAGACGTACTCACATGTTGCCCTACTGTGACCGGTCTGTCTTCTTCCGATTCCTGTTCGGACTCAGAATCTCGAACCAAGACTGCGGTTTGCATCAGTTTTTCTTCATCTACGTCAAGATGTTCGCCACTTCTCGACGTCATTTCGAGGCTTCGTGCCCTCCTGTCTCGAAGAGTCTTTCTTGATCGGAAGGATCAATAGGCCTCACAGTTTTCTTCCAGATGATCTAGGGAAAGGCAAAGGTTGCAAACCAGATGCTGGTCTGTGTAAGGGTACGTCAAGTGGCACAGAGGACAGAATCGGAATGGAGTCCGATCCATGAGGCTTCCACGCAGTCGGCCCAAATAGGCCGGAGATGGGCATCCGCGCCCCGAAGGGCAAACAAAGTTGTTTTCCCGACGGTACTGCTGTGTTGATGGAAGGATATTAACCCGATCAATACAATACAGACAAAAGAAAGTTTTATAGAGTTTTCCAAATCGAAATCTCGGAGCGAGAGGAAACACGTCCGAACCCGCGGCAGAAAGAAAACAATCTAACAATGGAGTCCATGCCCATGCGCAATGGAACCGAAGAGGAGTCGTCACTCGATCCCGTGACTTGAAAACACTTCTTTGAAGAAAAACAACTTGTAACACTCCGAGTCCAACACTAGATGGCAGGATAATGCACAGCATGTGTATCTGCAGCTACACATGCCATCAAATATATATATATATATATATATAGAGTTGGAGTATTGCATTTTCTTTGTTTCTTTGATCATTATTACCCTGCTGCTGTGATTATTTTGAGAACTGCACATGTTGCAGCATTTGAAATAAAAGCTCATGTTATTCTTTTAGTTTCTGAAACTTGGGAAGTGCCTTAATACATTCATTACTCAAACTAAGAGTGCTGCATTCTTTGCATTCCTTTCACTTCATTCCCTCTCGGTCTTAAGTAAATGGCCATTCTATACAATTTACAAAAAAAGCCAGTGAGTCCCTGCAGGTCCCAAATGGTGTCAGCAACATTGGTCACTAGGTCACCCCAACTTGCAACATCTACAAAGGCCTCCAATTCTTGGGAAGTAACAATACTTTCCTGTGGTCAGGAATTTAAAATAAACCAACTTTGATGGCTGGAATGCAAACTGATCTTGCAAAAGCTGACAGAAGCCAGAGGTTCAAGGGTCAACATACTGCACAGCACCACCAGGATAATACAGAAAACTTGCAACATTCCCAGTCACAGGAGTCCACCTACCCTACGAAGGATGAAACAGCCCTGGAAATCCTTTTTACACCAGAATATGATTTGCAAGTTCCACACGACATCCTCAACAGAGGTAACATACTGGGACTTTTTGCTGATATACCGGTTTAAAAAATTTAGAACCCTGAGATCTATCAGTGGAGTTCATCCCTAAAGAGGAGCATAAGCTGATGGAACAAACTAACTACATGGAAATCAGAAAAAGAAATTGCAAATCCTATCTGGAGCTTTGAGCAACAATTTGATACATGGAGCATACAATTATTTAAAAAAGTAGTCACACTATCCTCAAACTATTACCAAAACCATAGTCAAGACAAAGTCTGGGATTTGAACCGGTTGACTCCGCCCTGAGTAGTGCTTGTGGTAGAAGGCAAAGTATGGTCCCACTGAGCTCTGTCACAACCAATGACACTAGCTTGAAGCAGGGGAGTTGGCTACCTGCTACCCTAAATGCTCCTAAAAATGACTGACCCTGGAACCGGCTATTAGAAATGCCCAGGGGGGCTGAACTGCATATCCTCTCATAGAATAATACAGGGGCCAAATCACATCTTCAAGAGGGTACCCCACCATGGAAGTGGGTGACATGTGACATCATCGCTCTGCAGGAGACAGTTCAACCTGCCATGAAGTTGAACTGATCGTTCAGGACAAAAATTAGTAACAGCTTTAAAGTACTCAGGTATGAGGGTCAGCGATGGCAGAACGAGCTACAACAACCCTCCAAAATTCATCTATCATTGTGCAAAAACACGGTCTATACTCGACTACACAATTGTATCTCTTTTGTTAATCCCGTATCTAGTATTCAATCGAATTCACAACAGTTAGTGACTATTGCCAACAAAGGATATAATTCGGGATAGCCCCCACAAAACATATTACCACTGCCACGGATCCTGGGTTCTTAAAATCTACAAACCCAAAGCACTTGAGATGGTCAAATACCACCCTACCAGGCCTGCATGATGAGGGAAAAGAACTAGTGGAGGTTCATAGATTCACAGCAAACAACCCAATAGACACCTGGACAAACTTCACCACAAAACCAATATTACTTGCTTCATCAATTACCAGAAACAAGTGTGTAGCTAGCAACAGTTTTACAAGACTCTCGCAAAAAAGTAAAATCTTAAAAAGGGGGTTAAAACAGGCTGTTAGAAATTTAAAGTACACAGAGAACCATCTCGGCTCATGGAAAAAAGTAAGGTGACTGAGGAAAGAATATTAAAAAAAAGTTATGGGAAGACAGGAACACAAAGAAAAGTGTTCTGGACAAAAATATTCTTTTGCGCCACAGTCCAACTGTAGGACATTCTGGGAGATCGTGAACACCCTGGATCAAATAACTTGATTAACAGAGAGCGTATTAATGGTTCCCTACACAGGGCAGGGTACACATCGGAGGAAGCAAGCACAACCCCAGATAATCAGATGTATCTGTTCTACTTGATGAAAGCAAAAAAAAAAAAAAAAAAAATTAAAGACAGAAGAGACGGAGCCATCTTCAAATGTGACAAGGAATACTAGACAACTCAACTATCCATCCTATATAAAGAGGTGGAATCAACAAGCAAAATTCCATCAAGCTGACTTGGCTCCTTCATCAATCCAGGTTTGCGAAGGCGGAGATTGTACCAATCCAGAAAATCAAAGATTAATTGCATTACTAGATTCGGAAGCAAAATACAATGCGTCACTGATCCTAGAGGACCTCACTGAATGGTCTGATGAGAACAACTTAATCCCACTCAACCAGACTGGATTTCGAAGAGGGCTTGGTACACTTACAAACATCTTAGCCATCTCCCTAGTAGAGGATAAATACAAACGGAAACAGCAAAAACGAAATTTCTGTTTAACAGACCTTAAAGCAGCGTTTGACCGTGTTCATTGTGTCACAATGTGGAGGAAATTACGAGCTTGGAACATACCCAAAAGAGTACTGCGCGGAATAGAACACTCTACAAACAAATCTGGATTCGCGTCAAATTGGGGGATGGCTCCAGCATTTCAAGAAAGATTGCAACAAATAAGGGTCTGAAATAGGAGGTGTGTTGACTCCACAGCTCTTCAACTTGTTCATGGCAGATAAGACACCACAGCTTGATAACATCAATTCACATCCACCGCGCTTGGGCCCATTACATAGGTCTCACTTCTCCTATGCAGACAAAGCGCTTTAAATAAGCTTAACGAAAGTTGGTCTACAAAGATCTTCCATTGAACTGAGAAATTACGTTTGTACCAATAATTTGGAAATCAACACCACTCCCTCAAAATGCTTCACCGGCACAAGTGCACCCAGAATTTGGGCTCATTAATGAGTCTTCGGGGACGATGTACACGTTTATAAAAAGTTGGTATAAGATCAAATTAGTCACTATAAGTCCCCCCTATAGCAGGCCCTCCTAGCCCAGAGGGCAGGGTGCAAGTATCTGTGTGTGAGAGCACCCAGGCACTACCAGAGGTGCCCCCACGAAGTCCAGCACTATTGTTCATGGACTTAGTGAGTGCGGGGACACTATTTTATGCGTGTATTGGACATAGGTCACTACCTATGTCCAGCTACATAATGGTAACTCCGATCCTAGGCACGTTTTGTATCAGAAATATCTGCATCTTACCCCAATATTGTTGCCAGTATTAGAAGTATGATTCCATGCACTCTGGGGGCTCCTTACAGGACCCCCAGCATCAGTCTTCCAGGGTTTTCCAGGCAGCTCAAGCAGCTGCCACCCCTCAGACAGGTTTCTACACCCTACTGCTGCTTGAGCAGTTCATGCCCAGGAAGGCTTAACAAAGGATTTCCTTTGGGAGGGGGGGGTAACACCCTATCCCTTTGGAAATAGGTGTTACATGGCTTGGGAGGGGTAGCCTCCCCAAGCCACTGTTATGCTTTGAAGGGCACATTTGGTGCCCTCCGTGCATAAATCAGTGTACACCGGTTCAGGGACCTTCATTCCTTGCTCTGGAACGAAACTGGACAATGGAAAGGGGAGTGACCACCCCCCTGTTCATCACCACCCCAGGGGTGGTGCCCAGAGCTCCTCCAGAGGGTCCCCGGGTTCTGCCATCTTGGATCCAAGGTTGGCAGGGACATCTAGGATCATCTCAGTGGCCAAGCCAGGCAGGTGATGTCAGAGCCCCCTCCTGATAGGTGGTCACCTGGCTAGGTGACCAATCCCCCTTTTCAGGGCTATTTAAGGTCTCTCTCTTGGGTGGGTCCTCAGGTTTGGCTTGCAAGATTCCAGCAGGACTCCTCTGCAATTTTACTTCGACTTCTAGCCACTGGAACCGCGACTGGACCCATCAGGAATCCACAATCTGCATCCACGAAGAAGACTCTTCTTGCAACATTGTTTCCATGGCTCTTTTCGGCTTCTGCAACATTTCCCCAGCTGTGCATCCTCTGAGGGCAGCAAGTTTTTAGCCTCCACAGGAAGGAAGAAGGAATCTCCCTTGGAGTGAAGGAGTCACTCCCCTGCATCCACAGGCACCTACTGCAACGAAAGCCGGCTGTGTGGATCTCCTCTCATCCTGAGCTGCGTGATTCTGCATCATAGGTGGTAGTCTGGAGTAGTCCACTTGGTCCTCTCTACCAGCTGTCCAACTCTGGAGGAGGTAAGCCCTTCCCTTCCCACACAGGACAGTACCCCTGAGCACCTTGTTTCTTGTAGCTGCCAAGGCTTGTTTGCATCTCCTCCAAGGGATCGTCAGGCTGCGTGTAGCTCCAGCACCCAGCACGTCTTCCTGCGACGCACAGGCCTCTGCGTGGTTCTCCTGCGGCATGGGACCCTTCTTCAGTCGTGCGGCGTGGGCTCTTCTGCGACTCCTATGTCCCCATCCTGTAGGACTCCTGTGGGTGCTGTCTTTGCTTCTGTGGGCTCTCTGTGTCGCTGAGGGTCCCCTCTGACTCCCCCTCCTGGGCTGAGTCATCGTAGGCCCTGATGGTCTCCGGCAGCTCCACTTTTCCCCAACTGAGGTATTTGCCTTTGCAAAGGCTTGTTGGTAAAATTCCTGCACCAACACCTGACTGCAATTCCTCCGGCGTAGTCTGCATCCCTCAGGAAGTTTTCACCGACTTCAAGGCTGCAGTGCTGACCTTCTTCACATCACCATCGACCAACTCCGGTATCCACAGCTGGGTGGGTAGTAGCTGCTCATCCTCCTGGACTCAGCTATGACTTCTGGACTTGGTCCCCTTCTTAAACAGGTTTTCCTCTTCAGAAATCCACTGCTTGTTTCTTGTTGTCTTGTCTGGGTGTTGAATTTTCTTCATTTCCTTCCTTTTGGGTGGTTTGGGGCACTGTGGTACTTACCTTTGGGGTTTCCTAGTACCACCAGCTTCCCTCTATACATTCTAATTACCTAGGTTGGAGTCCTGTGTTGGCATTCCATTTTTTAGTATATGGTTTGGGCTCCCCCTAGGGTCACTGTTGTCTAACTGCATTTGCACTGTTTTCGATCACTTTCTATGCCTATTTCTGGTAATTAGTGTCTATATTTGGTGTGTTACTTAGAGTTGCCTTTCTCATACCTTGTGGTATTGTGTCACTAAAGTAAAGTACCTTTATTTCTGTAACACTGAGTGTTTTCTTTTATGTGTGTGAGTGCTGTGTGACTACAGTGGTATTGCATGGGCTTTGCACGTCTCCTAGATAAGCCTTGGCTGCTCATCCACAGCTACCTCTAGAGAGCCTGGCTTCTAGACACTGCCTACACTACACCAATAGGGATTACCTAGACCTGGTATAAGTACCTTAGGTACGCACCACACACCAGGCCAGCTTCCTACAGCAAAATTCAGGCAAATAATAAACAAAGCTGCAAAACCGCACTCTTTTCTAGTCAATAAGAACAGTTTGTCCAGCAATCCCATGCATGGATGGTGCTCAAATATTATGAAAGTTTGAAGCCTGCGCCTCACTTAAGTCTCACTTTCCAGGTGCACATAAAAAGAAAAGTGATGGCTGTTCAACCATCTTAGAAATATAGTGATGTAACATCATGCAGACTCTGTGGTTATAAGAAAAAGGATTTAGACATCTAATATGCCTATGAACCTACCTTCATATGGTTCATGTTAAATTGTTTTAAAAAGGCGTTATTGCCGAAGGCATTCATACATGCAGGGGAGCAATAATAAAATCTCTCAATCCATCTAACCCCCAACTGAACACTAAACTGATGAAATATTTATTGATACATTAACTAGCAACTGAATAATTACAGTTAGGGGGAAACCTACAGTGAGCTGGGTTCTGTTCAGTTGATAGTACATCACCTATTGCACTTTACCCGCTGCCTGTCACGTTGATTTTATTGTGTCCTTGTTTTATAAGGAAAATGTCACTTACCCAGTGTACATCTGTTCGTGGCATTAGTCGCTGCAGATTCACATGCTTTGCATAGTCCGCCGTCTGGTGTTGGGTCGGAGTGTTACAAGTTGTTTTTCTTCAAAGAAGTCTTTTCGAGTCACGAGACCGAGGGACTCCTCCTCCTTTGGTTCCATTGCGCATGGGCGTCGACTCCATGTTAGATTGTTTTCCCCCCAGAGGGTGAGGTAGGAGTTGTGTATGCTAGTAATAGTGCCCATGCAATGGAATGAATAAGTATGTACAAAATGAAGATTAAAATAATATATTTACAAATGTACAAATGTTGAAGATTACTTCCAAACGGCTACAGGCTCCCGGGGAAGCGGGTGGGCACATGTGAATCTGCAGCGACTAATGCCACGAACAGATGTACACTGGGTAAGTGACATTTTCCGTTCAGTGGCATGTGTAGCTGCAGATACACATGCTTTGCATAGACTAGTAAGCAGTTATCTCCCCAAAAGCGGTGGTTCAGCCTGTAGGAGTGGAAGTAGTTTGAAATAAAGTTCTTAGTACAGCTTGACCTACTGTAGCTTGTTGTGCAGATAACACATCTACACAGTAGTGCTTAGTAAATGTGTGAGGCGTAGACCATGTTGCTGCCTTACATATTTCGTTCATTGGAATATTTCCTAGAAAGGCCATGGTAGCACCTTTCTTTCTGGTTGAGTGTGCCTTTGGTGTAATAGGCAGCTCTCTTTTTGCTTTAAGATGGCAGGTATTGGATGCACCTAACTATCCACCTGGCTATACCTTGTTTTGATATTGGATTTCCTGTATGAGGTTTTTGAAATGCAATAAATAGTTGTTTTGTTTTCCTAATTAGTTTTGTTCTGTCAATGTAGTACATTAGTGCTCTTTTGATGTCTAATGTATGTAGTGCTCTTTAAGCTATTGAGTCTGGCTGTGGGAAGAACACTGTATTCTACTGTTTGATTTAAGTGGAACGGTGAGATAACCTTTGGTAAGAATTTTGGGTTGGTTCTTAGAACTACCTTATTTTTGTGTATTTGAATAAATGGTTCTTGTATAGTAAACGCCTGAATTTCACTTACTCTTCTTAGAGATGTAATGGCAACGAGAAATGCAACTTTCCACGTTAGTTATTGCATTTCGCAAGAATGCATGGGTTCGAAAGGAGGGCCCATGAGTCTTGTTAAGACAATATTGAGGTTCCATGAAGGAACAGGTGGTGTCCTTGGTGGTATAATTCTCTTTAGTCCTTCCATAAACGCTTTTATGACAGGTATTCTAAATAGGGAAGTTGAATGAGTAATTTGCAGGTATGCAGATATTGCTGCGAGATGTATCTTTATGGAAGAGAAAGCTAGAGTTGACTTTTGAAAATGTAGTAAATACCCTACTACATCTTTTGGAGATGCATGCAATGGTTGAATATGATTATTATGACAGTAACAAACAAATCTTTTCAATTTACTTGCATAGCAGTGTCTAGTGGAAGGTTTTCTAGCTTGTTTTATGACCTCCATACACTCTAGAGTGAGTCCTAAGTGTCCAAATTCTAGGATTTCAGGGGCCAAATCGCTAGATTCAGCGATGCAGGGTTTGGATGCCTGATCTGTTGTTTGTGTTGTGTTAACAGATCTGGCCTGTTGGGTAGTTTGACATGAGGTACTACTGACAGGTCTAGTAGTGTGGTATACCAAGGTTGTCTTGCCCATGTTGGTGCTATCAGTATGAGTTTGAGTTTGTTTTGACTCAATCTGTTTACTAGATATGGAAGGAGAGGGGGAAAAGCGTACGCAAATATCCCTGACCAATTCATCCATAGAGCATTGCCTTGGGATTGCCGGTGTGGGTACCTGGATGCGAAGTTTTGGCATTTTGCGTTTTCTTTTGTTGCAAATAGATCTATTTGAGGCGTTCCCCAAATTTGGAAGTAATTGTTCAGGATTTGGGGGTGAATTTCCCCATTCGTGGACCTGTTGGTGATCCCGAGAGAGATTGTCTGCTAGCTGGTTCTGGATCCCTGGAATAAATTGTGCTATTAGTCGAATGTCGTTGTGAATTGCCCAATGCCATATATTTTGTGTTAGGAGACACAACTGTGTCGAGTGTGTCCCCCCCTGTTTGTTTAAATAATACATTGTCGTCATGTTGTCTGTTTTGACAAGAATGTATTTGTGGGTTATCATGGGTTGGAATGCTTTCAATGCTAGAAATACTGCTAACAGTTCTAGGTGATTTATATGAAACTTTCTTTGATGTACGTCCCATTGTCCTTGGATGCTGTGTTGATTGAGGTGTGCTCCCCACCCTGTCATGGAAGCATCTGTTGTTATCACGTATTGTGGCACTGGGTCTTGGAAAGGCCGCCCTTTGTTCAAATTTGTACTGTTCCACCATAGAAGCGAGATGTATGTTTGGCGGTCTATCAACACCAGATCTAGAAGTTGACCCTGTGCATGTGACCATTGTGATGCTAGGCACTGTTGTAAGGGCCGCATGTGCAATCTTGCGTTGGGACAATGGCTATGCATGAGGACATCATGCCTAGGAGTTTTAATACCATTTTTGCATGTATCTTTTAATTTGGATACATGGCTTGTATCACCTTGTGAAAATTTTGAACCCTTTGTGGACTTGGAGTGGCTATCCCTTTTGTTGTGTTGATTGTCGCTCCTAAGTATTGCTGTGTTTGACACGGCACAAGGTGTGACTTTGCATAGTTGATGGAGAAACCCAGCTTGTAAAGGGTTTGTATAACATAATCTGTGTGGTGTGAACACTTTGTTAGCGAGTTGGTCTTGATTAGCCAATCGTCTAGGTACGGGAACACGTGTATTTGCTGCCTCCTGATGTGTGCAGCTACTACTGCTAGACACTTTGTAAAGACTCTTGGCGCTGTTGTTATTCCGAATGGCAACACTTTGAATTGGTAGTGTATCCCTTTGAATACGAACCTTAGGTATTTCCTGTGCGAGGGATGTATCGGTATATGGAAATACGCATCTTTTAGATCTAATGTTGTCATGTAGTCTTGCTGTTTCAGCAGTGGGATTACGTCTTGTAATGTCACCATGTGAAAGTGGTCTGATTTCATGTAGGTGTTTAGTGTTCTGAGATCTAATATTGGTCTTAGAGTTTTGTCCCTTTTGGGTATTAGAAAGTACAGTGAGTAAACTCCTGTGTTCTTTTGTGGACCTGGTACTAATTCCATTGCGTCTTTTTGCAGTAATGCTTGAACTTCTAGTCCTAGAAGGTCTATATGCTGTTTTGACATATTGTGTGTTTTCGGTGGGACGTTTGGAGGGAGTTGGAGAAATTCTATGCAATAACCATGTTGGATAATTGCTAAGACCCAAGTGTCTGTTGTTATTTCCTCCCAAGATTTGTAGAACTGGCTTAGTCTTCCCTCCACTGGTGTTGTGTGAAGGGGTTGAGTGACCTGTGAGTCACTGCTTGTTTTGAGGGGTTTTTGGACCTTCAAATTTTCCCTGGTTTCTTGGGAATTGGCCCCCTTTGTATTGGCCTCGAAAGCCTCCCCTTTAGTATTGTCCCTTGTAGGTAGGCGGTGTTGTTTGTGAGGTGCTGGCTTGTGTGGCTTGACCTCGAAACCCTCCTCTGAAAGTAGTTTTACAAAATGTGCCAAATGTGCCTCTGCCCTGCGGGGAATAGAGTGCGCCCATGGCTTTAGCTGTATCAGTGTCTTTCTTTAATTTTTCAATTGTAGTGTCCACTTCTGGGCCAAACAATTGTTGTTCATTGAACGGCATATTAAGCACTGCCTGCTGTATCTCGGGTTTGAAGCCGGATGTGTGCAGCCATGCGTGCCTCCTTATTGTTACAGCAGTATTTATTGTTCTTGCAGCTGTATCTGCTGCATCCATAGAAGAATGGATTTGGTTGTTAGATATGTTCTGTCCCTCTTCAACCACTTGTTTTGCCCGTTTTTGGAATTCTTTGGGGAGGTGCTCGATGAGATGCTGCATCTCGTCCCAATGGGCTCTATCATATCGCGCTAGGAGTGCCTGCGAGTTGGCGATGCGCCATTGATTTGCAGCTTGTGCTGCAACCCTTTTCCCCGCTGCATCAAACTTGCGGCTCTCCTTGTCAGGAGGTGGTGCGTCGCCTGATGTGTGTGAGTTGGCTCTTTTACGAGCTGCTCCTACGACAACTGAATCTGGTGTCAGTTGTGATGTAATACAAGCAGGGTCTGTGGGCGGTGCCTTGTATTTCTTCTCCACCCTTAGAGTTATTGCTCTGCTTTTCACTGGCTCCTTAAAAATTTGTTTAGCGTGCCTTAGCATCCCCGGGAGCATAGGAAGGCTTTGATAATTGCTATGGGTGGATGACAGGGTGTTAAAGAGGAAGTCATCCTCGATAGGCTCGGAGTGCAGCGATACATTATGAAACTCTGCTGCCCTAGCTACCACCTGTGCATATGCCGTACTGTCCTCAGGCGGTGAGGGCTTAGTGGGGTACGACTCAGGGCTATTGTCTGATACTGGAGCGTCATAGAGATCCCATGCGTCCTGATCATCTTGGCTCATGGTGGTATGAGCTGGTGATTGTGGCGGAGTCTGTGCCGGTGATATATGAGTTGTCGGTGGTGGAGAGGGTGGTGGAGTTACCTTCTTTACCACTTTTGCTTGTGGTGTCTTGTCTTGGTTTTGGAAATCTAGTTTTCTTTCTGATTGGGGGAAGTGTGCTGATCTTCCCTGTCCCACTTTGTATAAAGATCCGCTTTTGCGTGTGATCTACGTCTGTTTCTTTTAATTCCTCCTCAAATCGGTGTCTTTGTAGTTGGGAGGACAGTGATTGTTCCTCTGAATAGGAACTGGCTCTCGGTTCGGTTGCTGGGCGTTTTGGCACCGAAACCGTGCCTTTTGTTATTTTCGGCTCCGACGAGATTTTTCTCTTTTTCGGCGTCGCACCCTCTCGGTGTCGACCATCTTCGGTGCCGCTGTCTCTGTGTCGACCATCTTCGGTGCCGCTGTCTCTGTGCCGAGCAGCTTCGGTGCCGCTGTCTCTGTGCCGAGCAGCTTCGGTGCCGCTGTCTCTGTGCCGAGCAGCTTCGGTGCCGCTGTCTCTGTGCCGAGCAGCTTCGGTGCCGCTGTCTCTGTGCCGAGCAGCTTCGGTGCCGCTGTCTCTGTGCCGAGCAGCTTCGGTGCCGCTGTCTCTGTGCCGAGCAGCTTCGGTGCCGCTGTCTCTGTGCCGAGCAGCTTCGGTGCCGCTGTCTCTGTGCCGAGCAGCTTCGGTGCCGCTGTCTCTGTGCCGAGCAGCTTCGGTGCCGCTGTCTCTGTGCCGAGCAGCTTCGGTGCCGCTGTCTCTGTGTCGGCCCTTTTCTGCGGCACTTTCTCAGTCCCGAGATTGCTGCGTGCCTGTGTCTCGACCTGAGTCGGACGATCTCGGCACCATCTCGCCCTTCTTCGGTGCCGATGGACGGTCACCTACTTTATGGGTTGAGCCATGGCCTGTTGGCAGTGGCGTCCCCTGGGCTTTGTCTGTTTTTCCGTGTGATGTTTGTTTCGACGTCTTACTCACGGTTTCTTCGACGTCGAATTCTTCGGAATCCGATTCGTGGATGGAGAATGCTTCTTCTTCTCCCTCTTCCTCGAACCTTCGTTGTCCTGTCGGCGTGGACGCCATCTGTAACCTTCTGGCTCTTCGGTCCCGGAGCGTTTTTCTGGACCGAAACGCTCGACAGGCCTCACACGTCTTTTCTTTGTGCTCGGGTGACAGGCACAAGTTACAGACCAAATGTTGGTCTGTATAGGGGTATTTACTGTGGCATTTAGGACAGAATCGGAACGGGGTCCGTTCCATTAGTCTCGATGTTGCACGCGGTCGGGCCGACCAGGCCCCGACGGGGGATCGAGAATACCCCGAAGGGCTACCGGAGCTCTTCAAGATTCGGTGTCGACTCTAATCTAACCCGATACTGAACGAAACAATACCGACGAATTTTCCGTTGATTCTGACTATCTTTCCGACCCGAAACACGGAGCGAAAAGGAACACGACCGAACCCGATGGCGGAAAAAAAACAATCTAACATGGAGTCGACGCCCATGCACAATGGAACCAAAGGAGGAGGAGTCCCTCGGTCTCGTGACTCGAAAAGACTTCTTCGAAGAAAAACAACTTGTAACACTCCGACCCAACACCAGACGGCGGACTATGCAAAGCATGTGTATCTGCAGCTACACATGCCACCGAACATGGTTTTATCCTTTTTAGGGTGAACAACATTCAACTATCAATGGGAAGTGATGTAATTATCAAATTTTAGGGATTTTATACTGCTTATTTTTCATCTGACTGAATTAACTATTGTAGGTAAGAATGTGTGCTGACTACTACTGAAATTACATATTGGTATTATGTGCACTATGGATATTAATAATTGTATGTACATGACTAATATTGTTAGGGTTTTAATTGACTGAACAATAATGAATTTCATTTGATTTGACCTCCATGGTGACAGTATCAGCCACATCCAAAGCCACACCAAAGCACAGCTAACGGTGTCACAGTGGCACCTAACTGTCACTGGAGATCCTTGCCTTCCAAAACCAGTTCTTGTGCCCTCTTGCAATACTGGTCAGGCAGATGCTGCAACAGCTCCTTGATCTTCTTCCAGTTGGGTCTATTGTACTTAGCACAGAGGCCTACTGAGTTAGAGATGCACCAGTGCAAGGCCACAACTATCGTCACTCTCTTTCTCATAGCATCAGTCTGCTTGGTCTCTTTGTCAGGAGGCATATCGTCTCCAGTAACCTGGACTGCTGCTCTCTCTCTCTAGCAGTCATGTACAGCAGGTCAGAAGGGTTCAGTTTGTACTTTTTCTCAATGGGTGTAGTTAACACATGAGATTTGACCGGCTTCTTAAATATTTCAAGGGCAGATTTAACCATGCCCTTGAATGCTGGGAGGTATTGATCAGAATGCTCTGTTTTGGAGAGTGTTTCCATCAGAAGTCATCTTCAGGTGTGGAGTGCATGTTAACTCTATAGGAGGCAACCGGATATTGGATAATGCTGTGGTACGCCGTAGTGTCGTATGCAGTGTAGAGGATCTATCGGAGGGGGGTTAGAGAGGTTCCACATTGTAATCCTTCAAGGAACCTCATGAAGCACCCTAGAAAACCAGGGCAAAATACTCAGCTAGCAAACAGGTGCTTGGGCTGACTTTATCAGAATAAGCCTCTTGGGACCCTTGAGAAGAAGGCCTCTGAATTAATGAAGGAGGTGGTGAAGGTGGAGGAGGAACTGCAGGTTTGTCTTTAGGTCTCTTGGAAGATAAGAGGGCACAGAGGTTTCCAAAAGCTGGACTTCCTCAAAGGCAATTTTCTATTTCTTGGGTAGAACCTCATCCGAAGCCAACATTTTGCCTGTGGTGGATGAATGAAAATTCTCATCTGTCTCTCGTCAAACTCTGACTAAAGATTCTTGAGGATGTGGTGTTTCTAGACCTCGAGGGCGGCAGGCTTTGATACAGACAATTGCATTCACACTGAGGGTGGATGTTGCCTCAGTGCCTTTGGCTTGAATGGTGCAGCCAGCTTTGACAGCTCAGCGCCAATGAACCTCCTCTGGGTCGAGGCAGGTTGAGGACTGAGTCTCTCCTTGGCTCCGAGGCCTTGACTCAGGGTCAACCTATGCTTGAAGGCAATGTCGCACCAGAAAGTGTTGGCAATTTTGGCACATGGCTGAGTGCCCGTGATTGACTCTGACGTGCGGCTGCTTAGGATGGATAGTGAGGGCAGGGGCATCAACAGTACTCTTGCATGGTGCGGTCTTAATGTGTGGACTGGAGCTAACAAAGGTGGGCAGAGCATTCTCTGGAGCCTCTTCCACAAGCTCCCCTTACCCAACTCTGACATATTAGAGCTGATGTTTTGGTGATTTGGCTGGTGGACCAGGAACTTTGGTAACTCACACAGCATCTCCTTTTCTTCTGCACCCATGGGTGGCCCGTGCCAAAAATGTTTGGGGTCCAAAAGATGACAACTGGGCTATCTTGTAGGTCTACTGTCTTGGCACTGCAGTACTGTCCTCCTAATGTGAAATACCAAGCGGCGATTCTCACCGTGTACCTGGAAGAGGCACAAATTGCAGATGGCGTGAAGGTAGGTCAAGGATATTTGGAGTGCCATTGGGGACATCTCTTGAATTCATCTGATCCATCACGTCAGGAGCGTCTTCCTTCTCCAAAGGCAGTCTGGAGCACGTGGTGGCCTGAAGGGCCAAGTAGCCCAATGTCTCGTTGTCAGTAGGATCGAAGGATGAAATCAGAGCCACAAGTCAAAAAAAGCACATCAAAGAGTCTTTTTGTAGTGGGATGGTAGGCAACCGACTGGTGGCTGCAACAGAAACCAACAAACTTTTCATGACCAGAAACAAGGTCAATCATGTTTGAACATGTCTGAACTCTATGGTAGAGAAAAAACAATCTTACAATGGAGTCAGTGACCATGCGCATCTACAACCAGAAGAGTCACTGAGACCTCATGACTTGAAACACTTCTGCGGAGAAGAACAAATTGCAACATCCGTGCCCAACACTAAATGGCAGGAGTATACACAGCATGTGTACCTACTGCGTCACATGCTATAAACATACTTTTCCAAGTCAAACATTTTTTCTCCTCTCCCTGAACTAGGGAGACAGTGTACTGGTCACTGTCGGGTCAAACAGAATATGATAACAAACAAGCCTTTCTTATGCATTCTAAAAAGCTAGCAATCAAACAGTTTTCAGGTTGGCGTTTTTTGCAATTAAGACCCCCATCACATTTTCTGAAGCTTTAAAACTTTAAAAAAAGATTCATCTTCCATTACTGAAATTAATAGAAAGATAGAAGTGCATACGGAGCTGTAGAAACAATAAGCCTCTTTACCTATCTTGTTAATTGCAACAAAATGGCTCTTAAGCGTTCTTCTGAATGTATGAACACCTCTGCTTTTTCTTGTGATAAGGGTGCATCCCATTCACTACAATTCCCTAGGGTATGCTAACAGGTAGGAAGATTATTAATGAAGATCCCTTAACAGAATGCGAAGAAAAGACTACTTACTTGTAACACCAGTCCTCTGTCAAAGGTGTCTCCTTTAAATGCATAAACAAACTGCCCTCCTCCTATGTGGAGCCTCGTAAACAGATGGAAGGGCCTGGACATAAAATCTCATGCAGATGTTGGGTGTATTACATGGTATGCTTATATGGTGTGGTTGTGTGACTTCACCATGTAATATACTTACCTACCACATCAGGACCAGTAGGTTTCGTTTGATAAACTTTAAGCTCAACCCTGGGTAGGTGTGGCTCTGAGCAGTCAGGCTTACACAAAGAAACAAGTGTTAGGCATTAGATAGTAGTAAAACAACTGAAGACTCAGGAAATCCGACACCTGACTGTATTTATATATTTTTAGACACCACAATGAAAAAGCTCCACTGGAGGGTTCCGGAGATATAGCAATTACTGTAGTAAATATGCACTTTTTCACTTCACTGCGAATAAGCACAGAACATTTTGAAAAACGTTTTCAAGATTAACTCTGGAAAGTATCAACATGGTTACTCTGAGTTAATTTAGGCAACCATCTCTGCCAGGGAATCAGTGAGGGGACCAGCAAGATTCAAAGAAAGTTACCTCGGAGAAAGAAGCAGTCTTCAGTTCCAGGCACACTAATCCCTCTTCATATTAAGTGGTCATTTTGCAAGGCAAACAGGATACTGAAGATACTCAGGGATGCTGTGGATTTGATGTGATTGATAGGTATCTTTCTGCAGCTGCTCCTCGGTCCACGAACATGCCACAGAGGTCAACGCACCTCAAAGTCCTCTCAGTAGTACTAGAAGTCCAGTCACCACTGGGCTACTGGTTGCCTGGTATTGCGGTTATGGCCAAATCCTTTTCTGGACAATAACTTGTCTTCTGAGCGACCAGGCTACATTCTTGACGACTCTCTCAGGGCCAGCAGACCCTTGTGCAACTTTGAGAGTCAGGTCAAGGTCTCTGGTACTGAAACACTAGGTTGAAGAGCATGGGCTACCAAATCACCCCAGCAGGCTTCTTCAACTTGGAGTCTCTAGCTTGGGCTGGGCTCCGAAGGCCACTTCTACATGAGCAAGACACAGCAGGCACAGTCCCTTTCCTTTAGTTAGCCACCAGGTTCAGGTACCCTCAGAGGCAAAAAATCAGCAGCATCAGTTCAAAACTTTGGGTGTGACCATACAAAATAGAGGCAATCCCTCACATTACGGTTTTCACCAGACTACATAAATGAAGGGAAAAACATGAAGAGTGAGGCATAAAATAGGCCCCCCAGAAGGGTTTTATCAAAAAAATAAAAAGGTGCCCAGTGTTCTGGAATCCACTAAATATTAAGAGGTGGATACAAGAAGCGAAAGGCTGCTCTTGTGCTACATTCTAGGCTAGTGCAAAACAAGTCATAAAGTAACAGCAGTTTTCTCTATGCTAATCTGTATGCTTAGGACAATTATCTAATCTCGGCAGGAACAAAAGATCACACATCCATAGTGCCCCTCATAAAGATGCCAGATTCTGGCCTCAGGGAGCCTAGCTGTGCTAGTCGTGCAGCCAGTGCAATAGTTTCACGTTGGTGGTGAAGCAGCAGTGCTCCACCTTGTCTTGATAGGAAGCAGGGCTCTAACAAACCCAATTGCCAGCACAGGCATGCATGCTTCTTATAAAGACGGTGGTCGAGCTGGAGGGCTAGTTAGCCTCTGAAGAGAGAAACCTCCAAATAACATACTTTAGGATACTGGGATTTTGTTGCAGCAGTCCCCATTCTTTTTGAATAGTATTTGATGCCTCTGACTTAAGTGCACTGGGTTCCTGCTAACCAGGTCCCCGGTGCCAGTGTTCCTTTCCCAAAACAAGACAACTGGTCACTTGATCCCCAAGTGACCATGCATTTAGCACCTCTGTAAGTCCCTAATAAGTGATATCTATGATACCTAGAGCATAGATACTGAACAGGGTCCCTAAGAGCTGTAGCACAGCTTGTGCCTAGCTAAGGGACCCAGCACCAAACTCATGCATACCACCACTACAGGCTGGTGACAAGGTGCTCTAAGAAGTGAAAACATGACATGGCACACACACTTGTGTGCCATGTACCCTAACACTGCATTTAATATTTGTAAGTCACTCCTACAGCAGGCCTAAGGTAGAGTGCCTTATATTATATGTGAGGACATATAAGCATGAGCAAACATGCTCCTGTTCCGGCCTGTTCAATTACTGACAGTAAAAGTGATCAGGGAAGCCATCTTAAGGTATGTACCGAGCACTGGTCAAAACGAGTTCTCCAGCTACATAGTGGCTTCACTGTAACCTATGATTTTTAGTATCAAATACCTTGTATTAATAAACCCACATCCCTGTCCAGTGTTGGATTTATTAATACATGCACCCAGAGGGTGCCTTGCAGGTGCCCACTGAAAACCTACCAACTACTAGTGTGCTGACTGACTGGTTCCAACCAGCCTGCCACCACATACTAGTTTCTGACCCACTAAGGGTGGGAACTCACGCTCTTATTGCGGCCTGCTCTGGCAAGAGGTGTTAGACACCTCTTCCAAAGTGATGACTTATAAATTAGCATTCCAAGGCAGGAAGCTTCAAAGAGCCCACCAACTTTGGTATGCGAATCTGGCTTCCCTCAGAACTGAGGGGATGCCGAGCCCCTTGACCAGGGTCCACTTGGTGCCTGGACAGGTGGGAAAATTAGCTATGCAGGAGGCGTGTTGCACTTGCATGCTGGGCACACCTCTCGGGTGAGCAGCCTGAACTGAACAAGAAATTAGGAACTCCATCTTATGTGTGGTGGGAATTAGGAATTCTGGGGCAGGGTGTTGCCCACTGCCCAGAAGAAGTGGGCATCTAGGGGGGCATAGTGACCCCAGGGGTAAGTAGCTCATTGCGTACTATCCCTCACTCCACTTAACGCCCCTAAATTGAGTATTTAGGACACCCCCTGATACCAGGACTTTAGATTTCGGTGGACACAAAAGAAGGCATGGACAAAGAAGACTGCTGACCTAAGAACTGAGGAGTATGACTGACTTGGGGCCAACCCTGCCTGATTGCCCTTTGCACCAGATTCTTGAAGAGCAACCGACTCGTCCTGCTGCTGTGCAGACTTCTATAAACCCAGAGGGATGCAAGTGATTTGCCAATTGCCAAAGAAACTCCCTTGGAGTAGAGCAGCTCTTCCCGTGTAGCTGCAGGCACCAAAAAAGCAACACCAATACTTGGTGTACCAGACCCCTTGCAGCAGCCAAGGCTTGTTGTTAGCCAAGACCAGGCACCAACACGGAGGAACATCGACCTGCGCGCTGAGGGGCTTCAAGGGCAGTGAGACCCACATTGTGAGTGATCCAGCTGTCCTGTTGGCCCCTCTGCAGTAGCATCCAAGAGAAAGAGAGAGCCTCTAACCTCTGCCACGGACACCTCAAAGTTCCTCTGCACCAGTGCCCCTGAGCCCGATGGAGGTGACGGTGCCGACAGGGTCCCGAGACCCTCCCAGGCTCAGCCCATCCTTGGGTTTGCCAAGATAAGACTGGTCTTGCAGTCATCGCCGGCAGCCTCTTTGTGCAGGCCTCCTTAACCGCAAGTGCCTCCGGTGTCAGAAACCCGATGCCTCAGGGCACCTCTGCACCCAGCCAGAGAAGGAGAGGACCAAGAGTGTACCCCAAGCATTGTGAGGCCTGAGCCTACTTGTTAGTTCAGCCAGACCGAACTTCCAGTCACCACCTACAGCCCTTTCTGCAGGCCCCCTCCAACAGCGACTCCAGCACCGGATTTAATGCCAAAACACATCACTGCACCCAAGCCCCACAGCCCAACGACCAACAGTGTCTCTACATGACGGAAGATCGAGCCCCCCCTGTGGTTTCCCTCAGACTGACCTCTCACTCCTCTGTACACTCCCCTTGACCCCAATGCCAGCTTGCAGACTCTTCCTAACTGGACCGTTCCCCAATGAAGTGAGTGGGACACCCGATGCCATATCACACCTCTGCACCCAGATGCCACAGAGCCTCCCGAGGTTTCCTGTTGGTGTGGCCCTGGATCTCGCCCCATAATAACCTTAAGTCCTGGAGAACAGACCCGTAAGTTGCTGTTAAGGGCCTGAATGCAGTACATGTTTTTCTCCCACAGGACAACATTGCCGCACCCAAACATTGCAAAGTATTAACTTTTAAAAACTGTAAACATTCATAACTCAAAACGTACTTAACTGAGTCAAATGATATTGGGATCTAAATTCATATAGAAGTATGTATTATTTTTATAAATTGGTGTTGGATTTCTTTGAGTGTGTGTCTCGCTTACTGTCTGTGTTTTGCGAATACAGGATTAGCACTACCCTCTGACATGCCTAACTGCTCACCTGCACTACCACAAAGGAGAGCATTTGGGGTGTCATTTGTGCCTCTGTAATTCCTTTGGGGTTTGCAGGACTCTTTACACAGTGTACCTCTTTTTGGTCCACTATATAAGGAACCAGCTTCCGATACATAGCTTTTTGCCCACTCAACCATATGTACACTGCCCTATGCCCATACGTGCTACTTAAATTTTTTTGTACCTTTCTGCCTTTTTCATTTCTTCTTTTCTTTGTTCATTACCTTCTGAGGCCAACTCCATCCTGTTAACACTACAAAGGACCACTGCAATGCGGTTGCTTTTTAGAAGTGCATGCAAAGCCTTCAGGTGCTATTTACACTATTCTGTGTTTTTTAACTTGTTCTGCCTAAAGTAATTGCCTTCTAATCACCCAAGACCTCAGCTGATCGAAATTCAGGGAGTTTGCCACACAAACATTTCAGAATCTGCCTAGATACCCTGCTCAGGAAGAGCCAAAGAGCAAGGCTAGATTTATTTACTGCTTCTTGCCACTCCGGGTACAAATGCATCACTTGCCTGTGAGCAGTCTATGAATCCCACCGAAGACACTCAGAAAGAGATTGGTAAGGATTCACTCCACGTAAAGGCAACCTTCACAGTGACTGCGTTTCAGCGTTCTGTTCCCAATACACAACATTCAAGCCGTATGCCAGGCCTATAATTCAATACATCATCCTTTCTTATCCGTTCAGCTTCAATTTTCTGCCCTCATGGGTGCCACATATTCAACTGAGTCTGTGTACCAACAGGACAACTGTCTCCGCTTTAGCTCATTCTCTAGTGCTTTTGGGAGAGGTGGAAGTATGGAGAGGGGTTTGGAATTATTGGGTGGGGGTTGTGGGACTATTGGGATGGCGGAAGGTTGCAATCAGTCCTCAGTTCCTGGATTGGGAAAACACTGTCCTGATATGTTTGATATGAAATGGTACTTTATGGACTGGGCTGCCAGGAGCTCTGAGGCTAGATGAAGAATGTCTAGGCTGCTAGCTACACACTTTATCCAAACTCTTATGGAAGATGGAGGGCAAATGCTAAAAGTTAAACATGCCTGCCCATCAGAAGTACAAAACACTTGATGGTTAACATTTAAAAAACTTGAAATACTATTGCGGAACTGAAATAAAAGTGAAGGTGTTGTCAAATGATGGTTCTGACCCTAGATTCACAGGTTGCACACAATGGCATTTGAGATGAATGAAATGTAGAATTAGAGCAGCTTAAAACAGTCTAAGTCTACACAACACACATACACGGTCTGCCTTTTTTTAGGGCATTCTTCACTGAGACAAGTCATAAGCACAAGCTATGGGCATGCCAATATAGTTATGTAATACTGTGTAAATCTCTTAAGGAACACATAAGGGAGATAATGAGTAGGAAGTAATTGTGAATTAGGTTGTTATATGGATTAAGATTTTGTACAATTTCAGTGAGAAAAATATTAATTTGAAGAAATAAGAGAAAAAGGTTCAAAGTATGTAGTGGCACAAAAACCTTATATTGACTTCTACACTTCTTGAAAGTTGAGAAATACTCTAACTGTCCTCACTTCCCAAATACACAATTAAAATATCCAAAGAATATACTAATTGAAGCCTACTTCAATATGAAAGATTTAGATAGCCCCTAATTGCTAAGTCAATTAGATCAGCGTGCTGCATAAAAACATTGACAGAACACTACTAGAGTAGGCTGTAACGAATTGTGAAACAATATGCTGAACTCACATTGGTCTCTGGATATGCAGTGTCTCGAACATCCAGCTTGTTCAGTGGTAGAAATGTCACTTCTCCTGGTAGATTCATTTTATTAAACTCCATTAAAATCTTGGTGCTGACATCATCAGATTCTACAATATGATAGAACAGCCTATGTGAAAAAGCAAAAAAGGTTTTAACAAGAAGCTAATTATTAATAAAATGCTACTTCATGTTTGGCATATGAATGTAGGAATAACTTGCCTATTGTAATACAAGTTGTCAGTATGTTTTAAAGCTCATAAGCACTGCAGATATCCAATTATGTCCGAGATAATAAAAAAAAAAAAGCTTTTTCTCCAAGGGAAAATGGCTTTTTGTAACACCCGTAGACCGGAAACATTCTGATTCTATTTTCAAGTCTTATCCTAGTTAACACTCTTTTAGAAAGGAGAACAGTGCTGAAAAAGCATTTATGCTTACTTTAAAAAAAGATAAAGGCAAAGCTGGAATATACATGACTATCAATGAGGAGGAACTATGCAGCTTGAGCCAGCAGAAAGTTATGTGTCAATTCATTTGACAATAGTGTTAGATCACCATTTAACACACTATATCACTTGACTTCACCAGCAGGCAACTAATGAATTTAACAATAACCATGATGAGGAGAGCTAGTATAACACGGAGTATGTTACGTACCCTGCAAGCATCTATTCAAAATGTGTAATGCTGTAGATTCACATGCTATAATTCCTGCTGCCTTCTAGTGTTGAGCACAGACTCTGCAACTTGTTTTTATCGAGGAAATCTTTTACGGTTGACATTGTGTATCATATCGCCTCCTCCTTGAGGCGTTACACATGTTCAACAGTTCCTTTGTTAGATTATAATGAGGAACTAGTCTGCTAAATCAGCGTTTGGTGTTGAACATGCTGAAATATTTTATGTATATGTGTCACCATCTAATACCTGCTGGGGAGGCGGGAGCGAGCATGCGAACCAGCAGCACTACATGCTATGAATAGATGCTTACAGGGTAAGTAAAATACTCCATTCGCAGCATGTGTTGGCTGCAGATACACATGCTATGCATAGAATGTAAAGCAGTACTCCACTCATGGTGGCTTAGGCATCAAATTGTGCATTTGCCTGAAATAATGTGTGCAAAACTGTTGGTCCCATCACAGCTTCTTGTGTGGCTTGTACGTCCATACAATAGGGTTTTGTGAAAGTGCGTGGGTTTGTCTATGTTGAAGTTTTAAAAATATCTGTTAACAGGATGCCTTAAGACAGCTATTGATGCTCCTTTCTTTCTTGCTGAAGGAGCTCCTGTTGTTGGTAATGTTTTATTTTTTTTATTTTTTGCTTTAATGTAACACATTTGTATACATTTCACTATCCATTTAGGGAATCCTGCTTTTGACATCTGCTTTTGATATGTGATTCTCTTTCCGTGGATAGTTGTTGGGTAGTTGTGTTTTTCTAAATGTGTTTGTCCTTTCCACATAATAGCTAAGGGTAGGTTTATACATCCAGGTTATGCAATGCCCTTTTAGCAATTGTTTCTGGATTAGGAAAGAAGAACTGTAGGTCTAATGTTCTATTTAAATGGAAAGGTAATATAATGTTTCGCAAAAACTTTGGGTTTGTGCGTAGTCTCATTTTGTCTAGGAATACTTGGAAATACAGTTCCTCAGCTGTGACTGCATGATTTTGCAGACTCTTCTCTGTAATAGCAACAAGGAATGCGACTTTCCATGTTAAAAATTGTATTTGGCATTTATGCACAAGTTCAAATAGTGTGGACATTGACTGTGGTAATAATGTTTAAATTCCACACTGGTACAGGAGGTGTACACAGTGAAATGTCTCTTAAGTCCTACCTTGAATGCTTTAAAGACAGGTATACGAAAAAGAGACTGATGTTTCCTGTTTTGTAGGTATGCATCAAATGAAGCTAAATGTGGTCTTATAGATGTGCAAGCCAACTGTGCTTTCTCAAGAAGTAACATACTAGTTGCTGCTCAGATGGTGAGGAAGGGTTTATGTTGTTTGCAGCACAGTAATGCACAAAACGCCTTCATTTTGCAGCAAAACATGACATGACATTGTGGTTGGTCTTCTGGCCTCTTTTAGAATGTCCATACATTCTTGAGGTAATTGACGATTTCCGAATTCTAAGTCCTCGTGAGCCAGATCGCAAGACTGAGTTGTGCTACAGTGAGAGCCCTGTCTCTGCCCATACTATGAATTAATAGATCTGGAATGTTAGGAAGTTTCTCGTGATGTACGAGAAAGTTTTAACAGGGTTGTGTACCATGGTTGACGTGCTCATGTTGGGGCTATGAGTATCATAGTTAGTGACGTCTGAGTTTCCTGACCACGTAAGAAGTGAGTGGCAAAGGTGGAAAACTGTACACCCATATATCCCTGACCAGTTCGTCCATAGTGCATTGCCCTTGGATTGTAGGTGAAGGTGCCTGGATGCAAAGTATTGGCATTCTGCGTTTTCTACAGTGACAAATAAATCTACTGTCAGTGTCCCCCACTGTTGGAAGTATGTTTGTACGAGCTGAGTGTGAATTTCCCCACTCACAGACTTGCTAGGTCCTGCTTACTAGGCCCTTTACAGAGTTCTCCATCCTTGGTAGGTATTGTGCCAGTAGGTGGATGTTGTTTTTGATGGCCTATTTGCATACCATTTGTGCTATCTAAGATAGCTGTAATGAATGGGTCCCTCCTCGTTTTTTGAAAGTAGTACATAGCAGTCATATTGTCTGTGCATAGGAAATTCTTCCCAATTATGCTGAGTAAGAATGCTTTGAGAGCTAACTGTATGGCTATTAGTTCCAGCACATTGATATGGAATGTCTGTTTTGTGGACCTGTGACCCTGTAGTGCAATGTATTCCATGTGAGCACCCCAACTCATGAGTGATGCATCTGTTATTGTCACCTGCGGGATATGGTCTTTGAAGTCTCTTATCCTCTGTGTGTTTCACCACTGCAGTGCCTGATAGACTGGGTGAAACCAACACTAGACCCTCCATGTTCCCCCACTGCTTGTGACCACTGTGATGCTAAGCACTATTGGAAGGGTCCCATGTAGTTTTGCATGTGGTACTTCTAAAATGCAAGATGCAGTCAATCATAGGTGACGATGTGGCTGAAAAATTGCCAGTTGGTGCTGGAGATTGAGAACTCTCTGTGGATTGGGATAAGCTTTTGTTGCAATCAAATTGAGTATGGTTCTAAGGTAAGGCTGTATCTGGAGCGGTTGTAAATGGGATTTGGTTGCATGTGTTGCGAATCAATTTGTGAAATCGGCTGAAAGTATTTTGAGTGTCCTGTAGACATTTTTGTTTGCTGGGACTCTTGATCAGCCAACTGTCCAGATAAGGGAAAACATGCATATTTTCCCTTCGTAGACTTGCAGCTATTACAACCAAGCATTTGGTAAACACCCGTGGGGCTTTGGTCACATTGAATGGAAGCACTTTGAATTGATAATGACGTCCACTTACTACGAAGCATAGGCACTGGTGATGCACCTGGAGGATTAATATATGGAACTATGTGTCCTTCAGATCTAGTGCGGTCATGAAGTCATCCTCCTGTAGTAGGAGTATTACATCCTGTAGTGTTGACATGTGGAGGTGTTCTGAATGGATGTGATAGTAAAGTGGGCTTAAGTCCAGTATGGGGCGCAGCATTGCATCCTTTTTTGGTATTAAGAACCATAGGGAGTATAGTTCCTTCCCTTGATGTTTGAATGGGACAGGTTGTATGGCCCTTTTTTGTAATAACGATTTTATCTCTTCCTTCAACAGGTATAGATGATGAGGACTGAGAGTATGTTTCTTTGGTGAGATAATTGGTGGTTGTGTTTTGAGTTTACGACAAAATCCCTGTTTCACAATGTCTAATACCTACAGTCGGATGAGATTTGTGGCCACAACTGATGGAACGGTTGTAGCCTTCTCCTGACAGGTAATGTGATCAGGAGGAATAGTTGGCAAGTCACTGTTTTGAGGTAATTGCTCCCTTTGTAGGTGTTCCTCTACCTTTTACTAAACCACTTTTGTAGTTTCCACGGCCAGACTGTTGTGGTATTGCTGGTGCTGTTGTTGGCAAATTGGGGTCTCTTGAGTGTCACACTCTGAGGCCCCTCTGTTTTGGTACCTCTAAAAGGGCTGATGTTTTGGGGTGCCTGTCTGTAAGACACCCATTGATTTGGCAGTTTGTGTCCTATTTTAATTTTTCAGGTTGGGTGTCAAACTATGGAGCAAAGAGATTAACTGGAATGTTCAAAATATGCTGCTGAGAGTCTCGGAGAACAGTAGGGTGGGAAAGCAAGATGGCAGCCAGCTGATCCGATCATAATGCAGCTCTCGGTTCAGTCTCCCAGAAGATCGAACACGCCGGTGGAAGAGCAATAGACTGGCCGCCCAGTGTACTATGCTACCCGATCTGGTTATGGGGCTCGTGAGCGCGTTTCAGGAAAGGCACCATGGAAGGGCTCGTTCTTTCTCCATCTTCTATCGCTGCAAGTACCTCCTCCATTGCCACTCTCCTCCCCCGTGCCTCAATGCCTTGCCCTGATTTCAACAGTTTAATCACACTAGTAAGGACAGAAAACTTCACATTAGGAAGGGAAAGAAAGTCTGGTCTGACCTAGTCAGTAAAAAGCATTTCTTTACCTTATCAAATGGTACAGAGTGATCTGACGGAGATTCCATGTTGACCTCTGACTCTAGTGACCAGGCCTTAATGGATGAGTTCCAGGGTAGAATGATGTCCCACCCCAGCAAGATGGGTAAAAACAACAAACAGATGGCAGCCAATGGGAAAGATTTAAAATGGGATTATTCCACAACAGACCACTTTGCAGGTGATCTACCTGGAGCCTCCTGTGAGATGTATAGTTCTAACCAACCCCACACCCAGGAAGTGATTTATCAGTGTATCATGTCCCATAGAGAAGAAACAGGGCTTGACAGACAAGGGTCTAGATGGCCACTCATAAGCTACAAGGGGCAGGACATAAAGCTGCAAAGTCCTGTGCCACCATAGGTGAATGGCTGTCAGATCTGGAGGCTCCGATGACGGCTCCTGAGGCAAACTTAGCTGGGGCCAAGGCTCAGGTGGAGGCACATGAGGCCCAGCTTAAAACTCTTCAACTGAAACTTGAGGATCAAGGAAACTGGCAGTGTCAGAACAACCTGCGGGTCCTAGGTGTAGCTGAAGGTAAAGAAGGCTCAGATACCGGACTCTTCATTGTGGAATTGTTCTAAAAGGCCTTCCCTGAACTGGTGGACTGGAAAAGGCCCCAAGAGATTCAACGGACACAGAGTCCCTCAAGTATTGAAACGGCCTAAGTCAAACACAGAAAAATCTAGGACAATACTGGTCTATATTAGAATTTCTTGTTACGTCAGGCTGACTATGAGAAAAGCAAGGCAAGATGCCAAGAGAACAATCGAGGATGGTTGTTTTTTTGGTTAAACCAGATTTCTGCCACTTCACAGTGGAACGAAGGTGGCGCCTCCAACAACTTATCAGATCAATCCAGGAAAAAGGGGCACAGCCCTTTCTACTAAATCCAGCACGCTTGAAGGTGGTTTGGAACAATAGTCAGCAGATGTTTACATCCCAGGTTAAAGCAGAGGAATCTTTGGACAACATATGACGTGATTTATTTGTATTGAACATTTGTTTTCATACTGTAGTGTTCACGCTAGGACCGGGTTTGGTGTTCACACTGGGTCTGGGTGGGGAGGCAGCACACATCTTATCAGACCTATCGTTGGTCTGTTTGCTTCTCTTGTGGCTGGTGGGAGGGATGATGATGATGATGATGGACACGGGTTGGTTCTGGCTAGAAGTGGGGGGAAGTTGGGTGGTAAGGCTGGGAGGGGCAAAGTATAGGTAAGAAGGAGGGGCAGAGAGTCATGTGGAACAGGCGGCAGGTAAATTTTACAGATATGAGTTATGCAGTCAGAAATATATGTTTTATAGCTGCGAAAACCTACAGTCTCTTCAGAAAGGAACAGAGCTATATTGGCATTGATATCTGGGAAAGATTCACATTCCTCTAACTATGATGCTTCTTGGGTACGATCAATGTTTTGAGGGGGAGCTAACCCAGGTGTACTCTCTCTCTACATTTCATTGGCCATAGCTCACCTCCTTATCACAACTGCCTGGAAAAACAGGGAACCTCCCACAGTTCGCCTTCACGTTGGGCGTTTGCTGGTCGTATACAATCAAGAGAGATCATTATATAATTGTAAGGGGAAACAAGCTAAGAGTCACAGGAAATCAATCTGACTCGCACTGACTAGCTGGCTCTTCCAAAAATTCTGACGTGAAGACTGGTTGGTGGTTACATAGAATTAGATAGAAGGTGCACTGATGTTGTTTCAATGTTTTCTGTATTATTATTATCTGCATCTATATTCAGGTGTCAAGTAATAAATGTACTGTACTGACCTGAATGCTGCCGTTTACTGTTGCTGGATTCTCCTGGCTAGTGTAAAGTCATTTGGGTAATATCAATTAAAAAAAAAAAAAAACATTGTTGCTGAACTTCCGGTTTGAATGTAAAGCTATGCATGGCGACTTAACATTATTGATGTACTGATGCCTCTTTCAGCTGTGTCTGCACTATCCAGTGCACACCTAACTGCAGCACCTCCCTTCTGCAACAAGTTCTCCTCCTTTCTTTTTTATATTGGTCTGGGAGATTTTGTAATAATTCCTCCACCTCATTCATGTTGCTATATTATACTGGGGGAGGAGACCAACAGAGTTTGCTATACTCCAGTGATTACCGTGTCCTGTGGCCACTCTCTTGCCTGCAGTTATTCTCCTTGCTAGGAGGTGGTGCTAGCTCCTGAGCTATGTTACACAGCTCTTTTACGTGCTGCAGTTACAACTAAAGAGTCTGCGCAGGGTAGCCTCTGATGTAAAGAGGATCCAAAGGTGAAGGTCTGCATTTTTTCTCAATCCTGTGCTTAAGTACCCTATATTTTACTGGGTCCTTAATAATGTCATTTGGGACGTCAAATATGGATCCCATCATTGGTAGATATTGGACCATTCTCTCTGTCCTAGAAAGTATTTCCACTAGGAAGTCTGTTTCATCTTCAGTTGTGTGCACTGAGTTTGTGATATTGGGCTGCTCTTGGAATCACACTATTATATGAAGAGGTATCATCTAGTGGAGATGCCCTAGTCAGGACAGGTGGTCTGGGAGGACCACATCATAGTCGTCCCCTAGGTGGGGCGTCTTCTTGTCAATAATAATAATAATGAGCCTCACGTTGTGGGCTATCTCCTCCCTCTACGTCCTGTGCAGGTGAGGGTGATCTTGTGCATGGAAATGAAGCTTGACAATGTGATGAGGCTTGTGGTCCTATACCCAAAAACAACTTTTTCTTTGATAGTGGCTTAAGCATATCCAAATCTTGTGCTGGTCTTTGGGTGTTGCCTCCTTATGATGTTTCTTATCATGAATTCATGAAGGTACTATAAATTGCATTACAGACTTGTGATGTGTTTTTGCCCGATTCCCTTAAAATGGTGTTATTGCAAAGGAAAGCATTTTTGCCTCCTGGGGTGTTGCACCAAGGGCTTCCTCGCGTCGAAGAGTAACGTGCTGTCTAGGCTTTGTCGGGGTAGATTAGCTTTTCAAGTCTGAATGGCTTGATGCTTCAATGCTATGTGCATTTTACCACCGACTCTATCTTGACTACTGACTACATTTTGTGCTCAGATTCAGGTGCAGTTACAGCGGCGGCGCAGGGTTTTACCACACTGAGCTTGTTTCTAACACACGTGTTTTTACTTCTCAAAAGAACAGGGTCATACCAAGTTGGAACATATTATGGGGGATACGGACATAATAAGAGAGTTTCAGGCTAGGAATGTTTTCATCAGAGAAAGGTATAGCTCGGTCTCTGGAATGTACATTGTGGCCCGGCCAGTTCTTTTGCTTGTTTTTGACACAGACCAAGTACAGCCAACGCTTGATTTTGTAACAGAGGGGAAGGTGTTCTAGAACGCTCTCCTAGCTTGCTTAAGGTATAAAAGACAGGGGGACTTAGTGCCGAGACAGGCACTCACCTGTGGAGCGGACGTGCTGCCAGGGAGAATTTTGATCCCATGTGTGGTCTCTTGCCTTGGCCGTCAGAGGTTTCCCCAGTCGTGCTGGCAAGGATGACTAATTTACCTCTCATGGTGGTGCATCTTAAGTGTGTGTGAGTGTGAGTGTGAGTGTGAGTGTGAGTGTGTGTGTGTGTGAGTGTGTGTGTGTTTTTCACATGCTTTGCACATCCCGCCATCTAGTGTTGGGCTCGGAGTGGTACAAGTTGTTTTTCTTCAAAGAAGTCTTTTGAGTCACGAGATCGAGGGACTCCTCCCCTTTCGGCTCCATTGCGCATGGGCGTCGACTCCATCTTAGATTGTTTTCCCCGCAGAGGGTGAGGTAGGAGTTGTGTATCATAGTAATAGTGCCCATGCAATGGAGTAAACATGTATGTACATAATTTAGTTTAAAGTGATATATTTACAAATGTTCAAGATCAACTTCGAAACAGCTACAGGCTCCTGGGGAGGCGGGTGGGCGCATGTGAATCTGCAGCGTCTCATGCCACGAACAGATGTACACTGGGTAAGTGACATTTTCCGTTCGATGGCATGTGTAGCTGCAGATACACATGCTTTGCATAGACTAGTAAGCAGTTATTTCCCCAAAAGCGGTGGTTCAGCCTGTATGAGTTGAAGTTATTTGAAACAAAGTTCGTAGTACTGCTTGTCCTACTGTGGCTTGTTGTGCTGTTAACACATCCACGCAGTAGTGCTTGGTAAACGTATGAGGCGTAGACCATGTGGCTGCCTTACATATTTCAGTCATTGGAATGTTTCCTAGAAAGGCCATGGTAGCACCTTTCTTTCTAGTTGAGTGTGCCCTCGGTGTAATAGGCAGTTCTCATTTTGCTTTAAGATAGCAGGTTTGAATACACTTAACTATCTATCTAGCAATGCCTTGTTTAGAAATTGGATTTCCTGTATGAGGTTTTTGGAAAGCAACAAATAATTGTTTTGATTTCCGAATTTGTTTTGTTTTGTTCTGAGTACATTAACACTCTTTTGATGTCTAATGTATGTAGTGCTCTCTCGGCTACAGAATCTGGCTGTGGGAAAAACACTGGTAGTTCTACTGTTTGATTCAAGTCGAACGGTGATATGACTTTTGGTAAAAAAATTGGATTTGTCTGTAGAACTACTTTATGCTTGTGTATTTGAATAAATGGTTCTTGTATGGTAAATGCTTGGATTTCACTGACTCTTCTTAGAGATGTGATGGCAATTAGAAATGCAACTTTACATGTTAGATATTGCATTTCACATGAGTGCATGGGCTCAAAAGGTGGCCCCGTGAGTCGTGTTAAGACCATGTTGAGGTTCCACGAAGGAACTGGTGGTGTTCTTGGTGGTATAATTCTTTTTAGGCCTTCCATAAAGGCTTTTATGACTGGTATCCTAAATAGTGAAGTTGAGTGGGTAATTTGCAGGTAAGCTGAAATTGCGGTAAGAAGTATCTTAATGGATGAAAAAGCTAGTTTAGACTTTTGCAAATGTAGCAAGTAGCTTACGATGTGTTTAGCAGATGCGTGTAAGGGTTGAATTTGATTATTATGGCAATAATAAACAAACCTTTTCCACTTATTTGCATAGCAATGTCTAGTGGTTGGTTTTCTAGCTTGTTTTATGCCTTCCATACATTCCTGTGTAAGGTCTAAGTGTCCGAACTCCAAGACTTCAGGAGCCAAATTGCTGGATTCAGCGATGCTGGATTGGGGTGTCTGATCTGTTGATTGTGTTGAGTTAACAGATCTGGTCTGTTTGGTAGTTTGATATGAGGCACTGAGAGGTCTAGTAGTGTTGTGTACCAAGGTTGTCTTGCCCAAGTTGGTGCTATGAGTATGAGTTTGAGTTTGTTTTGACTCAACTTGTTTACTAGATATGGAAGGAGTGGGAGAGGGGGAAAAGCGTATGCAAATATCCATGACCAACTCATCCATAACGCATTGCCCAGAGACTGATATTGTGGGTACCTGGATGCGAAGTTTCGGCATTTTGCGTTTTCTTTTGTTGCAAACAGGTCTATTTGTGGTGTTCCCCAATTTTAGAAGTAAGTGTGTAGTACTTGGGGGTGAATCTCCCATTCGTGGATCTGTTGGTGATCCTGAGAGAGATTGCCTGCTAATTGATTCTGAATCCCTGGAATGAACTGTGCTATTAGGCGAATGTGGTTGTGTATCGCCCAATGCCATATTTTCTGTGTCAGGAGACACAACTGTGTTGTGTGTTCCTCCCTGTTTGTTTAGGTAATACATTGTTGTCATGTTGTCTGTTTTGACAAGAATGTGTTTGTGGCTTATTATTGGTTGAAATGCTTTTAACGCTAGAAATACTGCCAATAGTTCTAAGTGATTTATGTGAAACTGTTTTTGCCGAGAGTCCCATTGTCCCTGAATGCTGTGTTGATTGAGGTGTGCTCCCCACCCTATCATTGAGGCATCTGTAGTTATTACGTATTGAGGCACTGGGTCTTGAAAAGGCCGCCCTTGGTTTAAATTTATATTGTTCCACCATTGAAGCGAGGTGTATGTTTGGCGGTCTATCAACACCAGATCAACACCAGATCTAGAAGTTGACCCTGTGCTTGTGACCATTGTGATGCTAGGCACTGTTGTAAGGGCCGCATGTGCAATCTTGCGTTTGGGACAATGGCTATGCATGAGGACATCATGCCTAGGAGTTTCATTACTATTTTGACTTGTATTCTTTGGTTTGGGTACAGGACTCTTTGTGGACTTGGAGTGGCAATCGCTTTTGCTGTGTCGATTGTTGCCCCTAAGTATTGCTGTGTCTGACACAGCTGAAGGTGTGACTTTGTGTAGTTGATTGAGAAACCTAGTTTGTGTAGGGTTTCTATGACGTACTTTGTGTGTTGTAAACACCATTCTAGTGTGTTGGTTTTGATTAACCAATCGTCTAGGTACGGGAACACATGTATTTGCTGCCTTCTGATATGCGCAGCTACTACTGCTAGGCATTTTGTAAAAACTCTTGCCGCAGTTGTTATTCCGAATGGCAACACCTTGAATTGGTAATGTACCCTTTGGAATACAAATCTTAGGTACTTTCTGTGTGAAGGATCTATTGGTATATGGAAATATGCATCCTTTAGGTCTAGTGTTGTCATGTAGTCTTGTTGTTTGAGCAGTGGGATTACGTCTTGTAATGTCACCATGTGAAAGTGGTCTGATTTGATGTAGGTATTTAATGTTCTGAGATCTAATATAGGTCTCAGTGTTTTATCCTTTTTGGGTATGAGAAAGTACAGAGAGTAAACTCCTGTTCCTTTTTGTTGAATTGGTACTAATTCTATTGCTCCCTTTTGTAGCAATGCCTGGACCTCTAGTCCTAGAAGATCCATGTGTTGTTTTGACATAGTGTGTGTTTTCGGTGGAATGTTTGGAGGGAATCTGAGAAATTCTATGCAATAACCATGCTGGATAATTGCCAGTACCCAAGTATCTGTTGTTATCTCCTCCCAATGTTTGTAAAAATTACTTAGTCTCCCCCCCACAGGTGTTATGTGTTGGGGGTTTGTGACTTGGAAGTCACTGTTTGTTTTGAGGAGTTTTAGGGCTTTGGAACTTCCCTCTATTCTTTTGGAATTGTCCCCCTCTATATTGCCCCCGAAAACTTCCCCGCTGATATTGGCTTTGATAAGTGGGCCTTGTTTGTGAGGTTGTGGGTTCTGTTGCTTGTCCTCGAAACCCCCCACTAAACTGTGTTTTGCGAAATGAGCCTCTGCTCTGTGGGGAGTAGAGTGCGCCCATAGCTTTGGCTATATCAGTGTCTTTTTTACGTTTTTCTATAGCAGTGTCCACCTCCGGCCCAAACAACTGCTGTCCATTAAAGGGCATATTCAGCACGACTTGTTGTATTTCCGGCTTGAATCCTGACGTACGCAACCATGCGTGTCTCCTTATTGTTACTGCAGTATTTACTGTCTTTGCAGCTGTATCTGCTGCATCCATTGCTGACCGTATCTGGTTATTTGAGATACTTTGTCCTTCCTCCACACTTGTTGTGCCCTTTTTTGGAACTCTTTGGGTAAGTGTTCTATGAAATGCTGCCTTTCGTCCCAATGAGCCCTATCATATCTTGCCAGAAGTGCTTGTGAGTTCGCAATGCGCCATTGGTTTGCTGCTTGTGCTGCAACCCTTTTCCCAGGAGCGTCAAATTTGCGACTCTCCTTGTCTGGAGGTGTGAGAGTTTGCTCTCTTGCGAGCTGCCCCTACTACCACAGAGTCTGGTGTTAATTGCTGCGTGATATACACAGGGTCTGTAGGCGGTGGCTTGTACTTTTTCTCCACCCTTGGAGTTATGGCCCTGCCCTTCACAGGCTCCTGAAACACCTGTTTGGAGTGTTTTAGCATTCAAGATAGCATAGGTAAGATCTGGTATTGGCTATGAGTGGAGGATAGTGTATTAAACAAAAAGTCATCCTCAATTGGTTCTGCATGCAAGGTGACGTTATGAAATGCCGCTGCCCTTGAGACGACCTGCGTGTAGGACGTATTGTCCTCAGGTGGGGACGGTCTCGCCGGGTAACAGTCTGGGCTGTTATCTGATACTGGCGCATCAGAAAGGTCCCATGTGTCGGGATCATCCTGACTCATTGCAGTATGCGTTGGGGACTGCATCAGTGGTGGAGTGACTACCGGTGATGTGTGCATTGATGGTGGTGGAGATGGTGGTGGAGTTGTCTGTCTTGCCACCTTTGCCTGTGGCTGCTTGTCCTTTTCTTGAAAGGCAAGTCTCCTTTTCATTTTAATTGGTGGAAGAGTGTTTATCTTCCCTGTGTCCTTTTGAATGTGGAGCCTCCTTTGAGTGTAATCTGGCTCCATTGATTCTAGTTCTTGTCCGAACTTATGTCCTTGCATTTGGGAGGACAATCCCTGTTCCTCTGTGTAGGAACCTGATTTTGGTTCCGAGGCTGGATGTTTCGGAATGGAAACCTTTTCGGTAGCCTTTTTCGGCTCAGACGACACTTTCTTTATTTTTGGCGTCGTGGTCTCTCGGTGCCGATCCATTTCGGTGCTGCTGTCTCGGTGCCGAACTTGCTCGGAGCCGCTGTCTCGGGCTCGAGATTGCTGTGTGCCGGTATCTCGACCGGAGTCGGGATGACTTCGACACAAGCGTGCCCTTTTTCGGTGTTGATGATTGGTCTGCTGGCGGTGGCGTCCCCTGGGCTTTTGTGGTCTTCTTGTGAGTTTTATGTTCCGACGCCTTACTCACGGTTTTAGGTGTTTCTTCGGGATCGAGCTCGTCCGAGTACGATTCCTGGATGGAGAAGGTTTCCTCTTCCTGCTCCAAATGCCTTTGTCCTGTCAGCGCCGACGCCATTTGCAGTCTTCTCGCTCTTCGGTCTCTTAATGTCTTCCTCGACCGAAACGCTCGACAGGCTTCACAAGTATCTTCTTTGTGTTCTGGAGACAAACACAAGTTACAGACCAGGTGCTGATCTGTATACGGATACTTGTTGTGACATTTTGGGCAGAAGCGGAATGGGGTCCGTTCCATCAGCCTTGAAGAGACACGTGGCCGGGCCGACCAGGCCCCGACGGGGCATCGAAAAAACCCCGAAGGGCCACCGGAGCTCTTAGAAAATTGGTGTCGATCTGTAGTAACTAACCAGATACCGAACGCAAACAATACCGTCGAATTTTCCGAGATTCTAACTAACTTTCCGACCCGAAACACGGAGCGAAAAGGAACACGTCCGAACCCGATGGTGGAAAAAAAACAATCTAAGATGGAGTCGACGCCCATGCGCAATGGAGCCGAAAGGGGAGGTGTCCCCCGATCTCATGACTCGAAAGACTTCTTCGAAGAAAAACAACTTGTAACACTCCGAGCCCAATACTAGATGGCGGGATGTGCAAAGCATGTGTATCTGCAGCTACACATGCCATTGAACATATATTTATATATTATAATGCATTGCACATCTCTGTGATTGTTTGACTGATATGATTCTTTTTGTGTATGCACACGTTTTAGTTTATTTGCATTAAATGCTCATTTTGATTCATATTTGTGTGCTTTCATTTTATCTGGCAAGTGCCTTAATAAATGTATTTATGTATCTGCAGCTACACATGCCATCGAACAGTTTATATATAAAATATTTTTAGCACAGGGTAGGTCAAATGTATTCGCGACCCTTGGAGTGGTCTTTATCCTGGGCCCAACCCTGGTTCCAGAGTCTGTTGCGTGAGGGCTCTGACCTGCACGTCAGACTCTTTACCTTCACTAGAAGCATAAGAGGTGACGTAGTGTGGGCTGGCTACGTTATGTCCCTCTCCACCTGTTACCTCGGTGTCTAGCTCGGGCTCGCTGTGCTCATCTTCTTGAGAGACTGTGGCCTCTGGTGTCATTCTCCATATAACATGGCAGTCTCTGATCTTGCCTCTTTCTTAGCATCTTCTTGTTTTTAAACAGGCTATACGGGGTGCAGACTTGCTCCTCATGCTCTGGCAATAGAAACAGGTTACAGACTTCTGAGTGTCTGAATTTGAGTATTCCGCCTCACACCAAGGGCACCTCCTGAATAAGACGTCTTTTTTAGCCTCCACTATCCAGAGACTAATATTCTCAATTAGTGTGGAAGGTGACGATGTGGAATTTGTCTCTTGTTTTCCGTTGCCGATTTTTCTGGATCGGTTAGTCATCCATAGGTTGTATGGGCGTCGAACCTACAGAGCTCCGACAGTCTATTCCAAGCCTGATGCAGAAAAAATCTAACAAAGTAACCGCTGAACATACGCAGTGCCTCAAAGAGGAAGAGCTATGACCCACAACACCGACCATAAAATACTTCCTCAAGATAAACAAGTTGCAAAGTCCGGGCCCAACACTGGATGGCAGGAGTATGCATAGCATGTGTATCCACAGCAGGCACATGCCGCGAATATTACAAAACCAGGATAACAGCGGAAGTCACAAAAATAGATAAAAACACATGACAAAAGAGAATACGATGCAAGGCTCAAAGTTAGGTGTTTAAAAAAAAGGGAGGCTCAACTTATGAATCTGTTCTAGGGTCGGAATCTTGTCAGTGTTGTCTGAATGGATCTCTAATACTATCATTAGGAGAACCTTTCCTAAGAGAGCCGAAATAGTTCATTTGCTTCTAGCTGGATAGGTTATCTAATCAGAAAGGGACATCGGCTAATAAACTGCACAGCAATATTTACTTATCTCCAAACAGAAGTTAGCTGACTTACAAGAACACCTCTAATTTTTTGATTTTCTAACCATTTGGCCTTGACAAATTACTTATTTTAGTAATATTCTTTCAGTTGGTGATCCATCATCCTGCATATTCCTCCTCAAAAGCCATTCTCAGTGCCCAGGTTAGATTCAGAATATATTTCAGCAATACTTCACTGCCTGCACCAGCTGTGATGCAGAAGACAATGGCATAAGCAAAGGAAAGGTTTGAACAAATCATACATCCCCCAGCAAGCAATAGAAACATATGTTGCCTTCCAACCACACTAAGAAAATATAACTTGTGATCCCAGTTCGTCTACAAGGGAAACCCCATTAAAATCATATGCTCTGAGAAGTCCTGATCAAACATGGAATCCCACAAAATAAGCCCATCCCTTTTTAAAAGCTAATTTGATATCAGAAATTCCAATTGTAGCAACCTATTAAAAAGCTATACAGGTCAGATTCCACTTTTATTATTTTAAAATAAGCCAATTATACTTTAAGATGATTAATAGCTAAATGAAAAAACTAAAATAATAAAGACTGCAATTTACTAGATATCTGCAGCCTGCAGAGGTTGGAAAAACTATACTGCTCCTTTAAGGAAGAACATTCCACCAGTATCCCAAGAAGCTCAATCAGTGAGAGTTGCTCCAACTCTTTTGTATGGACACTTATGATCATACTCGAGCACAAATAATTTTCTTTGCTTTCATCAGGGAGGACGGAATGTTGTTTGTGCATGATCTGAAAGAAGCTACACTGAAAGGGAATTATATTAGGTACATTCTTAATCTGGTGGCCTACATTTAAAGTCAAAAGCACAGAACAAAGTAGCAAACTCTTATGTTGAAAAATGATGGAAGAAAAGATGGAGATTTCAAGCTCTACCACTAAAGGTTTTTAAAAAGATGCTTGACCTACTTGAGCATCAGTCCTCACATTTATCTCAAGACAATAGTATGGATATGAAGACTGGCATCCAACCTGCTCCAAATATCCACTAAAGGGGATACGTATTGGCATAGTAGTACTTTCTTGTTTACCTTTAGTAAAATGTGCTTGGGGTCTAATTCTCAGGTTTTTATTTGCTTTTGATAGCTAAGCACCAACAATATCCATATTTGTCCATCGACAAGTGGTGGTCCACCACGGTCTGCATTGAGCCCTCTTTTAGCAGACAGATATCAAGGTATGGGATTACGAGTACTCACAACGTTTGAAGAAGGGTCACAACAACCAATATCGCTTTTGTGAACACCAAAGGGATAAAGGTTAGGTCAAAGGGAAACACTACAAATTGAAAACGCTCCTGGCCCACCATAAACCACAGGTAAAGCCTGTGTGACAGCAGGACTTACATATGAAAATATGCATGGTACAAGTTCAGGGACACCATCCAATCACCTAGCTCTAAGGAGGATACGACTTGACAGCGGGTGAGCAGTCTGAATTTGTCGTTCTGCAAAAAAAGAAATCAACAAGCAAAAGTCTAGAATAGGTCTGCGTACACCCTCCCATCTCCACTCAACGTCCTTTTCCAGGATGAGGCAGTAACCAAACTGCTCTGTTACCCATTTAACACCACCCTTGGGAGAGTAAAAGATGTACCTTCTTCATCAGCACTGTTAAGTGCTCCTCAAAAAAATCATTCTTCAGATGGGGAAGAGTGGAAATGAAGGGAAGGGCACTGGTCCTTTAAATGATCTGTAAGACCCATTTGTCTGATGTACTGAATCTCTAGTCGGGTAGGACGTGTGGAAGCCTGGTCTCTCACTGGCCCACCACAAGCCTTTTAGGACAAACACCACTGTACCAGGGAAGGAGGAATTGTAGGACTACTCACCCTGCTGCCCGTGCAATATAATGTGCGCAACCTCGAAAGAACTTGATGGCCTGCCGTACCACGGATTGGGAAGGCTGATGCTGCCGTTGGCTACTACCCTACCCTACCCTACACTTCCCTTCCCTTAATGCCCCCAAATTCAGTATTTAGGTGGCCCTCTGACAACAGGAATTCTGATTCGACTGCCTAAAGAAGAAGAAGGACAAAGAAGCGCTGACTAGCGCGTGAACTGTGGTATAGCTGTGGCACCAAACCCTGCTTACCTGCTCCTTCCCAGACAATTGCAAAGACCCAACTTGTCCTGTAGCTGTGCATCCTCCGAAAGCCTCTGAGGACCACCAGCACTTTGCCAATCAGACAGCATCTCCCCTGGAGCGGAAGAGTCACTTCCCTGCAGCCACAAACCACGAATGCCCGGTTCCCTGTTTTGCTGATCATCAGTAATACCGAAGGAGCAACTCGACAGGAAGAGGATCCAGAGTGTAGCCCCGTTGACCCATTCAGTATTCGAGATGCTGTGCCTGCTTGGACCCTCCCTGCACTAATACCCAGGGTACCACCGCCACATGAAAGCACCAAGGCTTGTTTGTGTTCAGTTCGAACATTACCACTGCCAAAAAAACGTACCTGCATGTCGAGGGACTTCAACAGTGGCTAGGTCTACACCAAAAGTTTTTTTTTTTTTAAACTATTTTCAACCCTCTTCTGCAGGTATCACCGAGAAAACTGAGAGCCTGCATCTCCAAAAGGCACGCCTGCCAGCACCTCTGCACCAAAGCCCCAAAGCCTGTGTCCCCTTGGTCCCAGAATCCTCACAAGTCGAGCCTCCTTTTGGGATCCACTGGACTTCGTCCAAGACCCCCCCTTACACACCTGCTGTTTGACAGGTCCCTTTTAACTTTGACAGCTCAATCGCGTAGCTTTGGGGGCTACCAATACAACCAGCATCTCTGAACCTGGACTCCCTATGACCGTGTGACCAGAACTGCTGGTGGTTTCTTGGACCTAAGCACCTTAACCCCCAAATGAGATCTTCTATATTTGTTTGCACATATACTGTGCATATACTATGCAGTGACTGTTTCTCCCAAAGGATAACATCACTGCATTTGAAGCTCATGTCTCAAATCTGACAACTGTATTTAATGACTGTGGGCAGCGTGTGGCTAGCACTCCCCTATGTTAAGCATATGGTTGCTCGACCACACTACCACAAAAAAAAGCAGCAAAGAATTGTTAATACAAACCTCTGTTTACTGATGAGGGATACGTGGACTCTCTGCAAAGTATACCTCATTTTGGTATACTGTATACGAGCCAGCTTCCTACATTGGTGGCATAGTGGTGGGATGTAAAATTTTACAATTGCTGTACCACTCTGTCAATAAGTGTTTCTACTAAGGAATCCATAATTGACTTTAGTCGAAAATAATTTAATTGATTCTCAATTTTTTGATTTTTTCCAAATTTTTAATGTGAACTGTTAGGGCCTTCTGATAAATCCAACTGTATTAGATATTTTTAAAGTATTTCAGTTAGTTAGGTCTTAAAAGTTGCTTTTATAATCTTTTTGGTCAAATTTCTAAAAAGATCCCAACTACATTAATCATGTCAACTTCAGAGGAGTGAGTCAATGAACTCAATCTCACCCCTTACCTTCATCTTAGTTTGAAGCAGCTAAAGGACCTCTGTAAGGCTTGCAAAATGAAACATGGGCCTAGACCATCCTAGGCACAAATCCATAAATCCCTTGCGAAGTTTGATAAGGCCCAGGAAAGAGAAGAAAACACTGACAAAATTGAGGAAGACTCAGTCAGTGAAGATGCGACTGGTAACAGTGCTCCTAGGGGAAGGCTTTACTTCCAACGCCTAAGAGAAAGAGGAAAACAATAGAAACCTGTACCTCCAAATAGGCCAGGATCCTCCAGGCCCATAGAAGAGCTAGGAGATCCAGATCTAGAGCTTAAGAGACTAGCCAAAAGAATCAACCTTGAGGCCAAGATCCTGGCCATAAAAAAAAAGGGCTGAGATGGGTCTAGCATCCAGGAATGGTGGTAGCAATAAGGAAGAAAGAGGAAACTTTTGATTCCAAAATCCACAAAGGGATTGTCCCAAAATATGTTGGGGCGATGACATCACAAAATGATTTACTGCCTTTGAAAGAGAATGCAAAATGAGGAAGTTACACCAGAAGTACTGGGACTCTCTAATTTGAGTTTCTCTCAGGAATGTGCACGGACAAACTCATGACACTGAGTGAGGATGATGCGAGTCTTATGACGTCATGGAGGATAACTTGATTGAGGGCTTTGGACTCACCACTGAGGAGTACAGGATTAAGTTCAGAGACACTGACAAAACCTCAAAGCAGCCCTGGGTAGATTTTGTCGACTTCTCAGTCAAAACTCTAGGTGGCTGGTTGAAAGGAAGCAAGGTGCAAGACTATGGAGGACTTTACAATCAGTTGACGTATTGTGCAACACAAAGACCGCATCAGCACTTGGTGAATGTAGGGTTGGTTTCGCCCCAGGAGCTGGAAAGAAGGCTAACCACTGGGTCAAACCAAGAGTGTCCAGAAAGACCCATGGTGGGGTCATCAAAATAAAGGGGTTGCTAATCTGCCCTCTGGACCATCCCCCTCCCCTCTCCAGGAAAGATGAGTGAGAATCGAAAAATTTAAAGAGTCTTCTGAAAGGCCCCCAAAAACCTGTTAAGGAGGGTGGGTTCAGGGTCACTGCACAATACAAGGGTGGGTACCAGGGTAAAAACGGGATCTCAAAATGGCTTGGTGTTTCATTTGTAAGGCCGATGCACACCGAACTGGGGACTCTTCCTGTCCCAAAAGGCCCCCACTAGTGCATCTCAATTTACCACTGGGATGTTGAATCTCCAGATGGGATCCTTGGTGTGACCTGACTAGGTCAGGGAGCACACTGAAACTACTATAATCCCGGAGGGTGGGGTGGATTTAGCTACTCTGGGTATCTGACCCAGTAATCTAGAGAAGACACATATCCATCGGGCTGTAGTCGAAGCACTGAGGGATACTGGTGCAGGTGTCATCAAAATAGTACCTGACTGAACAAACATATCCAGTCATTAATACTGATAACCATACAAAGGTCCAGCCCACTGCAATGATGATCTTAGAATCGGGAGAAGTTAATGGCCAAAAGTAAGTGGTTGCGTCCTCTGCAATTCCAGCCCAATGTCTGTTAGGAAATGATCTGAAGACCTCAGCATGGGCTCCGATGCAGTCATGCTGCAAATACCTGAGTGGGTGTGTGAAAACTTTAGCACAGTGCAAAGCCCAGGGTTAAAAAAGAAAAAAAGAAGTTGGAGCCTGGAAGAATGACCCAACCCTCCAAGAGAAAAAGCAAGAAGTTTGGGAAAGCAAGTTATGAGGAGACAAAAGTTCAGATCCCCTCTCATGAGGGAGAAGACCTGTCAGCCCTAGAGGCAACTGAGCCCCAGGAACTTACATAGCAGAGCTCCTAGGCCCAGGGGGACCCTCTAGGGAAGCTCTTTGCCAGGGACAGAGGACCTGCCCCACTCTCGAACGCCTAAGACAGCAAGCTGCTGGCCAGGAAAAGGGAGATGTTGGTGGCTCCCACAGGACCTATTCAGAGAAGGAACTCCTTTTCTCGGAGGCCAGAGAAACAAAACCTGGTGCCACTAGAAGAGTGGTAGTGCCTCAGCAGTACAGGGAGTCCTTACTCACCTTCGCGCATGACATGTGAATGTGGTATGACTTACAAGTTCACTAACCCATATCACCCACAAAACCAAGGTCTGGTTGAGAGATTCAACAAGACCATGAAAGGAATGATCATGGGACTCCATGAAAAACTCATGAGATGGAATGTTATAGTGCCATGCCTAGGAGTGGGCTTTAGTCCGTTAAAGCTTTTGTTTGGCCATCCTGTGACGGATCCACTAAGTCTGGTAAGGCTGTGAGAAGCCTCTCAAAGAACCCAAACTAGACACAGTAGACTATGGGCTTGGCCTTCGTTCCTGGATGGCTGAGTACGTGGAGAAAGCCAACAAAAACCTTGGGGCAAGCCAGGAGCTCCAGAAGCAAAGGCTTGACTAAACAGCTGCACTGGTGGAGTTCCAACCAGAGCAGAAGGTACGGGTTTTGTAGCCCCTGGCACCTAGGGCCTTCTAGGACACATGGAGTGGTCCCTACCCTAACCTACAAAGGGGAGGCCACCTATTTGGTGGACATTGGCACTCCCAGGAGCCCCCACAAGGTCATCCATGTGAATTGCCTAAAACCCATGACAGGGCTGATGTGACTATGCTCATGGTCACTGATGAGGATCAGAAAGAAGAGTGAACCTCTTACTGAACTCCTCTTCAACCACCATCAAGATGGGTCTGTTAAGGGAACTGTTTTCTCAGACACCCTCACTGCCCAACAGCAGACTGCAGGCAAGTCCTAAGGAGGTATGCTGGACTCTTTTCCTTAACACTTAGTCAGACAACCTATGTACACATGATGTGGGCACTGCGGAAAGCCTACCTGTCAAAACAAAATCTACAGGCAGCTTGATTAAGTCAAGGAAAGCATCAGGATGATCAACCTCAGATGTACATTACTAGTTCACTGTATTGCTCTTTGGTTTAAGGAATGCCCCAGTCCCCTTCCAAAAGTAGGTGAACAAAGTTCTTGCTGGGTTGGAATTCACTAGTGCTGCATATCCTGATGATATTGCTGTCTATAGTTCCTCTTGACAGGATCACCTGATCCACACTGGAAAAGTCCTTGAGGCCCTGCAGCAGGCCAGACTCACTATCAAGACAAGCAAGTGACAAACAGGGCAGGGCTATGATGTATACTTGGGCCCCCTTGTAGGTGGAGGCCATGTTCAGCCTTTACAGCCCAAGATCCAGACTATTGTGGACTGGGAAGTGACAACAATCCAGACTCAAGTCAGGGCATTCCTTGGCTTGACTGGGTACTATAGGAGGTTTGTGTATAGCACTATTGAGGCATCACTCACAGACCTCACATCCAATAAACAACCCAAGAAGTTAAAAAAAAAAAAAGACAGTGAGCTGTCTAAAGGCTTTTGACAGTGTAAAGGAAGCAATGTGCTCAGCTCAGAGAGGGATGCCATGTCGATTTTACCTTTTTCTCTCCACCAACACACACATTCTGCAATGGCATGGATTGTTGGCACCGTACATTGCCCTTAGAGAACCTTTCCGGCCAAAGGGACCTTGGTACCACTGGTACCAGAGGTGTGCCAGTTGTGGAAGTAATGATACAGTTTAGGTAAAGAACACAAGTGCAGGGGCTTGGTTAGCAGGATCCAAGCACACTCACTCAAGTTAGCATCAGATATCATGCAAAAAGTGCGTGTGTGTGTGGGAGGGGGGGGGGGGGGGGGGCAGGGGGGTGGGGTGAAGGGGGGTTTACCCATGCCAAAATGGGCACTTTCCTACACAACCCCCCTCCCAAACAAAAGAGGATGAGCCTAACCTTTCCCAAGGGAGTCTTCATTAGCTACGTGAAAGAAGCTGGAAAGTCAATCTGCATTGGCATGGGCAGTCCCAGGTATGTGTTCCACTATAAAGTCAATTTCCTGTAAGAAGATGGACCACTATAAAAGATTAGCGTTCTCATCTTTCAACTGCATAAGCCATCGGAGAGGTCTGTGGTTAGTTTGAACAATGAAGTGAGTACCAAACGAATAAGTAATTTACCTTTGGCAACACATTATCTGGTAGAGACTCTATCTAGCTGCAGATTGCATACCTTAGAATTTCCTGGCGTCAGCTTGGAATCCAGAGGTTTTGCTGAGCAATGCCCTTGGGCGCGCCGTCGGCGTCATTAGAGCCCTCTGCGACATCACGGTCTCCTATAAAAGCATCACCAAGGTGCGCATAGGTCAGTTCCTCTTCCACTAACTTCCAAGCCAGAAGCGCAGAGCCATGGAAAGAACTAAGTTTGTCTGTGCAAAAACTAGGGACCTGAAAGGGATAATCCCCGATCCTATCAGATGTGTCTGCAGAGTAGGGAGGCATGAGCGAGTCCCTGTTGCAGTTACCCCCCCCCACTTTTTGCCTGATACTGACTTGACCGAGAAGTGTGCTGGGACCCTGCTAACCACGCCCCAGCACCAGTGTTCTTTCACCTAAAATGTACCATTGTTTCCACAATTGGCACACACCTGGCACACTGATCAGTCCCTTGTAAAAGGTACCAGTGGTACCAAGGGCCCTGTGACCAGGGAAGGTCCCTAAGGGCTGCAGCATATGTTGTGCCACTTTAAGGGACCCCTCAACTAACACGTGCACACTGCCATAGCAGATTGTGTGTGTTGGTGGGGAGAAAAAGGCAAAGTTGACATGGCATCCCCCTCAGGATGCCATGCACACAAAATGCTGCCTGTGGCATAGATATGTCACCCCTCTAGCAGGCCTTACAGCCCTAAGGCAGGGTGCACTATACCACAGGTGAGGGCATAGCTGCATGAGCAATATGCCCCTACAGTGTCTAAGTCTATTCTTAGACATTGTAAGTACAGTTGTGGACATATTAAGTATATGGTCTGTGAGTTTGTCAAAAACAAACTCCACAGCTCCATAATGGCTACACTGAATACTGGGAAGTTTGGTATCAAACTTCTCAGAATAATAAGCCCACACTGATGCCAGTGTTGGATTTATTAAAAGAAATGCACGCAGAGGGCATCTTAGAGATGCCCCCTGTATTTTACCCAATTGTTCAGTGCAGGACTGACTGGTCTGTACCAGCCTGCTGCTGAGAGACGAGTTTCTGACCCCATGTGGTGAGGGACTTTGTGCCCTCTGAGGCCAGAAACAAAGCCTGCTGTGGGTGGAGGTGCTTCACACCTCCCCCCCTGCAGGAATACCTGAGTGAAATACCTTTCATTTGAAGTATTACTTGTAAATCTTGAACCTGTGGTTCCTAAAATAAACTAGGAAAAGATATGTTTCTATATAAAAACCTATTGGCCTGGAGTAAGTCTTTGAGTGTGTGTTCCTCATTTATTGCCTGTGTGCGTACAAATGCTTAACACTACCCTCTGATAAGCCTACTGCTCGACCACACTACCACAAAATAGAGCATTAGAACGATCTCTTTTTGCCACGATCTTACCTCTAAGGGGAACCCTTGGACTCAGTGCACACTATTTCTTACTTTGAAATAGTATATACAGAGCCAACTTCCTACAGCGGGTGTAAGGAATCTGCAGCTAGAGTCTCTACCAGATAATGCATTACCGAAGGTAAGTAACTTGTTCATCTGATAGAGACTTCTAGCTGTAGATTCCTTATCTTAGAACAGATACCCAAGCCATAACCTCCTGGCTGTGGGCTGTGGATAGATTTCCTTATACTAGAAAGTCCTGTAGGACTGACCAGGCAAAATACCAGTCTCTACGGACCTGATTGTCCAGGGAGTAGCGTCTCCCAAACATGCGCAATGATGCCCACGTTGCTGACTGACAGATGTCCATGATTGGAACACCTCATGCTAGCGCAGTGGTAGCAGCCTTGCCCCTGGTGGAATGAGCCCCCAGGAGGCTGCTTCTTGGCCAGTGTGTAGCAGATCTTAATAAAGAGAACGACCCAGCAGTGAAATGGTTTGTTTCTGCACTGCCCGACCCTTCTGTGTTCCCACGTACCCCACAGAGAGTTGGTATCTACCACAAACTCTTTTGTGCGGTCCAGGTGGATCAACAATGCTCTTTTTGGGTCCAGCCAGTGGAATCTCTCCTCTTCTTTAGTGGGATGAAATGGAGCAAAGAAGGTGGGCAGGGTGATGTTTTGACCCAGATGAAATGGGGTGACCACCCTGGGGAGGAAAGAGGCACGAATTCTGAGTACCATCTTGTCTGAAAACATGGTAAAATACAGCGACTCAGATGAGAAAGCTTGCATCCCACTCACTCTCCTGGCAGTTGTTATTGCCACCAAGAAGGCTGTCTTGATGGTGAGCAGCCAGAGGGGACAGTTATGTTAAGGCTCAAAGGGAGCACACATGAGAAATGTGAGAACTACATTTAAGTCCCACCAAAGCATAACAAACGGCATAGGGGGAAACATATGTACAAGCCCTAACAGAAATCCACAGACAATAGGCGACTTGAATAATGAAGACTGATCAGGCAGCCGAAGAAACACCACTAGGGCGGAAAGATAGCCTTTGAGAGTGCCCAAGGCAGAACCCTGCTGGGTAAGGGATAAGATAAAGAGAAGAATGTCAGCGAGAGAAGCAGAAAGAGGATCAATAGATGTCTGTACAATAATTTACAAATCATTTCCAATGGCAGGCATACACAGTCTTAGTGGAGAGATGCCTGGCTGCCAGAATACGGAAGGAAGGTCGAAGGCTGCCAACTGTTGCCGCTCAAACTTCATGCATAAAGGCGCAGAGTTGACAGGTTCCGGTGAAGAACCTTCCCCTGCTGCTGTGACAGAAGATCTTCCCAAAGGGGCCGTCTGATCAGAGGATTGTTGCTCATTTTCAGAAGTTCAGATACCAGACTCTCCGTGCCCAGACCAGAGCTACCAGAACTACTTCGGCCCAGTCATTCTTGATCTTCTTGAGAACTCTGGGAAGAAGTGGTATGGGCGGAAAGGTGTACAGGAGGCCTGAACTCCACTTGCAACGAAAAGCATCGCCAAGCGAGTGCTCCCTTGGCAACTCCAACACACAATACTGCTGACATTGTGGGTTTTCTGTAGAGGCGAACAGATCTAACCAAGGCTCTCTTCTGAAAGAGTCAGTGTGCCACCTCCAGTTGGAGGCATCACACGTGATCGACTAGGCATCAACGCTGAGGTCGTCTGCCCTGGCGCTCAGAGAAGCTGCCAGGTGTTGAATCACCAGGGTTATGCCCTGTGGTTCTAGCCATATCCAGAGACGCAGGGCCTCTTGACAAAGGGTCCACGACCCCCACACCAGCATGCTTTTTGCAGTACCACATTGCGGTGGTGCGGTCTGTGAATTCCTGCACCATCTTCCCTTTTACACCACAAAGAAATGCTGTCAATGCCAGTTGGATCACCCGGAGCTCCAGTAAGCTGATATGGAGTCCGGATTCCACCGGGGAAACCTGAAACCTCTGCTCTACACCTTTCCCAGATGCCCGTCCCATCCCAAAAGTGACGCATCTGTCACTACTGTGAAATCTGGTTGGGGAAGGGAAATGAGTCTGTCTCTGATCCAATCAGTTCACTAACCACCACTGCAGATCTTTTGCAGTTCCCTCCGAGATCTTAACCATGTTGGTGAGATTTCCCTGATGCTGTGCCCACTACAACTTCAGGTCCCACTGCAGAGCCCTCATAGGCCATCTTACATATTTGACTAACAGGATGCAGGAGGCCATGAGGCCCAACGGCATTAGCATCTGTCTCACTGAAATCGAGGATAGAGGCATAAACTTCAGAACCATAACCTGATTATCCTGGACTCGGTGCTCAGGAGGATAAACCGGAAACTGCACTGTGTCCAGAAACAGCTTAGACGAAAGGGAGCTACTGAGAGGGATTCAAGTGTGACTTTGGCACGTTTATAGTGAACCCCAATGAATGCATGAGGTTCGCCATATTCTGAAGGTGGGTGACAACAGTCAGGGGCAAAGGAGCCTTCACCAGCCAGTCGTTGAGGCAGGGGAAGACTGAAACCCCTAACATGAGCAGATGAGCTACTACCACCAACATCACTTTGGTGAACAACAGAGGGCAACTGGTGAGACCAAAGGTGAGCATGGTAAACAAAGTGCTTGTGGCCCACCTTGAACTGCAAGTAGAGACTGTGGGCAGGCAGGATAGGGATGTGAAAATATGCACCCTGCAAGTCCAATGCTACCATCCAGTCTCCTTGTTCTAGGGCAGACAAGACCTGAGCCAGGGTGAGCATTTTGAATTTTCTTCTTCTTGAGCAACAGATTGACGTCCTGGAAATCTAGCATAGGTCCAAGATCCTTGTTCTTTTTGGGTATCAGAAAGTAGCGGGAATAACAACCACTGATTACTTCAAAACTTCCTCGCAGAGCAAGACTTTGTGATCCTCCATCAGCCATTCTTTTAATGGAGGCACAGGGGGGAGGGAAAGACTGGAAAGGGAGGGGTGATCTGCATGATCCATTTGTCCGGTGTTATGGACCGCCAGTGAGGGGGATTATATTGAATCCACCCTCCACCTGGACACGTGTGGCCTTGCAGTATCACGCTAGGAGGACTCGAGCACTGTGGAGGAGGGCACTGGGTGGTGAATGACTATTGGCCAGACCCTATGGGTCTGGAGGTACCATGACCTCGCCCCCACACAGGATGTTGACCTTACGGAGGACAGTGGCTGGTCTGTGGATGGAGTGGTACCCCACCCCTTCTGAAGCCTTGAGGGTCGTAAGGCAGACTGTTGGAGAGGGATCACCAAGAGGCCCAAGAACTTGAAAATACTTAAAGCGCTTCAGCGCCAAGTCTGCCTTTTCACAAAATAGGTGTGTCCATAAGCATTGCCTGGACATCCCACGAAAAGCCAGATGCACGAAGCCAGGCGTTGCGACGAAGAGCCACCGTCGATGAAACTGCTCTACCCAGCGAGTGAGTTGTGTCCAAACCACACTTGGCAGCATTTCTCCCATCTTTGACTGCTTGTAAGGAAGTGTCCCGCACACCCTTGTCGCGTGGGCTCTCTTTATCCTAAATGAGACTACTGGATTTCTAGGTAGCAGGGTTGTTCCTGGTGTGGGGGACTAAGTCTTACCCACTTGGAAGGACCTCTGTCACTTCACATCCGTTTTTTCTCCGGCTAACTAGCAGTGCCTCATCTCTCCCAAGGGGAAGAGATGATTGGGCAGCCGAGCGCATGACATCTTTGGAACTTCTCAGGGAGGTCGTGGTCACTCAGATCCAAACCAGCTCTCTCATTTACAGTATGATCTCATATACAAATGACAAAGGCAGTTTAAGTTTTATAGATTGTTTTTAATAAAACGACTGCATTTTAGATATTGAGCCGCGATAACCAGAACCATACAACACAGTAGGATTGAAATAGTCACGAGGAGAGTGAAACATAAGAATAACGCTATCATGGTGTTAATAAATTCTACTCTCTCTCATTTAGTTCTATTTCGAGCACAGCATGTTAAGCTTCTAACTTGCCTTTTAGATTCCCCGGGAAGCCATCAACCCTCATACCTGAGCAAAGGCCTGTGATCTGGTTCAGCATCTGCAACGAGGCAGTCAGCATCTAGTTGTGGTTCCCTGGTCGGAATCTCCCTCTTGCATGTATTAGGACAAGGAAGTGTTTTTATAACTAACATGTCAGTGTGATCACAAAAGGTCCCTACGCAAGAATGCCAAAGACTAAACTCCTACCACGTCTATCGGCAATGTACCAGACTGTATCCTTGACTGAAGCACAGAGTGAACAAGAATGTGTTATTGAAAACTTCAGTGCTGAAGTAGGCTAAACAGTGTGATATAAAAAATAAAACAGTAGAAAAAAAACGTAGAACTGGCTATTTGAAAAATAACAGTACGAAGCTGAATAACAAGCATTTAGAGCAAAGTGCACAGAGGCTCTATGCTGCGAGCAAAGGAATAAAAGACATCCAGGGCAAAGTGCACAAAGGCCTAACGCCTAAAGCTAACGCGCAAAGGATACATAAAACTGACCACACTACACCCTCTGGGACCTGAGGCAGAAACTTCGCCACAGTATCCCAAAATATATGTGAAAAACGGCCCAATAGGTATGAGGTGTTTACTAACCTCAATGCCAGCCTGGAGAAAGAAAATATCTTCTTCCCAAGCTTGTCCAGCCACTTGGATACCCTATCTGGGGGAGCGGAAGAGAAGGCGCCATGGGAAGAGGAGGCTTGGACCACCAAGCTCTCCGGAGTGGGGTGTTGTGTGAGAAAGCTAGGATCACTTGGAGCTGGGCGATGCCGGCGGCCAACTGTCTTATTTACAGGTGCCCCAGTGCTGGGTTTGGACAACCTCTCCAGCAAGGACATACTTGAGGGCTATATTAAGGGTAACATCGGTTCCGATGTGGAAACCCAAGTCTGAAGCACCTCAGTTAGGAGGTTAGTCCTGACCAGCACCTTAAGCAGATCTAGGTCAAGGACCTTAGATGCCCTACGCACCACCATAACATACGATTTTCCCTCCTCTGTCGCAAAAATAGGAGGTGAGAGCATGCCAGCATCTGGAGAGGTGCCCAGTCCACTGGATTCTCCTAACTCCTCACACCAGTACATTTGCTCCAACTGTGACTCCAGAGAGTCCTGAGACCTCTCCCATTCCTCAACAATGCCTGGCTGACCATAGAAAGACTCAGGCAAAGATCTGGCACCTGTTGGCGCCAGAATCAGCATCGTATGATGCCGTTCCAGCTCCAAATGATAGGGTATTAGAATTAGGCTCTCGCTACTGATGGGCGCCGGTGGCACGGAAAGCGTTGGCATCGGGAGCGACACCAGAGGAGGCTGACTGTGTGGACTCAGCGCTGTTCCCGATTTGATATCTGATCCAAGAGACCCCATCGACGCTGACGTTGAAGCTGCTGGCGTGAACCTGATAGGGCTCTGCCAACCCCACGGGACCCTAAGGCATGCCAGCGGGCCAGTCCACTCAAATACGAGACGCATGGCCTTGTAAAAATCTGAGTTGAGCGGGGTCGCTTTGGCTCCCAGAAAAGGGGGAGGGTTGAAATCAGCCCTGGCAATGGATCTGCGGAACCGTGCCTGGAACATCGACGTTCCAGGCTAACCTCGTCCGGCTGATGAGCAGGATAAAGTGAAGTCAAAGTCCACTTGGACTACTTCTTGTGCCTCTTCCAAGAGTGCCCAGAGGACCTCCAGTGGGACGAAGAGGACTTGGGGCTCCTGGAGCATCCTGCAACCTCCTCCTCTACCGGGACTGTGACCTCCGAGGCCCGGCAGATGAAACACGACTGAAACATGTCCAAATACCAGAGACATACCTTATGGGGGTCCGTCACCGACAAGGCACGGTGGCAGGCACCGCACAGCTTGAATCTTGTCTTCCTAGATGTCATCTCGAATAGACTGAAAAAATATTCGGCGAAAAAGGTCTGTCAAAAAAGACAGAGGGTAGCTCGATTCCAGATCTGTACTTTAACCAACGCAGAAGGAAAAGAACTGACGTACGGGTGCTTGGGTGGTGCCTTTATAGGTGACCGTGATGTGTCAGACAGCTCCAACGACGATGCCACGTGGATCTGAACGATGCCAACTGACAGCGCACGCAAGGGTATTGTTCAGCAAAACTTCTGAATTCCAAGATAACGCCAGGAAATTCTAAGGTAAGGAATCTGCAGCTAGAAGTCTCTATCAGGTAAGTATGGCCTCAACTTCTTCAGGGACCAAACCACAGCAAAGGCCTCCCTCTCAATGGCAGTCAAGGTTTTTTCTCTGGGGAGCAACAGGCTGGACATGACCATCATTAAGGGTTTGGGAAGGACTGCTCCTATCGCATGTTCAGGGGCATCTGTCTGTACAATGAACTGCTTACAGTAGTCTGGAGCTTTAAGAACTGGTGCCGAGCACATTGTCTCCTTCAGGGTGTCAAAGGCCTTTTGACAACTGTCTGTCCTGTTAATCTTTTTGGGCATCTTTTCAGAGGTAGGTTCGTTGAGGGGCGTCACAATGTACCCATCCTCCCCAGCAGGGTATTCTTTCACATTCTCTGCCAAGAGCTGGACCTTCGTAGGGTTAGAACCAGTTTTATTTGTTTTGAGACTGCAGAGGGACCTTAGCTCTTTCACCTTGAGATGGAGGTAAGGGGTGAGGTTGAGTTACACAACCATGTCCTCTGAGCGGCTCATTATGTTACTAAGGTTGAAGATTTCTTTTAAGAACTAAAACTACTTCTAGTTACTTACCTCTAACTATAATAACTTTTTAAACTTTAAGAGAAATGTTAAAGGGGACTTAAACAAGGCCCAAGCAGGACTTTTAAAAATTTAGAAAAAATGTCAAATCAAAAATCAATTGAATCTAAAGGCATTTTTGGAACTTAGTCGTATGATCAGATGGTGGCTGAGTAGTCCAGCAAATGCAAAGTCGTAGACCCCACCACTGATCCATCAATGTAGGAAGCTGGTTCTGTATATACTATACCAAAGTACAGAATAGTGTGCACAGAGTACAGTGGATCCCCAGAGGCTTTACGGAAGCTAAAGTAGATCATACTAATGCTCTCCTTTGTGGTAGTGTGGTCAAGCAGTTAGGCTTATCAGAGGGCAGTGCTAAGCATTTGTTGCACAAGCATGGTCAAGAATTGGGACACACACTCAATGACTAACTTCAGGCCAATGTTTTATGCATCAAATATACTTTTAACTAAAAAGAATCTTTGTTGCAGGTTAGTGCAATTTCAAGAATGTATCGCTTGGAAGAATCAAATGCAGTTTGTATAGAATTCAGAGGCAAAACAGTTTACAGGTAAGTAATACTTTTCCATTTCAAAATTAAACAGTGCTATTTCTCCAGAAAGCAAAGCAGTCCTAGAGAAAGAAAAGTAACAACACAATTTGCAAGTAGGTACTCTACCTACAATCCTAGTCTTCGGGGGTTAAGGACCCCACAGGGCAAAGTTTAGGAAGACACCAAGGGTGCACCACCACCACCAAGGGCCTGGCTAAGTGCAGAGGTGAAAGCTGGTGTTGGCACCAATGGAATCTTATGGAGACTGTGGCCACTTAGAAAGAAACAGCTTGCAGGTAAGTACCAGCAAATTCAGGGTACTGACCTGGGAGGGGGGTTTAGATCCGCCCTGAAGGGGAGAGGGGGGGGGGGGGGGAGAAGAGTGGGGTCAGCATCAAACACGCACCCTCAGTAGCAAAGGGGTGGCCAGGTGCATGGTGCAAACACAGCGTCTGGCGCACAATGCTTTTCAATGGGGGAACCCCAGGGGTCACAACAATGCTGCAGGCTTGGTCCAGGGAGTCGGCTGAAGAAGCTCAACAGCTGAACAGGTAAGAAGAGCCCACTGGACATTGCTGGACCATCGGTTGGGTTCCCCAAGGCGAGGGGGCTGCGGGTGCAGGGTTTCTTTAGGAGCCAAGAAATCTACGCTGGAGCTGGTCGCCGTCAGGAGGCGTCCTCTGGATTTAGGCTGCAGGCATCGTCATGTTGGTCAGGAGGGGTCAACCCAGGGTGGACTCTAGGTTAGAATCACCTCGGGACCTTCTCTGGACGAGTGGGCCACCTCGACAAGGGCTGTGGGAGTCGGATGCAGAGTGGGACAGACACGCAGATCCGGGACGGTTCTGGATTTCTTCTTTGAGGTTTCTTTGTGGACAGGGCCACTGTCCTCAGGAAATCTTGGTCCTGGGGTAGGCAGGCAGTCCTGCGGGGGTTTGTAGAAGTTGCTGGTCCTGCAGGATGCATCGCCTTTTCGAAGCTGGAGTCTTGAAGCTGCAGACAGGTCAGTAGGGCTGGGGATAAGTCAGCTGTCGTCTGAACTCTTCTAAGCTGGTGCAGCTCTTCAGTCCTTTTCAGGTCACCAGGAATCTGAAGAGAGAGGTTCAGGGGTGCCCCTAAATACTAGATTTAGGGGCATTACAGGGGTTAAAGGGCAGTAGCCAATGGCTACTGTCCCCGAGGGTGGCTACACCCTTTCTGTGCCCACTCACTTTGGGGAGGGGGGTACATTCTTATTAACTATCCTCCTCCAAACCAAGATGGAGGATTCTGAAAGGAAGGGGGTCACCTCCCCGTAGAAGTGATCCTAGCTGAGGTGGTCACTCCTCCTTGTGCTTAACAATTTTCCAGGTGGACCAGCCCCCAAAAGTGGGGCTTGGTCCGAGGGGCAGGCATCTCCAATAGCTGTATTGCCCTGGGGAGTGTAACAAAAGGCAGGAGCCTTTGAGGCTCAACGCCAAGTGTTGTAGTTCCTGCAGTGGGGAGGTGTGAAGCACCTACACCCAGAGCATGCTTTGTCCCTGACCCCAGAGAGCACAAACACTCTCACCCCATGGGGTCAGCAACTGATCTGTTAGTGGCAGGCTGGCACAGACCGGTCAGCCTTACACTAAAAGGTTGGGTGAAATACAGGGGGCATCTTTAAGATGCCCTCTGTGTGATTTTGTTTCACTAACTTCAACACTGTCATTGTGGGTTTATTGATCTGAGAAGTTTGTTACCAAACTTCCCAGTCTTCAGTGAAGTCATCATGTTGCTGTGGAGTTCATGAAACTCCCAGCCCATGTACTCAATATGGCCACACTGCAACTACAATGTCTTCAGAATGGATTTAGGGGCACTGTAGGGGCAATATTACTCATGTAGCGATGCCCTCACCTGTGGTATAGTGCACCCTGCCTTAGGGCTGTAAGGCATGCTAGAGGGGTGACTTAAATATGCCACAGGCAGTGGCTTCTGGGCATGGCACCCAGAGAGGGCTGCAATGTCGACTTTACCTTTTTCTCCCCACCAACTCACACAATCTGCAATGACAGTGTGCATGTGTAGTACATGCTGTAGCCCTTAGAGACCCGCCCTGGCCACAGGGACCTTGGTACCATTTAGAAGGGACTTAACTGTGGAATTAATGGTACAGTTTAGGTTATGAACACACGTTCTGAGGCCTGGTTTTGGGGGGGGGGGGTGGGGTGGTGTGTGTGTGTGTGTGTGTGGACCCCAGATATGCTGTACTGCGAGGTCTTGAAGGTGAGCACCCCAACTTGTCGGTGATGTGTCTCCCGGTCAGTGTCACCTGAGGCACAGGATCTAGAAAAGGCCGCTAATTCAACAGGTTGGTGCTGTTCCACCATTGAAGAGAACAGTGAGTGTGGTGGTCTAACAACATAAGATCTTCCAGGTGACCCTGTGACGGAGACCACTGGTGAGACAGACACTGCTGTAGGGGACGCATATGAGGTCAAGCATGGGGGATGATCATCCCAAACAGTTGTATAATGATCATGCCAGTGTAAGCATGATTCTCTTGAAATTGAGGGAGCAGAGACTGAAAACTCTGGACACGAGCCGGGCTGCGGTATGCTAACCCTAGTTCCGTATTCATGATGGCCCCTAGATAAGGCTGTGCCTGAAGAGGTTGTAGATGGGAGATGGAGAAGTTCAGAGTGAAATACATTGTGTGAATGAGGTCAACTGGCAACCGAGTATTTTTTTGCCACTGTTGAAAGGTGGTGGCTTTGATGAGCCTGTCGTCGTGGTAGGGAAACATGTGATTGTTTTTCCTTCTGAAGTGTGCGGCAACTACTGCTAAACACTTTGTGAAACCTCAGAGCGGTAGTGCCCCGAAAGGAAAAGACCTAGAATCAGTAAGGCTTGCCTGCAATAACAAACCTTAGGGATTTTCTATGTGAAGGGTGAATAGGAATATTAAAGTAGCAGTCCTTTAGATATAGGTCTCTCAAAGTCACTTTGCTATAGAAGTGGAACAACTTCCTGAAGGGTAACAATGTGAAGTTGTTCTGACAGGATGTATTTATTTAAAGGTCGGGTCTCATATAGGTTTGAGACCACCATCCTTTTTAGGAATTAGGAGGTATAAGGAGTATACTCTTGTCTATTGGTGTTACCCCCCTTGAGAAGAAGGGATTGGACATCTTGTTTGAGAAGAATTCAGTGTTCCTGAGATTACCCGTGATTGGGAGGGGGAATTCTGACAGGAGTGGTGGTGAGCTCCAGACAATAACCATGTTGGATAATGGAGAGGACCCATTAGTTCGTGGTAATGTTGTCCCAGTGTGGATATAAGAGTTTACCCCCTTCAGTGCTAGGTCTCCCCAAACAGTGCCCCCCAATTCACCTGGAGACTTGATTTGGCTATTTGGGGCAGCTCACTCTTAGGACCCCATAACTTTTTGTCCACATGAGCTATCCAAGCCAAATTTGTGTCCTTTTTTCCAACATCCTGGGAATTCTAAAGGTACCCAGGGTTTGTGATTCTCCTGGAAGGGACTGAGAAAATGGGCATAATATAGATACAGTTTTGAGTTTTTTGGGAAAAATACTGCAGAAGAAAATGTCTGTTTTTCCCCCTGCAAAAGGAATCAACAAACGGTTTATGGTGCTAAAATCACCATCTTCCCAGCTTTTAGGAACCAACAGACTTGAATAAGCAAAACAAGATTTTCCATGCAGTTTTGGCATTTTACTGAAACAGTAAATTTTTTCTATTTTTTTGTGCTTTCAGACTCTTTCCAGTTAGTGGCAGAAATAGGTGTGAAACCAACGGTGGATCCTGGAAAGCAATACATTTCTGAAGAGTACACACAATTCTGAATTCAGCAAGGGGTCATCTGTGTAAATCCGTCAAGGTTTTCCTATAGGAAGTAACAGTTGAAATAAATAAATATTGAAATTGAGTTGAGAAAAAAACTGCCATGTGTGTATGTTTTTATCTGTATCTTTTTCTAACTATGGCAGATTTTCAAAAGCAATATACTGTTATGTCTGCTTAACGCTTCTGGTTGCAGTTCTATATAGACAGGACTTGTAGGTTTACCAAGAACCTGAGGTACCCAGGGCCAATAACTGAGCTGCACCTTGCTAAGATTTTTTATTGTGTACCGGGGATAGAGCAGTTTATATGGTAAAATATAAATAGTGAAAAGTAGGTATCAATGAAACCAATGTATTTCCTAAATGGGCACAAGATATGGAGTTTAGAAGAAGGGGTTATTTGCACATCTCTGAATTTATGGGTACCCATTTTAGCATGTGAATTAGAAGAGTATTTCTCAAAATTACTTCTTTCTTACACCTTGTCTTACATTTAGAAGGCACAAATGCAGAGAAATGCAATTGGTAATAACTCTTGTTCTACTATTCTGTCTTACCCTAAATCTTTCAATAAAAACGGTACCTCACTTGTGTGGGTAGGCGTGGTGCCCACAACAGTAAACAGCCCGAAATGCAACTTGGATACATCAAATTTTTCTACGCAGAACTGCCCAGTTTTTTTGCAGAATGGGTAGCTGTGTTTTTTGGGCCCCATCTCAGCTTGCACCTAAGGAAACCTAACAAACCTGTACATTTTTTAAAACTAGATACCTTGGGGAATCCAGGGTGGGGTGACTTGTGTGGTTCTCATTAGGTTGTTTTACCCAGACTCCCTTGCAAACCTCAAACTTTGACTTGAAAAACAAACACATTTTCCTCACATTTCTGTGATGGAAACTTCTGGAATCTGCACAGAGCCACACATCTCCTTCCAACCAGCATTCTCTTACATCTTCTGATGAAAATGGTATCTCATTTGTGTGGGTAGGCCTAGTGACCGCAACAGAAAACGGCCCAAAACGCAACATGGATACACCAATTTTTTCCACACAAAAATTACTCGTGTTTTGCAAATTGGGTAGCTGTAGTCTTTCGGCTAAAAGCTCAGTCAACACCTAGGGAAACCTAGCAAACCAGTACATGAAAACTAGATACCTAGGGGAATCTGGGGAGGGGTGACTTGTATGGGTCCCATGAGTTTTTTTTTCACCCAAAATGCTCTGCAAACCTCAAACTTTGCCTGAAATCACACATTTTCCTTAATTTCAGTGATGGCAGCTTCTGGAATAAGCAGGAATCCACACAATTCCTACCACCCAGCACTGCCCCACTTCTGCCAATAAAAATGCTGAACCACTTTTTTGGCTGGACCTAGTGCCAGTGACAGGAACTTATCAAATCAAGGACAATAGGAGCGCTTGTGTCGGGACTCCTATATCAGATGGATCCGTTCCTGTCACTGGAACTAGGACCAACCACCCAAGTGGCACAGCATTTTTATCAGCAGAAGACAATGCTCCGTGGTAGGAATTATGTGTACTCCCAAGGGTTCTGAAAATGTTTATAACAGAGTGAGGAACATTTATCTTTTTGTTTAACATCTGAGGTTTGCAGGGTATTGTGGATAAGAAAATTGTGATGGATGGATGTGAAGCACACCACCCTCAACAAATGGGGGTAATTGCTCCCCCGGGGAGGGAGAGGGCGGGGGCGGGCAGAAAGACTCACTTTATTTTCGGGAGAGCAGACCCCACTGATACCGATTTATAAAAAAAAAGTAATCTCTGATGTCCAGTGGGCTTTTTACCCCACGCTGGGTGCAGGTGGGGGTAATTGCCCCCCTTCGGTGATGGGTGAAAGCAGAGGGACGGGGGGGGAATGGGGTCAGAAAGACTGCTCCCATTTGTGTCAGAGGGGCTACTGGCATGCCTATTGTGGGCAGCCTCCAACCCCTGTTTTATATTTAAACAAATCAAGTGTCTAGCGGGCTTTCTGCCCCCGGGGGCAGATCTGGGGTAATAACTCCCACCTGCCCCACCTCCAGAAGTGGCAGAAAGAATGTTCCCATTTGTGTCTGGGGGTAGGTGGGGGTATTGGCATGCCTATTGTGGGCAACCCCTACATCTCTTTAAAAAAAAAAAAAAAATCCCTGGTGTTTAGTGGTCTGAACGGCCTTAGGAGCTGGGAAAGCTCGTCACAACTCCTGTGGCTGTTTACAATGTTGCTGTGTCAGCGGAGTCCAGGTCACAGCAAATCGAATGATTAGACATCACCTTCCCCTAGTGATTATTTGCTGTCCTCTTTTACGGTGCTTATCTGGTAAGAGCTGGAGGAGCTGATCCATTTCCTCACAGTGAGACCTATCGTACCGGGCCAACAATGTCTGTGAATTGGCAATACACCAATTATTTGTGGCCTGTGCAGCGACTCGTTTGCCAGCAGCAATTTTCTTACTCTGCTTTTCAGTCGGAGGCGAGTGCTCAGTGGCATGGCTTTTAGATCGTTTCCTAGCTGTGGTGGCTACAATGTTATCGGGCAGGTCAAGAGACCTAAAGTTTAGAGGGTCAGAAGGAGCAGATTTATATTTTTTATCAACTCTAGATGTAATAATCCTAGAGGGGACTGGCTCCTTAAAGATCTTGTTTGTATGACGAAGCATGCCAGGGAGCAATGGGAGATACTGACTATCCTTATGGGTGGAAGTAAGGGTATCAAAAGAAGAAGTCCTGCTCAATAGATCTCTGTGTAGCTCCACACTGTGGAATGCGGCTCTCGAGCTACTACCTGCATCATATCATCAGTGTCTTCGGGTGGCGAGGGGCGTGTGCGGTAAAGGTCCGGGGTTATTAGAGGGGATAGGGTTCAGGATCATAAGCGTCCCAGGGGTCAGGACTGTCTTGTGGCCCAGCAAGATCCCCAGCAGAAAACAGAGGAGAACTCTGAGGAGTGTAATCTCCAGGTATAGGTGAAGCAGCAGAATGAAGGAAAGGAGGTGGAGGTGAAGAAGGAAGTGGAGGAAGAGTTAGTGGAGAAGACCTATGTGGTGGACTACTGGCCTAGTCCTTGGTTCTCATTTTCTGAGGTGGAGCAATGTCCAAAGCCTCCTGGAATGAAAGCTTCCTTTTCAAAAGTACAGGTGAAGAATGCGCAGCAATAATACGTCCTGTACCCTCCTGAATTTTGAGGTGGCGCTGACAAGCATCCATAGTTTCTAGGATAGGCTCCTATGGAGAAGGGGTAGCTGAAAACTATCCTGATTGTCTCTGGCCTGACGATTTCAGCTCTGATGTTTTCTGCACCAAAGATTTTGGTCGGTGCGGTTTGGTCGGCACCAGAGTGGAGACTGATGGTGTTCAGGCGAGTGCTGAGGCTCGAATTGAAACTTCGACAATCTCAAGTTTTGGGGAAACAGAGGTCGAACCCGAGGACAAAGTCTTGCCTTTGCAGGTGGTATTGGTGCCGAGACGGAGGATGAGGCAGCCAAGGTAGCTTTTCAGTACCAACCATGGCCTGGCAGCAGTGGTGGACCGGTGACCCCAAGAAGGGTTTTTCATATAGTCCTATAGTGGGCAGAGGGGCAACGGTACTCTCAGGCTGAGCAGAGGTGATCCTGTGGCTTTTGATGTCTGACTGGACGTCGGAGTCTGAAGAGTCTTGGATTGAGAGGGCACCTTCCTCCTGCACAGACTCCTCTTGTGCATGCTCCTCACCAAAGTTGTCTTAGGTGTCATTCTGACTTTTGTGTGCAATTTCCAACTGACTTGTTTTTTGGTCCCGAGGGGTCTTGTTCAATCAGAAGGATTTGCAGGTGTCACAATAGACCTCTCGATAGGGGAGAGGCAGAGTTGCACACAAGACATTGATCGGTGCGCTGGAATTTTTTGTGGCACCAAGGGCAGAATTGGAATGGAGTCCATTCCAACAGGTTAGCATGTCTGTCGGTGCCATGTACAAGGAAGACCCAAGTTAAGCGTCAGCGTCCCAAAGGACAGGCAGTCCGTGCACAACTTGACAAATCGATACTTCTGCCATGGGAGCCATGCAAAATTCCCGTATGCCGATCCATATCTGGTGCGGATGGTAGAAGAAGCGCAAGCAAGAACAACACAGTTGGGAGAGAGTAAGATGGGAGAGAGAAGTTGAACCGGAACGAGTCGAAAGACGGAGTGAAGACATGTCCGAACCCAACAAAAGGCAGAAAACAGTCTAATAAAGGACTCCACGTCCATGCGCAATATCACGGTGAGTCACTCGATCCTGTGACTCAGATCACTCTTCGAATAAAAACAACTTGCACCTCTCCAGACCCAATAGTAAATGCAGGAGTTTGCACAGCATGCATATCTACAGCAACACATGCCACTGAACATAACGTTCATGAACTAGCTGGTGATGCTCTCTTCAATGTATGCCGTCATCAGGGCTCTTTGAAAATCCTCTCTCTTTTCACAGAGGCAGATTTCAATATTGACAGTCTATCGTAGCAGTTACGTAATTAGATATTGTCATCTCATCTTCATGAAGTCTTCTTTATAGTCTCCTAGAAGCTGGTTTATGAACTAAGAGTCACACTGTAACAAGGAGAGTTGAAGGGGGTGATGTGGTTATCCATTGGTCCTCTTCTCACATCAAAATTCACCAGTACACCAACACATCACAACTTCATTTCAAAGTCTCTCCTGCTCTGGAAAAGATGAACCCTAAAACACTGACTACACCTAATCCAGACCCCAAAAACAGCACCTACCTGAAGCTTAACCCCAGGAAATCAGAATTCCTCTTATTCCCCAAGAATAACACTTAACTACTAGCCCTAACCTGGTACAACAAAATGAACCTGGCCAGATTCATACACTAACTTTCACCCAATACCAAGTCAAGCTTATTCAAACTGGACACAAATTTCATTCTCAAACACACTGACAAAAAAAAATTAAGATGGCCCAGAACAAGCTCCTTTTACTTTGCTTCCAGAAATCAATTTCTGAACTACTGTTTCCAAGTCCTCAAACTCTCTGCCTCGGGATGAGGGAAACTTGATTTAACATCTCCCAGGCTTTGTAGTGGCCCACTATTTTAGGGTATCCTTTATGCAGCAGCATGTCCCACCAGAGCCTGAAAAAAAACATTAACCCCCCCCACACTGAGGGAAATCCGCAGGCTGCCCTTGCCTGTAGGAAAACATCTGCATTATCACGACCAGAAACCCATTCCGACCTGGTTGGCAAGCTCACCGTCAAAACGTGATGGGACTCAAGTTTAATACGTGCAAAAAAAGAAGGAAAACAAAAAAAACAAAGCAAGAGGCCTTCACTAGCTTTCGAACAATATATCTGGAACAACTTATCAGCCAAGAACTCACCTCCATTCTCAACAGCCACCTTCCCTGAACAAAGGAAGCAAGCTAAATTAAGACCCCTCCTCAAGAAACCCTCCGCCGACCTCAACGAACTCGAGAACTATGACCTCCATCTTAATGCTCCCTTTCCCAGCCAAAGTCCTCAAGCAAGGCCTCAACTACCAACTCACTGAACACCTAGAGAGCAACAAACTTCTGGACACCTCCCAATCCTGCTACTGTGTCAATCACATCACGGAGACCGCCCTGATTGCTGCCATCACTGACATCAGGACCATCCTCACACAGGAAGGGAAGGCGGCCCTGATCCTCCTCGACCTTCAGCAGCCTTCGATACCATATCCCACCACACCGTGATCAAGAGAATTCGTAACATTGGTATCCAGGGAGACTCCCTCAAATGGATCATACTCTTTCCCACAGGACGAATAATGAGGTTCCACCTACCACTCTTCACCTAGGAACCCAAGCGCAACATCTGCAGTGTTTTTCAAGACTCACTCCTCAGACCCACCATTTTCAATGCGTACATGATGCCCCTAGCTAACATCATCAGAACAGACAGCCTCAAAATCATATCCAACGTAGACAACACCAAGCTCATCCTCTCACTCTCAGAAGACCCCTCCACCTCTACAACCAACTTCCTGAGCTGCGTGGCTCACTGGCTGAAGACCAACTGCCTAAACCTCAACATGAGCAAGACGGAGGTGCTGATTTCTGGGAGCACCAACTCATCGTGGAATGATACCTGGTGGCTGCTGCCGATCTCACACCCACACTGCAGACTGAAACCGCAGCATCATTATGGACTGTTAACTCACCATAAAATGTGAAATTCATCCTACCTCAGTGAATTCAGAAAGGAACTTAAGACTTGGCTCTTTGAATGATCCCAGCAACAATTCAGCGCCTGGCTATCCTTGCGAGTGATTAGCTGCGCTCTACTGATCTGAGTTGATTAACTGATATTGCTGAATCTACCACGAACACACCAGCACTGCTCTAATTTATGCTGCATCTTGAAACAGTAGCAGTTTGCAAAGCACCTACTCCTCCTATCACATGTTGTATGTGGCTTTGCCTCTTACCCTGGGTAGTGCTCAGCTGTTGTGCAAATAGGTTTGAGCTATATAGTGAATAAATACATACATACTGCTCAGCAGGATTTTTACCTTTGGAACCCATTCATTTGATTTCTTTATCCAGCTCAGATGCTAATGTAGATTATGCAGATACTAATGTAGGCAGCAAATATATTTATGATACTTTGCAGAGTTCTCACTGATGGCAAGAGAAAACTGATCTGAACTGAACATAATTTAATTTTGTGACCCATCTTCGTGTTTTCAATACATGCTACAGGGTAATAGTAGTGAAATCATAATCTGTAAATTTCGCGATACTAAAAGAACCACATGCCACGCTGGAGAATGTGACTCAAATATTACAGCTGTTTAGGACTGATGGTCTGCGGTGCTCAAGTTGAGATTCCTGGCTGCCACAATAGTAACTTTGTAGACTGTCACCATATCATCAACAAAAATTATTGGATGAACAAATTACAGGAACTCATGAGTGTAATGACTACAACTGCTGTATGTGGACTGATCCATTAGAAAGTGTAGCTCTCCATATCTGAAGCACCAATGCAATATTATAATCTTAGCTATCTAGCATAGGAATATCCTGATTTAATAATAGTTTAATAATTCCGAACATCTGCAGGTTCTGCAACACATTTTTAAGTATTTCGTTTCACAGTGAAAAGTAATTTAAACTTAAAAAATGCCTTTAGGAGGCAATGTTTTCTACCTTTAAAAAAAATAGCCAAATGAGTGGCTAAAAACACATCTTGCTAAACATTGTACATTGAAATGATAAAAATGAAACGGTGCCCATAAATAAGCATTGTAATGTGTAAGAAAGCATACTAAAATCACAACAGTGGCTGCCTGTGAACTAACATCACAATGTTGTTCACTAAAGTTCAAATACTCCAACAAGCCTAAACAACAAGACAAATGTAAACACTTCCTAGGAGGCTGGAGTTAGAACTGGCAGACAGGTACTCAATCAAATACGGGTAGATATCCCATTTACCTTTATGCAAGTGCCAGAGAATATAACACACTTCTAATAAAGTAGAAAGCATGTCAATTCAGGTTTATGATTGAGAGAGCTGTCCACCATGCTCCAAATCAGGCCCTATATCTATTAACAAATACAAAATATAATCTTGCTGTACATTACCTGTTTCCTGCAGTGACTTCTACACACGTGTAGAAGGCTGGCTCACATTCAAAGTTATTCATGACTATGCCATGGTAGCCATTCATAACATGCTGGTTTATTCCTTTTCGCCGAAAGTGCTCCAACACTTTGTTTATGCTGTCAATACCATTTAATATAGCCTATATCAACAAAACAAACAAATTGGCACTATATTACATTGTACTGAACACAGGTATGCAACTCAAATCCATGCTTTTTAAATCCATGCTTTTTAAGTGGTAGAGGTGCAAGAAAAATGTTACTTGCCCTGTAAGTATGTTTGTGACATGTAGTGCTATAGATTCACATGCTGTGCATACCTTGCCATCTAGTTTTGGGCCTGGCTGTGTGAAATTTGTTTTTCTTCAAAGAAGTCTTTTGAGTAATTAGGTAGAGTGACTCTTCCTCTTGCTGGTAATGCTTGCTAAATCTTTAGATTGCTTTCCGCACCACGTGAGAGAGTGCAATATGAAGCGAAGAGAAATATAGACCGATGCCCATGCACAGAAGGAAGAAGATATTATGAAAGACACTGCAACGGCCATAGGCGTCTGGGGAGGAGGGTGGGCGCACATGAATCTACAGCACTACATGCCACAAACAGATGCTTACATGGTAAGTAACATTTTCCATTCAAGACACGTGTGACAGTAGATACACTGGTTGTGCATAGAGTGTAAAGCAGTCTGACCAAAAGCGGTGGCTAGCCTGTGGATGTTGAGGTAGACTTAAAGAGTGTACAGAATACTGCCTGGCCAATGTTGGCTTGTTGGCGGACTAGGACATCCACAGAGTTATGTTTTGTAAAAGTATGCAGAGTAGTCAATGTTGCTCCTTTGCATGTATCAGCTATTGGAATATTCCCCTTAAAGGCCAAAGAGGCTCTTTTTTCTGAGTGGAGTGGGCTCTAGGATGAAAACACGAAGTCCTTTTAGCTTTAGCATAGCATAGCATAGCATGTCTGGATGCATCTCCCTATTCATTTGGGAATGCCAGATTTGGACAGAGCCCTTATTTTATGGGGTTTGAAGAAAGCAACAAGGAGTAGTTGTGTGCTCCTACATGGTTTAGTTTTCTCAGTGTAGTACAGGAGGTCTTGCTTCACATCCAAATTACGGAGAGCCCATTCTGCAACTGAGCCAGACTGTGGGAATAAGACAGGGATTTCAATACATTGATTAAGGTAGAACTTGGAGACCACCTTAGAGAAGAATTTGGGGTTAGTACGGAGGACAATCTTATCCCTTTGTACTTGGAAGAAAGGTTCTTCTAAGGTTAGTGCCTGAAGCTCACTGACACACCTGAGTGAAAAAGGGGCAGGAGTGAAGGGGCTCAAACAGAGGTCTCAAGAGTCTGGTCAGTTCAATGTTGAGGTTCCAGGTCAATGCAGGTGAGACTTGAGAGAGCAGGACTCTCGAGACCCTCCATGAAAGCCTTAATGACTGGAATCTTGAAGAGACAGACATGTCTGTTCTGAAGACAGGTGTCCACAGCAACCGGGTATGGCCACATAGCTGTGAAAGCCGTTCCGCAAACCTGCAAGTGAAGCAGGCAGACAATGACCTGCACTGTGGCCATTAAAGGTCGATCTGTTTTGAATGACAGTAGAACACAAACTTCTTCCACTTGCCCACAGACACAGGTACTAGGTGTGTATATATCCTTGAGAATGGTCATGCATTCAGGTGGAAGATTAATGTACCCACATTCTAGGACGTAAGGAGCCAAATAGTGAGGTTGAGAGACTTGGGGTCTGGGTGCCCGATTTCTCCATGATTGATGTTAAAGTCAGGCCTTTTGGAGAGCCTCTCATGTAAAATCAGTGGGAGCTCAAGCAAAGTTGTGAAATAGGGCTGGTGGGTCCATGTGGGAACAACCAGGAAAAGGGAGAGAGATGTCTGCCTAAGCCTCCAAATCACAAATGAAAGTAGTGGGAGAGGCAAAAAAGCGTACGCAGATATTCCTGATGAATTTATCCATAATGCAGTGCCACTAAATTGCAGAGAAGGGGAACCTAGAGGCGAAGTTTTTGCATTTGGTGCTTACTGCTGTGGCAAAGAAGTATGTTTCTGGGAAGCCCTTTCACTGGAAGTACTGGAGGAGGGCTTGATGCTGGAGCTCCCACTTACGGATTTGTTGCTGCATTCTGCTGAGGAGTCGGCAAAGTTGTTGTTTATTCCCAGAAGGTTGTCTATTACTGGAAGGTACCCTGCTAGTAGAAGGACTTTTTGGCAGAAAGCCCAGCACCAAATTCTCAGGGCTAGCTGCAGGAACAGGGGAGACAAAGATGCTGCCCCATTTCTGAAGGTAATACATAGCTGTCATATTGGCTGTCCTGACAAAAACATTCTTGCCTGTTAGGTGAGGTAGAAAAGCATTCAATGACAAGTGAACAGCTAGGAGCTTTAGGAATTGAGGTGAGGCCCTGCTCTCTGGGTTCCTTTTGGCCTTGGACAGTCAGATCCTTTAAGTGCGCACCCCATCCCATAAGGGAGGCATTCGTTGTAATGGTCCTCTGGGGAACTGGGTTGAGTAAATGCCGCCCCCTGCAACAGGTTGTTGGCGTTCCACCACTGCAGATAGCGAGAAGTGCAGTGACCAATCACCACTAGATCGATCCAAACCCTCCGCTTCAGACCACTGTTGTGCTACGCATTCCTGCAACGGACTGGCTCTGTATATACTATACCAAAGTGAGGTATAGTGTGCCCAGATTCCAGGGGTTCCTCAGAAGCTTTACAAAGGCTAAAGTAGATAAAACTAATGTTCTCTTTTCCTGTAGTGTGATCAAGCAGTTAGGCTTATCAGAGGGTAGTGCTAAGCATTTGTTGTACACACAAAGTCAGGAAACAGTTAAAACAGTCTTCAAGTAAGTAATACTTTTCAATATCAAAAGAAGACACAATGCAATTTTCATTTAAGGCAACGCAGTCCATGGGGAGAAAGTACATACACAGTTTACAGGTAAGTACTAGACTTTTGGTCCCAGCTTTCGGGTGTTAAGGTGTCCACAGGGCAAAGTTAAGGAAGACACCAAGGGTGCGCCACCGGCAACATGGAGTCTGCCGGGTGCAAAGGTCATATTTGGTATCGGGCACCCAATGGAATCCTACGGAGACTGAAGGGGGGCATAAGAGAGAACGGTTTGCAGGTAAGTACGCATGGGGTCGGGTCACGGGCCAGAGGGGGTTTAGATCACAGGGACAGCCGGGTGCAGGGTGCCGGGCACCCAATGCTTTTCAACGAGAAACTCCAGGTTCCTAAAGAGGCTGCGTGCTAGGTCCAGGGAGTTGGCTGAAGAACAATGGCTGGACAGGGAAGTTGAGGCTTCTTTGGACGTCGATGGACCGTCGGCTAGATTCCCCAAGGCCAGGGAGCTGAGGGTGCAGGGGTACCTTTAGGCGTCTGGTATCTACACCGGATCCAGTCACAGTCAGGGTGGTCCTCTGTATTCAGGCTGCAGGTGTTGTCATGGTGGCCAAGAGGGGTCAACCAAGGGTGGCCTTGAGTTTGGAATCGCCTAGGGACTATCTAGTCAGGTGGGCCACCTGTACTCACGCCGTGGGCAATGGGTGCAGAGTGGACAGGACTTGGGGATCCGGTGGTCTCTGGAGCCCTTGTTGTAGGTTTCTTTGTGGACCGTGCTGCAGTCCTCAGGAGTTCTTGGTCCTTAGGTAGGCAGGCAGTCCTCTGCGGGGGGGTGGGGGGTGGTAGAGGTCGCTGGTCCTCCAGGTCTGAAGCTGCAGACAGGCCAGTAAGTCTGCTCTTCAGTCTTTCTTCTTTAAGGTCGCCAGGAATATGAAAAGCAAGGTTCAGGGGTGCTCCTAAATACTAGTTTTAGGGGCGTTACAGGGGTCAGAGTGCAGTAGCCAATGGCTACTGACCCTGAAGGTGGCTACACCCTTCCTGTGCCCACTCCCTTTGGGGAGGAGGATGCATACCTAACCCTATTGTCTATCTCCCACCAAAACAAGATGAGTGTTCTGCCAGGAGGGGTTCACCTCAGCTCTGGGCACTCTCCAGGGGTGGTCCCAGCTGGGGTGAAAACTCATTCTGGTGTTTACTAATTTCCTTGTGCCAAAGTGGGGCTTGGTCCGGGGGGACTGGAGTGCCCGGAGGCAGCAGAACAAAAGGCAAGAGCCTTTGAGGCTTACCACAAAGTGCTGCTGTTCCTGCAGGGGGGGAGGTGTGAAGCACCTCCACCCAGGGCAGGCTTTGTACCTGACTCCTGAGAGCACAAAGGTTCTCACACCATGGGGTCAGAAACTTGGCTGGCATAGACAGGTCAGCCACACATTAGAGAGATAAGTGAATTTCAGGGGGCATCTCTAAGATGCCATCTGTGTGCATTTTACAATAAATCCAACACTGATATCAGTGTGGGTTTATTAAGCTGATAGGTTTGATACCAAATTTCCCAGTCTTCAGGGAAGCCATCAAGGAGCTGTGGAGTTAGAAATGACAAACTCCCAGCCCATGTACTAAATATGGCTACACTGCACTTACAGGGTATAAGAATGGACCGACACTGCAGGGCATATTGCTCATGCAGCTATGTCCTCACCTGTGATGTAGTGCACCCTGACTTAGAGCAGTAAGACCTGCTAGAGGTGGGACTTACCTATGCCACAGGCAGTGGTTTGTGGGCATGGCACTCCGGGAGGGATGCCATGTCGACTAACTTTCTCTTCCCACCAACACACACGCTCTGCAATGGCAGCATGCATCTGTTTGGTGAGAGGTCCCTTAAGGTGTTTGTAAGGAAATGCCTCCTTGGCATAGTTGCTTCCTGACTTTTTGCCTTTGCTGATGCTAAGTTATGATTTGAAAGTGTGCTGGGACCCTGCTAACCAGGCCCCAGCACCAGTGTTCTTTCCCTAAACTGTACCTTTGTCTCCACAATTGGCACAACCCTGGCACTCAGGTAAGTCCCTTGTAACTGGTACCCCTAGTACCAAGGACCCTGATGCCAGGGAAGGTCTCTGAGGGTTGCAGCATGTCTTATGCCACCCTGGGGACCCCTCGCTCAGTTGTGTGCTGGTGGGGAGAAAATGAATAAGTCGACATGGCACTCCCCTCAGAGTGCCATGCCAACTTCACACTGCTGTGGCATAGGTAAGTCACCCCTCTAGCAGGCCTTACAGCTCTAAGGCAGGGTGCACTATACCACAGGTGAGGGCATAGGTGCATGAGCACTATTCCCCTACAGTGTCTAAGCAAAGCCTTAGACATTGTAAGTGCCGGGTAGCCATAAGAGTATATGGTCTGGGAGTCTGTCATACACAAACTCCACAACAGCACCATAATGGCTACACTGAGAACTGGGAAGTTTGGTATCAAACTTCTCATCACAATAAATGCACACTGCTGCCAGTGTGCAATTTATTGTAACATACACCCAGAGGGCATCTTAGAGATGCCCCCCTGAAAACATACCCGACTTCCAGTGTAGGCTGACTAGTTTCTGCCAGCCTGCCACACACCAGACATGTTGCTGGCCACATGGGGAGAGTGCCTTTGTCACTCTGTGGCCAGGAACAAAGCCTGTACTGGGTGGAGGTGCTTCTCACCTCCCCCTGCAGGAACTAACACCTGGCGGTGAGCCTCAAAGGCTCACCCCCCTTTGTTACAGTGCCACAGGGCATCCCAGCTAGTGGAGAGGCCCGCCCCTCCGGCCACTGCCCACACTTTTGGCGGCAAGGCTGGAGGAGATAATTAGGAAAGCAAGGAGTCACCCACCGGTCAGGACAGCCCCTAAAGTCTCTTGAGCTGAGGTGACCCTTACTTTTAGAAAGCCTCCATCTTGTGGATGGAGGATTCCCCCAATAGGATTAGGAATGTGCCCCCCTCGCCACAGGGAGGAGGCACAAAGAGGGTGTAGCCACCCTCAAGGACAGTAGCCATTGGCTACTGCCCTCCCAGACCTAAACACACCCCTAAATTCAATATTTAGAGGCTCCCCAGAACCTAGGAAACTAGATTCCTGCAACCTTAAAAAGAAGAAGGACTGCTGACCTGAAGCCCTGCAGTATAGATGAAGATGACAATTGCTTTGGCCCCAGGCCTACCGGCCTGTCTCCCAACTTCGAAGAAAACTGCAATAGCGGCGCAACTAACAGGGACCAGCGACCTCTGAAGCCTCAAAGGACTGCCCTGCAACCAAGGACCAAGAAACTCCCATGAACAGTGGCCCTGTTCAACAATCTGCAACTTTCTTGCAACAAAGAAACGACTTTGAAGACTTCACATTTCCCGCCGGAAGCGTGAGACTTTCCACCTTGCACCCGACGCCCCCGGCTCAACCTACGGAAAACCAACACTACAGGGAGGACTCCCCGGCGACTGCGAGCCCGTGAGTAGCCAGAGACGACCCCCCTGAGCTCCCACAGCGACGCCTGCAGAAGAAACCCAGAGGCTCCCCCTGATCGTGATTGCCTGTAACAAGGGACCCGACGCCTGGAACCAACACTGCACCCGCAGCCCCCAGGACCTGAAGAAACCGAACTCCAGTGCAGGAGCGACCCCCCCAGGTGACCCTCTGCGTAGCCCAGGTGGTGGCTGTGTGTGTACAACAAATGCTTAACACTACCCTCTGATAAGCCTACTGCTCGACCACACTACCACAAAATAGAGCATTAGGATTATCTCTTTTTGCCACTATCTTACCTCTAAGGGAACCCTTGGACTCTGTGCACGCTATTTCTTTATCCGAAATAATATATACAGAGCCAACTTCCTACAGTGTTAAAATGCATGTTGCAGCCCTGGGGACCCTCTCAGGCCACAGGGTCCTTGGTACCATTGGTACCTTTTTACAAGGGATTCAACTGTGTGCCAGAGGCATGGCAACTGTGGAAGTAATGGTATAGTTTGGGGAAAGAACACAGGTGCTTGGGCCTGGTTAACAGGATCCCAGCACACACTCAGTCAAATTAGCATCAGATATCAGGCAAAAGGTGTGTGTGGGCGGGGGTGACCAAGCCAAAAGAGCCACTTTCCTACACCCATCATGCCAAAGAGGCAGAAATTAGGAAGTATAGAGAGTATACTCCAGTGCCTTGGTAATGATGGGGACAGGTTATATAGCCCCTTCAGGAAATAGTGTGTGAACCTCTTACCCTGAGTACCCCTTGGTGTTCCAGGTAGAATTTGTGTTTGCAAGGTGAAATGGTGGGAGGTGTGGCGGATGTGAGCTCTAGGCAACAGCCATTTTGGATAATGTGCAACACCCACTTGTCGGAGGTGATGTTCCACCATGTGGGAAAAGACCTTTGAAGGCATCCCCAACAGGTGTTGTGCAATTGGAGCCCCAAGGGTCGCTCTGCGGAGAAGTGTGAAAGGTGCCCACTGCCCATTACCCCCCCTCACACCACCCATGTCCAACCATTTCAGAATGAGGTGACCCTTGAGGTGTAAAGGAAAGAGGGTCCCCTGGAAAAGCAGGTGGGGAAGGGGGGGCACTGTGGAGCAGGGTGAGGTGATAGGTCTGTGCATGGCAAAGGGCTGGTCAGCTTGTCTGCTTTCTTGCACTGCTTGAGTGGTGATTGCATGTCCAAGGTTTCCTCAAAGGACAGCTGACGTTTGGCAGGATGAGCAACAGATCGCAGAGAGGGTGGGCAAGGATCCGGCCCATATGGAGATAAAGAACTAAATGATTCAACATACTTTATGTATGCAACTTGGTGTTTTTAGCTGTGGCATGCATTTGTGTGATGTGTAAAATGTCTGCTTACTTTCTGGGGGAATTAGTTTGGATCCATCAAATGTGTTCTTGTTTTTGAAATGGAGATGTCTCTAGAGCGTTCATCTCGTGTTGTAGTTTATGGGGGATCGGTTCACCATCACCAGAGTTGAGGTCAGACTTGCTGGTGATGTGAAGGGTCTCAGCGCTAAGGGATGTTTCGATGTCCACGCCGAAGGTGTATCTCGATGGGCAGTTCAGCGCTGAGGTGGTAATGGTCAGTGCTGAAGCAGCCAAGAGCCAAGGTCTCTTTGGTGCTGGGTTGAGCTGGGCACCAGGTATGAAGGTGATGGTCAGTGACTACCACGGCACAAAGGCAGTGGTGCTCGGCAGCCTGTCTCTGGTGCTTCAAAATGGGCATATGACCTTCAGAAAAGGGCCACTCTACTTGCGAGTGTTACTGCGGAGAGAGGATACAGTAATCACAGCTTGTTGAGCTGGTGAAAGACCCACTAGATCAGTTAGAGCTCTCATCCTAGCAGAAAACGTTCTCTTCTGCGGCTGACAGCTGTGGATGGTGCTCCCCTTCAAAGTCCTAGGTGCTGAACAGATCCGGGGTGGCATCTATTGTTCTATGAGACGGCATCTTGAGATGACCAGTCTGACGGTCAGGTAGGTTCTTCTTGAAGCAGAAAAAAGGACAGGCGCCTCAACCAGCCTTGTGCTCAGGTGAGTGACACAAATGACAGACCTGATGGAGGTCAGTCTGAGGGTGCTTTGCATGGCAGCAAGAACAGTAGCAGAATGGTGTCTGTTTCATCACTGTTGCAGCCTAGTGGAGAGACGTGATTGGAAGACAGAAGTAGGCTCGAAGGGAAAGGACCATGAAGGCTTGTGGCCGACCCGAATACAACCTGAGCGAAGACATGAACATCGACCCAAGATGGAAAGAGAAGACGTGATCAATAACTATGGCGGAAAGTAACTTGTGTAGACCAAAAAGAACACTGCGACTTGTGGAACTGGAACACCCGATGGCGGAAAGTAAACAATCAAATAATATAATCAATGACCATGTGAATTATCAGCAAGAGGAAGCATCACTGTACCTCGTAATTTGAAAGACTTCCTCAAAGTAAAACAGCTTACACAAATCCGGGCTCAAAACTGGAAGGTAGGAGTATGCACAGCATGTTTATCTGCAGCCACACATGCCTCAAACAATTGTACTGGAAACCAATTACAAACACAAGGGCTAGCAATAGACAAGAAATGAGCATGCTTAAAAATAAAAAAATAAAAACAATCAGCTATACATTATACTATGAAGTGAGGCTACAAATATCAGTTCTACATTTGTGTTAATCAGATCAACTGTCTGTGTAAGGGCCAAAGTGAGCTTCCATTAGGCAACTCACACGCTCAGACACAAAAGACTGGTCATCGGTTGTTAAGTCTGCACAGTATCTTTAAAGGACCCTTAAAGAGATATCACATAAAAATTGACACCTTAACTAGTGCAAAGCCAATCTTCTGGAACGGCCTGCTGTCTGTAGAGTTTGAGTTATTGTTGAAGGAGGCAGCTGGTGTTGACAGATCTCAAAGAAAGTCTGGCCGATGAGAACATTGCTTTACCAAAGGTTTCCATGTGTTGGGACTCTGAACCCAAATGCCTTACCAACTACTCCTACGGACATTCTGCTGAGGGATGCCTGCACCACCAAACTTTCAGGAGTTGGATGCTGGGAGAAAAAGTCAAGGTCACATGTGAACTAGTGATTGACTGAAGGACCGAAACATGGTATAGCCTATGTTCCCATTAGCGTGGTAACGAGAGCCTCGTTAAAAGGCTGAGAGGTTCAGTTGAAGCCAGTGCAGGCTGAAGCATTTGAGACTGTGCCTTTATTTCTACCTACAAAGTGGGAGGTGGTGGTCAAGTACTCGAGCAGCACTCCAGAGGAGGAGGAGGAGGGGGGGGGGCTTAGGGCAGGGTGAGGAGGCATGTTGCTGAATCTAGTATTGGGTTAAGTATCTAAACCATTGGCATCTTGTAAAGTCATATACAATTGCCTCTATCATAAGCTGGGGCAAACTCCCCATCCTGTTCACTGTCATCTCTATATGGCAAGGACGGATCTGTCAGTGGTAATCCAACTGAAGATCTTTGGAGCCCCAAGGCACAACAGAGAGCCTATAATGTGCCAAAGATGCACAGCATGGCCTTCCTTAAGGCTTATCGCTGCTGCAATGTCACAGACTTACCCGGAGACTCGGGATGGATCAGGATGAAAGTTGTAATTGGCTCCTTGTTGTAACAGGAGCAAGATCTAGAGGCACAGTTATGTCCTTGGCCCTTCTCTAGAAAATAAAGGTGGTGGAAAGGACGCTCTTGGACTTCTTACATTTCCCCATGGACTTACCTAAAGACTTTGATGATCTGCAGGGGTAATGTATTTGTGAACACAGAGGGTCCGCACTCTCAATTTCTAACTGGAGTGGGACCTACATGGAATCTTGTGGTGTTTCACCACGTAGAGCTTAGTTCAGCATTCTCAGATGTATTTCAGAATCAGCTGGGTCCCGTCGTCACAGGCCTTAAAGTTGTGCAGCAAACTCAAACACCAGAGGCACATGTCGTGGAGTTCTGTCGCAGGCGTTTGCGACATTCCCTTCAAGGGTTTAACTATGTTGTATTATGGGATGACATCTTCCCCTGTACACTGTAAGAACCGAAACTAAAACAATCTCTTCATGGCATGAAGAAAAGAAGTGGCGCTCCAAAATAACATCTGAAGGTGTAGAAAGAAAAGAACTAACATCAGCACACATGGAAGACACTTATATCACACCTACCAGCGCCATGAGCATTGCTTTGTTGAGTTTCTAGATCCAGTTTGGTTCCTCAGGATATTCAAGGTAGGGTATCTGCGGTTATAGGTATTCATCAATATGGCATTTGTCCTTTTTTGTCAGGAATAATCCAATTCATGTTATGGGTGACAAAGAAATCCCTTGCTCCTTCTCTGACGTATGGAGTGCCAAGGCTCTGCAATATGTTATCTCCTTTATCTCAAATATGGAAGGAAAATGTTACTTACCCAGTAAGCATCTGTTTGAGGCATGTAGTGTGGTAGATTCACATGCTGTGTGTTCTTCCGCGATCCTGTATTGGGTCCAGAAGGCTGCATGTTGTTTTTGTTTGAAAGTCTTTAGAGTCACGGGATATAGTGACTCCTCCTCTTGTTTGCAATGCGCATGATCCTTGACTCCATCTTCAGATTGTTTTCTTGCAGTCTGTGATGAATGGAGTGTAACACAAAAGGTAGATACCCAAAAAGATACATGCATGATAATGTGTATTATGTAATTAACAACCAAAGATGACCTGGGGAGGTGGGTGCCTATGAATTTACAGCACTACGTGCAACGAACAGATGCCTACTGGGTATGTAACATTTTCCGTTTGATGGAATATGTGGCTGTAGATACACATGCTCTGCAGAGACTGAAAAGCAGTGCCTCCATAAAAGCGGTGGCTAACCTGTGGGTGTGATAAGATTTTGGAATAAAGTACATAGCACTCTCTGCCCTACATTGGATTGTTGGTGTGCTAAAACATCCACACAATAGTGTTTAGTGAAAATGTGTGGTGTTGAGTATGTAGCTGCCCTACAAATGTCAGCTATAGCTATATTGCCTAGAAATCCAAAGATGCACCTTTCTTACGTACTGAATGTGTTCTAGGGGTAATAGGAGGTGGCCTTTTAGCTTTTGTATAACAAGTTTGGATAATTTTAACAATCCATCTTGCTATAGTAGATTTAGTTATAGGATTACCTTTATGTGGTGGAGGAAAGGCAACAAAGAGTTGGTTTGTCTTCCTAAAATTCTTATTTCTATCAATATCACATCTAATGTGTGGAGGGCTCTCTCAGCAACCAAATCAGGTTTTGGGAAAAAAACTGGCAATTCGATAATCTGATATGAAACTGAGACACAACCTTATGTAGGAAGGTTGGATTAGTACGAAGAACCACCTTATCTTTATGTACCTGAAAAATGGTGCTTGTAATGTTAATGCGTGAAGCTCACTTTTACACCAGAGAGAAGAGAATGAAACTAAAAACACTACCTTCCACAATAGAAATTGCAAAAGACTTGAGTGCAAACCATGGTCCCATAGGTCTGGTAAGCACTATATTCAGGTTCCAAAAAGGAACTGGAGGTAGTCTTGATGGTATTACTCGTTTTAGTACCTCCATAAAAGCCTTTATTCCAGAAATAGAAGAGCATTGGCTGTTCTGAAAGTAAGCAGCTATAGCTGCTAAATGTAACCTTATAGAGGAATATGTTAAATTTGCTTTTTGCAAATGGAGAAGGTACAGAAATATTTTGTGTAGACAACTGAAAAGGGCTTCAGTTTTGAGAAATTCAGTAGTGAGCGAAACACTTCCAATTGTCTGCATAACAGGTTCTAGGGGTTGGTTTGCGAGCTTCCTTAAGAAAGTTCATACATTCTTGAGGTAAGTTTAAATACCCACATTCTTAGGACTTCAGGAACCAAACTGCAAGATTCAAGCCCTTAGGATTGGGTTGTCTGATATGGCCTTTGTTCTGAGTGAGAAGGTCTAGGTGTAGAGGTAGCTTCTCATTTGGTACTACTGATATATCCAGTAGTGCAGTGAACTATGGTTGTCTTGTCCATGTGCATGCTACCAGTATCATTGTGAGAGAAGTTTGTCTCTGAACCACATGTGGAAGAAGAGGGAGAGGTGGAAAAGCGCAAGCAAATATCCCAGACCAATTAATCCATAGAGCATTTCCTTTCGCCTGAGGGTGTGAAAACCTATAGGTGAAGTTTGAGCATTTTGCATTTTCTTTTGTCGCAAATAGATCTATGTCTGGAACACCCCATTTTTGGAAGTATGTTTGGAGGACTCTGGGGTGGACATCCATTTGTGGACCTATTGCGCATCCTGCTGAGAAGGTCGGCAAAGGTGTTGTGTGACCCAGGAAGGTGTTCCACTAACAGGCAAAAATTGTGACGAATGACCCAGTGCCAAATTGTCTGTGCAAGGCTAGACAACTGCAGTGAATGTGCTACCACCTGTTTTTGAGGATAAAACATGGCTGTCATGTTGTCTGTGTGGATGAGGACCACTTGCTTTTGATACGTGTGACAAAAGCTTTGAGTGCTAGATGAACTGCTAGCATCTCCAGATAGCTGAAGTGCAGAACTTTGTACACATGGTTCTAAAGGCCTTGGATTGTCAGGTTATGGAGATGAGCATCCCTTCCTATGAATAGGGTCTGAAAATGGCCACCCTTTGGAAAGATTGGTTTTGTTCCACCACTGCAGAAAATGAAAGGTGCGGCTGTCTACCAACACTAGACCGTCCAGATGGCCCTGCGCTTGTGACCATTGATGTGAGAGGCATTCTTGCAAAGGATGCATGTGAAGTTGTGAATGTGGCACGATTCCGATGCAAGAGGCCATCACGCCCAGAAGTTTCACGATTGCCCTCACTGTAACCCGTTGATTGGGGCAAAAGTGAATTAGCTGTTTTAGGAAGTTTTGTATCCTTACTGCATTTGGATTAGCTACTCCCATGTGAGAATTGATTATGTCCCCGAGATAAGGTTGTGCCTGTAGTGGGGTGAGATGGGACTTCTGGAAATTGATTGTGAACCTCAACTGGTGAAGTAGGTCTACTGTGGTGTGAATGCGGTTGAGACATTGTGGAAGAGAGAGATGGCTTTGATGAGCCAGCCATACAAGGTATGGATATACATGGCTATTTTGCCTGCTTAAATAAGCTGCTACTACCGCTAGGCATTTTGCAAACACTCTTGGTGCTGTGGTGACCCCGAAGGGTAGCATTTTGAACTGATATTGCTGTTCTTGAATGACAAATCTGAGATATCTGCGATGCACTGAATGTGGATGAATATGGAAGTAGGTGTCCTTTAGATCTAGCGTTAATAAAAAGTTGCCTTGTTGTATCAGGGTTAGCACATGCTGTAATGTGACCATATGAAAATGTTCTGACAGGATGTAATGGTTTAAGGGACTGAGATCTAATATGGGTCTTAGTGAGCCATCCTTTTTGAGAAAAAGAAAGTACACTTCAGTTCCTTGTTGTTGAAACAGAACTGTTTCTATTGCCCCTTTGAGAAGCAAAGACTGCACCTCATGTTGTAGAAGAACTATGTGATCCTGTAAAAGAGTGTGATGATGAGGTGGTATGTTTGAAGACGTGGAAATGAGATCCAGGCAATAGCTATGTTGGATAATATCCAACGCTAATTGATCTGTTGTAATTTTTTTGCTAGTTTTGAAGGAAGTGCTGCAGTCATCCTCCCACAGGTGTTAAGTGATCTGTTAGAAGATGCAGAGAGTCACTGTTTGGGACAGGCGCAGATGCTCAAGGGGAAGATGTTTTGCCTCTACCTCATAATCCATTCCCCCAGAAGATCCTGTGTTGGAGGATGTACGTGATTGACCCTTGTTATATTAGGAAGATGTTTCCCCTGCCGCAGGCTTGAAAGGTGGTTTATATTGTGCTTTGCCAAGTGTACAGCAAGAGGAAAGGAGTTGAAGTGCTCCCACAGATTTAGCCACCTTGTTGACCTTTTTCATTTTTTCCAAGGCCTGATCTACTTGTGGCCAAAAAGGTGCTCCTTATTGAATAGGACATATAATATTGTCTGCTGTACATCTTGGCAGAACCCAGAAATATGGAGCTGTGCATGGTGGCGTAGTAAAACAATAGTATTAATCCCCTTGGGTGCTGTGTCAGGGGAGTTTAGAGCACAGCAAATATAATTATTTGCAATGAGCTGTCCTTCATTAACAATCTCCTGTCTCTTCTTCCTCTGGGAGATATTGAAGTAACTGCAACATTTCGTCCCAGTGGGCACAATCGTATCCGTCTAGAAGTCCTTGCATATTGGCAATATGCCAATGATTTGCTGCTTGAACAGCAACACGCTTACCAGATGCATCAATAAACTTACTCTTTTTGTCTGGAGGTGGTCCATCCAGAGAAGCTTGTGAACTGGCTTTGTTCTACCATTAGAGACAACCAAAGAGTCTGCTGGAATTTGACTCCTGATATATATATATGGGATCTGAGGGAGAATCTTTGTATTTTTTTTTTCCACTCTTGGTCTCTAGCTGGATTTCAGAAAGTATCATCCACATGTCATCATCCGCAGCACCACCAAGCTGTTCCCCTGTCCTTGACCCTGCACGCGCTGCCCTCTGCCACCCGCAGGCATCCACCTGCGCCTCATCCCTGGTGTCTAGTGGGCTCTGGTAAGCGTCACTAGACTTGTGCTTTGTGCCGTTTTAAGTGATTGTGACTTGTTCTCTGTGCCTTGAATTATTGTGCCGTTCATGCTATTGTGACTTATTCTCTGTGCCTTGAATTATTGTGAATTACAGTGCCGTTCATGCAGTTCATGTTATTGTGACTTGTTTTTGTGCCCTGTATTAGTGTGCCGTTCACCCCTCAGTTTCTCCTTCTGTGCCTTTTTCCAGTTTTTTCCGCCGCTTTTGCCCCTTGTGCGCTCCCCTTGCCGCCGGCTCTCTCCGAGCCGCTTTCCCCGCCGCTGCCTCCCTGCGGCTCCGCCCCCCTCGCGCCCCCATTCGCTGCTCCCTCCCGCCTCCCAGCTGCTCCTCCCCCCCTTCCCTTCTTAATGGCGGTCACTGTGCGTCCGCGCCAGAGGCAAGCCCGTCTGCGCCTGGACCGCGCCCAATGCCACCCCACTGTTCCGCGAGACCCCTGCACCTCCAGACGCCGCTACACGGCCGACCAACTCAACGCCCTCAATCCCGGTCGCATCACAGCATGCTACCAGTCCTCACCAAGGAACACCCACGGACCCTTCTTCATGCCGCACCTGCAGATTCACCTGCGACAGAACAACGAAACCAACAAAGACCAAAACTAACCACCTCCACTGCATACTCCTCAACACCCGCTCCGCACGCAAACACGCCATCGAGCTCTGGGACCTGCTCAACTCCACCACCCCAGACGTAGCCTTCCTGACCGAAACCTGGTGGAACGACTCCTCTGCACCAGACATCGCAATAGCCATCCCGGACGGCTACAAGATCATCCGTAGGGACCGCAACAATGGAATCGGAGGAGGAATAGCCATCGCCCACAAATCCTCCCTCAAAGTCGACACCCACACTGACAAGTCCCTCAAGACCGCTGAACACCTACACTTCCGCATCCACACTGACCCAAACACCACTCTCAGAGGAACGCTCATCTACAGACCCCCCCCCCCCCCCGGACCACGAGCACCATTCAGCGAATCCCTCTCCGACCTCACCAGCACCCACGCACTCACCTCAACGGATTACATCCTCCTCGGGGACCTAAATTTCCACCTGGAGAAAAACAACAGCACCAACTCCACTACTCTGATCGACAACCTCACCAACCACGGCCTCAGACAACTCGTCAACACAGCAACCCACATCGCCGGCCACACGCTTGATCGCATCTTCTCCTCAAGCGCCCACGACACCTTCAACCATACCACCGTACTCCACTGGACCGACCACCACTGCAACCACTCAACCTACAAGAAACATACCGAGCACCATCGCACCCAACAACCACCCCGCCGATGCTGGAGCAAAGTTACGAAAGTCCAGCTTACCAACACCCTCGCCCAGAACCAACCCCCCAACTCCACCGACCCAGTCACTGCCGCCCACAACCTCACCCTGTGGATCAACGACTGTGCCAACACCCTCGCGTCACTCAAGAAATCCACCGACAACCAAGCCAGAAGAAAAGCCACCTGGTTCACCAACAAGCTCCTAAACTCCAAACTACACTGCCGGAAGCTAAAAAAGGAATGGCTCCTCAAACACACACCTGACAGCCTCACAGCCCACAAGGACGCCACCCGCAAGCACCACTAACTCATCAGGCAAGCTAAACGATCCCACTTCAAAGACCGCCTGGACAACAACGCACATGACAGCAAAGAGCTCTTCAGCATTGTGAAAGAACTCTCCAACCCCAGCGCCAACTTCAATGACATCCCTCCATCCCAAGAACTCTGCAACGCACTTTCCACCTTCTTCCACAGGAAGATCACAGACATCCACGACAGCTTTGACGCCAATCCCACGCCAGACCCCACTCCCGAACACTCCACCTGTGCAAACCACCTGACCTCCTGACCAACGTAAATGACACAGAGACACGCAAGATCATGAACTCCATCCATTCAGGATCTCCTTCAGAACCCTGCCCCCACCATCGCCCCCAACTACGGAAGGTCATCAACATCTCCTTCGAAACAGCGACATTCCCTGAAAAATGGAAACACGCTAAAATCCGCACCCTCCTCAAGAAGCCCAAAGCAACAACCTCAAGAACTTCCAACCCATCTCCCTGCTCCCTTTCCCAGCAAAGGTGATTGAAAAAAATCGTCAACTCACAACTAACCAGCCACCTCGAAGACGACTACATCCTAGACCCCTCCCAGTCCGGCTTCAGACGAAACCACAGCATCGAAACCGCCCTTCTCGCCGCCACAGACAACATCAGACGCCAAATGGACAACGGCGAAACATCAGCCCTCATCCTCCTGGACCTATCTGCCGCCTTCAACACAGTCTGCCACTGCACCCTAAAATCAAGCCTCCACGAAACCAGAATTCAAGGAAAAGCCCTCGACTGGATCATCTCATTCCTCTCCGGCAGAACCCAGGGAGTCCACCTCCCCCCCTTCCGCTCCGAAGCCACCGACATCATCTGCGGCGTCCCCCAAGGCTCATCCCTCAGCCCGACGCTGTTCAACATCTACATGGCCCCCCTCGCACAAGTGGCCCGACAACACAACCTCAACATTCTCACCTACGCCGACGACACCCAGCTCATCCTCTCACTCACCAAAGACCCGCGCACCGCCAAAACAAACCTCCACAAGGGAATGAAATCCATCGACGAATGGGATGAGAAACAGCAGTCTGAAACTGAACTCGGACAAGACGGAGGTCATCATCCTCGGACCCCCCCCCTCCGCCTGGGACGACTCCTGGTGGCCCACCGCACTAGGAACCCCACCGACACCGACCGACCACGGTTGCAACCTGGGCTTCATCCTCGACTCCTCCCTCACCTTGTCTAAACAGGTCAACGCAGTTTCCTCCTCCTGCTACAACACACTCCGCATAATCTACAAGTGGATCCCGACAAAAACAAGAAGAACGGTGACACAGGCCCTCGTCAGCAGAAGGCTGGACTACGGCAACGCACTCTACACAGGCATCCCAGCTAAATACCTACAACGCCTCTAACGCATCCAAAACGCCTCCGCCCGGCTGATCCTCAACGTATCCAGCCACATCCACATCTCCCACCACCTGAGAAACCTTCACTGGTTCCCCGTGGACAAAAGGATCACTTTCAAGCTTCTTACCCACGCTCACAAAGCACTCTACAACATCAGACCAGCCTACCTAAACAACAGACTCAGCTTCTACACCCCCACCCGTCAGCTCTGCTCCACTAACCTTGCCCTGGCCGTCGTTCCCCGCATCCGAAGAAAGACCTCCGGTGGCAGATCATTCTCATACCTCTCAGCCAAAACCTGGAACATACTCCCCACCAACCTGCGACAGACCCAAGACCTACTCACCTTCAGAAGACTCCTCACAGCGCCTTGAAACCCTCACGGGTACGTAGTGCGCTCTATAAATCCAATGATTGATTGATTGATTGAGCATTCCCTTCACCATGGGGAGATATAAGGTAGATTTACGAGGGGTTGTTAAGTGGCTCAAATAATAAGTCATCCTCTGTAGGATCTTTGTGGAGGAGTACCTGATAAAATGTGGCAGCCCTCTCCTATCAACTCTTGAAAATATGTAGTGTCCTCAGGTGGTGAAGCTCTAACTGGGTAGATCTCTAAGCCAGGATTAATATATTTGTCAGCATCATACTGTGACCATGGATCTATGTTCTCATGAATATGTGATGCATTCTCACTAATATCATGAATATCACGACCTGAGTGAGGAGACCCTTGTGGAGATATGCCTAATGGGTCTTCTGTAGAGTGTTGTGGAGAAGTGGTTGGTGGAGGAGTAGTAGGTAGAGGTGGATGAATCTCCTGCAGTTTTGTCCAGCCTTTACTTTTTTGTTGGAGGTTCATTTGTGTCCAAGGCCTCCTCAAAAGTGAGCTGTATTTTAGGAGGAGTAGTTTTACCAGTACTTTTCCAGAATGCAATTGAGACTGCTTGGCTTGGAGCTGTTGCTTAAATTTGTGAAGAATTAGCTTCGCAAGATTTTTCTGCTCCGAAGTAGACTTGAGATCGAGTTTTTTCGGTACTGAGGAAAGTTTGTGTTTCATTGCCGAAGATGATGATGTTGATGCAGGCAGTCTTTTCTGTGCCGAAGCGGTGGACACCGAGCTTGATGTGGAAGGTTTTGGTGCTAAACTCACCGACACATGGCCTGTAATGAAAGCAGTGTTTTTAGGTATACGTTTCGGTGCAGAGCCAGAGGGCAGGGCATCCGATCAAACTTTGATGCCTGCCATTGCCAGACAGCAGTGGCAGATCGATTGCTTCTGTATCTGAACTGAGTCTTTTGGGTGGAGCACAGGCATGTTTTCTCACTGCATGTTGACCGTAAGGGATCTCTCATTTCAAGAGTCATTCCAGACTCCGAATCTGAGACCTGGACCGAAAACACCTACACTTCAGCAGTCGATTCCTCCTGAATCTCCTGCTCCTGTTTCGTGTCCAACATGATGTCTTGCATGCCAAAAATATCGGGTGTTTCCTCCAATTCATGTCTCTGCATTTCATGTTGACGAGCTCTTCAGTCCCATAGAGTGTTCTTCGACCGGAATGACTGGCATGCTTCACAGTCGTCTTCTCAGTGATCTGGCGACAGGCAGCGGATACCGACCTGATTGTGGTCGGTCAGTGAGAATTTAGAGTGACATTTTAGACAGAAATGGAATGGCGCCTCTTCCATCAGTTTATCATTCTCAAGTATGTCGAATGGAGAAAATGGCTGCCCTAAGTGCACAGCCCCAAGGGCCTCAATGGAAAAGTTACTTAAACAGTCTTTTTTCGATCCCAGAATACAATGTCAAAAAAATATATATTGCAATGAGTCTGGAGAGGTTTCCCAAACCGAAGGTGCCTATGACGTTCTCAGGCTTGCGCTCTAAGAGTACACAACCGGACCCGAAAGCGAAAGAAAACAATCTGAAGCCGGAGTCGATGATCATGCACATTGCAAACAAGAGGAGTCACTATGCTCCATGACTCGAAAGAGTTTCAAACAAAAACAACTTGCAACCTTCTGGACCCAACACTAGAGGACGGAAGCATGCAAAGCATGTGCATCTACAGCTACACATGTCATCAAAAACAATATTTCACTGTGATAAAAGATTCACCCTTAAGGCAGATGCCATGCACTTATTCCAGACAAACAAGGTAAATATTCTATTAAAATGCAAATTCCTGAACTTTTACATTTCTCCTGGTGCTGGAATGCTTTCAGAAACTTTTCACTCATTGCTCTAGCACACTGATAGGTGGCCCAATAGGACTCTAGAGAGGCCTCACTGCCATAAGCGACTGTACTAGCATTGGGCGCTGATGTCAATTTACCATGAAGCATTCCGCGCCTTTACAAGTGGACAGTCAAGAACAGATTGCAAATTGTGACAGTGTGCAGAAACTACTATAGAATCTTATTAACACCCAGAAGTCCACTCCGGACAATGAGGAGGGCAGGCCGTCAGGAATCTGTGGTTTCTTGTGATCAACAATAGATCTTCAGTAGGCAGGTAATGTAGGTGTTACGATGAAGTTTATTTGAAGAATAAAGTCTTAGTTACAAGAAATAAGATGGTAACTGCCTATGTAAATGCCCCACCAGGAACAGCATCCTTGCTACTTAGACCACTCTCTCCAACTTACTAACCAGGTACTCATCAACATCCTATTGTTGATATTCACACTGGCTGATCAGCAGGGAACTGTTAACCAGTGAGAGAAGGCATAGCAAAAATTCAAGTCACAACGCAACTCCTCTCTGTAGGGAAAATAATAAACATACATAAAGGGTATCTTTGAACCCTCATCAAAGAAGTAAGCAAAATGTTCTTTTTTAATCCAACAGTATCTTGTGCATAATAAAAGAGTATCTTTCAAAACTCACGGCAGTAGACCAAGTAAAAGGTATCTCAACCGTCACTGCAGTAGACAAAGCAAAGATATCTTTTAACCTACACTCATCCCCAAATCAAAAGGCATCGTGTGAACACAGAAAAGGTATTATTTAACCCCCACTCAACCTCAAACCTCAGGGGATCTTGTGATAGAAAAGGGTCTCTTTCACATCCACACTCATCCCCAAACCACAGGGTGTCTTGTGTACTCAGTAGTCCAAGTAAAGGTATATTTCAACCCCCACAGCAGTAGACAAAGTAAAGGTATCTTTCAACCTACACTCATCCCCGTAATTCAGAGAATCTTGTAAGCATAGAAAAGAATCTTTCACCCTCACACTCATCCCTGAAACACAGGGCATTTTGTGACCATAGAAAAGGTTCGCTTTCATCACACACACTAATCCCCAAAACAAAGGGCATCTTGTGTACTCAGGGAGCAATTCATTAAAAGGTCTGTTTCAACCAGGTACCAATTGTTTAAAAGGGTTTTTTCCAACCATCTTTGCACTGCAGGATACTACATAAAATTTGAACTCAATGGGTGTCTTCCACTCACCCTCACTCAAACAGTGTGCAAAAGTCATCTCTCAACCCTCACTCATCCATGTACCACAGGACACGACTTGCACGTAGAGCCACAGGACACTAAATGAATTTGGAAACGTGTCTTTTAACCCACACTATAATAACAAAATGCAGCAAATACAGAATAACTTTGAAAATATACTCAGGCACCGAATTCAGACAAAACAGTAACCCTAAACATCCAGTATAGGATCACAAAGATCATGCATAACTTTCCACATAGCATCAAAACACTTGGCAGTGTATATATAAGAACATAATATTAGAAATTCTTCCTCTGCCAGGTAACTCATTCTCCCCCCCTCCCAGGAGAGACTTCTTACCTGAACACATCGCAATTTGTCTGAAGATACAGAATCAGAATACCATTATGTCCCTCAATTTCAGTGACGTCAAAATATACACCTTACTTGAATGCTCACAGTCCCCAAGATGGCGATGAAATCCAATCCACTGATGTGCCCTCACACCAGCCTGAGAAACGATTCAGAATTCAATGGGCATGAAGCCAATCACACGCTTCAAAATAAGTGTGTCCAATCACTAGGCTGCTGTGAAGGGATGAGTGAAAGAGACCCTCTTCTATGGACACAATATGCCCTGTATTTCAGGGATGAGTATAAGGGGTGAAGCAGACCCTTTTCTATGGTCACAAGATATGGAGACGAGTTGGAAACCTAAACTACATGTGAAATGAGATTGAAGAGAAAGATAAAGTGTACAAAAAAACAAAGGGAAATTAAATAAGTGAACCAACGAAAAAACCTAAAAGAGGAAAGAGTGAAGCCTGAAGAAAAGGGAGCAGCCCTGAAAGCTCCACCTGTGTCTAAGATTGCAACATGGTTAGATTGAGTATCCACCAGAAAGAGGGTTACTGAACGTAAGTAAATTGTTTTGGGAAGAATAGAAGATGGAGGAGGAGGGGGAGGGTAGGGCGAGCAGGGTGTTGCTAGGTCCCATGTCCTTCTGTATTTAGTGCCTTAGAGGAGGCATGGTTTCCAGGGCAATGTGCTCCTCGAAGGACAACTTCCACTTTTTTTTTAGCAAAGTGTACTGTAGGGACTTGGTAGCAATGTTTCCAGTCTGCGAGTGTAATAAAAACCAATTTTTGATGACCATTATGTTCCTCCTGTAGACATTGGAAAATGGGTTGCTCAGAGTCCTCCGGTGTTGAGAGGATTTTCAGTGTTGAAGATGTTTTCGATGTGGATGTGTTCTATTCTCTCATCAACTTTGGCACCAGTAGCGACTTCAGTTCCAGTGGGCCTTTCAGAGTCGGTGGAAGGGCCCTTGAAGTGCAAGAAAGCCGGCGTTTTATGCAGAGCCTTTGTGGCCGGAAAGACAGTATAATCGGCTTCAACAGCTTTGGCTCCAAGGGCTTCTGTCCGTACCAACCATGGCCAGAGGGCAGTGTCAGACCAGCAGGGCGCTTTTCAGTCTGTGAGCTTGATGGCAGACCCCAGGAGGAGCGAAGTTCTGCTGGAGCAAAGAGTATTTGTGCAGTCGCTGTTTGTGACTTGGTAGCCCAATCCATGGTCACAGTCTTAGGGTCTGGATTCCCTTCACAACTGGAACTGGCCGGTGTACTGGCCTCCTAACTTGATATACGTAGTTGTACACCAGAGTGGCCAACTTCCTCTTGTTCCTCGACATCAGGCTCCCTGAAAATGTCTGGGATGTTGTCTTTGTCCTGTGTCTGCATCCTCCTGTGGACCCTCTTCCACTCACATCTGTACTGAAAGGTTTTCCTTGACCAGAAGGGGAGACCTGGCATGTGATCTAGTCGTGCTTGGGGGAAAGGAAGAGGTTACAGACCATGTTGGTGGTCTGTCCATGGATACTTGAAATGACCCTAGGGGCAGATCTGGAAGGGCGTAATTTCCAACTCTGACCCAGCTTTGTCAAGCACGCAAAAAGACCCTCTCTGCAAACCTGCAAAACAAGGAAGCAATTTCTGATGACAGTGTGGACAGACACCCATGCAACTGACTGGCAGATGTTCAATACTGAATACCACTGGCTAAAGCCTTAGAATGAACTCTGCACTCAGGGGGTTCTTCCTTGGCCAAGGAATAACATTTTCATGCAGAGAGCAATCCAGGTACATAAGGTCCGTTTCAGGACTGCCTCAGCCACAAAACAAAACAGAGTTTGTGATCCAGACAGTGCTCCTTAGTCCAAACGGTGGTAAGGACTCACTTGGCGTTCAACTAGTGCAGATTCTACTCATCGTTAGATGGATGTGCCGGAGAGAAGAAAGTGGGGCAGGTAATAGACTCCCCCAGGTAGAAAAGTGACATTACTTCTGGCAGAAATGGCGCCAGAGTCTGAATCACCAGTTAGCCTGAAAAGAATGTGGTATATGGTGGCTGCAGTGACAGAGCCTGCACTTCACAGACATGGACAGCAGAAGTAACTGCAACGAGGAAGACAGTATGAAGGGTCATTAGCCTCAAAGAACTGTGTGTAGGTTTGCATGTTGTGTGCTTTAAGAAAGTAAGAACCATATAAACATCCCACTGCAGCATAACAAAAGGCATAGGAGGAAATAAATATAAAAGTCCTTAGCAAAGCGCATCACAATTGACAACTTAAAAACAAAGAGCTGATCAGGCAACCACAGAACGGTCAAACGAGCAGACAAATAACCTTCAACAATGTCCATGGCAAGGGCTTACTAGGTCAAAAACAGGACTAACAGAAGAACATCAGAAAGTTTGACCTGCAGGGGACTGATCAGGCTGTTATTGCACTAGTCACAAAATCTGCCAGAATAGATCCACTTTTTTGATCCGATGGCGAACAGCCAAGATGACATTGTCGACTTCCTCAGGAATACTGAGTCAGCTCAGCTGGTTCGGCTCAACCATTGGGACAGCAGCTCCTCACACAGAGGCAGGCAGACCAGAGGACAAATGCTCAGACTCAACCGTATGGAGAATCACACTTTTGGGCCTAGTTGCACAGCCTCATGTTAAGCCACATTGTTTAAATGACTCGTATAAAATGGCTGAATAAAGAAATGTATGCACAAATTATCTCTCTGCTGTGTTGACCAAACGTTAGTTGATATTATATCTTTTCACATGAGAACTGCTTGCTTGGATACCTTGTGTTTAGAAAGATACAATTGCTAGTGTAATGCGTGAGAAAACGTTGTTCCCAGTAAGTTAACAATGGTGTACTAACGGAAGAACAAAGTGCAACGAAATCGTTACCTGACGGATCAGACGATGTGGACAGGAGAAGAAGAGCAAATAATCAACATGTGAAAGACAGTGTAGTTATATCTTAGATTTAGCAATAAACTTTCATTGGACTAATGGTAAACGTACGATTTTCTGACCAATGGCAATGTGGAAAGTTTCTTGGACAATTTGTAACAGAGCCTAGTGTGTAGCTGACTGTCTTCAGATCTCAGGGAAGTCACAGCAGGGATGCAAACTAAGGGCAGACAAAGCATGTCTACAAGGCAACTTTGTGACAAACTGCACAAAAGGCTTGATAGTGACTGTTCCTGGTGGTAGCGAAACGATCTAACCAAGGCACACCCAAAGTGGGCCACCGATGATTTGCTAGATGACATCTCCTGAGCTCACTGATCCTGGCAGATGGTTCAAAGTCAGTGAAATCCTCTGAAGGACAAGCCATAGCCAGTTTTCAGCATAGCACCTGTGACTACCACACCATACTGTTGGTTGCAGTAACACAAGGCAGTCATATTTTCTAATAGAACGTGCACAGTGTTGACCTCAGCAAATGGCAGAAAGGCCTTGAGAGCTGGTCCTGAGCAGAAAGGATCTAGGCCAAGGTCAGCATTTTGACTTTATCCTTCTGAGGAACTGCATTTGAAATTGGCCACAGTCCACCATCAAGGAACTTTAGAAAGAAGCAGGAATACAGCAGAGAGTCTAATGCCACTGATTTAAATAAAAATAAATCAGGAGAACAGAGTGGTGCGAAATGGAGCACTAAGAGGATGTGGAAACATTCAACAATTCACATTCTTAGCAACAAAGAGCATGCAATCTCCTAATCTGCACAGCACTCTATACAAGTGTCTTCACACATTCAATCAACAATGTAAACTTTATTCTGCCACTATTTTACAAGGTAAGAGTTGGAAAAATATGACTACCATATAAATGTCTCACCTTTCCAGTAGCAGCTCGAAGAAGTTGTTGTTTCTTTTCCAAATCCTCACGCTTGGCAGCCAGAGCCTGCTGTTCAGCATTCTCCTCTCTCCACAAGTAACTGGAAATTGTGGAAATAAACACTATAAAATATTTCTAAATGTTACTTACTAAACAGTTAAAAAGTGGACTGAAACCTATATATGAGCTGGAATGCATCTCTGATAAACGTGTGCTGACTTCCCCAGAGACTAGGACAGCAAAACCGGATATATCCTCAAGTGACCTCAGGGTTCTATTAATATCACATCAATTAAGAAAATGCATCAATATGACAAGCTATGAACGAAACAACTAATTCTAAACTAAACTGCCTTTGTTATACAAGGAAACTTGTTGCAATGTTTTTTTTCTTTGCCTCAGAAATACGAGAATATGAAAACATTTATTCCGACCCATGAGCAAAGTGAAGGAGGTAATAAAAGGTGGAGAGTTTGGGAGCAAGCACACCTTCCATCAAAGAAGTTATTACATATTTGTCATCCAAAGTATTATTGACTAAATCAAAAGTAGCAGTAGAGGCGGAATCCCACTGCAACAGATTTAAAAAAAAAGATCATGAAGGGAAAGCAAATGTACAAAAAAAAAAGTTAATCAAGGGAAAGCAAATGTACAAAAAAAAAAAAAAAAAAGTTAGGACTGTGAAAAAGCACTTCATCAACAAAACCTGCACCTAGATGTGCAGCCTGACTCTGGGGTGTAGGATGTGTTGGTGGACTGCATAATAAGAGTGGGGAAATATAAAGTAAACAACATCAAACATCCAAAGGACTTTCTAGTCCAACTTATTTCCTTCAAAATAAAAAAAATATTTCCACAGAGCTATTGCAAGCCTATCACAAGGCTTCGGGGTCTTACAGGCACTATGTGCTTCCAAACCAAAGACACAATGGTTCCCACTGAACTTTTAGGAGTTGAACAGTGAATTGTCACTTACCTGTAACCATCTGTTTGTAATGTGTAGCACTGTAGATTCACAGGCTCTGCATACTCCTGTCTTCTAGTGTTAGGCTTGGGCATTTGTAAGCTGTTTTTCTTCTAAATGTTTCTTGTCACGCGGTATAGTGAGACTCCTCCCTTACTTGCAATGCGAATAGGCACGGACTAGTTAAGTCATTTTCCGTACAGCAGATGAGTGTTAAAGAGTCGCGAGTGAACACAGTATGCTGCATGCATATGCACAAGTTAGTTAATAAAGGAAGAGATCTGTGATTATCATCATACGCTATGGGGGAGGAGGGTGGGCGCATATGAATCTACCACATTCCATGCTATGAACAGATGCTTAGAGGGAAACATTTTCCGTTTGTAGAAAGTGTTGCTGTAGATACATATGCTCCCATAAACTGTAAAGCAGTACTGTCTCCAAGCAGTGGTTAGCATGTTGATGATGCAGATGTCTAAAATAAGGTCCTTAACTCTGTCTGACCAAACGCTGCCTGTTATCAAGCTAAGATAGCCACACAAAAATGTTTACTCAATATGTGTAGGGTTGTCAAAGTGGGAGCATTACATATCCTCTATCTGATGTATTTCCCCAGGAAGCCCATGATTGTGGCCTTCTTGTGCGCACAGTGCACCCTGGGTACGATTAAGCTTTTCGGATTCATTTGACTATCCCCCTGGAAATTCCTGCTTTAGATAGGTGCGTGCCACTGTGAGGTTTAGCAAAGGCTACAAAGAGCTGGTCTGCTTTGTGAAAAGGCTTGGACCTATTTATATACTACATGAGAGTTGTTTGGAATCTGAGGTGAGGAGGGCTCTCGCGGCTACGTAGTCTGGTTGGGGGGAAAAAGAAGGTGAGCTCTGTGGTCCTGCTGAGATGAAAAGGGGAGACCAGCACAATGAGGAACACCCTATCTTTATATACCTGAATGGAGGGTTCCTGTAGTGTGAGGGCTTGCAACTCACTAATGTCTAAGAGATGTTAAGGTCACAAGGAAGGACACTTTTCAGCAGTGGTAGTGCAGAAGATAAGTGGGTGAGGGCTCAAAGCAGGGATCCAGAAGTCTGGTGAGGACTCTACACCAGAGCAGGTGGAACACTGGAAGGAATGACAACTTTAAGACCTTCACTGAAAGCTTTAACAATTGGGTTTTGGAAGAAGGAGTAATGTTCCTTGTTTTGCATCTAAGCTGCTATGGCTGTTAAATGGAGCAGTATGAAGGGTGAGGCTAGTCCTGATTTTCGTACCTGGAGCAGACATCAGATATCTTGGACTTCAGGTTTTAGGGGATCCAGATGTTTGTAGATACAGTAGTGAACAAATATTTTTCATTCTGTTTCATAGAAGGATTGTACCGTAGGCTTGCAAGACTCTTATTAGATGTCCATCCATTCGTGTGGAAGACTTAGGTAGTCAAACTCTAGGACTTAAGGTGCCAAATCGCCCCATGAAGCTGTTTGGGTTATGGGTTCCTAATACGACCCTGGTGTAGGACGATAGATCTCTATATGCTATTCCTAAGTAAGGTATAGTGTGCCCAAGGTCCAATGGATCCGCAGAGGCTTTGCAGATGCTAAAGTAGATAATCCTAATGCTCTCTTTTGTGGTAGTGTGGTTGAGCACTTAGGCCTTTCAAAGGGTAGTGCTAAGCATTTGTTGCACACACAGAGTCAAGAAATGAGGCACACACTCAATGACTAACTCCAGGCCAATTGTTTTAGGTATCAAAAATATACTTTGTTACTTTATTTCTAGAGCCAGAAGAATCTTTGTTGCAGGCAAGTACAGTTTTAATAGTGTATCACTTTCAAGTATCAAAAACACTTTGTTTAGAATTTACAGATAAAACAGTTTACAGGTAAGTAATACTTTTCAGTTTCAAAAGTGGACACTGTACAATTTCTCATAGAAAACAATGCAGTCCTTGGGGAGGAAAAATAGCGGAGGGTAAGTACCTGACTTACGATCCCAGTCTTCATGGGTTAAGGTATCCACAGGGCAACGTTTAGGAGGACTCCAAGGGAGCAACCCGAGCAACACGGGGATGGCCGGTGCAGCGGTCTGAGTCGATGTCAGGTGCCCAATGGAATCCTATGGAGAAGGGGAGCACTTAGAAAGAAACAGTCTGCCAACGACACTATACCTTCAGTGCACAGACGTGGGGGGTTTAGATCAGCCCGAAGGCCACAAGTCAGCACCAAACACACACACATCCTCAGCATCACAGGGATGGCCTGGTGCAGGGTGCAAACACAGCGTTGGGCACCCAATGATTTCCAATGAGGGAACACAGGGTCACATAGATGCTGGAGGCGTTGCCCAGGGAGTAGACTGAAGAAACCCAACTGCTGGAAAGGTAAGTAGAGAGCCCACTGGATGTTGTTGGACAGTCTGTTAGGTTTCCCTAGGCCAGGGGGCTGCAGGTCAAGGAGTACCTTTAGGCGTCTGGAAACCTTCACCGAAGCCGGTTGTGGTCGGGGGGGATCCTCTGGATTTAGGCTGCAGGTGTCATTGTGTTGGCCAGGAGGAGTCAGCCCAGGCTGGTCTCGAGGTTGGAATCACCTCAGGACCTTCTCTGGGCAGGTGGGCCACCTGGACATGGGCCGTGGGCATCAGGTGCAGAGTAGGCAAGACTCACGGATCCAGGGTGGCTCGGGGGTCCTTGTTGGAGGTTTCATTGTGGACAGGGCCGATGTCCTCGGGAGATCCTGGTCCTTGGGTAGGCAGGCAGTACTCTGGGGGGTTGTAGAGGTCGCTGGTCCTGCAGGACGAGTCGTATTCTATTAGCAGGATTCTTGAAGCTGCAGACAGGATGCTAGGGCTGGGGCTAAGTCAGCTGTCGCCTGGGTGCGTGCGGCTCTTCAGTCCTCCTTTTTAGGTCACCAGGAATCTGAAGAGCAAGGTGCAGGGGTAGCCCTAAATACTAGATTTAGGAGCGTTACTGGAGTCAGAGGGCAGTAGCCAATGGCTACTGTCCCTGAGGGTGGCTACACCCTTCCTGTGCCCACTCCATTTGGAGAGGGGCCACATTTCTAACCTTACTGGCCAATATCCTCCAAAGCAAGATGGAGGATTCTGTCAGGAAGGGTTCACCTCAGCTCTGGGCACCCTAGGGGTGGTCCCAGCTGGGGCTGACACTGGGGTTTACCAAATTTCCCTCCGGATCTGCCAACAAAAATGGGGCTTGGTCAAGGGAGCACACATCTCCACTAGCTGAAGTGGCCTGAGGCAGTGTAACAGGAGGCATGAGCCTTTGAGGTCTACCGCCAAGTGTTGCAGTTTCTGCAGGGGGAGGTATGAAGCACCTCCACCCAGGGCAGGCTTTGTTCCTGACCCCAGAGAGCACCCCCATGAGGTCAGAAACGTGTCTGTTAGTGCCAGGCTGGCACAGACAGGTCAGCCATACACTAGAGGATTGGGTGAAATACAGGGGGCATCTCTAGTGGGCATTTTTCAATCAATCCAACACTTCCAACAGTGTGGGTATATTGAGCTGAAATGTTTGATGCCAGACTTCCCAGTCTTCAGTGAAGCAATCATGGAGCTGTGGAGTTCATAATGACAAACTCCCATCCCATGTACTCAGTATGGCCACACTGCACTTACAATGTCTAAGAATGGACTTAAGACACTGTGGGGGCATATCGCTCATGCGGCAATGCCCTCACCTGTGGTGTAGTGCACCCTGCACTAGGGCTGTAAGGCCTGCTAGAGGGGTGACTTACCTACACCACAGGCAGTGGTTTGTGGGCATGGCACCCAGAGAGGGATGCCATGTCGACTTTACCTTTTTCTCCCCACCAGCACACATATGCTGCAATGGCAGTGGTTCTGTGTTTAGTGAGGGGTCCCTTCGGGTGGCATAATAAATGCTGCAGACATTAGAGACCCTCCCTGCCACAGGGCCCTTGGTACCACTGGTACCTTTTACAAGAGACTTGGCCATTGCTAGGGGTGTGCCAATTGTGGTAGCAATTGTACAGTTTAGGGAAGGACCACAGGGAGAGGCCTGGTTAGCAGGCTCCGAGCACCCACTCAGTCAAGTCAGCATCTGATATCAGGCAAAACGTGGGGTGTAACCATGCTAAAAGGGGCACTTTCCTACACCTGGTTCCTGGTGAGAAGGACCAGCCTGCTGGGGACATTCTTTGTAGGGAGTGACTGACATCTGGAGAAGTTGCTGAGTACAATGGCTGTCTGGCTCAGGTAGGGGCTATGACGAATGGAGTCTGACATGTCTGTAGCATCATCCGTACCACGAGTTGAAGGCATGGGAGAGGTGGAAAACCACAGTAAGCAAAGATGACTTAAGAGTTCATCCATAGTGTGCTGCCCAGGGACTGTGGGCATGATTCCTGGAGGCGAAGCTTAGCCATTTTGCTTATTTAAGGGGTGGCAAACAGATCTATTTGTGGAGTGCCTCAGCACTGAAAGTACTGGCCACGGACTTGTGAGTGGAGTATTAATTTGTAGATTTATTGATGCATACTGTTAAACAGGTCCAAGAGGTGTCCAAACATGGAAAGTACTCTGCCGTCATGAGGATGTGGTGGTGGAGTGCCCAGGGTCAGGTGTTCTGTGCCAACCGAGAGAAGGGTAGAGAGTGAGTGCCATCCTGTTTCTGTAGGTAGTGCATTGCAGTTATATTGTCCACCTGATGAGGACTACTTTGACCCAAAAGAGCAGAAGGAAGGTTCTGAGGTGAGATATATGGTGAGAATTTCGAGGTAACTGATATGGAGAAACAGAACACCCTTATTTAAAAAATACAAAAATAAAAAATGAAATATTAAATTTTTTCAGAATGATCAGGCAAACACATTTTTTGGGTGAACACACAGAACAGATTTAAAATTTAACTGCTATCACAGCAAAGATGAAACATGGACTAGCTGGTTAGGCATAACAATGGCACTTTGTATACCATGCTTCATCATAAGCCTATGGACAAAAAGTCCTTTGTCTCATTCAACAGCTACCATCACAGGTAAATGAGAGAAAACCTACCATATGGTCAGCTCCCTCGGATCAAGAGATGCTTCAGCCTACTTCAGGGATGTAAAAATCCGCAGTACCAAACCAACAGAGATGAAAACAGTGTGTAGAGCACTTGAACATGCCTGGTATTGCCCAAGGGAGTCAATTCTCATTCCCAAGGTTAGAAATAACAAAAATGAACAGTTGATTGTGGTCTTAACCCAGAGCCCACCAAGCAATGCGAGTCAAAATAAATTATCACCAGACAATTGCATTTACTGGAGGGTGTCAGTAACAATCCACATGTGTTTGCCTGTGAAAGTAATAGGAGCATAAGAGTATAGTGAAAGCATAAAGGGAACCGTATAAGATAGAAACCATAACATCTATTTGGGGATTGTCTGCAGTAGTCAGACATTTCAGATGTGGCAGATGCTTAACCTGCAAATTCACAAACACCAAAACAATGCAGGTGGGTAGTAAGAAAATGTCACTACTGACACACTCAAACTGTGATAGTAGAGATGTTATTTATGTAATATGTCCATTTGACCTCATATATGTTGGACAAACGACACAGGCAGTAAAACAGAATATGTCAACATCCAATTCAAGACTCAAGGGGCTATACTGGTAAACATTTTATCAGTGGCACAACATACTGAAGACAAACTATGATGGTATATGCTCGAAGTAGTAAAACCACACACTAGAGCAGGGAACCTGAACGTATTACTCTCCCTTAGAGAGTGTAGATGTAAGGATTGTATAAAATGCACTGGAATTGGACTTACTGACATTTGTAAATTGAGAGGTGTGGCAGCATTACTGATTAAATGTTCAATGGACATGTATATCTGTCAAAACAGAAGTGCTGTAAGGATGTGGAAAGAGTCTTATGGGCTACTTTGCTGAAACAACTTTATTTTGGGAATGTCAGTTGGAATATCAATTGCACATTTACTGTAGATTGTAGACTATATTTACAAAGAAAATATGAAGTTGATTATTATGACGGTTATACCAGAGAGGTGTGGGATGGTTTCTCATACCGTCATAGATGACGACCAGCTTGAGTCATGGGTGTATTACCTCAAACGTGTGTAGCTTTCCAGTTGGAAATTCAGTTCTAATGCACATACAATATTCATAGTGTACATTATTTATATAGGTGTGAGGTACTAAGCAACTGGTACCTACCTTATTAATGTACAACATGAATTCTGGGTACAAAATCCAATAATGTTTTGGTATTAACTTGGGAATCGTATGGTTGTAACGTGGAACCATCAGGATGTAATCAAAATCAATATCCACTCAGGATCCTAGTGGAAGCACAGTACTAGGCTTGTTGTTTTGATTCATTCAACACTGGTGTTTCTGTAAAATATCACCCGCTCCCCTGCCGCAATGCCAGGGATGAATTGGTGACATACATTGCTGAATGGCCTTTGCTATCTCTTTTACCTTAGATGCTTTGTCTTGATGACTCATCTGACTTATATTCTTGGTCGAAACGTCAACATATCTTCTGGGATTGTCCTTCACATGTATGATTGCAAAAAAAGAACAATATTTGGACTGGACTTTCGAACTGTGTAAAAACAGGGGACACCACAGAGATGAACATACAGATATCATTTTATTGTTCACAATGTTTACAATTATGAGAAATGTGCCGTCTGTTTTGTGTAAAGCAATATAACTATGTATGTGAAAAGGCTGTGCTCGTTTCAATCCACACCATATATAAATTGATTTTAGGAGTACATACATAAAATTCACCTTTGATGAAATGAGACCCACGGAACGTCTGTTCCTATTATATGCTATATTCCGGTTCACATTTTGGACAAAATGGATTGGTCCTATGTACTTCACCAGTTGATTGATTGTGCATGAGACAATAGGAAGGTTATGTTGCTCTCACTAAATACAGAAAAAGCATGTGACAGGACTGAAGCTACCTGAATAGGGCACTGTAAGAGATTTTAGCAACCTCCTTAGAACTTTGATAATAGCATCATACATAAAAGAACACTTCATGCTTACTGATAAACTGATCTCTCAGAGTGGATCAGACTACATAGAGGAACTAGTAAAGGCTGGATTCGAACCCCTTGCTCAATGCCTAAGGGACAACAAAAATAATGAAAAACACTGAATCTCTTTTCAGTTGTTCACATTTACTGAGGACAAGCTTCTAACAAAGAAGACCCAGTGTAGGCTAGCAAATGCATTTTTGCCTGCCCTCAAAATGGACAGACCGCTCTTGCTACGGATAATGTTTAATTCTTCAGGCATTAGAACAGTCAGAAAGGCTGTGTCCACCTGTGTTAATGCACCGATGCCTAAACTACCATGTAGAACTACTACATTCTCCGATGCTGCTATTAAACGTTTAGAGTAAGTAATAGAATGATTAGTTGTGTAAGGTGCAATTGCACAGGCATCTGCATAGCACTGGAAGCAGGCCAAGTTGTTTGAACAGTTGTTTTTCTTTACTCTATTAGGGATTTTTATTGATGTGAACATTACAAATTGTAATTGCAAACTTCCTCTTAAAACAAATTTGAAAACTAAGGGCATTGTGGATTGAGTGACAGCCTCACTTCATAATTCGGTTATGGGTAAGGCATTAGATGTTTTTAGTTAGTAAAGACTACGTACACTAAAACAAATACACATCTGAAATTCCACAAGGGCATGTTTTATAATTTGTGTCAAAATATAGATTGCTATGGCTTTTATAAGCTAAATTATTACTTTCACTAGTTACGTTATAGTATTAGGACAAGCATAGAGTCCATAAATGATACTGGGTCCTGCACAAGTAAAAGTGAGGATTCATTGTGATGAATTCCATGGGAAGCAGTGCTGCACTTTAGAAAAGCTGGGCCAGCCTAGTGGATGATTGGAGCTGGATAACTGTACAGATAGACCAAATGGCTAAATATAAAATCTAATATAATAACGTGGACCGTAGCCCTATAGCATCAAATAAGGATTTGGATAATCTGTTTTGCACTTGGAATATGGTAGGCCTCAAAAAACCTATCCAATAATGAGTCACTGGTAAACATAGGGGAAGCTGATGTGCTCTGGTTTCAAGAAACATAGGGTCTAGAAAAATTATTGATAAGTGAATATCAGAACTCTGTTGTTCACCCGTTCAATGCAAGAAAGACAGATGACCCCCTCAGCAGCCTGTTTATATAGGATTTACTGGGTTCCAGGTATTTCTGAGATTCAGGCCCTCATTTTGAGTTTGGCGGGCAGTGGAGGCTGTCCGCCAAACTCTTTAGGACAGAAAAACACCACTCCGGTTTTCTGCCCGCTGGCCCTTTTATGAGTTTCCAGCTCAGCCAGCGGGAAACAGACCACAGCATTGACACTGGCCCGTAAGGTGGCAGTGAAAACAGCAACAGGACTGTCCATGTGGGCCCCTGAACTGCCCAGGCCAAGTGCATGGGCAGTGCAGGCCCCCCCCCCACATCCTGTCTGTGCCAGCCTTTGCATGGCGGTGGAATCAGCATGCAAAAACCGGCTGCTTGCAGCGCTACCCTGGTGGATTAAGACCGCTGGCACTGGCAGACGGTCGACCAGCAGCAACCTGGCGGTATCAGCGGTCAAACCGTGGCGGCTCTACCACAGTAATAAAGTGGAGGCCAGACAGCTGCTTTGGCGGAGGTCTGACCGCCATCGTGAGTCTGGCAGTCCCAGGACCGCCGGACTCATAATCAGGGCCTCAATGTTTGTCTGATTTCATAGTGAATTTATATTGGAAATTGGTAGAAATGGGGTCTCTAGTTGGCAGTGGTTTCCATCCTGTCCAGGGACCCTCACTCTAATAAGGGTAAGGGAGTCACACAGCTAAAATAACCCCTTCTCACCCACTTGATAGCTTGGCTCAAGCAGTCAAGCTTATCTAAGAGACGATGTGTAAAGTATTTGTACACAGAAACACACACGTACACACACACACAGTAACTCAGAGAAAACACCACAAAAGTACTCCACACCAGTTTAGACAAATAGCCAATATTTATCTGAGTGTAACCAGACCAAAACGACAAAAATCCAACATACACAAGTAAAGATATCACTTGTTAAAAGTTTAAATTAGTCTTAGCCCATAGGAATCAGTGATTGTATCTTTTTAGCACAGAGTAGGAGGGAGGAATCAAAAACAAAAAGATACGAGCCGCAGGGGATGTGAGGTGCTGAAAAAGCAAAGCAATGCGTTGGCTCCTTACTGTGCAGGGGAGGTGATGCATAGATTCTTTCTTCGCAGAAAAGGCGATGTGTTGATATCCGGACTTGCAGCCTCGGTTCCCTACTGCAGTGTGGGGTCTATGAGAAACTGATGCTCAAAGACAATGCGTGAAAAATCCAGACGCGCTGTGTAGATGGTGCCGCAGTGAAGCTGGTGCTGTGTCGATTCTACAGCTGCGAGATTGGGACCGCATCAATTCTTCAACTGCGAGACAGTCGCTGTGTCGATTTCGCAGGCGTTGCACCGACTTTTCAGCTATGACACGACGGTGCATGTATTTTCTCCTTCTGGTCACCAGTTCCACTTCCAAGGGCCAGGAACTGGAATTGTCACCACTTGGCAATTCAGGACTCTTAGCAGAAGAGCCCAGACAAAGGCAGATGAAGTCTTTGATGTCTCTGAGACACCTAAACAGGAGGCAAGTTCAGGTCAAGCCCTCAGAAACCAGGATGTAGAAAGCAAAGTCCAGTCCTTTCACTCCCAGGACAGAATCGGGCCAGCACAACAAAGCAACAGGCAGAGTGGCAGTCACTCCTACAGCATCCAGCTCTTCTTCCCGGCAGAATGTCCTCAGTCCAGAAGTATTCTAGCTTTGTGGTATCAGAGGTCCAGTACTTACACCCATTTCTGTCTCTGAAGTAGGCAAACTTCAACGTGAAATCACTGTAGTGCACAAGATCCTGCCTTTCCCTGCCCTGGCCCCATACACACTCCAAGGTGTTGTGCTCTGTGCAAGGCCCTATTCAGGTGCAAGTGTCAGCTCCTCCCACCGCTCTAGCTCACGAAGACCCATTAGGAAATGAAGGGCACACCTCAGATCCCTTTGTGTGACCATATAGAGTGAATCCACAAACAGCCCAGCTGTCATCCTGACTCAGACGAGAATTCCACAGACAGACAGAAGCATAGAATGGTTAAGCAAGAAAATGCCCACTTTCTAAAAGGGGCATTTTCAAACCTACAACTCAAAAAACAACTTCACCAGAAGATGTATTTTTAAATTGTGAGTTCAGAGACTCCAAACTCCACATCTCCATCTGCTCCCAATGGGAAATTACACTTACAAGATATTTCAAGGCAATCCCCATATTACCCTTTGGGAGAAATAGGCCATGCAATAGTGAATTTAGCAGTATTTCGCTAGCCTTTATATTATCTGAAACTGGAAGATTGTAACCAAAAAGATTTGATGGAATATTTGGATTTTAGATAGGCAATAACGCCCAAGGCTTCTAAACCACAGTAGAAAGTATACAAGCTCGGGTAAACATATGATAGTCTGTTTTAATAATGTGCAATTTAATGCACTTTATGGGAGCATCCCCTCAATTGTTTCAAAGACATGCATTTCTCAGCAAAACATATAACTAATTTAGATAACATATTTGTTATGTTGACACTAACAGTGGAAAGACTAGTACTGAGGTGAGGTGCCCATAGTACTACAGATAGGATTTCTCAGGCAAAGCTACTGATTGCAAACTGGGGAAAAATGAAACCATGGGAACCATCGTCATTGGGCACCAGCACTGCATTAATTATTGGATAAACTGCAAAAGTATCTATGCTATGTATCCGATCACATGTCCCCGCAATAAAACTTACATAGCAAATACCATCCGACCACTTAAACAGAGGATCCAAGAACACTAAGAATATTCAAAAACAGACAAAACACTACCTTTTTGTGGTACAATTTGAAGTACATCATCAACACTAACGAAAAGGCACTTTCAATGGAATTGAAAAGACATAGAAAAACCAAAGAGGGTGCAATCAGGAACTGACCCTCATAAAATGATAGAGTGAACTGAGACTTGACACTGTCAAGAAGAGAACAGAGATGCAGAACTGCATAATAGGCTACTTGGCTACGATAAGACATATTTTTTCCCCCCATTCACCTTACTTTTGAAAAGAAAATTAACCTTTTTCTGTTTGCTGTCTGACAATCAACATTTGTAAGGAAATGCCTCCTTGGCATGGTTACCACCTGACTTTTTGCCTTTGCTGAGTCTATGTTTTGAATTGAAAGTGTGCTGAGGCCTGCTAACCAGGCCCCAGCACCACTGTTCTTTCCCTAACCTGTACTTTTGTTTACACAATTGGCACACCCTGGCATCCAGGTAACTCCCTTGTAACTGGTACCCCTTTGTACCAAGGGCCCTGATGCCAGAGAAGGTCTCCAAGGGCTGCAGCATATCATATGCCACCCTGGGGACCCCTCACTCAGCACAGACACATTGCTTGCCAGCTTGTGTGTGCTGGTGAGGACAAAACGAGTAAGTCGACATGGCACTCCCCTCAGGGTGCCATTCCAACCTCACACTGCCTATGCAGTATAGATAAGTCACCCCTTTAGCAGGCCTTACAGCCCTAAGGCAGGGTGCACTATACCATAGGTGAGGGCACCAGTGCATGAGCACTGTGCCCCTACAGTGTCTAAGCCAAACCTTAGACATTGTAAGTGCAGGGTAGCCATAGGAGTATATGGTCTGGGAGTCTGTCAAACACGAACTCCACAGCACCATAATGGCTACACTGAAAACTGGGAAGTTTGGTATCAAACTTCTCAGCACAATAAATGCACACTGATGCCAGTGTACTTTTTATTGTAAAATACACCCCAGAGGGCACCTTAGAGGTTCCCCCTGAATACTTAACCAACTACCTGTGTAGGCTCACTGGTTTTAGAAGCCTGCCACACTCGAGAAATGTTGCTGGCCACATGGGGAGAGTGCCTTTGTCACTCTGTGGCTAGTAACAAAGCCTGCACTGGGTGGAGATGCTATCACCTCCCCCAGGCAGGAGCTCACCCCCTTTGTTCCAGCACCACAGGGCATTCCAGCTAGTGGAGTTGCCCGCCCCCTCCGGCCACGGCCCCACTTTTGGCGGCAAGGCCGGAAAAGATAATGGGAAACACAAGGAAGAGTCACTGACCAGTCAGGACAGCCCCTAAGGCAACCTGAGCTGAAGTGACTGACTTTTAGGAATCCTCCATCTTGCAGATGGAGGATCCCCCCAATAGGGATAGGAATGTGACCCCCTATCCTTGGGAGGAGGCACAAAGAGGGTGTAGCCACCCTCAGGGCTAGTAGACATTGGCTACTGCCCTCCCTGACCTAAACACACCCCTAAATCCTGTATTTAGGGGCTCCCCTGAACCTAGGAAATCAGATTCCTGCAACTTAAGAAGAAGAGGACTGCTGAGCTGAAAAACCCTGCAGAGAAGACGGAGACATCAACTGCTTTGGCCCCAGCCCTACCGGCCTGTCTCCCCCCTTCGGAAGAAAACTGCTCCAGCGACGCTTTCCCCCAAGGACCAGCGACCTCTGAATCCTCAGAGGACTGCCCTGCTCTAAAAGGACCAAGAAACTCCGAGAACAGCGGCCCTGTTCAACAAAGACTGCAACTTTGTTTCCAGAGGAGCAACCTTAAAGACCCCTGCAATTCCTGCCAGAAGCGTGAGACTTGCAACACTGCACCCAGCGACCCCGACTCGACTGGTGGAGAAACAGCGCTACAGGGAGGACCCTCCGGCGACTCCAAGACTGAGTAATCAAAGTTGTCCCCCCTGAGCCCCCACAGCGACGCCTGCAGAGAGAATCCCGAGGCTCCCCCTGACCGCGACTGTCTGAATCCAAAATCCCAACGCCTGGAAACGACCCTGCACCCGCAGCCCCCAGGACCTGAAGGATCGGAACTCCAGTGCAGGAGTGACCCCCAGGAGGCCCTCTCCCTTGGCCAGGTGGTGGCTACCCCGAGGAGCCCCCCCCCCCCCTTGCCTGCATCGCTGAAGAGACCCCTTGGTCTCCCATTGAAACCTATTGAAAACCCGACGCGTGTTTGCACACTGCACCCGGCCGCCCCCGTGCTGCTGAGGGTGTACTTTCTGTGCTGAATTGTGTCCCCCCCAGTGCCCTACAAAATCCCCCTGGTCTGCCTTCCGAAGACGCGGGTACTTACCTGCTGGCAGACTGGAACCGGGGCACCCCCGTCTCCATTGAAGCCTATGTGTTTTGGGCACCACTTTGAACTCTGCACCTGACCGGCCCTGAGCTGCTGGTGTGGTAACTTTGGGGTTGCTCTGAACCCCCAACGGTGGGCTACCTTGGACCCCAACTTGAACCCCGTAGGTGGTTTACTTACCTGCAAGAACTAACAATAACTTACCTCCCCCAGGAACTGTTGAAAATTGCACTGTGTCTAGTTTTAAAATAGCTATATGTGTTTTATTCCAAAAGTATATATGCTATTGTGATTATTCAATGTTCCTAAAGTACTTACCTGCAATACCTTTCAAATGAGATATTACATCAAAAATTTGAACCTGTGGTTCTTAAAATAAACTAAGAAAATATATTTTTCTATACAAAAACCTATTGGCCTGGAATTGTCTCTGAGTGTGTGTTCCTCATTTATTGCCTGTGTGTATGTACAACAAATGCTTAACACTACTCCTTTGATAAGCCTACTGCTCGACCACACTACCACAAAATAGAGCATTGGTATTATCTCTTTTTGCCACTATCTTACCTCTAAGGGGAACCCTTGGACTCTGTGCATACTATTTCTTACTTTGAAATAGTGCATACAGAGCCAACTTCCTACAACATTCTACTTTTAAAAAAAATTGAACTAAATGTTAACTGATTTAAGCTAATATCAGTCAAAATGAACCAATGTGATAAATGTATACACGTTCTAGATTTGAGAAAATACTGGTAAACTACTAAACTGAGCATTGCTCTTTGGAAATCACAAACTTACCTATTCTATTGGTTCTTATAAAGCACATGGTTACCCAGAGGCCTCCTAGTGCAGACCTCTCCTCCAGGCCTCCACTTGATATCAGAACGATTACTATGTGGTCTATCTCTTTTTTTGAGCTCATGTTTGTTCAAACACTTCATTACTCTTTCACTATACCTGATAACCAGTAAAACAATAATGAATTGTTACGAAATTACATGATCTCTAACATTAGGTAGTCTATATCTCCTTATATACACAACTTTTAATATGAAACTCTCCTCACCCCCACCACCTCCACAACACCGAACAATCCTTGTTCTTTCGAGCATGTCCTCTTTTTATTTTCACCTACGTATCTGTAAAAGGGAAAGCTGGTGCCTGTGCAAAGCATACTACATTACGTATTCCACATCAGTACAAACCCCAGTTGCAAAACCACATGGCAAAGTACGTTTGGTGTATGTTCTTTGATAACAGTGAAATATGTTATTTTTTTCTCTCCCAAGTCCTACTCCCTCTTCTAAGTCACAATGCATTATTGACATTTCCCCTCAAAAAAGAGGGCCAACTTGATATTAATCCAACGGGTGGTACTAGTGCACTCATTAACTTTACAAACGCCAATTAAATGGTCTTGACATCAAATTTTATCGTAATTCCATTTTACCTATAATATTCTCTCTGGGAACACTGCCACTCCTTTTCTTAAGTTACCCATGCTCCCACATGGGTCACCACCTTTTTTCACTAGGTTAAGATGGCAGCCAAGCCTACTTCACCATTGTAGCCCTAGTCCCCCAAACACAAGCAGCTGACTAGGCTGCTACTATTACAATTGGCAGACATTACGAATGCCGTCGATTTCAGGACTCCAGAAATTATTATAGAGGTTTCAGCTGGAGCTCTGTATTCCTCAACAATGGGGTTAACTGCTGTTTGAGGGAACTCATGTGGGTTCCTACTGTTCCTATACCAGTTCAAAATGACACCTAAACTTATTGCACCATTTTAGCCCCAGTTACTCAAACAACAGACTAAGTGACTAATAAAATATAAAATGGTGCCTCTTACGGACGCTTACAAATTTTGGACTATTTTTGTGGCAGCACCGCAGAGACGAGTACAAGGGATTTTGCCACAGACTGGTAAGCTTCGATAATGGGGTCATAATTGCAGCCATTATTGCAGCTAATCTCCCTTGATTTTATGCCGTTGCTCAAGTATCTTTCATTTCCTCTCAAAGGTTAGGAGATTGGAGATGCTCAGGTTTTAGCACCATCCAAATGACTCTTTCACGTTTGCTTCTCTGTATCCACACAAAGACGTCCAGGATTAACACAAATAGGATCTTAGGTTTTTCCTATAATACTGACAGTCAAACTACATTAATCTATTCCGTACATAATTTGACAATTTGGTTCCCTTTCCTTTCATTTTCTCTACGTTACAACCTAAAATAGCCCTAGCCTTCATGCCAACTTAAGGGAAGTAACATGTGCTGGTTGCACAATGTCTAAAAGCATATTCAACCCATGAAATCTATGTCTAGACCTCTGCAAGAATGCTATCAGTATTAAATGGAAACAGCGTATTAAAGGCACTAATTTGTGAAAAATTAATGTTTTTCATTCCAAGCAGCTTAAAGAAACCGTTTCTGAAAGCATCACTTATTTTGGAAAATCCTTCAAATCATTTGATGAATGATTTATGTCTAATATGGGCTTAATTGCTTTTATTAATAAGGGGTTTAATACAAGCTCATTGTTGGCACAGATCCACAGACTGTGCGGTGGACTAAACAGGTCTTGAGAAATTTATCAGATTAAAGTGGAATAGTTGCTCAGACTAGTTTAGTATTTCGATCTTTGTTAATGGGAAATTAGTCTAAGACACATAGGTTTTCCACAACTGTAATATAAAGTACAATCTGGAAATACAGCAAAATGTATTAGCAGTGATTTGAGAGCAGTGCGGTCAGAAGTGATGATGGTCTAAAAGCCCATGCTGACAAAGTCCACCAATAATTCCTTACAGTTTACACCAGCACTGAGGAATAGAAATCAGATGAAGAGGGAGACAGAGCTATTGATGAAACCCTCATTGCCCCATCCACTGATAGAAAGACAGTGGAAATGAAGACCACCTACAAGGAAGTTATTACGGGAAGCTACCAAAAATCATAGTGAGCAACACTGGGCAGATATTACTGAAGCCTATAAAACCGAGAATTTCTGAAAATTGTGGGCTATGTGAATAAGAATGATAGTAAACACCAAGCTAGAAATAACAATGTTACAGCAACATCCGAAATGTCTATACCACCACACTTAACGCTTTTAATAATACATCAAGATATTAAGGAGGATGCACGTCTCCCTTGGAATGGATAAAAAAAAAAAAAACGCTACAGTGGCTCCGGGGCTGAATGGCCTTCCAAGAAGGGCTTATTGGAGAAATTCATATTTTTGGGGCTGAGGTACTGTAAGTAAGAAACACTAAGTATGAGACTCTGGTGGGCCTCGGTACTCCATAAGCTACATAAAAAACGTGCATTGACCAGGGTCATTAGGGAAATCATCGTTCATAAGTATTACTAGATTTTGCCCTTTTTTTTTTTAGATGCTTTACATCTAAATTCCATTGTTACCACACTGGTTTTTGCCTCTCACATACTTAAATGGACAATAACCATTGCCTATGCATGCTTGATATAACAGCCCATTGATATAAAGAAGTGCACCTACTGTGTGCTTTCTGGATTATAAATTAGCATTAAACTGGGTTAATAGGGGCCTCATATGGTGAAGAATAATATTTGCTCATCTACTTACTATTTCGCTTGTACACAGCGGATACAAGTAAAGCCTTAACAAAAGCAAAGTCTAACCCCTAAACAATAGCTTGTATGCAACCACATTCCATCACTGCAATATGCAGACAATATGTATTTTATACAGTACTGTTGGCTGCCTTTACAAATTGGTGAATATGCATTTTCCTTGATGCATTAAGTATGGTGGTACAGACTTTTGAAATGTCTGCTGTAATATTACTTCGGTTTCTAGCATGGGCTTTACTAACAGTCTCATAAAAACAAACTGCAATGTAGTCTAAATAAAAGAGATATTGGTAGAATTTACTAGGAAGTTGAAGAGGAGGAGATGGTGGTTTGAAGCTCCTAACCTAGTAATTCTCTAAATCTTTTTGTGTATTGCTTGACTGCTGGTGGTGTAAAAACTGACAACATCCCTCTAAACTAAATCTGTTCTTGACATTTGGATGGATGGCCTCATAACATTCAAGTTTGTTTTTTAGGCCACGTTTTAACTGTAGTTCGAGCAGTCTTGATGTATGGATCAGCTGTGTTTCCAAGCAAGGCATAGATGCTTCTCCAATTAGCTCAATTATCAACTTTCTGGCCTTTATTTGGACTGCCATAATGCAATGTACAATGTCAGATATGTGTAGAGTCTGGCTTACTGAGGGAGTCACTACCTTTAGACATATGGTCTTTCAACATTATACATGATGATGAAGGCAAGGACGGATACTTACAACAAGAGATGTACGCAATCACCACACACGAATTACAATAATCACTATTGTTAATATCTAAAGTGGCGCTAGTGAGATCTGAACTTGTGTAACCTTTGAGAGATGGGTCCATCATTTATAATGCTGTTAAAATCAATATCACATAGGCAGGGTCGTAATGACTATATTATACATGGAAGTATGCAATCAATGTAAAAACTCTAGCTCTAATTTCCTTACAATACATAGGAGATCCTGTATGAAAGCTCTTTTCTAATTCCCTTATTGCAAGCAACTTGGAACGTCTCTAGTCGCCTGAAACAAACAAGTGACAAAGCTGCTCAACTGTGATAAATTATTGGAGTTTAGTTATTACATCACAATATGTACTGCTAGAACCAGCAGCTGAGGGTAAAACAGGTCACAGAGCATAAATACCGTTGCATTTTGTAAAACAAAAAAGAAACATGCCTTTCCTTCTTTTGATCCCCATTTTTGTAGATGAACAGAGATTAAGCAGAAAGGATGTAATCATGGCTACATGTTTTTTTCCACCCTTTAGGATCAATAGGAGAAATACACTTGCTGCATGTTTCTATGCATTCTGTGTTAAAATGAACTTTTACTAAACCAAACTAATTCTAAAATCTTGACTCCGATGGCCAGCATCGTCAGAGCCCATGCACTAAACATCACCCTACGCAGATGGCACTCTGCTCATCCTTTAACTATCCGATGATCCCTCCACCACAATGGTCAACTTCCGCAGGTGCATGACGGGTGTATCTAAATGGATGAAGGACAACTGCCTAAAACTCAGACAAAACGGAAGTGTTGATCTTTGGAAACAACACCTCCAAATGGAAGGACTCCTGGTAGCCCCTCAAACTATGAGCCTCACCCACACTGATAGACTTGCACCCGCATCCTTGGCATTATCCTGGAGAGCAAGCTCACCATGAAGAGCCAGATTAACAGTCTCTTTTGTCTGCTTTCTCACTCTTTGCATGCTCTGTAAGATTTTCCAAGGGCTCCCCACAACACCAGACGAATGGTCACCCAAGCCCTAGTCACCAGCCGGCTAGACTACAGAAACGCACACAACATAAGGATCACCATGTCCCTTCTGAAGAGACTGCAGTCCATACAGAATTCAGCGACCAGACTTATCCTTGACCTCCCCAAACAGACCCACATCATCCCCCACCTCAAGAAGCTCAACATGTTTCTCATTCAGAAGGAGTCAATTCAAGATGCTGATCTACAACTACAAAGCCCTTCACAATGAAGCAACAACATATATCAACTTCTGCATGAACTTTCACCAACCCTCCAGACACCAGCTCTGCGCCTCCCTCTCCTTAGCACACATCCCCTGTAACCACTGAAGCAACAGTGGAGGACGCTCCATCTCCTACCTCAATGAGAAGTTCTCAAATGTTCATGACGGTGCCTAAAAACAAATGTCTTAATGGAGCAGGGCATAATTATTTAAAATATATTGTTACTCTGTTGCTTGTCTGATTTAATCCTTGTGATACAGTGTTGAGTACGCATTCATTTTGATGTAGGGTTACAACAACAACGTAGTTGACCTGCACTGCCCAGTATCAGCGTGTGAGTCCATTTGTACAGAATGCTTCCTCAGCGTTACTATTTTGCCTGTTACTGCACCAGGGCACGCTGCTGCATTAAGACATTTGTTTTAAATCACAGGCATGGAAATTCGGCTCAAGTTCTTTTTTCGGCATGTTAGGTACCGCAGGCACTATTTCACATATTAATTTCACTCCTGCCTCCTTCAATGGTGGTGCGATGTTAATCATTTCCTCGGTTTATCGTCACATTAAGTTTGGACACATTACTTATCATCTACATAGTCAAGATGGTTGGTTGATTCATCTCACAGTCACGTTTCATGGAAAATTGCTGAAGCTGTGGCATAAGCGTTTACCTTTTCCACACTGGTATATTAATGGTCTTTTGGGGGTACTATCGCAATCGCACTTTTGTTGCGTGGTTGAATATCCAGCACATATCGGTTGAGTCTTTGGCCACTCTTTTTTTTTTTTTCTTTTTTTTTTAGGTACCTATTCTTTTTTGTTCAATTCCCACAATACGTTCTGATAGCATTCTCAAACCATGCATTACAGTTACCCCAATGAAGGTTTTTTTCTGAAATGCATTGGGTCTAGGATGAAATGGAATACCACAAGTTACTGTAATCCTGAATTGTAATACACTGCAGACATTTCGAGCAGCATTTTGTATGAACACTGAAGACTCCCATATTCAAGACATCAATAAAGAAACAATTAAAGATTTGGATACTACTGTTTCTTTTTGATTACTGGCAGTTTATCTTGTTTATTTTGGAAGCCTGGAGGAAGCGCGTCTTGGGTCAGCTTAACCGTTTGGTTACCAGCCAGTGACTCTTAGTATTTACATGTGTGTTGTAGGCAGTGCACAGACCACAGCTGCACACCAAAAATATTGTACATTATCTTTGTTAAAATTGTAAAGTTTAAGTTTTGGAGAACATTTTATTACTTATATTCCCTTGAGTAGATACTTGATCCCATATATTAAGGAAAAAAATAATTAGGAATTGATCCCACAATCCTTAGTTATCATAATAGTTAGGATTATTTATTGAAGGAAGAATACTCTAAAGAGCAGCAAATTTGTTTGGAAGTACAGTAATTCCTGAAGATTCCAATAGTGGAGCTTAGAGCAGAATCAAAGTCATTTACAGCGAGACGCAAAGGACTTTTACAAAGTGGGTAGAATAATAATATTACAGGCAAGAGTTTAAGGTTTACAGATGTGAGATCAAGGAAAGTTAAGGAATCAATGTGCAACTATTTAATTATATATTGTTTTTAATGCATGTTTGAAAGACTGATATTATAGATTTTCTAACTAGACCCATACACCCCACATATTTAATACTGTGCAATGTTCAGACATGAATAATGTATAAGGTTAAATATTCATCAAGATGCTACAAAATGCAGCTGCAAGTTAGATTCTGGGCATTCCTAAGCATAAATATGTGAACTAGGGCTTCACTAAATTATACTGGCTTCCAACTGACAAAAGAATTAAACTGAAATCATTCAGTACAGCCTTTAAAGAGTTTCATAATGTTGGTTCTCTTTACCAGAGACATTGCTTCAGCCGGAACACCCAATCAAGGAATTTAAGATCAGCCACTGCTAAGCTCTAAGTGGTCCCCAGAACCAAAACAGCCCACTGGGGCAGGATAAGCTTCATTGTAGGTACAGCGACATTTTGGAACTCACTTCCCTTAACTCTAAAAGATAGTCCCAATCTATGGTCCTTTAGAAAATCATTAAAAACCTGGCTCTTTAACAACACTATCTTTTTTGCCTTTTGCACATCACCTTTTTAGAAGCAGGATATTCAAGCGCTTTACGAAAAGTAAAAATCAAATCAAATAGAAAGCGTTATTGACCTTTTGTAACGATATTTCTGGTGGATACTCCACCTACCTGCAAACTCCTGCCATCTTCAAATCTCCTCCAGGTGCCAGACTGGTCTAGAAATTTTCTTCACAGCTCTCCTCCCCATAGTAGAAAATGCTGAAAGTATGGATTTTTGATGCCACCATATCAGCAGAATGTGAATGACATCTGATAAGATGTAGTGTAACAACAAAAAACTGCAATGATTATCATTATCCATAACCATCCATTAAACGGGCGTTGGGCTGGATTAATGAGTAATCTGCAGGCAGAGTATTCATAAGAAATATTGCACTGAAGGTAAGTAACTTTTTTCTGATGGATACTTCTACCTGCAGATTACTCATCTCATGAATAGAATCTCAAGCAATATTAACCTACGGTTGGAGGACCTTACTAGGTAGTAATATCAGGCAAACTCCTCACTCCTTCTGACTTGTGAGTCTAATAATGCAATAGTACTTACGGAATGTTTAAATGGATGACCAAGAAGCTGCCTGTTTCTGAAGGATGTCACCTACAGGAATTACCAGAGTCAAGGCAGATGCTGTGGACTTAGCTCTCGTAGACTGTGCCCTGACGCCCATTGGTGGCTTTCTTTGGACCATGAGATAGCAGATTTTAGCACACAATATAATCCAACTAGATAAGGTCCTTGCACTTCTTTTCATTTTCTGATACCTAAATAGAGTATTAAGAGCAGGCGGACTACACAGAAGTCCTTTGTGCGGTCGATGTAGAAGCTCATCTCTTGTTTCGGGTCGAGCCTGTGCAGTCTCTTCTCCTCTGTAGGGTAAGCTGGGAGAAAGGATGGAAGAGTGATCAACTGACCCTGATCAAAAGAGGTCATCACCTTCTTGAGAAAAGCTGCTCTGGTTCAGCGGACTTGCTTGTAGGGATAAAAACTGGAGGCGAGTGGCATAACCTTTAGTGCATTTTAGTGGTTACAGGCCTTAAGCAACAACTGTGAAGGGGCTCAAACAGAGCTCCAATCCAAAAAGAAAAACACTAAGTCCAATTCCAACTGTGGCATGACATAAGGAGTGGGCCGAAACATATTGGTGTCTCCTGCCAACAATCATAAAACAATGGGATGTGGAAAAGGGACAGTTGATCTAGAGGCACATGAAAGCTGACAAGGCTGCTAGATAACCTCTTCACCGTAACCACAAGACATCCTTCCTGGCCCAAAGAAACTTAACTTTAGTACGTCAGCCAGGTGCACTTTCAAAGGGGTCAGTCTCGTGATCTGTGCACCATACGACAAACCTGTGCCACCTCTGAGCGTAAACAAACTTGGTGGTGGAATGTTAGGTACATAATAACACATCCAGTATGTAATCAGGCACCAGGAAGGCAATCAAATGTCCCTGTTCAAACCTCATGCATGAAGGTGTAAGTTCTGGCTATTCAGATGGAAGTCCTTTCCTTATGATTGGGAGAAGAGATCCACTCCAGAGCAAGGAAGATCGGGGGACGAAGGGAGAGGTGCTGAAGGTCTGCATGTCACCTCCTTCTCGGCCAATCCAGAGCCACTAAGAAGCTATCAAGACGGTATTGAATGAACTTCCGCAGAACTGCGGAATCAAGAGTAGTGATGAAGAAAGTTCCACTTCAACCTAAACACATCCTCCACGACTCCTTGCATCAGATGCTGGAAGGCACAGAACTTAGGGCAATAAGAATATAAACAAGTAATAAACAGATCCACATCGAACATACCCCATTGACTGAAGGTGTTCTTCACAACCTCTGGGTGAAGACAGCACTCAGTTTCACCAGGATGATGTAGAATCAGGTTGCTGGCACTAGCGGTCATCAAGTCCACCAGATAATTCACCACCAACTATATTCCGTGTCTGTGCATCCTCAGAGTTTGACACTGACTGGGACCCTACTCACAGTCACACTGCCAATTAAGATCTGGACTGATTGATCACAAGGAGATAGGAGAAATGCCTTTGAACCCAGATGAATCACTCTCAGTTAGAGCAAATGTGGAAACCCTGCTTTTCTGAAGACTACAAACCTCTGAACTCCTGCTTCTCCAGGTGAGCTCCCAACTGTAGTGTGAAGGCATCCATCACTATTGTAGCTGCAGCTGGAGGGGGTTGGAAGATCATCCTTTTGCAAAAGTTCTCCTCCACACACCACCAGGCAAATTCACTGCAGTGTTCTCCCCCTGCCCCCCACAAGACCATAATGGAGTTCACAAGGTGCGCCCAGGTTGGAATCACTGCCGTAAGAGGCACCACTGGAGATCTCTCATAAGCCAGCTGTCTGGCATCACCTGGGGAATACAAGAAGCTAGCAGAAGAGCAGACAAAGGACTCATGACTGTAATCCTAGCACTTTCCTGGAAGCACTGGAACAACAAATAGATGTCCCAAATCCTCTGCACATCCAAGAGGCAACACATGAATGTCCAGTATCCTCTGCGTTGGTGGAAAGGTTCAACCCAAGCGGGTGTCCAGTACTGCCCCTATGAACAGGAGGATCTGAGTTCCTGATGAGACTTGGGATGTTAATGAAAAGGTCAAGGATGTGCAGCAAGGGACACCCTGACATTCTGAGATGGGCTGCCATGTCTACAATCACCCTCATGAAGACTTGTAATGCTTATATCAGGCCGAAGGGAAGAACTGCAAATTGATAGGGACTCATGCACACCACAAAATTTAAGTACTTCCTGTGGGACTTCAAGATGTGTGTGGAAATGCACAACAATTCAGTCTCCAATCTTGAGTGCCAAAAAAAACAGAGAAAGGGACAGTCTTAACTTACTCCTTGAGCAGAAAGAGTTCTTTAAAGTTGCAAAAATGTTGCTGTAGGTGAACAGTGTCGGTGTTCTCAGGAGTTTCATTGTCCTTCGGTTCAGGGCAGTCCACTGAGGCTTCAGAGGTCGCTGGTCCCTGTCGGATGCATCACTGTGCAGGTTCTTTGAGTCTGGAGACAGCCGCTAGGGCTGGGGCAAAGTCAGTTGTCGTCTCAGCAGGACTTTCAGGTCAGCAGTCCTTCTTCTTTGTGTAGGTTGCAGGAATCTGATTTCCTGGGTTCTGGGTCGCCCCTAAATACTAAATTTAGGGGGGGTGTTTTAGGTCAGAAGGGTGGTAGCCAATGGCTACTGTCCTGGAGGGTGGCTACACCCTCTTTGTGCCTCCTCCCTGAGGGGAGGGGGGGCACATCCCTAATCCTATTGGAGGAATCCTCCAATCTCAAAATGGAGGATTTCTAAAAGCAAGGGTCTCCTCAGCTCAGGGCACCTTAGGGACAGTCCTGACTGGTGGGTGACTCCTTGTTTTTCTCATTTCTCCTCCTGCCTTGCCACCAAAAGTGGGGGTAGTGGCCGGAGGGTCAGCCATCTCCACTTGCTGGGATGCCCTTGGTGCTGTAACAAAAGGCATGAGCTTCTGAGGCTCACCGCCAGGTGCTACAGTTACTGCAGGGGGAGGTGAGAAGCACCTCCACCCAGTACAGGCTTTGTTCCTGGCCGCAGAGTGACAAAGGCACTCTCCCCATCTGGTCAGAAACTCGTCTGGTTGTGGCAGGCTGGCAGAAACTGGTCAGCCTAGCACTAAGAGTTGGACTAGTATTCAGGGGGCCTCTCTAAGATGCCCTCTGGGTGCATTTTACAATAAATTCCACACTGGCATCAGTGTGCATTTATTGTGCTGAGACGTTTGATACCAAACTTCCCAGATTTCAGTGTAGCCATTATGGAACTGTGGAGTTCGTGTTTGACAAACTCCCAGACCATATACTCTTTATGGCTACCCTGCACTTATAATGTCTAAGAGTTTGCTTAGACACTGTAGGGGCATAGTGCTCATGCACATATGCCCTCACCTGTGGTATAGTGCACCCTGCCTTAGGGCCTGCTAGAGGGGTGACTTACCTATGCCACAGGCAGTGTGAGGTGGGCATGGCACTCTGAGAGGAGTGCCATGTCAACGTAGTCATTTTCTCTCCACCAGCACACACAAGCTGTGAGGCAGTGTGCATGTGCTGATTGAGGGGTCCCCAGGGTACCATTTACAAGGGACTTGTCTGGGTGCCAAGGCTGTGCCAATTGTGGGAACAAAGGTACAGTTTAGTGAAAGAACACTGGTGCTGGGGCCTGGTTAGCAGGGTCCAGCACACTTTCAATCATAACTGGCATCAACAAAAGGCAAAACGTTAGGAGGTAACCATGCCAAGGAGGCATTTCCTTACACACCTTCAAAGGAAGGTCTATCAAAGTGGCATGTACACAAGAGGAAAAAAAAAATGTGTTCTCATTCAGGCATACCTACTGACAGCAACGGCTGTCCCCATAATCCTGGCTCATAGACCAATGTATCAAGGACAAAATATATCACCTACCCTTAGGTTGACTGACTATTCCTAACCGGTTCCTGGAAATGTGTTTGAAGTTCCTGGGGAACATTAGGAAACAGTATAACTGTCAAGTCCTATAGTGCACAAACGGAATGCCCCTACAGGAATGTGGCATTAAGTGACTTCAAGGCCAGGCTCCTGGTTGCAAAGACTTTTCGGACTCAAGTCTCAATCTTTTTTGCTTCCCTAGCCATTAGTGCAGTAGGAACATTCACTGATGTGAGATTTTCCAAAGAAGAAGCCAGAATCACTAGGCTCTCTGGTAAAGGATATTCTAACAGGAATGACAGATCACCTGAAACAGGTCTATACCATCATGCAATCATCCTGTTGACCACAGGGGTCGCGAATGTTTTAGTTCAAGTGGCCAAAATGGGGTCCAGGAGAGCCTAACTTAAGGACACCATTGGCTTTTAAGTGTGGGCAGAAGGTTGCAGGACGTCTGTAAAAATGTTGGCATGTCTCGACAATGGGCAAGGGCAATTCAAGAACCACTGCTACCATTTTGATGGAGTAGTATGATGCTGCTCCAGGAGAAAAGGGTCCATGTGGGTCCAGGAACTCCAGTTCAGGGGAGGTGCTATATATCTAGACTCAGCAAATCCCTGGAATTCCTGCAAGGGATCTTGAAGGTCTTCCTGCTCATAGTCTATGCTAAAAATAAAAAATAAAAATCATAAAGGGAATAGTGTTTTTCTAGCAATGGTCGCTCCTCCAACTGATGTGCTCCGCTTCTTGATTTTTGTATCAGCCCTAGAGGCTGAGATACTAAAACGGCTAGCTTGAACATCAGCAACATCATCAGTGGTTTGGGGATAGATTGGAGTCAGTGGTGCTGCAGGGGGGTGAAACTCTACGTTAGGCCAGGATCCGCATCAAGGGAGCAAAAAGGAGGTTAAGGGAGCAGAGAAAAGGCCTACTTGCGGACGCCATTTTGCAACCTCACAGGTACAACTAGAGCACACCTGAATTTCTCAAACATAGAGCTGAGATAAGGCACCAGACCAGATCCAGGTGCTGAAATGCTCAGGTACAGCTGAGGTGGAACTGGACCAATCGCAGAGTCCAGCGTGGACTTAGTTGCATGGTCCTCTGTGCTGTAGGGGACCCTCAACCAATTCCAGCTCAGAAGAGGAGTGAGAGAGACTTCCCTCGCTTGTGTTTGCTCCATTGTCTCTGCTTCATTTGCTTTCGGCAGGAGGATCTCAACTCCAACAAAGCTCGAACCTCAAGTATGAACTTGACCTGAGCCTACCTCTAATATGCTTGGACCTGGCCATAAACAGCTTAGCCATCTCTGTTTGAGGACTTTTGCATGCATGCTCTCACATTACCCACAGGAGTTGGAGTTATCAGAATCTAACATATTTGTGGGAGGGGGGCAGTAAACAACATTTGCCCCCAAACCTGCTACAAAGCTTAATTAATGACCTCTTGGGAGGGGACATTTTTGTTGCACCTCTAAGTCTTGACATAAACTCCGAAGAAAATCTAGCTCCAGAACCGAATCAAAGGTGCAGAAAAAAGGAAAGTAACAATGGTATGATAGTCAAGCTGCTTTATGAGGTGGCAATGTCAAAGGGAAATTCCTTCCAGTATAAAATGGAGGCGGTACCTCCTACCATCAGGAAAGGGTTATGGAGAAACGTTTCCCAGGCCAGAGAGGAGGAGTCAGTAGGTGTAAGTATCCACCAGAAAATAAGTTTTCATATCAGTAAAAGTTGGAGTAGGGCAGCGTGCTTAAGTCAGTTGCCTGGAACACACACTTTCCAATTTGCTCCAATGAGGCAATGTCAGTGCACCACAGCCTAAAATGTATTTGCTGCAATTGTAAAACCCATCAGCACAACAACATTACAGAACCCTTAGCGTACCACTCTAGTCACCCGAGCCACCAACGCCCATCGTGGCTTAGAGGTCTTCCCAAAAAACACATTCACATAGCCTAGTCTAATAACTGGAAATATTGGGGTGGAATAGCATATGGTATAGTCACAAAACGATAAATGAACTGTAGCATACATTTTCAACAGAGTTATCACACCCAATATAGTTGCATGGACTTGCTCCATTTCTCAAGTTACGGAGGGAGAATGTTTGACATGCTGATGCAAAAAAGGTCTTCCTCTACCAGAGTGCTTGCAATATCTCTAATTTCAAGCTGCCCTGCAAATGACTGAGGCAATTACTCTAAGATCTCACATCCAAGCTCACCGGAACATCTCAGACTTTTTCCACAGCCCCAGTGGCGTAAAAAAATGATGGAGCATCCCTGCAGAATGTGATAAGGCCCGCACCCACCCCCCTCCCCCAGGGATCACATCTCACAGATATTCAGTGGTCATAGGCTGAATGAGGGCCTTGTGAAAGGAACCTCTGGGGCCTGCGCTACACCCCTGCAGATAACCTTAAATTGTACAGCAAGCTACAAACTTCTTACTGTAAAGTAAGCACTTGTATTAGGATCCAGAGTAGTTAGAGGTTACTGAGCAATACCAGTCTTAGGGCCTCCACTTCTCAAGGGGGGATTCAGCCTGGTAGTTCTCCTAAGTCTCAAGAGAAATAATATATAGAGTACTCTCTTCAGAGACAAGGAGAAAGGGGCAGGTGTCTCTCACTCTTTACCACATATGTTATGCTCATATATATGTGAGGAGTGTTGGGAGTCAAAGTTTAACATTAGTAACTCACCTACTGGAGGAGTACTGTAAATAGATATGGATCCTCACCTTGGTCCCTTGAAACAGTAAATAGTTGTTGGTATTTTACAATAAAAGGTTGTTTATTATGCACTATGCATACATACATCTTGTATCAGATGATTATAATTCTTATGGTAATCTCAGGAGTCATAATATAAAACAAAACTGTGAATATTTGAAATACCTCAACTATTTTCATAAGACATTCCTACTCTCACCATTACATTAGGATAGTCCTTTCCTAATCTCAACATATGTTTTTAGCCTCATAGTTATTGTACTTGTGCAAAGGTTATTAGACTTCTCTAACTATTTATATGTCAAGTCATGCAAGTATACCTGCATACCACAGCAATCAGACAATGGTTATTCAGTATGTCCCTAAATCAGTTCTTGTGTCTGCCTCACACAAATTCTCAGCACTCTTTATACCTCCTTTTCTAATGAATTTCTATGGAGGGATGAGGGGTAACTTCTGTGCAGTCTCATATCATGCAAAACACTAGCAATGCTTTTATAACATAAGGATAGACATGCAGGCAAATGTTGCCATTTTATTTCCCTTTCAAGCCTAATCTTTGAGAGGCCAGATAGCCTTACAGCTCCAAACACTGCACAGGCCAACTCGAAGATTACTGGCTATGATTTCATAGATCTTCTTAACACTGCATGTAGTCCTGTAGCTTTCTGCAGAACACAAAGTTGCAGTTACCCATTTTGTTAGCATAACTAGCGTCAACTTACAGTTCAGAAAATGTTGAAAATATTATGGCCATCTGGAAAGCACCGCAGCAACATATGACAATTACGTTTACTGTCACTTACTATTAGTTTCTTGGCACCACAATTCCGATGCATTCAAAAATTAATGACCAGGTGCTCCATTTTAGCACTTGACACTTTCGGCGTGGGGGCACAAGTAGACAAGGTTTACTTCTGAAATATTATGACACTTTAAATACCTTTACGCTGAATGTACAGGATTTGTTTTACTTTACAAATTAAATGGCCTTAATTACAGCTAAACAATTCTACAGAGTCTACAATGTTGCCAACACACAATTTCAGGTACACAACTGAATAAAAAAACACACAAAACTACAGAAAATCACAGCCCATTCTCATCCAGAGGTAAAAACCTCAAAGGTTGGTCTAGCTCTGATGCTATAAGTGTCTGCATCACCTTGGATGGTTTTTAAAGCATTTACATTGTTCTCTCATTCAAAAGATCATGGTTTTAGTATACAGAGTTGATGCAACAGCTCCTCAACCCAGCTGATGTTGATGGTTTTTGGGCAACTAGTTGGGGTGACTAAATGAATCCTTGGTAATCTCAGGCTCTCAAGATGTCCACAACTGAATCCCTCCCAACACAGCTACTCAGAGTGTTGCAGGCAGATCAAGCCAGTTCTTGCTGTCATGTGCTCTAGCTCCTTGTGCATTGTGGCACTGGTACACCTTTACATAACAAACAAACCATTTTGGTTGAGAATTTCTGATTTTATTTTTCCTTTTTAGGTATCACAAAACACTAACTCACCTCACAGTCTGCAGAAAGTCCTAGAGATAAACCGTTCAATGACTACTGTTGATTTTGATTCCTAGCTCCTTGCCAGGTTTCTTAATCAGGCGCTCCCCCTCATGGTCCAGTAGGAAAAAAAAATACACCATTGGTAAATGTAAAGAAAAAGTTAAAACACAAGTCCTGATGTGTGACTTTCTCATCATTTTTGAGTCTTCATTTCTTTTTAGTCCTTTGACCATACTGCTTTGTTCTGAATAATTTTTCCTTCTTCAGTTATTGATTGCGGTCCTTAACTTATAAGGGGGTAGGGCTGTTTCATCTTATTCCTGATGTGTTGGCATTTACCCCAAGTTATCTTTCAACACGAGTAACACTGAACTCAAACAGGGAAGGCAGAATAACCAAAATCAATCAATAAATACAAAATGTAAAGGTTTCTTTCAGGTCGCTGCACTGGTACTATCTGTGCCACTCTCCTTAGTGGTTTTATGGAAGAAGTCCCCTTGCACCCTGACACGCACCAGAAAAGCTACAGCCCGCACGAGTCATGGTGGAAGACATTACCCTCAACACAATGGAGAGCAGGACTCAGCACTGCAACTTCTCCTGAATTCTTCTGTTAATTTCATCCATAGCGTTGCTCCTTCCCAGCTCCACTGGTTCTATTTGTCTTTGGCCAAGAGAGAACAGTCAGGGAGATTGTACCCTTTTTCTGAAGGCAGTAATTTTCTCAAATCCTAAAGGTGCTTGGTTCAAGAATGATCTGTCAGTGGGATGGACATGCAGCTAGGTTGCGCCCTGGAGGGCCTAATTTAGGCAGATCCAGGAAATTGAGAAATGGTTGCAGGCAGTACATTTCAGAAGGGGATGGTCATCACAAATAGGAAAGTGAAACGTTTTCACTCTGGCAGGGAAATACAGATTAATAAAATCTACCAGCTGACAATCTTCCCCACCCAACAAACGGGTTTGGGAAGGAGGACAGTAAATGTGTAAATGAATTTTCCAAAGTCTAAAACACACATTATAAAATAAGCACAGGCATCAGAGCAGACCATCTTTGCATTGTTTAACAGCTCTCTGACACCAGACGTATGCCCTCATTATGATCCTGGTTGTCAATGTGGCGGTAGTACCGCAAACAGGCGGGTGGTACATACCGCCAAATTATGAGATTGGCAGGTTGGCTGCAACCAACACGCCACTTCACCACTCATACCGCCATGGCGGTATGAGCCACCAGGCCAGAGATGTCTACCTCCAGCCCGGTGGCTGAAATAGTACCGCCCTTTGCAGTATGAGCCTGCCTACCACCATGGTTTTCGTGGTGTTAGCAACGCCACAACATCCATGGTGGTAGGCCATACCGGTGACAGGGAATTCCTTGCCTGTCACCGGTAGGCGGCTCCTCCACCCCTCCCAACACTCACCTGATGCCCCCACCCCTCCTCCATTCAAAATCACCCCCCATACACACACTAACCCCGATACACAAACTAACCCCCTCCGGTCCACTCACTCACCCCTCCACCCCCTCTGATACATTCACACACACACCCCCACACAACTGACCCCACCCTCCACATCCACACATATCACCCCCGCACACACACACACACACACAAACACACACACACACACACACACACACACACACACACACATGAAGCGCCCATACACCCATTCACTTACACTGGCATACACACATTCCTACACATTGGCATACATGCCTACTTCCAGACATACTCACACACATTCTTACACACAATCACACTGACATGCAGACACGCACTCACTTCACCATTCTTACATGCATTCACTCACACGCATACACCACAACATACACACTCACATATTCATGAACACACTCAGACACACATGACACCCCCCTCCCCGCAACCCCCTTTCCCCGTCCCCTGTTGGACACCCGACTTACCTTGTCCGACGAGGAAGTACCCAGCAGGGAAGGGGAAGGGGCACTGCTACCGCCAGCAGAACAACGCCAGGCTGCATCATTGGTCATAATATGGCTGGCAGCGTTCTACTAGCATAGCGGTGCTGGTGTTAGCAACGCCAGGTTACTACCTTCCGCCACTATGAACATTGCCGTTGCTCATAATATGGGCGACAGATGATAGCCGCCGTGGCGGTATGTTGGCGGCAGTCACCGCTGTGGTAGGCGGTATTTACCGCCAATGTTCCAATGACGGCCATAGTGCCTGGGAAAGTACAATTGTGGCACCATTATTGAAGAAACCAATATCTTGATCACTCAGTCCTAACAAAATGTAGACCCATTTTCCTCTGAACCTACCTAGTAAATTATTAGAAATGTCTGCAGCGCTGGAGCTCTAGAACTTCTTCGAAAGCAAAAATCTTAGATTGTGCTCAGATGGGTTTCTGTCCCAGTCAAAGTATGGAACATGCTGTACTGTGTGCACTGATTATTTTTTTGCAAGGAAATTCAAGATGGCAGTATGGGATTTTTAAGTATGCTTGATTTGTCTGCTACCTTCAACACCAGTGACAATCAGATCATTCTGCAGAGGCTCCATGATATTGGTTTTCAAGATAAAGTATAACAGGCTTCCCATTTCTACTTAACAGATATGGGCATGTCTTCATCTGCACAGGGCCTAATTTGGGAACTTCCAAGGAGATATTCTGTGGCTTCTGTTTAATATTTACATGCAATGTCTCACCTCTTTGCTGCACTCCCTCTGAGTAAGATTGTACATACCCTGCAAACCCTTTCCGTGCCCGGACCACAGCCTGCCAAATCAGTGCATAAGGTGGCCAGCATCAACCGTGATAAGCTCCCTGCAGAACTTCAGGTTGCTGTAGTACTTCAGATACTGTTTCTTCAGCGAGTTTCTTTCTTGATTATCAGTTCCACATTAAAGTGGTTAATGACTTCATACAGCTGACTACTTGAGATCGTCTAAAATAAAAACCTAAAAAAATCTGCAGCCTACTTAAAGTTGCAAGTTGATTACATACTGCAATAAGAGAGCATACTGTTCCTTCATTATGCCGTATACATTGGCTGAGGGTTTGGAAATGCATTATTTTCAAATCTCTAACTACTGGCCACAAACTGATTTACTCCTCTTTTACTTTTGTGCCCTAGATTTATGTCCCATACAGCTCTGTAAGGTATGCAAACCAGTTTATTCTAAAGATCCCACCTTCACACAAAGCTCACTCTGGAGAAAAATATTTCCTGGACACTGCACTTAAGCTCTGGAACAGAATTCCTCCTTATCTTCATGTTCAATCCTCTATCACCATTTTCAAGAAATAGATTAAAAACTTGGCTCTGCAACTAATAAATCTTCTTTGCCTGTCTATGAGCCAGGAAGCTTTGACAGAAGTGCACATTATAAATATTTCATATCATATCTTACCATGAAAGGGCACTGTCTGAGGATGATGATATGAAGGTGTGTTTGGGCAGATGTGAGTTCAATATTAATAAGGAGTGTAAAGGGTGAATAAAAGTTAATTTATGGGATACTGGATGTAGGAAAGGGTCATCTTTCTAGCATAGTACCCCCATGTTTTGCCTGATATCAATGTGTTTAGACTGTAGTTCATTGGGATCCTGCTAATCAAGACCCCAGTGACTGTGCTCTCGCCTCTAAATTTGGTTGTCGGTAAACTTTTACACCCACAATTGGCATACTGGTGCACCCATGTAAGTGCCTAGAATATGGTACTTAGGTACCCAGGGCATTGGTACACCAGGGGATTCCCCTGGGCCGCAGCATATATTGTGTCACACATGGAAGCCTTTGCAAACTGTGTCTGCAGGCCTGCCATTGCAGCCTGCGTGAAATGGTGCATGCACCCTTTCACCACCTAACCTGGTCACTGCACTTAGACCCCTATGGTAGGCTCTTCAGCCCAAGGGCAGGGTGCGTGTCTACACATGTGAGGGTACCCCCTGCCTGAGTAGGATGTCCCTACAGACCCCAGGTCCATTCCTGGACTATAAGTGTGGGGAAGCCATGTTAAGGTATGTAGTGGACACTGGTCAACATGAGTAGCTCAACTACTTAATGGCTTCTCCGAACCTAGGCATGTTTAGCATCAAACATGTTGGAATCATGCAACTACATTGATTCCAGTGTTAGTTGCATGATACCATGTACTATCCTTCTTTAGAGGATGCCCCAGTTCTGCTTTTTCAGCCTTACAGGGTCTACTTGCCAGCCCAAACTGCTCCTGACCCAAGACACTGTTCTACCCCCCTCCTGGGGGCCCAGGCTCAGGCCAGAGAGGCAGACCAAATGATTTCCTGCAAGGGAGAGGTGTGACCACCTCTCCCTATGTATTAGGCATCTAAAGGTTAAGGTGGGGTGGCCCTTGAGTGCCACCAGACTGCTTTGAAGGGCACATTTGGTGACACCCTTGCATAATCTGTTTTGCATCAGTTCAAGAATCCCCGGTTCCTGCTCTGGCACAAAAAACTGCACAAAGGACAGGGGAGTGACCACCACCCTTTCCAGCTCCCCTCCTAGGGAGGTGCACAGAGCTCTGCCCCTTGATTCTGCCATCTTAGAAACAAGATGGGTAGAGGCCACTGGGAGAATCTGACTAGTTAGGCTAGGTAGACGACATCCCTCTGATAGGTGGGTCACTTCAGAGAGTGACCAAGCCCCTTGTAGGGTTACTTAAGGGCTCCCCTGTGGGTGGTTCCTCAGATTGATCCAGCAAGACTCTCCAAGGAACTCTGCAAAACATCTCTCTTCTGCTTCTGGCATCTGGAACCGCTGATGGTCTGCTTTGGAACCGGCACATGTCTGCTCCTGGTGGGAAGGCTCCCACTGCAACATTGTTTCTCTGAATCCTGAAAGAATTCTGCAACATCCTAGGCTATGCATCCTCCAAGGTCATAAGGACTCTACGAAGGAAACTCCCTTGGAGTGAAGGAGTCACTCTCCTGCAACCGTAGGCACCTCAAGACAACATCAACCGGCTGGTGGAGCCTGCTGTTCCATAATCATCAAAAGACCCTGCTTCACAGGTGGGGAGACTGTGGCTTGCTCTGCTTGTCTTCTGACCCACTTGGGAGACTGTGGGTCCTTGCTCCTGCCACTGGACTGGAACCCTTGTGCACTGTGACTGTTGCACTTGCCAAGGCTTATTGACTCTTTTTCCAAGAGATCTTCAGGTGCTAAGAAGCCCCGGCCTCTAGCATCCTGCAACTCAAATATCAGCCCCTGTCCTGCAATTCTGTGATGTGGGACTTCCATTATGTTGTGCTGGGGAGGCCTCCTTACGACTCCCTGTGTCCATCGGCTGTGGGTCAGTCGTGGAGGTTCCATCGACTGCTGCTGGCTTTCCTGCATGCAGACAGCCAGCCCTGACTGCAATCTGGGCGACCACTGAGGTACAGCTCGCAGGCAACTTCTGGGATCTTCTGCAGCTCCTGGACCCGACAGCTGGACTACTTCTGACGACTTGCAGGAACATCACCTCTAGGAGGGTGGGTATTGCCACCTGCACCACATGGGCACCTCCAAGGGTGCCGGACTCTGTCCCCTTCCTTTTCAGTTCTTCCACATCCAGTATCCATCCCTGGGTTCCACCGGCCTGGTCCACAGGTCGTGACAGCAGTTGGACAATCTGAGGCATCCACTGACTTCAGAGAGTCCCTTCTCCCCTCTGCACTGGGGTTCCCTGGTATAGGTAATCTGTCTTTTGGGTATCCTGGGCTGGGGGCTTTCTCCAATCTTACTCTTGTCCGCTGGTTTCCTAGGGGTCCACTGGGAAGGGTTCTGAATCGCACAAACTCCAACCACAACTATCCGAGTTAGACTGTTGGACGACTGCCTGGGTAAATACCTTGCACCTGGTCACTGGGGACACTATCCGTACTTACTTCTGGTGTTTATCTACCTCCAGCCCCTAGCTAAGAACCATACTTACCTTGGTTGGAGTCACTATTTCACATTCCACTTTCTAAGTATATGGGTTTGGCCCTACCACAGGGCCCTGTATATTGTATGCTATTTCTGTTGGTTATTTTGTGTATGCATTGTGTGTATATATCACCAGAGGGAGATATATCAATGCTAGTTTAGTAGTAGTGCTGTAATAAAGTATTCTTTATTATCACTTGTGTGGTTCTTTGAGTGAGTTACTGTCTGACAACTGTGGTTTTGCAAGTGCTTTATATTCCTCCTGCATAAGCTTTATCTGCTCGCCTCAGCTACCCCTAGAGATCTTTTGCTATCTGGACACCTATTCACTATCACTATGGGTTGCCTGGACTCAGTATAGGGTGTCACACCACAGGTATACATCATACACTGAGCTAGCCTCCTACACTGGACATATGTTGGCAGCACATAGCAGGGACTGTTATAAATGTACTGAGTATAGTGTCTTGGGCTTTAATGATGGGTGGCTAGATTAGAAGACTTCCATCATTTTATCAGTCTCCCACATCACTACTCACCAGGGCAGAAGTTAATGCCCCACCCATCCTGCCGTACAACTGCTGAAATAGTTTGCTTCTCTTATCTTAAAAGGAGTTGTTCTTTTTCCTGGATATAAGCGAGGGTCAGTAAATGCCCCTCCTAAATCTCTATCCCTTTTGGCTGTTCGTTCTGTAGAATTTTCAATGCCCTTCAACCTTTCCAAAAACAGACTTTTATCATATACGGGTGACTTTGCCAAGGGGGAATAGGGTCTAGGCATCAGAGACTCATCAAAAACAAAAGGACTGTTAGGGAGTCATGCACCTGCAACTTGATTCTCCGGGAGATAGCTGGGCTGTGGAAATAGTGTTTGCAGGGGCAAGCTTCAGGGATGGCAGGAAACTGGCCAGGCCACATAGATGGTGGTTACATCTATCCGGCTCTGCAACTGTTGCCCAGGACTGGCAAATCACTCTATCACCTGCCAATAACACCTTGGGTCCTCTTAGCTCCTTCCATATGCATGCAATGCAATATACCAACGTATTTATTTGAACAACTATGCATCAGATAAACCCCAAAAGGTCATGTCAATCCCCTTATCCCTCGTATACCTGCCCCCACCTACACCACTGTGAGCCTTCACTCTAGCCAGAGTATTGGATCCACCATCTTTTCTGACTGGAAGACTGCATTCAAGGGGAGGCGCGGAAGGAGCAGGCTTCCGAGGCTCAAAGGCTCCAACCAAAAGATGGGTAAAAAAAAGTTCACAGTGAAGAAAACTGAGCATGAGAGAAGGTAACAAGATTGTGCAGCAGCTACCAGTACAAATTTAATAGGGTTGTAGTGAGAGAGAAAAGGCCTAAAAGGCTTTCAGTAATGTGCCAGATCATGAGGTAATTGGATGTGGGGTCTAAATGAGGATTGTCGAAACTCAGGAGATTTCATGTACCTCCCTCATCCTATTTATTTCTTTACATTCTCTGTAGTGCATTGTCAGAGTACAACATGGCACGTGTTTTCCATGTAACAGTTGAGACTGATCTCTTCTACACTGAACAAGGTACAATTACAAGCATTATAATGAGTGGGCTCTGGAACAGGTATTCATAATGAATTCTTACTGAAGAACTTGATAAACTAGGAGATGCAAAGCTTATAGTGAGAGGAGGGCTTATAACAAGAAGGCGAGAATAGCTGTGGGGAGGCCAGGAGGAAGAAATAGAATCAGGAGAATTTGGGGAGAAAACATGACAGAATCATGGACAACATGAGGGACAGGAGGCAAGTCTTAGGCATCCATTTTAGACTTACCCATAAAGGTAATAGATATGCCTGGGCCAATTTATAAACGTTCCCATCTACCTTTACTTAGCTATCATGTTAAGACAAGTACACAGAATCATTTATTGTACTTTCAGCTGGTGTGACAGAATCACAAACACCAAATACAAACATATGCCTATATATAAGTTATTTACTTTCTCATGCGCTCACGCCCATTAATCATTAACAATATTTAAGCAAAGTAGATCTTTGTTGCGTTTGGGACAAAATCAAAGATTTAAGAGGATTTCAAATACCTCTTAACTGGTGGAAAAAATATGAGGTGGTTCGATGCAGCATTCCTGGCGTTGCAGGGGTAATGGGTTCAGGAGTATGGAAGAAGAAAAACTTTTTTGCAACATGGGTGAAACTCCTCTGTGTAAGTGTGACATCCTAGGACACAAGTGCTGCTTTATGGCTTTGTGAGAGTTTTAAAATGTTTTCCAACCTTGACGCCGCATTATTTCTGACTGGAAATCATATTCATATGATCAAGTGTCTCAAAATAAAGGCGTTCAACAATAATTAGCAACTGAGCAATAGCTTTTACAAGCTTAAAACAGTAAGTGAAACAAATGTTTGTATTACTAACTTTCTTTCACTCTGCAGTTCATCTTTTTTGTTTTTTACTTCATAATATTTTTTGTCCAGTTCCTCAACACGCGTTTTCACTTCGTTCAGATCTTGGTCCAGTTTCTAAAGTAAACACAAAAAAAGAAAATGTTACTTACCCAGTGGACATCTGTTCTTGGCATGCAGTGGTGTAGATTCACACGCTCTGCAAACTTCCGCCATCTTGTGTTGGGTTCGGAGTGCTACAAGTACTTTTTCTTCAAGAAGCATTTTGGAGTGCCGGGATTGAGTGGCTCCTCCCTCTCATTAATACTACGCATGGGCATTGAGTCCTTTGTTAGATTGGTTTCCAGCAGGCAGGTGAGAGAATGAGTATAGGAGAAGTACAGAGAAAGATCTCCATGCAAGAGTATGTACATATGTACAAATACATACAATTATAATGTACCTGAAATGGCCAGAGGCATCTGTGGAGGAGAGAGGGCGCATGTGAATCTAAAGCACTACATGCCACTAACAGATGTCTACTGGGTAAGAAACATTTTCCATTTGATGACATGTGTGGCTGTAGATACACATGCGCAGCCTACAATGTATAGCAGTCCATCCACAAAAGCAGTGGCTAGCCTGTGGGAGATGCAGTTCCCTGAAAAAGTGTCCTTAGGATGGCCTGTCCTACACTGCCTTTCTGAAGTGCTAGTACATCTACACAATAATGCTTTGTGAAAGTATATGGTGTAGACTAAGTAGCTGCTTTACAAATTTCAGCTAAAGAAATGTTTCCCATGAACGCCAGAGTGTGGAATGTGCTCTAACAGTTAGTGGCTGCTGTCTTTTTGCTTTAGGCATTTTTTGAGATTGGATTACCCCTGTACGGTACTGTAAAAGCTACAAAAAGCGGATTTGTTCTAAATTCTTTAGTCCTGTCAATGTAATACATGAGTGCACTTTTGACATTCAAAGTGTGGAGTGCTCTTTTTGTCACTGAGTCAAGCTGTGGAAAGAAAACCAGTAACTCAATGGCTTGATTGATGTGGAACTGAGAGACTACTTTTGGTAGGACCTTTGGATTTGTACAGAGGACCAACTTGTATTTGTATATTTGAAAGAAAGGTTCTTCTAAAGTTAATACCGGGAGCTCACTTACACGTCAGTGATGTAATAGCGACTAAAAAAGCCACTAAGAAAGGAACTGAATGAAGTGGCTCAAAAGGAGGGCCCATGAGACTAGTGAGTACCATACTAGGATTCGACTGGGGTAGTCTAAGTGAAATTTCTCTTTTACTTATTTCCACGAAGGCTTGAACAACCTGGATTCTGAACAGAGAAGTATGTTGTCTGTTTTGTAAATATGCAGCTATGTCTGCAAGAAGTAATCGGATCCAAATATAACCAAGTTTGCTTTTTGCAAGTGAAGCAAATAGCAAACAATATCTTGAACAGATGCTTTAATGGAGTCAGTTTTTTTGGACTGGCAGTAGAAAACAAAAAACATTTCCGTTTCGCTCAATCAATCAATCAATCAATCAATCAGTGATTTTTAAAGTGTGGCTAATCACTCATAGGGTCTCAAGGCGCTGTTTGTGGGCATGCTGCTCAAACAAAGAACCATGTCTTGCGGTCCTTCCTGAACTGCTTCAGTGATGCGTTTGGATGAGCTTGAGAGGTAGCATGTTCCATGTCCGGGCTGCGAGGTAGACCCTGCTTCTAGCAGGTAGGTTGCTTCCTCCTCACCTCCACTACTGCCAGCTGCCTTCCTCTTGATTTGCTATCCTTTGTTCTTTTCCCCGTGCATTTTTGCTTTTTTGATTGTCGTAGCTGCTGCGCCCCGCGGCCCCACCTCCCTCCCTCCTCGAGTCCCCTTCCTTCCTCTGTGGTTTCCCGCCTCGGAGCCGGGCTGCCCCACCACCCCCTACCCTTCCATTGGTCAAGCCACGCCCTCCTCCCAGCTGCCACTCCCTCCCACCTCTCCTCTGATGCCGGCTGCAGCGCGGTGAAGGCAGCGACCTCTGACCCTGCTTCTAGCAGGTAGGTCGCTTCCTCCTCACCTCCACTACTGACAGCTGCCTTCCTCTTGATTTGGTATCCTTTGTTCTTTTACCCGTGCATTTTTGCTTTTTTGATCGTCGTAGCCGCTGCACCCCCATGGCCCCGCCCCTTCCCTCCCTCCTCCTCGAGTCGCCTTCCTTCCCCTGTGGTTTCCCGCCTCTCCTCTTATGCCGGCCGCAGCGCAGATGCGCGCCAAAGGGAAGCCCGTCTGCACCAAGACCGCGCCAGACACCCCCCTGGCCAATACGCCCCGCGCCACCAATCACCATTACACTGCCGATGAACTCCACGCCCTCAATCCAGGACACTCCTATATCTGCTTCCAGTCCACACCGACGCGCACCAGAGGACTCTTCTCCTGCAAAGCCTGCAACTTCACCTGCAACCTAACCTCTGAACACCATATCAAAACAACAGACAGCCGCCTAAGATGCATCCTGCTCAACACCCGCTCCGTCCACAAACATGCAATTGAACTCTGGGACCTACTGACCACATACTCGCCCGACATCACATTCCTCACCGAAACCTGGATGAACTCAGCCTTGGAACCAGACATAGCCATAGCTATACCAGAAAACTACAAGATCACCAGAAGAGACTGCAGCAACAAACCAGGAGGAGGAATCGCTATAGTCCACAAAAACACCAGAAGAGTCTCCACCAACTCCGATGACCCCATCAAATCCGCCGAGCACCTCCACTTCAAAATCCACATCAACACCAACAACACACTCAGAGGAACACTGGTCTACAGACCCCAGTTCTGCGACATCGCCGACATCAGCTCCCAAGCCCTCGTCTCAACGGACTACATCCTCCTCGGCGACCTGAACTTCCACCTAGAAAATAACGATACCAACACCACCAACCTAATCGACAACCTTGCCAACCTCGGCCTCAAGCAACTCGCCACTTCACCCACACACTCCGCAGGCCACACACTCAATCCCATCTTCTCAGCCAGCAACCACGTCTCCTTCAGCCACAGCACCGAACTCTGCTGGACAGACCACCAATGCATTCACTTCTCCTACCAGAAACCAGTCACTCACCACCACTGCACAAAACCCCCCCCGACGCAACTGGAGCAAAATATCAATGGATCAACTGATCTCCACCCTCGCCCGGGCCCCACCCCCTGGGACCCCGGACCCAACACAGCCGCCACAAACCTGCATCGCTGGATAGAAGACTGCGCCAACACCCTCGCACCGCTAAAAAAAAAAAAAAAAAACACCCCCCAGAGAATCAAGGCCAGCTGGTTCACCCCAGACCTACAGGAATCCAAACGGCTATGTCGCAGAATGGAAAAAACCTGGCATCTTAACCTTACCAACTCCAACCACATCGCATTCAAGGATGCCCTACGCAAACATCACCAACTGATCCGCTCCACCAAAAGGACCCACTTCAAAAACTGCATTGACACCAACGCTCACAACAGCAAAGAGCTCTTCGGCATCATCAAAAAACTCTCCAACCCCAGGACCTGCTCCAACGAACCTCCGCCATCACAGAAGTTCTGCAACTCACTCGCAACCCACTTCCGTCAAAAGATAGAAGAAATCCACAACAGTTTCAACCCCCAGACCCACCAACTAACTAACTACAAACACCTACGAACCCAACGCTCCAAGCAACACCCACTTCCTCCACACCTGGACCCCCGTCAACATAGAAGACACCGCCAACACCATAGCCTCCATCCACTCCGGATCACCATTGAACAACTGCCCACACCATATCTTCAACAAAGCTAACACCATCATCGCTACCCATCTCTGTAAAACCATCAACAGCTCCTTCGAGTCAGCCACCTTCCCGGAGAGATGGAAGCACGCTGAAATCAACGCCCTGCTGAAGAAACCAAAGGCAGTCCTGGATGACTCCAAGAACTACCAGCCGATCTCTCCCCTTCCCGGCCAAGGTCATCGAAAAAATTGTGAACAGTCAACTATCCCGGTTCTTGGAGGACACGAGGTACTACACACCTCCCAATCTGGATTCCACAAAAACCACAGCACCGAGACCGCACTCATTGCCGCCACAGACGACATCAGGACCATGCTCGACGGAGGAAAAAAAACAGCACTCATCCTCCTGGACCTCTCCGCAGCTTTCGACATGGGTATGTCATCACACTCTCCGCACAAGCCTCCACAACGCTGGAATCCGCAACAAGGCACTGGATTGGATCTCGTCATTTCTCACAGGCAGAACCCAGAGAGTCCGCCTCCCACCGCTCCTGTCAGGCGCCTCTGGAATCACCTATGGCGTCCCCCAAGGATTTTCGCTCAGCCCCACACTCTTCCAACGTTTACATGGCCCCCCTCGCCAACATCGCACGAACCTACCACATCAACATAGTCTCTTACGCATACGACACTCCGCTCATCCTCTACCTCACGAAAGACCCTACAACTGCAAAGAACAATCTCCACAACGGACTTCAAGCCATCGCCAGCTGGATGGAATCAAGCCACCTCAAGTTAAACACAAGACAGAAATACTCATCTTTGGCACCAACCCTTCACCTTGGAACGACTCCTGGTGGCCCACCTCCCTATGATCCGCACCCTCACCCACCATCCATGCACACAACCTGGGCTTCATCTTGGATTCCACACTCAGCATGTTTCAGCAGGTCAATGCCATCTCCGTTTCCTGCTACAACACTCTCCGCTTGCTCCGCAAAATCGTACAGTGGATTCCTGTCAAAACCAGGAAACCTGTCACCCACGCCCTGGTCAGCAGCCTATTGGACTACGGAAACGCCCTATATGCAGGAATAACAAACAAACTCCAAACAAAGCTGCAAAGAATCCAGAACGCGTCCGCCCGCCTCATTCTAGATGTCCCACGCCACAACCACATCTCACCCCACCTCAGAGACCTACACTGGCTACCAGTATCAAAGAGGATCACCTTCAAAGTCCTCATCCATGCACACAAAGCCCTCCACAACACAGGTCCTGCCTACCTCAACGACAGACTGACCTTCCACACCCCCACCCGCAACCTTCGCTCTGCCAGCCTCGCCCTTGCCTACGTCCCCCGCATCCATCGCACCACCGCCGGAGAAAGATCCTTCTCTCACCTAGCCGCCACGACCTGGAACTCCGTACCGCTCCACCTCCGCCAGGAGGTTTGTTGCCGCTATATATCCCAGGGAAAGAACCTCCAGAGTAAGAGGTTGAGGCTTGTTTGTTTTGGGAGGTGTTTGGGTCAGAGGGTGTTGATATTTTATAACTTCCTCTGTTGGGCGATGAAAACACCCTGTATGTTTGGGACTGAAGAGCCCCATGGCCTTTGAGGTGTCTGTTTCTTTTGTTAATTTCTCAAGTGTGGAGTCAACTTGAGGTCCAAAGAGATACTCCTTGTCAAAGGTCATATTAAGAACCACATGTTGATCTTCTGACTAGAAGCTTGAGCATCAAAGCCATGCATGCCTCCTCAATAAGATGCTGGTGTTTATCCCACGTGCAACCATATTGACTGTATCTAATGCACACCAAATTGTATTGTTCGCCCCTCTGAAACAATCAGTTGGTTAAGGTTTCAGTGCTCATCTGGGAGATATCGTAGGAGCTCCTCCATCTAATCCCAGTGAGCCCGGTCGTGGCCTGTGAATTGACAATATGTCAATGATTTGCCACTTGTGCAGGCACTCTTGCCTGCTGCATCAAGCCTCTTGCTCTCCTTTTCTGGTGGAGAAGTCGCGCCAGTAGCCTGGCTGTTGGCCCTCTTTCTGGCAGTGGTAGCCACTATTGAAACTGATGTGACCTAAGACCTAATGAATAGTTGGTCGGAAGGTAAAGGCTTGTATTTCTTGTCCACCCTGGATGTTCTAATCCTAGAGCGGTCGGGCTCTTTAAAGATGTTGTCTGCGTGACGAAGCATCCCTCTGTGGGTGGTAGTGAGGGTATTAAACAAAAAGTCCTGCTTTACTAGGTCTTTCAGGAGCTCCATATTGTGATAATTGGCTGCCCTAGCAATGACCTGTTGGTAGCTAGTATTATTCTCTGGAGGACAGGGCTGTGCAGGATAGAAGTCTGGATCCGTGTTAGCAATAGGATCTGGTTCATAAGAGTCTCAACGGTTTGGGTCTTGATGTGTCTCCCCTAAGTATTCCCCTAAAACAAAGGTGAACCGAGGGGTGAGGCCTCCAGCAGTGGGAGAGGCAGGAGACTGTGGAGGAGAAGTAGGTGGAGGGAAAGCAGAAGGGGTGGGGTGGATCAGGAGGAGGTGGTGGTGGTGGTAAAGGCTTGGTTGAAGAAGCGGTGGTCTTGTCCTTTCAGGTCTTTCAGAGGCGGTGAGGTGTAAAAGACCTACTGGACGTTAACTTCCTCTTAAAAAAATACAACTGCGCTGTTTAGCATCCCATCGGCTCCATAGGAGATGGGGTAGTGGAGTTCTGACTGGAATTCAATTGCTCCGAAGGAGTAGTGGCTTGAGTTATCAGTACCGATGATTTCATTCGGTGGACCTTTTTCAGTACCGAAACTGACTGAGCTGCTTCGGCTCCGGCCGATGAGGTCAGTGCCAAGAGTTTGGTGGTTCACATTCAAACCAAAATGGAGGAGGTCGATACCAAAGACGCAGCAGTCTTTATTATTTTTTGATGCAGAGCCGACAGGTGGGGCACCCGAAATGTCCTTCCGAGACAGACCATGGCCCGTTGGCAGTGCTGGTACAGTGACCTCAGCAAGGGCTTTTTTATGAGTCTTGTGGGGGCAAGAGCGGTACAGGTACTCACCAACGGTACCTCATTGCTCTCCATGTCGGACTGAACATATGAGTCCGTATCCTGAGTGGAGACAGCCTCCTCCTGTTCGGGCTCCTCCTGCTGTGTTCTTTCCCAAAGGTATCCGGGGTATCTTCTGGGGACTTAAGTGCCATCTCCAACCTGCGTGCTCTTCAGTCCCGAAGGGTCTTCTTCGACATGAACTATAGACACTACTTGCAGATCGCCTCTTGGTGGTCCGGTGAGAGGCACAAGTTACACACATGGTGATGGTCAGTGTGGGGCAACTTGGTAGTGGCAGAGGGCAGAAACGGAACGGTGTCCGTTCTATCAGTTCAGCATTTTTTTCTGTGCCAAAAGGAGGTATGCCAGAGGCCGGACGAGGCCTGCCCCAAAGGGAGCACGGTTGGTATTGGACCAGACAAGCTGGAAAGTACAAACACAAGATGGAAAACAAATAAAAATAATACTGTTGAATAAAGGATAGACAGAAAGAAAGTCTTGGACCGGGCCAACCCATCGGCGGAGGGAAAACAATCTAACAAAGGACTCGAAGCCCATGCCCTGTATCGCCAGGAAGGAGAAGCCACTAGATCCTGTGACTCGAAAATGCTTCTAGAAGAAAAACAACAAATTGTAGCACTCTGAACCAAACACTAGATGGTGCAAGTATGCAGAGCATGTGTATCTACAGCCACACAAGCCATCGAACATATTGTTACTGTAAACAAAAAAAAGTATAGCATGGAACTTTTAATAAAAACCATGTACGTGCAAGAGTGACATTAATGGAAAATGTTACTTACCCAGTAGACATCTGTTTGTGACATGTAGTACTGCAGATTCACATACTTTGCATAAGTCCGCTATCTAGTGTTGGGCTCGGAGTGTGACAAGTTGTTTTTCTTCGAAGAAGGTTTTTGAGTCACAAGATCAAGTGACTCCTCCTCTTGGTGATAGTGCGCATGGGCAGTGTACATCTGTTCGTGGCATGAGACGCTGCAGATTCACATGCTTTGCACATCCCGCCATGTAGTGTTGGGCTCGGAGTGTTACAAGTGGTTTTCTCCGAAGAAGTCTTTTCGAGTCACGAGATCGAGGAACTCCTCCCATTTCGGCTCCATTGCGCATGGGCGTCGACTCCATCTTAGATTGTTTTCCCCGCAGAGGGTGAGGTAGGAGTTGTGTACTACAGTAATAGTGCCCATGCAATGGAGTAAACATGTATGTACATAATGTAGTTTAAGGTGATATATTTACAAATTTACAAATGTTCAAGATCAACTTCGAAACGGCTACAGGCTCCCGGGGAGGCGGGTGGGCGCATGTGAATCTGCGTCGTCTCATGCCACAAACAGATGTACACTGGGTAAGTGACATTTTCCGTTCGATGGCATGTGTAGCTGCAGATACACATGCTTTGCATAGACTAGTAAGCAGTGATCTCCCCAAAAGCGGTGGTTCAGCCTGTAGGAGTTGAAGTTGTTTGAAACAAAGTTCGTAGTACTGCCTGGACTACTGTGGCTTGTTGTGCTGTTAACACATCCACGCAATAGTGCTTGGTAAACGTATGAGGCGTAGACCATGTGGCTGCCTTACATATCTCAGTCATTGGAATGTTTCCTAGAAAGGCCATGGTAGCACCCTTCTTTCTAGTTGAGTTTGCCTTTGGTGTAATAGGCAGTTGTCTCTTTGCTTTGAGATAACAGGTTTGAATGCATTTAACTATCCATCTAGCAATGCCTTGTTTGGAAATTGGATTTCCTGAATGAGGTTTCTGGAAAGCAACAAATAATTGTTTTGTTCTCCGAATTTGTTTGGTTCTGTCAATGTAGTATGTTAACGCTCTTTTGATGTCTAACGTATGTAGTGCTCTCTCAGCTACAGAATCTGGTTGTGGGAAGAACACTGGTAGTTCTACTGTTTGATTCAAGTGGAACGGTGATATGACTTTTGGTAAGAATTATGGATTTGTTCGAAGAACTACTTTATGTTTGTGTATTTGAATAAATGGTTCTTGTATGGTAAATGCTTGGATTTCACTTACTCTTCTTAGAGATGTGATGGCAATTAGAAATGCAACTTTCCATGTTAAATATTGCATTTCACATGAGTGCATGGGCTCAAAAGGTGGCCCCATGAGTCGTGTTAAGACAATGTTGAGGTTCCATGAAGGGACTGGTGGTGTTCTTGGTGGTATAATTCTTTTTAGGCCTTCCATAAAGGCTTTAATGACTGGTATCCTAAACAATGAAGTTGAGTGGGTAATTTGCAGGTAAGCTGAAATTGCAGTAAGATGTATCCTAATGGATGAAAAAGCTAGTTTTGACTTTTGCAAATGTAGCAAGTAGCTTACGATGTCTTTAGCAGATGCATGTAAAGGTTGAATGTGATTATTACGGCAATAATAAATTAACCTTTTCCACGTATTTGCATAGCAATGTCTAGTGGTTGGTTTCCTAGCTTGTTTTATGACTTCCATACATTCTTGTGTAAGGTCTAAGTGTCCGAACTCTAAGACCTCAGGAGCCAAATTGCTAGATTCAGCGATGCTGGATTGGGGTGTCTGATCTGTTGATTGTGTTGAGTTAACAGATCTGGTCTGTTTGGTAGTTTGACATGAGGTACTACTGAGAGGTCTAGTAGTGTTGTGTACCAACGTTGTTTTGCCCAAGTTGGTGCTATGAGTATGAGTTTGAGTTTGTTTTGACTCAACTTGTTTACTAGATATGGAAGGAGTGGGAGAGGGGGAAAAGCGTATGCAAATATCCCTGCCCAACTCATCCATAATGCATTGCCCAGAGACTGATCTTGTGGGTACCTGGATGCGAAGCTTTAGCATTTTGCGTTTTCTTTTGTTGCAAATAGGTCTATTTGTGGTGTCCACCAATTTTGGAAGTACGTATGTAGTACTTGGGGGTGAATCTCCCATTCGTGGATTTGTTGGTGATCCCGAGAGAGATTGTCTGCTAATTGATTCTGAATTCCAGGAATAAACTGTGCTAATAGGCGAATGTGGTTGTGTATCGCCCAATGCCATATTTTCTGTGTCAGGAGACACAACTGTGTTGAGTGTGTCCCTCCCTGTTTGTTTAGGTAATACATCGTTGTCATGTTGTCTGTTTTGACAAGAATGTGTTTGTGGCTTATTAATGGTTGAAAAGCTTTTAACGCTAGAAATACTGCCAATAGTTCTAGGTGATTTATGTGAAACAGTTTTTGCTGAGTGTTCCATTGTCCCTGAATGCTGTGTTGATTGAGGTGTGCTCCCCACCCTATCATGGAGGCATCTGTAGTTATTACGAATTGAGGCACTGGGTCTTGAAAAGGCCGCCCTTGGTTTGAATTTATATTGTTCCACCATTGAAGCGAGGTGTATGTTTGGCGGTCTATCAACACTAGATCTAGAAGTTGACCCTGTGCTTGGGACCATTGTGATGCTAGGCACTGTTGTAAGGGCTGCATGTGCAATCTTCCGTTTGGGACAATGGCTATGCATGAGGACATCATGCCTAGGAGTTTCATTACTATTTTGACTTGTATCCTTTGGTTTGGATAAATGACCTGTATTACAAATGCTTGTACTCTTTGTGGACTTGGCGTGGCAATCGCTCTTGCTGTGTCGATTGTTGCCCCTAAGTATTGCTGTGTCTGACACGGCTGAAGGTGTGACTTTCTGTAGTTGATTGAGAAACCTAGTTTTTGTAGGGTTTCTAGGACGTACTTTGTGTGTTGTGAACACCGTTCTAGTGTGTTGGTTTTGATTGACCAATCGTCTAGGTACGGGAACACATGTATTTGCTGCCTTCTGATATGCGCAGCAACTACTGCCAGGCATTTTGTAAAGACTCTTGGCGCAGCAGTTATTCCGAATGGCAACACTTTGAATTGGTAGTGTACCCTTTGGAATACAAATCTTAGGTACTTTCTGTGTGAAGGATGTATTGGTATATGGAAATATGCATCCTTTAGGTCTAGTGTTGTCATGTAGTCTTGTTGTTTGAGCAGTGGGATTACGTCTTGTAATGTCACCATGTGAAAGTGGTCTGATTTGATGTAGGTATTTAATGTTCTTAGATCTAATATAGGTCTTAGTGTTTTGTCCTTTTTGGGTATGAGAAAGTACAGAGAGTAAACTCCTCTTCCTTTCTGTTGGATTGGTACTAATTCTATTGCTCCTTTCTGTAGCAATGCCTGGACCTCTAGTCCTAGAAGATCCATGTGTTGTTTTGACATATTGTGTGTTTTCGGTGGGACGTTTGGAGGGAATTGTAGAAATTCTATGCAATAACCATGCTGGATAATTGCCAGTACCCAAGTGTCTGTTATCTCCTCCCAATGTTTGTAAAAATTGCTTAGTCTCCCCCCCACAGGTGTTGTGTTGGTGATGTGTGACTTGGAAGTCACTGCTTGTTTTGAGGAGTTTTGGGGCTTTGGAACTTCCCTCTATTCTTTTGGAATTGTCCCCCTCTATATTGCCCCCGAAAACTTCCCCGCTGATATTGGCTTTGATAAGTGGGCCTTGCTTGTGAGGTTGTGGCTTCTGTAGGTTGACCTCGAACCCCCCCTCCCCCCTAAATTGTGTCTTGCGAAATGTGCCTCTCCTCTGTGGGGAGTAGAGTGGGCCTATGGCTTTTGCTGTATCAGTGTCTTTTTTAAGTTTCTCAATAGCAGTGTCCACCTCCGGCCCAAACAACTGCTGTTCATTAAAAGGCATATTCAGCACGGCTTGTTGTATTTCCGGCTTGAATCCTGACGTACGCAACCATGCGCGTCTCCTTATTGTTACTTCAGTATTTACTGTCCTTGCAGCTGTATCTGCTGCATCCATTGCTGACCGTATCTGATTATTTGAGATACTTTGTCCTTCCTCCACCACTTGTTGTGCCCTTTTCTGGAACTCTTTGGGTAAGTGTTCAATGAAATGCTGCATTTCGTCCCAATGAGCTCTATCGTATCTTGCCAGAAGTGCTTGTGAGTTGGCAATGCGCCATTGGTTTGATGCTTGTGCTGCAACCCTTTTCCCCGCAGCGTCAAATTTGCGACTCTCCTTGTCTGGAGGTGGAGCCTCTCCCGAGGTGTGAGAGTTTGCTCTCTTGCGAGCTGCCCCAACAACCACAGAGTCTGGTGTTAATTGCTGCGTAATATAAACAGGGTCTGTTGGAGGTGGCTTGTACTTTTTCTCCACCCTTGGAGTTATGGCCCTGCCTTTCACAGGATCCTGAAATACTTGTTTGGAGTGTTTTAGCATTCCAGGGAGCATAGATAAGCTTTGGTATTGGCTATGAGTGGATGATAGTGTATTAAACAAAAAGTCATCCTCAATCGGTTCTGCATGCAAGGTGACGTTATGAAAAGCAGCTGCCCTTGAGACCACCTGCGTGTAGGATGTATTGTCTTCAGGTGGTGACAGTCTCGCAGGGTAACAGTCTGGGCTGTTATCTGATACCGGAGCATCATAAAGGTCCCATGCGTAGGGATCATCTTGACTCATTGCAGTATGAGTCGGGGATTGCATCAGTGGTGGAGTGGCTACCGGTGATGTGTGCATTGATGGTGGTGGAGATGGTGGCAGAGTTGTTTGTCTTGCCACCTTTGCCTGTGGCTGCTTGTCCTTTTCTTGAAAGGCAATTCTTCTTTTCATTTTAATTGGGGGAAGAGTGCTCATCTTCCCTGTGTCCTTTTGAATGTGGAGCCTCCTTTGAGTGTAGTCTGGCTCCATTGATTCAAGTTCTTGTCCGAACTTATGTCCTTGCATTTGGGAGGACAACCCCTGTTCCTCTGTGTAGGAACCTGTTTTCAGTTCCGAGGCTGGATGTTTCGGAATGGAAACCTTTTCGGTTGCCTTTTTGGGCTCCGACGAAACCTTCTTTATTTTCGGCGTCGTGGTGTCTCGGTGCCGACCCCTTTTGGTGCCACTGTCTCGGTGCCGAGCTTGCTTGGAGCCGCTGTCTCGGCCCCGAGATTGCTGTGTGCCGGTATCTCGACCGGAGTCGGATGACTTCGACACAAGCGTGCCCTTTTTCGGTGCCGATGATCGGTCACCTATTTTTCGGGTTAAGCCATGGCCTGTTGGCGGTGGCGTCCCCTGGGCTTTTGTGGTCTTCTCGTGAGTTTTATGTTTCGACGTCTTACTCACGGTTTTCGGCGTTTCTTCGGGATCAAGCTCGTCTGAGTCCGACTCCTGAATGGAGAAGGTTTCTTCTTCCTCCTCGAAACGCCCTTGTCCTGTCGGTGCCAACGCCATCTGCAGTCTTCTCGCTCTTCGGTCTCTCAATATCTTCCTCGACCGAAACGCTCGACAGGCTTCACAAGTATCTTCCTTGTGCTCTGGAGACAAACACAAGTTACAGACCAGATGCTGATCTGTATACGGATACTTGTTGTGACATTTTGGGCAGAAGCGGAATGGGGTCCGTTCCATCAGCCTTGAAGAGACACGTGGCCGGGCCGACCAGGCCCCGACGGGGGATCGAAAAAACCACGAAGGGCCACCGGAGCTCTTCAAAAGTCGGTGTCGATCTATTGTAACTAACCCGATAGCGAACGCAAATAATACCGATGATTTTTCCGAGATTCTAACTAACTTTCCGACCCGAAACACGGAGCGAAAAGGAACACGTCCGAACCCGATTGCAGAAAAAAAACAATCTAAGATGGAGTCGACGCCCATGCGCAATGGAGCCGAAATGGGTGGAGTCCCTCGATCTCGTGACTCGAAAAGACTTCTTCGAAGAAAACAACTTGTAACACTCCGAGCCCAACACTAGATGGCGGGATGTGCAAAGCATGTGTATCTGCAGCTACACATGCCATCGAATATATATATATATATATATATATATATATATATATATATATATATATATATATATATAGTGAGAAAAGAAAATGTCATGCAATGCATATTTACAGAACCGGGGAGGAGGGAGGACGCATGTGAATCTGCAGCACTACATGCCACAAACAGATGTCCACTGGGTAAGTAACATTTTCCATTCAATGGCATTTGTAGCTGCAGATAAACATGCTTTGCATAGACTGTAAATCGGCCCCTCCCAAATAAGGGGTGGCTAGCCTGTATGAGTTGGAGTAGTTTGAAATAGTGTTTTAAGCACTGCTTGTCCAACAGTTGCTTGTTGGTGAGATAAGACATCCACACAGTAATGTTTAGTAAATGTGTGTGGTGTGGACCATGTTGCTGCTTAACATATATCTGCCATTGGTATATTTCCTAAGAATGCCATTGAAGCGCCTTTCTTTCTAGCAGAATGAGCTTTAGGAGTTACTAATATTGGTCTTTTAGCTTTTAGATATCAAGTTTGAATACGTTTTACTATCCATCTGGCTTGTCCTTGTTTCGAAATAGGATTACCCTTGTGAGGTTGTTGAAAAGCCACAAAGAGTTGTTTAGACTTTCAGAAATGTTTTTTTCTATCTATATAAAATACATGAGAGCCCTTTTAACATCAAGGGTATGAAGAGCTCTTTCAGCAACTGAATCTGCCTGTGGAAAGAAGACTGGTATTTCCACTGACTGATTGATGTGAAATGGGAAAACTACTATTGGTAAGAATTTTGTGAATTTGAAAGAAAGGTTCTAAAGTGAATGCTTGAATTTTACTAACTTTTCTTAAGGAAGTAATTACTACTAAGAAAGGAACCTCACATGACAAAAACTGGAGAGTGCAGGAATGCATGTGTTCGAATGGTGGACCCATGAGTCGTGTGAGCACAATATTGAGATTCCATGAAGGCACTGGAGGTGTTCTTGGTGGTATGATACGTTTTAGCCCTTCCATGAAGGCTTTGATAACAGGGACACTAAATAGAGACGTGTGTGGTATATTTTGCAAATATGCTGAAATAGCAGCGAGATGTATTTCGATGGATGAAAAAAGCCAAATTTGCCTTTTGCAGATGAAGTAAGTAACCTACAATGTCTTGTAGCGATGCGGAAAGAGGGGCAATTTGTTTGGATTGACAGTAAAACACAAACCTTTTCCATTTGTTTGCATAGCACTGCCTGGTAGTGGGTTTTCTTGCTTGTTTAATTACTTCCATACATTTTGTTAGAAGATGTAGCTATCCACACTCTAAGACTTCAGGAGCCAAATCGCTAGATTGAGTATTGCTGGATTTGGATGCCTGATCAGTTGTTTGTTTTGTGTTAACAGATCTGGTCTGTTGGGCAGTTTGATGTGTGGTACTACTGACATGTCTAACTATGTTGTGTACCATGGTTGACGTGCCCACATTGGTGCTATAAGTATGAGTTTGTTTTGACGCAGTTTGTTGACCAGAAATGGAATGAGCGGGAGAGGGGGAAAGTGTAAGCGAATATACTTGATCATTTGATCCATAGAGCACTGCCCTTGGATAGAGGGTGTGGGAACCTGGATGCGAAGTATTGGCATTTTGCGTTTTCGCTGGTGGCGAATAGGTCTATGTCTGGTGTTCCCCAGTGATGAAAGTATGTTTGAAGTACTTGGGGTGAATTTCCCACTTGTGTGTTTGTTGATGATCTCAGCTGAGAACATCTGCTAATTGACTGTGTATCCCTGGAATGTATTGTGCTACAGGGTGAATGTTGTTGTGTATTGCCCAATGCCAAATCTTTTGTGCTAGAAGGGACAGTGTGATGAGTGGGTCCCTCCTTGTTTGTTTAGGTAGTACATTGTAGTCATGTTGTCTGTTTTGATGAGAATGTGTTTGTGAACAAAATGAGGTTGAAAGGCTTTGAGTGCTAGGAATACGGCTAGCCATTCTAAGTGATTTATGTGAAGTTGTTTGTGTTTGTTGTTCCATTGTCCATGAATGTTGTGATTGTTGAGGTGTGCTCCCCATCCAATCATTGATGCATCTGTTGTAAGTGTGGCTTGAGGCACAGGGTCTTGAAATGGCCGCCCTTTGTTTAAATTTGTGGAATTCCACTACTGAAGCGAGATGTGTGATGGCGGTCTATCAACACTAGATCTTGAAGTTGACCATGTGCCTGTGACCATTGTTTTGCAAGGCACTGTTGTAAGGGCCACATGTTTAGTCTTGCATTTGGGACAATGTCAATGCATGATGCCATCATGCCCAACAGTTTCCTGACAAACTTGACTGTGTACTGTCAGTTTGACTGAATTTGTGGTAATATATTGTGGAATGATTCTATCCTTTGTGGACTTGGGCTTGCAAGTGCTGTTTGCGTATTTAGTGTGGCTCTTAAATACTGTTGAAATTGCGCTAGTTGTAAGTGAGACTTTTCGCAGTTTATTGAGATCCCTAGAGTGTGTAGAGTTTGTTTTACATTATGTGTATGGTGTTGACACTGTGTCTGGCTGTTGGATTTTATTAGCCAGTCATCTAGATATGGGAAGACATGGATGTGTTGCCTTCTTAGGCAGGCTGCGACTACGGCAAGGCATTTTGTAAATACTCTGGGAGCTGTTGTTATCCCGAAAGGTAACACTTAGAACTGGTTTTCTTTGTACTACAAACCTGAGATATTTCCTGTGCGCTGGATGGATGGGTATGTGAAAAGAAGCATCTTCGAGGTCTAATGTTGTCATAAAATCTTGTTGTTTTAACAGTGGGACTACATCTTGTAGTGTTACCATGTGAAAGTGTTCTGATAGGATGTAAAGATTGAGGGTTCTGAGATCCAGTATTGGTCTGAATGTTCCGTCTTTTTGGGGAATAAGGAAGTACAGGGAGTAAAGCTAGGGACTGTACCTCCGTTTGCAACATGGAAATGTGTTGGGAGGAGAGCTTGTGTGGTTTTGGAGGTATATCTGGAGGAATTTGTGAGAATTCTATGCATTAACCATTTTGGATAATGGATAATACCCAATTGTCTGTTGTAATGGGTAACCAGTGTTTGTGGAACTTCTGCAGTCTTCCTCCCACAGGGGAAGTGTGGTGAGGGAAGATATGTAGCAAGACACTGTTTTGTATGTGAGGTTTTCTTTGATGGCTTGTATTTTCCCCTACCTCTGGGGAATTGGCCTCTGTAAGCTACTCTAAACCCACCTCGTTGGTACTGAGGCTGGTAAGACGGTTTTGATTATGAGGTGGACGCCTCAGATGTTTGGGTTCTAAAACCACCCCTGTATTGATGCTTTCGAAATGAACCTCTGTACTGTGTAGAATAAAGAGCACCCGTGGCTTTAGCAGTTTCAGTCTTTTTTCATTTTTTTAATGGCTGTATCAACCTGAGGGCCAAAAAGCTGTTTTTCATTAAATGGCATGTTAAGGCCAGCCTGCTGGATTTCTGGTTTAAAACCAGACGACCGAAGCCATGTGTGTCTCCGAACGGTGACTGCAGTATTGATTGTTCTTGCTGCTGTGTCTGCTGAGTCTAGAGCTGACCTAATTTGGTTATTTGTAATAGCCTGCCCTTCCACTGCTATTTGCTGGGCTCTTTTTTGTTGATCTTTTGGGAGACGTTGGATGAGCTCTTTCATCTCGTCCCAGTGGGCCCTATCGTACCTAGCCAGTAGTGCTTGGGAGTTGGCTATTCTCCATTGTTAAGCTGCTTGCGATGCCACTCTTTTACCAGCAGCACTGAATTTTCTGCTTCCTTTGTCTGGTGGCGGTGAATCACCAGACGACTGGGAGTTAGCCTTTTTCCTTGCCGCACTGACAACTACGGAATCAGGAGGTAGCTGCTGGGTAATGAATGCTGGATCAGAAGGAGGCAGCTTATATTTCTTTTCTACTCTAGGAGTGATGACTCTTGCCTTAACTGGTTCTTGAAAAATTTGATGTGCAAGTTTTAACATGCCTGGAAGCATGGGAAGGGACTGGTACGTAGTGTGAGTGGAAGATAATGTATTAAAGAGAAAATCATCCTCAAGAGGTTCTGTGTGCATGGCTACGTTATGGTATGACGCTGCCCTAGCTAGAACCGGAGTGTATGAAATGCTATCTTCTGGGGGTGATGGTTTTGAAGGATAGCAGTCTGGACTGGGATCACCGTAGAGGTCCCATGGGTCGACATTATCTTGGTGTGAATCTGCAGAGTGTACTGGAGACTGTGCAGTAGGGGTAGTAGGTGGAGAGACAGTCAGGTGAGGAGAATGAGGAGGAGACTGATGAGGTGAGAATTGAGGCGGCGGAGTTTTTGTTTGGGTACTTTAGCTGGTGGCTGATTAGTGTCCAATTGTCCTTGAAAGGCTAGCTTCCTCTTTGTTTTTAGAGGAGGTGCAGTTAGGATCTTGCCAATGTTTTTATGAATATGAATTCTGGCCTGCCTTTCGTCAAATTCCTCCATTTGCATGAGTTCCTCTGAAAATCTATGTCTTTAAGTTGTTTCGAAAGTCCATGCTCCTCTGTGTATATGGGTCTTTTCGGCTCCAAAGCCGGTTTCCTCAGGATCGAAAGGCCTGGAGTAGATGTTGGCATCGGCTCCGACAGGGATTTGAGGCTTCTACTCGATGGGTCGGTGTTTGCCTATTTCGGAGCCTGTGCTGCAGCTCGAGTCCGAAGGCTTCGGTGGTGTGGCCTTCCTCGGTGCCGAAGTTCTTGCTTGGTCACCGGAAGTCTTTTTGCGGGTGGAGCCATGGCCTTCCGGCAGTGGCGTTCCCGAGGCCTTGTGCTTGGGCTTGGATTGGACAGGGGCAGGCGTACTCATGTGCTGTCCTGCTGTGACTGCTCTGTCCTCCTCGGACTCGTGCTCCGAGTTGGAGCCCGAACTGAGACTGCGGTGTGCATAATCTCCACTTCTTCCACGTCTAAACGGTCGGTGCTTCTCGACGCCATTTCCAACCTTCAAGCTCTTCTGTCGCGTAGTCTTCTTCAAGCGGAAGGATCTGCAGGCCTCACAAGTATCCTCTCTATAGTCTGGAGATACACAAAGGTTACAGACAAGATGTTGGTCCGTATATGGGAACTTGGCGTGGCACTGAGGGCAGAAGCGAAATGGGGTCCGGTCCACGAGGCTTCGGTCAGCCCGACCAGGCCAGAGTTGGGCGCGGGTGCCCTGAAGGGCGAGTAAAGGAGTTGGATCCGCCGATACTGAAGTGTCGATGATAGATGGTACGTGATCGAAACAATACGGACTAATTAGAGAGTTTGTAATACTTTTCCGTCTCGAACTACCGGAGGGAAAAGAAACATGTCCGAACCTGATGACTGAAAGAAAACAATCGAAGATGGATTCGATGCCCACGCGCAATGGAGCCGAAGAGGAGGAGTCACTCGATCCCATGACTCGAAAAAACTTCTTCGAAGAAAAACAACTTGTAACACTTCGAGCCCAACACTAGCTGGCAGGACCTATGCATAGCATGTGTATTTGCAGCTACACATGCCATCGAACATACATATACATATATATATATATATATATATATATGGAAAATGTCACTTACCCAGTGTACATCTGTTCGTGGCATGAGTCGCTGCAGATTCACATGCTGTGCACAGTCCGCCGTCTGGTGCGGGGCTCGGAGTGTTACAAGTTGTTTTTCTTCGAAGAAGTATTTTCGAGTCACGAGACCGAGGGACTCCTCTCATTTCGATTCCATTGCGCATGGGCGTCGACTCCATCTTAGATTGTTTTCCCCGCAGAGGGTGAGGTAGGAGTTGTGTATATTAGTAATAGTGCCCATGCAATGGAATGAATACGTATGTACATAATAAAGGTTAAAGTAATATATTTACAAATGTACAAATGTTCAAAACTACTTCTAAACGGCTACAGGCTCCCGGGGAGGCGGGTGGGCGCATGTGAATCTGCAGCGACTCATGCCACGAACAGATGTACACTGGGTAAGTGACATTTTCCGTTCGATGGCATGTGTAGCTGCAGATACACATGCTGTGCATAGAATAGTAAGCAGTTATCTCCCCAAAAGCAGTGGTTCAGCCTGTAGGAGTTGAAGTAGTTTGAAATAATGTTCTTAGTACAGCCTGACCTACTGTGGCTTGTTGTGCAGTTAAAACATCTACACAGTAGTGCTTGGTAAATGTATGAGGCGTAGACCATGTTGCTGCCTTACATATTTCGTTCATTGGAATATTTCCTAGAAAGGCCATGGTAGCCCCTTTCTTTCTGGTTGAGTGTGCCTTTGGTGTAATAGGCAGCTCTCTCTTTGCTTTAAGATAGCAGATTTGAATACACTTAACTATCCACCTAGCAATGCCTTGTTTTGAAATTGGATTTCCTGTATGAGGTTTTTGAAAGGCAATAAATAGTTGTTTTGTTTTTCTAATTAGTTTCGTTCTGTCAATGTAGTACATTAGTGCTCTTTTGATGTCTAATGTATGTATTGCTCTTTCAGCTACAGAATCTGGTTGTGGGAAGAACACTGGTAATTCTACAGTTTGATTTAAGTGGAACGGTGAGATAACCTTTGGTAAAAATTTAGGATTTGTTCTTAGAACTACTTTATTTTTATGTATGTGAATAAATGGTTCTTGTATGGTAAATGCCTGAATTTCGCTCACTCTTCTTAGAGATGTGATGGCAATCAAAAATGCAACTTTCCACGTTAAGTATTGCATTTCACAAGAATGCATGGGCTCGAAAGGTGGACCCATGAGTCTTGTTAAGACAATGTTGAGGTTCCATGAAGAAACAGGTGGTGTTCTTGGTGGTATGATTCTTTTTAAGCCTTCCATAAACGCTTTAATGACTGGTTTTTTAAATAGTGAAGTTGAATGAGTAATTTGTAGGTAAGCTGATATTGCGGTGAGATGTATCTTTATGGAAGAGAAAGCTAGATTTGATTTTTGCAAATGTAGTAAATATCCTACTATATCTTTTGGAGATGCGTGTAGTGGCTGAATTTGATTATTCTGGCAGTAATACACAAATCTTTTCCACTTGTTTGCGTAGCAGTGTCTAGTGGTAGGTTTACTAGCTTGTTTTATGACCTCCATACATTCTTGTGTGAGGTGCAAGTGTCTGAATTCTAGGATTTCAGGAGCCAAATTGCTAGATTCAAAGATGCTGGATTTGGATGTCTGATCTGTTGTTTGTGTTGTGTTAACAGATCTGGTTTGTTGGGTAGTTAGACATGAGGTACTACTGACAGGTCTAGTAGTGTCATGTACCAAGGTTGCCTTGCCCACGTTGGTGCTATTAGTATGAGTTTGAGTTTGTTTTGACTCAACCTGTTTACTACATATGGAAGGAGAGGGAGAGGGGGGGGAAAGCGTATGCAAAGATCCCTGACCAGTTCATCTATAGAGCATTGCCTTGGGATTGATCTTGTGGGTACCTGGATGCGAAGTTTTGGCACTTTGAGTTTTCCTTTGTTGCAAATAGATCTATTTGAGGTGTCCCCCAAATTTGAAAGTAATTGTTTAGTATTTGGGGGTGAATTTCCCATTCGTGGGTTTGTTGGTGATCTCGAGAGAGATTGTCTGCCAACTGGTTCTGAATCCCTGGAATAAATTGTGCTATTAGGCGAATGTGGTTGTGAATCGCCCAATGCTATATTTTCTGTGTTAGGAGGCACAACTGCGTCGAGTGTGTCCCTCCTTGTTTGTTTAGATAATACATTGTTGTCATGTTGTCTGTTTTGACAAGAATGTATTTTTGGGTTATTATGGGTTGAAATGCTTTCAGCGCTAGAAATACTGCTAACATTTCCAAGTGATTTATGTGAAACTGTCTCTGATGTATGTCCCATTGTCCTTGGATGCTGTGTTGATTGAGGTGTGCTCCCCACCCTGTCATGGAAGCATCTGTTGTTATGACGTATTGTGGCACTGGGTCTTGGAAAGGCCGCCCTCGGTTTAAATTTGTACTGTTCCACCATAGTAGCGAGATGTATGTTTGGCGGTCTATCAACACCAGATCTAGAAGTTGACCCTGTGCTGGTGACCATTGTGATGCTAGGCACTGTTGTAAGGGCCGCATGTGCAATCTTGCGTTTGGGACAATGGCTATGCATGAAGACATCATGCCTAGTAGTTTCATTACCATTCTGACTTGTATCTTTTGTGTTGGATACATGGCCTTTATTACTTTGTGAAATGTTTGAACCCGTTGTGGACTTGGAGTGGCAATCCCTTTTGCTGTGTTGATTGTTGCTCCTAAGTATTGCTGCGTTTGACACGGCAAAAGGTGTGACTTCGCGTAGTTGATGGAGAAACCTAGCCTGTGAAGGGTTTGTATGACATATTTTGTGTGCTGTGAACACTGTTTTAGCGTGTTGGTTTTGATTAACCAGTCGTCTAAGTACAGGAACACATGTATTTGCTGCCTTCTGATATGTGCAGCTACTACTGCCAGGCATTTTGTAAAAACTCTTGGCGCAGTTGTTATTCCGAATGGCAACACTTTGAATTGGTAATGTATTCCTTGGAATACGAACCTTAGGTATTTCCTGTGTGAAGGATGTATTGGTATATGGAAATACGCATCTTTTAGATCTAATGTTGTCATGTAGTCTTGCTGTTTGAGCAGTGGGATTACGTCTTGTAACGTGACCATGTGAAAGTGGTCTGATTTTATGTAGGTATTTAGTGTTCTGAGATCTAGTATTGGTCTCAGAGTTAAGCCCTTTTTGGGTATTAGAAAGTACAGTGAGTAAACTCCTGTGTTTTTTTTGTTGAATTGGTACTAATTCTATTGCGTCCTTTTGTAGCAATGCTTGAACTTCTAGTCCTAGAAGATCTATATGTTGTTTTGACATATTGTGTGTTTTCGGTGGGACGTTTGGAGGGAATTGGCGAATTTCTATGCAATAACCATGCTGGATAATTGCTAAGACCCAAGTGTCTGTTGTTATTTCCTCCCAAAGTTTGTAAAATTGGCTTAGTCTTCCTCCCACAGGTGTTATGTGAGGGGGGTGTGTGACTTGTGAGTCACTGCTTATTTTGAGGGGTTTTGGAGCCTTGGAATTTTCCTCGAGTTTTTGGGAATTGGCCCCCTCTAAATTGCCCTCGAAAACCTCCCCTCTGATATTGACCCTGGTAGGTAGGCCTTGTTTGTGAGGTTGTGGTTTCTGTGGGTTGACCTCGAAACCCTCCCCTTAAAGGTGTTTTCCGAAATGTGCCTCTGCTCTGCGGGGAGTAGAGTGCGCCCATGGCTTTGGCTGTATCGGTGTCCTTCTTGAGTTTTTCGATGGCAGTGTCTACCTCCGGCCCAAACAATTGCTGTTCATTAAACGGCATATTGAGCACAGCCTGCTGGATTTCCGGTTTGAACCCAGAAGTGCGCAGCCATGCGTGCCTTTGTATTGTGACTGCAGTGTTTATTGTCCTTGCAGCTGTATCTGCTGCATCCATGGAAGACCGTATCTGATTATTTGAGATACTTTGTCCCTCTTCCACCACCTGTTGCGCTCTTTTTTGGAACTCCTTGGGTAAGTGTTCGATGAAATGTTCCATTTCATCCCAATGAGCCCTGTCGTATCTTGCCAAAAGTGCTTGCGAATTGGCAATACGCCACTGATTTGCTGCTTGTGCTGCAACCCTTTTTCCCGCAGCATCAAATTTGCGGCTCTCCTTGTCTGGAGGTGGTGCGTCGCCTGAGGTATGAGAGTTGGCTCTCTTATGAGCTGCCCCCACAACTACTGAGTCTGGTGTTAGTTGTGTTGTAATATATATTGGATCCGTGGGCGGTGGCTTATATTTTTTCTCCACCCTTGGAGTTATGGCTCTGCCTTTAACTGGATCCTGAAATATTTGCTTTGAATGTCTTAGCATTCCTGGGAGCATGGGAGGGCTTTGATACTGGCTATGTGTGGAGGATAGGGTGTTAAAGAGAAAGTCATCCTCAATTGGTTCCGAATGTAAGGAGACATTGTGAAACTCGGCTGCCCTTGCGACCACCTGTGTATAGGATGTACTGTCCTCAGGTGGTGACGGTCTTGTAGGATAAGAGTCTGGGCTATTGTCAGACACTGGAGCATCGTAGAGGTCCCATGCATCGGGATCATTGTCGCTGGTGATGCATGTGTTGATGGTGGTGGAGAAGGTGGTGGGGTTGTTTTCTTTGCCACCTTTGCCTGTGGTTGCTTGTCCCCTTGTTGAAAGGCAAGTTTCCTTTTTAATCTTGATTGGGGGAAGAGTGGTTATCTTCCCTGTGTCTTCATGAATATGAAGCCTTCTCTGCGTGTAGTCAGGCTCTACAGCTTGAAGCTCCTCTCCAAATCTATGTAATTGGGTGGTTAGCCCTTGTTCCTCTTTAGAGGAACTAGTTTTCGGCTCCGAGGCTGGATGTTTCGGGACCGAAACCTTTTTGGAAGTCTTTTTCGGCTCCGAAGAAATTTTCTTTGGTTTCGGCGCGGTGTCTCGGTGCCGAATCTCTTCGGTGCCGCTGTCTCTGTGCCGAAGTTTCTCGGAGCCGCTGTCTCGGCTCCGAGGTTGCTGTGTGGCGGTATTACGACCGGAGTCGGATGACTTCGACAACAGCATGCCCTTTTTTGGTGCCTTGGGTCAGTCACCTAGTTTTTGGGTTAAGCCATGGCCTGTTGGCAGTGGCGTCCCCTGGGCTTTTGTGGACTTTTCGTGAGTCCTTATTTTCGACGTCTTACTCGCGGTTGTCGTTTCTTCGGCGTCGAGTTCTTCTGAATCCGACTCGTGGATGGAGAAAGCTTCTTCTTCCTCCTCGAACCGTTGTTGACCTGTCGGCGTGGATGCCATTTGTAGTCTCCTGGCTCTTCGGTCTCTCAGCGTCTTCCTCGACCGAAACGCTCGACAGGCTTCACAGGTATCCTCCTTGTGCTTGGGGGACAAGCACAAGTTACAGACCAGATGCTGATCCGTATACGGATATTTGTTATGGCATTTTGGACAGAAGCGGAACGGGGTCCGTTCCATCAGTCTTGAAGTCGCACGTGGTCAGGCCGACCAGGCCCCGACGGGGGATCGAAATTACCCCGAAGGGCCACCGGAGCTCTTCAAAATTCGATGTCGATTTGTTCTAACTAACCCGATACCGAACGCAATACAGACGTTTTTTTTCGAGATTCTAACTAACTTTCCGACCCGAAACACGGAGCGAAAAGGAACACGTCCGAACCCGATGGCGGAAAAAAAACAATCTAAGATGGAGTCGACGCCCATGCACAATGGAATCGAAATGGGAGGAGTCCCTCGGTCTCGTGACTCGAAAAGACTTCTTCGAAGAAAAACAACTTGTAACACTCCGAGCCCAACACCAGACGGCGGACTGTGCACAGCATGTGTATCTGCAGCTACACATGCCATTGAACATATATATATATATGTTGATATAGATATATAAAAATAAATAAGACAGGTGGTATACGAACATCATAAAGTACCTGTTAGAAGCTCACAGCTACAAATGATGAATTTCTAACTAGATCCCCAAATATTCCCATCTTCATGCCTCTGTTTCACCCTATAAAGCCAAAGCTCATCCACCATCTACACTCTTGCACCCCAACATTCTTCATATTCAAGAGAATAACCATATGTTCATTTTCTAAAAGGATCCTTTTCCCTTGGACTTGTATCCCCTGCACCCGCAGCCCCCGATCATTGGCGAAATCAATCAGACGGTTCAGCAAAATCCAGCGGGTGCCTCTCCTCCTTGTCTGGCGTTTGTTTTTCCACAACAGACTCCCTGGACCCAGCCTGCAGCATCTTTGTGACCCCCCCAGGGTTTCCCCATTGAAAAGCACTGCGTGTTCGACACTGTGTTTGCACCCTGCACCAGGCTGCCCCATTGCAGCTGAGGGTGTGTTTGGTGCTGACCTGTGGCCCTTCAGTGCTTATCTAAAGCCCCTAGGTCTGTACCCTGAAGTTGGGGGTACTTACCTGCAAATTGTCTTCTTCTGCGTGCCCCCAGTCCTCATAGGATTCCATTGAAAACCAAACACCAAATCTGAGCTCTGCTCCTGGCCGACCCTGTGTTGCTGGTGGTGCACTTTTGGGGTCAACTCAAATTTTGCCCTGTGGACATACTAACCCCTAAAAACTGGGATTGTAAGTTGGAGTACCTACCTGTTAACTGTTCTTACACTTTTCCTCCCCGTGGACTACATTGGTTCCTATGACAAAGTGCAATGTGTCAACTCTTGAAATTGAAAAGTGTTACTTACTTGTAAACTGTTTTATCCGCAAAACCTAAACAAAGTATATTTGATACATATACTAACAAGTGTACTTACCTGCAACAAAGATCTTTTGGTTCTACAAATAAAGTAACAAAATATATTCTTCTATATAAAAAGGTGGCCACAAATTAGTCATTGAGTGTGTGCCTCATTTATTGCCTGTGTGTGTACAACAAACGCTTTGCACTACCCTCTGATAAGCCTCACTGCTCTCCTACCACAAGAGAGCATTAGTATTATCTATGTTAGCCTCTGTTAAGCCTTTGGGTATCCACTGGTCTCTGTATACATCATCCCTCATTTTGGTATAGTATATACAGAGCCAGCTTCCTACATTGGCGGTGGGGTCTACGACTTTGCATTTGCTGCACTACTCAGCCAACATCTGATCACACAACTAAGTTCAAAAATTGCCCCTAGATTCAATTGATTTTTTAAATTACATTTTTTCTATATTTTTAACTAGTCCTACTAGGGCCTTGGTTACGTCCCCTCTGGCATGTCATTTTAAGATGTAAAAGTTACCATAGTTATGGGTAAGTAGCTAGAAGCTAGGTTTTTAGTTCCTAAAAGAAATCCCCAACCTTAGTAACAAAAAGAGCAGCTCAGAGGACATGGTTGTGGAATTCCACCTCACTCCTTTCCTCCAGCTTGGGATGGGAGAGCTTAAGTCCCTCTGCAGACTCAAACAGATTACAACGGGTTGCAACAATACCAAGAGTAAGCTCCAGGAGCTCTTGGCAGTATGCAAAGGAACACCCTACTGAGGAGGAAAATATACCCTCAGATGGGGAAGAAGCTAGGGATCAGGAGGATGACTTGCCCCCCCCCCCCCCATAAGCTTACAAGGGAGGACAGATCCTCAGTGCCCCTGACTCCACGGATAGTACTCATAGGATCCGAGTCTCTCACATGGGAGTCTAGTTCCTTTGGGAACACATAGGGCAGCCTCAGTGAAAAGGACATCCTTTTAGCAAGGATGGCCAAAAGATTAGCTTTGGAGAGACAGCTCCTGGCTATAGAAGGAGAGAGATCAGAAATGGGCCTAGCACCCATTAATAGTGGAAGCTACTTAATACCTAGGGACAGAGAACATTGATACCCTAAAATCCCGAAAGGGACTGTCTCCAAATAGGAGGATGGTGATGCCATCACTAAGTGGTTCACAGCCTTGGAGAGGGCCTGTGGAACTAGAAGATTGGAAAAGTTTCACTGGGGAGCTCTACTTTGGGAACTGTTCACTGATAAGTGTAGATATGGGGGCTTTGGACTAACCACTGATGAGTATAGAATTAGGTTTGGGGGACTCACAAAACCTCGAGCCAGTCCTGGGTTGATTTTGAAGACTACGCAGTGAAAACACTAGATGGTTGGATAACTGGAAGTGAAGTACATGAATTTGATGGGCTTTTTAACTTGTTTAAGAAATTACAATTTGTAAGTAACTGCTTCAATGGAAAGTTGCATCAATATCTGGTAGACCTATGTCCAATTTCTCCCCCAGATTCCACTGTGGATGACCAAAAGAAAGGGGTTACAAAGCCTCCCCCAAGGGAAGGGTGGTGAGACACCAAAGGATAAAAGTAAAGAGTCTTCTAAAGGCCCTCAAAAACCTGAACAGGAGGGTGGGCCCAAACCTCTTCACAAGGGTACAAAAGGTAAAAACGTTGATCCCAAAAAGGGCTGATATTTTAACTGTAGGCAGAAATGATGCCAAGCTGGAGAACTGGCCTGTCTCAAAGAGAATCCCTCTAATACTGCAGCAGTTAGCTCTGTTCTAGCCAGTCTCCAGGTGGGATCAAAACTGTGCCCAGAGCGGATCAGAGTTCACACTGAAGCTACTTTATTTTCTGAGGGTGGAGTAGATGTTGCCACTCTTGCGGTCTGGCCCCCTAATATGAATAAATACAGACAGCATCCCTTTATTAATGGGACTAAAGTAGAAGCCCTGAGATATACAGGTGCTAGTGTCACCATGGTGACAGAAAAACTGGTTTACCCAGGACAGTAACTGTAGCTGATAAGCCATCCCATGGATATGGTGACCATAGAATGAGATGGGGTTACTGTCCTGAAACAGATAGTGGTCTCTTCTGCAAACCCAGTTGAATGTCTGCTAGGTAATGACCTGGAGTCCCCACCTGGAGACACCCCGGCCCTGCATCAGTGGTTACAGTGTGTGCTGACCCATGGACTGGGTCGTAGGGTGGTCACGGTTCTCTACACGGCAATCAGGCCACAAATACTGCTCTCACATTGTTGGGTAAACCCAGTGGGTGAATGCCTAGGCACTGACAAACAATGGGGGATGGCCCTCGAACTGGTGAAACAAGTGTCCCATAACACAAGACTGAAATTTACCCAATTCAATTATTTACATCACACATACTTACACCCCATGATTACACAAGATGTTCCAAGGAGTGGCCGCAACATGTCCCCAATGTGGCAATCAGGATGCAACCTTCCTCCATATAGTGGGGGAGTGCCCACCATTGGCACAGAGTTGGGTGCAGCTCATGAAGCACATATCGGAGACACTAGAAATGTCTGGTATACCGGATCCTCTATTCTGTTTGCTTGTTATCACTAAGCACACAAAACAACTAAATCTCTCTTGAAATTGGCTGATCTACCAATGGCCCCATTCAAGCGCCTGATAGCTATGTCTTCGAATGCACGGCAGCCATCAGTGATTGATTGCTGGGTCTGGGTCATGGTCTGTTGTGGCTACTGCTGAGACTGACGCTATTACACGAGACCACAGGAAAGGGGTGGGGGACAGGGGGGTTGGGGGTGATGGGCACTGTCACTTTGTGGGTCATGTATGTGCTCAGACTACAGGGAAGATGCAACACCCCTACCTAAATACTACTTCTTACCAGAGTGCTGGGGGGTGACTGGTTGCTGATGCTGCACTGAGCCGATGCTGCGTAGCTGCCGACCTGCTCTCCCCCTCCATTGATTTGCTTGTCCCCCCGCCATGTACTTAGACTGACTAATTACACCCATCTAACATTGCACCTCTGCATGACTCTCCCCGCTGTCCTGGGTTGTTCAGCGCATGTTTACTTTGCTTTTGAGACAGCAGGTTGTTGACCTGTCAGGGTTTTGTACGATTAAGATTCCCTCAGGTTGTTGACACAGGGGGTGGACTGTCCTGGCCTGCCATCCCTCCACTTTCGGGTGACCGCTTTAGTTAGCAGAAGGGGACATGGCTGCACAAGCCTATTAACACCACCCCAGCAACCTTGCACACTGGTATCATATTAATGCGATCAATGATTAATCACAGACCAATGTGAAGCGGTCATGATTATTATGCACAATTTCTACATCCATTAATGTACGAACCTGTAACTACCAATAAATACAAAATTATCCTCTCAAAAGAGATCAATACTGGACTCAAACCAACCTTCACTAAAAAGGTTCCCATGGTGGCTTCTATATTGCCCCAAAGAGGCTTTTGGATGTCACAAGCAACTATTGCGGATACATTAGATTGCTGTAACTGTTTCTTCTTGGGCTTTCCAAAAACACACCCATCATCTCCATATCATCTGTCACTCTGCAGTTATCACCTATTGGTGATAAGAAAAAGGGATCCATTCTCTCATAAGCCTTCAATTTTCACCGTCTCCCTCTTGCGATGACATACATTTTTAAAACCCTCTCTCTGCTTCTGCAGAATAAATTAACAAAGCCAAGTTTAAATGGTATACACTATCAAAAAAGTTCAAACATGCTTCTGTGAACCTGCTACAAAAAGACCTGTGCAAAACAAATCAGCTTTTAATCAATTATGTATACCAGCCTATTGGTTTGGTGTAAACCAAACAGACTAGTGTTAGGTGGATAGTATCTTACATTACCTGTTACCAACCTGCTAATAACCTCTTTCTAGTTGGCCCAGAATGCACTGATCAAGAAACAAAGCCGCTTCTCCTGCTTAATTAATAAATGTTTCTCTAGAACAGGTTTGCACAATGGCTACCTGGAAGTCGGTTCCCACTTTCAATAAACAGTGTTTAGATGAGGATTCTGAGGCTGAGACAGTGGTGGGGCAATCAGTCTTAAATAACCTCTTTGCCGGAGAGAATACTCCCTCACACCTTCTCTCAGCCTTAATGCTCTGCTGTTGGTAACCAGGACGTTAGGGATATGCTTGAATTCTATTCGAAATTTAAGACTATCATTTAGGATCAAAGGAAGCAGCAGGAAAAGTCACTTACTTGTAGTACTATTTCTGTGTTGTAGGTATCCTTATTAAAGACATAAACAACCCTTCAAACCCAGGGATGCCTATATATATATATGTTTTCTACAGTAAGATATAAAAAAATATGTTAGCATTGCTGAGGCTGTAGAAGTAAACTATCAGCGTAGTGCATGTCTGGAACCTGCAGGCTGCTAAAAACAACAGCTTGCATTTTTCATCTGGGGCAATTTCAATATAATGGATACCTTTTCCTCTCTTTGTTTTCTTTATTTAATAGAAAATGTCATATTCTGCACTGAACAACAAAATGAACCAAAATCTAGAACAAAACAATAATAGGTATAGGATATACAAAAATCAACCAGATGTTTCTGTTTTGTCACGACCAAAAAACAATAAAAATTGCTTATAAAGTGAAGAAATGTAGTCTGTATTTTCAAAAACATCTAAATCAACAAAGAGCATCCAACAGAGTTACTTCAAATATTTCAACTGTTAGGCATGTAACATGCTTACACTGTATTGCTCCAAATTCTTCTCCTTATTTGCCTCAGTTTCCTCCAAGTCCTTGTTTATGGTATTAATCTGTCGTTTCTTGTCATTGATAGCCTGATCTAGAGACTTGAGCTCCTTTTTAATCCATTTGTCTCTTTCCTCTTTTGATGTAAATTGGCTCCCTCTGCCTTGCTTTGCATACAGATCTGTTCTTTCCTGTGTGGCTTGTGCTAGTCTAGATAAGGAAATATATATACATATGTGTTAACAATTTCAGCAGCAAATATGGCATAATACCTTCAAGTTTTGGCTTATCTTTATAATGCACTAATTTAAGGAATATGTAGTGTTAGAAACTCTTCTCATCTCTCTGGTACACTACGGTAAACCAGCTATTAGTCATAGATAACATTACCATGTTGCAATAAAAAACTAATTCCAGAGGCTACCACTGATTGATTGACATCAAAACATTAATCATCTTATAATTTGACAAGGATTCTTTGTACTACAAAATTGTAGCTTTGAACTTCAACTTGTTGTGAAACATTAAATATGCATGGTACAGTTATGTCAGTCAAGTGCAGAGGAACAATTTGAACAAGCCACAATGATGTACTGGACTGTGGAGTACAAAGTTGATTTCTGGAAATATATTTTAGCGACAAGAGGTAACCACACCAAGAAAGGCAATGTCAAAGTCTATAAACACAAAATTATCAACTAATTTAGTGCCAGGTATACAAAAAAAAGGCTTTAACTGAAATTAACAGTCCAGATGGTCTGCACCCATTTAAAAACATTTTGGATTTACTAAATCCAGTTACCGATTCAGAAAAGTCTTTCTGAATCTGTAAATGGGTTTTGAAATGGATTACTACTTATAGTTTGGAAGGGGGTGCTGTGGGCATCCCCTCCAAATTGCAATATGTATTCAGACTTATCAATGATTTGCAACCATAATTCTAGCTGCAAACCACTGATTGTTACAACTCCACTTACAAGAATGTAACTGATTTAGAAAGAAGAAAGGCCCCAGTGGAAACTGGGGTGGGAGCCTGAGTGACAAGGACTATTACCCTTCCACCCCCCAACATTTTCCCAAAAGGATTTTTTTCTTTTTGAAGCAGCACTGATTCCTTTAAGAAACACTGGCTTATTTTGTTTATTGCCATTTTGGAATACATTCACAGGGATAGTAATCAATAGTCCCTTGCAGGCCACTATTCCTGTGATTGTAGCCAATTTGTAGAGGGTCACAAGTTTCAACCAGCCTATTAAATATTATTTAGGCAGGTCATTCTTCGGACCTCTGAGACTCAATATTTTGGGACCCATTAGTACTTAGGTAGGTTCCTAAACTCAGATTTATTTTGAAAAATGTTGTGCGCAATTTGCAACCTCTTCTTGTGAATGGAATCTTCATACATTAGACCTCTAGTTCCCAGTTTCAAGAAAGAACATAGGTGTAAGCTAATTACAAGGAGGGGGAGTATAATACATCAAGGTGATGGTAATGCTGGAGAAAACATCTTACTTGAATAAATGCTTATATTCTCTGTCAATAAGACATTCATATTTAACATTTTTAGGAAAGTAGCTACCATATCATGCCCAAAGTGCATAGAATAGAAATTAAAACATGGGAACTAGAGACCAGCAACAGGTTCCATACTTCATTGCACAATCCCAACCACCACATATATCCTTTATTCTCTTGTCTGGCACGCCCCTCTCCCCACTACCTCTTAACCACTCCCACAACTCAATCTCATAGCTCTAAAAGTAACAGTAATAGCTCCAAAAGTAGCAACTGGAATAAGGATATGCCATACTTAAAATAGACATGGAGGAATTAGGTTTTACTAGAAAATATAATATGGCTAAAAGTGGAGAGGGTACTATGCTTTCAACAGGTGTGAAACGTTATAACTCTTACAGTTCCCACACTTGAAAAACAAAGTTATGATTGAGAAAATAAGATGAAAGTTTGTTACACAAGCAACTATATTCACAAATGTAAAGCTCTCATGGTTATTTCCAGAGAACTGCTGACAGAACATGTGATGCAAAACAAATGACAACGTACATATATTAATAGCCAAGAACTGGTTCTTAAGTCTTGAACAGCAAGAAGGAGGGATTGCTAAAATGGTTAAGACACAACTCTCATTGATCAGGGACAGCACCCAATCGTTTTGGGTAATAATACTCCATTAAAGTAAAAAAACTAGATGTATTTTCCAGGATAAGAATTGGAGCAATGTTTGCCTCCAGCAGATTGCCTAACAGTTTGGTGTTTGAACCTGCATTAGAAGCTGTTCAGACAAATTAAAACCATAATTAGTGCTCTAGTTTTACTTTCGTTTCTTACATTTTGTAAATGCTATTGGAGACCAATTCTACATACTTTGCAAGAAGAAAACAAGCTATTTTATTCAATCTGAAATAAAAACCCAACACTACCATGGATGGGAGACAGCAAAAGACAAAATCAGAACTGGACAAAGAGGGAAAGCACAATACCGGTCCCCTGCCAGATAGATGGAATATAACAAACATGGTGGAAATCTGATACAGGGCAACAGGTGGAGATCACATACTTAAAAATACTCACACACAGAGGTTTCCCCATTTTTTGTTAAAGGTTACATTATTTTTACAGTAAACTCTCCCGTCTAGCCTATCAGTACAGGTAATTCCCTAACACTTGGGAAGGTGGGACAGCAAGATTATAGAGTAAGAATAATGGCATCATAGGTTAAGAAATGTTGAACATATCCAAATGAAATAATTTTTGATGTCTTACTGCTCTTATTCTTCATTTTAGCATAAACCAATTATTACTGCTTTACAGTAAGGGGAAAAGACTACCTGGCAATTCCATTCTCCTCTTTTTCTTTCACACTGTTGAATTTTGGTTCTGTTTCTGCCAGTTCTTTCTGCTTCTCTTCGATTTTTTCAAGAAGTTTTGTTCTCTCTTTCAGTAGACGTTTCTGGAAAAATAAGCAAGTTAAGCACAGTAATTATACTGACAAATGTGAAAATATGAATTTCCAGGAGAGCAGAGCACCATCAACAATTTCCTAATATTTATTGTATTTTTTTTTTTTTTTAAACACTTAACTCAGTAATAACTCCCCTCCAAGGGAGGGTGAAGGCCATATGTGAACCTAGCTTTGCTGCTTGAAGTTCTTCTAGTGTCACAGCTCAATTACTAGCTTGTTTTGCAGAGTTAACCTAATCTGCATTCAAAGGCTGTTCAATGATTATGTCTTAATTTGTTCAAGAGGTCTTGGAAGGAACAGTTAAGACACAAAATGCATGTATACTTGCAAACATTTTCTCAGGATCGAGGTAAAGTAATGTAGGCATAGGGGAAAGCGAAGCACATACACAATGTGGACAACAAAACGAGCCTTCACGTGGTTCCTGTCTGTCACCCATGCTCTAACCTTAAACCCAAGCATTGAAGACAAATCATTAACTTTTGATGTGAAAGATGAGGGAAAGAGATACTGATCTAGTGGCTGAATTGCACAATGTGGAACCATAAAACCTAGAATCAATCCTTGCTTGCCCACTTGACTAAATTGTGTGATCCTAGGCAAATCATTTTGCCTTCTTTTATTCATTACCACAAATAAGAGTGTGTTGAAATATATGAGTTTAGCATGTGCGCTGTACAAAACCTCGAGTTTGATTTAATAAGCTATAATGTTGTTCCACCTATGATAACCTAGGTAACAGAGGGTGCATCTGACAACTGGGTTAGTAGGAAACTGGGCTCTAGTTGCAGAAGCCCCCCAGCCTCTTTCTGCCTGGTTTCTGATGCAACTTTGACTGAAGTGCACTGTGTTCCTGCTAACCAGGTCCCCAGTGCCAGTGTCCCTTTCCCAAAAACAAGACACCTGGTCACTTGATCCCCAAGTGGCTAGGCCCTTTAGAACCTCTTTAAGTCCCTAGTAAATGGTGCCTCAGGTTACCTAGGACAGCGGAACTAAAGAATCACCCCCAAGAGCTGCAGTACAGCTTGTGTACCTCTAAGGGACCCAGCACCAAACTCATACAGACTGCCCCATTTATTTTCTCCCGCTTACTCCCTCCCCCCTTTTTCTTGTGGGCCATATCGGTGAGAGAATACCTATGTTTTCCTCTGTTATTGGATTTGCGAGATTGTGTTTTGAAAAATCTGCCATATTGTTGTTGATTATTGTTCTACGTCTGCAAAGGTTTTGGGATTTTTTGCACTGTTTGCAACACTTATTTAAAATGCGAATAAACAAATTTGCAAAAAAAAAAAAAAAAAAAGAAGAAATTATGGGACTTTAGGGAACCATTCTGGTAACTGAAACTTCGAGTTTATGGATGGTAGACCTTGCAACCGGAATCATCTGCAAATCTTTTGAGTGCTTGGAGTTTCACAAATCTTGTGTTTAACTACTTTATTAGTCTGGAGTACCATGCCAGAAATGCCCGGCTTGGAGCAGTAACAATCATGGTTATGTTGGAGGTACTGCATTTATTCGTAACTGTTAAGAGTTATCGTTATTGAAGGAAATGATTTAGCAAAATGTCTTGTATCAAATAACTGACAGCATTTTCACATTTGGGTTAGGTACTGGTTTGTCTGATTAATGTCTGGCCCAATACATTTGCACCTCAAGTTAAATGTGTATGCAGATACAATATTGTTCAGATTTTACAATCTGCACTACTTTTTGTTGCTGGGACCCTGGAATAACTTTAAAGCTAGAAACGTGGTCAATAACTCCAGATAGTGTATATGTCCTATTGCACCTTGTTAAGAGAACTGACCTCCGATTTGAGGTCGTACCGGGTGAACCACTATACTTAAGAGACATCTGTTGTAATGAAAGCTGTTTGGACTGGAGGTGTGAATGTTCTGCCTTCTGTCATGTTCTCCATCTACCATTGTAGCTCACTGTGTAATTTGTGTGCGAAAACCACTAGATCCTCTTGGTCTTCTCTTTTCTGTGGCAATTGATTGTTAAATTATTCTTGTACAGGTCTCACATACAGCCATGCACTTGTTAACAAAGGTATATATAAGGCCATTGTTCTTAGTAACTTAATTACATTTCTCACTGTCCAAGATGGATAAGTTTGGTAAGAAGTATAAGTTCTTGTGAGACAGTCACTCTTTGGAATTGCTAATGCCATCTTTGTTCAATTTTACCCCCAGAACAATCTTGTTGTGTTTTGGTTGTGGACGATGGCTTTATTAAATGTTGGCTGTGAACCCATAGCTTTTCCATTACATTCACTATCTTTTGAATATTTGTTTGACAATCTTCAAATGATTTTCACTTTAACAGCTAGTCAAAGTAAGGATAAACATGACTGACTTGTTGCTGCAGGTGTACTACCACCACTACCAAGTATCTGGTTAACACTCATGGAGCTGTCATTATGTCAAATGGTAAGGTACATACTTCTTTACAAAGCAGAGCTATTGTGTGTGTGCTGGATGCATCAGAATGCAAATTAAAAGCTCAATTTTCGAAAAGCAGCATGACATGATAAGGTTTCATTATTTTGAACTTCAAAGCACAGCTGGACTACTGCTCACCAGACACAATTAAGTCAGTAAATCCTTCTTTTGGTGATAACACTCCTTACAGGTGACCAAACTACATTCCATTGACTCTCACGGTTCTAGCAGACCCGGATGCAACCTTTGAGCATCGGACCTCAGTCTCTCGGACTGCGCTGCAACAAGCAACGATCGGGTGATCTAGGCTATAAACTCATCCAGGCAGGCTTCTTCAGTACTATGCTGCGAACACAAAGTCAGCCAAATGACTGCTGAGGTCTCCGCCACTTGCTGAGCTTGGGGAACAAATTCTCCATTAAAAGGACAGAGAAGGAACAGTCCTTTCCTTCGGTAGCTCAAGGAGCAGCTGGTGCAGCCCAACTTCTGTGCAGCCTCTTCTTTGCTGGTACCAGGGTCAGCAGGACACTTCAGTTCTCTTCTCCAACCCAAGCGAGACAGAAGTTCTAGGAGCACAGGTGCCCCTTTTATGCCAAGATAGCGCACTTGGGGAGGTCACTAGTTGTCAGAAGCTGGCTATCTACATAGTGCACCAATGTAGGGGTACACCATGCAGATAGTCCAGTTGACCCTTATTGGCTTACAGTGCTTAAATTAATAATTCAAAATACTCTTTGCGGAAGTGTAGGCAAGCAGTTAGGCTTACCAGAGGGTAGTGTTAAAGAAATCCTTAGCACACAGTCAGCAAATGAGACACATATTCAAGAAGAATCTCAACACCAATTTAGAAAAATAACAGATTTTTATAATAATTTAGATACCAAGAACTACAAGATCAGGAAAGTACTTTTGGAGTTAGTGATTTTTTCAAAATACATTAAATACAGCTGTATGATTTGATGCATGAGCCTCGACACAGTAATGTTAACCTCCAAGGAAAGCACTCACTGCATAAGGTCGCAAGTTACATGTTTGATCTTCTGGACTTAAAGGTAAGTAGGGCCCAAGGTCCTTGAAAGCACCAGCAGTGTTGGGTTACCTGCCCTGGTGTGTCTGGGTGAAAAGGTGTAGGACGCAAGGGTAGCCTCATTTGCTACCACTGAAGTCAATGGGGAAAACCTGTAACAGAAAGAGGCTGCAAGTGGGGACTGAGTGACCAGTCCGGCTGAACCCAAAGGGGGGCTCGGATCCTGAGGGTCTTTGGAGCAAGGTTGCACCGTCTGTATGCTCAGACTCTGGGGCTCGGGTGCAGAGTTTTGCTTGGCTGAGCACTTGCTTTGGAGGCTCTCACTTTTTAGGTCAACCTGGAGATGGGGACAACGCAGGGCCACTCTCAATGACGCCCTCAGTGATGCAGATTGTCCCATGCTGGTAGGTCTGTCTTGGTAGTGTTGGTGTCTGGGCTGGACACTTAACAAGACTTGGTTGCAGCAAATGCTCCAGTACCCAGGATATTGGTGCCAGCACACTCCTGGAGGTCCTTGTATATACAAACTTGCTAGGGTGAAGGATCTGATCTCCTAGAGCAGTGGTTCCCAACCTGAGGTCCGGGGACCCCTAAGGACCGCAAAGCCTTCTCAGGGTGTCTGTGACTGCTTAGAAAGTTAAATAATAACAGATTAGGTCCCCAGCTTTCAGTAAGGACTCAGTGGAGGTATCCCAGGATTCCAATAATGATTCAGTGGGGGTTCCTGGATTCTAGTAATGATAAAGTAGGGGTCCACAGAAGACAAGAGGTTGGGAACCATTGCCCTAGAGCAACAAAGTCCTCTTTCTGAAGTGCTGCTCCCTCAGTGGGCCCAATGACATTCGACATGGTGAATCAGGCAGATGCTGGTCAGTGCCTCAAGCTCCAGGGGGATAGGTCCTTCACCCCAAGGGAGATGCTAACTGGTTGCCGAAGTCCTGGGCAGTCATCCAAGCGTTGTAGGGGGTGTGCAGCTTTCGGACGAGCTGGGTCTTTACAACTGTTGAGGTTCCAGCAGTTTGGCACCAAGTCTGTGGTCAGTTCTCAGTTCTTGCGGTGCCTGCTCTTCTTTTGTCCTCTTCTGTCGCTAGGAAGTCAAGAGAGTTTCTAGTGTCTGGGGGCCACCTAAATACTGAATTTAGGGACAATAAGGGGAGTGAAGGGTGGTGGCCAATGGGCTATCTACCCCTGGGGTTACTACACCCCCTATATGACCACTCCCTGTGGGGAGTGGGCATACCCCTGTCCCAGAATTCCTTATGCCACCAAAAGCAAGTTTGTGAAACTGTTCATTCGCGGAGCATGTCAGGCAGCCCACCTTAGGGGTATGACTATCTTGGTGGTGCAATCACATACTGCATAGTTAATTTCCCACCTGTACTGCTAACAAATGGACCTCAGGGGAGGGAATGGCATTCCCAAGGTCTGGGGGAAGCCAGGGTCACAGATGAATGGGGCACCAGACACTTTGAAGCCTCCAGCCCGGTTATGCTGATTATTCTAGCCATTCTGCTGGAGAAGGTGATACCCTTCTCCAGAGCAGGTATTGTTTCTGGCCTTGGAGAGACATCACAGGGGCATAGTTGCTTACGCAGATATGCCCTCATGTATTATAATGTACTCTCCCTTAGGGTTCTTAAGGACTGCTGTAGGGGTGACTTACATGTAAGACATTCGGTGTATTTGGGTACTGCGCATAGGGTATGTGCAATGTCACATTTTCAGAATGGTGTGCATCATTTCATGCATTCTGTGATGGCACTCTGAATGTGTATTTTGGTGTGGGTCCCTTAGGGTGGCATAATACATGCTGCTGCCCATTGGGACCCTCTTTAGTATCCATGCCTTAAGTACCAGTTGTACCATTTACTACAGACTTACATGGGTGTTGAAGTCCTTGCCAATTGGGTCACAATTGAATTTAATTTTTTTATTTTTATTTTTTAGGGGAAATAACACTGGCACTAGAGCCTTGTAAGCAGGCTTCAGTGCACTGTCGAAGTCGAAAACCAGTATCCATTGGTAGTTCAAATGGGGGCAAAAGGTTTTGGGGGAGGAGGGGTGTGGGCATCTGCACACAGAAGTCTGGTTTCCAACACTAGCCAATGGGCTACTTGAATTCCTCCCGCTGATGAACACTCTCCTGTGACGAGTGGCATATAGCTATCCCAGAGTGCTCTATTCTGCCAACTCCCAAGATGTCGGGACCCCTCTCTCAGTGTGTGGAGCCTGGTAGCCCACCCCAGGGGTTTGGCTACAATCAGGCTACAGGCCCAGGGGAAAACTGGCATGGCAATTGTTTCCCTGCCACTAACACTGCTGCCAGCCTTTCTACCTACACAATATGGAAGCCCCTTCCCTTGCCAATGGGGATACCAATCTCTCTCATAGTAAAAAAAAAAATTAAAAAAAACTTTACTCTCAGAACAGGTAAAACACAGGCTCTACAAATCACTAGATATAACTAAGATCCTGTGGGGCAGCTTTTTTTTTTCTTCTTCTAGAATTAAGGGGCCAGTGGTGTATACTTTCTGGGATTTTTTAAATTTAAAACAGTAGATTTCAAAAGAGACTTACACTGATAAAACTTTTCTGCATTCTTAGTTCTTGTAAGAGTTTCACTGAGAATATGATGTGCCTCATAAGCGTGAAACGCCATGATGGACACTGCTCTATTAATCAATGGATGCTATAATGAGGTTTCATCAGGAGGAAACACTCATCCAATTTGAGAATATAAGCCACTATTATCTGCTGAATCTGACTGTTATTTATCCCATATATCTTCCTGTTGTCGGTTTTACATCTGCTACTCCAGCTCTACCATCTCGTTCAAATCCGAATCTGTGTGGAGTAGTACCTAGCATTTCTTCTGGAAGCATTGTGGTACAAGTGTCTGTTTACTTTTATTTGTATTCATAGCCACAATGAGACCAGTGTTTGGGCACTTACCAAGATTTCTTGGCCTCCTATCAATTTTATATCCACTGATAGTGAAGCGTTACAACCAGTCTGCCCTCTAACAGCAGCTTCATGCTCTCCTTTTTTCACTCCAAGCTTATATTAACTTCAGTCTGTGGAATGTGTTGAAACACCCTTTTGGGGTTTGACTTGGCTCTATGGTTCAAGCCTGTTTTTGTGTTCAGGATACTTCTGAGACTTACTCTTTCTTTCAAGGGTCATTCATCCTCAAGTCGAATCACATTTTTGATCACCATTTAAGATGTGTGACTGTCCTACTTTGATTTTCCAGGGAGCTCAAAACTCCTTTTGAGGCGAGTGCTCTAGAAAAGAGGACTGGCCGAGACTAATAGTCATCATTTTTTCAGTGCCCCCTTTAAGCAGATGAATCTGTGTATATGAGCATCAATGTTTCTAGTATCAAAGTTGTCTATATGAATTCACACTGAGTGCAGTGTCTGTCCACCTCTCTCTGAGCTGCTGCAGGATTTTCGTGTCCAAAAGAGCTCCAGCACTAAAGTTCCCTATTGCCTCATTATGGGACATACTTAGATCCTAAATGCTCTTTCCAGCAAAAAGCTTTACATGCTCTATAGTTCTCCTTAACACAACCAGATGGCAATCAGATTCACTTGTGGTACTTTCAAGGATAACAGGAGTTAAACGACGTATTTTATGACCAGCCTCCCCTCACCACCACAACCAATGTAACAAACTGGGTTATTAGTTAGGCAGGATGTGCGGCTTGCACAAGCAATAGGTCCACAGTTGTATCCTTCCTGGGAACCAAACACCTTCATTACAGGACCTTACTCTTTCTGGGTAGCGAAGCAGAGCAGTCCACGGCCTCCTCAGGGGAGATCTAGTAATTGTAATTCAGTGGCAAGCATTAAGAATCATACCCTAGCTAAGCAAGATTGGAAGGCTGTTAAATTATCGATATACCTGGGCAATAAAGTTTCAATACTTTTGCTCTCAAACAGTTTTATCTGTTACATAGCTACTCCCCTACTTTGTGTCATTCAGTTCATTGCTTTCCCCTATGAGCATAGCATATACATGGAACACTTAACTAATGACACAAATAATTTGCAGAAAATTAAGTTGCACTTTCCCAAATCCCAAACCAGATAACAGGACATTGCATAGCATCTTTATCTACAACACACAAGGCTGCAAATTCAGGAGAAGTCCCTCCTTATTACGGTCATGTAATGTGATCTACATACATTGCTGTAATGGCTAGCACCCAGAGCATTTATACTTACCCTTTGCTCACTGTTGCCAGCTAGTTCATCCTGTAAATCCTTTGCCTTGAGCTCTAATTTGGTCCTCTGTTTAATTTGTTCTTGTCGCTCAGAACTGAGCTGCTCTTTTTCTTCTTTCATTGCAGAGATTTTAGATTTTAATTCCCTGGCATTCCGCTCAATCTCCTAATTCAAAAATTAAAGAATTTCTCAATGAAACAATGATTTTTTAATTACAAATGATACTATGGAAAGACAGCAAGGCCAGTGGAAATTGTTCTGTATTATTATGAAATGCAAGTATGTATAAAAAAGAATTATTCAGAAACATTTTTTAAAGAATGAAAATAAAATTATAATGTTTAACATTTCAAATAACACTCGTTTGAACGTAAAATTTACTGAATTTCGGGGTACTTAACAGATGTCACCTTAAACAAACTAGTAGGAAAAATACCAAATTCCCTCTCAGATGGTTATGACTTTCAAATAAGGCATTACCTCCATTTTATCTCTGGCTTCCTGCTGGGCATCCCTCAGTTGTCTTGATTTCTCTCCACTAGTTTCTCGTTTTGAAGAAAGCTATCCAAAAAAAATAAGATTTAACATGGTATTACTCATCCCTTCTCTACATTCTCCCTTCATTTTCCACACATACATTTCTACAGAATGGTGCTGCATTGGTGAGGGTCGAGGCAATAGAGTGATATCAGATGCTCACCCAAATTGAATATGCAGGACTGAATGTTTTCACAATATTCAATTACACATCAAAGCGAGAAAAAAATAAATTTGGGAGAGACATGAAAATTAGTAATATGTGATTAGCAAAGCCTATTTACAATTTTACCTCGTCCAGTTTTGCACGAGTCTCATTTAGCTCCTGGTTATAAATGGTGTACTCAAGTGCTCGTCTCATTTTATCCCATTTCTGGTACTGGGCCAGTTCTTCTTTTTCATCTTCCAGTGTATGAAGTCTTTCTTCAATGTACTTCAGCAACTCATTTATTTTTTCTCTCTTACCCTCTAAAAAAAAAAATTAAATTCTACCATTATAAATATCCTAATAATTGCAAAACAGGATAAAGGCATGGAAAGAAAGTGACCAAGGAGCAAAATAAGAAGAAAAAAGAATCAGTAGACAAATCTTAAATAATGTTAAAATGTGTATCAAATTGACATGCGTTGCCAACAGATGGAAAGCTGTCCAACCAAGTACCTTGCGCAATAAAATGCCTTGCTTGTTTTCCCTCCTCCCTGTCCACAACTTCTGCACACTAACAAACACTGTCACTACTACTTTTACACACAATCTGTGAACTTAACTATAGGTGGTTTATTGTCTATCAATCTTTTTTGTGCTTCAAAATACTAATTCCTTTTTAAACACACTTAGCATGTGTAAGTCCATTTTTCAAATAAATTTTCATTTTCAGTACTGTTTTTTGTATTCAGTCAACGTAACGTGTCTGATGTTTATTGTCCTCAGTTTCTATTTATTGTTTCTATTCAGAGATGAGCCTGTGCATGCACAATATTTATGTCTAGTGCTTCACAATTAAAGTGATGTGAATAACAAATTGTTAACAGTTAACAGGCTCTGGTTCCAAATATTACTTACATTATTTTATTAATGGCAGAAGAGAATGAGCCTTTCTTGTGGTTTCAGAAAGCTGTTTTTCTGTACACTTGGAAGGTCTTTACTACTCAGCAGGTGCTATCTGTGAAGATCAAGTGGAAGCTTAAGCTATTGCTGTGTTTTCCAAGAGGGTACATGTGCCTGCTGTTGGCCATGTCCATACTCTCTGAAGTGTACCTCAAGAAAGTGCTTGCTTTTTGTCAGGCTCACCTACATGGAGGTCCTCAGTCTATGAAGTGTCACCATCAACATGACAAAGAGAGATAAGTCTGTAAATGGAGAGTCAAACTCACCTACTGTGATTGAGGCCCTAGTGATGTTAAATTAAGCCATGATCATCTCTGTACTACGAGGTCATGGCATAGCTACGTGCTTAAATGGTAAGTAGTATCCTCATCTGTGCCGATATACAATTTGTGACTAAACCCTCTCACTGTATCTCATGGGCTGATGATCTCGGGGCTCTCACAGAAGTAGCTCATGTTTGCCATATTCTATAGCCAACTGCATTCCCGCTTTTCTTTACAGAAAACGTTGAAGTAATTAATGATAAATACACTTTGGTGGACGTATGTCATGAAGGAAGAAATAATCAGAATTTGGAGCTCATATTTCTTCATTTACCACTCCTCCTGAAGAGGACAATGGTGCTGAATTGCAAGTGGTGGGGGAAGGACCTGAGACTTACTGGAATGTTTAGAAAGATTATCTTAAAATGTAAAAGTGTTATATGTATGACCACCCACAATAACATTGATCACCTTGGTGGCTCTGTTTGTTTTATTATCTCTGTTATAACATGACCGGTATCGTGTTCTTGATGGGCGATATATATATATATAACACAACAGTAAACCTGGGGGCTGAGGAGAAACTTCTCCACAAACCTGTATCCACGGTTGCTGAAGAGAACATGGACGTTGAGTTGTATCTTTTCTAACCAATATATGTTCTTGGTTCTTCCATGAGCTTCTCTTCGGTCTGTGATGGGGAGATATACAAGAGTCCTTTTGCGTCCGATCTACACTCTAGAGGATGATGAATTTCTCAATGGTGCTCCTCCCTAAGACACTTTTTCTTCAGAAATTTATTAGAATGTCTACCTGTTTTAGATTGCTTATATCTGCAATTTTAACCATCAACCATGATCGTATTGTTAAAGCCAGGCAATACGTCACCTGCTACTGGAAGCTTAGATACATCAAGAAGTGTTTGAGCCACTTTCAGGGTGCTTCTGTTTCCATCAGGATGCTAATATGGCACACTTTTCTCCTGAAATGGGCAGGAGTCCTCAGCCACATAGTCCGCCAGACCTGGAGATTGTGAAAGGGTCCTCCTCCTCCACCACGAGCACTGGCTTGATGTTTGGGTCAGAGCCCATGAAGTCAAATGATACAAACTTCAAATCCATGATCGACCTCAAGGAGCATAACATTGAGACCTCAGCAAGGAAGATGCCTCAAAAATTCAGATGGCATCTGGGCTCAATAAAATTGCTTTAGGGGTACCTGGGAAAAAGGTTCGACCTAATCCAGCCTAAGCAGAAGATGGCTCAATATATGTCATCTTGAAACAGATTTTAAACTTCTTACTGGGGTGAGATTCCAGAAGGTGGATGGCACAAACGTCCATACAAACGTCTTCCACCAAGAGGCTGGCATTGTGACAAATTAGAAGCATGAAAACACCTAAACAAAACCAGCAGAAAAATAGACACCTAGCTATAAAACTACTTGAAAACAATCTCAAGGTAGAGTAAAAGTTTAAAAAAAGATAAGTGATTTCCAATGAAAACTAACATTTGAGTCAGCCGTTTTCTGGGATGCTCGCAATGTGATCAGAAAAAACTAGTAGACTCTTTCTGCAAGGCAAGAAAGAGATAGGACAGTGGTGAATTCTTGAAGCAGCAAAAGGAGTTTTTACTACTATTATACCCTTAGCACAAAAATATCACTTACTTCTTTATGTTTCAGTTTTAAAATGCTGCACTTTGCCATGATCTATCTAAACTGGTTCAATAAAAAAAAAAAAAGAAACACTGAAAATGCTGCCTTCCACCCTTAACAAATTAATTTATTGTTGTGTTATGGGATCCCAAATGTTTGGAGACATTCTATTGTTTATGAATACAGGAGAGAAAGCTATTACGGATAAAGCATAAACTGAGGTAAGAGACATGGGTCATGGAATTTGTGGTAGTCTTCAGTAACATTAAGAGCCTCAAGGTCCTTGCATTAGTTTTAATAATTTGGGGCAAATTTACAAAGCTATTGTCCACACAAGTGGAACCTAGGTCTGCAAATGTCTGTTTAATGTAATGCCAATACAATTTACCTGCATGCCATGTTACACCTGAAGAATAAGTTACCTTCAATAATGAATTATCTGGTAGAGACATTTTCATGCTGCAGATTCCTTACCTTAAAATTTCTCCCAGGAATCAGATTGGATCCAGAGATTTTTCTCCGAGCAGTACCATTGTGCACCGTCAGGTGGCGTTGGTCGACTCTGCTTCTGACGGAGTCGTGGTCGCTGTGATGATGTTACAGTCATATATAAGCAACACCCCACCGCGGTGAGGTCAGTTTATTTTCACAACTTTCCATGCCAGAAGCGCAGAGCTGCGAAGAACATCAAGACTGGTGCTCCAGAACTAGGGACCTGAAAGGGAAGTCCCTGCCCCTAGAAATCAGTTTGCAGAGCGGGGAGGATGGGTGGGTCAGTAAAGAATCTTCAAATAGAATATGCCTCTACCAGATAAATTTGTTACCGAAGGTGAGTAACTTGTTCATCTGATAGAGACTTCTGGCTGCAGATTCCTTACCTTAGGATAGATACCCGAGCAACACCGTCCCTGGAGGTGGGTCTGCGGCCCAAGATCATACTAGGAATTCTTGCAGGACCAAACTACCAAAGTAGCCACCCCTGCTGACCTGACTGTCCAGGTAGCAGTGTTTTGTGAACGTGTGCAATGGACGCCAATGTTGTTGCCTGGCAGATGTCCAGGACTGGAACTCCGCGTGCTAACGCAGTGATTGCTGCAGTTGTTCTGGTGGAGTGAGCATGCAAACCCTCATGGAGGTGCTCTTAGCCAAAGCGTAGCACATTTTGATGTAGAGATTAACCCATCAAGAGATGGACCTGTTCTGCACAACCCAATTTTACTTCGCACCCACATAACCAACAAAGAGTTGATCGTCCACCCGGCAGTCTTTGGTACGACTGAGGTAGAACACCAATGCTCTTTTCGCGTTCAGGCAGTGGAGTCTCTCCTCTTTATGAGAAGGATGTGGGGGTGCATAAAAAGTAGGCAAGGTGATAGATTGGCCTAAATGAAAGGGCATGACTACTTTAGGGAGGAAGAAGGCCCTGGTACGAAGCTCCACTTTATCAGGATTGACAGAAAGAATAGGTGGCTTCAGCGAAAGAGCTTGCAACTCACTCACTCTACATGCAGAGGTGATGGCAATAAGAAAGATTGTCTTTAAAGTGAGAAGGCGCAAAGGACAATTATGAAGGGCCTCAAGGGCAGCACACATAAGGTAGGCGAGTACCAGATTCAAATCCCACTGGGGCATTATGAATGGGTGGGTGGAAACATGTCGGTAAGCCCCTTGAGAAACCTACCAACAGTAGGAATTTAAACAAGGAGGGTTGATCAGGTAGTTTAAGAAAAGCAGGGATGGCAGACAGGTAACCGTTAAGAGTGCCCAAAGCAGAGCCGTGCTGGGCAAGAGAGAGTACAAACAAAAGAACCTCAGAAAGAAGTGCAGAAAGGGGAATGGCAGACTTGTTGGTACACCATGCCACAAATTTGTTCTGACAGGCATATACTGTTTTGGTGGAGGGACGCCTGGCTGCCAAGATAACATTGCAGACTTCGGGCAGAAGAACGAAAACTGCTAACTACCTCCTCTCAATCTCCACACAAGAAGGCGGAGACTGGACAGGTTCAGGTGGAGAACCATCCCCTGCTGCTGCGACAGAAGATCCTTCCAAAGAGGCAGTGTGAGCGGAGGATCAATGGCCAGGCTCAGAATCTCAAGATACCATACTCTTTGTGCCCAGTCCGGAGCCACAAGGATTACTTACATAGGCCCAGTCATTCTTAATCTTCTTGAGAACTCTCGGCAGAAGTGGAATTGATAGGAAGGTATGTAGGAGGCCGGAGTTCCACTCAAGACTAAAAGCATCACCAAGCATGTCCCGCCTTGGAAATTCCAATGTACAAAACAGCTGCCGTTCTGTGTTCTCTGCAGAGGCAAACCGGTCTAACCAATGCTCTCCCCACCGCTAAAGGAGACCTTGCGCTACCTCCAAATGGAGATGTCACTCATGACTGACCTTGCGTTGGCGGCTGAGGTGGTCTGCTCTGGTGCTCAGGAGGCCTGCCAAATGTTGAACCCCCAGGGATATACCCTGATGTTCCAGCCATGTCCAGAGACATAGAGCCTACTGACAAAGGGTCCACAACCACACCCATGCAAGCTTCTCCCAGCAACCACATTGCGGTAGTTTTGTTTGTGAACACCTGCACCACTTTCCCCTTGAGAGAAGGAAGGAATGCTTTCAATGCACGTCTCATCGCCCTGAGCTCCAGAAGACTGATGTGGAGCACTGACTTCGCCGGAGACCGGACACCTCTGATGGCCACCTAGCATGATGCAGGAGGCCATGAGGCCATGAGGCCCGGCAGTCTGAGTCATTCTCACCAAAACCTAGGACAGAGGCTGAAACATCGTTATCATGGCCTGAATATCATGGACTCACTTCACAGGAAGACAGACCCGAAATGGCACGGTGTCCAGAACTGCTCCTATGAAAGGGAGAGTCCGATAGAGAATCAGGTGTGACTTGCACACTTTGGTTTTTTTTTAGTGAGCCCCAGCGAATGCAGGAGGTTCGCTGTAGTCTGGAGGTGAGAGACAACATCCTGGGGACGAGCCCCCCTTCAACAGCCAGTCGTTGAGGTAGGGGAAGACTGAAATCCCTAGACTGCGCTGATGAGCAACCACCACCATCACGTTTGTGAACACCAGAGGGGTGCTGGAAAGGCCAAAGGGGAGTATGGTAAACTATAACACCTGTGGGCAGGCAGGACAGGAATGTGGAAATAAGGGTCCTGCAAGTCCAATGCTACCATCCAGTCTCCAAGCTCCAGACAGATAGGACATGAGACAGAATGAGCAATTTGAACTTCTCCCCTCAGAGTTATAGATTGCGGGACCAGAGGTCTAGGATAGGGCGAAGGCCCTTGTTTTTTTTGGGCATCAGAAAGTAGCGGGAATAACAACCACAACCTACTTCTGGCACCGGGACAGTCTCCATGGCTCCCTTGGCAAAGAGCTGTAACTTACTCGCGGAGAAGTCCCAAGTGATCCTCTGCCATCCGATCATAGGATGGTGGCATGATCGGGGGTAATCCTGAAGGGGAGGCAGTAGCCCCTTTGGGCTAATTGCAAAACCCACCTGCCCATCATGATGGTTTCCAAGTGGGCGCAGGTGACGGGGAATCCTGCCTCCAACTAGTCCCAGATGTGTGAAATGTAATAAAATATCTACTTAAGGTTGCTTCATAAACCTACTTGTCTTGTAAAAAAAAAAAAACTCTACTTGTCCCTTTGGTGCCATGTAGTGTGGCAACAACTTATCGCAGCAATCTCACTATGTAAAAGCTCTGATAATAGCCTCTATCATTATGCCAGGGTGTAGGAAGTTGGCTCTGTATGCACTATTTCAAAGTAAGGAAGAGTATGCACAGAGTCCAAGGGTTCCCCTTAGAGGTAAGATAGTGGCAAAAAGAGATAATACTAATGCTCTATTTTGTGGTAGTGTGGTCGAGCAGTAGGCTTATCAAAGGAGTAGTGTTAAGCATTTGTTGTACACACACAGGCAATAAATGAGGAACACACACTCCGAGACAATTCCAGGCCAATAGGTTTTTGTATAGAAAAATATCTTTTCTTAGTTTATTTTAAGAACCACAGGTTAAAATTTTACATGCAATACTTCAAATGAAAGGTCTTGCAGGTAAGTACTTTAGGAACTTTGAATAATCACAATAGCATATATACTTTTCAAATAAATCACATATAGCTATTTTAAAACTAGACAGTGCAATTTTCAACAGTTCCTGGGGGAGGTAAGTATTTGTTAGTTTTTGTAGGTAAGTAAACCACCTACAGGGTTCAAGTTTGGGTCCAAGGTAGCCCACCGTTGGGGGTTCAGAGCAACCCCAAAGTTACCACACCAGCAGCTCAGGGACGGTCAGGTGCAGAGTTCAAAGTGGTGCCCAAAACGCATAGGCTTCAATGGAGAAGGGGGTGCCCCGGTTCCAGTCTGCCAGCAGGTAAGTACCCACGTCTTCGGAGGGCAGACCAGAGGGGTTTTTATAGGGCAACGGGGGGGGGACACAAGTCAGCACAGAAAGTACACCCTCAGCAGCACGGGGGCAGCCGGGTGCAGTGTGTAAACACAGGTCGGGTTTCCAATGGAAATCAATGGGAGACCAAGGGGTCTCTTCAGCGATGCAGGCAGGCAAGGGGGGGGCTCCTCGGGGTAGCCACCACCTGGGCAAGGGAGAGGGCCTCCTGGGGGGTCACTCCTGCACTGGAGTTCCGATCTTTCAGGTCCTGGGGGCTGCGGGTGCAGAGTCTTTTCCAGGCGTCGGGATCTGGGAGTCAGGCAGTCGCGGTCAGGGGGAGCCTCGGGATTCCCTCTGCAGGCGTCGCTGTGGGAGCTCAGGGGGGGGGGGGCAACTCTGGCTACTCACGGTCTCGTAGTCGCCGGGGAGTCCTCCCTGAAGTGTTGTTTCTCCACAAGTCGAGCCGGGGGCGTCGGGTGCAGAGTAGCAAGTCTCACGCTTCCGGCGGGAAACGCAGTTGTCTTGAAGTTGCTTCTTTGGAAACAAAGTTGCAGTCTTTGGTGAACAGAGCCGCTGTCCTCGGGAGTTTCTTGGTCCTTCTAGAGCAGGGCAGTCCTCTGAGGATTCAGAGGTCGCTGGTCCTGGAGAAAGCGTCGCTGGAGCAGTGTCTTTTAGAAGTGGGAGACAGGCCGGTAGAGCTGGGGCAAAGCAGTTGGTGTCTCCGTCTTCCCTGCAGGGTTTTTCAGCTTAACAGTCCTCTTCTTCTTAGGTTGCAGGAATATGAGTTCCTAAGTTCAGGGGAGCCCCTAAATACAGAATTTAGGGGTGTGTTTAGGTCAAGGAGGGCAGTAGCCAATGGCTACTAGCCCTGAGGGTGGCTACACCCTCTTTGTGCCTCCTCCCAAGGGGAGGGGGTCACATTCCTATCCCTATTGGGGGGATCCTCCATCTGCAAGATGGAGGATTCCTAAAAGTCAGAGTCACTTCAGCTCAGGTTGCCTTAGGGGCTGTCCTGACTGGTCAGTGACTCCTCCTTGTTTTTCTCATTAGCTCCTCCGGCCTTGCCGCCAAAAGTGGGGCCGTGGCCGGAGGGGGCGGGCAACTCCACTAGCTGGAATGCCCTGTGGTGCTGTAACAAAGGGGGTGAGCCTTTGAGGCTCACCGCCAGGTGTTACAGCTCCTGCAAGGGGGAGGTGATAAGCATCTCCACCCAGTACAGGCTTTGTTACTAGCCACAAAGTGACAAAGGCACTCTCCCCATGTGGCCAGCAACATGTCTCGAGTGTGGCAGGCTGCTAAAACCAGTCAGCCTACACGGGTAGTTGGTTAAGGTTTCAGGGGGCACCTCTAAGGTGCCCTCTGGGGTGTATGTTACAATAAAATGTACACTGGCATCAGTGTGCATTTATTGTGCTGAGAAGTTTGATACCAAACTTCCCAGTTTTCAGTGTAGCCATTATGGTGCTGTGGAGTTCGTGTTTGACAGACTCCCAGACCATATACTCTTATGGCTACCCTGCACTTACAATGTCTAATGTTTGGCTTAGACACTGTAGGGGCACAGTGCTCATGCACTGGTGCCCTCACCTATGGTATAGTGCACCCTGCCTTAGGGCTGTAAGGCCTGCTAGAGGGGTGACTTATCTATACTGCATAGGCAGTGTGAGGTTGGCATGGCACCCTGAGGTGAGTGCCATGTCGACTTACTTGTTTTGTCCTCACCAGCCCACACAAGCTGGCAAGCAGTGTGTCTGTGCTGAGTGAGGGGTCCCCAGGGTGGCACAAGATATGCTGCAGCCCTTGGAGACCTTCCCTGGCATCAGGGCCCTTGGTACCAGGGGTACCAGTTACAAGGGACTTACCTGGATGCCAGGGTGTGCCACTTGTGAAAACAAAAGTACAGGTTAGGGAAAGAACACTGGTGCTGGGGCCTGGTTAGCAGGCCTCAGCACACTTTCAAATCAAAACATAGCATCAGCAAAGGCAAAAAGTCAGGTGGTAACCATGCCAAGGAGGCATTTCCTTACACAGGGCTAATACAATAGTAGGGTCTGAATACTAGCAATTTCAAGCCCTACTATAGCAACATTCTGCTCTTCCACAAGGAGCACATTGGCACACAATGTAGTTTTGTTCAGTGCCAGAAACTACTGTGGCAATTTGTGCTTTTTGAGACCTTATTATTATTATTATTATTATTTTTTTGTTGCTTTCTGCTAATTGTCAGATCAGATGACTTTTCCAGTGCTTGTTTATTTTCATGTTTTCCATAATTTTGTTAAAAATGATTGCACTGATTTTCCATTATGAATATTTTTGGGAAATATTAGAATTCATCAACAGTTAACTAAATAACGCGTCAAAGAAATAGTACCTACATTACACAGTAATTTAGCAAAACGTTTTTTTCCTACTTGCACTTTTTTCTGAACATTTTATTTTGAAAGCAAAGAATCATCAATCTTGCTTACAAGCTTCTGCAAACATTTGCATCTAATCAGAGAAAATTCTGGGAGTTTTATATGTAGCCTCATATTGTTGAACTTTTCAAATGTGTACACACTTTGTTTTTACTAGCACCACTGTCGGTAGTGCAGTGTGAGCATACAACATCTATTTAGATTGCTCACCCTAACAATAAAGGCTATGCATCAAAAGAACCATAAATACAAGTTCAAACAGCATTAACATATGGACACAAATATTACCTACCCTATAAGGGGAGAGTCATAGGGTTTGTACTGTAGGGGTTTGGGTCTACTTGTCCCAAGGACAAAATAAAGATGTAAACTTGTTGTCCTTGACCCCAAACAATATGTCCTGGGCATCGGGCTATAGGAATTCCTGTAGTCCGGGATGGAGCGACGGACTGTGAAGGTTTGGAGGCTGCAGCAGACGTGGTGGTGGACTGGCCCGACCACTGGCTCCCTGATCCACTGGCACGTTGGATCCCGCGGCCACGCAGAGGCTGAGTAGCATGCATGGCACAATGGTTGGAGGGACATGGACCCGGAAGGGCGCCCCTACCATAGCGACGAAAGGGACAAAAAGCAGACTGAAGGGGGCAAGGAGCAACTGTGAGGTCAAGGGTCAGAGCCTAGCCAGGGACTCCTTACGGCACTCGGTCGCAGAGTCCGCTTTGTCTCCAAAGAGACAGGTGCCATCGAAGGGCATGACCATAAGCATTTGCTTGGCATCCCCTGAAAAGCCGGATGTCCTCAACCAAGCGTGGCACCTCAAGGCCACTGTTGAGGCAACTACTCTGCCTAGTGAGTCGGTCGTGTCCAGCCCACAACGTATCGTGAACTTGGCTGCATCCCCACCATCAGCAACAGTTTGGGAGAGAATGGCCTGGGCCTATTCCAGGACCTGTGGGAGCACCTGCCCAACACTATTCCATAAAGAATGAGAATAGCGGCCCAAGCAGGTATGCTAAATTCACAGACTGCAACGCCAGACTGCCGGAAGAGAAACATTTCTTCCGAAGTTGGTCCAGTCTTTTTGATTCCTTATCAGGGGGTGCAAATGGGTATGCGCTGTAGGAAAGTGCCATCTTTCTAGCATAGTTACACCAACTTTTTGCCTTATGTCAGTGTGCTAAGACTGTAGTTCAATGGGATTTTGCTAATTAGGACCCACGTGACTGTGCTCTCCTGTATATTTGGTGGCTGGTAAACTTTTTACACCCACAATTGACATACTGATGCACCCATAGTCCCTGGTATATGGCACTTCTGTACCCAGAGTATTGGTATACTATGGGTCCACCATGGGCTGCAGCATGTAATGTGCCACCCATGGGAGCCCATGCAAATTGTGTCTGCAGGCCTGCCATTGCAGCCTGCAGGAAATGGTGGTTGCGTCCTTTCACCACCAAACCTGGTCACTGCACTTACACATTATAAGTCACCCCTCTGGTAGGCCCTACTGCCCAAGGGCAGGGGGCATGTCTCTTAGTGTGAGGGTACCCCTGAATGAGCAGGGTACCCCTAAAAACTCCAGACCCCACTGCCTGGGCTTAGTAAGCGCAGGGAAGCCATCTAAAAACGTATGTAGTGGACACTGGTCAACACGAATGGTCCAGCTACATAATGGCTTCTCCGAACCTAGGAATGTTTGGTATCAAACATGTAGGAATCATGCAATCATGCAACTACACCAATTCCAGTCTTAGGTGCATGATATCATGTACTCTGGGGGTTCCTCAGAGGATCCCTCAGTTCTGCCTGTGCAGCCTTATGGGGTCCAACTGCCAGCCCACGCTGCTGCTGACCCCAGACACCGTTCTTCCCTCCAGCAGGCGAGCCAGGGTCAGGACGGAAAGGCAAAACAAAGGATTTCCTCCCAGGGAGAGGTGTGATCACCTTCCTGTGTAATAGGTGTCTAAGGGTTGGGGTGGGGTGGCCTCTGACTGCTTTGAAGAGCACATTTGGTGCCCTCCTTGCATTATCCAGTTTGCACCAGTTCGGGTACCCTCCGGTTCCCACTCTGGTGCGAAACTGCACAAAGAACAGGGGAGTGACTACCCTCTAGTCCAGCTCCTCGTCTAGGGAGGTGCACAGAGCCCTGCCAGGGGGCCACTTGATTCTGCCATCTTGGAAATAAGCCGTGCAGAGGCCACCTGGGAGCATATTACTAGTTAGGACAGGTAGATTACGTCCCTGTCCCCCTCTGATAGGTGGGTCACTTCACAGAGTGACCAACCCCCTTTTAGGGTTACATAAGGCTCAGATTTGTCAAGCAAGACTCTCCAAGGAACTCTCTGCAAGACATCTTCTGCTCCTGGCCACTGGAGCTGCTGCTGGTCTGCTTTGGAACCAAAACATGTCTGCTTCTGGTGGGAAGGCTCCCATTGCAATATTGTTTCTCCGGATCCTGCACAAATTCTGCAACATCCTAGGCTGTGCATCCTCCAGGGTTATAAGGACTCTGTTTCACCTGGCAGCACAAAAGAATCTTCCTTGGAGTGAAGGAGTCACTCTCCTGGATCCACAGGCACCTCAAGATGTCGACTGGCTGGTGGGGTCTGCTGTCCCACAGACATCTGAAGAGCCTACTTCACAGGTGGTGAGTCTGTGGCCTCCACTGGCTCCTGCTGGTCTTCTAACCAAATTGGGAGACTGCGTCCCCCTGCTCCTGCAACTGGACTGGAAGCCCTGTGCACCACAACTGTTGGAAGTGCCAAGACTTGTTGACTCTTTCTCCAGGATCTCTTCAGGCAACAAGACGCTCCGGCCTCCAGCACTCTGCAACTTAAAGATCAGCCCCTGTTCTGCAACTCCTGCGTCATGGAACTTCTGTTTTGTCATGCTGGTAAAGCCTCCTTGTGACTCCCTGTCTCTGGTGTGTGGGGGCTCCATCAACTTCTGCTGACCTTCCTGTCTCCACAGGGACAGCCATGGCTCTCAAAGGTAAAATTTCTTGGGCCTTGCTGGTCCCCAAACCTTTGCAAATACTTCTTCAGATCCTACTTGCATTTGCCAGTGCTTGTTGGTGACCTGGCTTGTCACTGACCCTCCTGCAATCTGGCCACCATCAAGGGACAGCTCGTAGGTGACTCATGGGATCTTCTGTAACACATGGACCCCTCATCCCCCCAACACCCCCCCCCCCCCTCGACCCCCCCAAGGGGGACTTCTCCACTTCACATCCCAGAGGGTGGGGATTGCCACCTGCACCACCTTGGTACCTCCACTTGTCCCCTTTCTTTGCAGGTGCTCCATGTCCGGAATACGTCCCTGGGTTCCACTGGCCTGATACACAGGTCATGACAGCAGCTGGACAATCCGAGGCATCCACTGGTGTACGTACTCTGTCTTCTGGGTATCCTGGGGAGGTGGTCCTCTCCAACCTTACTCGTCTGCTGGTTTTCTCGTGGTCCCCTGGGAACGGTCCTGAATTCCACAAACTCCAACCACTACCCTCTGTGTTAGCCTATGGGACAACCAGGTGGATAAAAACCTTGCACCCGGTTGCAGGGGACGCTTACAGTATTTACCTCTGGTGTTTCTAACTGTCCCCAGCCCCTAGCTAACTACCACACTTACCTGGGTTGGGTTCAGTATTTCACATTCCACTTTTTCACTATATGGTTTGCCCTCCCCCTCCATAGGGCCCTGTATATTTTTAGGCTATTTCTGTTGGTTATTTTGTGTATATATTGTGTGTGTGTGTGTATATATATATATATATATATATACACACACACACACACACACAATATATACACAAACACACACACACACACACACACACACTATATATATATATATATATCTCTCTCCAAAGGGAAATATACCAATGCTGGTCTAGTAGTAGTCTTGTAATAAAGTACCCTTTATTTTTGCAACACTTGTGTGGTTCTTTCTTATGAGTGAGTTACTGACTGACCACAGTGGTACTGCATGCGCTTTACATTCCTCTTGAATAAGCTTCAGCTGCTCGCCTCAGCTACCCCTAGAAAGCTTTTGCTATATGGTACCTATTCACTATCACTAAGGGTTGCTTGGAGTCAGTATAGGGTGCCACACCATAGGTGTGCACCATAAACTGAGCCAGCGTCCTACATGTGCCAAAATAGGATGAAGCCTGGTTGACCAAGCTCTCAGGTGTAGGGTGTTCGGGCATGAATTCAGGGTCGTTGGGCACAAGACTATAGCAATGGACGATTGTCCTGTTAAGAGGAGCCCCTGTGCTGGGTTCGGACCACGTCCCCAGCAGTACATCAGTGAGGGTTTCATAAAAAGGCAAAAAGGGTTCTGATGTAGAAGCCCCAGGCTGAAGCACCAAAGTCAGAAGGTTAGCCCCGAGTGCCACAGATGACAACTGGAAGCCCAGGACCTCAGCCACTCTTCTCATCACCATGGAATAGGAAGATCCCTCCTCTGTAGCCAATGTAGGGGGAGAAAGCATGCGAACGACAGGAAAAGTGTCTAGTCCAATGGCTGCGCCCAATTCCTGAGCCTTGTCTATTTCATGCTCTTCTAGCTGGTATTCTACATGGTCCAGTGACCACTTCACATTCTCATCGTACCAGTACCCATAAGTATAAGCATCAGTGTCCAACCTGGGGAACAGAGGCCCTGTCGAAGACAGAATCGGTGTCGAGCGAGATCAGTCCAGCTCTGGATCGGAGTCCGGAATGAGTATGGGAAAACGTTGATCGTGGGCCCGACCTGCGTCAGAAGCAGAGACGTCTTTGCCGGCACTTGGGATGGATAACGTATGCAGAGTTGCCGTCTGGAGCCAAGGCCAAAGCCACCAGCGCGGAACCAGAGTGAACCCCCTCTGACCCTCCTGGACCCGAGGGCGTTACAGGAGGGTCAGTCTGCCCAATAATGAGGTGCATGGCCTCATTAAACTCCCTGTTTTGGGTACGGCATCTGAGGATGGAGGCCAGGTGGGTCGACGCTCCTCCTGCATTGCATCATCTGAGCGACGGGGTGAAGTTGAAGAACGTTTGTTCTTCTTCGACTTGTTTTTGTGACCCGAATGTCCAGAGGACTTGGAGTGGGATGAAGATTAGTGGTGGTGGCTCCGTGAGCGGTCTTCATGACCTTCCTCTCAAACGAGATCGGGAGCAACATAGAGCGCCGGGCCTCCATGAGCTTTAGTGACCGCTCCCATCAAAGCCTTCGGGTTCATGGCCTGGGAGCACAATTTCAGGTGCTGGACGCACTCCAGGCATCACAAGCACACGAGTGCGGATCAGTCAACAACATCATGCGGTGACAGGAGTCACATGGCTTGAAACCGGTCTTACGGGACGACATCCAGACGCGCCAAGAGAGTCAAAACATCAACAAAAAGGTTCAAGTCAGTCAACAAGCGACTGAGGGTAGCTCTTCTCTTGATCTGCACCTAGGCTGGCACAGAAAGAAAAGAACAGACGTCAGCGTGCCAGGGTGGCGCCTATATACGATCGCAACATCATCACGGCGACCCAAACACCAACAACGGACACAGAGGCGACTGACGCCATCTGACGGTGAGAAAAATCTCCAGATCCAGTCCGACGCCTGGGGGAATTCTAAAGTAAGGAATTTGCAACTAGAAGTTTCTATCAGTTTGATGTAATAAAAAATGTCAGCAACACTGCTCAAAGGTGCAAGAGTCCAAATTATAAGAAGCAAATTTTCACAGCGGAGACGGTAAAAATTTACTCTAATCACTAAATCAACATTTATAGCATAGGAAATAGGGAGAGAACATACCCAACATTGGTGGCAGTGTAGGAAAAGTAGTTTGCATACTGGGAAAAACATTTTTCTTTCCAGGAAGAAATTGAAGGAAGCTGGCCTTGTGTGTGGTGAGCATTAAGTCCAGTTCCAGTTGTAGTGTCCGGTTGGGGCAGAAGCCACTACCCACCCTTCTCGAGGTGCAGAACCAGGTCGACGGTGAAGACCAGGAGTCGGCTAAGCAGCACAGGAGCAGAGGAAGAGTTCCAGAAGTGATGAAGTTGATGTCCCACGTCGGAACAATAGTTGCAGTTCATCTGTGGTGAGGAAAAACCACCAATAAGCCTTGGCAAAGGCAAGAGTCGCAGAAGAGAAGCTGCAGAGCTGCTGGGGACCAGGAAGGTCCAAGGGGACTCAGACAATGAGGGGAGTCCCAGGCGACCCTCAGCAGTGAGGAGAGCCAGACGTCGAGGATGCAGGCCCCACAGGCACTCACAGGCAGCAGGCACAGAAGTCGCACACCTTGAAAGGACTCCCACGACACCGGAGCAGCAGGCAGAAGACTGTGTTGCTGGGGGGGTGGGGCTACACAGAGCCTGAAGTTCCCTTGGAAGCAGAGCCAACAAGCCTTGGAAGCTGCAAGAGTCGCGGTGCACATCAGTATTGCCCTATGAGGAGAGGCAAAGACTCACCACCTACAAAGTTGGACAGCTGGTAGGGGGGGGACCACTCAAGACCACCACCTGTGTTGCATGATCCACGCAGAGTTGCAGGAGAGAGGACCTACGCAGCCAGTCGTCGTTGCAGTTGGTGCCTGCAGATGCAGAGGAGCAACCCCTTCTCTCCAAGGGAGATTCCTTCTTGCTGCAGACTGAAGAATTGCCGCCCTCAGAGGATGCACAGCTGGGGAAATGTTGCAGTTGCTGAAAGGAGCAGAGAAACAATGTTGCAGAGCGAAGTTATCGCTGGATCTGCAGATTGTAGGTTCCTGTGACGTCCAGTTGCGGTTCCACTGGCCAGAAATCGAAGTAAATGTTGCAGAGGAGGATAAAAGAGCATGTCAGGGTAGTCAAAAATTGTGATGAAATATATCCGGTGGCCACTCACATAAATCTAGTTCATCCTGCTAATACCCAAATGTGGTTCCATGGTTTAGTACATGTACAATACAATGAAAGGAGGAGGAAATAAAGAACTTTTGCTTACACAAGCGGAAGCGAGATGGATGCGCTACTTAAGGACACTACAAGAGGGTTTGCACATTAATAATGAGTTCCATCACGTTTTAGGAGTTTGAAATGGTAGGCGATAGATAATGGACAATGGGTGTGTAAATTCCAGAATTGCAGTCTGGAATTCACTACCCTTTTAATTTATATAATAATGTAGGGACCGCATGATAGATACAGTTTACGATACATAAGTTTCAAATTGGAATTGGACTGTTATGGGATAGTCATTGTTTTGCTAAGTTATTTGTGAAGATTACCATCTGTTTCTCATAAATATGTTAATAGGAATTTGTAATTTTTTATATGAAAGACAGTGAATATGTATATGCATATATGTTTGACCTCTTAAGACACAAACTTAGTTTTCCTCATACAGTTGATAGGAATATAAAAAGTTTGCACAGATATCGAATTATCACATTTAATATATATCTTTGAAGCATCACATTAAACATATACATGATTGCCAACGGGATGATAGGTAGGAGAGATCAAGATAATCACAGACATTTCAATATGGCTGCCAGAAATGTTGGAACGTGTAGTGTTTCTGGCTCCTAAAGACGGCGGCCATGTTTTTAATGAGTTTTTTGTATATTTGATTTTTTTTTTTATTGTTCAAACTTGGTCTTCCTCGTATAGCTCACATGAAAATATATGGAAAATGTCACTTACCCAGTGTACACCTGTTCGTAGCATGAGACGCTGCAGATTCACATGCTGTGCGTTATCCTGCCATCTAGTGTTGGGCTCGGAGTGTTACAAGTTGTTTTTCTTCGAAGAAGTCTTTTTCGAGTCACGAGATCAAGGGACTCCTCCCCTTTTGGCTCCATTGCGCATGGGCGTCGACTCCATCTTAGATTGTTTTCCCCGCAGAGGGTGAGGTATGAGTTGTGTATATAGTAATAGTGACCATGCAACGGAGTAAATATGTATGTACATAATGTGTTTAAAAGTGATATATTTACAAATTTACAAATGTACAAGTCTAATTTTTTCTCAACTTAAAACGGCTACAGGCTCCCTGGGAGTTGCGAGGGCGCATGCAAATCTGCAGCGTCTTATGCCAAAAACAGATGTACACTGGGTAAGTGACATTTTCCGTTCGATGGCATGTGTAGCTGCAGATACACATGCTGTGCATAGACTAGTAAGCAGTTATCTCCCCAAAAGCGGTGGTTTAGCCTGTAGGAGTTGAAGTTGTTTGAAATAAAGTTCGTAATACTGCTTGTCCTACTGTGGCTTGCTGTGTTGTTAACACATCCACGCAGTAATGCTTGGTAAATGTATGAGGCGTAGACCATGTGGCTGCCTTACATATCTCAGTCATTGGTATGTTTCCTAGAAAGGCCATGGTAGCACCTTTCTTTCTAGTTGAGTGTGCCTTTGGTGTAATAGGCAGTTCTCTTTTTGCTTTTATATAACAGGTTTGAATACATTTAACTATCCATCTGGCAATGCCTTGTTTGGATATTGTATTCCCTGTATGAGGTTTTTGGAATACAACAAACAATTGTTTTGTTTTGCGAATTTGTTTTGTTCTATCTATGTAGTACATTAGTGCCCTTTTAATGTCTAATGTATGTAATGCTCTCTCTGCTACAAAATCTGGTTCTGGAAAGAATACTGGGAGTTCCACTGTTTGATTTAAGTGGAACGGTGATATCTTAGGTAACAATTTAGGATTTGTTCGTAGAACTACTTTATGTTTATGTATCTGAATAAAGGGTTCTTGTATAGTAAATGCTTGTATTTCACTTACTCTTCTGAGAGATGTGATAGCTATTAGAAAAGCTACTTTCCATGTTAAATACTGTATCTCACATGAGTGCATGGGTTCAAAAGGTGGACCCATAAGTCGTGTTAAGACAATGTTGAGATTCCACGAAGGAACTGGTGGTGTTCTTGGTGGGATAATTCTTTTCAGACCTTCCATAAATGCTTTTATGACTGGGACCTTGAATAATGAAGTTGAGTGCATAATTTGCAGATAAGCTGAAATTGCGGTGAGATGTATTTTAATGGATGGAAAAGCTAACTTTGACTTTTGTAAGTGCAGTAGGTATCTGACGATGTCTTTAGCAGATGCGTGTAATGGTTGAATTTGATTATTATGGCAGTAATAAACAAATCTTTTCCACTTATTTGCATAGCAATGTCTTGTGGTTGGTTTTCTAGCTTGTTTTATGACCTCCATACGTTCCTGTGTAAGGTCTAGATGCCCGAATTCTAAGACTTCAGGAGCCAAATTGCTAGATTCAGCGATGCTGGATTTGGGTGTCTGATCTGTTTGTGTTGAGTTAACAGATCTGGTCTGTTTGGTAGTTTGATCTGGGGCACTACTGAGATGTCTAGTAGTGTTGTGTAACAAAGTTGTCTTGCCCAAGTTGGTGCTATTAGTATGAGTTTGTTTTGACTCAATTTGTTTACTAGATATGGAAGGAGTGGGAGAGGGGGAAAAGCGTATGCAAATATCCCTGACCAACTCATCCATAACGCATTGCCCTGAGAGTGAGCCTGTGGGTACCTGGATGCGAAGTTTTGGCATTTTGCATTTTCTTTTGTTGCAAATACGTCTATTTGCGGTGTTCCCCACCTTTGGAAGTAAATCTTTAGTATTTGGGGATGAATTTCCCATTCGTAGATCTGTTGGTGATCCCGAGAGAGATTGTCTGCTAACTGGTTTTGAATTCCAGGTATGAACTGCGCTATTGGGCGAATGTTGTTGTGAATCGCCCAATGCCATATTTTCTGTGCCAAGAAACACAACTGTGTTGAGTGTGTCCCTTCCTGTTTGTTCAGATAATACATCGTTGTCATGTTGTCTGTTTTGACAAGAATGTGTTTGTGGGTTATTATAGGTTGAAATGCTTTCAGCACTAGAAATACTGCTAGTAGTTCTAAGTGATTTATGTGAAACTGTCTCTGCTGAGTGTCCCACTGTCCTTGGAGGCTGTGTTGGTTGAGGTGTGCTCCCCACCCTATCACGGAGGCATCCGTTGTGATTACGTATTGAAGCACTGGGTCTTGAAAAGGCCGCCCTTTGTTTAAATTGATAGTGTTCCACCATTGAAGCGAGGTGTATGTTTGGCGGTCTATCAACACTAGATCTTGAAGTTGACCCTGTGCCTGTGACCATTGTGATGCTAGGCACTGTTGCAAGGGCCGCATGTGCAATCTTGCGTTTGGGACAATGGCTATGCATGAGGACATCATGCCTAGTAGTTTCATTACTAATTTTACCTGTAAGTTTTGGTTTGGGTGCATGGCTTGTATTACGTTTTGAAATGCTTGTACCCTTTGTGGCAATCCCTTTTGTTGTGTTGATTGTTGCTCCTAAGTATTGTTGTATTTGACACGGCTGTAGGTGTGACTTGTTGTAGTTGAATGTGAAACCTAGCTTGTGAAGGGTTTCTATGACATACTTTGTGTGTTGTGAACACCGTTCTTGCGTATTGGTTTTGATTAACCAATCGTCTAGGTAGGGGAACACATGTATTTGCTGCCTTCTGATATGAGCTGCCACTACTGCCAGGCATTTTGTAAAAACTCTTGGCGATGTTGTTATCCCGAATGGCAACACTTTGAACTGGTAATGTACCCCTTGGATTACAAACCTTAAGTACTTTCTGTGGGAAGGATGTATAGGTATATGGAAATACGCATCCTTGAGGTCTAGTGTTGTCATGTAGTCTTGCTGTTTGAGCAATGGGATCACGTCTTGCAGTGTCACCATGTGAAAGTGATCTGATTTGATGTAGATGTTTAATGTTCTGAGATCTAGTATAGGTCTTAGAGTTTTGTCTTTTTTGGGTATTAGAAAGTATAGGGAGTAAACTCCTGTTCCTTTCTGATGAATTGGTACTAGCTCTATTGCATCTTTTTGCAACAACGCTTGGCCCTCCAGTTGTAAGAGATCCATGTGTTGTTTGGACATGTGTGTTTTCGGTGGGACATTTGGAGGGAATTGCAGAAATTCTATGCAATAACCATGCTGGATAATGGCTAGGACCCACGTGTCTGTTGTTATTTCTTCCCAGTTGTTGTAGAAATTGGTTAGTCTCCCCCCAACTGGTGTCATGTGTTGGGGATTTGTGACGTTGAAGTCACTGTTTATTTTGTGGAGTTTTGGGGCTCTGGAACTTCCCTCTACTCTTTGGGAACTGTCCTCCTCTGTATTGTCTTCGAAAACTTCCCCGCTGATATTGGCTTTGATAAGTGGGTCTTGTTTGTGAGGGTGAGGGTTCTGTGCTCTGTCCCCGAAACCCCCCTTGAAAATGTGTTTTTCGAAGTGTGCCTCTGGTCTGTGGGGAGTAGAGTGCGCCCATGGCTTTGGCCGTATCTGTGTCCTTTTTAAGTTTTTCTATGGCAGTGTCCACCTCCGGCCCAAACAATTGCTGTCCGTTAAATGGCAATTTAAGGACTGCTTGTTGTATTTCAGGCTTGAGTCCTGATGTTCTTAGCCATGCGTGCCTCCGTATGGTCACTGCTGTATTGACAGTCCTAGCAGCTGTGTCGGCTGCATCCATCGCTGAGCGTATCTGATTGTTCGAGATACTCTGGCCTTCCTCCACCACTTGTTGTGCTCTTTTTTGGAACTCTTTGGGCAGGTGTTTTATGAAATGTTGCATTTTGTCCCAATGAGCCCTATCATATCTCGCCAGCAATGCCTGTGAGTTGGCAATGCGCCATTGGTTTGCTGCCCGAGCCGCAACCATTTTCCCCGCTGCGTCGAACTTGCGACTTTCTTTGTATGGAGGTGGGGCGTCTCCTGAGGTGTGAGAGTTGGCCCTTTTACGAGCTGCCCCTACTACCACTGAGTCTGGTGTTAATTGCTGCGTGATGTACACAGGGTCTGTTGGTGGCGCTTTGTACTTCTTCTCCACCCTTGGAGTTATGGCCCTGCCCTTCACAGGCTCCTGAAACACTTGTTTGGAGTGTTTGAGCATTCCTGGTAACATAGGGAGACTCTGGTACTGGCTATGTGTGGACAACAGTGTATTAAAAAGAAAGTCATCCTCTATAGGTTCTGCGTGCAGGGTGACATTATGAAACGCAGCTGCTCTTGCCACCACTGCCACCAGTGCTGTCCTCAGGTGGCGACAGTCTCGCTGGATAACAGTCGGGACTGTTATCTGATACAGGCGCATCATAAAGATCCCATGCGTCGGGATCATCCTGACTCATCCCTGTGTGAGTTGGGAACTGCATCATTGGTGAAGTGGCTATTGGTGATAGTTGTAGTGAGCGTTGTGGAGATGGTGGCGGAGTCACTTGTCTTGCCACCTTTGCCAGAAGCTGCTTGTCTTTCTCTTGGAAGGCAAGTTTTCTTTTCATTTTTATTGGAGGGAGAGTACTGCTCTTCCCTGTGTCCTTTTGAATGTGGAGCCTTCTTTGAGTGTAATCTGGCTCCCCTGCCTCCAGTTCTTGTCCGAATTTGCATCCTTGCATCTGTGAGGACATGCCCTGTTCCTCTGTGTAGGAACTGGATTTCGGTTCCGAGGCCGGATGTTTCGGTATGGAAACTTTTTCGGGAGTCTTTTTCGGCTCCGAAGACACTTTAATTTTCGGCGTACTGATCTCTCGATGCCGACTAATTTCGGTGGCGCCCTCTCGGTGTCGAGATTGCTCCGACCCGGTGTCTCGGGCCGAGTCTGCTCTGTGCCGGTATCTCGACCGGAGTCGGATGACTTCGACACATGCATGCCCTTTTTCGGTGCCGATGCTCGGTCACCTATTTTTCGGGTTAAGCCATGGCCTGCTGGCGGTGGCGTCCCCTGGGCTTTAACGGTTCTTCCGTGAGTTTTGTGTTGTGACGTCTTACTCACGGTTTTCGGCGTCTGTTCGGGATCGACCTAGTCAGAGTCCGAATCCGAATCCGAGATGGAGAAGGTTTCTTTCCTCTTCCTCCAAGTGTCGTTGTCCTGTCGGCGCCGACGTCATTTGAAGTCTTCTTGCTCTTCGGTCTCTTCAAGTCTTCCTCGACCGAAACTCTTGACAGGCCTCACAGGTATCCTCTTTGTGCTCGGGAGACAAACACAAATTACAGACCAGAAGGTGATCGGTATAAGGATACTTGTTGTGACATTCGGGGCAGAAGCGGAATGGGGTCCGTTCCATTAGCCTTGAAGACGCACGTCGTTGGGCCGACCAGGCCCCGCCGGGGAATCGAAAACCCCGAAGGGCCACAGGAGCTCTTCAAAATTCGGTGTCGATCTGTTGTAACTAACCCGACACCAAACGCAAACAATACCGTCGAATTTTACAAGATTTTCACTAACTTTCCGAACTGAAACACAGAGCGAAAAGGAACACGTCAGAACCCGATGGCGGAAAGAAAACAATCTAAGATGGAGTTGACGCCCATGCGCAATGGAGCCTAAAGGGGAGGAGTACCTCGATCTCGTGACTCCAAAAAGACTTCTTCAAAGAAAAACAACTTGTAACACTCCGAGCCCAACACTAGATGGCGGTATGTGCACAGCATGTGTATCTGCAGCTACACATGCCATCAAACATATATATATAAAAATGGAAAATGTCACTTACCTAGTGTACATCTGTTCGTGGCATGAGTCGCTGCAGATTAGACCGTCGACTCCATCTTAGATTGTTTTCCCCGCAGAGGGTGAGGTAGGAGTTGTGTATGTTAGTAATAGTGCCCATGCAATGGAATGAATACGTATGTACATAATAAAGGTTAAAGTAATATATTTACAAATGTACAAATGTTCAAGATCTACTTCTAAACGGCTACAGGCTCCCGGGGAGGCGGGTGGGCGCATGTGAATCTGCAGCGACTCATGCCACGAACAGATGGACACTAGGTAAGTGACATTTTCCGTTCAATGGCATGTGTAGCTGCAGATGCACATGCTGTGCATAGACTAGTAAGCAGTTATTTCCCCAAAAGCGGTGGTTGAAATAATGTTCTTAGTACAGCCTGACCTACTGTGGCTTGTTGTGCAGTTAACACATCTACACAGTAGTGCTTGGTAAATGTATGAGGCGTAGACCATGTTGCTGCCTTACATATTTCGTTCATTGGAATATTTCCTAGAAAGGCCATGGTAGCCCCTTTCTTTCTGGTTGAGTGTGCCTTTGGTGTAATAGGCAGCTCTCTCTTTGCTTTAAGATAGCAGGTTTGAATACACTTAACTATCCACCTAGCAATGCCTTGTTTTGAAATTGGATTTCCTGTATGAGGTTTTTGAAAGGCAATAAATAGTTGTTTTGTTTTTCTAATTAGTTTTGTTCTGTCAATGTAGTACATTAGTGCTCTTTTGATGTCTAATGTATGTAGTGCTCTTTCAGCTACAGAATCTGGTTGTGGGAAGAACACTGGTAATTCTACTGTTTGATTTAAGTGGAACGATGAGATAACCTTTGGTAAAAATTTAGGATTTGTTCTTAGAACTACTTTATTTGTATGTATCTGAATAAATGGTTCTTGTATGGTAAATGCCTGAATTTCGCTCACTCTTTTTAGAGATGTAATGGCAATCAAAAATGCAACTTTCCACGTTAAGTATTGCATTTCACAAGAATGCATGGGCTCGAAAGGAGGACCCATGAGTCTTGTTAAGACAATGTTGAGGTTCCATGAAGGAACAGGTGGTGTTCTTGGTGGTATGATCCTTTTTAAGCCTTCCATAAACGCTTTAATGACTGGTATTTTAAATAGTGAAGTTGAATGAGTAATTTGCAGGTAAGCTGATATTGCTGTGAGATGTATCTTTATGGAAGAGAAGAACGAGTTACTTACCTTCGGTAACGACTTTTCTGGTGGATACATTAGCTACCTGTGGATTCCTCACCTCATGAATACTCCCATGGCGCCAGCATTCTACGGAAATCTTCTTACTAGTCTCTGCACGTCGACGAGGACGTCACTGTCTCGCACGCGACGCCGTCTGACGTCATACAGGCAATAAGAGGTCTTCGACGACGTGCGGACGTCAGTACCAATCATTTTTTACGTGCATGAGAACAACCAGGCAATGCAATGAAAGAACAAAGCAACATCCATTATATTGTAAAAATACACCACATTGTATGAATAACTGTAAATCCTTTTATGTACACACATATATATATATATATATATATATATATATATAAAACTCTCTCTTTTAAAATATATACACACACCAAGTATATACATAAAGATATATACACATATACCTATATATATATAAATATATTATATATATACATCTATTGCACCCTCAAAGTCCAAGAGGAGCACACTCAAGGATTACTTGGCAAGACCATAAAGGCAACAGGGAGGCGGGTGGGACCGTGAGGAATCCACAGGTAGCTAATGTATCCACCAGAAAAGTCGTTACCGAAGGTAAGTAACTCGTTCTTCTGATGGATACAACTACCTGTGGATTCCTCATCTCATGAATAGAGTCCCAAAGCAGTACCACGCCCGGCGGTGGGTGCCTAAATGGTCAAACCAAGAAATCCTGCAGCACTGACCGTGCAAAATGGCCGTCCCTTCTAACCTCAGAATCTAAACAGTAATGTTTTGCAAAAGTGTGAAGGGACGACCAAGTTGCGGCCTTGCAGATGTCGACCACAGGAACACCTCTGGCTAAGGCCGAAGTGGCCGACTTAGCTCTGGTGGAATGAGCTCTAATGCCCTCAGGAGGATCCTTCTTTGCCAAAGAGTAACATATTTTAATGCAAAGAACAACCCACCTGGATAGTGTTCTCTTGTGGACTGCCTTTCCTCTCCTCTTGCCCACGTATCCAATAAACAGCTGATCCTCCAGCCTGAAATCCTTTGTTCTATCGATAAAGAAGCTCAACGCTCTCTTTGGGTCCAGACGGTGCAGTCTTTCTTCCTCTTTGGAAGGATGAGGCGGAGGATAGAACGTGGACAAAGTAATTGCCTGAGCCAAATGGAAGGGTGAAACAACCTTCGGGAGGAAAGCAGCCTTGGTCCTCAACACCACCTTATCCCCATAAAAAGTTGTATAAGGGGGTTTTACTGATAAGGCCTGCAACTCACTCACTCTCCTTGCTGATGTTATAGCTATCAGGAAGACTGTTTTTAAAACCAAATACCTCAAGGGGCAAGAATGCATAGGTTCAAAAGGGGATCCCATAAGGAAAGTCAGGACTAAGGACAAATCCCATTGCGGCATAACGAATGGCTTTGGAGGATATTGATTTAGAAGACCTTTCAAGAATCTGATAACAATAGGGGATTTAAATAAAGATGGTTGGTCTGGAAGACATATGAAGGCTGACAAGGCCGATAAATAACCTTTAATGGTAGCCACTGCACAACCTTTCTGCGCCAGAGATAGAGCAAAAGACAAAACGTCCGATAGATGAGCATGTAAAGGATCAATCTGCCTCTCTCCACACCACGCAACAAATTTAGACCACCTATTAGCGTAGATAGATTTAGTGGAGTGTCGCCTGGCCGCTAATATAACATCCACTACCTCAGGCGGGAGAGAGAAGGAACTCAGGTTGCCCCGTTCAATCTCCAGGCATGTAGGTGCAGACTCTGGAGGTTGGGGTGTAGAACCTGCCCCTGCGACTGTGAGAGGAGGTCTGCCCTGAAAGGGAGACGGAGCGGCGGGCACGTTGAGAGTTGGAGAAGGTCGGAGTACCACACCCTCCTTGGCCAATCCGGAGCTATTAAGATTACTAGAGCCCGGTCTTGGCGAATCTTCCTCAATACTCGAGGAATCAAGGGTATGGGAGGAAACGCGTAAAGCAACTGGCCGCACCAGGTCATTTGAAACGCGTCCCCCAACGCTTCCTGCATCGGATACTGAAGGCTGCAGAACAACGGACAATGCGCGTTCTCTCGAGTGGCGAACAGATCTACCCGAGGAAACCCCCACTTCTGGAAGATTAAACGGATTTGATCTGGATGGAGACGCCACTCGTGGTCTGCCGAGAAGTGGCGACTGAGACTGTCCGCACGCACGTTCAAGACTCCGGCCAGATGGTTTGCTATCAAGCAAATCCGATGGTCCTTTGCCCAGGACCATAGTCGAAGAGCTTCTCTGCAGAGAAGGTACGACCCCACTCCTCCCTGCTTGTTTATGTACCACATCGTGGTAGTATTGTCCGTTAGGACCTGTACCGACTGACCACGAAGGGAAGGGAGGAAGGCCTTGAGAGCCAGACGTACAGCCCGTAACTCTAACAGATTGATGTGAAAAATCTGGTCCTCTGGAGACCAAAGACCTTTGATCTCCAGATCCCCCAGATGAGCTCCCCACCCTAGAGTGGAAGCATCCGTTATGACTGTGGCCACTGGTGGCGACTGCTGGAACGGCTTTCCTTGTGAAAGATTGTTGCTTGCAATCCACCACTTCAAATCCACAGCAGCATCTCTGGAGATCTTAACAGTACCCTCTAGATCCCCTCTGTGTTGAGACCACTGCCTTCGGAGGCACTACTGAAGAGCCCTCATGTGCCAGCGAGCATGCGTGACCAACAGAATGCAGGAGGCAAAAAGACCGAGCAGACGAAGGACCTTGAGGACTGGAACTACCGCTCCATTTCGAAACATTGGAACCAAATCCTGAATATCTTGAATCCGCGGAGGCGGAGGAAAGGCCCGACCCAATGTTGTATCCAGTACTGCCCCTATGAACAGGAGGCGCTGAGAGGGCTCCAGGTGAGATTTGGGCTCGTTCACCGAAAAGCCCAGGTCGAACAACAACTGGGTTGTTGACTGCAGATGACGCAACACAAGCTCCGGGGACTTGGCTTTGATCAACCAATCGTCCAAGTAAGGGAATACTGCTATCCCCTTCCTTCTGAGCTCTGCCGCAACCACCGACATCACCTTCGTGAAGACTCGAGGTGCTGAAGTAAGACCAAACGGAAGGACCGCAAACTGGTAGTGTTGCGATCCCACCACAAACCGGAGATACTTCCTGTGTGACTTGAGTATCGGGATATGAAAGTAAGCATCCTGCAAGTCGACAGACACCATCCAGTCTTCCATGTTCAACGCCAAAAGCACCTGTGCTAGGGTCAGCATCTTGAACTTTTCCTGCTTGAGGAACCAATTCAAGATCCTCAGGTCCAGAATTGGTCTCAAACGACCATCCTTCTTGGGAATCAGGAAATACCTTGAGTAAACTCCTTGACTCCTTTCCTGCTCCGGGACCAACTCCACCGCGCCCTTTAAAAGGAGGACTTCTACCTCCTGTTCTAGCAACAGGAGGTGTTCTTGTGAACAATACGAAGGGCGGGGCGGGATGAGGGGCGGAAACTCCCGAAAGGGAAGGGTGTAGCCTTTTCCCACAACACTGAGAACCCAAGTGTCCGACGTAACAGTCTCCCATTTGGTGAGAAAATGCTGTAATCTTCCCCCTACAGGAGAGGAGTAAGTGGGAAATGGTGGAAGCCTAAGGCTGCTTCCCCTGCTGCACCCCGCCAGAGGATGAGGAAGAGGCAGAGTGCTGCTGAGAGGCTCCCCTGGTGCGGACCCTACCCCTCCCCCTAAAAGATCTATAGGGGTGGGAAGAGGCAGGTTGCTGATATCTTCCCCGAAAGGAAGAGGAGGAAGAGCCACGCCCAAATCCACAAAACCTCCTGAAGAATCTGGAAGAGGCCGTGGAAGAAGGAGCTTGGAGTCCCAACGACTTAGCCGTGGCCCTGCTCTCCTTAAAACGTTCCAAGGCCGAATCAGCCTTAGCCCCAAACAGTTTGTCCCCATCAAACGGGAGATCCAACAATGTGGACTGTACATCTGCCGAAAAGCCCGAGTTACGGAGCCAGGCCTGTCTCCTTTCCACCACAGTTGTGCCCATTGCTCTGGCTACCGAGTCGGTGGTATCCAGTCCCGTCTGGATAATTTGGGTCGCAGCAGCCTGGGCATCAGAGACAAGATCCAAAAGACCCTGGGGAAGCTCTGTAAACGAAGAGGAGATGTCATCCATCAGAGCATGAATATACCTCCCCAGGATACAGGTCGCATTAGTGGCCTTTAACGCCAGACTGCAGGACGAAAAAATCTTCTTCGACTGCGCCTCTAGCTTTTTTGAGTCTCTGTCCCCAGGCACCGTCGGGAAAGAACCAGGCGCTGACTTGGACGAACAGGAGGCCTGCACTACCAAGCTCTCCGGCGTAGGGTGCCTAGATAGGAAACCAGGATCAGTTGGAGCCGTCCGATACCTCCTGGCCACGGCTCTGTGAACTGCTGGGGAAGATGCCGGCCTCTTCCACACCTCTAAAACCGGATCCAGCAGAGCGTCATTAAAAGGTAACAGAGGCTCCGCCGCGGCTGAGGCCGGATGCAACACCTCCGTCAAAAGGTTTTGTTTTGCCTCCACCACCGGCAAAGGCAGGTCCAAAAAACTAGCTGCCTTCCGTACCACTGTATGAAAGGAAGCAGCTTCCTCAGTATATTCCCCCGGGGACGAAAGGTCCCACTCAGGGGAAGTGTCCAGCCCACTGGCCGACTCCAGTCCACGCAGCCCATCACCCGAGTCCTCTAGCTCTCCTTCCTCTAGGGCTCGTTGGTACTCCTGCTCTTCTAGTACCCGGAGAGCACGCCTCCTTGAATGCAGTCGTTGCTCAATCCGCGGAGTCGACAATGCCTCCGCCGAAGTCGGAGATCGGCGCCGATCTTCCGAAGCCACCGACGCCGCATCCGGCGCCACGGGTAACTTCGGCGCCGACTGAAGAGCAGCTGAAACAGATGGACCCACCGGAGTCACAGGCCGAAATCTCGACGTCGACGGGATGGAAATCCCTGGGGCCAATCCCTCCGAAGCCACCGGAGCGGCCACCGGCGCCGACACTGGCGCCGAGCCCACGTTCCCAAACGGGAGAAAGGGCATAAAGGGTGCCGGCCGAAGAGGCGCAGGATCACCCAAAGAAAAGGCCAAAGGCCCAGCCGGAGCACCCCCTGGAGCCATCTGTTGGAAGATGGCATACATCGCATTCAAGAATGCGGAACTATCGGCTCCAGGGGTGGGAAAAGCCGGATACTGGGGTGCCTGTCTCGGAGGCGACCCAGACTCCGGCCTCGGCGTCTGCGCCGGAGAAAACACTTGAGGCTCCAATACCTCAATCACCGACGCCTGTCCAGGCGAAGTTGGTGACGCCGGAGAGGGCAACGGCGTCGAAGGATGCGGCGTCGCCGTGGGGCTGACCTCCCATGTCTTTCGGCGCCGATCCGGAGACCTGGAACGAGCCTCCCTTGAATGACGCCGAGATTCTCTACGGCGCCGGGAGTCTCGATGACGCCGATGTTTTGGAGAAGACTTCTTGTGATGCTTCTCCTTTGACTTGGCCATAAACAGCTTCGCCTCACGTTCTTTAAGGGCCTTCGGATTCATGTGCTGACATGAATCACAAGTCGAGACGTCGTGGTCGGAGCTCAAACACCAAAGGCAATCGGAATGAGGATCCGTCACCGACATCTTGCCTCCACACTCACGACAAGGCTTAAATCCAGACTTTCTCTGCGACATTATTTCCACAGAGAAAGAGTACGCAGCAAGATATACACTGTAACCGCAAGAGTAACAGTTGCTCCCTCGAAGATAACCGTTTTGAATGCACGGAAAAAAGGGAACTGACGTCCGCACGTCGTCGAGGACCTCTTATTGCCTGTATGACGTCAGACGGCGTCGCGTGCGAGACAGTGACGTCCTCGTCGACGTGCAGAGACTAGTAAGAAGATTTCCGTAGAATGCTGGCGCCATGGGAGTATTCATGAGGTGAGGAATCCACAGGTAGTTGTATCCATCAGAAGGCTAGATTTGATTTTTGCAAATGTAGTAAATATCCTACTATATCTTTTGGAGATGCGTGTAATGGCTGAATTTGATTATTCTGGCAGTAATACACAAATCTTTTCCACTTGTTTGCGTAGCAGTGTCTAGTGGTAGGTTTTCTAGCTTGTTTTATGACCTCCATACATTCTTGTGTGAGGTGCAAGTATCCGAATTCTAGGATTTCAGGAGCCAAATTGCTAGATTCAAAGATGCTGGATTTGGATGTCTGATCTGTTGTTTGTGTTGTGTTAACAGATCTGGTTTGTTGGGTAGTTTGACATGAGGTACTACTGACAGGTCTAGTAGTGTCGTGTACCAAGGTTGCCTTGCCCATGTTGGTGCTATTAGTATGAGTTTGAGTTTGTTTTGACTCAACCTGTTTACTACATATGGAAGGAGAGGGAGAGGGGGGAAAAGCGTATGCAAATATCCCTGACGAGTTCATCCATAGAGCATTGCCTTGGGATTGATCTTGTGGGTACCTGGATGCGAAGTTTTGGCATTTTGAGTTTTCCTTTGTTGCAAATAGATCTATTTGAGGTGTCCCCCAAATTTGAAAGTAATTGTTTAGTATTTGGGGGTGAATTTCCCATTCGTGGGTTTGTTGGTGATCTCGAGAGAGATTGTCTGCCAACTGGTTCTGAATCCCTGGAATAAATTGTGCTATTAGGCGAATGTGGTTGTGAATCGCCCAATGCCATATTTTTTGTGTTAGGAGGCACAGCTGTGTCGAGTGTGTCCCTCCTTGTTTGTTTAGGTAATACATTGTTGTCATGTAGTCTGTTTTGACAAGAATGTATTTTTGGGTTATTATGGGTTGAAATGCTTTCAGTGCTAGAAATACTGCTAACATTTCCAAGTGATTTATGTGAAACTGTCTCTGATGTATGTCCCATTGTCCTTGGATGCTGTGTTGATTGAGGTGTGCTCCCCACCCTGTCATGGAAGCATCTGTTATGACGTATTGTGGCACTGGGTCTTGGAAAGGCCGCCCTTGGTTTAAATTTGTACTGTTCCACCATAGAAGCGAGATGTATGTTTGGCGGTCTATCAATACCAGATCTAGAAGTTGACCCTGTGCTTGTGACCATTGTGATGCTAGGCACTGTTGTAAGGGCCGCATGTGTAACCTTGCGTTTGGGACAATAGCTATGCATGAAGACATCATGCCTAGTAGTTTCATTACCATTCTGACTTGTATCTTTTGTGTTGGATACATGACCTGTATTACTTTGTGAAATGTTGGAACCCGTTGTGGACTCGGAGTGGCAATCCCTTTTACTGTGTTGATTGACGCTCCTAAGTATTGCTGCGTTTGACACGGTAAAAGATGTGACTTCGCGTAGTTGATGGAGAACCCTAGTCTGTGAAGGGTTTGTATGACATATTTTGTGTGCTGGGAGCACTGTTTTAGCGTGTTGGTTTTGATTAACCAGTCGTCTAAGTACGGGAACACATGTATTTGCTGCCTTCTGATATGCGCAGCTACTACTGCCAGGCATTTTGTAAAAACTCTTGCCGCAGTTGTTATTCCGAATGGTAACACTTTGAATTGGTAATGTATTCCTTGAAATACAAACCTTAAGTATTTCCTGTGTGAAGGATGTATTGGTATATGGAAATACGCATCCTTTAGATCTAATGTTGTCATGTAGTCTTGCTGTTTGAGCAGTGGGATTACGTCTTGTAGCGTGACCATGTGAAAGTGGTCTGATTTTATGTAGGTATTTAGTGTTCTGAGATCTAGTATTGGTCTCAGAGTTTTGTCCTTTTTGGGTATTAGAAAGTAAAGTGAGTAAACTCCTGTGTTCTTTTGTTGAATTGGTACTAATTCTATTGCGTCCTTTTGTAGCAGTGCTTGAACTTCTAGTCCTAGAAGATCTATATTTTGTTTTGACATATTGTGTGTTTTCGGTGGTACGTTTGGAGGGAATTGGTGAAATTCTATGCAATAACCATGCTGGATAATTGCTAGGACCCAAGTATCTGTTGTTATTTCCTCCCAAAGTTTGTAAAATTGGCTTAGTCTTCCCCCCACAGGTGTTATGTGATGGGGTTGTGTGACTTGTGAGTCACTGCTTATTTTGAGGAGTTTTGGCGCCTTGAAATTTTCCTCCATTTTGGGGGAATTGGCCCCCTCTAAATTGTCCGCGAAAACCTCCCCTCTGATATTGCCCCTGGTAGGTAGGTCTTGTTTGAGAGGTTGTGGCTTCTGTGGGTTGACCTCGAAACCCTCCCCTAAAAGGTGTTTTCCTAAATGTGCCTCTGCTCTGCGGGGAGTAGAGTGCGCCCATGGCTTTGGCTGTATCGGTGTCCTTCTTGAATTTCTCAATGGCAGTGTCTACCTCCGGCCCAAACAATTGCTGTTCATTAAACGGCATATTGAGCACAGCCTGTTGGATTTCCGGTTTGAACCCAGAAGTGCGCAGCCATGCGTGCCTTCTTATTGTGACTGCAGTGTTTATTGTCCTTGCAGCTGTGTCTGCTGCATCCATGGAAGACCGTATCGGATTGTTGGAGATACTTTGCCCCACTTCCACCACTTGTTGCGCTCTTTTTTGGAACTCCTTGGGTAAGTGTTCGATGAAATGTTGCATTTCATCCCAATGAGCCCTGTCGTATCTTGCCAAAAGTGCCTGAGAGTTGGCAATACGCCACTGATATGCTGCTTGTGCTGCAACCCTTTTACCCGCAGCATCAAACTTGCGGCTCTCTTTGTCCGGAGGTGGTGCGTCGTCTCAGGTATGAGAGTTGGCTCTTACGAGCTGCCCCCACAACTACTGAGTCCGGTGTCAGTTGTGTTGTAATATATATAGGATCTGTGGGTGGTGGCTTGTATTTTTTATCCACCCTTGGAGTTATGGCCCTGCCTTTAACTGGATCCTGAAATATTTGTTTCGAATGTCTTAGCATTCCTGGGAGCATGGGAAGACTTGGTATTGGCTATGGGTTGCGGATAGGGTGTTAAAGAGAAAGTCATCTTCAATTGGTTCCGAATGTAATGATACATTGTGAAACTCGGCTGCTCTTGCGACCACCTGTGTATAAGATGTACTGTCCTCAGGTGGCGAAGGCTTTGTGGGATAAGAGTCTGGGCTGTTGTCAGACACTGGAGCATCGTAGAGATCCCATGCATCGGGGTCATCCTGACTCATTGCGGTATGAGCTGGTGAGTGCATTAGTGGTGGAGTGGTTGCTGGTGATGCATGTGTTGATGGTGGTGGTGAAGGTGGTGGGGTTGTTCTCTTTGCCACCTTTGCCTGTGGTTGCTTGTCCCCTTGTTGAAAGGCAAGTTTCCTTTTGATCTTGATTGGGGGAAAGAGTGGTTATCTTCCCTGTGTCTTCATGGATATGAAGCCTTCTCTGTGTGTGGTCAGGTTCCACAGTTTGAAGGTCCTCTCCAAATCTACGTAATTGGGTGGTTAGCCCTTGTTCCTCTGTATAGGAACTACTTTTCGGCTCCGAGGCTGGGTGTTTCGGGACCGAAATCTTTTCGGAAGTTCTTTTCGGTTCCGAAGAAATTTTCTTTTGCTTCGGCTCGGTGCCGAATCTTTTCGGCGCCGTCTTTGTGCCGAGGTTTCTCGGAGCCGCTGTCTCGGCTCCGAGGTTGCTGTGTGGCGGTATCACGACCGGAGTCGGATGACTTCGACACCAGCATGCCCATTTTCGGTGCCTTGGCTCGGTCACCTTGTTTTTGGGTTAAGCCATGGCCCCGAAGGGCCACCGGAGCTCTTCCAAATTCAGTGTCGATTTGTTCTAACTAACCCGATACCGAACGCAACAATACCGACGTTTTTTCCGAGATTCGAACTAACTTTCCGACCCGAAACACGGAGCGAAAAGGAACACGTCCGAACTCGATGGCGGAAAAAAAACAATCTAAGATGGAGTCGACGCCCATGCGCAATGGAATCGAAAGGGGAGGAGTCCCTCGGTCTCGTGACTCGAAAAGACTTCTTCGAAGAAAAACAACTTGTAACACTCCGAGCCCAACACCAGACGGCGGACTGTGCACAGCATGTGTATCTGCAGCTACACATGCCATCGAACATATATATATACAGGGAGTGCAGAATTATTAGGCAAATGAGTATTTTGACCACATCATCCTCTTTATGCATGTTGACTTACTCCAAGCTGTATAGGCTCGAAAGCCTACTACCAATTAAGCATATTAGGTGATGTGCATCTCTGTAATGAGAAGGGGTGTGGTCTAATGACATCAACACCCTATATCAGGTGTGCATAATTATTAGGCAACTTCCTTTCCTTTGGCAAAATGGGTCAAAAGAAGGACTTGACAGGCTCAGAAAAGTCAAAAATAGTGAGATATCTTGCAGAGGGATGCAGCACTCTTAAAATTGCAAAGCTTCTGAAGCGTGATCATCGAACAATCAAGCGTTTCATTCAAAATAGTCAACAGGGTCGCAAGAAGCGTGTGGAAAAACCAAGGCGCAAAATAACTGCCCATGAACTGAGAAAAGTCAAGCGTGCAGCTGCCACGATGCCACTTGCCACCAGTTTGGCCATATTTCAGAGCTGCAACATCACTGGAGTGCCCAAAAGCACAAGGTGTGCAATACTCAGAGACATGGCCAAGGTAAGAAAGGCTGAAAGACGACCACCACTGAACAAGACACACAAGCTGAAACGTCAAGACTGGGCCAAGAAATATCTCAAGACTGATTTTTCTAAGGTTTTATGGACTGATGAAATGAGAGTGAGTCTTGATGGGCCAGATGGATGGGCCCGTGGCTGGATTGGTAAAGGGCAGAGAGCTCCAGTCCGACTCAGACGCCAGCAAGGTGGAGGTGGAGTACTGGTTTGGGCTGGTATCATCAAAGATGAGCTTGTGGGGCCTTTTCGGGTTGAGGATGGAGTCAAGCTCAACTCCCAGTCCTACTGCCAGTTCCTGGAAGACACCTTCTTCAAGCAGTGGTACAGGAAGAAGTCTGCATCCTTCAAGAAAAACATGATTTTCATGGAGGACAATGCTCTATCACACGCGTCCAAGTACTCCACAGCGTGGCTGGCAAGAAAGGGTATAAAAGAAGGAAATCTAATGACATGGCCTCCTTGTTCACCTGATCTGAACCCCATTGAGAACCTGTGGTCCATCATCAAATGTGACATTTACAAGGAGGGAAAACAGTACACCTCTCTGAACAGTGTCTGGGAGGCTGTGGTTGCTGCTGCACGCAATGTTGATGGTGAACAGATCAAAACACTGACAGAATCCATGGATGGCAGGCTTTTGAGTGTTCTTGCAAAGAAAGGTGGCTATATTGGTCACTGATTTGTTTTTGTTTTGTTTTTGAATGTCAGAAATGTATATTTGTGAATGTTGAGATGTTATATTGGTTTCACTGGTAATAATAAATAATTGAAATGGGTATATATTTTTTTTTGTTAAGTTGCCTAATAATTATGCACAGTAATAGTCACCTGCACACACAGATATCCCCCTAACATAGCTAAAACTTAAAACAAACTACAAACTACTTCCAAAAATATTCAGCTTTGATATTAATGAGTTTTTTGGGTTCATTGAGAACATGGTTGTTGTTCAATAATAAAATTAATCCTCAAAAATACAACTTGCCTAATAATTCTGCACTCCCTGTATATAGTGCATGCATGGACATCTTTGTAGTATACCATCAAAATTTATGTTCTTGAAGCATCATACTAAATATTTATATGATTGCCAATGGGAGGTATAGGCAGGCAACATTTAAGATATTCATAGTCAGTTCGATATGGCCACTATAAATGTTTACATTTGTAACAGTCCTGGCTTAAGTCACAGGTGATAGTGATTACTTTTAGGATTTAAAGACGCAGACATGAATATTTTCATCGATTTTTCCACAACAGGATGCTATAGCAGAAACACCGGACACCTGACAGCTGCTATAATGGTTGATGAGGTTAAATTAGAGATGGTTTTTGAACTCCTTTAATCCCCTGCTGTCAAACATAGGAGGTACTGTGTTTCTCCAATATCGAGTAGTGATTGAGTTCAAATTCATGATATCTAAAATAATTTAAGAAATTATTTTTAGGGTTGGATATAATTATTTGGAAAATTGGTTATTTTTTTTAATGTGTCTTGATTTTTTTATTCTAAGTTTGTGTTTGATGCTTCACGAGAATGTTTAACAATGGTATTTTATTGTTTTCCTTGTGATTCGTTTTACCTTATTTCACTTTAATTCTCTAATTTTGCGTTCATGTGTTTGTTTGATTAATTATATTGAGAATTGCTCTTCATGCAATTACTATGTAGGACAGTTACACAGAAATACATTTTTGAAATGTAGAGTCTGCCTCTTGAAAAGACTTGTTACAGCTTATAATTTAAAAATGGATTTGCACAGTAAATTGATCACATGAAGAAATGTGACGGAGATCAATATTAAGCAAGCTATTTGTAAATATATATATTTTTTTGTTTTTCACAAACATTAGTGCAATTGTAAGAATGTTTATTGTTATGAGTTTTTTTTTTGTTTTTTTTAAACATGTGAATTTCGTGTGTTTGTTGTGAACCGAATGTAAAGTTTGATTTTTTTATATATATTTATAGTTGTATTTGCATGTTTGTAGCCCTGAAGAAGTCTGTGTGGACGAAACGCGTTGGCTACTATGAACTGCAAAGGAAGATGTTTTAATGAACATTTATAAATAAGAAGATTTTGTTTCACCAAGAAGAAAGATTTAGGAATCTGTGCCGTCCATATTTCGGAATTGGACTTTGTTGAACTCTCTATCATGCCATGGAACTTATATGAGTGCTGAGTCTTATGTGAATGTTGCAGAGGAGTCCTGCTGGAATCTTGCACGTCAAATCTGAGGGCACCACCCAAGAGGAGACCCTATATAGCCCTAAACAGGGGGAATTGTCACCTAGCAAGGTGATCACCTTTCAGGAGGGGGCTGTGACGACACCAACCTGACCTGGCCACTTAGATTCTCCCAGGGGCCTCTACCCACCTTGGATTCAAGATGGCAGAATCAACTGGTCACCTGGAGACGCTCTGGGCACCACCCCTGGGGTGGCGATGGACAGGGGAGTTACCACTCCCGTTTCCATTGCCCAGTTTTGTGCCAGAGCAGGGACCAGGGTTCCCTGGACTGGTGCAAACTGGTTTATGCTAGGAGGACACCAAAAGTGCCCTTCGAAGCATACCAGTGGCTTGGGAAGGTTACCCCTCCAAAGCCATGTAACACCTATTTCCAAAAGGAGAGGCTGTTGCTTCCCCCTCCCACAGGAAATCCTTTGTTCTGCCTCCCTGATCTTAAGCTGCTCAAGCAGCATGAGGGCCGAAATCTGTCTGTAGGATGGCAGCAGCCAGGCTGCCTGGAAAAACCATGCAAACTGGTAGGAGCAAAGTTGGGCGTCCTCTAAGAAGCCCCCAGAGTGCCTGGAATCATACAACCAATACTGGCAACAGTATTGGAGTATGATTCTGACATGTTTGATATCAAACATGCCCAGGTTCAGAGTTACCATTATGTAGCTGGACATAAGTAGTGAACTATATCCATTACACAGCTAAAATGGCTTCCCCGCACTCACAAAGTCCAGGAAAATGGAGCTGGAGTTTTTGGGGGCACCTCTGCTCATGCTGCGGTGCCCTCACACACAGGTACTTGCAACCTGCCCTCTGGGCTAGGAGGGCCTGCCATAGGGGTGACTTACAGTGACCTGGTGCAGTGACCTGTAGTGAAAGGGTGCATGCACCTTTTCACGCAGGCTGCAATGGCAGGCCTGAAGACATATTTTGCAGGGGCTCCCATGGGTGGCATAATACATGCTGCAGCCCATAGAGGACCCCAGGTGCCCCAATGCCCAGGTACCTAGGCACCACATACAGGGGACTTACAAGGGGGCTCTAGTATGACAATTGTGGGGTGTACAAAGTCAGGGACAACCAAATTTAGAGGGAGAGAGCAGTCACTGGGGTCCTGGTTAGCATGGATCCCAGTGACCGCAATCAAAACAAAGTAACAGCAGGCAAAAAGTGGGGGTGAACCATGCTAAATAGAGGGTACTTTTCTACACAAATAAATTAGAGATTTTAAATACAATTGTTCTACTGCCAATGCATAAACATACATGAACAGATAAGAATTACATATTAATGAGAAGTAACTTGAAAATGACAAAATACATCTAGAAATACTTGAGGGAAACTGCAATTGTTGTAGCTAATGTTTCCTCAAATTATGTTTTTTGGTATGAAGTAATGCATTCTCTCCTGTGCTATGTGCCTGACCGAGACGTAACAAAAGTCAATATGTGAGTAAGTGTACTACCTGTAATAAAGGTGACTGAAAGTGAAAACTTTTGTCTTGTTTTTAGACTAAATGGGTAACAAGTAAACTTCAAATATTATTCTATTAACTTGGCTAAACCAGCCAGGGAATATAAAGACACATTTGGCTTGGGCGGGGGTCATGAAATAATCCTGTTCTTGAAGATGTGAACAACAGTTAGAAGTATTATTGCTGTAAGCAGAACATAACTACATGTACTCCTTCCAGATTTTTGTTTCAGCAACCAAACGGGTAAGCACACTGGCAGAGCAGGGTTTGGAAGACGAATTGTCAGTTCTGTGGCCAAGGCAGGGGATTCAGAAACCTTTCAGAAATCCTCTATAAAGCTATTCCCTGTCCACAGTCTTAGGTAAATATTCAAAAAGGTAACAAGTGTGTTAGTCTTGATCAGTAGGAACGTTTGCTGTATGTGGTACATTTCATAGCATGGTAAAAAAAGGCTATGTAGCCACCCCTGGGAGTGGCCTTGCAGCAAGTGAGAGAACGATGACCAGGGCTACAGATGGAGACATTATGTTGGCATTTACAGGCAAAATCTTAGAACTGCAATGTCGTTTATGCCCTTTTACGACATTCTAGGGGCATGCCAGATTGGGAGGACCACACATTTTCTCAATTAAGCTGTACTGGCTGCTGAATGTGTGCAACTGGACACCTAAGAGTTGTTCAGTGAGCCTCATTACTGTTTTTTGTGTAAACTTTTTCTTGCTTGATGAGCGGTGCCTATGTTAGATCCCATAAGTCTGCTGCAATGTGCTGCTAGCCCCGGTCCCCCAAGACTAACTGGGACTCCTCAGTGTACACTGCATGTGTAAAAATGATGGCTGGCGTTCCAGTCTACACTTCACCTGCCCCTCCCCACTGTCCCAACAGGACGTTGAGCCTGTGCGCCTCAGAGGTAATTTTAGAAACTCTGGGGTGATCTGCAGAATGTCAATGGAGTGGTGGATCAGGGTGGGTTGTGTTACAGTGTACGACTGCTAAGCCAAGGCACGATACCTGCAATAACTTCAAGGACTGATTCAATATGGGTTTTTGCTACATGTAGGATAGCTCAGCGGGTTAGTGATGATGTTGCAGAGATCCTGGTGTTATCCCGAAAGCTCAAGCGAACATTGTGGTAAGATAGCCGAATAAGAAGGGTTACAGCTTCAAAGAGCTCCACTTAACCTGCAAGGCACAAGTGTGAACCTTTTGTAGCATTTTACTAAATCTTTCCTTACTGAATTCTAAGGTTGATAAATGGGTCCAGTCTGTTATTACCAACACATTTTTATGAGTTGAAAATGAATTCAGTTTCTACTATTAACATTATCCATGTATTTCAACCACGTAGACAACATGCCCAAACAGTCTCTCAGGTAAAACAAATAATACATAGTTTTCATTTAATATTGAACAGTTGCATGAACTCTTTGCAGTATAATGTTATCAAACTTGTGAGCATATCAAAGTATGATGAGACTTATATGTCCTTAGGAGGCACTGAACAATTTCGGGCTGAAATATATTAACCACTATAGCAGGAGGAGTCCCTATCTAGTCATAAATGTCTGGATTTTTTCCAAAGAAAAAAATGGACTGCCATCTAGTAAACCGACTTCTATTTTGGCAACAATAAGAGAACAATAGCACTATCTCTTCGTGTAGTCCATAAAGGAAATGGGCATTAGAATCACCGATGTGTATAAAGAAAAAATAAAAATACAAGGACAACACTATTATGAGCATGAGCTATGTAATTAAGGTTGCTGATGCGTTTACATAATAAATGGTGATAACAAAATGCACGGTTTTCCACATGTGGGTAATGTGATGTGATGTATAGAGAAAAAGCTTCTTGAGTAGGTACTTCAGACTCACAACACACATTGTTTCCAACAGTGAGCAGCACCACTATTGTCAAACTAGCAAGGGTTTTAATTTCGAGCTCCTAAGTGAACTGCTTTGTTTTACAGGAATACAGCCCAGGGTCACATGGAGTTTTTTCTGGTTCTCCCCTATTTTTGCTGCTTCAAAATTCGCACAGTGCATGTAGCTTGACAAAGTCTCAAAAAACCTTTGAGTTCTCGGTTTATCATTTGTCAAATTGTGAAATGCCATGCTGCTTGTAATTTACTTTTCCCTGTTGGGCAAAGTGGTAGATTGCAGCTGCATTCAGTATGAGCTCCAGCTGTTTCTATACAGACCAGTAGAAATGCAGGTGATCAGTCATAAAAGGAGACAGACGTTATAAGGCATGGGCAAAGTGGGCAAATGCCCAGGGTCGTCAACTTCCAAAAGGTCCATTGTTAAAGTGAGGGGGGTAGGCAAAATTCCTGCCATACTAATATTGCTCACAAAACAGCTTCTTTGTATAATTTGAATACTGAGCAAACAAAACAGAAGCATAGGACGTTATTTACTAAGGTTCTGCACTGGGACAAAGTGTTGCAAAGCAGCACAAACTCTAAACAATGTTTAGATTAATAAAGGTATTTATTTTTTTGCGCAATAAAGAAGCTATTTCTCACTGCAATTAGACCTTTGCACCACTTTACATCAGAGGGGCATTACTTGGTTGCAACTTTGGTGGCTTAGCCCAAGCACCCCTTTTTTTTGCCAGAAAGCTAGTTAATAACACCTCAGTAAAGCAGCGTCTAACATGGAGAATTGATTTCATTTCTCTACATAATTCTAATTGCACTGTACACCACACGTAAAATATGTGGAATGTTTAAGAATTTGTCTAGGCATAAGATTCTTGTAATTAAAGAGTACACTTCCGGTATAAATTCTATGTTAGACTGCCAGGGACCATAAATCTCCACCATGATGCCAAGGTTGTACAAAGCACTAGACAGTCATCATAGGGGAAATGATCAGCAGCAGGACAGTGTTTGATAAACATGACTCTACCTGAATTTCTCCTCCTTCGATTGGGTGTCTGTTGATGATTTTCTTTTAGACTTTGACTAGTAATGCTAACAGGGAGATTGGTATGTAGTTGGTGAGTGTTGAAGGGTCCGCAGAAGGCTTCTTCAGCAATGAGAGGACAGCTGTGTGATTCCAAGTATATGGGAAGGCTGCAGAAGAGAAGGCATTGGGAATGAGTGAGAGCATGCGTTGATGGGTTGCAGTCCTCTAGAGGAGTGCTGGGGGCACAGGTCCAATGGGGCCCCCCCAAGCTGATGGACTTCATGATGGCGGCGGTTTCTTCTAGGGCAATGAGTGACCATGTGGTTAGCACTGTTTCTAGGGACATGACCAGAAGGCAGTTGGCATGCTCAGTTGGGTCCGGATGCAGACTGCAGTTTCTGTAAATAGAGGTGATATTGCTACTGAATAATTGAGAGAGATTGTTGCATGAGTCTTACGAGGGAGTGATCGACCTGGAGGTGACCGATGAGGATGTGATATTTTCACAATGGCAAGATTTTTTTGCTTGCTGATGCTGGCATTGAGGCAGTCCGCCAGCACAGCTTGTTTGGTGGCCAGAACGTTTGGTGGTAGAGTTTTAGGGCACATTTGAAAGTTCTCCTCTGTCTGCATTGTTCTGGCTCATTTCTCCATTTGCATTACAGCTGTCTGAAGAGGAATTTCATCAGTCTGAATTCCCCTGTGTAACAACTTGCTTGGGTTCTTATTGACTTGCTATGTTTGAGGAGAGCAGGGAGTTGGAGCAGGAGGTGATCCAATTGTTGAAATTCTCGATGACTTTGGAGAGGCTGTTTCAGTATTTGGGTTGTGGTTGATGACAGCGGTGTTCCAGTCTTGGTCAGTGATGCAGTTCCAGTTTTGACAGGTTGGTCTGAAAGTGGTGCATGTGCATTGGACTAGAACGGGTATGCTGATCTGGACAAAGATGTGATTTGTTCAGGGGACCGGTGTGGGGTTGTTGACTTGAATGTTGCAGAGGTTGGTGATAAGGTCCAGGATGCGTACGGCGATGTGGGTAGATCCCTTTACTGATTGGGTGAGGTCCAGGCTTCCAGGGTCTTCAACAGGTGCTCTGTAATTAGGGCTGGCATGGTGTTCCAGGAGAAAGTTAAAGTCTCTGAGAAGAACGTAATTGCAGCACAGAGGGCGAGGGGTACAACAAAGTCTGTGATGGTGTCAGTGAAGTTGGTGCGTGGCCCTAGTGGTCTGAAAATGAGTGCAAATTCGGGTGAAGCTGCTTGTGGCATGGTGCTTGACCAACAGGTGTTCCATGTTGGAGGATGACACGCCCATGGATGTGGTGCAGGCGATTGTGTTCTTGGGAGATCATGGCGATTCCACCTTGGGGCTTGTAAAGTCTGTCTTGCCTGGTAATCTTGTAGCCAGGTGGGGTGGCTGTGGTGAAGTAAAGTTACAATGCAGTGTTCAGCCAGGTTTCTGTGAGGAACAGAAGGTCAGGGGCACTGTTGTGCAGCAGATCCAGTATGAACAGCATACCGAGAAGCAATTACAAATTCTTCAGCACACTTTCACAATTATTCATATCTGATCTTAGCTATTTTCTATTCATGCGCGCAAGGCAAAGCTTCATTCAGCAATTCTGGAAAACCTTGCTGGCATAATACCAAACAGATTAGGACTCTATTAAATTAGTCAAAAGCAGTCTTCAGAGCAATGAAAGTTATGAACGGAGAGGTGTCATTTAAGTTGGAAGTACTTCATACAGTTCATATATAATCTAGTTGCCTACTCAATGTTAACTATCCAGCTACAACCTGTACATGGCACTGTATGCCATAAGCTATCTGTAAACTTCCAGCCACCGAGCTAAACATCCCTTCAAATAATAATAAACCCCAGGCAGTCTGAGTCACTATGGCTTTACTATTGTCTTATCACACCAATCAACACAAAACATTTATTTAAAAAAATAAAAAGATATATATATATATATATATATATATATATATATATGCTTCTGTAGTAGGAAAGAAAAAGCTTAAGTTATAGTAAGGTGCTTCCTGTGTTAGACACTCATGCACAGGCGTGCGCATGAGAATAACACCATTAGCTAGGCTTTGGTTATTTTGAGCTCCAAGATCAGGCAATGGGGGACGTTTTTTTAAGGTTATGTTCGTTGCAACAGCACAGTTTACATTAGTATGGCCTCTTAGAGTGGGCGGTCATCTGCACTGCTTTTCACGTTTTTGAAGTTCCCATTACAAATCATAATCGGAGTCTTCCTTTGACAATATGTTCGGGTGCTGTTTTCTTGCTGCACCTTAATGATCTACCGTGACTCTCTATTGGGTGGCAATTTCTAATTTAATGAACTGTAAGTGGTATTAAGAAGCACTCATCTGAAATACATTATAAGACTTGGAATTGCACTAGCCAGGAGAAATCCAGAGGTTTTAGCGGCCAATAAATAGGTTTATCAAATCAAGCCCAAATATTTCTCCTAGTCAGTCAGAACAACAGATGCCAGATTTCACAAAAAGAGTGAATAATCAAAGAGGAATCAGAGCACTAGAAATTGCTAACCTAGAAACTTACAGAATAGGCTGAACATGAGCAGAATATTTATGCTAGGCATAATCCACCAAAATAATTTGAAGTATATTTATAGACAAAGGTGTCCTTTATCTTTGTGCTTACAACAGAACCATTTACTGCTGCAATTTGTAAATATCTGATTACAAGAGGCTTATGTTGGTATAAACAACAACAGGCTATAGGACCTATGCTTTTGATGCTTAATGTATTTGAATAACAAATTCCTAATTTAACTTTAATAAACATTTTGCAATTATTTGCATTAATATTAGGATTACATGCCAAAGTGACAAAATCCAAATTGTGCAACAAAGGCCTTGAATAGCCGGTCAGTCAATCATGATAAGAACAAAATTCTCCAACTGTAATCTATTACATGCTGTTGGAGATTAGAAGACAATTCTAGTGGATCCATTTCACTTTGTAATAAATACAACTGTGACTTTCTAATCAATGAAAAATAGGTCTCTTGCCCAATCTAATATTTTATCCTTAGCCCTACATATATACTAAAGGGAAGTATGAAATTATTAAGTACAAGTGTAAGTAAATCTGTCTGAAATTACAAGCAACTACGAGCTTCCAAAGAGACACTGGATCAATCACATTCAGAGTGCGACTCAGCAAGTCTTAGTGTATAATATATTCCTTAAGTTGATTTTTATGATCTGGGCAACAAATAATTGCCACATTTTATTAAGAATCATCTATGAAAAACAATTGCTTTAGTAAAACATGTCAAAGACCCCCACTTCATCATTACTGGAACCCCACTGTATCATTAGTGGAATACGGGAAACCCCCTTTTTAGGGTCGAGCTTGGCATGCGTATGGAAGCAAGACGCTTTTGTATTTAGAACAGGGCTCGGAGCCCTGTCAACTTCACGTCAGTGTTTTTTATTGGTTCATGGGCTTGCCTAATAAAATCTGCTTGCTTTCATTAGTCGAAGGCACGCATACGTCATGCCTTTTCCGGTGGCTAGCCCTCCTCGAGCGCAGTGACCAAGTACAGAAAACATGCAAGGCTCGCTGTTTTCCATCGGGCTCGTGGACTTCTTTTTCTCTAATTTACGAGCGCGATCTCGATTGGCAGAAGTCGAGCGCTTTACATAGTTAATTTAACTTTTTCGGGTTGTGTACACAAATGCACTTTTGCCCGATAGGTGAAAAGTCAGGTTAGGAGTTTACAACGCGATCAGCTCTAACATGAGCAAACGCAAGACCCGTTGCATTGTAAATGCTTGTTACTGTATGCCAGGGACACCAGCCTAAATATTGTTGAAGATTTAAAACGCAGACCAATACACAATACAGAAAGAAGCATTCATCAATCACATACACAAATTATAACACATTTCATTTAAACTGCAAACACATATAAATACAAAAGAGAAATAATTTTCTATAGGGAGTTGGTGCTTTTCTAGGTTCAACTGAAGTCACACATCATTCATTGTATGTTATGTTTGATGCACCTGCACTGCTCCCACGAATCAATCTGGGATACTATTTTAATTTTTAGTCTCTAATTTCAGATTCCTTGACATTTACAGTATGTTTTAAAACATTTAAATTTGTATGTTTAGCCACTTTATTACTCTGTTAATATTATTTAATAATTTCCTACGCAGTCACAGACGCCCTAAGGAGGCTTCGCAGACCGCCAGGTGTTCCCAGAACATGGGTTGGGAACCAATGAACTAGGATATTCACATTATTGACTCCATTTAGATATGTTTACGGTCACACTTAATAAGACTTCGTCACAAGATACAAAAATGTGTGTAGCCATCTAGACAAATGTAAGAAATCTACCTCTCACAATTCACTCAGGCTACCATGCCAGGTAGTAAAAAGCAGAGCAAAGCAGACAAGGAAGAAATAAAACTGGAAATTGTGAAACCGCTACCAAACAAGCTCTATAAGAACAGCTAGATATTTACAATAAAAAATATTTATGTGGCTTCAACAATCAGACCCTATTTAAAATCATCCCATCAATATGATAAACAAAACCAACATAACATTATTTGACATATCGTCAGATACCAGACTTTCGTGATGCCCAATCTGAACAAATATTTTGAATTCATCCAGTGTTGCATTTGGAATTTTGCAACATATTTTTTTACAAAGTACTTGCTCTGTTTTTTGGTATGCAATAATACACTCCTGATCACGATCCCTGAAACCACATCAGGTCGGTCTAATCCAGGTTTTGCTGGGCTAACCATCAGTGCCTTATGTCCACCCAAGTGCAAAGAGAACAGATGATGGACGGAATGCAGAGCAAATCAAACATTCACCCCTAGTCACAAAGATCTTGGTTTAATCCTTCGTTGTTTTGGTCACCACGCCATCCCTGTTTGGACCTGGCCCTATGCAAATTAGTCTTGACCCTGTTCCTCATGGGAAACTTGAAAATGAAGTCAGAAGGGCTTGTTAAACATTTGGGGCAAGACTGAAAAAGCTATATGAAGTTATACAACAAACAATAGTGTCAACAAAACCTTAATATAAAGGGATCCTACAGCCACCAATTCTGGAACCAAACATTTTGGGGCCGAGTCACTTCTTCATTACGGTGTTTTCCTCATTAACCTATACTATTATATACGACACAGAGAAATATAAATATTCCCGCAAACGAAATGTAGCTAGTTTATTTATTTTTAAACGAGGAAATATTTTGCACCAAGCTATTTTTAAAAAATCTATTATTTGCTGACCTACAGGTCGGTTAGAAGGTCAGACAAATACAGAAGTAATTTCAGACCGAATTCTGTTTTCATTTCAGGATGTGAACAAACACAAGCTAGGGGGTGAAATTGTTAAAGTATTTTACAGTTTCTTTCAAGAGAAATAAGTCATATTGTTGAAGTATGATGTGCCTATAAAAAAAGTAAATAATTCCAAACTATCTACTGGTGAGTTTTGGTAATATGGCAGCAAACCATCGCTGGCAGTTTGTCATACTTTTTTTATTTTCAATAGCAATTGTCATTAAAAAGATAGGGCATACTGAGTTATAATAATGATAAAGAAATGCACTGCAAATGCAAACCACTGAATGAAAACAATGGCATAAGCAGCGAAAAAGATGACGCTTTAGTTTGCCAACCTTATTTAAGGCGGTTCAAAATGACAGATGATGTTAGCATGACAGCTGTGATGTTAGCACATCTGACTCCATCACACAGGACTACATTAGTAGTGTATCAGCAGGTGAAGACACATTATTATTTCCCGAAAAAACAGCTGAAAGCAAAATCTTTATGCATATTTTCCTTATTGTATAAACCTGCTTAAGGGATCATGAAAATAGGAGTGTAGGCGTTAACATAAGTGGGCTACAATCGCCGCCAAAATAACCTGCAGAGTACTGTAAGATAAGCCTGACTTTTGCACTGATGTCTAGAGGCTTTCACCATGTACTGTAACAGCTGTTTGTAAAAGGTTTACACTTTACAGAATAGTATGACCTCATGGTCTGATGGAGAACTTCTTTTAGAATGTGTGTACACTCTTTTGAAAGATGCAAGTAACTAACCTCTAAGCTCTTAGGGGTCAACTTGTTAGGTTCAATAAATGCCAAAATATGGCATTTGAAAACATAATCATTGTATCCCTCATCAAAACTTATCAAAAGATCTGTATTTCAGGCTATGTACTAAAATGGATTTAATCTTTCTTGCCAACTAACTACAAACTGTAGCACACCCACCATTTCAATCAAAATCCAAGCCAGCAAACTGTTGTGGTCCCTGGGACTCTACTTTATCACCTCATGCTTTTTAATAATTACATACACTTGTCAGTCACATTATTACATTATACAAGGTCAGATTTTATATGTAAACAGATGATGCTCAATTTATCTTTACATCAAACATGTAATTCTACTGATTTCAAATCACGACGAACGAGTTACTTACCTTCGGTAACGACTTTTCTGGTGGATACATTAGCTACCTGTGGATTCCTCACCTAATGAATACTCCCATGGCGCCAGCATTCGACGGAAATCTTCTTACTAGTCTCTGCACGTCGACGAGGACGCCACTCTAGCCCACGCGACGCCGTCTGACGTCATACAGGCAATAAGAGGTCCTCGCCGACGTGCCGATGACAGTACCAACATTTTTTACGTGCATGAGAACAATAATACCCAATGTAATGAAAGAGCAAAGCAACATCTCTTAATATTGTAAATCACACAACATTGCAATAAAATAGCTGTAGATTTATTATAACCTTCTTTTTTTTTTTTTTTAAACAAATAAATATATTTATACATACGAATCATGTATATACACAATATATATAGATTTATATATAAATATACACATATATACAAATATCATATATGCAAAATGTATTGCAACTTTGAAGACCAAAAGGAGCACACTCAAGGATTGCTTGGAGAGACCAAAAAGGCAACGGGGAGGCGGGTGGGACCGTGAGGAATCCACAGGTAGCTAATGTATCCACCAGAAAAGTCGTTACCGAAGGTAAGTAACTCGTTCTTCTGATGGATACAACTACCTGTGGATTCCTCACCTAATGAATAGAGTCCCAAAGCAGTACCACGCCCGGCGGTGGGTGCCTAAATGGTCAAACCAAGAAATCCTGCAGCACTGACCGTGCAAAATGACCGTCCCTTCTGACCTCAGAGTCCAAACAGTAATGTTTCACAAAAGTGTGAAGGGACGACCAAGTTGCGGCCTTGCAGATGTCGACCACAGGAACACCCCTGGCCAAGGCCGAAGAGGCCGACTTAGCTCTGGTGGAGTGAGCTCTAATGCCCTCAGGCGGATCCTTCTTTGCCAAAGAGTAACAGATTTTAATGCAAAGAACAACCCACCTGGAGAGTGTTCTCTTGTGGACTGCCTTTCCTCTCCTCTTGCCCACGTATCCGACAAACAGCTGATCCTCCAGCCTGATATCCTTCATTCTTTCGATATAGAAGCTCAACGCCCTTTTTGGGTCCAGGCGATGTAGTCTTTCTTCCTCCTTTGAAGGATGAGGCAGAGGATAAAACGTGGACAAAGTGATTGTCTGAGCCAAATGGAAGGGTGAAACAACCTTCGGAAGGAAAGCAGCCTTGGTCCTCAACACCACCTTATCCCCATAAAACGTTATATAAGGGGGTTTAACCGATAAGGCCTGCAACTCACTCACTCTCCTTGCAGATGTTATAGCTACCAGGAATACTGTTTTAATAACCAAATACCTTAAGGGGCAAGAATGCATAGGCTCAAAAGGGGACCCCATAAGGAAAGTCAGGACCAAGGACAAATCCCATTGAGACATAACAAATGGTTTTGGAGGATATTGATTCAGAAGACCTTTCAAGAATCTGAGAACAATAGGGGATTTAAATAACGATGGTTGGTCTGGAAGACAAATGAAGGCTGACAAGGCCGATAAATAACCCTTAATGGTAGCCACTGCACAACCTTTCTGCGCTAGAGACAGTGCAAAAGACAAAACATGTGACAGATGAGCATGTAAGGGATCAATCTGTCTCTCTCCACACCACATAACAAATTTAGACCACCTATTAGCGTAGATAGATTTAGTGGAGTGTCGCCTGGCCGCTAAGATAACATCCACTACATCAGGCGGGAGAGAGAAGGAACTCAGGTTGCCCCGTTCAATCTCCAAGCATGTAGGTGCAGACTCTGGAGGTTGGGGTGTAAAACCTGCCCCTGCGACTGCGAGAGGAGGTCTGCCCTGAGAGGGAGATGGAGCGGAGGGCACAGTGAGAGTTGGAGAAGGTCGGAGTACCATACCCTCCTTGGCCAATCCGGAGCTATTAAGATGACTTGGGCCCGGTCTTGGCGAATTTTCCTCAACACTCGAGGAATCAAGGGTATGGGGGGAAGCGCGTAAAGCAACTGGTCGCACCAGGTTATCTGAAACGCGTCCCCCAACGCTCCCTGCATCGGATACTGGAGGCTGCAGAATAACGGGCAATGCGCGTTCTCCCGAGTGGCAAACAGATCTATCCGAGGAAACCCCCACATCTGGAAGATTAAACAGACTTGATCTGGATGGAGACGCCACTCGTGGTCTGCCGAGAATTGGCGACTGAGACTGTCCGCACGTACATTCAAGACCCCGGCCAGATGATTTGCCACCAAGCAAATCTGATGGTCCTTTGCCCAGGACCATAGCCGAAGAGCTTCTCTGCAGAGAAGGTACGACCCTACTCCTCCCTGTTTGTTTATGTACCACATCGTGGTAGTATTGTCCGTCAGGACCTGTACCGACTGACCACGAAGGGATGGGAGGAAGGCCTTGAGAGCCAGACGTACAGCCCGTAACTCCAACAGATTGATATGAAACACCTGTTCCTCTGGAGACCAAAGCCCTTTGATCTCCAGATCCCCCAGATGAGCTCCCCATCCTAGGGTGGAAGCATCCGTTATGACCGTGGCCACTGGTGGCAACTGCGCGAACGGCTTTCCCTGTGAAAGATTGTTGCCCGCAATCCAACACTTCAATTCCACAGCAGCATCTCTGGAGATCTTGACAGTACCTTCTAAATCTCCCTTGTGTTGAGACCACTGCCTTCGGAGGCACCACTGAAGAGCCCTCATGTGCCAGCGAGCATGCGTGACCAACAGAATGCAGGAGGCGAACAGACCGAGCAGACGAAGGACCTTGAGGACTGGAACTACCGCTCCATTTCGAAACATTGGAACCAATTCCTGAATATCTTGAATCCGCTGAGGCGGAGGAAAGGCTCGACTCAATGTTGTACCCAGTACTGCCCCTATGAACAGGAGGCGCTGAGAGGGCTCCAGGTGAGATTTGGGCACGTTCACCGAAAAGCCCAGGTCGAACAACAACTGGGTTGTTGACTGCAGATGATGCGACACAAGCTCCGGGGACTTGGCTTTGATCAACCAGTCGTCCAAGTAAGGGAATACTGCTATCCCCTTCCTTCTGAGCTCCGCCGCAACCACTGACATCACCTTTGTGAAGACTCGAGGTGCTGAAGTAAGACCAAACGGGAGGACCGCAAACTGATAGTGCTGCGACCCTACCACAAACCGGAGATACTTCCTGTGCGACTTGAGTATCGGGATATGAAAGTAAGCATCCTGCAAGTCGACAGACACCATCCAATCTTCCTTGTTCAACGCCAAAAGCACCTGTGCTAGGGTCAGCATCTTGAACTTTTCCTGTTTGAGGAACCAATTCAAGATCCTCAGATCCAGGATTGGTCTCAACTGACCATCCTTTTTGGGAATCAGGAAGTATCTTGAGTAACAACCTCGACCCTTTTCCTGCTCTGGGACCAACTCTACCGCGCCCTTTGAAAGGAGGACTTGAACCTCCTGTTCTAGCAACAGGAGGTGTTCTTCTGAACAATAAGATGGGCGGGGCGGGATGAGGGGCGGGAACTCCCGAAAGGGAAGGGCGTAGCCTTTCCCCACAATGCCGAGAACCCAAGTGTCCGTTGTGATAGACTTCCACTTGTGGAGAAAATGCTGTAATCTTCCCCCTACAGGAGAGGCGTGAGTGGGAAACGGTGGAAGCCTAAGGCTGCTTCCCCTGCTGCACCCCTCCAGAGGACGAGGAAGAGGCAGAGTGCTGTTGAGAGGCTCCTCTGGTACGGGCCCCACCCCTCCCCCTCCCTCTAAATGACCTATAGGGGAGGGAAGAGGCGGGTTGCTGGAACCTCCCCCGAAAGGAAGAGGAAGAAGAGCCACGCCCAAATCCCCGAAACCTCCTGAAAAATCTAGAAGAGGCAGAGGAAGAAGGAGCTTGCAGTCCTAACGATTTGGCTGTGGCTCTGCTCTCCTTAAATCGTTCCAAGGCCGAATCTGCCTTGGCTCCAAACAGTCTGTCCCCATCAAACGGGAGGTCCAGCAGGGTCGACTGCACATCCGCAGAAAATCCTGAGTTTCGGAGCCAGGCCTGTCTTCTTGCCACCACAGCCGTGCCCATCGCCCTGGCCACCGAGTCGGTCGTGTCCAGCCCAGACTGGATAATCTGGGTCGCGGCAGCCTGGGCGTCCGAGACCACATCCAAGAGACCCTGGGGGAGCTCCGTAAATGAAGACGAAATATCATCCATCAGAGCATGGATGTACCTCCCCAGAATGCACGTTGCGTTGGTGGCCTTCAACGCCAAACTGCATGACGAAAATATTTTCTTGGACTGCGCATCCAGTTTCTTGGAGTCTCTGTCTCCAGGCACCGTCGGGAAGGAACCAGGCGCTGACTTTGAGGAACAGGAGGCTTGCACCACCAAGCTCTCCGGCGTAGGGTGTCTAGAGAGAAAGCCAGGGTCAGATGGTGCAGCTCGATACCTCCTGGCCACAGCCCTATGAACGGCCGAGGAAGACACCGGCTTCTTCCACACCTCCAACACCGGATCCAGCAAAGCCTCATTAAATGGCAAGAGAGGCTCAGCTGCAGCAGAGGCCGGATGCAATACCTCTGTCAGCAAATTCTGCTTCGCCTCTGCCACCGGCAAAGGCAGGTCCAAAAAGCTCGCTGCCTTCCTCACCACAGCATGAAAGGAAGCAGCCTCCTCCGTATATTCCCCTGGAGATGAAAGGTCCCACTCAGGGGAAGTGTCCAGCCCACTGGCTGTATCCAGACCATGTAGTCCGTCTCCAGAGTCCTCAATCTCTCCCTCCTCTAAGACTCGCTGGTACTCCTGCTCTTCTAAAAGACGGAGAGCACGCCTCCTCGAATGAAGTCTCTCCTCGATACGCGGAGTCGACATGGCCTCCGCCGACGTCGAAGAACGGCGCCGATCTCCAGAAGCATCTGACGCCGCGTCCGGCGCCACAGGCAGCTTCGGCGCCGAGGCAGGAGCCGGAGGACGAGGTCTTGGAGCCGATGGACCAACCGGAGTCACAGGGCAAAATCCTGACTTCGACGGAAGGGCAACCTCCGGGGCCGAAACATCCGAAGCCACCGGAGCGGCCACCGGCACCGGCGCCAAGCCCACATTCCCAAAAGGGAGAAAGGGCATAAAGGGTGCCGGCCGAAGAGGCGCAGGATCACCCAACGAAAAGGCCAAGGGCCCCGAAGGACCAGCCGGAGCAGCTCCTGGAGCCATCTGCTGAAAGATGGTATACATCGCATTAAGAAACGCGGTACTATCGGCTCCAGGAGTGGGAAAAGCCGGATACTGGGGTGCCTGGATCGAGGGCGACCCCGACGCCGGCCTCGACGTCTGCAACGCCGGAGAAAACACAAGAGGCTGCACCACCTCAATCACCGACGCCTGACCAGGCGAAGTCGGTGACGCCGGAGAGGGCAACGGCGTCGATGGATGCGGCGTGACCGTGGGGCTGACCTCCCAAGTCCTCCGACGCCGAGCCGAAGGTGACCTCGAACGAGACTCCTTGCTGGAATGACGTTGTGAGTCTCTACGGCGCCGGGAGTCTCGATGACGCCGGTGAGACCTTGGCGAAGAAGACTTCTTATGATGTTTCTCCTTCTTCTTTGACTTTGCCATGAATAACTTGGCCTCACGCTCTTTGAGGGCCTTCGGATTCATGTGTTGACATGAATCGCAAGTCGAGACGTCGTGGTCGGAGCTCAAACACCATAGACAGTCGGAGTGAGGATCTGTAACTGACATCTTGCCCCCACACTCTCGACAGGGCTTGAAACCCGACTTCCTCTGAGACATTATTACCGCAGAGAAGACTACGCAGCAGACAATACACTGTAACCACGAAGGTAACAGTAGCTCCCTCGAAGATAACCGTTTTGAATGCACGGAAAAAAGGGAACTGTCATCGGCACGTCGGCGAGGACCTCTTATTGCCTGTATGACGTCAGACGGCGTCGCGTGGGCTAGAGTGACGTCCTCGTCGACGTGCAGAGACTAGTAAGAAGATTTCCGTCGAATGCTGGCGCCATGGGAGTATTCATTAGGTGAGGAATCCACAGGTAGTTGTATCCATCAGAAAAGTAAAATTACTAAATGACTTTAGCTCACTTGTGGAGGTCTTTAATTTTCTCAAGCTTAATCCACTGATAGCTCAAGTGCTGATTACTCCTTCAAACACTAATCTTTGGCATGAAATGTCCCCGTCTACTGCAATGGGTCTGCAGTATATCCCGGCTAAATCGGTAAAAAAAAAAAACTGTGCATCTATTCTTAACACCTCACTCTCCACAGGTCTTGAGGCCAGTAAAGGGGACATAAACTGTATTTATTTTAGCTCAAAGGCATGAACAAATTTATTTTCTACTTGATAGTAGCTTTAACATTCCTGTCAGTAATGCTTTAATCCTGTCAAGTTTGGATTATGCCAATTTGGTCCATGTGGCTGCCCGGTCTAGATCAGTCCAACATGCACAGGTGGTTCAAAACACTGGAGCCTGTCTTCTTTTTTCAGGGTGTTCTTTACAAAATTACATTACTCCTCTACTGGGCATTCTCCGTTTGCTTGCTATATGCAACAGTATTATTTTCAGATACATGACAAATGTGTACAAGGCTGTGTATAAAAAGTATTAAAAAATCCTCATATTTTTAGTCTCTAAATACCGTTGGCGTAATTCTGAAAGAAACTTGCGTTTATCTCATTTGTGTTTTTTTTTTCGCTCTGTCCCTCAATCCAAAAGCACTTCATATACAGACAAACAGCTTTCTCTATTATCATGGCCAAGATGTGGACCTCTATGCCAATATCTTTACAATATGGCGCTGCCCTGTCCCTTTTTAAAACAGGATTAGAAACGTGGCTTTTAAACCAATACAAAACATTATTTCTATGTATGTTTTGGGTTGTATTACACTATAAAGTGCCAAGGGGCTGATGTATATCTGTGATAACTACTTCTAACATAACTACTGATTTGAACATTAGTTTTTTTCCTCTCTGCTGGTTTACCAAGTATTGCCGATTTCGTGAATTAAAAACTGTATATACTAGCATTGAAGGCAGACTGGAGAACCATGGCTAACAAGACCATGTTCACGCAATTAGAATCATGATCATCAGGGTAAATCTTGCCTACGACTTTTATAAGAAGAAATACTAGGGATGAAAGCAATATATTCATAGCCAACCAATCTACAGTACATTTCCCAACTAGTGGTGTAGGGAATAATGAAAATGTCACTTACCCAGTGTACATCTGTTCGTGGCATCAGTCGCAGTAGATTCGCATGTTCTGCAATAGCTCGCCATCTGGTGTTGGGCCGGAGTGTTACAAGTTGTTTTTCTTCTAAGAAGTCTTTCGAGTCACGGGACCGAGTGACTCCTCCTTTTGTCTCCATTGCGCATGGGCGTCGACTCCATCTTCGATTGTTTTTCCCCGCAGAGGGTGAGGTAGGAGTTGAATTGTAGTAATAGTGCCCATGCAATGGAGTGACTAAGTATGCACCTATTTAAGGTTGAGATGATACATATATAAATAATTGAAGGTAACTTCCAAACTGCTACAGGCTCCCGGGGAGGCGGGTGGGCACATGCAAATCTACTGCGACTGATGCCACGAACAGATGTACACTGGGTAAGTGACATTTTCAGTTCGATGGCATCTGTCGCTGTAGATACGCATGTTCTGCATAGACTAGTAAGCAGTTATTTCCCCAAAAGCGGTGGATCAGCCTGTAGGAGTGGAAGTAGTCTGAAATAATGTCCTTAATACAGCTTGACCTACTGTGGCTTGTTGTGCGGATAACACGTCTACCCAGTAGTGCTTGGTGAATGTGTGAGGCGTAGACCATGTGGCTGCCTTACATATTTCTTGCATTGGGATGTTTCCTAGAAAGGCCATGGTAGCACCTTTCTTTCTGGTTGAGTGTGCCCTTGGTGTAATGGGCAGCTGTCGTTTAGCTTTAAGGTAGCAGATTTGGATGCATTTAACTATCCATCTGGCTATACCTTGTTTTGAAATTGGGTTTCCTGCATGAGGTTTTTGAAATGCAATAAAGAGTTGTTTAGTCTTTCTGATGTTCTTTGTTCTGTCAATGTAATACATCAATGCTCTTTTGACATCTAATGTATGTAGTGCCCTTTCAGCTACGGTATCTGGCTGTGGAAAGAACACTGGAAGTTCCACTGTTTGATTTAGATGGAACGGTGAAATAACCTTTGGCAAAAATTTAGGATTGGTCCTTAGGACGACTTTATTTTTGTGTAGTTGTATAAAAGGTTCCTGTATAGTAAACGCCTGAATCTCGCTTACTCTTCTCAGGGAAGTAATGGCGATGAGAAATGCCACCTTCCAGGTTAGGAACTGTATGTCGCAGGAGTGCATGGGTTCAAAAGGTGGACCCATAAGTCTAGTTAGGACAACATTTAGGTTCCATGAAGGAACAGGTAGTGTTCTTGGTGGTATAATTCTCCTAAGGCCCTCCATGAATGCTTTAATGACTGGTATTTTATATAGGGAAGTTGAATAGGTAGTCTGCAGGTATGCAGATATTGCTGCAAGGTGAATCTTAATGGAAGAGAAAGCTAGGTTAGATTTTTGTAAGTGAAGCAAGTAACCCACTACATGTTCTGGAGTTGTGTGTAATGGTTGTATTTGATTAATATGGCAGTAGCAAACAAACCTCTTCCATTTACTTGCATAGCAGTGCCTGGTGGATGGCCTTCTTGCTTGTTTTATGACTTCCATACATTCTTGGGTAAGTTGTAAGTGCCCGAATTCTAGGATTTCAGGAGCCAGATTGCTAGATTCAGCGATGCTGGATCTGGGTGTCTGATCTTTTGGTTGTGCTGTGTCAACAGATCTGGCCTGTTGGGCAATTTGATGCAGGGTACCACTGATAGGTCTAGCAGCGTTGTGTACCAGGGTTGCCTTGCCCAAGTTGGTGCTATCAATATGAGTTTGAGTTTGCTTTGACTGAGTTTGTTTACCAGGTAAGGAAGGAGAGGGAGAGGAGGAAAAGCGTAAGCAAATATCCCTGACCAGTTCATCCATAGGGCATTGCCTTGGGATTGTTTGTGTGGGTATCTGGATGCGAAGTTTTGGCATTTTGCGTTCTCCCTTGTCGCAAACAAGTCTATCTGAGGTGTTCCCCAGAGTTTGAAATAAGTGTTCAGAATTTGGGGGTGAATTTCCCATTCGTGGACCTGTTGGTGATCTCGAGAGAGATTGTCTGCGAGTTGATTTTGTATCCCTGGTATAAACTGTGCAATTAGGCGAATTTGGTTGTGAATTGCCCAATGCCAAATTTTTTTGTGCTAGCAGGCTTAACTGCGTGGAGTGCGTCCCTCCCTGCTTGTTTAGATAATACATTGTTGTCATGTTGTCTGTTTTGACGAGAATGTATTTGTGAACTATTATTGGTTGGAAAGCTTTTAGTGCTTGAAAAACTGCTAGAAGTTCTAGGTGATTGATATGCAGTTTTGTTTGATGTACGTTCCATTGTCCTTGTATGCTGTGTTGATCGAGGTGTGCTCCCCACCCTGTCATGGAAGCATCTGTTGTTATTACGTATTGTGGCACTGGGTCTTGGAAAGGCCGCCCCTTGTTTAAATTTATGTTGTTCCACCACAGAAGCGAGAGGTAAGTTTGGCGGTCTATTAACACCAGATCTAGAAGGTGACCCTGTGCTTGAGACCACTGTGATGCTAGGCATTGTTGTAAGGGCCTCATGTGCAGTCTTGCGTTTGGGACAATGGCTATGCATGATGACATCATGCCTAGGAGTTGTAATACCATCTTTGCCTGTATCTTTTGTGTTGGATACATGCGTTGTATGATGGTGTTGAAATTTTGAATTCTTTGTGGACTTGGAGTGGCTACTCCTTTTGATGTGTCTATTATGGCTCCCAGGTATTGTTGTACCTTGCGTGGCAGAATTTTGGATTTTGTGAAATTGACGGTGAACCCTAGTTTGAAGAGGGTTTGTATGATATGATTTGTGTGATTTGAGCACTCTATTAACGAATGGGCCTTGATTAGCCAGTCGTCTAGATATGGGAACACATGTATTTGCTGCCTTCTTATGTGTGCTGCGACTACTGCTAGACATTTGGTAAAGACTCTTGGTGCGGTTGTTAATCCGAAAGGCAGTACCTTGAATTGGTAATGTATTCCTTTGAATACAAACCTTAGGTATTTCCTGTGCGATGGGTGTATTGGTATATGGAAATAAGCATCCTTGAGGTCTAAAGTTGCCATGTAGTCGTGCAGTTTTAGCAATGGCAATACTTCTTGTAGTGTGACCATGTGGAAGTGGTCTGATTTGATGAAAGTGTTCACTACTCTGAGGTCTAGGATTGGTCTCAGCGTTTTGTCCTTCTTTGGTATCAGAAAGTACAGTGAGTAAACTCCTGTGTTTATTTGTGTGTTTGGCACTAATTCGATTGCATTCTTTTGCAATAGTGCCTGCACTTCTATCTCCAGGAGATTGGAATGGTGTGTTGTTAAATTTTGTGCTTTTGGTGGTATGTTTGGAGGGAATTGTAGAAATTCTATGCAATAACCATGTTGGATAATTGCTAGAACCCAAGTGTCTGTAGTGATTTCCTCACATGCTTTGTAATAATGACCTATTCTTCCCCCCACTGGTGTTGTGTGGAGGGGGTGAGTGACATGTGAGTCATTGTTTAGTAGTAGGGGTTTTGGGGCTTTGAAATCTCCCTCTATTTCTAGGGAATTGCCCTCCTCTATATTGTCCCCGAAAACCTCCTCTATACTGTCCCTGGTAAGAGGACGGTGTTGCTTGTGAGGTGCTGGCTTGTGTGCTTTGACCCCGAAACCCCCCTCGAAAGGGCGTTTTACGGAATGTGCTGTAATTCCCTCTGCTCTGCGGGGAGTAGAGTGCGCCCATGGCTTTGGCAGTGTCCGTATCTTTTTTGAGTTTCTCAATCGCTGTGTCCACTTCTGGACCGAACAGTTCTTTTTCATTAAAAGGCATATTGAGAACTGCTTGTTGAATCTCTGGTTTAAATCCAGACGTTCGGAGCCATGCATGCCTTCTGATAGTTACAGATGTATTAATTGTCCGTGCAGCTGTATCTGCAGCGTCCATGGAGGAACGTATCTGGTTGTTGGAGATGGTCTGTCCCTCCTCAACCACTTGTTTTGCCCTATTTTGGAAGTCCTTGGGCAGATGTTCAATGAGATGTTGCATCTCGTCCCAGTGGGCTCTGTCATAGCGCGCAAGTAGTGCCTGGGAGTTCGCGATGCGCCACTGGTTTGCAGCTTGTGCTGCGACTCTCTTACCAGCTGCATCGAACTTGCGGCTTTCTTTATCTGGGGGTGGTGCATCTCCAGATGTGTGAGAGTTGGCCCTTTTCCTAGCTGCTCCTACAACAACAGAGTCTGGTGGCAGCTGTGTAGTGATGAAAACCGGGTCCGTAGGAGGCGGCTTATACTTTTTTTCCACCCTTGGTGTGATTGCCCTACTTTTGACCGGCTCCTTAAATATGTCTTTTGCGTGCCGGAGCATACCAGGGAGCATAGGCAGGCTTTGGTAGGAGCTGTGGGTGGAGGAGAGTGTGTTGAACAAGAAATCATCCTCGACCTGTTCTGAGTGGAGGCTTACGTTGTGAAATTGTGCTGCTCTAGCCACCACCTGAGAGTAAGCGGTGCTGTCTTCTGGTGGAGATGGCTTTGTAGGGTATGCCTCCGGGCTGTTATCTGACACTGGGGCGTCGTATAGGTCCCATGCGTCCTGATCTTGGTCACCCTGGCTCATGGTGGTGTGAGCTGGGGAGTGTGATGGAGTTTGTGCTGGTGAAACGTTAATCACGGGCGGAGGAGAGGGTGGTGGTGTAACTCTTTTCACCACTTTTGGTTGTGGTGCTTGTTCCGTCTGGAACTCCAACCTTCTCTTTCTCCTAATGGGGGGAAGGGTGCTTATTTTTCCTGTCCCCTGCTGAATGAAGATACGCTTTTGCGTATGGTCCACATCAGTTGCTTGTAGCTCTTCCTCAAACCTATGCTTTTGCATTTGGGAGGTTAGCGAGTGCTCTTCTGTATAAGAGCCTGAAGCTGGGTCGCTTGCAGTTTGTTTCGGCATCGAAACTTTGTCTGTGTGTTTTTTCGGCTCCGAGGTGACTTTTTTCCTTTTCGGGGCCGAAACCTCTCGGCGTCGATCTGTTTCGGTGCCGCTGTCTCGGCGTCGAGCCGTGTCCACACCGGCATCTCGGTGTCGAGGCTTGTCTCCAGCACTTTCTCGGTCCCGAGAAGGCTGCGTGCCGGTGTCTCGACCGGAGTCGGACGATCTCGGCACTGTTTGGGCCTTTTTCGGTGCCGACGGTCGGTCACCGAATTTATGGGTCGAGCCATGGCCTGGTGGCAGTGGCGTCCCCTGGGCCTTGTAAATGTTTCTTTGTGTGGTTTTCGACGTCTTACTCACGGTTTGTGTATCGTCGAATCCTTCGGAGTCTGAGTCTTGGATCGAGAAGGTACCTTCTTCTTCCTGTTCCTCGAACTCCCGTTGGGCTGTCGGTGCGGACGCCATTTGAAGTCTTCTGGCTCGACGGTCTCGGAGTGTTTTTCGGGACCGGAACGCACGACAGGCCTCGCAGGTGTCTTCGCTGTGCTCAGGTGACAGGCACAGGTTGCAGACCAAGTGTTGGTCTGTGTAGGGGTATTTATTGTGGCATTTGGGGCAGAAACGGAACGGGGTCCGTTCCATCGGCGTTCTTCAGCACGCGGTCGGGCCGACCAGGCCCCGACGGAGGATCGAAAAACTACCCCGAAGGGCACCGGAGCTCTTCGATCTTCGATGCGGTGTGGAATCTAAGTACGCCGATCCCGAACGCAACAATACCGACGAAAATCTTCCGAAATTAGCTAATTTTCCGTTCCGAAACTCGGAGCGACAGGAACACGTCCGAACCCGATGGCGGAAAAAAAACAATCGAAGATGGAGTCGACGCCCATGCGCAATGGAGACAAAAGGAGGAGTCACTCGGTCCCGTGACTCGAAAGACTTCTTCGAAGAAAAACAACTTGTAACACTCCGGCCCAAAACCAGATGGCGAGCTATTGCAGAACATGCGTATCTACAGCGACAGATGCCATCGAACTTAGACTTTTTCTATTCTCGATAGCGGCAAACAAAACTATGTACGATGTCTCTAACTTGTCTTTATCTGTTATTCATATCTATGTTCAGCTGTGCAAAATAAGTCTATTCTAGGCAGTTTTTCTGGCAGAAGTTGACTTTTAGGAGTAGCAAAGGTCCTAATATTTGAAGAAACTGCTTAAGCAAATATTAGTTTGGCTATTTAAGGTGTCTGTGCAGTAGGTATCTGTTTACAGTGATCTGGAGACAAAATGGGGATACTGACTGGGACAATCAGTATCTTCTGCTGTTGAACATCCACTCTTGGTGCATCAGCAGCAAATGGTGGAGCTGTGTCCACTTTTCCTGAGGCAATAGGTCTATTTCAGACTTTTACTCCCTTCAGCATCGCATGGTCTTTTCAAAGTCAACTGTTAAGTGAGAGTTGAAACCTCAAGAGTTCAAGACTCTTCTCAAATCATAGGATTGTCTAAAGCCTATACTTCAAACAATAAGAACACATTAGTAGGATAAGGGTGAAAAACTCAGCAAGCAACCGGTGAGGGAAAGAGACACCTTTTAAAACATTATAAGAAAATTAGTTACTTACCTGTAACTGCAGTTCTCCAGTATTGGTATCTTTCATAGATTCACATGCTTGAATCATCCCCGTCGTCGAGGTGGGAGCCTCACGGTAAATTTAAATATATAAAAAGCAGTAAGTCAGTAAAAATAAAACCAGTAGGCCCCAGTAGGCCTCATAAGGTATTTTACAGTCTATCCACTTTGTTTTGTGAAAAGACCCAAACTTGAGTATCAACCAATCAGGATTCAGCCCCTCCCAAACACTCCCAACAGAGGCTGAATTCCCTCAGATTTTCTATTAAGAGTGTGAAGTTTAATATCTGTATAATAGGGGAGCCTCTGAGGGGAGGAGGGTGGGTCGCATGTGAATCTATGAAAGATACCAATACTGGAGAACTGCAGTTACAGGTAAGTAACTAATTTTCTTCTCCAGTATTGGATCTTTCATAGATTCACATGCTTGAATCCGAGTAACGAGCAGTAATGTTTTCTTACTTACTGAATTACATTGACTGTAATTCCATCGTAATTCTATACGTGATGTGATTCACATTAGTTCAGTTTTAAATGTGCACTTACATATAATTATATTTATATTCACAAACATACGAATATAAAAGCAATAAAATGTGTGTGGCCAGAAATCCTGACACAGTTTATGCTATTATTATGGAGAATACGACACGTTAAACAGTAGAAGAAAATGAACCATTAATTACCATACCTCGAGTGTGGTGGTGGGATGTGTAAGAGGCTCACCTTAACGAAATAGATGCCTCAGCACTGCTTGTCCCACTGCTGTATCGACCTGGTTTGTCTCCTCTAGACAGTAATGTCTTGTAAATGTGTGTTGGCTGGACCATGTTGCTGCTCTACAGATGCTATGTAGTGGTACACCTGCAAAGAGTGCCGCTGAAGTGGCTACCGATCTTGTAGAGTGGGCTCTCACCTTGGTGTGGAGCGGCTTTCCTGCTTTTGAATGGCAGAATTGAATCGCCAGGCCAATCCATCTTGCTAAAGTCTGTTTGGACACCGCGTGTCCCTTCTTTGTTCCGCCGAACGCTACAAATAATTGATCCGACTGGCGGATGGCCTGAGTTTTCTGTAGATAAAACTTTAAACATCTTTTAATATCGAGAGAATGTAATGTTTTTTCCGCCACTGTTTGCGGATTTGGAAAAAAGGTTTTTAAGATGACTGGTTCATTTAAATGAAATGTTGAGGGAACTTTCGGAATGAATTTAGGATTTGTCCGCAGGATGACACCTGAGTTTGTAAACTGGAGGAACGGCTGTTTGATGGTGAACGCCTGAATGTCACTGACTCTTTTTGCCGAAGTAAGAGCTAACAGTAACGCTGTTTTCCATGCGAGGAATTTTAGGTCAGCTTTGTGGATCGGCTCAAAAGGAGCTTTCATGAGTTGCATCAACACAACATTCAATGACCATAGAGGCGGGGGTTTCCTAATTGGCGGGAAGACCCGAAAAAGGCCCTTCATAAATTGTTTGACAATTCTTGTGGAACACAAAGAGAGTTTATCTGGTGATCTGCGGTATCTGGAGATTGCCGCCAGATGTACCCGTATGGAAGAATATGCAAGTCCTGATTTTGCCAGGAGCAGGCGATATGGAAGTATCTGTTCCGGAGTAGAAGATAAAGGATGTATATTTTCCGCTGCACACCAAACACAAAACCGTTTCCATTTAAGTCTATAGGTTTTGTTGGTAGTGTCAGCTCTAGCTTTTGCTAAGATGTCTCTACACTCTGGGGAGATTTTGAGATTTAAGTATTCATTGTGTTCAGGAGCCAAGCCCACAAATGAAGAGACGACGGATGTGGGTGTGTGACTTGTCCCTGGTGCATCGTTAAAAGAGTCGGACTCTGTCTGAGTGGTAGATGTGGTCGTTCGGAGAGCATGAGGAGCTCCGTATACCATATTTGTCTGGGCCATCTGGGAGCTATGAGTAGAAGTCGACACCCCTCCGTCTTCATTTTTCTGATGACTCTCGGAATGAGCGGGATCGGAGGAAAAGCGTAGGCATAAACTCCTGACCATCTCATCGAAAACGCATTCCCCCACGAATCTTTTTGGGGAAGCCAACTTGCGTAGAACTGGCATTTCTTGTTCTCGAGAGTGGCAAATAGGTCTAAGTTCGGTTTGCCCCATAATAGAAACAGGCCATTGAGAGTTTTCTGGTCTAGCTCCCACTCGTGATAAGGAATTACTGTCCTGCTCAAGGTGTCCGCTAGAACATTGATCTGTCCTGGCACATGCTCCGCTTTTAGTGAAATATTGTGTTTGATGGCCCATGTCCAAATTTGTTGGGCTAGCTGCGAGAGTTGTAGGGACCTTGTGCCTCCTTGCTTGTTTAGATAAAACATGCTGGTCATGTTGTCCGTCCGGATTAAGACGCTTGAACATTGTATCTTTGGCAAGAAAGCTTTTAGAGCTAAGTGTATTGCTTTGAGTTCTAGATAATTGATGTGGAGCTGGCTCTCTTGCTGATTCCAGATTCCGCTGATTTGCAGGTCCTGGCAATGTGCACCCCATCCTTCGAGAGAGGCATCCGTTGTTACTATGTAACTTGGTGTTTGAAGAAGAAAAGACAGCCCTTTTGAGAAATTGGTTGGAGTCGCCCACCACCTCATAGTGTTCTTCATTAGAGGCGTTATGCGAATCTTGTCTTCGAAGGAGCCGAGGACCTGTGTCCATTGTATGTCCAATTGCTCTTGCAGGGGTCGCATATGGAGTCTGCAATCTGGGACTAGCGGAATGCACGATGATATCATTCCGAGCAATGATTTGTAGATGCGGACTGAAACAAACTTTTTTCTGGATAGGTTGTTTGCCAACGAGGTTAACTTTTGTTTCCTCTCGTGTGATGGGTACGCTTTGCTGCGTACTGTGTCTAAAATTGCTCCCAAGAAACTCAATTCTTGTTTGGGGTATATCTGAGATTTCTGGTAGTTGACTACAAACCCCAGGCTGTGCAACAAATGAAGGCAATAGGAAATATGATTTGTTACTTGGAATTTTGAGGGTGCCTTTATAAGCCAGTCGTCCAGGTAAGGGAAGACCTGGATACCTGCCTGGCGAAGATGTGCTGCTACTGGAGCTAGCATTTTTGTGAAGATTCTGGGGGCTGATTTGAGACCGAATGGTAGAACCCGGAATTGGAGGTGCATACTTCCTACCCTGAACCTTAAAAATTTGCGATGGTTGCGATATATGGGGATATGAAAATAAGCATCCTGGAGGTCTAGGGATGCCATCCAATCGCCCGTGTTTAAGAGACGCAGGACATCCTGCAACGTTACCATCCTGAACGATTGTTTCTTTAGAAACTTGTTTAGTGCTCTCAAGTCCAGGATGGGGCGCCAGTCTCCTGAGGGTTTCTTGAGAAGGAAAAACCGGGAATAGAATCCCTTGTTCCTTTGAGATAAAGGGACTGGTTCTATTGCTCCTTTTGTTAGCATTATCCTTACTTCCCTGAGAAGTTGGCTCAACCTCAGAGGCGGTGTACCCGATGGTGGGACACTCGGTGGTGTTTGGATGAATTCCAGAGTATGACCTCTGGTCACCACATCTAGTACCCATCTGTCCGATGTTATAGCCTTCCACTTGGGGAAATAAGAATTGATGCGACCTCCGACCTTCAATATTGATTGGGGAGGTGTTGAGATTATCCGCTGGTCATTGCTTTCTGCCTGTATCTCTTGCTCGGGCAGCTCCTCTTCCTCTAGCCGGATGTTTGTAAGCTGCGGCTGGTGGTAATCGATAATGCTGCTGTTGTTGATGGTGCTGATGTCCTGGTCCTGTGGAGGAAGATGTATATTGTGACCTGTATTGTTGGTATCCACCTCGAAAGGAGTAATTACCTCTACCCCTTGCTCCACGAAAAGGTAGTTTTTTATATTGCAGGGTACCTAGGGATTTTGCCGTATCTGTATCCGTCTTGATAGCCTGCAGCATATCATCGACATGTTTGCCAAACAAACTCTCTCCATCGAAGGGCATGTCGAGAACACGAGTCTGGACTTCTGGTCTGAATGAAGTAGCTTTAAGCCACCCTTGTCTGCGCAGGACTGCTGCTCCAGCTAATTGTCGAAAGCCAGTGAGGGAAATATCTATTGCACTGTCTATTATCTCTGCGGAAACCCTTTCTCCCTCCTGCAAGACCTTTTTTGCCTCCACCTTGAGATCTTCTGGCAGTGAATCTACAAAAACGGACATGTCTGCCCACATCTGCGGATCGTATCTTCCCAGGATGGCGAGGGAATTTGCCGCTTTGACCGTTACTGCAGCAACCGAGGAGAATTTCTTACCAATATTGTCTAGTCTCCTTCCCTCTTTGTCTGGGGGAGACGCAATAGGTGTAGAGGGGTTTTTGGATCGGCGTTGAGCCGCCTGTGATATAACCGAGTCAGGTTTCGGTTGTGAGACTAAACAGGCCGGAGAATCATCTGGGGCCTTGTATTTTTTCTCTAGCCTTGGCATTTGTGAAGGCACTGTTGCCGGGTTTTTCATTGCCTTCAAACCCTCCTGCCACAAAAAATCCACAATAGGTATGGCTCTTACAGATCTCTTTGATGGCTCTTTAAAGTCATACAAAAAACACTCAGTTTCATGGGAAACAATTTCCAGGCCAAAACGTTTCGCCGCTCTCTCTATGATATTATGGAAACCTCCTATGTCTTCTGGAGGAGAATCCACTGGAGCTGCTGGAGGTGGAGATGGTGTGGGAACGAGATAGTCGTCCCATTCACTAGCAGCTGAATCTGCTAACTCGCCCTCTTCCCTTTCGTCGTCCGACGAGAGGTAAGCTTCCGGAGCTTGGCTAGTTACAGGTCTACTAGCCTGAGGCGTTTCGGAAACATTAGTAGTTTGAGCTTGCTGGTAACTCTGAGGTCTAGGTGGCGTGGACTGAGTTGACGGTGGGAACCTTTTATAGTAGTCCTTCAACATATGTTGTAAATCTGTCACTAATGTGCTAGGCATAGATAGAGGCGATGGTTGGTTTGTCTGTGGATAAGATGTTGAAGCATAACTATGCTGGTAATGTTGATCCTCTTCTTCATCAAACTCTTGACATTTGACATTTAGTTGGGACGGGCTACTAGCTGCCCCAAACATGCCTTGAACGTCATCATCCTCATCGTCTAAAAGATGTTGCGGTGGGTATGGCAGCACCTTACTTGGTGATGTATGCATCGGCAAAATGTCAGATGGCTTGTCTCCTATATTAATAAGGGAAAGGGGTAAGAATCTGGTGGAGTCCTCATGATGGTATGAGGAATGAGCTGGTGAAATGTCCAAAGGTTTGTAAACTGTTAATGCTGTGGTAATCGTCGGATCCATCGTCGACGGTTCCCTCGTCGACGGTTCCCTCGTCGACGGTTCCCTCGTCGACGGTTCCCTCGTCGACGGCTCCCTCGTCAACTGTACTGTCGTCAACTGTACTGTCGTCGACGGGTCTCTCGTCGACGGGTCTCTCGTCGACGGGTCTCTCGTCGACGCTTCCGTCCATGACTGCGTCTTTTCCTTAGTCGACGGTCCCTTCGTCGACGGGTATTTTAGCGACGACGGTCGCTTCGCCGACGTAGTTTGCGTAGATGGGAGTGCCCTGGATGATTTGTGAACCCAGGAAGCCTCCGCTGTCGACGATGTGTTTGCCGACGAAGCTCTTTTGAAGATTTTTGCAGTAATAATCGTCGTCGATGACAAAGGTGACGACGTCATAATCATCGGTGAGGATGGTGTTGTGAACGTCGACGATACCGTGGTCGCTGTTACCGTCGACACTGTCGTCGACGGTGCGGTCGACGGTTGTTTTTTCACCAAAAAGAGTTTTTCTGACTCTTTTTGTGGTGACAGAGACAGGGATGGTTTCTTCGAGGTGCTTTTCCGGTGTAACGGCGTAGTAGGTTCTGAATGAACCTTTTTTGGTCCATGTTTAACTGCCTCTTCAGTTAAGACTTGTTTAGTCTTTTTGTGTATTTTTCTTGGTGGTTCATCCGCACCTCTCTCTCTCTCACCTGTTCTCTTTTGAGGGCGAGAAGTTTGTGGTGACTCTTCGCTGTCTGATGAAGGATGCTCTAAGGCTTTTTGTTTTTGCAGCCATAAGAGAAGTCTACCCTCTCGGTCTTTGAGGGTTTTTTGACTAAAGGTGCGACAGATTTTGCAGTCTCTCACCTTATGGTCTGGATGAAGGCAGTAAATACACTTCTTGTGGGGGTCATCAATATGTAGTCTCTTCTTCCCACAGTTGTCACAGTCTCTGAACAGACCCTTCTTTGCCTTTTCAGACATAGTAAAGTTGTAACTAGTTTCCTGAGAGAAAAAACAATCTTCAGTCAGAAAATAGGAAAAAAACTGAGCAGAGCTCAGGGAGACTCCCTTCACACGACGTGCGGTAGAAAATCTGAGGGAATTCAGCCTCTGTTGGGAGTGTTTGGGAGGGGCTGAATCCTGATTGGTTGATACTCAAGTTTGGGTCTTTTCACAAAACAAAGTGGATAGACTGTAAAATACCTTATGAGGCCTACTGGGGCCTACTGGTTTTATTTTTACTGACTTACTGCTTTTTATATATTTAAATTTACCGTGAGGCTCCCACCTCGACGACGGGGATGATTCAAGCATGTGAATCTATGAAAGATCCAATACTGGAGAACACTGGAATTACACTCCTGTGAGACTGGAGGTAATAGCCTACCAGGAGCTCGTTGTAGCTGGAGATGTGGTTGGCAAATGGGAACAATCTCATGCATACTATATGGTCTTGCCCCAAACTAGCATAACTCAAAGAAGGTCCAGCAAAGGACTCAGGAAGCTCTGGCATACAGCATGGCAGGGTACATATAACTTATACTTTTGGGAAGCCTGTCAGAGTCAACAGACCTACTGGGCTCTAGGAAGCCTAACAACTTTCCATATGTGGCACACGGCAGAACATGCAATTCTGGTTCAAAGGGGCTCCCAACGCAGACCCACAAATACATGGCTACAGAAACTAGTGGATGCAAGCTACACAAAAATATCTAACAGCCCAATCAAAAAAAGCAGGGAGCTAAAAAAAAAAAATTAAAAAAAAAAAAAAAAGCAGTGCCCAAGAAGTTTACCATGCCTTCATATACTTGATGAATTACAAAGACAACTACTTCTTGAGACAATCAGTGAAGGGAATATAGAAACATAAAACCAGATTAACCTAAAACATATGTGCCATGATCACAGCTTGGCCACACGCTATGGAAAGCTAGGTTTTTACTGTAATCTCATGACTTATTAAAAAACATAATAAAAACAAGTATCAAAACCTAAAACTTACAACTTTCACATGTTTCGTTTTGGTGTGTAGCTGGCCTGCTTTTTGAGGACAAATTTTGCTGCCCTATATGTGTCTTAGATAGAAGTCAAAGTATATATTGGAGTGATTTTCATCCATTTGTGCTTAAATTATACATTTAAAGTGGACCCCAGGTGCAGAGTCTGTCCTGCCGTTTTTAGACAAAAAAGCTCCAAAGTTAAAGCCACTTTGTTATGCCATGGGCCCTATGTCAGCAGGAGTCATTCACAAACAACATGGCTAGAAAATGAAACATGATCAATAGTCAGTCAACATACAACCAAACTCAAAAAAAAAAACTTCTAAGAAAAATAAGTTTCAGTATACCAAACCCAACCACTGACGGCAGGAGAGCCCAGCTTGTGTACTGAGATACACATCTTACACTGCCTACGTGACCATTCACTCTAACAACAACAAAAATCAGCAGTTAGCATAAAATACTGCTGTCTGCAATATAATCAATCCCAAATCATTTAGTTAACTGCAAGGTTTAGTACAACTATTAAGACTCAATTCCACTGCAAGTTATGAAATATAGAAAAAATATGCTGACTGAAAAATTAAATATCTTTTATGGTATACTCAATAAGCAGAAGAAATGGCAAGTTAATTTAAGTGTGTTACCACAGAGTTGAGATGTACATACGCAAAAAAAAATTATCATTTTAATGGTAGCAGTGATGAATGGATGCGCCTGGTTGCAAGTAAGTTGATCAGCAATAATTCTTCAGTATAAGATGTCACAAATTAACACCTTCATATGCTGGATAAACAGCAGCTTGGAAAAAGATGACAGAAAACATGCAAAACCATGGATTAGCCATTTGGGCAGATCATGAGACCTGATGTGCTAAACTGCTTTGCAAAAGCAAAGTCTATGATTCGAGGTTTTCATCTTGAAAATGGTGGTAGAATGACAACTTTTAAATGCAACACTGCCTCCTTAAGCGACAGAGACCGCATTTAAAAAAAAAAAAATAAGTAAAAATTACCAATATACAAATGTGAGGTAGAGGTCTGCTGTCCCTTGCAGGCCACACCCCTGCAGGGAGTTGCTAAAGGGATCCTGACTCGTACAGATCAAGGAGGGGTATATTCTGGGGACCTCCCACAAATGAGCACTTTGCAATGCGACTGATTAGCACATCCACTGAAGAGTGAAATGAAGGTGAGGCAGCAAACCAGATAGTGTGTAACAACAGCGACCGGATTGCAACCAACCTTACTACATTAGGCCTATGAATATACATCAGAGTCCGCCTTGAATGTGTCCTCTTAACTAAATGGTGATCGTAACAATGTATATGGCATTTCAATGTTACTTTTCAGGTCTCGCCTACAAGACAGCACAGCCTGCCTAGTTGTGAAACATCTATTGTGCACTTACAGTGGGGTTACAGCCTGCACATTGCTTGGCTTTATTGCCACTCTTCTTATTCAATGGCTTGCCTTCTTCTTGGATTTGTTACTCCCCTAGAGCACACTCTCTTTACTATCATTTTGATGACCTACTTGTATTCTTCCACTGCTCCCTCTTAGGGACTACATCTTCCTTTTTGGTTAATAACTGCATGAGCGAAAGCATGCATTTACAGCTCTTTTTCTCTTCTGTGCTTCTCTCCCACCAAATACCAGCCCTCTGAGCCTGCTGGGTCACTCTCCATGGCGTGCAGCTCTTTCATGTGTATCTCCCTGCGAATATGCCAGCAATCTGCTTTGCTCTCCTGCGTGCGCTTCACACGGCCTTGTGTTGATCTATCCCTTATGAGTGTCTCATGAGCACTTGGGGGCGCTCTCCTTAAGTATTGAGTTGCTCTCACTCTTATATGCTGCTTTTCTCCTCCCCTGCATCCACTCTTCTGTTTCCTCCCACCGACAGTCAAATTTGGTTTTTATTTTGCACTAAAAGTATTCTCTTTTTATGATTTTTATTTTTTTATTTACCAATTTAAGTGGTGTCCATAATTATGGATCGTCAAATGTAAAAATGGAAACTTGCAACAGAGGTTGTGTCAAGGCCATCCCCCGCACGCCATCAGTGTGGCAGCACCGTTAAAACTAAGAGGCTCAAAAGGCAAGAACTATTGGGTTTGCCAATACATGTTTATATCCACTGCTTATGTTTTGCTCTACTTTTGTAGGTTTGCAATTTGCATGATGCATTTGCTGATGCATAAAACGTCTGCTTACGTTTTGGGGGAGGGGTGTGGTTCCACCAAATGTACTCTTGTTTTTTAAATGGGGAAGTCTCCAGAGTGTATGGTGTGGTCGATGTGTCAGATATGAAGTGAACGGATAATTGGGAGGTGTCACATCTAATGTGTTGTCCTGGAGGTTTGTGTGAGATGCACCTTAACCATTAGTCACACTGGGAGCATCACAAAACAGCCGTAATGGCTAAGTTATAAACAGTTAACACATGAAAAAATGATTCTCCATTTGCCAGGTTTTTTACCAGTCTCTTTCATCAAGGAGATACTTTCTTCTTTACGCTCATCATACACTCTGGTTCCTGCAACTTCTCTTAATAATTTCAGTCTCTGAGAGTCAGGAGCCGTGGCCATTTGGTTGATCTAAATGAAAAACATGTAACTTGAAAAACATGGACACATGCTTGGATAACAGGCATGCCACATTGTCAGAAATAACATTAAGTCAGCATGTATTAACTGCAAAACAAAAATTCTATTACCAACATAAGCGAACAGAAAGTCCTGGCATCTTGCAGGCTGGGGCTGCATTTACCGGCTTTTAGAAACAAAATGATTGACAGTTCTGCCTATTTCCTTTCCTCCTCTTTCAACTTTACACCCTAACTTCCACAACACTACCTCAGTCTTGCAAGAGGTTAAACTAGTACTTTTAGAAGATTAACAAACATTTTGAAAGAATGTGACATATGCTAAACTAAGGGCTACCTTAAAAACTATTGGGTCTGATTTTTCTGTTCAATGAATAATAACAGTAATAAAAATAATACTTATAAAAGTAATACTTATAAAAATAATACTATAATAAACCAATTAGTCTCTTACTAGAAGCACATTTTGATGTCAAAAAGTGGTGTGTGTGGTGCTAAGAAGGGTCTGGAACATTGCATTACTGTTTACAGGTTCCCTTTCACATGTGAAAGGCTCACTACCAGAGGCCTACCATAGATTGCTCTCAGCTCGCTTTAGTGGCAAGTATATAACAGAAATATTAGTACAACCTAAAGTCTTAACTTGCAAGCACCAGTGGCAAATAGGCTTTCATGATCTCACGTCTATATGTTATGTTAAATTCATTTGGTATCGCGCACAAATCATCCCAGAAGGGATATCTCGGCACGTCCTAGGTTGCATTAAGTGTGACAAAATTAGAACAATGTTGTCTTAAGCTTTTTCCTAAAATGACAATGATCCATGCCTGTTTGAATCTCATATGGCAAATTATTCCAGTAAAGTGGAGCCAGGTAGAAGACTCTACCTCCTGCCTTTGCTTTTTTCACACGGAGGAACCATCAATAGCACTTTGTCTCTGGTCCTCAAAAACCTCCCGGACAGTAAGGGATGAGCTGCTGGGAGAGGTATTGAGGTCCTGTTCCCATGAGAGCTTTATCAGTAAGACAACAGCTTATTAAAATTATTCTATCTGATTAGCAGTAACGATTTGCTGATGCTGAGCCAGAGATTGCAAATGAGATGAGCTGCTGTATTTTGCACTACTGGGAGTTTCGCAAGAAAGTTCTCATTTGCAGAGGCTAGTAGGGCACTACCATAGTCTAGCCTACTGATTATAAGCCCCTAGACCAAAGCTGTCCTTGATGACAGCAGTAGGAAAGGAAGTGCCTACCATGGACATAAACTGTTCTTTCATAGTTAGAGTATGGTCCAGTCGGACTCAAGATTTTTTAAACTGCCTGTTTGGGTATGGGCACAGGGCCCACTTCAACAGGCCACCAGTCTGATGACCAAAACTGTTGGGCTTTCTTGAACTACATTATCTCGGTCTTTCCTCTGTTCAACTGCATGCAGCTGGAAGACTTCCAGGCAGCAACTGCTTTCATTCCAGAAGAAAAGCACTGCTTAGTTATTGTTAGATCTTTAATGAAGGAGATTACCAGCTGCAGGTCATCTGCATGGGACTGAATTTCCAATCCATAAGTTCTAACAAAGGGGCTGTGTATATATTAAAGAGTGTAGGGCTTAAACAAGAGCCCTGAGGTACTGCTTTGTCTATCGACATAGTTGTGATTTAGGTGAGCCTAATAAGATTGTTTGGGTTCGATTGCTTAAAAAATCATGAAACCAATTTAGGGCCTCCATAAATTCTTATATAATGCCATCTCTGTAACAGGTTCATATGAGACAGTGTCAAAAGCTGCAGACAGATCTAGCAACACATGCTTAACTGGCATGTCAAAGTCAAGAGCTAATCTAATATGATCAATTACAGCCAATAATGCTGCTTCAGTACTGTGCACAGGGAGAAACCCAGATAGAGAAGGATCTAAGATCCTATTGTGTAATTGCATATACTTGTGTAATCCTTTACGGAGCTCCACAGTGCTCCTCTATCCTTCGCTTCATTCAGTTGACTGTTGCCTTTCTTGGTGAACGTGAAACCCAAGATCATTGTAGTATTCTTTCAAGGTAGAACTCCTGGCTGCTGAACACAAGATTATCACTTAGACAGATGTCAATCAGACTTCAATAGTCACTACTTACCACGTAGTACTCAGACTGTCAATACCAGACCCATTGGTTCCAATAACCTTTCATCACTGACTTATACTTCTTATAGACCAATGCTAAACACTGGTTCAAAACACACTATAAGGTACATATTTTCTCAAAGCAATAATAGTTAGCTTTGCTAACTGCTTACTGTGCAATGCTCTACTGTACACGGCTTACTTCTCCCACAATTTCAATATAAAGCTTAGATGGAATAATGCTGAATATTCGTTAAATCACAGTTTTTCACTTTTTTCAGTTGAGGTCCACCATTTTCTAAGTAGAGTGTGCACAGTTTTCATAAGACATTGTTCAATATTTTCATTGCCACTAACTTTATCTAGTTAATGTAAATTTGGATAGTGTTAGAATGTAGATCTTTTGTTTTTAGCCTTGAAAAAGCAGAGGCCAACTGGCCATAGGGGTGAAGCATGTGTTAGCAATAATGTTTTCCTGCTTATTTTGAAGCACATAGACTTCAATAAAAAGCTGTGCTGTCATGTTACAAAAATAAATAGGGTGTTTGTAATTGCCCACTAAAAGAAGAAAACATAAGATACTGCATCCAAAGAACGATTGGTCTATTCTGCCACCTTTTGTCTACTACAACCCCAATTCCACAAGTGGCATGAAACTAAATTTTACAAAGATTTACACAGGCGGCTTAATACAGACTTCTCAAACAGCTCTGCAACTACATTTGTGGTGTAACTAATCTTAATTAAGAAGAATAATCAGCATTTATGTACAAATACAGTTAATGGATTAATTACAGTAACTTCTTGAAAAAAGTACTTTTGTACCATGTCAAACTTATTGCTCACCTAATTTTTTATCTTGGTAACTATTTGGTCAACTACATCTACATTCTAAAAAAACAAACAGTTTAAAATACCCTCAATAATGTTATTATGCTTTACCTTTCCTTGTTTCACAATATAATAAGGATTACTGCGAGAAAAGCCAGCACTTTCAAGTAGATTCATGACATCATTTTTCCTACATAGAAAAGAAGTTAAGCAAAATTAATATGAAAAAGGAGATAGTTTAACTTGTTTTTTGTCTGACAGCCACGCTCCACCAAACATATACACACGGCACAAAAGCACAAACATTATAGTGATTTCTACAGCTTGTCTTGTACCATAAGTAAGCCTCCTTGTCATCTGTCCACAACAGGTCACGTTTTTGGTAACCCATTTGAAAACATGCATCAAAAGTCACAATTGCAATTAAAATGGAATCTCAGCCAAAACCTTATTATACTAATGTGTATGAAAGAACCGACATTTTGGCTGCTCCTAGGGCAGGTAGAAACTCAAACTAAATAAAAAGCTCAGGACACATCTTTATTAAGTTGAAGTTCAGCAGATCTGTGTTTCCAGAATCTATTTTATAATGCAAATCTTGTTCAGTTTGAAAAAGGCAACAACCAAGAAGAGTCAATGTACAGATCTACACACTTCAAAACTGGTTTCCAAATATAATTCACTCATATATACCATTCACACCCTTGTCAACCCTACAAAAGTGATCACATCTGCCGGTTTATTACTGTTAGCCTTAGTTTGAAGCTCCTTATATTACAAGTTTTATAGATGTGTGGAGAGAACACTTAAGTAAAAGAAATATCAGGAAGAAAATGAAAATGCTTGAATCAATCCTCGAAGTGCTGTACACGGAAAGCAGTAATTCAAACCTTTTACACTGAAGTTAATGCATAAGACATTTACTTTGGGTCATTTCTAATAACACTGATAAGCTATTAAAGTCCAGCCAATCAGGCGATAGCTACCTTTAGAACCTTCATCACAGAGGCTGCAGTCTCTCAGATTTTCTAGCACAAGTGAGAAATAATAAGAAGACATAAGGGGCGGCTCGATGGGGAGGAGGATGGGTCGCATGTGAATCTATGAAAGATACCAATAATGGAGAACCACAGTTACAGGTAAGTGACTTATTGTCTTCTCCAGTATTGGATCTTTTACAGATTCACATGCTTGAATCAGAAAAGTTAGCAGTAAACATCGTATTATTAAAAAAATAGCATGAAAACGGATTGTGGAAGGTGGGCAAAACAGTGGCTCCCCTTATCGAAACAGATCCCGTAGAACTGCTTGTCCTACTGCTGCGTCTGTTCTTTTTGCGGCATCAAGGCAGTAGTGCGGAGTAAGTGTGCATCTGCTAGACCTAGTTGCTGCTCTACATATCTATTGAATGGGCACACCTGTGAAAAGAGCAGTGGAGGTAGAGACAGCTCGGGTGGAGTGGGTTTTGACTGTTCGGCATCGTTTTTCCTGCTTGTTGATGACAAGATTGTATGATGGAAGCAATTCACCTAGCTATAGTCTGTTTAGAGACAGGAAATCCCTTTCGGAAGTCCCCATAGGCCTCAAACAACAGGTCTGCTTTGTGGAAGTTGTTAGTCCTGTGCATGTAGAATCTGAAACATTGTTTGATATCTAATGTATACAATGACCTTTAAGCTGGAGTTTGAGGATTTGGGAAAAAAGTTCCTAATAGGACTGGTTTGTTTAAGCAAAAATCAGATGGGACGCTAGGAATAAATTTAGGATCAGTCCTTAGGATGACACAGTCAGACTTGAATTGGAGAAAAGATTGTTTGATTGTAAACACCTGAATGTCGCTGACCTGCTTTGCTGAAGTAAGCGCTAGTAGAAACGCTGTCTTCCAGGAAATGTATTTTAACGCTGCCTTGTGAACTGGCTCAAATGGGTGTTTCAGCAGCTGCAATAGTACAATATTGAGATGCCAAGGAGAAGGAGGAAGTTTCACTGGAGAAAACAATCTGAATAGTCCCTTAAGGAACTGTTTTATTTTTCTCGAGGACAAAAATGATGGAGAATTACTGGTACAACAAAATCTGGAAATGGCTGCCAAATGTACTTTGAAGGACGAGTGAGAAAGACCAGATTATGCTAGATGAAGAAGATACAGAAGTATCTGCTCTGGTGAAGATGAGAAAGGGTGGACCTTGGAATCCACACACCAGATCCAAAATCTCTTCCATTTAAGTTTTTATGTCTTGTTCGTGGTCTGCTCTCTAGCATTACAGAGTATCTCTTAAGAACTAGAAGGAATACCTAGGTTAGCAAATTCAGGGAACTCAGGAGCCGGACCTGGCCTTGGTTCATAGTTAACAGGGTCGATATGGTTCCAACAGAATGCAAGGCTGGTCCGAGAGAAGCAGGTGCTCTGTAAACCAACACTGGCGTGGCCACATGGGGGCAAGAGCAGCACTCAACAAGGCTCTCTCTTCATCTTCCTTAGAACTCTTGGTTTCAATGGAATTGGGGGAAAAGTGTAAGCATAAATTCTTGATCAGCTGATCAAAAAGGCATTCCCCCACGAGCCTTTCTGCGATTGCCAACGTGCTTAGTACTGGCATTTGCTGTTCTCTCTCATCGCGCAGAGTGCTAAGCTCGGCTTGCCCCAGCAATGGAAAAGATGATTGAGAGTTCGCTGGATGAGTTCCCACCCGTGGCAGGTCATGGTGGTCCTGCTTAGCGAGTCTGCAAGAGTGTTGGACACTCCTGGTACATGTTTTGCCCTGAGAGCTATGTTGTATCAAAGGCCCCAGTTCCATCTCTCTTGCGCCTAAAGAGCTAGCGCTGCTGAACATGTTCCTCTCTGCTTGTTGAGGTAGTGCTTGCTTGTGGTGTTATTGGTTTGGATAAGAACCGACGATCCAGTGATCTTGGTTAGGAAAGATTTGAGCACCAGAGAGATAGCCTTTAGTTCCAGCAAGTTGATATCCTGGTTGGTAAATTTTCCTCTCACTGAGGTCTTGGTGATTAGCACCCCAGCCTTCGAGGGACGAGTCTGTGGTCATGACATATTCCGGAATCTGTGTCAGGAAGGAGAGACCCGTGGAGATGTTGGATGTCTATGACCACCATTTCATGGCCTGCCTCACCTTGGGCGTAATCAGAATATCGTCGAAAGATCTATTGGTTTGGAGCCATTCACTGTCCAACTCCTCTCGAAGTGATCTCTTGGTATAAGGGGAATGAAAGAGGAAAGCATCCCCAAGAAAGAATTGTTAAGCCGTCAGTAGCGGACCTTTCTTTGTCAAGGCGTAGTGGTAGGCTGTGAAACTCTTGCTGTCTCTCTTGGAAGACAAAGGCTTTTGCTTGTTCTGTATTCAGTACATCTCACAGAAAGGTGACGCTCTTTGTAGGAGTTAGATGTGACTTTTGGTAGTTGACTGACAGGCCTAAGGTACAGAAAAGAGATAGACTGTGTCCTTGGCTGCTGTGCTTGCCTTTATAAGCTAATCATCTAAGTACGGAAATTCTTGAACTCCTCTTTGTCTGAGATATGCGGACACTGGAGCCAAGAGCTTGGTGAACACTCGAGGTGCTGACCTCAGACAGTACGATAACACCTTGGATTGGTAGTGAAAGCCGGTTAACTTGAAAAGTAAGAACTTCCTCTTCCTGGGGTATATTGGGATAAGAAAATAGGCATCATGGAGATCCAAGGCCGTCACAGGATCCCCTTGATTCAGCAGGTGTAACACAGCCTGAAGAGAGACCATACGGAAGGACCCTTTTTTCAGAAACTTGTTGAATTGACGAAGATCGAAGATGGGGCGCCAGTCTGCTGTCTTTTCCTGTGTAAGGATGAAGCAAGAGAAGATGAGGATTACACTCTTAGACTTCGGTATGATTTCTATGGCTCCTTTGCACATCCTCTGGTGGGGTGCCTGGAGCCCACAGATGGTGGTTGCCTATAGGGCTGCTTGTGTTGTTGGATAGCGGCTTAACGGTATTGGCTCCGATAGGGTTAGTACTGTCAGTACTGATGGTAGCCCCATCCATAAGAAGACACCCCTCGTCCCGTGGCTGCTCGAAAGGGCTGTCCCATATACTGGAGCGTGCCAAAATATTTAGCTGTCTCGGTGTCAGCCTTTATAGACCGGAGTGTATCGTCGACATGCTTAACAAATAGCAGTTCACCATCGTGCGGCATGTCTAATTTCTCAGTTTTAACTTCGGGTGAAAGGCATTTAGCTCTTAGGACTGCGGTCCCGGCCAGCTGCTGAGAGCCCATGAATGCTAAATCTATGGCACAGTCTATGATCGCTGTGGAAATCATTTCTCCCTACAGTAGAATCTTTTGCACTTTTGATTTTGCATCTTTGGGTAGGAGGTCAAAGAATGATGAGATGTCAGACTACATTTAGTGGTCGTATCGTTCTAGGATTTGCCAAGGAGTTTGCCGCTCAGACATTAGTAGCCAACATTGTAGAAAACTTTTTCTTGATACTGCCAATGCATCTCCCTTCTTTATCTGGTGGCATGGAAAGTGGAGAAGACGGATTTTTTGATCTACGTTGGACTGCCTGTGCTATTACAGAGTCAGGTTTAGGTTGGAAAACCAGAAAAGCTGGGGAGTTCTCAGGCGCTTTGCACTTCTTGTCCAATCTGAAAAGTACTGCTAATATGGAGGATGGAGTTTTCATTACCTTAAGACCTTCATCCCAAATAAAATCCACAATTAGGATAGCACAAACTGCCTCCCTAGATTGCAATTTAAAGTCATAACGAAAGCATTCTGATTGTTTGCAACTCATTCCATAATATTAGGAAATCCACTAATGTCTTCCTGTGGAGAACCTAAAGTAGCAGAGTAGAAGGGGAAGGAGTCTGTACTTGGTAGTCGTCCTACTCACTGATAATTGAGGTGGTGTTTTGAATTTCACCCTCCTCTTGGTCCTCATCCCTGGAGGGCAGATTGTAGGGAGCCAAGTAGATGCCAGGGAATTGGAAAAAAAAATAGAGGGGTAGGGGCTGCCAACCAGTATGAGCATGGTTATGCCTCCCACCGCAACTGAAGGGGGTAACAATCTTTCAGCAACCCCAGCAAATTAAAGGATCTTATCCCAACTGCAAGCAAGAGGACATTTGATTATTTTGGGTTTTGATTTTACATTTGGGCCAAGGGAGTATAGCTAACTCTCAATATGGTCCCACTAGAAATGGTTAACAGCTGCACTTTTTGTACTGTAGGATGCTGCCACCTAAAAACATCTACCAGACCTACACATATCTGAAAACTAAACATCTGGGTGAGACCAGGGTGGTGTGGATCAGATGCACCCCCACACCATTTTCTTACCCACGATACCCTGCAAACCTCCAACTGTGATTGAAATAATGTATTTTCCCTACATTTTTGTGATGGAACCTTCCGGAATCTGCAGGAATCCACAAAATTCCTACAACCCACTATAGTCGCATCTATACCGATAAAAATTCTCCTCCACTTTTCCGCCTAAAAACATTTTTTCCAAACTGCCCTTTTGGAACCACTGCGGTTCCCTCTCAATTTCAACATCATTTTGGTCTTTCCCTTCCACAGGCACTTGGTCTACCTACAAAAATGAGTTATCGTTTTTAATCAGGAGACTGAGGGGAACGTTGTGTGGTAGGAAATTTGTGGCGGTGCGGTGATCCCACACAGAAATGTGAGAAAAATGTGATTTCTTTTTGCTAAATTTGAAGTTTGCTGAGGATTCTGGGTATGAAAACACTGGGGGATCCATGCAAGTCCTACCTCCCAGGACTCCCTCAGGTGTCTAGTTTTCAGAAATGTCTGGGTTTGGTAGGCTTCCTTAGATGGCTGCTGAGAACAGGACCCAAAACGCAGGTGCAACCCTTGCAAAAACAGGTAGTTTGTAATAGGTAATTTTGATGTGTCCATGTTGAGTTTTGGGGAATTTCCTGTTGCGGGAACTAGCCTACCCACACAAGTGAGGTACCATTTTTAATAGGGAGACGTCGGGGAGTGCTGGGTAGAAAAAAAATTGCAACTCCTCTCAGATTCCAGAACTTTCTATCATCGAAATGTGAGGAAAAAGTGTTATTTTCCCAAATTTTGAGGTTTGCAAAGGATTCTGGGTAACAGACCACGGTGAGAGCGCCACAGGTTAACCCATCCTGGGTTCCCCTAGGTGTCTACTTTTCATAAATGCACAGGTTTCGAAGGTTTTCCTAGGTGTCGGCTGAGCTAGTAGGTTTTCCTAGGTGTCAGCTGAGTTAGAGACCAAAATCCACAGCTAGGCACTTTCCAAAAAACACATCAGATTTCAATGTACAAATGTGACGTGTCCATGTTGCGTTTCCTGTTGAGGGCACTAGGCCTACCCACACAAGTGAGGTGCCATTTTAATCGGAAGACTTGGTTTAACACAGAATAGAAATACAAGTGATATTGCCCCTTGTCTTCCTCCACATTTTTCCTTCCAAATGTAAGACAGTGTGTAAAAAAGAGGTCTATTTGAGAAATGCCCTGTAATTCACATTCTAGTATGGGGACCCCAGAATTCAGAGATGTGCAAATAATCACTGCTTCTCAACACCTTATCTTGTGCCCATTTTTTAAATGCAAAGGTTTCCTTGATACCTATTTTTCACTCTTTATATTTCACCAAATTATTTTCTGTATACCCGGTATACAATGAAAACCCACTGCAAGGTGCAGCTCATTTATTGGCTCTGGTTGCCTAGGGCTGTTGATGAACCTACAAGCCCTATACATCCCCACAACCAGAAGAGTCCAGTAGACGTAACGGTAGATTGCTTTAAAGAAATCTGCCATAGCTGGAAAAAGTTAAAGAATAAAACGTGGACATAAATGGCTCTTTTTTTCACCTCAATTTCAATATTGTTTTATTTAGCTGTTACTTTCTGTAGGAAAACCTTCTAGAATCTACACAAATGACCCCTTGCTGAATTCAGAATTTTGTCTACTTTCCAGAAATGTTTAGCTGTCTGGGATCCAGCATTGGTTTCATACCCATTTCTGTCACTAACTGGAAGGAGGCTAAAAGCACAAAGAACAGTACAAATGTGGTATGTCCCAGGAAAATGCTAACATTGTGTTGAAAAATGTGGTTTTCTGATTCAAGTCTGCCTGTTCCTGAAAGCTGGGAACATGGTGATTTTAGCTCTGCAAACCCTCTGTCGATGCCTTTTTTTAGGGGAAGAAAAACACAATCTTTCTTCTGCAGCAGCTTCTTCCCATTTTTCTGAAAAAATACCAGAAATTTAGCTGTATTTTGGCTAATTTCTTGGTCTCCTCCAGGGGAACCAGCCAACTCTGGGTACCTTTAGAATCTCTAGGATGTTGAAAAAAAAAAAAGGACGCAAATCTGACATGGATAGCTTATGTAGACAAAAAGTTACGAGGGCCTAAGCGCAAACTACCCCAAATAGCCCAAAATAATAAGTTACTTACCTTCGGTAACGCTTTTTCTGGTGGATACAGTAACTACCTGTGGATTCCTCACCTAAAGAATTCTCCCCTCGCGCCAGCCTCGATGGAAATTTCTTCCAACTCTGCACGTAGACGATTATGTCACAATCGCCCGACTCCACGCGACGCCGTATGACGTCATCCAGGCAATAAGAAGCCCTCGTCGACGTGCAGTTATCACCATTTTTTACGTGCCATAGAGGCGAACAGGTTGACACATCAAATGAATGAAAACAGAACATTTATTATAATAAAAAATAAATTTAGATAACAGTAATAACTGGTCTATACAAGAGTAAAATATGACATTTAAGTCCAAACATGTTTCCCTTGAGCTATCTAAATTTGAGAAAGAAATGTATATACAGATGCCACAACTATATACATAATTCAGGTATATACACATATATACAAGGCAAAGGATGCTCACCCAAGGATTTCATGGTATGACCAGCCGGGCAACGGGGAGGCGGGTGGGACTGTGAGGAATCCACAGGTAGTTACTGTATTTACCAGAAAAAGTGTTAACGCAGGTAAGTAACTTATTCTTCTGATGGATATACCTATCTGTGGATTCCTCACCTAAAGAATAGAGTCTCAAAGCAGTACTACCTCCGGAGGTGGGTGCCCGAATGGTCAAACCAAAAAATCCTGCAGCACTGAGCGAGCAAAATGGCCATCCCTCTTAACCTCAGAATCCAAACAGTAATGTTTAACAAAAGTATGGAGGGACGCCCAAGTCGCTGCCCTGCAGATGTCAGCCACAGGAACACCCCTAGCCAAAGCTGAAGAAGCAGCCTTAGCTCTGGTGGAATGGGCACGAAGCCCCACAGGTGGTACTTTCTTCGCCAAAGAATAACAAATCTTAATACATAGAATTACCCACCTGGATAGCGTTCTCTTGTGGACAGCTCTACCTTTCCTCTTCCCCACGTATCCAACGAAGAGCTGATCATCTTGCCTGAACTCCTTCGTCCTGTCGACATAGAAGCTCAGCGCTCTTCGTGGATCCAGCCGGTGGAGCCTCTCTTCCTCCTTGGATGGATGAGGTGGAGGGTAAAAGGAAGAGAGAGTAATAGACTGCCCCAGGAGAAAGGGTGTAACAACCTTCGGGAGGAAAGCCGCCTTGGTCCTGAACACCACTTTGTCCCTATAGAAAGAAAGGTATGGGGGCTCTACACTAAGAGCCTGAAGCTCACTGACCCTTCTGCCCGATGTTATGGCCACCAGGAACACAGTCTTGAGAACTAGCAACCGCAAAGAGCAAGAATGCATCGGTTCAAATACCCAATAAAAATGTTAATACCAAATTAAGGTCCCACTGAGGCATAACAAATGGTGATGGGGGAAAATTGTTAGTAAGTCCCTTTAGAAATCTTAAAACAATAGGCGATTTAAAGAAGGAAGTCTGATCAGGAAGGCACAGAAAAGCCGACAGTGCAGATAAATAACCCTTGACTGTGGCAACCGCACAACCCTTCTGTGCCAGGCAAAGAGCAAAAGACAATATGTCAGACAAACGAGCTTTTAAAGGGATCAATTCTGTTCTCTCCACACCAGCCTACAAATTTAGCCCAACGACTTGCATAAATCGATTTGGTGGAGTGTCGCCTGGCCGATAAAATAACATCCACCACTTCTGGTGGGAGAGAAAAAGCACTCAGATTGCCCAGTTCAATCTCCAGGCATGAAGGTGCAGGCTCTGGAGGTGGGGGTGTAGAATCTGCCCCTGCGACTGCGAGAGGAGGTCCACCCTGTAAGGGAGACGGAACGGAGGGCACAGAGATTTGGAGAAGGTCTGAATACCACATCCTTCTTGGCCAATCCGAAGCTACTAAGATGACCTGGGCTCGGTCTTGGCGGATCTTCCTAAGAACTCGAGGAATCAAAGGTATGGGGGGGAAACGCGTAAAGCAACTGACCCTTCCAGGACATCTGAAACGCGTCCCCCAAAGCTCCTTGCGCTGGATACTGGAGACTGCAAAACAGAGGGCACTGCGCATTCTCTTGAGTTGCAAACAGATCTATCTGTGGATATCCCCACATCTGGAATATGTATAGAACCAGATCTGGATGAAGACGCCACTTGTGGTTGACCAAGTTGCGTCGACTGAGAACTGAGAACGTCCGCACGCACGTTCAGAACCCCGGCCAAATTATGTGCTACCAAGCAGATCTTGTGATCCTGAAGCCAGGACCAGAGACGAAGAGCTTCTCTGCAGAGAAGATACGATCCCACTCCTCCCTGCTTGTTTATATACCACATTGCGGTAGTATTGTCCATTAGGATCTGGACTGACCGCAAATGGAAGGGCGGAAGGCCTTGAGAGCCAGACATACTGCCCGCAATTCCAACAGATTGATGTGAAAACTCTGTTCCACTGGAGACCAAAGGCCTTTGACCTCCAGGTCCCCCAGATGAGCTCCCCACCCTAGAGTGGAAGTATCCGTTACTACTGTGGCCACTGGTGGTGGCAGCGAGAACAGCCTTCCTTGTGACAAGTTGTCGACCGCCGTCCACCACTGAAGATCCAATGCAGCGTCTCTGGAGATCTTTATCGATTCCTCGAGATCTCCCTTGTGCTGAAACCACTGACTGCGGACGCACCACTGAAGAGCCCTCATGTGCCAGGGTGCATGAGTGACCAGCAGTATGCAAGAAGCGAACAGACCGAGCAGACGAAGGACCTTGAGGACTGGAACTACCGCTCCATTTCGAAACATTGGAATCAACGCCTTGATGTCCTGAACCCGCTGGGGCGGAGGAAAGGCTTGATTCAATGTCGTGTCCAATACTGCCCCTATGAACAGGAGGCGTTGAGAGGGCTCCAGGTGAGATTTGGGCACATTGATTGAAAAACCCAGGTCGTACAACAACTGAGTTGTCGACTGGAGATCTCGCCGCACAAGCTCCGGAGTCTTGGCTTTGATCAACCAATCATCCAGATAGGGAAATACCGCTATCCCCCTTCTTCTGAGCTCTGCCGCTACCACCGCCATCACCTTTGTGAGGACTCGAGGTGCTGAAGTAAGACCAAACGGGAGGACCGCAGGACTGTAAGGCCATACTACATGAAGAAAAGGACTTTTTGGCAGTATGGTCCATTTTCTTTGATTCCCTGTCCGCAGGTGTTCCGGGAAACGAGCCAGGAGAGGACCTGGATGAACAGGAGGCCTGAACTACTAAGCTCTCCGGTGTTTGGAGAGGAAAACATGATCACTTGGTGCCGCCCGATAGCGTCGCGCCACCGCTCTGTTGACAGCAGCTGTAGACACAGGTTTTCTCCAGATGTCTTTGATAGGTTCTAGAAGAGCCTCATTAAAAGTAAAGAGAGGCTCTGCCGTCACAGAAGTTGGATGCAATACCCAGTCAACAGGTTCCTCTTTACCTGCGCAGCTGGAAGAGGGAGATCTAAGAAGTCGGCAGCCTTCCGAATTACCGCGTGAAAAGATGCAGCTTCCTCAGTGTACTCCCCAGGGGAAGCTAGGTCCCATTCTGGGGAGGTATCTATGCCACTCGCAGTACCAAAATCTCACACTCTTCCAGGTGCTGTCTGCTGTATTCTTCCTCCTCCAGAAGGCGCAAAGCCAGACGTCTGGATCGAAGCCTAGATTCAAGACCCGGCGTCGCCCGACGACGAAGATCTCCGTCGGCGTCTAGCCTCGGATCCGTCCGACGCCGGACCCTCCGGCTCCACAGGAACCTTGACTGTGGATTGGATCCGAGGCGAATCCATCGGTGCTGTAGCAGGTGTAATAGGTCTCCTAGGCGAAGTCAAGGGCATCGGCGCCGCTTCAGGTGCAGCAGACAAAAATGGCGTGAAAGGCGTTGATTTGTAAGACGCCAAAGGGCCGACGGACCTGCTTGACCTCCACCCGGCGCCATGGTAGAAAAAATGTTAAACATGGCGTTCAAAAACGCCGCAGGATCCGTTCACGGAGTCGGGAAAGCCGGGTATTGCGGTTTCACCGGCGCCGGCATAGACGCCATAGAAGGGCCAGGTAACTCCTGGCTAGGAGAACCCTCTGGCCTCTGAAGAGGTTCGACCTCGAAAACCGACTCGGGTGAAGTCGGGGTCATAGGAGGTGGAGGGGTGACGGTCGGGCTAATCTCCCACGTCGGACGGCGCCGAGCTGACGGAGACGCCAATCTGGACCGTCCCTTACTCGATCAGCGCAGAGTCACCATGGAGATGAAGAGGACTCCCTCCGATGACACCTCTCCTTCTTTTTCTTGGAACAGGCCAAGAACAATTTTGCCTCCCTTTCCTTGGGTGCCTTCGGGTTCATGCGCTGGCAGGAGCCGCATGACTTGACCTCATGGTCGGAGCTAAGGCACCAGAGGCAATTCTCATGGGGATCGGTAACCGACATCCGACCCCCGCACTTGTTACATGGCTTAAAGCCGGATTTCCTTGGCTGCGACATTGTAACCGTCGACTCGAAACTGTAGCTCCCTGTGAGCCTCGAAGAAAAAACGTTACTCGGAGGCACGGAAAAAAGGAAACTGCTGTCTACGCGTCCACGAGGGCTTCTTAATGCCTGGATGACATCATACGGCGTCGCGTGGAGTCGGGCGATTGTGACGTCATTGTCGACGTGCAGAGCTGGAAGAAATTTCCGTCGAGGCTGGCGCGAGGGGAGAATTCTTTAGGTGAGGAATCCACAGGTAGGTGTATCCCTCAGAAAAGGCTTGCAACAAGTGCCAAGAAGATGATGAAGACCAACAGTATGCCGAGCAACAATGTGTTGGCATGGTTACCCCCTAACTGGCATCAACAAAAGGCAAAATGTTATGATTAAAAGTATGCTGGGAACCTGCTAACCAGGCCCAAGTACCAGTGTTTTTACCCTAAAATGTACCTTTGTTCCCACAATTGGCACAGCCCTGGCACACAGATAAGTCCCTTGTAAATGGTACCCCTGGTACCAAGGGCCCTGTAGCCAGGGAAGGTCTCTAAGGGCTGCAGCATGTATTATGCCACCCTGGGGACACCTTACTCAGCACATGCACACTGCCTCACAGCTTGTGTGTGCTGGTGGGGAGAAAATGACTAAGTCGACATGGCACTCCCCTCAGAGTGCCAGGCCCACCTCCCACTGCCTGTGGTATAGGTAAGTCACCCCTTTAGCAGGCCTTACAGCCCTAAGGCAGGGTGCACTATACCACAGGTGAGGGCATAGTTGCATGATGAATATGTCCCTAAAGTGTCTAAGCCAAATCTTAGACATTGAAAGTGCAGGGTAGCCATGAAGAGTATACTGTCTGGAGTCTGTCAAATACGAACTACACAGTTCCATAATGGCTACACTGAAATCTGGGAAGTTTGGTATCAAACCTCTCAGCACAATACATCCACACTGATGCCAGTGTGGGATGTATTGAAAAATGCACACAGAGGGCATCTTAGCGATGCCCCCTGCATGCCAGGCTGACCAGTTCCTGCCAGCCTGCCACAACAAGACGAGTTGCTGGCCACATGGGGTGAGTGCCTTTGTCACTCTGTGGCCAGGAACAAAGCCTACACTGTGTGGAGGTGCTTCTCAACTCCCCTGCAGGAACTGTGCGGTAAGCCTCAAAGGCTCATGCCTGCTGTTACAGCGCCCCAGGGCATCCCAGCTAGTGGAGATGCCCGCCCCTCCGGACACAGCCCCCACCTTTGGAGGCAAGTCTGGAGGAGATAATGAGAAAAACGAGGAGTCACCTACCAGTCAGGACAGCCCCTAAGGTGCCCTGTGCTGAGGTGACCCCTGCCTTTAGAAATCCTCCATCTTGGTTTTGGAGGATTCCCCCAGTAGGGATAGGGATAGGGATAGGGATGTCCCTCCCTCCCCTCAGGGAGGAGGCACATGGAGGGTGTAGCCACCCTTAAAGACAGTAGCCATTTGCTACTGCCCCCAGACCTAAACACACCCCTAAATTTAGTATTTAGGGGCGACCCTGAACCCAGGAAATCAGATTCCTGCAAAACACACCAAGAAGAAGGACTGCAGACCTGAAAGCCCAGCAGAGACGACGAAGACACCAACTGACTTGGCCCCAGACCTACCGGCCTGTCTCCTGACTCAAAGAACCTGCACAGCGATGCATCTAATGGGACCAGCGACATCTGAGGACTCAGAGGACTGCCCTGCACCTAAAGGACCAAGAAACTCCAGAGAACAGCAGCACTGTTCAGAAACAGCAACAACTTTGCAACCTTAAAGGAACTTTTAAAGAGACTCCACTTTACGCAAGAAGCGCGAGTCTTCACACTCTGCGCCCGAGGCCCCCGGCTCGAGTTCAGGACAACCAACACCGCAGAGAGGACTCCCAGGTGACTCAAATGATTAGGACACCCTGAGAAAACCTTTCGTACCCCCACAGTGGTGCCTGCAGAGAGGATCCAGAGGCACCCCCTGACCGCGACTGCCTGGTAACAAAGGAGCCCGACGCCTGGACGAAGCACTGCACCCACAGCCCCCAGGACTGAGAGGAACCACCTACCAAAGCAGGAGTGACCAGTATGTGGCCCAGTCAGTGGCTGGCCCAAGAAGCCCCCCTGTGCCCTGCCTGCTTCGCCTGAGTCTCTCCACTGCTTATTGCCATTCTAACCAAAACTGTGTACTACTGTTTTAAATCAAAGTTCTATACTTACCTGGGTGAAGTACCTTACATGTGATGTACTTACCTCAAATTTGAATCTTGTGGTTCTAAAATAAATTAAGAAAATATATTTTTCTATATAAAACCTATTGGCCTGGAGTTAAGCCTTTGAGTGTGTGTTCCTCATTTATTGCCTGTGTGTGTGTGTAACAAATGCTTAACACTACCCTCTGATAAGCCTACTGCTCGACCACACTACCACCAAATACAGCATTAGTATTATCTAACTTTGCCACTAGCAACCTCAAAGGGGAACCCTTGGACTCTTTGCACACTATCTCTCACTTTGGAGATAGTATATACAGAACCAACTTCCTACAGCACATGAGGGAGAAAAGACCTGGCAGCAAAAGGGTTATATTAGCACAAGATTTGATGCTTTCAAGAAAGGCACAATGTAAAAATAACATAAAACTAAATATCAGCTAAAGGGTTCTACTAACGATTAAGGCTATAGCAAAGGCTCACGTTCTACTTAAGAAATAAATTGCTATAAAGTTCATAGTAGAGTCATAAGCAAACAAACTAAATATTTACTAAAACTAGGGTCTTGAAGATGCTTCTGAAATCCTAAAAGTATCTGTAAACTCAACAGGTACATGCTTACTTGATGAATTAATCGAGTTTCTGGCTTTCTTAGTGGAGAAATATCAACTTTCGTTTTTTCACCTAAATTCTTCTAGTGCCATTATGTTTATAGTCCTGAATATTTTGCAATGGAATAAGAAAAGTAAATCTGACATTTTCACTTGTATTTTCTTTTCATTTTAGTAGAATCAAAAAATATTTCATTACTGTTCCCTGCAAATAAGCACAAACAAAAATGTTTTATAATTGATATAGTGTTCAGCGATCTTGAACACTGGAGGAAATATACACTTCTCCTGTGACAGAATCAGATTTGATAACGTATAAATACATGCTTGTGCAAAAATAGATGTTAAGGGTACCTACGTCACCATTTTCTTGTCTAAGAAATATTGATCCTTTTTTGCTCCTATAACGCGACGTAATGAAACTTCTTCTTTGTCAATCTTTTGAAAAACAAAAAAAATAAGAGAAAAATTTTATAATCCTGGTAAAACTAATCTAAGATTTCAGTACTTCCTTCACATTGTTTGACATATGATCCGTGAGCTATTATAGTTATTCTGTGCGTTCAATTCACAGTAAATCTAACCATCAAAATAACAACCGAGGCCATGAAAAATAATTCTTACAACAACTATTCGGACTACAAATAAATGTAAAGGAATAGGTTTTAACTTTAAGAAGTGGGTTAAAATATTCCACAGTACAGCACTTAAACATTGTCAGAATGATTCTGCACTACTAGCCAAATTACACAAGTTTACTTACAGTGACACTTTTAAACTTGAGAATTGTCAGATACAAGAAAATGGGCTTTAACTTACAGGTAATCTGTTATCCGAGTTATCAAATATAATTTCCACAAAAGCAGAGATAACACGAGGTCCAGTTCCTTCCTAACAAAGATTTGAAAATATGTCATTTAAGTAAGGAACATCAAGTGTCAAATTTCACCACAAACAAATGACTGTAATAAATTTTCATACAGACTGTTTAAAATGGCAATACTAATAGAAGAGTACAGTACAAGGAACTGATAATACATGCATCAAGTGTGGTTTGCCTCAAAGACATGCTTCCCAGCCAGTTGACAAAAAAAGGAGGGCGAATAAATGGTCTTTGATTTGGATTTCTGTTTGAGCGGAGTTAAGCATGGAAATTGATAAAGTGAAGATGGAGCTAGGAGGTCAAGGCATAAACAATTTTTTTCCCCATCAGAGAAACTTCAAACGGAGATACAAGCCTTTGATAGTGAATGCAGTAGAAGAAGTATTCTTCGAAATTGGAATGTCAAATGATCGTTCCACTAGCAAGTAAAAGTAACTGTAAGAACGGGCCTGTTAAAACTGATTCCTTGACAGCAGATACCAAGTCTGAAATACAACCCCTTGCAAGGGATAAGATTACTCCGTATTTGGGAACACACACTGATATGCAACAGAGAACTGAGGGGTTTGGGCGAAGGAATAAGAGCATAAATTCATAACAGCAGCACAGCATACATCCTATTGTCCTGATGGAGTGAAATGACTGAGTGCAATAAATTACTCAGGTCTTAAAGCGGTAATTTTCAGAAACAAACACGTCTGAAGGAAATATTCCAAGCATGAATGAAACAAAAAACGAATTCTTCACTTATGCAAGATATAGTAAATAATTACAATAGTCACACTCAATCTTTATTCCCATGCCCATGTTTCCCCGATCCTATGGGGATGCAAGCGTGCCAATATTTGTCTATAGTTTTTTCGTGACTTACATGCAGCAGGGCCAATCTCTGCTCTGGGCGAAGATGGCTGAACTCATCACTGAGGACAAATTGAATAGCTGCAAAAGAAAGAATATTAATGAACCAAATATACAAACGTAATATCACTGACAAATTGTACGTGCACATAGTGGTCCCAATTATTTCCTTTTATTTTTGAACCCCTAGGTTTGGAAGTTTGAGGTAGTCCAAGCTTTGAACCACTGTCTATTTTCGTTTTTACAGCATTTCCTTTCACACCATCACTGCAGCCCAGGCCACCTTGCCAAGATTACAGTATTCCTGAAAAATGTAAACGGGTAATAACTACTGTATTGTAAGGTAACAGAAGTATTACAACAAATCTTGCACAGATATACAATTACTGTAAGGAATGGGAAAACAGTTTTAATATTCGTGACTGTGTACAGTGTAAAAACTCTCAACTAAATTCTGAACTCATAACTGGCCTGGCAGGGATTCAAAAGACATAAGGGGCCTCATGTACTAAGCTATTTTATGGTCAGTAATGCAACAATTTGTAAAATGGCAGCCTTTTCAACAGCGAAATGGTAGTTTTTAATTCACCAAACTCAATTTGCAAATCGGTAAGGTGTTATCGAATTTTACAAAATCGCTATTTGTGTTTTTAATATATACAGAATCAGCATTTGGAGGGGGAGTGTTACGGGTTTCACTTCCAGATAACAATTTCTTTGGGGATGTATTAACGTTTCGGGACCGAAATGCAATTGCAAAACATTAAGATTTTAACCCAGTCCTTTTTATGAATGTCCACAAAAAGGTTTTACGTCCATTCAAACAACTGTCTGCTCCTAAAACTGCTTTGTTTAAAACAATCACAGACATAGTGGTCAGACCACCCCTCCCCCCCAGGATACGGTGGCATAGATTAGCACATTTTGCAACACAAAAACTGGAATTGAGCTGCATTTTAGCAACAATAGATTTTGCTACAATTACACAGTGCCTCTATGTTAAATCTGCAAGCTTTGTGCCACCGCTACCAGGGGTTTGAGCTCAGGTTTAATTCAGCACTTTTGTCTCTCACCTTGACAAGGATTGGGACTAATACTCCAATTTCTTACAGATGTGCTCTGGGTGTGGGATGGTAGGATGGAGAAAAGTGCTTTTGGTGGTGGGGTGGAGGCGGTACTGCTGCCTTGGGTAGGTGAGAGTGGATTGGGGCCCTGCGTCAACCCCCCACTTCATTTTAGGTGATGATGGTTTGGAGGGCCTTAGGTGGGGCAGTAGTGACTGTGGCCCACTGCGTCCCCAACTTACTTTTGAGTAGGTGGTTGTGGGGTAAAAGGAGCAGAACAGATCAAAAGGCTAACTCTAACTTTACCCTTATTAGAACATTAAGGTCGAGTCTGCCCTATATAAACAAAACAACAACAAACAAAAAAACGCTTATTAAGGTTTAAGTCTCTTTGGTGCTCAATCACACTTTTGAGGGAAGGGACACTCAAGAACTGCTCTTCCATATTTCATATTATGTTCTGCTGCTGAGAATAAAGTGAAGTGATGAAGACATGGGCCATGGTAGACTCTTGGCTACGAAGGCATTGCAGACTGATGCCCCCTCCTACAGCTTTAAGTAGCACCGGGACCACCACCTCCTTGAGGCTATGGTTAAAAAATATGCAGAGGCCGCATGGCCCCACCTTGAAAACTGACACCTCCCCGGGGAAGTAATATCACAAATGCAGGGGGAGCATCACAGCTCCCCTCCACCAAATGCCTGGGAACTGCCACCTTGGGGCAAATAAAAAGAAATGCGGGTGTGGGAAAGAGGGGTTGGGGGGCGGGGGGGTGTTTGCCACACCGCCATCAACCCTCCGAGGGACTGTCACCTCCCTGGGGCAAATTATTATTATTTTATTTTTTTAAGTGTGCACACCCCCCTCCGGGGACGCCACTTCAGGGTAAATAATTAGGGGGAGGTGACACGCCCCCAAAATCCCCCATCCCTCTCCCGCCAAGACAATTGTTTTTAAAAGTGCAAAGGGTCAAATATATTTTTTTTTTGTAAAGTCCTTGGGGGGGGGGGGGGGGGGCGTGAAGTCCCACACAGCCACAGAAGCCCAGAGGTACACCTATTAGTATTGCCAATTATTTATTACATAGTACTATAAACAATATATACAATTAAGGGTAATTCAACCTAAACTACAGCCAGTAAAAATAGCAAAGTTTAGGTAGGAAGTGGGCTGCCAGAATAGGTGAGAGTCTTTATGCTTTCATCTGATCTTTCGACTGGTCTATTCTTCAGGTGTACGTTCATTAATATTACTGTTATTGTTGTTCATGCTCTTGTGGCAGGGCCAGACTTGGACAAGAGCACAGTGGTGAAAGGTGGGGAGGACAGATTAAATGGCATGGGCAAGAAGATCCACAAGCCCTAGACCATCTACCGAACCTGCAGCTGCAGGCGCTGAAACGGCGCTTCCAGCAGACCCAGTACCTGGCGCTGCCATTGTGGGCCTAGCAAGCTGCCTCCCTGGGCCACATGCAGATACAAATAAGGGAGCGCACCGGCTGACTGCAGTCCAGGTGAGGGAAATGCATACTTCACTATAGGCCCAGGTAAGGGAACCCACATTGCCCCAGGCCCAGGTAAGGGACCCCACCTTGCTCCTTTCTCTATGCCCAATTAAGGGTTACCCCCCCCCCCCCCCCAACCTTGTTTGTCTCAGGCCTGCTTGGGTAAGGAAACCCACCTCGCTGCATGGCCTGTGTAAGGGAACCCATCTTGCTTTATGCCTCAAGAAAGGGAATCCGCCTAACTCCACACGGGAGGCCTAGGTAAGGGAACCCACTGACTCCATGCCCCAAACAGAAGTAATGGAGCACTCTTTAATGAGTACCTCCAGCCTGGGTAATGGAATCCACCTCACTTCATGCTCCTGGTTAGGCTAGCGGACTCATTTATGCCCCATCCACAGGTAGGGTAATCCACTCTCCCCATGCTTTCAGCCTTGCCACTGCCACAGGCACCGCCCAGATCTAGCGAAGAGAGGCTGCCTAACGTCCTGTCCACACAGATTTGGACCAAGGGCCCATCTCACTCCTCCCGCTTTACACCCCCTGAACAGTGCTTCAAATGATAATAGAAAAGTGCAGGCACTCACTAGTCCAGAGTACCCGTTTGCAACTGAAACGTGCTGCTACTATCCCAATAAATATATTGCCCACCCCACCACCACCCCCACCCCCACCCCCTGCCGAGCCAATGCAGGCACTTAAAGACCACCTTTGGAGACATTATTTACACTAAAACGGCACCAGTGCTGTGGTGTCCGTGACCCACTTTGATTGGGTTGTGGGTTCATGGCCACATTCCTCGGCTCATTTCTATCTACTTATTTAGAAGCATTTTGCACTGCACATACTGCACAACCTTTTAATAATAATTTGTACCTTATATGAAGCAGTACGTCTTCTACCAGTTGCATCTGGTTCACATATGTATCTGGTTGCTGTGTGTGTACTATCTTGCCACGTATCACAAGCATAGAAGAACACAACCCGCAAATCCGCACATATGGGCGAGGCACAAATACAAGCACATACAGCAGCGCGCACGAACACACAATCACACTGCACACACAGGCACAAAGGAGCATATTAACATGCAGGCGCATATGCACAGAGACGCGCACACACACCTCACAAAAGGCAGATGGAACGCTCTGTCACAGGCTCTGGAATGTTGTGCGAAGTTAAAGGGATAGGGGGACTCTGGTCTATGAGGAGTATCAATTTCTCAGAATAGAACATCTGCATATCCAGATGTTCTATCACCTAACAAAGGTACATAAGAATGCGGAGGTCCCACCAGGGCATCTGATAGTATCATTCAAGAGAAGCCTCATGGAACACGGTTCGATCTTTGTTGACTTTTTTTCTCTTTCCTTTTGTTAAGGACTTGAGTTAATGTATAAAAGATACCACAGATTTCATGGGAATTATAGCGGGGATCCCATGGGAGGACAATTTCCTCCTAATTACTCTGGATATAACCATCTTATACATTTATATCTCACAGGAACAGGGCTTGAGGACAGTGGAATCTTTTCTAAGGAGCAGACCACTCGATTGTTCTGAGCACAACAACATGATTATTTTGGATTGGATTGCTTTGTTTGAATCATACATTTTTTCCCTTTGCATGACAACTGTACCAACATTCAGTGGACAGCCATGGGCACTTACCTCGCACACAGCTACGCAAATTTATTCGTGGGCAGGTGGGAGAAGCACATGGCCTGCAATGAGGAGAATGACCCATGGGTGGAGAGTGTTGCCTCTGGGGGTGCTATATTGATCATTTGTTCATAGTGTGGAGGGGCACTCAGGAAGCAGCCGAAGAGTATATCAATAGGGGGGCGGAGCTTACCTGGCTATAAGATGGCCGCGTTGTAGTGAGGCTCCGCCAGCCACCGTAAAATCCGTTCACAATCCTACATGTCACATTCGAATTACGCTACCAGGTGTGGTGCCAAGGACAGCTACGAGGTGGAGGCACATGCGGATACCCTTTTCCCCGAAAAAAAAAAGGAAGTACAGGAGCCCTGTAGAGCGAATCGCGTCGGCGACTAGCCGAAAGAGGGACGCGTGGTGGGCCGCAGGTGCGGACGGGAGCGGCCTCGGAGGAAAGACGATCGAAGACAAAAGCCCGGAGAGATAGAGAGAGGTGGAGCGACTCTCTGGCCCCGCGGAGGAGGGCGACCCCAGGGGCGAACCTTGGACACCGCGCAACGAAGGGAGGGGAGGAGGCCCGGCGTACGATGCGAGAGAGCACCGAGGGCACGAGTGCGCTCCAGAAACACAGCGTGTGGATGCAGGTGGGCACCCCCTCCCCTCGAAAGTCGGGATCGGTCCCTTGGGGAGAATTAGAAACGGCACATTAGGGGCAACGGAGTACGCTGGATTGGACATCGTGAGGCAGGGCCCGGCGGGCCCGGGAGGCCGCTGGTTCCGCAAGGGGGCCCCGCTGTTGGCGCACTTGATTAGGCGAGACTGGAACATGAAAGAGAATGATTAATGTAAAGAAATGGCTCCCTGTTGCAGTTACCCCCCACTTTTTGCCTGATACTGATGCTGACTTGACTGAGAAGTGTGCTGGGACCCTGCTAACCAGGCCCCAGCACCAGTGTTCTTTCACCTAAAATGTACCATTGATCCCACAATTGGCACACCCTGGCATCCTGATAAGTCCCTTGTACCTGGTACCTCTGGTACCAAGGGCCCTGATGCCAGGGAAGGTCTCTAAGGGCTGCAGCATGTATTATGCCACCCTAGAGACCCCTCACTCAGCACAGACACACTGCTTACAAGCCTGTGTGTGCTAGTGAGAACAAAATGAGTAAGTCGACATGGCACTCCCCTCAGGGTGCCATGCCAGCCTCTCACTGCCTATGCAGTATAGGTAAGACACCCCTCTAGCAGGCCTTACAGCCCCAAGGCAGGGTGCACTATACCATAGGTGAGGGTACCAGTGCATGAGCACTGTACCCCTACAGTGTCTAAGCAAAACCTTAGACATTGTAAGTACAGGGTAGCCATAAGAGTATATGGTCTGGGAGTCTGTTTTACACGAACTCCACAGCACCATAATGGCTACACTGAAAACTGGGAAGTTTGGTATCAAACTTCTCAGCACAATAAATGCACACTGATGGCAGTGTACATTTTATTGTAAAATACACCACAGAGGGCACCTTAGAGGTGCCCCCTGAAACTTAACCAACTATCTGTGTAGGCTGACTGGTTCCAGCAGCCTGCCACACTAGAGACATGTTGCTGGCCCCATGGGGAGAGTGCCTTTGTCACTCTGAGGCCAGTAACAAAGCCTGCACTGGGTGGAGATGCTAACACCTCCCCCAGGCAGGAGCTGTAACACCTGGCGGTGAGCCTCAAAGGCTCACCCCTTTGTCACAGCCCAGCAGGGCACTCCAGCTTAGTGGAGTTGCCCGCCCCCTCCGGCCACGGCCCCCACTTTTGGCGGCAAGGCTGGAGGGAACAAAGAAAGCAACAAGGAGGAGTCACTGGCCAGTCAGGACAGCCCCTAAGGTGTCCTGAGCTGAGGTGACTAACTTTTAGAAATCCTCCATCTTGCAGATGGAGGATTCCCCCAATAGGGTTAGGATTGTGTCCCCCTCCCCTTGGGAGGAGGCACAAAGAGGGTGTACCCACCCTCAGGGCTAGTAGCCATTGGCTACTAACCCCCCAGACCTAAACACGCCCTTAAATTTAGTATTTAAGGGCTACCCTGAACCCTAGAAAATTAGATTCCTGCAACAACAACAAGAAGAAGGACTGCCTAGCTGAAAAACCCCTGCAGAGGAAGACCAGAAGACAACAACTGCCTTGGCTCCAGAAACTCACCGGCCTGTCTCCTGCCTTCCAAAGAACTCTGCTCCAGCTACGCCCTCCAAGGGACCAGCGACCTCTGAATCCTCTGAGGACTGCCCTGCTTCGAAAAAGACAAGAAACTCCCGAGGACAGCGGACCTGCTCCAAAAAGACTGCAACTTTGTTTCAAGAAGCAGCTTTAAAGAACCCTGCAACTCCCCGCAAGAAGCGTGAGACTTGCAACACTGCACCCGGCGACCCCGACTCGGCTGGTGGAGAACCAACACCTCAGGGAGGACCCCCGGACTACTCTCCGACTGTGAGTACCAAAACCTGTCCCCCCTGAGCCCCCACAGTGCCGCCTGCAGAGGGAATCCCGAGGCTTCCCCTGACCGCGACTCTCTGAAACCTAAGTCCCGACGCCTGGAAAATACCCTGCACCCGCAGCCCCCAGGACCTGAAGGACCGGACTTTCACTGGAGAAGTGACCCCCAGGAGTCCCTCCCCCTTGCCCAAGTGGAGGTTTCCCCGAGGAAGCCCCCCCTTGCCTGCCTGCAGCGCTGAAGAGATCCGTTGATCTCTCATAGACTAACATTGCAAACCCGACGCTTGTTTCTACACTGCACCCGGCCGCCCCCGCGCCGCTGAGGGTGAAATTTCTGTGTGGGCTTGTGTCCCCCCCGGTGCCCTACAAAACCCCCCTGGTCTGCCCTCCGAAGACGCGGGTACTTACCTGCAAGCAGACCGGAACCGGGGCACCCCCTTCTCTCCATTCTAGCCTATGCGTTTTGGGCACCACTTTGAACTCTGCACCTGACCGGCCCTGAGCTGCTGGTGTGGTGACTTTGGGGTTGCTCTGAACCCCCAACGGTGGGCTACCTTGGACCAAGAACTGAACCCTGTAAGTGTCTTACTTACCTGGTAAAACTAACAAAAACTTACCTCCCCCAGGAACTGTGAAAATTGCACTAAGTGTCCACTTTTAAAGTAGCTATTTGTGAATAACTTGAAAAGTATACATGCAATTGAAATGATTCAAAGTTCCTAATGTACTTACCTGCAATACCTTTCAAACAAGATATTACATGTTAAATTTGAACCTGTGGTTCTTAAAATAAACTAAGAAAAGATATTTTTCTATAACAAAACCTATTGGCTGGATTTGTCTCTGAGTGTGTGTACCTCATTTATTGTCTATGTGTATGTACAACAAATGCTTAACACTACTCCTTGGATAAGCCTACTGCTCGACCACACTACCACAAAATAGAGCATTAGTATTATCTCTTTTTACCACTATTTTACCTCTAAGGGGAACCCTTGGACTCTGTGCATGCTATTCCTTACTTTGAAATAGCACATACAGAGCCAACTTCCTACAATTAACAAGCGTAGCACTCTCAACGTACAACCGACCAAAACGGGACGATTACACCCAGCGTCGATAGTCATTAACGCACAGCATCGTCCATAGTGGGGCAGGGTGCACTGGCGGCGGGTGCTTCTTGGAGCCACGAGTAAAAAAACTCCACGACACCTAAAACATGGGCAAGACAGACAAAACGCAACCCCGGCTGCAATTTAAGCGACAAAGGGCGCAGGGCCCAGCAGGAGATGGAACAGGGACAGACTCAGAGAAAGGCCCGGAGGGCACTCCAGGGGAAGAACAGGAATTAAGGTAGCTCCTAGTTTCAATGCAACACAGCCTTAATCAGATAGACAGGAAAATAGACACCCTCGCCTACCGTATGGACGGAATGTCTGAAGGCATAGATAATCACACGGAGAGATTAGACCATGTGGAGAATAGGGTATCTGCGACTGAAGACGGGCAAACAGAACTAGTAAGCGGCCAATTGAAACTTAGCAAAGAACTAGGGGCGCTCCAGCTAAAAGTGGAGGATATGGAAGCCCGGTCCAGAAGGAATAATTTACGCATAGTGGGCCTTGCAGAATCCACTGCGATCACCAATATGGAAAGCCACATTGAACAATTACTGGTGCAACTACTGGGCCAAACTACCTTTTTGGACCTATTCGTAGTAGAGAGAGCACACAGATCCTTAGTGGCTCGCCTGCCTCCGGGGGCCCCTCAACGCCCAATCATCGCCAGGTTATTAAACTTTAGGGACCGCGATGTCGCCTTGCGTCGTACAAGAGAACTTAAACAATTGCAATATGAGGGGACGACGTTGTCAATATACCCGGACTTCACAGTACAGGTACAGGAGGCAAGGAGAAAATTCACTGAGGGGAAAAAACAATTCCGGTCCATGCACCTGGAGTACAGAATGCTTTACGCAGCAAAATTGAGAGTTGACGTGGGTGGGAATCCGATTTTTTTTCACAGACCCTAAAAAACTGGAACTATTTATGAAGCGCAGGAAGGCGAACAATGGTGCTGAAGTCGCCACAGACGAGGACATGTAGGTAGCGACAAGGAGTTGGTGCTTCCAACACCACTACCATCCTCGACACACTACCAACCTGCTTGAGATACAACGGAACAGAGATCACATGCACCGCACGTTATTGAACAATCTGAGCGCAATATGAGAGCAAAAAGTGACATGATTACTCACTAGCATAGGTGGCTGGCACGCTAACACACAGAGACAAGCAGGGTAACATCCGCCCTGATGTGTGCTCCACTTATACCTCAGGAAAAGAGAGGTGTTGTTTTGGGTGGGGGGTGGGTGATGACGAAGTTGGGTAAGGGATGGGTGGGATGGGCAAGTTGGGATAAAGCCTATCGTGGGAGGTGGGTGGGAGGGCAGGGGGATGTTCGGGGACAGTTATTTGAGTACATACTCTTACACAAGATAAGGAGCTACAAATTTACAACACAAATAGGATTAATACAACACTGCACAATAATAGAGAAGACAAACCCTGCACACACACATCCTAACATAAATAAAGATCGCAAGCAGCTTCGATTGATCACTTGGAACGTTCGGGCCTCAATGACACGCGAAAGACTCGCAAGGTAATTGCGTACCTACGTAATCACAAGGTAGATATAGCTATCTTGCAGGAGACACACTTGGCCCCCAACAGCCCTATGCTCGCATCTCGGAGATTGCAGGGACAATTTGTTGCTGCATGATACACATCACATTCCAGGGGGGTACTGATTTGGGCTTCAAAAGAGGCTGACGTTGGTCTCTCCTTGGTGGCAGCGGACCCAGGAGGGCGAGATGTGGTGGCACGTTGCGAGCATTCACATTCTTACTGATAGGTATATACGGCCCCAATTATGATGACCCACTATTTTATCGAGAACTGCCACTTAGGGCAGGCTCCTGGGGAGGGCAACAACAGCTCTGGTGCGGTGACTTCAACTGTACATTGGACCCAGCACTGGACAGATCGGGTGGGGTGGCTCGAAGGCTGGCGGCACGCGAGATGTCGCGTTTAGCCGCTGAACTGGATATGGTGGACGCGTGGCGTGACAGACACCCTGAGAGAGGGGGCTATACACACTATTCGGCCACGCACAATCTGCACACGCGTATAGATTTTTGGCTAGTAGCTCGCCGGTTGCTGTGCAGCCTGACCCCGGAAGCTCCTTGGCCTAGAACATATTCAGACCACTCCCCAGTACCAATACTGTTGACAACTGGTACGATAAAGACTCCTCCATTTTCATGGATGTTTCCTCCCTTTTTGCTTTTAGACACTGTCTTTAAGGCCGAATTGGCCTCAGAGATCACAGAGTTCTTTCGGAAAAATGAGGGTTCCGTTCCTGAGGTAGGCACGGTATGGGAAACCTTTAAGGTGTAAATCAGAGGGATTACCATAACCAAACATGATGGGGTGCTCCGATCAATAAGGCGGCGGCTCCAAATACTTGAAAGCGACTTATCAAAACTGGAGCGAGACCACAGTGACACTGCAGACGCTAACGTGTTGAACCAAATTCGCGCTAAGATACAAGAATATAAAGAGACAGCTCACACAGAAATACAACACCTGGGTAAATACACCACAGCCCGAATCTACGGGGAGGGAGAAAGACCGGGGGCAGTACTGGCGGGATGGATACGTCCCCAGCGAGGCAAAAACACAATTGAAATCATACGATCCGAGGGGGGAGAGGAAATAAGAGATCCTGAACGTATAGCCGATATATTCCGAGAATACTATCAATCATTATACTCCTCCAGGGTAAACCCAAGCTCGGATGCAATAGCAGACTACCTCACACATATCACTATGCCTAGACTGACACAGGAGGATAGAGAGGCTCTCGGTGCACCTTTGACTCTAAGCAAAATTAAGGAAGCGCTGGGGGGAATGGCTGAGGGGAAAGCTCCTGGTCCAGATGGGCTGACAGTATACTTCTACAAAGCATATCAACACCTATTACTCCCAAAGTTAAAAGACTTATATGATGAAATGGTAGAGAAGGGCAGCATGCCCCCATCAATGAGAGAAGCAATGATAATTGCCCTGCTCAAACCGGGTAAACCCCGAGAAAACTGCTCCTCTTATAGGCCAGTCACTGTTAAATGTAGATGTAAAAAATTTTGCCCGGATTTTGGCTGATCGCTTGGCTGGAGTACAGCCACGTCTGATTCGGCCTGAGCAAGCTGGGTTTGTCCCCGGTCGCAGTCTGTCCATGAGTCTTTGCACATTATTTGGCGCAATCCAAAATATTAACCCGGAGTTGAAGGCGGTTGCAGTCTTCCTGGATGCCGAAAAGGCGTTCGACTTGGTAGAATGGGAGTTCCTAAGGGCGACTTTGCGCAGACTTGGGGTGGGCGACACCTTCCTCCAAATGATCTTCACATTGTATAGCGACCCCCGAGCCAGCGTTTGCGCTAACGGTATGGTGACGGAATCGTTTGGAGTTACGAGGGGTACCAGACAGGGTTGCCCGTTATCTCCCCTGTTATACGCGTTGGTAGCGGAGCCCCTGGCGTGTGCAATAAGAGAGTACCATGGACACGGGGGCCTCAGATTTCAAAATTATACCCTTGTTTTGTCTACATATGCAGACGATACCCTATTATATATAAAAAAATCCTGAGCATAACGTTGCTCCAATACTTCGAGAAATCATAAAATTTGCCTCTCTGTCAGGGCTAGTAATAAATTGGAATAAGTCCATCGTGTTTCCCTTAACTCCAGTAACAACGCAGGTAGATGTAGACTTCCCACTGGCGTGGGAGACGAACACTGTCAGATATTTGGGGATACAAGTGCAAACGGACCCTAAGAGAGTGATAGAGGATAATTTCGAAACTGCATTGAAAAATTTGAATGGATCAAGCTGCCGTTGTCATTACTTGGGCGCATAGCACTGATGAAAATGGTGGTTTTACCGCACTTTTTATTCCTGTTTCAAAATATACCTATAGTCCTGCCGAATACATACTTTGCCGCTTTGAAAGCGTTATTAATTAAATTGGCATGGGCGAACAAGGTACCTCGCGTGAATTGGCGAACTCTGACACTCCCATATGCGATTGGGGGCTTGGGCGCCCCAGACCTTGAGATATATTACATAGTAGCGCATGCAGCAGTGGCACAGGAGTGGTTCCATGGGACGGGTGAGGCCCCGTGGCTAAGGATTGAGAGGGAGTTCCCTACACCGATATCAGTACCACAGGGTGAGACACGCTCTGACGAAATTATTAGGAGATGGTATGCAAGAACCCCCGGAGGTACAGGCCCTCTCGGTGGTACTGTTGGGAAAACAACCTCGCCGACTGATTTCTTGTTTCTATGCACATGTTCAGGGGGCTAGGGAACATGAGTTATCTCTAGTGGCAGAGAGAGCTAGAGGTGCAGATCACAGACCCACAATGGTGATACTGCTGCTCTAGAACGAAATCCATATCCTTAAACGTCCGGCACCGGCTAATACCTTTTAAATATCTAAATAGAGTCTATTATACCCCCCTGCGACTCTATCAATATGGACTGAGAGAGACAGCTAATTGTCCCAGATGTGGAGAGGAGCGGGCTGGATTCCTACACATGTCCTGGGGGTGCGGAAGGGTGCAGCAATTTTGGAAGGCAGTGACACAGGAACTAAATAGCATCACTGGAGAGCAGATGACCTGCGAACCGACGACAGCACTATTGGGTGGGATAAACAATTAGCGGCTCAAAATCGCAGACTACTGGCGATGGGGTTCCTATTAGCCAAACGACGGATAGCAATGAGATGGGATCGCGGCCCAGTCCCCACAATACAAGAGTGGCATAGAGACATGGCATATTGTAACACACAGTCAGACAATTATAATGAGATGCTCACCCCCACCACTAGGCCGAAGAAATACTGGGAGGCCTATAGCCGCTACCTTGCTGGAATGGAAACAAGCGAACCAGAAACAGGAGAGACATTCTGATGGGACATAATGAAACTGTAAAACTGAATCACATGAACATAAGCAGTAACTGTGACTGATTGATGACCCGATGTTTCAGGGTAGAGGGGAAATGTGTATAACTGTTTACCGTATGCGACTGCCTAAATACGTCAAGTGATTGATAAGTTTGCAGCAAGATGAATACTTTGTAATGTTGTAAATGACTGCATTAAAATATAAATAAAGATTTAAAAAAAAAAAAATAAAGTATATCAATAGACCAAACAATAACACCCTTAATCTCCATTTTACTAGTCATGTAGCCTTCCTAGATTTATTGGTTTATGTGCAGGATTATCAGTTGCACACTACACTTTATAGGAAGATGACTGCACACCAAAAGCCAGCAGCCCACAGTCTTATCAAGAGTATACCATATGGGGCGCTGTAGTGCATCAAATGCAACTGCTCCTTGCCAGTACAGTATGCAAGATCAGAGAAGGATGCCATAATGAGGTTCAGGCAAAGGGGGTATTAAAACAAGGTTCTTTGCCAGGCGGTTGAGAGGGTACATTCCACTGAGAGAGACAGCAGTTACTTGTACATCGACCTGACAGTAGTGAAAGGAAAGAGGAGGTGGTAATTTTTATCACGGGTTGTCGACTAAGCATCTTTGTGTAAAATTTTAAAAAGGAATTGGAAGATTTTACAGTTTCATCAGGTAACAGGACTAATTTTACCATCAGCCCCACAGGTGACCTACAGGAGTACCTCGAAAAGGAACCTGTTCGTCCACCGTCATGACACTGATAACAAGAGTAACACTTTGGAAATTACAGGATTTTGCATTGTAAAGCATGGAAACAAAGCAGTATGGTCAGAGACTATGACGTGCCAGGTAAACAGGTGAGGAAACCCATCACTAGACTGTAATGCGAGTCATGTAGTATATTGTTTGATTTTCCTAGGTCAGTGGTTCCCAACCTGTGATCCTGGGACCCCTGGGGGTCCACAAAGCCTTCTCAGGGGGTCCGCAAGAGCCTAGAAAATAAAAAAATATTAACATATAGTGACAAATTAGGTCCTCAGCTTCCAGTAATGACTCAGGCGAGGGTCCCGGGATGCCCATGATGATTCAGTGGGGGTCCCTGGGTTCCATTAATGTTAAAGTGTGGGTCCACAGAAATCAAAAGGTTAAGAACCACTGGATTAGGTGATTAAAAAAAAAAAAAGTGGGACGTTCTATACACATAGCCAAGAAGAGTACTGGAGGACATGCATGCCATTAACAATGTGGATATTACTTATCCAGTGGCCAGACATTTCCCAACTAAACAAATTACAACAGTAGTTTACTTTGATTTTTCTGTATAGATCAGGTCCCGATGGATGAAACAGTAGAAGATAAACTCGCTAACTTAGACAGTTGGAATTGCGGTACATTATTGAATTTCAAACTATGGTGCCCACAGGACTTAACAGGCATGAGAAACTATGGGAGGATATTGGTTGATTCATGGGGTACAGTAGGCCAAGCAACATGGTCACTGTTGGATTATGGAGAAGTGGTCATCATGAGCCTGAATTGGTGGATTTGCCCATACAGGGTTAGAATATGGCTGACAGAGTTTTACTGTGTCGGCCACCTACACCGGTTGGTATTTTGATTGGTTAATATGAAAGTCCAAATAGGGCATTAAAGTCATTTGCATTTACTTTTATCTACATTTATTTCTATTCACTGTGATGTTGTATGGGATCCAGCAAATAAATATATATGAAGGGAGGCTACTGGAGCCGGAGATCCAACTTTTGTTCAGCTTCATGTCAAGCAATATTCGAGTAGGAGCCTATTAATTGGCTCGCTCACTCGAATGAATGACGCCCAATAACCCCTAGAGCGCATTAGGGCAAATATCCCCCCAAAGGTACAACTTGCTTGACTTAGAAGAATTTTCGTACCTGGCGTTCATTTAAACGACAGGAGATTGGGAAGATTAACAATTGATTAATTACTAGCTTTGCCTAACAGTAACAACTTTTTTTTTTTTACAGGATGAAATGATAGTTTTTTCTTAACACAACATTGTAATTTAAACACGGCTGCCACGCTCATGACAATAAGCTTTTAAATACTGAGCTATGTTAGTACGTTCATTATGTTGATTACACTTTTCTGTTGACCAATAATATGTAACGAGTATTTAAATGGCTAAGTTAACCTGGTCGTAAGGCTTCTGAAGTGATTGAGCCCCTACCTGCAGTAAAGCAGGTAAGTTGCCTTGGTGATTTTTCTTTAGTGCTCACAATATTTAGCATTTCGTTTTTGTGTGAATTTGTTAGCCGCTGCGTGACGTCATTGAATCCCCGCAGGGGAATGGTTAGTTGGTGAAAAGGAGCAGCAAAGGATTGGTGGACAATAGCATTTCACTATTGGTCAAGAGAAGAAAGTAAAAAGGATTTTGGGATTTAATTAATTCCTGTTTTGAATTTAATTTGTAGTTTTAAGCCAAATTAAGGGTGAAAATGAAATCTTTCAAAGTGTTAAAGAGTGCATTTAAAGAAGATGCTTTAATTCCAGTCAGATTAGGAGAAATTGCCCCAGCGGAAGATACACCCACATACATTGTAATTGAAGAGAAAGGTCCTGCAGAATGAATTTGGTTAAAGCAATGGTGCAAAATTACAGAGAAGAAAGGGAGCTTAGCATTTCCTGCTCATGGGAGTTTTAACATGAGAATTAGAGAAGAGTACTTTATGAACTGAAGCCCCCTCCAAGACAAGCACAATTTGAAGCCTTGCCTATTAGAGAGTTAGTGACCAGACAACTAGAGAAATTAAAATTTGAGAGATGAATGAGAAAAGCTGAGAAAACGTTGCTAGAAGCAAGATGGGACAATAGTCAGAAATTTCGGAGAGCAGAAACCTTAGAGGGTAATGGAATGTCTAATGCAATTACACATAAGAAACAGGAAAATGTTAGACCAAAGACAAAGAAAAAGAATAAGGATCTTGATAGAATGGAACCGAAGTCAGATAAAACTAAGAAGTCACTGACTTACGTTTGCGACTCCGATGAGGATGAATTTATAACGCAATTATTTAGAAATCGTCCCCACCATATGTAGCACAAGAAGCAAGTTCAGATACTAATATGACTCCAAATGCACCACCTCCAGTTGTGGTAACAGAGCCAGGTAAAGGTTGCAACTAATGTTCCTGCTATTGCTGTAACTCAGACACCTAGGACTCAGGCTGGATACTTTATTCTACAGTTCCTATTGTAAGTTCTGCACCGATTATGACAGTACCAGTGGTGGCATCACCACAGATTTATCACAAACCAATGATGGTTTAGGTGGAGTCTACACCTAATCTAGTGACTCCTGTGCAAGTTGTTAGTCAAGCCCAGACAATGCCGAGGTATACTCCAGTAACGCAAACGAGTTCCTCAGTACTTACAGGTCAGAACCTTGGAGTAATTTACTCAAAAATTAAGAATGTTCAATCAAGCCCAGAAGCATTAATAGTACCTCTCACAATTGGTCCAGTCGTGCCACTGTACACCCAAGGAAATAATGAGAATAACGTACAGAATCGTTTTAATCAAAATGCAGAAATGGTGACTCAATGCTACTGCAGGAGTCATGTCTCCAATTAGTCAGACTTTTGACAAAACAGGTCTGCTTATAGATTTAACTTATTCCAGGATTTCTCAAAGTTTAGAGAAGTCAAATCGAAGTTCAAATTCAATTGTGGTGACACCTGAAAGAGTAATGGGTCCGCCATGTAATACTCCACAATGCATGCCTAATGTAAATAATAATGTTTCTTTACAAGGCTTGACAGCTCAGAAGTTAACAGACTGGTTGGAGAACGTGAGTGAAGCATCAGTAGTGAAAACAGTTGCTGAAGGGGAAAGGACACTGAATCTATCAAGATTAAAATTAGAATTAAATGAAATGATTGAAGTAATACTTTCTGAAATAGATTTGACTTGTATAATGAAGATGAATTAAGCTTCCTGTGTAAACATGTCACAAACAGAGCAGGATTGGCACATCAGAAATTATCAAGACTTGCAGAAAAATGTGAAGGGGATATTGAGAAATCTAAACATTTGAAGAGGAGTTGAAGATTAGAATTTGATTCAAAAGAGATTGTCGTAATTGGACTCTTGCTCTAGGCAAGACTGCTGTTTTAGGGATGACAGCACTTTTGTTTGTAGGAGACTAGGCCAGTCCACCTACAAGACACAACTGTCGGCCCAACCCTCCCGGCTCACAAGCAGTATCTCACCAAAAACCCAAATAGTAAAAAGTGATTTGTGGCAGCCTTTACGCATGGACTCAAGAGTGCGACATCTCAGAAGAGTGAGTTAAACGGAGATTACCCTTTTCTCAGATGAGCAACAAGCCTCAGTCACACACAGGCAATGAAGGAGATTCAGTTACGTTTTCAATAGGTTTTATTAACAATACTGCAATCTACTGTAAAATGCATGGGCTGCAATGATTAGGATAATGAACAATGCAAGAAACAGAACTGTAAAAACGAGAGTTGTGAATATAAAGACCCCCACCATCTTGCAATAACATGAGATGTGAAATAGGCTCTAATACCCTAGCATGATGAACATATTCTTTACCTAAACAGAGCTAGGTGTGTTAAACCTAATCTGTCAGTACCATGTCCATGAGAAGACCCCCGCCTCCACCCCAACCCTTGTTACCTTGGAATGAGGTCTCTAGATCAGACTCCGTGAGGACATGAAAGCTGGGACTGCATCAATGCGACATGTAGCATAGAATGGGTTGATGACATCTGGTAGGAATCCCTCTGATAAACTTGTCTGTGTGAGATGTATTTTTACAGTTCTTGTAGGACCCCTGACTCGGGTATGTTCAGAAACAATGGAGGCAGCAATTACATAAAACAATTCCCTCCAAAAGTGCATTAAGTTCCTGTCACACGTAAGTGGGAAAGAACATGATGTGGATACCTAAGTATATCACTTGCCTTTGATGTCAATAGTGATGCCTTCACAGAGTGGGACTGATAACGTGAAATCAAAACATCTTCCGAACTATAAACTTAGCAGCCATCTTGGAAGAAAGAAATAAATGCACTAAAACAGAGCAGGCTAAGTAGGTTAAAAGTCACTAGGTGACGGGGCACAGGCCTGCAAGCTAGAAGGCTAAGCTGTCTCCTGATTCCCAATAAAACTAAATAGGATCCACTACAATATTGATAACATGAGATCACCTGGAATGAAAATTCACATTAGAGAAGTAATCCAAAGTATTCAAACATGGGGAGCATTAGATAAATGGGAAGGCAAATGGGTTTAGAAAAGAGATGAGAAGAAAACAGTCTGCAAATTTGAAATCTACTGACACACAGCAGACCGATAGTCCAATAATATTACCAATGAGAGAAATTCCTGGAGGGAATTATGTTCATGTCCTCTGGAGCAACCATGACATTTTATCATTCACAAATGATTACCCAAGACTGAGAGAGAAACCAGTGGAATGGTACCAGTAGACAGATAAGTTTGTGAAACTCGCAAAATGCAAGTGGGAACATTTAAATACTCTGTTAGAAATAAAGGTCCCAGCTGATTTAAGGATCAAGTGTAAAAGGAGTGTGGATTGGCCAGCTAGAGAACCTCCACAAGGTCCAATTACACGTGCACCATATCCTAATGAAAAACTATTACAAGATGATTGAGTTTTTGAAAACAAGAATTTCCCCCAAAATAATTGATTGGCAGAGAATTGATAGTACAGCTCAGGAAGCAAATTAGTCAATACATGCATATTATGAAAGGCTGTTGCAGGTATTCAAACATTACAGCAGTACATAAACAATTGGGCCATAAGACATTATACATTTTGTGTTAAGGTTTGTTGAAGGGTTGAGACCTGAAGTTGGTAGCATACTTAAGAGTCATTTGATTTGCTGGCAAGCAAAACCGGTCGATGAAGTATTACAGTTTGCTAAATATTGCAGTGTTGAGACTGCAATGAAGCAGAAGAGATTGAAAGAAAAGGCAATGGTGGTGCAGATTACAGCAGCACAACCAGGGATGAAGGAATTCCAAAACAACAGGGAAACTGGCACATGATTCAGAGACAGGGACTGGCAAGAGGCAGAGGACGTGATGGTTTTTGGAAATAGAAATTGTATAGGTGTAGATACAAATACTAATGTTATTTTAAGTGATATATAGACAATGAAGATGTTACCTTGTCATGCTTGCGGTGGTTGTGGACACTGGAAACAGGAGTGTCCAATGATTGCATAGGAAGATGCTGTGCAGATGAATGAACAAAATCCCTTTCCAAACTTGAGGACCGAGAGGTCGGAATCCTAATTTAAATGTTCAGATTAAGAATAATCAAATGCAGATTCCTCAGCACATTCCTCAACAGCAGGTGCAGATGCCGTGTTTCAGCTATTATAGCAAATGCAACCACAGATGCAAAGGATGCCATAGCAGCAAATGCAAATACCTCAAGCTCCAATGGCACAGCAACTTATAGTGGTTCCTCAGCAGAACATGGGTCAAAAGTTAGGTCAAAGTAGTCAATCATGTGTACAACAGTACCCTTTAAACAGTGAGAATGAATCAAGTGATGAAATTGTGAGTGAGAGTTCGGATAAAGAAGAATGTGTGCCAGCAGCTTCACTAGACGTGGATCAGAGTGGTCCTTACGTAAATGGAACAGAAATGGGTCATGATGTTTCTTTCCTGGTTGACACAGGAGCTCATACTCTACTATCAGAACTGCAGAAGTCCCTAATGTGCCACTTTCTGGGAAAGCAGTACAGGTTGTAGGATTAGCAAATCCGATTACTGAACTGGTTCCAGTTAAAATAGGAAATTTTTTAAGGTACAAGATTTGTAGTTTGTGACTAGAGTCCCGTAAGCCCTTTGGGAAGAGATTTGTTGTGCAAAACAAGATGTTCAATTACTTGCACAAATGATGGAAATCTATCCAAACAAATAGTGATGAAGAATCATGTATGCCAGTTGGAAATGGTCATTTGGATAATGAAGAGTTTCCATTGATTACTCTTTATCCTGCATTTACAGTATTCGACCTGCCAATTGACTTACGAGCTACAGTTGTTTCAAAAGTTTAGGATCTTTCTAGAAAAGATACTGGTCTAATTAAAGGAGTTGGATCATTCAAAGTCTCAGTGAAACCCAATACATTTCCCCCCCCGAAGACTCCTCAATATCATATGGCACCATATGTAATTGAAGGAGTTACTCCTGTAATTGTAGATTTTGTTAAGCAAGGAGTCTTGAAAGAAATGCTGAGCAGCCCATGTAATTCACGTATTATGGGCTTGCAAAAACTAAGTGGGAAATTTTGCATTATTCAAGATTTGAGAAACATTTATGAAATTGTGGTCAAATGTTGTACAGTGGTACCCATTCCACCAGTGATTATGTTCTTAATGCATGTGTCACAGAATGAGAATGAGTGGGCTTGTCGCAAGCATTTTTCTCAGTGCCTCTACATGAGGATAGCCAGTTTCCCTTTTGTTCTAAATTCGGTGATTGTGTGTATTGTTGGTGCAGAATCACACATGGCTTTTCAGAATCCCCATCCATATTTAATCAGGTTTTGAAAAATAATTTGGAATCACTGGAAATTCCTTTGCAATCAACATTGGTTCAGTACATGGATGACTTATTATTATTATAATTATTATTATATTATTGCTTTGTTGAATCATTTGGGTGAGAATGGACAAAAAGCGTCCCTAGCAAAAGTACAGTACTGTCAGAAAGAAGTGAAATACTTGAGACATCAAATAGAGAAAGGAGCAAGGAAAGTGTCTGTTGTGCCGCGGGCCCCTGCAGCAAGGGAACCGGTTCAGGCCACGGTTGGAGCTGCGGTCTGTTTTTCCGGCCGCGAGGCTCGTCGTGGCCCTTTTTTCAGGCCGCATATCATCCGAGTCCCAGAATTGTTGTGCACTCTGTCCTGATAAAGGTACATGGTGGCGTGAACCACCCTGTAGCATATTTTTTTGCTATATTGGATTATGTCGCAACAGCTTAAATAATGTGGCTGCAAATGGATTAAGCAATGCGGTGTGAGAGCATTGTGATGGGACATCACAATGGGACAGCATGGGCCATGATACATCTGTTTTGGTCACCAGGACTAAGTTCTCAATATTTAACAAATTCCAGGTTAACCAGTAATGAGCTTTTAATTTTAGGTTCACCAAATGTCACCCTTAAGCGTTGTTCTGTGCTTAATCTAGCAACCTTGCTCCCAGTAGACAATGTTGAAAATTAAAAAATGTTATGAAGTTGAACATGACTACCCAGAAGATACCTAACTGTGCACCAAATTCAGACCTGATATTCAGGATACTCCGTTAGAGGAAAATGATCAAATAATTCTTGTTGATGGTTCCTATTTAAGAGACAATGCAGAAACGTTGAGATCCGGTTAGGTTGTGTGCACTATTTCTGGCATACTCAAGGATTCAAGGAGTATTTTCTGCACAAGTGGCTGAATTGGTGTCTCTTACTAGAACATACTTATATATCTGCACAGCTTAAAATTACATTTTTTACAGACAGCCAATATGGATTTAGTGTAGTACATGATTTTAATGCAGTTATGGACCCAGAGAGGATTCTTGACCTCTTCTGGCTCACTAGTTAGAAATGGTGATAAAATTCATGATTTGTTACAAGCCCTACAATTGCCTGAAAGAACTGCAGTGGTTAAATGTACTGCAAACCAGAGATGGAGCGATTTCATCTCTATGAGAAATTCCTTCCTATGCAAATCAGGTTGCTCGATTTACTGCATTGAATAGAGTGACATTTAATGAAGAATGTAACATTGTTGGTGCAATGAATACTGATGAAACAAGTCAAATTTACACGTTGACAGTAACTTGACACTTGGGGAAAGAGATAAAAAGACTCAAAGATGAGGTTCCAGATGATGAAAAAAAAGAAAAGCTGGATAAAAACCACAAAGAGACGGTGATGAAATTTGAGTTTTAAATGAAGGGTATGTAGTTTTGCCAAATTGTCCACTGACGTGAATGGCAAGATACTATCATGGTCAAACACACATTGGGTGAGATGCAATGATTCGAACATTTAAGCAATCATGGTGTGATCCAAAATTTAAACAGGTTGCAGGAGGTCCATTTAATAAAATGCAGATGGATTTCACTGAGATACCCATGTCTGGTTGTTTGAGATACGTGTTGGTGATTGTCTATATATTTAGTCACTGGATTGAAGCCTACCCCACATGTAGAAATGGTAGCCTCACAGTAGCAGAGCTCTTACTTAAGGAGTTGATTCCTCGTTTCAGATTTCCAGCCTCTTTAGAATCAAAAAGAGGAAGTCACTTCAACAATGTGGTGATAACATTTCTATGTTCAGCCTTAAACATTGAGCAGAAGCTGCATTATAGCTTCTGTCTTGAAGATTCTGGATTAGCAGAAAAAATTTATGGAACTCTGAAAGCTCGATTGGCAAAAAAGTGCACATCCACAAATCTGAAATGGCCAGATGCTTTACCATTGGTTCTAATGAGCATGAGAAGTACACCTGACAGAATATGTAATTCTTATGTAAACTATGTATGTAGACACACCCGTAAAATATGCTAAATTTTGCCATTACCGCGGGTGGAGGTTGCTCCAGTATATGTGTTCGGGAAAACATAATAGATGGTGTGCTTCCTTGACTCGTACTATTATAATGATGTGGAACAAGATCTTTGCTCTGCTGTAATAAATATGTTAATAATGTAAACTTTTTAGCACACTGGTTTCCAGGAACATGTTCTATTTGACCACGTTTATGTTCACTGGTATAGGCAGTGAAAACAAGTGTGGTCCAATGAAAAATGATATTTGACATATATGTACTAATAAACGTAAATTTAAGCAGTTATTATTTTTCTTGGCGCAAATGTCAAATTACACATTAGTACCATGGTACAGGTTAACTGACTTGAAAAAAAAACACCCCTCTAGAATCAGATTACCAAAGAAACCACCTGGGGCCATACTCACAAGTTGTATTTATTAATATTTTAGCTCACAGCATGGATCTTACCTCGTGGCCCAATTATGGCTAACATTTGACCCATGACGGATCAGGATGTATCCTCTGAAGAATCATTGCCCTTCCACTAATCACTAATTGTAATAAATTGCACATCACACCCTGCACATCTTCAAATATGCAATATATGCCCTGCGAGTAAAAATAAACGTGCCAAAAAAGCATACAATCAGAGACAGTTATATTAATAAACCGGTATTCAAACATTTGTATCATCAGTTCAGAAGTCTGATTCTGTGATATTCTCACAGTGCAGTACATCTTTTGAAGTCACCGGCTTCTGGCAATAAAATACCAGGTCACAATTATCTTCCAGAAGAAAACAACTGGGTCCATCTCAGGGACTATTTAATGGCATTTGATCTAACTGAATACTTTCAATGCTTTGTGTAATGGTTGTGGTTAAATTCCTTTGTTCATAACCTCTATGCAGGAAAACAGAATGGCATAAAGCATACATACAAGAATAGTATACTATTTAATACCTTTGTGAGGTAGGGGCATACTGACCCACTTGAGGCTCACCCATGAGTCTCTGAATCATTCAAAGTCATTGCTGTGTTATCTATCTATCCATCCCTCCAATGTAGTTTCAGGCTTGGAGTGCAGCAGAAATTATGCAAAAAAGAGCAGGGAATACCGAGTAGTTTCTCAGCTTTAGGCGGAGAGCAGCTACTTTATGTCCTTGGGATGGTAAAGGGCTTTTGTCATTTTTTCAGCTCCACGTGGATCCTGATATTCCTCTGTTTAAAGACTTTGCTGTAAAAATGGCAAAAGGTTCTGTCATTTTCTAGCTCAGTGTGGATGGCACTGTGCTAATCTTATGCTTTAAAATTCCGTTAAAAAGACATGCAGAGTGCTCCATACACAGGATCTGCCCTGCACCTAAAACTATATAGGTATACCAGTCACCAGTAGGAAGTTATAGTTAGTACCTTGTTTAGTTTCTGTAGAAAAAGCATTTTTTGACTTGCTTGTATCTTTGGCATCGTTTGACGAATCTTCCCAAAGTTTTTTTTTTAAAAAGTGCCCTGGTAATTCTTGGTGCGCAAGGAAGTTTTAGGAGTGATTTGCCAAGCAGGGGCTGAGAAAAAGGAGGGTGGAGGGGTAAAAAAAGTTCTGTTTCCCATGTTAATTCCCATAGGACATTTAGACACAACTACAGCTGAAACACTGGATGGAATTACACTAAATTTGGCAGAAAGCTAGCTTTCTGTACAAAGACTGATCTTCTGCTTATTTGGTGTAAATCTGTTCAGTAGTTTTTGCGACATTTAGTGAAATCCAAATGTGTATATCTGTGGCTGCGAAGTATTTGCAAAAAAAAGACAAACTTGTGCAGGGAAAAGCACAGCTCTGATTGGCTTCAAGCCAGGAAGCGGTGTCAGCGAGTTTGTGACTGCCTGTGTTGAGGGGTGTGGGGTGGAAGGGGGACAAATTGCATAATGGTGTGGTGGAGACCCGCTGGCCTCCCCCACAGCCCCGTGGAACACCAACACCCCGGGACAAAATGTCTAAGTGGGGGAGACCCATCAGCCACCACCACCCACCCTCTCCCCATAACCCCCACAGCCCCGGGGACCCGTATCTCCCTAGGGCATATATTTATATTATGTGCAGGGAGGGGGGGCATGGCCCCCCAGAAGCTCTGGAGACCGCCACCTTCCCGGGGCATATATTAAATTCTGTGTCCCAGATAGCCCATAAAGGGTTTTAAAAAAAATAATTACAAAAAACACACAAAAAAACAGAATAGCTCAGTGTCAAGGTCACAGTCCTTACACTGAACATTGAGGGTTCGAGTTCAGCAAGACTGGTTTCCCTCTTTTTTCTTTTCTTTTTTAGTACAAATGTCTTAGGGTCAAATGAAAGGTGATGTTACTTTTTTCAAATAAATACATTTTTCTTTTTAAAGTGTACAGTAATAGCTCATTCTATGTATTTCATACATCAAAGCCTAAAACGACTATCTCTTACAATCACTTTCACCCACTCACACACCCACTTAGACACCCACTCAAACCCACTCACTCATGCACCCACTCAAAGACCCGCGCGCACACTGACACACCCACAAAAAAACTGATGTGCACACGGTCACACCCATACAGACACTTACAGACACTTTCAACACCAGATACACCCTCTTACACATATTCTGACACCCAGAGACGCCACAGCATGAGGTTGATTGGTTAGGGGGTGGCCGCAGAGACTGGCTGGAGGCCAGCCATAGTGGGCAACTCCTACTGCACAAGTGTGAAGGCCATGCACAGTGCAAAGTTGGGAGTTTATAGGGGGTTGGCCAGTGCCTGACTGCAGGCCAGGCCCTGTGACCAACCGCCGCCATGCACGGCCAAAAGATATGCACGGCAGTGGTTTTCGATTAACGTACAGTAATGAAAATTACTATATGTTAAAAAAACTCACAGAAATTCACTGACAAAAACAAAGGATACAGGGACGTTACAGTTAGTATACAGATTATTTTTTTCAAAACCATAGAAAGTCACTTAAAAAAAAAAAAAAAGGTTACATGGACATTATAGTTTAACAATACAAAAACCATAGAAATTCACCAGTTATAATTAGTTACCTGAAGTAACTATAACTCGTGCCAAGCACTGCTAATCGCCTCACAAATTACAGCACTCATGACATCTTTGGTAACATCATTGATAATATCAATGTAATATTTGCAGTAAAGATTTGACAAAAACTACATGGCGTGGACGCAAGTTATAGTAACTAGAGATAACTAAAACTGGTGAATTTTGCGCATATATATATATATATATATATATATATATATATATATATATATATATATATATATATCCATCCATCCTACTGCTGCCTCCCAGTAGGTAGTTTTAGTTAGGACCTAGTTTCCATAGCAAAAGCTATTTTTATTTTTTTTGCCAATACATTTGGTGCCGTTTGACGAATCTTCACAAAATTTTCAAAACTAATAAAAAACAGTCGGTTCAGCTTCTGTCTTGAAAGTTTTGGTGTGATTCATCAAGCAGGGGCAGAGAAAAAGGGGGTCCCAAAACGTATTTTCCCCCCTTCGGTCTTTAGACACGCCTACACAGCCTGAACGGACTAACCAAATTACACCAAATTTCGCAGGAAGCTAGTTCCTGGTGCGCTTTGTGTGACCTGGTGTAAATCTGTTCAGTGGTTTCTGAGAAATTAAAGGTTAAAAAAAATATAGATATCTAGAGACGTGGAGAATCTGATAATCCAACTGTCCCCGTGCTGGTATCGGACTGGTTGCCAACACTTTGACAAGAAGTGTGGGAGCCATTTTGGGACTCTGCTTCGGTGGAGTCCCATAAAAAAACATTAAAAAATTAAAATTAAAAAAAAGGGGCCAGGATAGGGATACCCTGAGCCCCTAGCCTTGGTGCAGGGAACTCTCAGGGACTCCACCATTGCTAAAAAGCATTGTTTCTTAACAATATCTTGCACAGATGGACCAGCGGATTGTTTAGTGATTTTTTTAAAGTAAAAAGTGTGGGGTCCCGCGCTGTAAGTTCATTTGACCGCCGGGTGGGCCAGATGCCGGGGGTACTAGGGTGTAAGAAAAGGAGAGGGTGTGCAGAGCATCCCTCCTAGGCCTTTTAGTAGCCTCAGGGAACACCACTTCCCCAGGGCTAGGATTAAAAAATATGCAGGGGCTGGGGCGGCACAGCCCCTCGCGTCTCAGGTACAGCAACCTCCTCGGGCTATGCAGAAAGTGCCCCATTTGAAGCTCTGATGCTGTAAAGAACAGATTCTCTCAATTTCTTTCACTCCTCTGATGAAAAGAAAGAGTCTTCTCTGTGCAATTCCAAAAAGAAAAAAAGATCTGAAATACTTTATGGCTGTGAATGCATCCTCTCTCTGTTGGAGCGCCATCTCTTCTGTAGTGACAGTCATCTCCTTGTGAGCGCAGAGTACGTAGTTAATCCTTTTCATTACCATGAGTATGCAAATGAGCAAAATTACCTCTAACCCAGCCCATGTGGCCACACCCTGTATAGGTTAGTGGTATGCAACGCTCTTCCAGCTTTTTTGCAACCTGATGGACAGCTAACCAAAAGGAACACAACAAGCATTTGGGATGTACACGAATGAGATCACTTCTCCAACAAATAAGAAACACCTACTTCATATAATTCATAGAAAGTACCTTTGTTTGCTGGGCACTCAACTTTTTGTAGTCTTGCATTATCTCTATATGAGAATTCATGTTAGCATAGATTTCAGTATGAAGACGCAAGTGGCACATTGTCAAAATCACACCATACATGGTCACTGGAGACATCTATTGTGGTCCTTTGCACAGCGATGGTGTAGAAAGTGCACTATACCTTTCCCAATGAGAGCACTTACTATTTAGCTAATAGAAAGTACTCCAGCAGGGTAGACAGTTTGCGCTGAACTGAACATTTTTTTGATAAATATGCAGGTGAAAATCCATTCTGGCACCGATGATTGTTTCACAGAAATTAAATCTCAAGGGAAAGCACTTACACATATAAACATAGCAGGTGCCCCGGGGTTGGGTGATTCTAGGGAGTTGGCAGCAGAGCATGGAGACCCTGCAGCCAACATCCACAGCGCACGGCCAAAGGCCATGCCAGGTTTGGGGTTCGGTGGTTATAAGGAGGTAGGCCTCAGGGTCTACAGCCAACCCCTGCTACACACACAGGTGAAGGCCATGCACAGCGGTGGCTGGATTAACATATAGTAATTAAAATAACTTTACATTTAAAAAAAAAAATAGAAATTCATTGAAAAAAAGCCAAACGTTACAGGGATGTTATAGTGAGGAAATAGATTATTTTTTTTAAACAGAAATTCACTTAATCAAATAAAAAATAAAAAAAACACAAAGGTTATAGAAAAGTTCTAGTAAGGCTCACATTTCAAAATGTATAAAACCATAGTAATTCACCTGCCATAATTATGATTAGCTCAAGTAACAGTCAAGTAACTATAACTTACTCCCTCGCCATGCACTGCTAATTACCCCAGATATTACATCACTCATGACATCTTTGGTAACATCATTCATAATATCACTATAATATTTGCAGTAAAATTATTGATAAGATAACTGTGCATGGTGGTGGGGAACTGGTTATAGTTACTTTAGCTAAACCATAAATAACAGGTGAATTTCTATGGTTTTGAACGTTTAAAATATGAGCCTAACTAAAACTTCTCTGTTACCTTTGTTTTTTTAAGTGAATATATAGATGTTTTAAAATCATGTTTTTTTCCTTTTCTTTTCTTAACAAAAGTGCTGTTTGTTTATGTTTTTTTTCCCCCAAATTGTGAAATCGTTATAGCTTGGAGGTATGGGTGGTATGCTTACCCCGGCAGACCACCATGCCAGTGGATGTACCCAATCGTAGTCAGTCGCAATTTATGACCTACCTCAAGCATATTAATGGAGGTAAGTCGAACTGCAACCTACCACGATTCAACATTTTGTGAACCAACCCGTTAGAACTGGATTCTCGAAATACAAATTAATTTGGTAAAAGTTGGCAAGCTTTTGCTGAATCAATTTTTTGTACATTCCGGATAAGAAAACGCAAATTGTGAATCATTAAATGTCGAATTTATGATTTCTTAACAGGAATCTTCGCATAGGTGAGCTTTACAGCATGCAAGTATCACCAATTAAAATCAAAGGGCAAAGGTGGAATGTTCATACAAGAGAGTGAATATTTCCTAATTTCTCCACCAGAGATCAATTATTCCCCAGGGCTACGGATGGAAATATTTCCAATTAGATAACACTACTAAACTAATAACCGTGCTGTGAGCTCTGCCAGTGTTTAAACGTTTCTTTAGACAAAGTGCAGGGGGGGGGGGGGGGAGTGCGCTGTTAAAGATTAGTTCATTTGTATCAGGAACCCGTCAATGGTTCTTGTGCTCGGTTTATTTTCATAATGAAAATATTCAGTCATATTTGCCCAAGTACGCCTCTGGGGGTTTGCTTTAACAGCTGGAGGAACAGCTTCAGGAAGCGGTTTGCTTAGAGAAGATCTTCTACAGCCAGAGGAAGCAGTTATCGCGTGGGAGATTCCCAGTGAACTGTAAGCACAGGGAAATCTTCAGCTGTCCACCTGACTGGTTTTGACATTTAGATCTATTAATAACGGTCTGCAGATATGCTGAATTCATAGACAATCCACCTGGGGGTGGCTAGTGTATTGTTTGGCAGAATGGGGAATATTGACCTTTGTCGTTTGTTCTTCCCCCAGTTAAGCTTTCTCGTAGTTCTTGAATGCCAAGTAGTGTTTACAACAATAAAGTGAACAATGACCAAATAACTGCAGCAAATTTACTGTGCTGCAGTATAATACATTGTACACATGAAATATAATCCTGTGTACACAAACTGAAATAACTGACAGCACAGCCAGAATTTAAATATGTTAAAAAAAGAGCTATTTGAGAAATAGGTTGTCCATCTAACCTAGGCACATTTCATGAGGTGAGACACGCTTGGAATTAAACAGGACCTATTAACAGAGGTTACCTAAGCCCACATGAAAAATCCCAATTAACGAATGCGCTCTGAAAAAAATGTAAGTCTTTTTCTAGCAGAGGAAAATATCCCATATGTTTCAACAAAAGTCCTTGGTTATGCAGACCTGTGCTCCGCTTACCTGAAGATTTGGATGTTAGTAGTGCAACATTTACCTCTCTGAAATTCCAAACCAAGAGCTCACATACTTTAAATGGGACAGGCTTAAACACCAGCTAGACTTATACCACAGGAGGAAGCCTAACATTGTATTTCTAATACTTTAATCCCATGCAATAGCTCAGTGCCTCCACCAAACAACTCCTGGTGTGCTTCATTATCCCACATCACAGTACCAGCTGATAACCCTACTACAATTTTACCACACTTGCTTCTTCCCCCTCGTACAACAATCACTCATGCATCTGCTTCAGCCAGAACCAACTCCTTTCACGAACCACACCATCCAACACCACACCTGCTCAATCTACAGCCCCCCTCACCAACCAAGTCCTGCCCTGGCTTAAGCCCCACCAATATATATACACCCTAGTAATCTCGTACAAAGCACATGGCAGTGATTCCCCTAAATACATTAGATTTTGTGAACTGTATTAATAAAAAGTGAGTTTTTATTTTTATTTTAATTTTTTTAAACAAGACTAACATTCCTGCCCCTGATCAGTGATAACAATGGCAAAAGTGCTTAACTTACACTCTTGGTTGCCAACCAGATCCCCACCTGCACTTGTTTTCTGGGACTGGTATTCATTTTGCTAGTGCGCTGCTGTCATCCCACTCCAGTTTTGTAAAAGTAGAAGTGAGCAGTGGCTGCATATCCTTTCACCAAGGACGCCAGTGCCCTGTGTTGGAGATGCAGCCCCCATGGGCATTAGGCTGCTGCTGAGCATGGGCAGGATGTGTCATGCTGCATGCGCACAGACAGTACTGTGCAGTAAAGAGGAAAGCATTGTGCCATCTGCTATGGTAGTCTCCCATCCCACGCCATCTGTGTAAGTTTCAGGTATCATCTGAGTACCAAGGCGGACCCTGTAAGTGCTGCCCTAAGTAGGGAGTTGGTGCAGTAGCACAGTGGACTTACTGGCAGAGTTAACCCTGCCAGTGGATTCTGTCCACTTTGAGACAATGCTGCGCACTGAGCTGCCCAGCAACAATAAGCAGTTACAATGGCAGTCTAACAGAGGCTCAGGCTGTCCCTGGCTGAGCACAGGCAGCACAGAAGACTGCTCAAAAGGGGCTTGGGAGGGGTCTGTACCACGAGGAGTCTCAGGATATGCTGAAGGGATGCTCTTTGTATGGAAAGACTGACCATGCTCACACACCTCTATTCATGCTCTGCTGTCACCTAAGCAAAACTGCCATAATGAAAAGGAAATGCTGCCCATCCTATGGCCTATCACTGAGCCCGAGATTGCGGAGTCAAATACTACATTCACAGGCTATATGAAACACAGGACAAAATTTAAAAATTGAAGGGTTGAGATCAATGTGTAAGTGGGCCTTCTTCCTCTCCTAATTTATCGAATCAGACAAATTTACAGGGGTTCGCCAACCTCAGAGTGTTAGTCTCTTGAACCAAGGAAATGTGAAGGCCCGATAAAGGAGAGATAGCAGGACTGGAGGGGAAAGATGTGAAAGAGAGCAGGGAAGAAGGGAGGGAGGACAGCCATCCAAATACTGCAGGAGAGAGAAGGCAGATCAAGTGTGAAGGAGAGCGAGAGAGTGATGGGACATTAGGGGAATAAAAGCAGGAATGGGGATGACAGAAACAAAACATATGAGAAGGGGTAGAGAGAAACGCTAGTGGGAAGAGGTAAAATGATGACAGTTCATAAAGACTACAGTATAAATAGAAAATTGGTGTGGTAGACAAAAGAGAGAGGGAGACAAAGGACAAAACAATAGGGGGAGAGAGGTGACAGACCAGAGAAACACAAAGGAAAGAGACAGTTTACCTAGGAGTAAGGCTGGACAGTGGAGCAAGGAAAGAGTACAGTTGCATGGGTTGCAGCTTTGGCTATTAGGCCTCGTCACCTCCATGAATTAATTAACAATGGCCACAACAGCAGGCAACGTCCAGGTGGCTTCTGCAGACAAAGATGTATGGCACTTCTATTGCAAATTTTAGCATGCATTGAGGATCTCATTGGAAAATGGTTAGAATAAATGGTACAAAACATTAGGAGTGCAGTACATGTGTATAAGGGGCCTCTACTAGTGGGGTGTGCACTTAGTATGAGGGAAGCTTGCTTCTCTTCTTCTGTCCTCGGTCTCTTTTAAATTGCCAAAAAGCCGAAACACACAAGAGAACTTTAGAAAACAACTGCTGGCAGAAAACATTCTACACAAATACAAGTTTTCTACCAAGATCTTAATTGTTCTTAAGGCAGTGCATACTTGTATCTGTAAGCAGTTATGCCTAGTACAGCACACTTTGCTACTGCTCTATGAATTAACCTGAAATTTAAAGTTTTCAATGACTGAAATTGTGCTGTAAAATCCACCATTTAAATTTTTTGTTTCCAAGTTTTCTTGTGGGGGGGAATATCATCACAGACCTCTATTTCAGTTTGGATTATTCTCAGTGCTCACTCGCATATTTTCATTAGGTCTACACTTTCCGTCCCACCACATTTAAAATTCGACAGCCACCCAGGATCAATATTGGGGAGATGTGGCTGTACTTTTTGGAGCCAGACACCAAGCGGGCTGCAGAGCTGAGAGCCACTCTGACGTTTTAGGTGTTATTCTGGGAATACCAGTGTAAAGGGAGTTAACACAGTCAATTGTGTAAGGTATGAATCCTTCAGCTGTGATAAGAGGGTTGATTTTCAGGAGTCTGATGAACAAGTTACTTACCTTAGATAACACCTTATCTGGTAGTATAGCTGCAGATTACTTACCCTTCATTCTCCCCAGGCATCAGACTGGATCCAGAAGATTTTTGAGTAGTACACCCCAGGTGCCAGTATGTGTTGTTGTTAGGGTCTGCATCAGCGCCATCCGCCACGTAAATGACATGTGTGGTACTTACAGGCGTCATCTCAGGGACATGACGTCCGTTACTTTTGCAACTTTCCACACCAGTAGCGCGGAGCCACAGAGAACTGACCACTAGTGTGAGAAAAAAAAAAAAAGCCTCTGAAAAGGATGTCCCTTATACCTGAACCGATTCACAGAGCAGCTGCATGGGATGACTGAAGGAACATGTGGCTAGATAGAGTCTCTATCAGATAAGGAGTTACAAAATGGTAAGTAATTTATTAATCTGTGTAAGGAAATGCCTCCTTGGCATGGTTACCCCCTGACTTTTTGCCTTTGCTGATAAGTTTTGATTTGAAAGTGTGCTGAGGCCTGCTAACCAGGCCCCAGCACCAGTGTTCTTTCCCTAACCTGTACTTTTGTTTCCACAATTGGCACACCCTAGCATCCAGGTAAGTCCCTTGTAACTGGTACCCCTGGTACCAAGGGCCCTGATGCCAGGGAAGGTCTCTAAGGGCTGCAGCATGTCTTATGCCACCCTGGGGACCCCTCACTCAGCACAGACACACGGCTTGCCAGCTTGTGTGTGCTGGTGAGGACAAACCGAGTAAGTCGACATGGCACTCCCCTCAGGGTGCCATGCCAACCTCACACTGTCTATGCAGTATAGATAAGTCACCCCTCTAGCAGGCCTTACAGCCCTAAGGCAGGGTGCACTATACCATAGGTGAGGGCACAAGTGCATGAGCACTGTGCCCCTACAGTGTCTAAGCAAAACCTTAGACATTGTAAGTGCAGGGTAGCCATAAGAGTATATGGTCTGGGAGTCTGTCATGCACAAACGCCACAGCACCATAATTGCTACACTGAAAACTGGGAAGTTTGGTATCAAACTTCTCAGCACAATAAATGCACACCGACTATCTGTGTAGGCTGACTAGTTCAAGCAGCCTGCCACACACCAGACATGTTGCTGGCCACATGGGGAGAGTGCCTTTGTCACTCTGTGGCTAGTAACAAAGCCTGTACTGGGTGGAGGTGCTTCACACCTCCCCCTGCAGGAACTGTAACACCTGGCGGTGAGCCTCAAAGGCTCACCCCCTTTGTTACAGCACCACAGGGCACTCCAGCTAGTGGAGTTGCCCGCCCCCTCCGGCCACGGCCCCACTTTTGGCGGCAAGGCCGGAGGAGATAATGAGAAAAACAAGGAGGAGTCACTGGCCAATCAGGACAGCCCCTAAGGTTTCCTGAGCTGAGGTGACTGACTTTTAGAAATCCTCCATCTTGCAGATGGAGGATTCCCCCAATAGGGATAGGAATGTGACCCCCCTCCCCTTGGGAGGAGGCACAAAGAGGGTGTACCCACCCTCAGGGCTAGTAGCCATTGGCTACTAGCCCCCCAGACCTAAACACGCCCTTAAATTTAGTATTTAAGGGCTCCCCAGAACCTAGGAACTCAGATTCCTGCAACCTAAGAAGAAGAGGACTGCTAAGCTGAAAAACCCTGCAGAGAAGACGGAGACACCAACTGCTTTGGCCCCAGCTCTACCGGCCTGCCCTGCTCTAGAAGGACCAAGAACTCCCGAAGACAGTGGCTCTGTTCACCCAAGACTGCAACTTTGTAACAAAGGAGCAACTTTAAAACAACTTGCGTTTCCCGCCGGAAGCGTGAGACTTGCTACTCTGCACCCGACGCCCCCGGCTCGACTTGTGGAGAACAATCACTTCAGGGAGGACTCCCCGGCGACTGCGAGACCGTGAGTAGCCAGAGTTGCCCCCCATAAGCCCCCACAGCAACGCCTGCAGAGGGAATCCCGAGGCTCCCCCTGACCGCGACTGCCTGCTCCTCAGATCCCGACACCTGGTAAAGACTCTGCACCCGCAGCCCCCAGGACCTGAAGGATCCGAACTCCAGTGCAGGAGTGACCCCCCAGGAGGCCCTCTCCCTTGCCCAGGTGCTGGCTACACCGAGGAGCCCCCCCCCTTGCCTGCATCGCTGAAGAGACCCCTTGGTCTCCCATTGTTTTCAACTACAAACCTGACGCTTGTTTGCACACTGCACCCGGCCGCCCCCGTGCTGCTGAGGGTGTACTTTCTGTGTGGACTTGTGTCCCCCCCGGTGCCCTACAAAACCCCCCTGGTCTGCCCTCCGAAGAAGCGGGTACTTACCTGCTGGCAGACTGGAACCGGGGCACCCCCTTCTCCATTGAAGCCTATGCGTTTTGGGCATCACTTTGACCTCTGCACCTGACCGGCCCTTAGCTACTGGTGTGGTTAACTTTGGGGTTGCTCTGAACCCTCAACGGTGGGCTACCTTGGACCCAAACTTGAACCCCGTAGGTGGTTTACTTACCTGCAAAAACTAAAACTCTTACTCCCCCCAGGAACTGTTGAAAATTGCACTGTCTAGTTTTAAAATAGCTATATGTGATTTACGTGAAAAGTGTATATGCTATTTTGCTAATTTAAAGTTCCTAAAGTACCTACCTGCAATACCTTTCATTTGAAGTATTACATGTAAAATTTGAACCTGTGGTTCTTAAAATAAACTAAGAAAATATATTTTTCTATACAAAAACCTATTGGCCTGGTATTGTCTCAGAGTGTGTGTTCCTCATTTATTGCTTGTGTATGTACAACAAATGCTTAACACTACTCCTTTGATAAGCCTACTGCTCAACCACACTACCACAAAATAGAGCATTAGTATTATCTCTTTTTGCCACTATCTTACCTCTAAGGGAAACCCTTGGACTCTGTGCATACTATTCCTTACTTTGAAATAGTGCATACAGAGCCAACTTCCTACAATCTGATAGAGAGATTTCTAGTCAGAGGTTCCTTACCTTTACATAGATACCCAAGCAATACCTTCCCGGAGGTGGGTCTTTAAACTATTAAATAAAAAAGTTCTGCAGGACCGAATGGGCAAAGTGCCTGTCATGACGGACCTGACTGTCCAAAAAGTAATGTTTTGTGAACGTGTGCAGTGATACACATGTTGCTGCCTGACAGATTCACCGGAGAGGAACGACAAGCTCACGCAGTGGCCACAGCCTTGTCTCTAGTAGAACGTGCCTCCAAGCCCTCAAGGGCAATTTTGTTGTAAATGCAGAGGTAAGGTGATGTTCTATCCTACGTGAAATGGAGTCACAACCTTTGGAAGTAAGGAGGCATGCGCTGGCAAAGCAGCTGGTCTGGGTAAAAGGTGGTTTAAGGAGGGTGCAGAGAAAGCACTTGTCATTCGCTGAATTTCCTCAACAATATTATGCCACTAACGAGCTAGTTCTGATGTTTTTTGTGCAGAGGCTTAAATGGGGAACACATGAGAAAGGTGAGGATCGGGTTGAGGTCCCACTGCATTATGATGAAAGGCATAAGTGGAAACATGTTTCAGGCCTTAAAGGAACGTAGCCACAAGAGGTGACTTAAGAGAATTGTCCTCCGGCAAGAGTAAGAATGTCGAGACGGCAGAAGAGTAACCCTTCACTGTAACCAAAGCAGAGCCCTGCTGGGCCAAAAACAATGCAAACAAGAGAACTCGTCAGACAGGTGCAGATAGGAGTGGGGGTTCAACATTATGGGAAGCACACCATGAACAAATTGTTAACAATCAAAAACATACACCAACTTGGTTAAGGAACATCTGGCTGCCAGAATAACACCGAAGGAAAGTCGAAAGCTGTCAACTGTTGCCGCTAAATCTCCACACATGCATACTGAGGGTGCGCAGGTTCAGTGCAGAACCATGCCCAGTTGCTGCGACAGAAGATCCTTCCAAAGAGGCAGCCCAACTTGAGGACCTAGGGTCTTGCTCAACAGCTTGGGATACCAGGCTCTGTGTCAAACCAGGAGCACACAGAGTGACTTGGGCCAGGTCGTTCCTGATCTTCTTGAGCACTTTGGATCGGAGTGGTAACAGCAGAAAGGAGGCTGGAGCTCCACTTGAGACTAAAAGCATCTCAGAGCGAGAGTCACCTTGGATAGTCCAGCATGCAGAACTGTTGACATTGCGTGTTTTCGGAGAAAGGCGAACAGATCTAACAAAGGCTCTCTGCACTGCTGAAAGTGAGCTTGCACCAAAACTGGGTGGAGACTTTATTTGTGAACCCCTAGGCACCTTTGGCTGAGTTTATTCACTCTGGAGGTCAGAGAGCCCGCCAGATGCTCCACCACCAGGGAAATGCCTTGATGTTTCAGCCATGTACAGAGGTGCAGAGCCTCTTGACAAAGGGTCCACCATCCCCATCCTGTTTGTTGTAGTACCACATGACTGTTGTGATACCTGTGAACACTACACCAGCCTTCACTTGATCGAAGGAAGAAAGGCTCCTCTGATCTCCGCCTCTCCTTGTTGGTCACTCCAGCCCAGAAGAGGTTTTGCTGTTGCTGCACCCACAAGGCTTTCAAGTCCCACTGCAGAGCCCACATATGGCAGCAGGCATGTGTGACCAGCAGGATGCAGGAGGCCATTAGACCCAGCAGCCTCAGAGTTAGTGTCAGTGAAATCCAGGACAGAGGCTAAAATATCAGCATCACAACCTGAGTATCCTGGACTTTCCACTTTGGAAGATAGGCCCAAAACTGCACTGTGTCCAGAACAGCTCTGATGAATGGGAGCATCGGAGAGGGAGTAAGGTGTGACTACAGCGTGTTGATAGTGAACCCTAGCGAGTGGAGGAGGTTCTCCATAGTCTGAAGGTGGGTGACTACTGCCTGGGAGGAGCCAGCCTTCAACAGCCAATCGTCGTGGTAAGGGAAGACTGAAATCTCTGGCCTCTGCAGATGAGCCGCACCACCGCCATAATTTTGGTGAACACCAGAGGGGCTGTGATAAGGCTGAAAGTTAGCACTGCAAACTGACAGCGCTTGTGGCCCACATGAACCGGATATAGCACCTGTGGTCTGGCAGGAGGGGGATGTGGAAATAAGAGTCCTGCAAGTCCAACACTACAATCCAGTCTCCCAGGTCGAGGGCAGACAAGACTTGAAGCGTGAGCATTCTGAATTTTTCCTCCTTCAAGGAGAGGTTGAAAAAGTGCCGTTCTAGGATAGGACGAAGGCCTCGTCCGTCTTGGACACCAGAAAGTAGCATGAATAGCAAGCATGACTTTCTTCTGAGGCAGGCAGCCTGTCTATGGCTCCTTTGGTCAAGAGAGACTGAACTTCTTGACGAAGCAAGGAGGGATTGTCCTCCAGACAATTTTAAGTGGGTAGCATAGGTGAAGGGGGTGTCACAAAGGGAAGGGAGTTGCTCCTTTGAGCCATCTGTAGTACCCAACGATCTGATGTGACTGACGACCAGTGTGGGAGGTGATAGCATATTGTGCCTCCCACTAGGTACCCATGATGGTTTGCGGGCTAACTAAAAAGGCTTGGAAGCAGCGGCTGCTAGTGGTGTGGTGGACTGTCCTGACCGTTGAACACCTGGCCCAGGTGGTCACTGGGACCCACACCCTCAGCCACGAAAAGGCTGGGAGATTATGTGCATGGTTGGAGATCCCTTCTGTAGCCACAACAGGGGTGGAAGGTGGATTGGGGTTGCCGAGGGGCAACAGGTAAGCCCAACGACCAGGCAGTAGTCCTGCTATCCTTGAAAGGCTCCAGAGCTGAATCCACCTGGTCTCAAAAGAGGCGAGAGACATCAAAGGACATGTCCATGAGGGAAGGATGGACATCTTCCCCCCCCCCCCCCCCCCCAAAAAAAAAAGTTCTCAGCCAGACGAGGAGCCTTAAGACGACAGACTATGAAATTGTTCTACCTAGCAAGCCTGTAGTGTCAAGTCTACGTCTGAAGGAGAACTTGGCTGCATCTCTACGTCTGCAATAGCCAGAGTGTATGGCCGGGGCCTCCACGGAGACCATAGGCAGCGCTTGCACAACCAAATCCCAATGTGTATGGGAATAATGGCCTAATAGGCACTTGGTGTTTGTCCACCCGCAGTACCTGACTGGTGGAAGAGAACGTTCTCTTACTGCAGGTGTCCAGCCTCTTGGAATCCCTATCAGGTGGGGTGCTAGGGAATGCACTAGGGTGAATGTGTGATGCAGAGACTTGTACCACCACTCTTTCAGGGGTGGGGTGCCAGGTAAGAAAATTGGGATCCCTAGGAGTGAGGCAATGACATTGGGCAATAGTCCTATTCACAGGAGCCCCTGTCCGGGATGTCCGTAAGGGCTTCATTGAATGAGGATTTAGGGTTCTGAGGGGGTTACCGAAGCACTTATGTCAAGGCGTTCATCTTGACTGCAACTGTGGGTAAGTTAGGATCCAGGACCTCAGCCATCCTGCACCCCACTACAGCAAAAGTGGCTCCATGGCCAGAAAACAGGCCAGTGTCCGACAAGGTGTCAAACCCACTGGCCTCACCCAGTTACTCATTCGAGTTGGCCTCCTCAACTGGATCTTCTCCGTAAGTGTCCACAGACTCCTCCTAAGCGTTTCCCTCACCAGGCCTATCCATCAAATCTGGAACAGTATCCACTCCAGGAAGGATGTCCTCACAGGGAGTCTGATGACACCTATCCGGCTCAGTGCTGGAGACAAGACGGATGATGGGGATGGCACTTCCTGGGGCTTCAGCACTGGAGCAGGCATCTAGGATTGTCTCGATCTTGCCAGCATCTCTGCTACAAATCCATGGAAGGATCCTTGAAGCCCGAATGGTGCTGAAGCGAACTTGCTTGTGTGGTGACAGTAAGGGCCCCTTCCACACTGATGGGGCCCAAAGGCGATCCACAGTAGCCAGCCCACCAAAAGATGAGGAGCACAACCTCATAAAATTCCTTCAGCTGAGCGAGGGTCGCTCCGGCTCCAGGAAAATCTGGGAAGTGTTGAGTGGATCTAGCTTCAGGCACTGCCAACTTGCTGGGCCTTAAGGTAAGTCAAAGAGTGAAAAGTGGAATGTTGAGAGGAGGTCTGAAAACAGCGACACAACCTCGCACACAAACGGGTCCTTGAGTGTTGCAGAGTGAGCCGACAAGGAGATTGAGGGATCGTTCCCTTAGCGCCTTTGGAAACACTGCACAGGAGTCCTCACAAGCCTTGGAGTAGTGTATTGGCTCAAGGTACCAAAAACCCAGCAGGAGGGGGATCCATCACCAAAATGTGCAGATGCCAGGCCCCACGTGGTTTGAAACAAGATAGTTTCTTTGGTGACATCCTCACACCAAGAGATTAAATTTCACAAAGAAGTTGACAAAAAGTCAAGAAAGGCGAGTCAAAAAGTGAATGAGGGGTAGCTCAAACTGGATCGTCACTATCTGGCACAGAAAGAAAAAAAACTGATGTGAGTGAGCAGAGGTGGCGCCTACATAGGTACCACGTACATCACTTCCAGCGTGGATGACGCAGAGCCGAACAATACCACTTACAAGCGCAAAAATCTTCCAAATTCAGTCTGACCCCTGGGGATATTCAAAGGTAAGGAATCTGTTCCCATACATCCGTCAGATATGGTGTTTTGCATACTCCTAGTCAGGGCACTGATGTGTGTGTAGAGGTTTAGGTTCTTCTCCAGGTTTAAGCACAGTGATTTATTTCTCTGGTGGTATATTCGTCGGGTCCTGGTGATTTACGGGACTTTAATGCCATGATCACTTCCTTAACCTCATCCGCACTAATGGGCACGCCAAGAAGCTCGTTTTGTACTTGTCACTGGATCTATTTAATCTACGTATTTGGTTTGAAGTTGTTCATTTCTGGGGGCAGCTGTGTATAAGTGTTCATAGAACTTACCAAATGTTCTGGCTCTATCCTGTTCAAATCTTGCTAAAGAACCATCTGCCTGTAATATGTCACCTATAAATTATTTCCCTCGTTTAATTCTGAGTTGTCGCACCGATCTTGATACCAACTGGTTACCCTGCTAGGAGAATGGTGTGTTAAGTCGCATAAGAGTACATTCTGCCCTGTTTGCGTAAATCGCCTTGGGTTCCCCTCTAAGGGCTGTGATTTCTGCTTGTAACCTTAGTGTCGGTTGTCTTATGTGCCTGTTGGCCGCTTTGAGCTCTGTTTCCATTGCGACTCTCTCCTTCATTCTCTGTTTATTAAGGGCTGAGATCTGGACAATACATTGTCCTCGAAGATATGCCTTAAAGGTATCCCAAGTGTTACTGGGGTTAGTATCCTGTGGAGGGCTCAGGACCAAAAATTCCCTAATGGTTTTGCGGAGCTCAACCCTAAGAAGATGATTTCTGGTTAGTGAACTGGAAAAGAACCAGCAGGGAAACCTAGGCAGCGGTGGGCCCCAGTCCATGGTTAGCTGAAGGGGGACATGGTCAGAAATTGTGATCAGATAGAGCAGGCTTTGAGTAATATCTGTGCAAGTGTTTGGCTAGTAAAGGCGGGCATAATCTAGTCTAGAGAACGAGCAGTCTTTTGTTGTAGGATTCAGGGTTCGCCAGGCATCGATTAGACCCAGAGACACTATATTTTGTGTTAAGGTCTTGGAGAAGCTGCCTGCAAGGGACCTATGTGAGTGAGTTCTAGCCATCCTCGGGTCACATGTGAGGTTAAAGTCCCACAGGAGGATAATATTAAGATCTGCAAACTCTCCCAGTAACGTCAGAAGTTTTTGTATAAATGTGGCTTGGTTAACATTGGGGGCGTACACCGAGACAAAAGTACACATCCTTCCTCCCAGGAGACCCTTTACCAAAAGGATCCTCCCTTCCTTGTCTGTTTTGTAGTTTGCTGTAAAAAAGGCCAATGAGGAATGGAAAGAGCACTACCCCATTATGTTTTGTGGGGGCTGAAGAGGTGTATCAAAAGGGTCAGATTTATGGCATAATCTACGGTCCTCCCCCCTTTTGAGGTGGGTTCCCTAGAGTGCTATAACATCATGTGGTCGGTCTAGCAGATATTTCCATATTTTAAGCGCTTAGCTGGCGAATTAAGACCTTTAACATTCCACAAAAGTGTAGTAATTACAATGTGGATATACAGAACACAAAATCAACAATCCCATGTCCCCATGTCTCCATTCTATGTCCACCATTGCAGGAAAGTGCCCTTTTTGGCATAGTTACCCCCCATCCTCCACATGTTGCCTGATACTGATGCTGACTTGACAGAGGGTGCTAGGATCCTCTAAACCAGACCCCAGTACCAGTGTTCTTTCCCTAAAAATGACCCACTGCTTCCACAATTGGTACACCCCTGGAACACAGTTAAGTCCTTTGTAAAAGAAACCCATGGTACCAAGGGCCGTGGCCAGGGAAGGTCCCCAAGGGCTGCAACACGTATTATGCCCCTCACTAAGCCCATGAACACTGCTTTTGCAGCTTGTGTGTGCTGGTGGGGAGAAAAAGAAAAATCAACATGGCACCCCTCTCAGGGTCACAATGCCCACAAACCACTGCCTGTGGCATATAAGTCACCACTCTAGCATGCCTTAAAGCCCTAAGGCAGGGTGCACTATACCACAGGTGAGGACATAGCTGCATGAGCAATATGCCCCTACAGTGTCTAAGTCCATTCTTAGACATTTTAAGTGCAGTGTGGCCATATAAATTATATGGGCTGGGAGTTTATCAATACGAACTTCACAGCTCCATAATGGCTTCACTGAAGTCTGGGAAGTTTGGTATCAAACTTCCAAGCACAATAAACCCACACTGGTGCCAGTGTTGGATTTATGGAAAAAGGCACCCAGAGGGCACCTTAGAGCTGACCCTGTATTTTAGCCAAACTTCTAGTGCAGGTCTGACCGGTCTGTTGCCGCCTGCCACTTCCAGACGAGTTTCTGACCACATGGGATAAGAGCCTTTGTGCGGCCAGAAACGACATCTGCACTGGGTGGACGTGCTTCACACCTCCCCCTTGCAGGGCCCCAGGGGACTTCAGCTAGTGGAAATCTCCGCCTCCTGAACAAAGCCCCACTTTTGGCGGCAGGTCCAGTGGGAAAATTAGGGAAAACAAGGAGGAGTGACCCCTTCAGCTGGGACCACCCCCTAAGGTGTCCAGCGCTGAAGTGACCCACCCCCCTTTGCTAAATCCTCCATCTTAGTTTGGAGGACAGGGACCAATAGGGTTAGGTCTGTGCACCCCACCCCAAGGGGAATGTGTGTACATCGGAAGGGTGTATTCACCCTCAGGGACAGTGGCCTACTACCCCCTGCCCCCTGGAATGCCCCGAAATCCAGGATTTAAGGGATCCCCTGGAGCTAGCTTGTCAGACTCATGGCGACCTGAAGAAGGAAGAAGAAAGAAGGACTGCTAAGCTAACCCCCAGCAGAGAAGACAGGAGACACCAACTGACAAGGCCTAGCCCTACAGGCCTGTCTCCAGCTTCTAAATCCCTGCTATAAAAAGGCAACGCATCCTGCAGGACCTCAGGACCAGAGACCCCTTAAAAGCCTCAAGTGGACTGCCTGCACCCCAAAGGAACAAGAGCTTCCGTAGACAGCAGCCCTGTCCAGAAAGAAACACCAGAAAAGCACTCCAGTACTGTCCTGGATCTGAGAGCCTGGACACTCTACGCCCACAGTCCGTGTCCAGGTGGCTCAACCAACTAGGGTTGGTCCCCAGGCAATTCTGACCGAGTGTCCTCCCTGGGTTGACCCCTCCTGTCAAACATGAGGATGCCTGCCGCCTAAATCCGGAGGGCCTCCGTGACCGCAAGGGAACCGGACGGAGATACCTAACACCCAAAAGGTACCACTGCACCCGCAGCACCCTGGCCTTGGGGAATCCGACAATCGGTCAGGCAGGCCGCCCTCCTCCTTGTCCAGCCTTTGATTTTCCAGAACCTACCCCCTGGACTTAGCCTGCAGCATCTTTGTGATCCCCAGGGTCCCCCACTGGAAGTATTGGGAGCCAGACACTGCGTTTGCAGCATGCACCCAGCCGCCCCTCCACCACTGAGGGGGTGTGTTTGGTGCTGACCTGTGCCCTCTTCCCCCCTCCCTCCCCAGTGCTCCTCTAAACCCCCCAGGTCTGCCCTCCGAAGACACGGGTACTTACCTGCAAGCAGACCGGATTCTGAGTGCCCCCAGTCTCAACAGGAGCCCATGTTAAATCTACTTCAACTTTGACCTCTTCACCCTGCTTGGCCCATGTTGCTGGTGGTGGGTGTTTGGGGTTAACTTGAACCCCAACCTGTGGGCATCCTAACCCCTAGAGACTGGAACTGTAAGTCTTGTACTTACCTTGAAACTGCCCTAACTTTTCTTTCCCCCAGAACTGCTTCTGAAACTTGCTCTGTCAACTTTTAAAACAGATAATTGTTATTTATTCTAAAACCATATCTAACTGGCCAAATTGAAACAAGGTAGTATTGATACATATGTCGGATACTTACTTGCAAACGTTCTTACCTGCAAATTAAATCTTGTGGCTCTAGAAATAACGTAACTAAATATATTTTTGCTATATAAAAACCACTGGCATGGACTTAGAGTGTGTGCTTCATTTATTGCCTGCGTGTGTACAACAAATGCTTTGCACAACCCTCTGATAAGCCTAACTGCTCGACCACACTACTACAGAAGAGAGCATTAGTATTTTCTACTTTAGCTTTTGTTAAGCCTCTGGGGAACCCCTAGACTCGGTGCACACTATATCTCATTTTGATATAGTACATACAGAGCCAGCTTCCTACATACTCATATCATAGCTTGTTCCTCCTCTTCCCCCCCCCCCCCCCCCACCTTCCCCTGTCCTCCGACCAACCCCACTGCCCCTACTTGCAGGACTGTTAGATTGATGTATCATGTCAACAAACAACTTGAGAATAAGGCATAATTAACAAAATGCTAATGGGTGCTACATATCCCCTTAAAGAGAAAGGCTTAGTATGTACACACATGGCAATGGTCAGTGGCAGATATTGCAAGTTATTAGAAACTAGTAAAGTTCCAGGCGTGTGCGGGGTGCTTGAAAATTCCTTCAGCCCAAAAAGTTCTTGCCTAATCACTGCTGTTGGGTACATGAGTAGGATAATCATATTCTCCACCTGGTGGGGCAGTCAAAGGGTTCTGACGAGAAAGGGGTGTCACATCACCTCCAGTCGAGGCCATCATTCCCCTCTCTACAGAACAGGTAGGTTCCCAAGGCAGCAAGGGTTCAGTCTCAGGGACTGCGGAAAAGACTGCGCCGCATCATCAGCATTTCCTCTGGGATTTTCCCCCCCATCTCAGAGTCTGCCAATGGGATCGGTCTGTGTTCCTCAATCAACTAGAAGGGCCCAAAGCCCCCCCCCCCTCCTCGTGGGTCTTCTATTAGACATAGTCCCAGGATCACTGCTGCTGCTTCTCACCGGTCTGTCACATGGTGATTCTTATTATGGAGCTCAAACGCAAGGCCAAAGAAATATGCCAATCTGTACTTGATTTTGCTGCGCCAGAGTCTGTCTGTGATAGGTCTTGGTTGTTGTCATCAAGCTCACATCGGTGGTGCTATGTCCTGAAAGAGCACACACTAGGCCCCCTGGAAGGAGACATCTTTCTTACGGGTTTCTTGAAATATCGCCTCCTTTGTCATAAAGGAGTGGAACATACCATGTGGGCGACCTCTGCCCCCTGAACTTTGAAGACCCACTTGAAGTACTCTATTTAGATTTGTGTATGAGCCACTCCCACTAGTTCTGAGAAAAGGCCCACCACATAAGCTTTCAGGTCCAGACCTTCCATTCTTCCTCCTAATTCCAAATGCGGATATTATTGCGTCAAAATCTATTCTCAAGATCTTCATATTTTAAGATGGAGGTCTGGAGCTGTGTGAGGAGGGAATGACATGTCTCTCCCACTTTCTTTAGTCGTTTTTGGAATCTAGGTCCAGTGTTCTAGTCTACATCTTGTTGTAGCACTGTGATCCTTGTTTTGCAATAAGCATGTTTAGTGTGTTAAAGATATAGAACTTCAGTCCCCCGAGTCCGTAATCTTACCCATCGGCCTGCACTGTGGTTTATGCTTTCCCTCTGATCCACCTTCTCTCTGCAGTTGCCAGCTAAGCGCTTGTAGTGAAAATAGGTAGGTTTGACCACGGACTTTGTGTTTCACCACTGTGCATATTAGTTGTTTAATGTTCACCAGTTGCAGATTACATTTGTATTCAGTTTAGCTGCCTATTGGCTTTATCGTGGCGTTAGACATTGCAGTTGAGACACTGCAGATGAGCGGAGGTTTTTCCACATGGTAAACTAAGCTTGTGTTCTTCGTATTTTCTCTTACCGAACACAATAGCATGATAAGAAAGCACATATTTTTGTTTTTTCTTCAGTGCAGGGAACAGACTGACCTTGGAAGAGGGAGCCTTGAAATCTTGGCCAATTTTCAACGTTTTTTTTCTTCTTTTCTCCCAACTCTGACCTACAGAAGCCAGCATGTTTTGAAGATTTACATCTGAGAGGGAAGGGCCTTTCAGAAGGCTTTTTCCATGATTGTTTAAGCTGTCAAAGGTGTCTCTGTTCGGTAGCGAGGGGAATTTCGAGACCTCAGTCAGGATTGGACGTCAAATGCCTGACATTTTCCCGTGAGGGTGGAAATCTCTTTCTCACAGTTGAACAGGGGTCATCAACTTGCTGGCATAAGAAAGATGATGAGCATTGGCAGGACCTATGGTGATGAATTTTGACCTTTATTCTTTGCTTTGCAATTATGCTATAATATAATCACATATATTTGCTGTGTACATTGCAGTTGAGAATCACTTTGATATATTTTCCTTTCAATGCTATTTTTAAATGTGTGCCTCTGACCTACTAATGTCCTTTTTTAGGAATCTCATGGTGGAATAATAATAAATGTCTTCTTTAAACTAAGAAGTGCATTCCCGAGATTTTTGTCAGCTCGGTCATTGGTGAAAGCAAAACATTTTGGCGTAGTCGGCAGGACGAAAGAGGAGTGGGAGATTATAAGTAAACGATTTAAAAGTGTAAATATATATATATATTTTTTAAGAGAATGAAAGGAAGCACCGCAAACCATGTTTGAAAATGCATGTGAGGTTAAACTGCCTTATGGTGTTGTGACAAACATCTTTTCTTGTTTATCAGGACTTTCCAAGTCTTGGGATGAGTGTTTGGATAAAACTAAAGTGTTTTCATATTTAGAAAACGTGCTTTTTGAACGGAATGATGTACCTTTTGTTCGTGACAGAAGGGTTTGGATACTTTTGTCTGCTTACAGAAAAATACACAAGAGATGTAAACAGTTAGAACATGAAAATAAGAATTTACGTGAGCAAATTAGCCAGAACAGATGATTGCAAGATCAGACTAAAATTTACAAAGCGGTTACAGGAGAATCTGACTTCTCCCATTCCAGTAATGAGGTTAAAAAAGGTGGGGGCTAGTGTGAGCCTCATGAGCGGAGTGCAAGATCTCTGTGCGCAATGCATTCATTAAACGATTACACTGAGCAAGAGGTTGACAATGTTACCGGTACATTCAGACCGCTTTTGCAGAGTACAATATGTATAACTAATTCAGACAAGACACCGGTACCGTCACAAAATGTGCAGTTTGTGGGAATTCAGTGGAATCCAGAACATAGAGAGATGTTGTTATAGGTAAAACAAAAGATTTTGGAGCTTCTTACTCTTTGCACTATGCTAGAGACACAGAGTTTCATGAAACTGTTTGATTTTTTGAAACAGTATAGCCCTCATCTGTGTAAAATCTTAACACTTTGGTACAAAGAAACTAGAAAAAAAAACAGGAGTTTGAATGGAGTGAGGAGCAGCTGTGTGTTTTTGATTTGGTAAATTAAATAATTCAACAGACATTAGATTTGTGCGCAGTGCAAGAGGGAAACATTGAGTTACATGTAAATGTTCAAGGACAATATGCAATCTTGAGTATGTGGCAGAAACAGAGGAGGACAAGGGCGCCCCTGGGGTTTTGGATTAGAAAACTACTTGACTTTGTGGAGCGCTATACTCCTTTAGAAAATCAGCTTTTGACTTGTTATTGGGCTCTAATGAATACTGAGCAAATCACACTAAACTATAATGTAATTCTGAAACCTGAAAAATCAATCATGCAGTGGGTGATGAGTTCACCTAACTCTTACTGTATAGGACATGCACAAGAGACTAGTATCAAACTTTGGATCCGGTACATACAAGGTAAGGCTCGAGTAGGACCGACCGGCACTGCAGCCCTACATCAACAGGTATCACAAGCCCCTTTACAGGATGAGGAGAGAGTACAGAGAGTACCACAGGTAAGTCCAGTGAAACAGAGTGCACCATTTAAATTCTTGACCCCTGAGGATAGGAAGCATATTTGTTTTACCAGTGATTCACTGGAATACGTGAGGTACTAAAAGAGACTGGAAGGCAGTGTTATACAATCCAGTTACTGAAAAGTTGTTGTCTACCACAGGAGAAGGAAAAAGTATCCAATATGCAGAGTTTTACACAGTGTGTGAGACTTTAAAAGAAAGAGCTGCCTGAGACGTGTCGCTTTTACACTGATTCTTGGTTCATTGCCAATGGATTAGCCTTTGGCTTTCCACATGGCTTGCACATAACTAGTTCATTCATTCAAAGGAGATGCGTAGCAAAACGTTGTGGCAGGAGATTTGGGAAATGTTAAAACAGAGTAAAGTCATAGATACTCATTGTCCCATTGACTCATTAGAACACTGGTTCAATTCCCTTGCAGATGTTAAAGACAAAAGTACAGAGGCAGAAGTGTCAACCCAGAATTCTGATTTGGTGGGGATGGCTAAGTGGGCACACCAGAAATGTGGAGATCTGGGAGAGAAAGCCACTTACAGGTGGGCAGAGATTAGAGGGATGCACAGTCCCCTAAATGTGATAGCAACTGTGATTTTGCACTGTTCTATTTGTCAGCACACACAACAGAGATCTGTCCCACAAACAGTCAAAGATCAGTTGGGGAGAGGAAAGTTACCAGGACAGATATGGCAAATTGATTACATTGGACCACTACTGATTAGTAGCGGGTGTCAATACGCCTGTACCGTAGTGGACTCATTCTGAAAACTTGATTGATGTCCCCTGCAAACGTGCTACTCAGCACAATACTATCAGAACTCTGGACTTGTTAATGTTATACTATGGAGTACCACTCCAGATCCAGAGTGACAATAGGTCACACTTCAAAGGCAAATTGGTACAGGACTACTGTTCTCAGCACAATATTGATTGGATGTATCATATTCCTTATTATCCACAGGCCTCAGGACTGATTGAGAGAATGAAGGGTTTACTGAAAGCTCAATTGAGAAAATGATCTGATGGAACTTTGAAAAACTGGAGAGAGCACTTAAATGAAGCCCTCCATATTCTGAACAATAGACCATTAATAAATGCTGAAACACCTCTAATGCGAATGTTAACTCCAGCTTTGCAAATACAACCACATGTGGCCACCAATACCATCACATACTGGGAAATAAAACCTGGAGTGTTAGCTCCATACAGAGCCACACCTGAATCTGCAGGTCTTGACTGCTTTACAAGCTTACAGACTAAAACCCCTAGACATCACGTTGTGTGAAACAGGTGTTGGAATACAGATTCCCCCAGAGCATTTTGGATTGATTACTTCCAGATCTGTGCTGGCCCTTAAAGGTATTCAAGTTTTAGGGGGAGTGACTGATGCAGATTACCAAGGAGAAATCAAAGTTATTCTGTTAAATAGTGGAGAATTTGACTAATTCACACAGATTGGAGACAGAATTGCCCAACTTGTCATAAGTGCAGTGTATTGAGGTATGGTAGGGAAGAGGACTGCCCCAGCCCTTCTGACAGTGCAAGGAAAGGGAAGCTGTGGTGCAGCAGATAGTAACTTCAGTGCTAAGGTGTGGGTTGAATCCCAAAATGGCCCTCCAGAACCTGCAGAAATTATAGAAAAGGGCCCCAATAACGTCCTACTGATTATAAAACAAGGAAAGGAAAAAGGAGAGCACATTTCAGATGACAAATGTTATTTGCAAGAAAAGTCATACTTGTTTATTTTGCAGATCCTACTACGACTTACCACTGACCAGGAGTGTGCTGTGTGGCCTTCCTTCAGGAGTTTGCGTTTGGGGTCGGGGGAGGGACTGCACCCCCAACCTGAACCTGATTGATAACCATTGTGCAATGCTCCTGCTGCTTTTAAAGTACAAAATCTATGGATCCATTTTGCGCAAATTGCGTTTCCGTTTCAAGTTTTGCATGGGATCAATACAGAGTACCATGGATGTTCTGTCAACTTGTTTAATTACAATCTTCCACTGGAACTAACTCATGGCTTATTATCATCGGATGACTGCTGCCAGTCTCATTAAGCAGAATTGCCAGTTAGCTGTCTGTGTTTCGTGTTGAAACCTGACTTTCACTTACATTCCAGCAAACCTTTCAGGTGGACCGTGTACCTTTTCATGATTAGGACTCATGACGTTTTCATCTAATTCTACACCAACTTGCTATCTTAGAGACACTATTCCATCAGTTATCCCAATCAGAATATATAAGCTTCAATCTTTTCATTGTAGGTGTGTCTGATTTGAAAGTTTATAAGATCAGTATATTCATCCACTTCCATTGCTTTACAGTGATTGCTTTTATTATTGCGTTATTTTGCTGTATACAATGCAAACCTGATTTGCTTATGTTTTAGTTTTTTCTTTGAAATAAGAGAAAAGTAAAAAAAAAAAGTAATTGGTCAGAGGGTGGAGATGTAGTGAAAATAAGTAGGTTTGACCACTGACTGTGTTTCACCACTGTGCATATTAGCAGTTCAATGTTCACCAGTTGCAGATTACATTTTGTATTCAGTTTAGCTGCCTATTGGCTTTATCATGGCATCAGACATTTCAGTTGAGACATTGCAGAGGAGCTGTGTTTTTCCACATGGTAAACTAAGCTTGTGTTCTTCGTATTTTCTTTTACCGAACACGATAGCATGATAAGAAAGCACATTTTTTTTTTTTTTTCTTCAGTGGAGGAAACAGGTTGGCCTTGGAAGAGAGAGCCTTGAAATCTTGGCCAATTTCAACGTTTTTTTCTTCCAACTCTGACCTACAGTAGCCAGCATGTTTTGAATATTTACATCTGAGAGGGAGGGGCTTTTCAGAAGGCTTTTTCCAAGACTGTGTAAGCTATAAAAAGGTGTCTCTGGTCGGTAGCGAGGGGAATTTCCGAGACCTCAGTCAGGATTGGACGCCAAATGTCTGACATTTTCATGTGAGGGTGGAAATCTCTTTCTCGCAGTTCAACAGAGGTCATCAACTTGTTGGCATGAGAAAGATGAAAAGCCTTGGCAGGCCCTACGGTGATGAATTTAGACTTTATTCTTTGCTTTGCAATTATGCTATAATATATTCACATATGTTTGCTGTGTACATTGCAGTTGAGAATCACTTTGATTTATTTTCCTTTCATTGCTGTGACTATTTTTAAACATGTGCCTCCGACCTACTAATATCCTTTTTTAGGAACTTCGTGGTGGAATAATAATAATAAATGTCTTCTTTAAACCAAGAAGTGCATTCCAGAGATTTTTGTCAGTTCAGTCATTGGTGAAAGCAAAACACAGCTGGGCCGCTAGAAATTGCTCACCTCAAGGATTGGCTTGTGGAGGTAGCCGATAGCTGCAAGTCACATCCCAAGGCTCAGTTCGGCTCCCGCGGCTCATCGGGCCACATCCCTGCTGCAATCCACCTCGAGTTCATAAAAAGTTGCAGCGGAGCTCGTGGTGTGGATTACATTCACCCAGACATCTTGGTTGGCCACGCTCTCCTAAGGGCTCTTAAGTAATCCAAAACAAACTTATTCAGAGCAGTCCCCGATAGTCAGCAGTTGGGGTCCTTTCTGAGGATTTAGAAGGTTTCTAAAGAATTGCCCAACAATCTTATTCAAAGTAATCCAAAGAACACACCCAGTTTCTAAAGATTCTGCAGTACATCTTGAACCCTAATCAGATCAGTCAATGTCACATCCAGTTAATGCCTGCTGGGTGTTGAACTGATTCACTTTTTGTGAGGAGGTTGCTTGTTTCAGACATTGGCAAGAGTAATCTTATCCAACAACCTTAAACAGAACCAGCTAGCTTTATTTGGTTCAGCCCAGTCATGACACTCGCCAAGCGACTCTTACACCCCTCCCACCTGCCGCTCTAGCCCTCAAATGTAGCTGTTGAAATTACAACCATCAACTCAGGGCCAGAAAGGACGAGAAAATATGCCCTGCTGCCCAAGGTTGTTCCAGAGAATCTGGTTAAAAAATAAGCAGACATGTTAGGGCACCGGATCACTCAACAGGGCTGCCAGTTTCAATGTCACCTGAGGAGCATCAAGTACTGGTACAAAGAAGCACAGCACCAGCCCTCCCGCTCAGGCCACTGGCAGTCCAGGTGTGGATAACCTGGAGTCTGATATTTTAGGGCTGAGCAGCTAGTCCACACATATTGTGGGTGCACATTTTACACGTTAACTGGGAGTAACTGCAACAAACATAACCTATATAGATGCTGCCACCCTCCTGTCTTCAATAGCAACATAAAATCTTCAGCTGTAACAGTGGGCAATGCTAACTATACATTCTTGGAAAGATACACTGCCTTTTGAAAGCGAGCTCTGCAAGCCTGCAGACACAAGAAAAGATCCTATTTTTATAAGTGCTAAAGAAGATTTATTTATTGATATATGAAATTAACCATTTAAAATAGTTGCATATGCATTTTCACTGTAGCAGATGATTACTTTTATGACTGTCTTAAAGTTTATTTAGGCTACCCTGATTTCCTTCCAACATGACTAAAATTGTTAATACTGTGTTATGTGAACCATGTTTCAGAGCACGCAGACTGTTGTATAACTTAATTAATAAAAACATGCTTTTTATTTGCAGCAACTGACTAAGTGAGTTCCTCAGCGATAGGCAGAGGTTATTCTTTTTGAAGATAATACGGAGGGGAAACAAGCATGTAGGCTAGTAATGTGCTCCACAAACAGTTGAATATCTTTGGAAAAATACCTCCTGACATGTTCAATAGAGAGCTCAATCACTGAAGAATTTCAACTCACCATAAAAAAAGTTACTCTTTCCAGATCCATTTCTGCCAACTAAAAAGAAAAAATGATCAGTTAAATTTATTAGTAGCCACGCAATTAAAGAGCAAAAGCAGAATGTCAAAGCATATCTCTCATGAGAAACAGGAAAATGACGTCAAAATGAAATGCTGAATTTTTACTTACGGACCATATCTTACATTTATTGGAGTTCTCACAAGTGTCACAGTCTTCAGCTTCTATAGATGTCAATTGTGGGCACACGGTTGAGCTACGTGACCCGATATCATGTCAATAATAGAGGCATGTATACCTGACTTCTAACAGATCTCTGCTGCACTCGTTCACAGAAGGCAGAGGGTGACAGAGTTCTAAGGTGGCCAGACAGTGAGTCAGTTTGCTGGTGGTCAGTGGCTGAATGATGAGGAGCTTACATGGAACCTCCCTCTCCTTCGAGTCAAGCTCCTCAGACTCACTACTTCTTTCTCCTATCTTTTAAGGGTGCACCTGTGGTTTCATTGATGTTGTGGTGAGCACCAGTGTCTGTTGACTGCGAGTTGTGTGGCTGTTATTTAAGGGGCTGCGGATATTACTGCAACACAAAGCAAAGAGAACAAGTTCCTAAAACATCTGCTCAGGTGCCTTAATTTTCTATGCAAGAAGAGGGTGAGTATATGGAGGACAGCAGTGCACGTGCACCTCTCCTCTATTGGGTATCTGTGTAGTGTTACCCCAGCAACTTCTTTTAACAAAATTTAAGGTCCCATTGCTTTCTGCTCTGCAATGGTTTGGAATTACCTGGATGAAATACATTAAGGTTACAATGGCTGTTTTAGTTTGTGCTGGTCATTTTTGCTTTTTCAAATCCAAAAGGTCTCACACCTTGGTAACATTATTGTAACATAAACAGAGATGCTCTTGCATGAAACAAGCTATCTGTAGGGATTTACCCATCTCTAAAAAAAACATGTCAGCTTAGAACCGTACTTGACCTGGGTGAAAAACGTGAGTGTCACTTACGACTTGGTGTTAAAATTTGTTATAATTTGAAATGGGGTATCTTTTCCAGAGGCTGGGCGTCTCTGAATTTTGCATTTGCTCAACTGACAACTTGTTATATAAAACCAGCATCACTGTATTTTATTATGGAAATGTTATACTCATAGCCACAGATGATTCATTGCATCTTTGTTGAAAGAAGAGTTTGTACCTGTGGACCAGGGCGCGGCGGTGGTTGGATTAAGGTATAGTAGTTAGAATTACTTTACATGAGAGAAAAACAAAAAACACACAAATTCTCTGACAAAAACAAAAGGTTATATGGATGTTACTGTTAGGTTCTGAATTTACTCATACAAAACCATCAAAATTTAGCAGTTATGGTTATTTCAAATAACTGTAACTTGTGCCCTCGCCATGCACTGCTAACTACCCCAGATATTACAGTACTCATGACAACTTCTAGAACGTTATAAAAAATATAAGTGAAACATTAACAGTTAAATTAATGAAGAAAAAAAAACTGTGCATGGCAGGGGCATGAGTTCTAGTTACTTGAAAAAGAAAAAAAAAAAAAAAAGGAAAAAAAAAAAACTTTATAACTGATGAATTGCTATGGTTTTGTAAGAGTAAATTCAGAACTATAATATAATGTCCCTGTAGCCTTTTACACACACTAAATACATATATAGATATACATATATACACACACACACACACACACACACACACACACACACAAACACACAATTACCCAGTGTCAGTTGCCACTGGGTAATAGAGGTGGGGTGCGGTGTTCCAAAACGTGTTTCCACCATTGATTTTGCATAGGAAACATTAAACAGCTACATCCAAAGCAGATGAACGGAATTACACCAAATTTTGCAGAAATCTAAATCTTGGTCCAGAAGAACGAGTTACTTACCTTCGGTAACGACTTTTCTGGTGGATACATTAGCTACCTGTAGATTCCTCACATACTGAATACCCCCATTGCGGCAGCTTTCGACGGAAATCTTCTGCCTAGCTTCTGCACGTCGACGAGGACGTCACAATTGCCCACGCGACGCCGTCTGACGTCATACAGGCAATAAGAGGTCCTCGCCGACGTGCCAACATCAGTACCAATTTTTTTTTTACGTGCCTGAGAATATTAGGCCATTGAGATAAATAATCAAATAACAATATTTAATGACATTCAAGATAAATACATCACTTCAAGAACTTATTATATATATTTTTTTTAAATAAAAATATATATATATATATATATATATATATATATATATATATATATATATATATACACACATACATACATATACATACATATACATACATATACACACACACAAACAGTATATGTACAAGTCCTCAAAACCAAGAGGAGCACACCCAAGAACAACTTGGTTTGACCAGACAGGCAACGGGGAGGCAGGTGGGACCGTGAGGAATCCACAGGTAGCTAATGTATCCACCAGAAAAGTCATTACCGAAGGTAAGTAACTCGTTCATCTGATGGATACAACTACCTGTGGATTCCTCACATATTGAATAGAGTCCCAAAGCAGTACCGCACTGGGTGGTGGGTGCCTGAAAGGTCAAACCAAGAAATACCATCAGGGGGTTCTTTCTTTGCTAAAGAGTAACACATTTTAATGCAAAGAATGACTCACCTGGAGAGTGTTCTCTTGTGGACTGCCTTTCCTCTCCTCTTTCCCACGTACCCGATGAAGAGCTGATTCTCCAGCCTGAAATCCTTTGTTCTGTCCACATAAAAGCTTAGCGCTCTCCTTGGGTCTAAGCGGTGTAGTCTCTCTTCTTCTTTTGAAGGATGAGGCGGAGGATAAAACGTGGAAAGAGTAATCGTTTGGGCCATATGAAAGGGTGAAACAACCTTCGGTAGGAAAGCAGCCTTGGTCCTTAACACCACCTTATCCCCATAAAAAGATGTGTAAGGGGGTTTTACAGATAGAGCCTGAAGCTCACTCACTCTTCTTGCGGAAGTAATTGCTACCAGGAAAACCGTCTTTAGGACTAATAACCTCAAGGGGCAAGAATGCATAGGCTCAAACAGGGAACCCATAAGCAAAGTCAGAACCAGGTTTAAATCCCACTGAGGCATAATGAAAGGAGTGGGAGGAAATTTGTTAATAAGACCTTTTAAAAATCTAAGAACTATTGGCCTGGAAGACATAGAAAGGCTGACAGGGCAGAAAAGTATCCTTTAACCGTAGCCACTGCACAACCCCTCTGTGCCAGAGACAATGCAAAAGACAAGATATCTAATAAGTGAGCACGTAAGGGATCAATTTGCCTCTCTCCACACCAAATCACAAATTTAGCCCACCTATTAGCGTAGATAGATTTAGTGGAGTGTCGCCTGGCAGATAAGATAACATCCACTACATCAGACAGGAGAGAAAAGGAACTCAGGTTGCCCCGTTCAATCTCCAGGCATGAAGGTGCAGGCTCTGGAGGTGGGGGTGTAAAACCTGCCCCTGAGATTGTGAGAGGAGGTCTGCCCTGAGAGAAGATGGAGCAGAGGGCACAGTGAGAGTTGGAGAAGGTCCTAGTACCACACCCTCCTTGGCCAATCCGGAGCTATTAAGATGACTTGGGCCCGGTCTTGACGAAATTTCCTCAGAACTCGAGGAATTAAGGGTATGGGGGGAAACGCGTAAAGCAACTGGTCGCACCAGGTCATCTGAAACGCGTCCCCCAACGCTTCTTGTACCGGATACTGGAGGCTGCAGAATAACGGGCAGTGCAAATTCTCCCAGGTGGCAAACAGATCTATCCGAGAAAAACCCCACATCTGGAAGATTAGACGGCCTTGGTCCGCATGGAGACGCCACTCGTGATCGGTCGAGAAATGGCGACAGAGAATCCGCACGCACGTTCAAGACTCCGGCCATATGATTTGCTACCAAACAAATCTGATGGTCCTTTGCCCAGGAACAAAGCCGTAGAGCTTCTCTGCAGAGAAGGTACGACCCTACTCCTCCCTGCTTGTTTCTATACCACATCGCGGTAGTATTGTCCATCAGGACCTGAACCGACTGACCGCGAAGGGAAGGGAGGAAAGCCTTGAGTGCAAGACGTATCGCCCGCAACTCCAACAGATTTATATGAAACATCTGTTCCACTGGAGACCAAAGACCTTTGATCTCCAGGACCCCCAGATGAGCTCCCCACCCTAAAGTGGAAGCATCCGTTATTACCGTGGTCACCGGCGGAGGTTGCGAGAACGGCCTTCCTTGGGAAAGATTGCGGTCCGCAATCCACCATTTCAAATCCGCTGCAGTGTCCCCGCAGATCCTTACTGATCCTTTGAGATCCCCTTTGTGCTGAGACCACTGCTTTTGGAGGCACCACTGAAGAGCCCTCATGTGCCAGCGAGCATGAGTGATCAACAGAATGCAAGAAGCAAACAGACCAAGCAGACGTGGGACCTTGAGGACCGGAATGACCGCTCCACTTTGAAACATTGGAACCAACACCTGAATGTCTTGAATCCGCTGAGGCGGAGGAAATGCGCGACTCAATGTTGTATCCAGTACTGCCCCTATGAACAGGAGGCGCTGAGAGGGCTCTAGGTGAGATTTGGGTACATTCACTAAAAAACCCGGGTCGAACAACAACTGGGTTGTCGACTGAAGGTGATGCAGCACGAGCTCCGGAGACTTGGCTTTGATCAACCAGTCGTCCAGATAAGGAAAAACTGCTATCCCCTTCCTTCTGAGCTCCGCCGCAACCACCAACATCACCTTTGTGAAGACTCGGGTGCTGAAGTAAGACCAAATGGGAGGACCGCAAACTGATAGTGCTGCAAACCCACCACAAACCGGAGATACCTCCTGTGCGACTTGAGTATCGGGATATGAAAGTAAGCATCCTGCAAGTCGACAGACACCATCCAATCTCCATTGTTCAGCGCCAAAAGCACCTGAGCTAGGGTCAGCATCTTGAACTTCTCCGGTTTAAGGAACCAATTCAAGATCCTCAGGTCCAGGATTGGCCTAAATCGACCATCCTTCTTGGGGATCAGGAAGTATCTTGAGTAACAACCCTGACCCCTTTCCTGCTCTGGAACCAACTCCACCGCACCCTTTGAAAGGAGGACTTGAACCTCCTGTTCTAGTAACAGGAGGTGTTCTTCTGAACAGTAGGAGGGACGGGGCGGGATAGGGGGGGGCGGAAACTCCCAAAAGGGCAGGGCATAGCCTTTCCCCACAATGCTGGTAACCCAGGAGTCCGTTATGACCTCCCACTTGTGGAGATAATTCAGTAACCTCCCCCCTGCAGGAGTGGAGTGAGAAGGAATTGGCGGAAGCCTAAGGCTGCTTCCCATGCTGCACCTCTCCAGAGGAAGAGGAAGAGGCAGAGTGCCGCTGAGTGGTTTCCCTGGTGCGGACCCTACCCCTCCCTCTGAAAGATCTATAGGAGAGATCAGAGGTGGGTTGCTGGAATTTTCCTTCCTCGAAAGGAGGAGGAGGAACCACAACCAAATCCTCGAAACCTCCTAAAAAAATCGGAGGAAGCAGAAGAAGAGCCTTGCAAGCCCAACGACTTGGCAGTGGCTCTACTCTCCTTGAACCTTTCTAAAGCCGAATCCGCCTTGGCGCCGAAAAGCTTGTCACCATCAAAAGGAAGGTCCAAGAGGGTCGATTGTACATCAGAGGAAAAAAACAGAACTACAGAGCCAGGCCTGCCTCCTCGTAGCCACAGCAGTACCCATAGCTCTAGCAACAGAGTCAGATGTATCCAACCCAGATTGAATAACCTGGGTTGCCGCTGCTTGAGCATCAGAAACCAGGCTCAATAATTCTTGAGGAACCTCAGTATGCGTTGATTTAATCTCGTCCATCAGGGCGTAAATGTATCTCCCCAAGATGCACGTAGCATTGGTGGATTTCAAAGCCATGCTACATGACGAGAAAACCTTCTTTGATGACATGTCCATCTTTTTAGAATCTCTATCCGAGGGCACAGCTGGAAAGGATCCAGGAGCAGATCGAGCTGAGCAAGAAGCCTGAACCACTAGGCTTTCAGGAGTTGGATGCCTGGAAAGAAAGCCTGGGTCAGCCGGTGCAACCCGATATCTCCGAGCCACAGATCTATTCACCGCCAGAGATGACACTGGCTTCTTCCAGACTTCCATAATGGGGTCCAGTAGTGCCTCATAAAAAGGCAAAAGTGTCTCTGCAGTTGTTGAGGCAGGGTGCAACACTTCTGTCAAGATATTCGGCTTGGTCTCAAGGGAGGTCCAAAAAGTCAGCCGCCTTTCTAATAACTGAATGAAAAGTCGCTGCCTTTGCTGCCTCCTCTGTGTACTCCCCAGGTGATGACAAGTCCCATTCAGGAGAGGTGTCCAGACCACTAGCATTGTCCAAGCCATGGAGACCTTCACGAGAGTACTCAATCTCCCCTTCCTCCAATGCCTGTCTCCAGTATTCTTGCTCTTCAAGGAGGCGAAGAGGAAGCCTCCTCGAATGCAGTCTCTCCTCTACCCTCAGCATTGACAAGGCGTCAGCAGATGTCGAAGCTTGACGCCGATCCTCGGATCCGTCAGACGCCGGATCTAACGTGCCATGGATTTCTTCAGCGCCGAACGTGGAGCAGGATGGACTGAAGACTGTTCCGGAGCCAAGGGAAGAAAGGGCATAAAGGGTGCCGGTTGAAGTGGAGCCGGAGCACCTATGTTGAAGGCCAAAGGGCCTGACGGACCAGCCAGTCCACCACCTGGAGCCATCTGTTGGAAGATGGAGAACATCGCATTCAAGAATGCGGTACTATCGGCTCCAGGGGCCGGGAAAGCAGGGTACTGAGGTGCCTGGTTCAAAGGCGACATCGAAGCCGGTCCCAACGTCTGCATGGACGGAGAAAACACCGGAGGATGTGGAACCTCGAACATCGAAGGAGGATTAACCGGTGACATTGGTGAAGTTGGAGATGGTAACGGCGTCAGCGGCTGGGGAGAGACGGTGGGACTAACTTCCCAAGTCTTTCGACGTCGAGTCGATGGTGACCTCGATCGAGACCTCTCCTTACTCGACTACGCCGGGAGTCCCGATGACACCGATGCGACTTCGGTGAAGACGACTTTCAGTGATGTCTTTTCTCCTTCTTCTTGGACTTCGCGAGAAAAAGTTTAGCCTCACGATCTTTCAAGGCCTTTGGATTCATACGTTGACAAGAATCGCACTTGTCAACGTCGTGGTCGGAACTTAGACACCACAAACAGTCGGAATGTGGGTCCGTAACCGACATTTTGCCTCTGCACTCTCGGCAGGGCTTGAATCCTGACTTTCTTTGCGACATTGTAATGTCTCAAAGCAAAAAATAGCCAAAAAACACTAACTACGTCGAGCAGCAACAGTAGCTCCCTCGAAGATAACCGTTTCGAATGGCACGGAAAAAAGGGAACTGACGTCGGCGAGGACCTCTTATTGCCTTTATGACGTCAGACAGCGTCGCGTGGGCAATTGTGACGTCGACGTTCAGAAGCTAGGAAGATTTCCGTCGAAAGCTGGCGAAATGGGGGTATTCAATATGTGAGGAATCCACAGGTAGTTGTATACATCAGAAAGCATGAAGCTTTTAGGTGTACATCAGTTCAATAGTTTTGGAGAAATTAAGGTTAGAAAAAAAAAAGAAAATCGTGTATCTCACTGCTGAAGTTTATCCAACTGGCTGTCAACACATCAGCAAAGATGTGGGGTCGGCAATTTTAGGACTCAGGTGCTTATCTCATAAATTAATAATAAAAAGCTCTAAAACATGTTGCCACCGGCGGAGTCCCAAGGCCTGAGGGGGGTTGTTGCAGTTTAGTTTACTGATGAGGGGGCATGCGGTCCCCTTTCCCAAGCCTCCAAGTCCCCAGGGGATCTGTTTTCATTATCAGGGAATGGACGTGCCCCCAACCCAAGGCACTATGAGGCTCCCATGACCCCCATCCATGGGGTGGTTTTAAAATTTAGGAGAGGAGGAAGGGGAGGGGAGTGCCACCATGGGCACATCCCCTGGGACACTGCTGGATCCCTCCCAATGAGAACGCCGGCATGCCCTCCCCGCACTCTCCTGGGCGGGAAACAGAACTTGCTCTCATCTGGGCATGAGTACAGAAATGTAGCTGGCTACTGCCACAACATGTGCTGGACGGTTAGCCAGCAAGGGCCTTGGGGCTCCCCCTGCTACCTCCCCTCACAAACGAGAGGGCATGTTGGGGGTGCCTTGGGTAGGCAGCAGGGAAGCCACCTGCAGCCAAACCGATGATGGGTTTGGCCGGCGAGCCCACAGGTACTGCAGAGATCTCTCCACAGCCTTTGAATCTTGACAACTTGTGTCTGCCCTGGGGTGTTGGGGGGTGGTAGAGAACCAGGGTGCCCCAAAAAAAAAGAAAAGAAAAAAAAAAGACGACAAGGAGAGCCCCAAAATGCCTTGTTAATTTTTGTTGCATCTTGGTGGTGCACCTAGAATGAGCAGAAGCACACCATGCATTTTTTTTTTTTTTTTTTAAGTTGTAGGGGGCTGCAGGAAGCAAACCAAACACAGTAATCAGTAAGTCTCCTGGGTCATTAAATCCATGACCCCAGGAGAGCTTACCATATTGGTTTTGAAGCACTCCGCGCTGAAGCTGTATGCTCATCAGCAGGAGTGCAGTTACCCACTTGTGGTAGGTTCTACGGCTGCACTATGTAGCCTGAAAAATGTTAAACAAAAGACTCAAAGACATGTTGATGTTTTTTTAATAAGGCTTTACTAAAAACTGTTGTGGCAATAATATTTATTAAATGCAATGTGGGAATTTATATAATATACATTTGATTAAAATTACTGGAGATGGTTTGACAAAGATAATAGGACTACTTTATATATATTATTATGCCAACCTCTTGATCAGGCCCACTTTTTATATTTTGGGGCTCTGACCCTCTGAGAAAGTCAGTAGGTCTGCCTTATTTAAAATCACACTCTTTATATTGTAACATCAGTCAGCCTTGAGCGTCTCTTTTTGGGGAGGGGGAGGTGAGGGGGTTGGGATATTTGGGCGCCATTGGGGTCTGGTCCCAGGCCAAGCTAGCGCCCAACCCCATGCCATGCATGGCCAAGGGCGATGCTCAGTGGGGATTTGGCCATCAGCAGGGGTGGTTGAAGGCAGGGCCTAGCCACGCACTGCGCCTAACCCAATCTCTGCATTCGGCCAAAGGCCGTGCACAGAGACTGGTGGTAGGGCACTCAACCTCACACTACACATGGCCAAAGGCACAGTGTGCAGCAGGATGGGGGGGGGAGAGGGTTTGGGCACCTGCAGGAGTTGGGTACAGAGCCTGGCTGCAGGTCAGGTCCTGTGCCCAACAACACACCGCACACGCAATGGACACCTTATTTTACGTTGCTTTGCATATGTCTGCCATTAGTACGTTTCGTAAAAATCCCATTGAAACTCCTTTCTAGTAGAATGTGCTTTAGGAGTTACTAACAGCTGTCTTTTGCTTTAAGACAGCAAGTCTGAATACACTTTTCTATCTGGCTAATCCCTGTTTTGAAATCGGATTACCCTTATGAGGTTGTTGAAAGGCCACAAAAAGTTGTTTAGATTTTCTGAAATCATTTGTTCTATCTACATACATCAGAACTCTTTTAACATCAAGAGTGTTAAGAGCAATTTCAGCAACTGAATCTGGCTGTAGAAAAAGAACTGGCAATTCCACTGACTGATTGATGTTAAATGGTGAAACTACTTTAGGAAGGAATTTTGGTTTGTCCTAAATACTATTTTATTTTTGTGAATTTGGAAGAAAGGTTCTTCTAAAGTGAATGCCTGAATTTCACCAACTCTTCTTAAGGAAGGAATTGCTACTAGGAAAGCAACTTTCCATGAGAGAAATTGAGGAGAGCAAGAATGCATGGGTTCAAATGGTGAACCCATAAGCCTTGTGAGCACAAGGTTAAGATTCCAGACAGGAGCTAGTGGAATATTTTTTTTAAGGCCTTCCATAAAAGCTTTTATGAGAGGGATCCTAATCAGAGAAGTATGCTGTCTGTTCCGGAGGTAAGCAGCTATTGCGGTTAATTTAATTTTAAACAGATGAGTACTCAAGATTTGCTTTTTGTAAGTGAAGCAAATAACAGACAATATCCTCTACTGATGCTTTGAGTGGATCAATGTTTCTGGGTTGACAGTAATATACAAAACATTTCCATTTAGCTGCATAGCACTGTCTTGTTGTAGGTTAACATGCTTCCTTTAGAATGTCCACACACTGATGGAAGCTGTAGATATCCAAACTCTATGACCTCAGGAGCCAAATCGCCAGGTTGAGCATACTGGGATTGGGATGCCTTTATTTGACCTTTGTTTTGAGTCAATAGGTTCGGTCTGTTTGGAAGCTTGTGATGTGGAACTACAGAGGGATCCAACAGTGTTGTGTACAGGGGTTGACATGCCCACATGGGAGCTATGAGTATCATAGTGAGGGAGGTGTACAGATCTTGTTGAGCAGAAATGGAATTAGTGGGACCAGGGAAAAGCATAAGCAAATATCCCTGACCAATTGATCCATAGAGCATTGCCCTTGGATCATGGGTGTGGGTACCTGGATGCGAAGCTGGGGCATTTTGCATTTTCGCTTGTTGCAAAGAGATGTCTATGTTTAGGGTTCCCCACATGTAAAAGTATTGTTGAAGCATTTGTGGGTGAATCTCCCATTTCTGTATTTGTTGCTGCGTCCTGCTTAAGAGATCCGCTAGTTGGTATTGTATCCCTGTGATATACTCTGCTAGTAGTTGAATGTGATTGTGAAATGCCCATTTCCAAATTGTCTGTGCTAGAAGGAACAATTGAGATGAGTGCGTTTCTCCCCCCTCCCTCCCCAACCCCCACCCATGTTTTTGCAGATAATATATTGTGGTCTGTTGCCTGTCTTTATCAACACTGTTTTGTGCATGATCTGTGATGGGAAAGCTTTGAGTGTTAGGAACACTGCTAGCAATTCCAATTTTATGTGATAAGTTTGTTGAATTAAGATCCATTACCCTTGTATGGTAAAGTTGTTGAGATGGGCTCCCCAAACTATCACTGATGCATAGGTTGTGGTTATGGTGTGTGGCACAGGGTCCTGAAATGGCCGCCTTTTTAAGTTGGTGGGATTCCACCATTGCAGAGAGTTTTAAGTTTGGCGGTCCAACAACACTAGATTGTGAAGTTGTCCCTGTGCCCGAGACCATTGTTGGGAGAGACACTGTTGTAGGGGGTCTCATGTTTAGAGGTAAATTGGGTACTATTGCTATGCACTATGCCATACTTCCCAGGCGTTTCATGATAAACCTTACTGCGCAAGTGTGACTGTATTGTAATTGAGATATGAGATTGCGGAAAGCTTGAATTTTCAGTGGGTTTGTGTACGCTAGTGCTGACTGAGTGTTCAGAATTGCTCCCAGATACGGTTGTATTTGCGTTGGTTGCAGATGAGATTTCTGGTAACCGATTGTGAACCCTGGATTGTGTAGGGTATCCACTGTGTACTGTGTGTGCTGTTGACAGTTTTGAATGGTGCTGGCTTTTATGAGCCAGTCGTTCAGATAAGGAAAAACATGTATATGTTGCATTTCGAGTTATGCTGCAACCACTGCGAGGCATTTGGTGAATACCCTTGGTGCTGTTGTTACTCCAAAGGGTAGTACTTTGAACTGGTAGTGCTTGCCTGCTATCACAAATCTTAGAAATGTGCAATGTGCTGGATGTATGGGAATGTGAAGTAAGCATCTTTTAGATCTAATGCGGTCATGTAGTCTTGGTTTTGTATCAGGGAAATGACTTATTGAAGAGTGACCACGTGGAAACACTCGGACAGGATGTACAGATGAGGGGTCTGGGATCCAGGATTGGTCTGAGAAAACCATTCTTTTTTGGTATGAGGAAGTATAGGGAATATACTCCTGCCCCTTGTAGGATATACTCCTGCCTGGATATAGGTACCATCTCTATTTCACCCTTGAGTAGAAGTGAATGTACCTCCTGTTTTAATACATTTTGGAATTCCAGGGAAAACCGGTGCGAGCGAGGGGGGCATGTTTGGTGGAGTAGAAATGAGTCATAGGCAATAACCATTCTGGATAACTGACAGCACCCATTGATCTGTTGGAATGTTTTGCCATTGTTGGTAGAAATTTCCCAGTCTTCCTCCATGAGGAGATATATGCTGGGTGGGGATGTGCAGAAAGTCACTGTTTGGTTGAGGTGGAGGTGGATTTACCTCTACCTTTAAAGTTATTTCCTTTATAAGAGCCTCTAAAAGAACCTGTATTGTAAAAATGTTGTCCTTGTTTCGGTTGGGATGTGGACGGCTCTGAGGTTGATGGTTTGAAAGCACCTCTGAACTGGGGGCTACGGAAAGTTCCCCAACTAGGGGTAGTGTAAAGGGCACGCGTATCCTTAGCTGTGTCAGAGTCTTTCTTTAGTTTCTCTATGGTGGTATCTACTTCTGGGCTAAATAAATGTTGCTTATCAAGACATATTAAGTACCTCCTGTTGTATTTCAGGTTTGAACCCTGAAGTTCTTAACCATGTGTTCCTTCTAATAAATCACACTAGTTTTGATACCGCTTGCTGCTGTGTCTGCTGCATCTCAGGCAGATCTAATTTGGTTATTCAAGATAGCCTGGCCCTCAGTAACTATCTGTTGTGCCATTTTCTGGTGTAAGGTATTGTTAGAACTCCTCCATTTCATCTCAATGAGCACTATTGTATCTGGCTACCAGAGCTTGAGAATTTGCAATCCTCCAATGATTAGCAGCTTGAGTTGCTACTCTTTTCCCCGCTGCTCAAACTTACCACTCTCCTTGTCTAGAGGTGGAGCATCCCCTGTGGAGTGGCTGTTTGCCCTTTTTCCTGCTGGACTGACAACTATAGAGTAAGGTGGCAATTGTTGTGTAATGAAAAGTGGATCTGAAGGTGCAGGTTTGTACTTTGTCTACCCCTTGAAAGTGTCATCTGCATGTCTAAGCATGCCTGGGAGCATGGATAGACATCGATACTCTTTGTGAGCGGCTGTTAATGTGTTGAATAAAAAATAAACATCATCCTCAATTGGATCTGTATGCAACTGCACACTGTGATATGCAGCTGCCCTAGCTATGACCTGATTGTAGGCAGTGGTGTGATCAGGTGGAGTTGGTCGAGCTGAGTATGAATCAGGATCATTGGGAGGCATGGGATCTGAATCATATAAATCCCATGGATCTACGCTGTAATGAGTATCACCTAAATCATCCCATGTGTAGAGATAGGGGATTGTGGAGAAAATTGTGTAGGTGAAGGTGGTGGTGAAGCAGTAAGTAAAGAAGAATGTGGTGGTGAAGGCTGTTGTAGTGCCTTTGGTTTCTCCTAATGCTTAAACATTTAAGCAGGTGCAGGCCCAGCTTCTACAGTCTCTTGGAAAGGTAACTATCTCTTTGTGGTAGGAGAAGGAGCCGCAATATTCCTTCCAGTGTCTGTGTATCTGGATTTTACGCTGTTTAATGTCCATTACTTCTAATTTGGGACTTATTTCCAAAGACTCCTCTGTAGTTCGAGCATATTTTCCACCCACAGGTTTCAGCTCTGGAAGTCTAGAGACCGAATGTTTTAGATGGGCCGAGAATGTCGGCTCTGAAATTGATGGCAGTTTTTTTTTTTTCTGCTCCGAGGTGGTAGGCTCTGCTTTTCTACTTGATCCCAAAACAGGTGTGCATGCTGGTTGGTCGGCGCCGAATGCACTTTGGTCTTAATGTTCAGAGCCAAACCCGAGAGTTGGTCATCCGCATGCGTTTTTCGGGTCAGACCATGGCCAGCAAGCAGTAGTGGATCCAAGACCAGTGCTTGAGTCTTGTTTGTCTTTGGGTGATGGGACGGGGCTGATGTGCTCACGTACTGCGCCGCTGGAAGCGATTGGCTGTCCCCATCCGAATCTCGTTCCGAATCAGAGCCTGCAATGGAAACTGCAGCTTGAGCATGTTCTTCTCCGAAAATATCGAGCATTTGTTCCGACAACTTGGACAACATCTCAAACCGATGTGCTCTTCGATCCCTAAGAGTGTTCTTGGGACAGAAGGATCAACAAACTTCATAGCTTTCTGCTCTGTGATCCGGAAAAAGACAGAGGTTGCACACCAAGTGTTGATCGGTGTATGGGAACTTGCTGTGACACTGGGGAATGAAACGGAGTACGTTCCATCAGTCTGACATTTTTTGACAACCACGAGTCAAAGTAGGCCCAAGAGGGGTGCGGTCACCCGAAAGGGCATTTAATCAACCCCGACGATTACAACTGAATCGAATACAAGTGAGGAAAATGCGATCCAAAACTATATTGACGTTTATAAAGAGAAGAGAGAAGTTCAGATTGCACCAAACTGGGATCTACCGGAGCGAGAGTAAGCACATCCGAACCAGACGGCAGAAAGAAAACAAAGGACTCCATTACCATGCGCACTATCACCGAAAGGAGGAGTCAATTGATCTTGTGACTCAAAAAAAGCTTCAAAGAAAAACAACTTGTAACACTCCGAGCCAAGATGGGGGACTTATGCAAAGCATGTGTATCTGCAACTACACATGCCATCGAATATACATATACACATATATATATATATATATATATATAAAATTCAGCAATACTCTACGCTCTGACAAATGAACAAACACTGGCAAACTCAATAGGTCTCACCCATGCGAGCTCTATTGGCGTTGCCAAGGTCTTTTAACCATGTTGTCCAGAAGCGTGGCTGTGCATCATAGCTAAAATAAAGTTAGAAAAAAGCACTGTGACTTAGCACTTGTTTTTCTAACTATTCTTTTGGCCATGCTGTACAGCCACTCTGCTGTACAACATGGGTAGAAGACACTGGCAAAGCTAATTGTTCTTCCACAGGTGGGACCTACTGACTTGACCAATGTTCTTTGGTCCTGCAACTTTCAAGACAAAAACCAAAAACCACAGAGCCTACACAATAGATATGGTAAAGAAAAGCAGCAGTCAGTCATCTCCGATAGCTGTGCTCATCCTGTAGTCTGCGGTCACTGCTAGCAGCACTCATAATACATTGCTTTGCAGCTACTGGCATCACACCCCCAACATCCAACAGCATCTACAACAGTGCATTTGAGATCCAACTAAAGCTCTTATAGCTCTTTGCTAAAGCTGTACACTGCAACAAGTTACAGTCACTGTCACTTGAGATACAAGTCGGGCTTAATGTAGCAAGTGGTTTGATACCCTAGAGTGCCTACTGTGGTTGCACCGTTCAATAGTTAGCACAGCTGAGGAGGTCAGCATTAACGTATACTCACCAATTGAGCAACCAAGTCTTTCTGCAGTAAAAAAGGGCAGTTTGCATGTTTTACTGTCAGGACATTCAAAGTACATCCTACTTGTGCCATATGTTGCACCCTGCCTTCAGGGCTCGGTAGGCCTCCCAAAGGGGTGACTTACACACATGTCCAGGGGAGATGGTGACTTTGCCATTGCTTTCAATGGCAAAGTCATGCTAGCATTGCACTGCAGTGACGGATTGGGGGACTTTTTTTACTTGGGGGACCTCTGGGGTGCACTAAAAGTGCTACATGCCTTGGGTTACCCCCTAACTTTCATCCATGCCCTGGGTATCAGGGTACCATTTACTAGGGCCTTACAGGGAGGTTAGCCATTTCCAATTGGGTACAGCCAATTCGACATACAAGTTAGGGCCAGAGCACTGCCACTGAGATCTGGTTTGCAGGCCTTGGTGCACCATCAATCGAAAAACCAACAGCAATCCAAAAACTAAGGGGTGACCATATAAAAAGAAGCATTTTCTTACACCTGCAGAGGAGTAGAGTTTGTCCACGGCTCATCACTGTATGGCTTCATTGTCACTCCTTTGCTTGCTTATTATCCTTTGGCTTGCCTTCCTCTCCTTGTCCCTACCCTGGAGCGTAGCCTCTTTACCATGTTTTGATTGACTGGTTTGTATCCTTTCACTGTTGACATCCAGGGAGCTACTTTTTGTTTAATCACTTCATCAGTTTATTTTTTTTCCTCTCTTATCTGGTTGTTTACTCCCACAACACCCCCCAAATATTCAACCACTGTGCACTCCCTCCTTCCTCCCATGTTCTCGGCCCCTTGTGTGCTGATTCTACTGTTATAGCTGTTACTGCCCACCTCTCCTCCAAAACCCTTTTGTGTAGGTAAAATTTTAATTTACTTATTGTTTAATGAGGCATCCACCATCTTGGATTTAAAAAAAAAAAAAAAAAAAAAGGTTTCTGCGTTATTCTGTAGGCGCATGCACACTTCATCAAGCAAGTATGTGCATGCATATATATTGACGCTGACACCATATTACAAAGCAATTTCAGGTACAATAAAGAAAAATAACCTTCAAATGTCCCTTTATACCTTGGTTAAGCATCAAATTGAGTGCATGGGTTCACAGTAGGAGCAAACTTTGACTATACCTAGAAAGCCGCATGGTAGAATCTCATAGGCCAACAAACAGCTTGCATTCCATTTGTTCCTCCTTTGTGCCTTCAAAGCTCCCTTGCATACCACTAAACCACTTACACGACCACTGAAAGGAGTGGAGGCTGTTATTTATCAAGGCAGTCTGGGTAGTGGTGCATGGGTACACACCCACCTGCAGTGTCAACCAGTCTGCGAGTTGCAAGCGCAGTGGAGGGTCACATACAGGCAACAGCAATCAAACAGCCTGCTGAAAGTTGGCTGTTTTCCTAGAACAATTGGATTACGTCATGCATGTACAATACATGGATCTTTGATTTTCGTCCACAGCCCACCTTTGTGTCAAAGGCAGTAGTGTTTCCTGAGGATTGTGAGCATTATGTGGTACATGACCCACAAACTAGCATTCAACCCAATCCTAGATCCTCATATTACATACCCTGAATTTTTTAGACATATTTGTTGTAGATTTCACCCTTATGTTTGATAGGGTTCATAGGCACTAGGTTGTTTCTACAGAACCTTAGAAGACATCAAAAAAACAGATAACAACCAAAACACAAAAGTGTAAAAACAGCAAGAGACAAAAAAAAAAAAAAACGCAATCTTTAAAAACAGTAAAAACACTTTAAAAACTAAAAAAAATGTAAATACAATGATGTGCTTACCTATGACGTTATGCTTTGGACTGAAAGGATCTACAATTGTCTGATCTCTGTAACTTCGAAAGCCCTGAATGATGACCTGGTGAATAAAATTGTAATTGAACGAAACATGCAAGAATGCAACACTTGAAATACATACTTCGGTTTCAAAATATGATGCTTGAGGTATTAAATGACAATCTATAATTTCACACAGAGTGAAATAAATATAAAATTGAGCCATCACTCTCTTCAACACACACAATTTGTGGCACATAAACTTAAGGGCAGAGCTACGTCATCAGCTCCGCTTGAAACCAGCATGCACAGAGTGTTCTAAATGACCTTGATCTATTTTACGGACACAAGAAGAGTGGGAAACAAATCTTTTGCGCTCTCCTAGCCATCAGGCATAAACACATAATAGCCCCACAATTCTGAGGGAAAAAAAAAAAACTGCAATAGCATCTCGAAAAAAAGGAGGAACATCTAATTTCCTTCCTTAAGCCATTTTACAGAAGATCTGGAAATCTGCATATCATCAGCCTGCTGCTGGGCAACGTCCAATACAAGTCCTATTCTACATAATGATTTGTAGAAAGTAGCAGTTTTAGCACACTCAAGCAGTGATTACTTATCAGTCTCAATGCGATTATTAACATTTTTAAAATGAAGACTACTTCTCTCGCCTGTTAAAGTAACTAATACATTCTTAGTCATAAGCCCCATAGCTGTACTATAAACTTTGCTAAAGCTCTGGAAGTTTAACTACAGAATGGTGCAAGAATGATACACATTTTCTGCACAACACTGGTGTGCCTTACCACTTACTTTCTGCCTCAATTAAGCAGCAAGTTATACTGCAAAATGTGCCAGTTCAGTATGGTGTGGCGAGTTGCTATGAATCGTTTTAGAACAGACCAATCGCTCATAAAGTGAACATCTGCATAGACTATAAAAACAAATAGATAAAAACAAGCCTTAAAAGGCAATAAATTAAGCTTTCATAAAGTAAAAAGGGTCTCTCAAAGTTTACTATGGCACAGAATTAATAAAGTATGTTACAATGAAAAAGGCATCAAGCACAAGATGTGCAGCACGCATGGCTGAGTCCAAACTGGGGTGGCATAGTGAGCAAAAGAACGATGGATTCAACCCAGATCTGTGACTAGGGGTGAGTGTTTGAAAAGTTTCAACACTCTGTCCATCATCCTTTTGTGTTCTTACATTTACTCAAGTACTTTTCTAGTAATACGTTGAGTTGGAGCTAAAAGGAACTAAATATTTGGGCAGACTAGTAATACTTCTTACAACTGGATCGAGCTAGATCAGCAGTTTCTAATTCTCTAATTATGGACTTGAAACCCAAGGCTTTTTATTTTGCTATGAAAACCTGTCAAGTCAAGATATAAGTTTGTTGAAGAATTTCTACCATATCTGGATAAGTACTGGTCGAAATGAATATTGGAGCTTTCACAGTATCATTAATATAAATGACTACATACCAATGACCGTGAAAGAATGTGATTTTGAGTATAGTCTTATTAGAACAAAGTTATTTTACTTGTAACTAGTTTACATAAGTCCTCAAGGTTTTTGAAATATTTACTCTTAAATAAATGTATCTGATTGGCTAAGGTAGATCGTTTATTATTTGGTATAGTACTTGGTGGTTTATTCCACCTTTTATACTGTACAACCTTTATTTTGGATTTTAAAACATGTATTTAATGCCCTGAATATAATCGGAATGATTTTAAGGGGTCTAATATGATTTAAGGCTTGTGGTGAATTGCAAAAGGTAATGTACATAAAGCTTGATCTCGTACTGTGCTGCTTAAGAAATATCCGGGATGGAGTCATTATGCCTTAATGATGCTGACGTAGAGCTGATAAAAAGTAGCAAGCATCAAAGGGGATACACACATCTTCATCTTGTCCTTGTGTAAAATCAAAAAGTAGTCCCCCATTCATAATTATAGCTACCTTTAACTCTAGATACAGGGATTCTATCCGTCTAACTGGTGTACACAGAAATCCTGCAATGGAAAATATCTCTTATAAGCAAGGCATATCAGAGGCACACCTTTGATGTTTGCTCAATCGCTAATGCAGGGAGAGCTCTAGTATTATTCTTGCTATTTACTGACTTAATAAATCCTTGCTGATCTATCTGAACTAATGTTGCAATGTTCTGCTAGAAATTTACCACAGATTTTTCAGTCTGTATTTAAAAACGAGACGATAAGATACAGCGTGTTGGCTCTTTCATGATTTATTATTAATTAAATATAATGATTAGAGCTTTTGCCCATAATGGAGAGCTTTTACCCAAACGGCATATCTCCAGGCATCATACAAGAAAGGTCATTTTAATTTCTTCCCAGAAATACTTCCAAATTTCACTAGGTGTTCCATCAGGGCACAACAACTTTCTTTTTTTCCTGTATTTCCACCATCTTCTTCATTTGTTATCTCAGCATGTAAACAGAAATGGATAGTTTTGGCAGTTTAAAAAGTTATTGGACGTCCTCGTACAGACTGCTTCAAAGAAATATGCAAAACCCTCTTGTATTTCTTCCTTTGCTGTGCACTTGTAGCCATCCGGTTTCATATACTTGACCTTATATTTGATGACCTCAACAGCCATGCAACCAATGTACCAGTTTTAGCCCCAAAAATCACCTATTTGCTCTCGATTTTCTACATTTCTAGACACTTTGGGTTTCGAGAGCCATTGCATAAACATTTTCTAGGATATTTTGACATTACCATAAATAACTTCTGTCTACCAATATTTAAAAAAAATAGCTTGCATATTCAGAATATTTAGATAATTGCAAAAGTTCTTTCTCTTTTAGTTCCTCAATTTACCGAAGTATTTTGTTATACAATTTCTTAAGTGGCTCACAAAAAATCTAAACAGAAAAAATATGAACCAAATATAAACTATTTAAAAAATCTTCTGTGCAATTTTAACAATAATGGAGGATTAAATCCCTCAATAAATATTTATTAAATGTCCACCGAGAGTTAATGTTAAGATTGAAAGGCATTAAATGTGAAAATATTCTGCTAGTCTAACATTATTGTTACATGGTCCGATGTGTGTACTTGATTGAGAGTCTTCATCTGATATTGCTGAAGAAAATCAAGAAGAAACCAATCCTGCTGCAAATATTGAAATGTGTTGACTGAAAAGTATGTCCCAGTGTATCTGGAGTTAAAGCTCTTGCAGCAGATAGCTTACCACCTCTTTAACATAGGCGAAAGGTTAGCTCCTTGCTTAGCCTTTGAGCTTCTAGAAGTGCTATGTTCCAATCTTCACCAAAAGAATATCTGTTATCTGTATTTTTATTCCTCGAAAGCTACTACCATCATACAGAGTTGAACAGTGTATACTAAAGCCATTCAAATTATTTTCTCTAATTTGTAAATCTGCAGGCCTGTTAAAGGAATCACAACGAAGACAGCTGCAGTAGGTTAGGGTCCTCTGAGAAGCAGCACCAATTTTCAAGGACCTCTATTTTGAAACTGATTTGTAGTGGGGCAGGGCGCAACCGTTACTTAATTGTGGTTACATTCAAACAAATAAAAGCTAGGAAAACTGATCAAGTCATGAATAAAAGGTGACTGACTGCAGCCACTAGAATATGAGTAAAGGCCTTGTGGCTCTCTGGAGCTGGGTCTGGGACACTACAGACAGCACAAAAACGCAGCAAAGAATTTCTACTGCTCCCCAATGTTGACGACAACTCAGATTTGCATCCGTGATTATGGCCCACTGGGCTACAAGGATATCATTTCTACTAGGTTGGCCCACATGCAAATCTTGAGAAAGGTGGACCATGTCCAAGTCCTCCAAGTAGTAAGGGGTCAAGGCCTCCTTTAAAAATCGGGCAGCTCAGCTGTCCCTTCTTGTCAGTCGTAGCTGCATGGATTCTCCAGAAGTCAACAGCATCTCCATTACCTCAAACGACGACAGCAATTAGTATAGGTGCTGTCCCTGAACAATTTCTCTCCAAATAGGATTACCTCAAAGTGCAGAAGAACTAATAGTGACAGGCTCGAATTGCCCTTATTTAACTTACTCTGGAGGCACAGGTGGGAAGGATGGGCGAACCAAAGGCCGCTTTTATTCAAGTCAGAATATTTCTGCATTCCTGCTAAATGCATCTTGGCCTTTGTCACTGTATTAATAGGCTTTCTGGTACAGAAGTCACACATCAAGCCAGTTGAAACTTGTCATGGATCATATGAAGGAGTTTAAAGACCTGAGAGCCAGTCAAAGAGGAAGCAATCAGATTCTTCTAATAACAGTCCCAGCCTCTCATAAAGGACACTCACCTTTATCCAGTGGTTCAAATGGTCCAAGCATGAAATGTTCAGCGAGTTCTGTTGTCCAACTGGAAGCAAGTTCGTGCGTCATCTGAGAACATTAACCCTAAACTATTTAAAGAGCTAAGCCAGAGGATGTACTTGGATGCTAAACAGTAGACTGAATAGAAGTGACCTTTGGAGGACGCCATAACACACTGGGCACACAAATCCTATCCTGAACTTCTGGCTTTGGCTGGTGAGAAACAGCTACGTTCTTGGCAAAGAAAATGCAGATATACAGGCCAATTGTTCCAGCCTTTTCCCGAGTATTGTGTGGTCACTAATGCTGGTTAAGCACAGGTGCACTTACAGTCCTTTACAGATCCCCATCAGACTGATGAAGGCAAAGAAAGCAGTTGAGTTCTTCTAAAGTTGAATGCTTCTAAAGTTGTTGCTTCACTCTACCTTCCATTATCTTACTGGGGAAAGAGATGTTAGAGATAAGCCAGTAATTCACCAGTATCTTCAGGGGTGTAGATGTTTTTTTTTCAGCATAGGATGATGATGATTGCGTAACTCAACCAGGAACTACTCCAGAAAGGAGGGATACCCTTTTTCTTGTTTGTGGGTTTGACAACACAGCAGAGAAGAGTTCTCGGACACAGAACACATGGTCATAGTTATGGTCATAGTTAGTTGGACGATTTTGTTTTGAGCCTTTGGGTAGACTAAGCATTTAAATAATGTCATCAAGGAGCTTTTCAGCCTTTTTGAGTAATATTGCCTGGTTCTGAGAATTGATAGGCTGACTCCAACTATTCTGAACTAATGTTTCTGAAGTGCCTTATGGGAAATGGGTTGTTCCTGAAGAAGGTGACAGACTTGTCAGTTAGCTTTAACCAGTTGGCAAAGGACAAAGAGTGGCCCAACAGTATGTATGAATACAATGGCTTGCTCAAGGGTTTTAGATCCTAAGTGAACACAAGATCATTAAGGACTGATTTCACTTTGACCATAGGTGCAATTCGCTTAATGAATTTACAACTGCATTACCCAAATCCTTATTCACAGCCCAGTGGTTTACAGATTTCACTAACCATGAATCCCATACACTACAACAGAAAGGGAAAAACAATATGGCGGATTAATTTTTTGCTTAAGTAAATAAACTACGAAAAGACAAGAACATGTGTGTTGCCAAGAGGGATGAGTGTGGCTGGAAGATGGAGGATTAACATACTTACCCAATGCATTTTACTCCCCAAATATACAGGATTAAGTGTGCATTCCGGGAAAGCAAAGTGATCAAAACACCCACGTGTATTCAGGGATGGTGGGGGATTTTCCCAATCCGAAACAAGGAGGAGGATACGAAAAACGGGCATTTCCACAGAAAAAAACAGATTTTGCAAGCTTCTGCTCATATAACATGTAGATATGCTTACTGTTTAAAGACCAAGCCCCCTGGTCACAAGAATGAAGCAACTCAGATGAAAGGTCAAAGTAAGCATCTATCAGGCACAGAGGGAGTTTGAGGATGAAATCCATGAACGAAGTGAGTAAACTACACTTCAACATATTCCAAACGAATGCTTGGCATATGGTACAATTGCTACAGGCCCCTCGGAATGAGAACTACTACTGGATTCGGTAATTGAGAGGGCCTCACACATTGGCAATCTCCTGTATGAAACAACACTGGTAAATGGATTTCTGAACGACGCATGCAACCCTGAGAGGGTGTATGTATTTTACTATGCATATTAAGGCTGTGTAGTGAAGTAGTATGCAGAAAGCAAGAACACTCAATGAGTAGACTCAGTGTGAGCATTTTTATCTCACAAATGATAACCTGAAGAAAAGTGTACATCCAGGTCATAAACTTTTACGAAAAGACTTCTGATTCTTTTCTTTGTGTTGCTCTTATCGCTGCGGAGCTGTACAGCAGTTTTCTAAATAGCCATGGGGAGATTATCTTTCTTTGGACTACCACAGTACTATTAAAGTTCTACAAGACCAGCTACAAAATAACTGCACCAATGTTCAAAAAACTTTTAACAAAGTAAAAAGCATGGATGATGTTCATCTCACTGCTTGAAGACCACTTCAAAATGGCATATCTCTAAATGAAAGAAAATCCTCAACACAATTTCAAATATCCCCCTGGATGATGACAAACCTACAAAGTAAAAATTGATTAAAAAAATCCAAAACCCAGCCAACTTCTCTAACACTCCTTCAAAAATAACAAATTTACCACACTTTAAGACTTTATAAAAAACAGACTGAATCTGTCCAAAATTGCAATTTGCTCCCAAGGGGCAATGCATATTCTTACACAGCTCATTAGACAGATATAAAGCACATAGTTCGATATGAGAGGACTTCCAGCTACTTATGCCATCAAGAGAAGCTAAACATCTGACAATGCTATAGCTTAGTCATTTCCTATGCACGCAACACAGCTCAGGGATATGCCATACAGCAGATCTCATGATGGTTTACCAACAGGACTTAACACGCACCAGACAGCTGAGCATTTCTGTCAGACTGATACAGAACATGCTGGGCTTGCTCAAGACCAACAAGGCTAAATAAACAGACCCAACACTTATGTGCATAACACAGCACTAATGTGTTAGTAACCAAGTTCTGCTGCCTCTACAACACATCTGCCAGTTTGTTGCTTAATAAGTCTCTTAAGTACTGAAAATTTCCATTGTAGCAGTTTCTTTGAGAGGCGAAACCCTGTGAATCGCATTTCAAGAGTAGTTCACAGAAGCCTGTCTGTAAATTGTAAAGGCTTAACTGGATACTCCAAATGCTTTACTAGATATGAATGAACATGTATTCACAAATATGAAAATATTTTCAGAAATAGCGTTACAGACCATCTAGTGGCTTCATAGGTTCCAGTGCGGCCAGAGGAAAACATAGTTGCACAATAATGAAGCTTATGGCTTTTCTTCTTTGGTGATGATCTATAAACTAACTCTGAGACTATTGCTGTTGAATCTTTAAAAGGGGCTGACTCATCCAAGGCAAGGACTGGGAGTTTTGCTTAAGGAACAGAAAGTCTACCACCATCAAAAGCTCAAAAGAACCTCACTCCCAAGGGTACCATGTAGACTTGCAACTCCTGAGCTAAAAGCTTTAGAAACACTAGGGCATCCTTGTACAGAACAGAGGCTGGACAACAGCGCTCAAATGGCCACATTTCTACACAGGGCACTCATACAACAGCACACAGATCAGGACCTCAAAGACTAGGCTGGACAAGGCCTTGCACTTGTCTTGGAAGTGGGCGGTAGACATGTTTACGAATAGGGCATACATATTCTTTCTGGACCTGTTGCAGCCCATAGGCTAGCCATTTTCTTGTAAAACCAGTCGAACACAAGCAGAGTTGTGAGGATGTACAGCTTACCAGCAGTAAGGCTACTGCAAACAGCAGTCTGCAGCTGGTATATCAGTAATGTTAGGATATGCCATTCTAAATGGTAAAGAGGGCTCAAGCTAACTCGGGAATAGTTACAGACTCTTATGCAGAGCAGGGATCAGAAAAGTGTTCTACCATACAGTCCTATGATGTTCTTCAAATCCGTGACCACTAGTAAAAGTTCAAACAGGCATAATCCACCCTGCACAATCCAGGCCCGAGACCTAGATCTAAAGTACAGGGTGAAGATCTTGAAAACACAATGCTAGCCCAGTGGTCTAAAACAGACCAGGAAGAAGTAATGATAATATTACATGTTACTTCTTGTGCATTGCGTTCAGACACAATGGCACTTAGTTTTAAGTGAGTCAGATATGCATAAACATACAAACGCACAACAGCGCTTAAGTACTACGGTGCAGAACCACAAACAGGCATTATGTTACGTTTGTAGGTAACATTGCATGTATTTTTTAAATATAACAAGTGTTTACGCACATATACATGACTACGTCAATCTTTGCATATTGACTAACTATTAGTTTAATAAAACTTGTAACTTGCTTCAGTCTTTAAGGACTTACATCTACAACTATGACTTCTAGGATATTTAGATTATGTCAATGTGTGTTATTAATAGTTGCACCAACACCAGTATTTAAATTTACAGGAACATGAGGGTTGGCTAGTAAAAGCCAAAATGTCTTAAATATAAAATAAAAGTACAGGGAAAGTACCAGATGTAGTGGTTTACTGCTGTGACCTTAACAATATATATTTCCAGGAACTACAATAAAAGGGACCGTAAACAAGCCCATCAAAGCACTGTCCGTAAACACAAGGCCCTGGCCACTAGATCCTTTGTGTATAGAGTAGTGCACGTTTGATAAATATGCTAGTTACACTCAGGTCTACAGGCACCTCGGTCTCAGCTGCTAATGGTATGGGACTTGTCAGGAAGAGTTACTGCTACTCAATGCTAAACAGTGAATGTTTAAAATCAACACATGAGATAGGTTTGTTAACACAAGTTAAGTAATAGAGTGTGTAGACAAATCCCTGGGCTCTCGTACACCATGCGTTGTCTTTAAAGTACCACATTAAGAAAAGGCTACAAACATAGTGGTTCCATCTTACCTTACAGACCAAACTTAAGTCCTCCCTACAACTAACTTTCGGTGAACAGTCTTGGCCCACATCAAAAGAGGCAGCGCTCTACTCAATGGACTTCAAGAGTTCTCACTGACACCAATCAAAGTGGTTCTACATGAAGGATTCATCACCAACCATAAAAAAGATTTGTACACCTGGGAACACTAGTTCCCTCTTCTTGTCAGATCTCACTTCAAAGTTAATTGCTGAAATGATCTGTGTAGACGTGTTAAAACCTAATTACATTGCCTTTAAACTCAAAACTTCTGGTATCATGTGGAGGGCATATCCACTGCTAGGACGGAATTCAAAGGAATCACAATAAATGCACTCATCAATAGACTTCTTCAGCTCATGGAACAACAAAACGGAATGATCTCCCTTGTCACCTTAGAATTTATTATTTATAGGCGTGATTCAGAAATGTCTACACAAACACATCATTACAATCTTCATTGCATCCTATAACAGTGGTTCCTAACCCTTTGACTCCTGTGGACCCCCACTTAATGATTATTGGAATCCGGGACAACAGTGAACCATTATTGGAATTCAGGGGCTCCCAATGAGTCATTGTTGGAATCTGGGTCCTCAGCCAAAGCAATTTCGATCATTTGAACCACAAACAATACAGAAACATAGCAATCATCTAACAATTACACAAATTATGAAACATTTTACATAATTCACAAACAAATAAAAAAAAAAAATTAACTATGTTTTTGCAGCATTTCTACTTTGAACTAAGGCACTCCACTGTCTATACTACATTCTGTTTTATGCACTTGCATTGCTCTCACAAATCAATTAGAAGAAACAAGCTTAATTTTTAGACCCCAATTTCCTTCACATTTATAGAATATTTTTAAATTTCCAATTTTAATTCTGCTTCTTTATTCATACGCACTTATTTAACCTATTAATACTATTTCATTTCTAATCAGTCACAGAGCCCCTAAATAGGCTTTTCAGACACCTAGGACCACAGGTTATGAACAACTAACAAATATTATGTCATATCCCCTTAATCCCTGTATTTTTAAGTTTATAGTCTAAAAAATACCTGAATGTCTATCTTCTGTTGGAATATACAGATCGCAGTTAGTATTATTTCATTATATAAGGAATCAGGGAACCTCTGAGGAGGCTTCGCAGACCCCCAGAGGTTCCCGCACCTCAGTTTAGGAACCACTGTTATAGACTAAAAAAGTCCCAAAACGAACACTGATAAATTGCCAGGTGCCTGCCCAACAGAAATGGACCAACTGAGCTGAGATGACCTTCATGGAGCATAACACAACTAACCACTAAAAAAACAAAAAAATATTGTTGTGTACAATTGGGAAGGAAGTGAGAACTGTTTTGGTCTCTTTTACTTTTTATGACTATCCATTAATTTATAGGATTTTGTAAATGTTTGTATGGTAATACTTTTTTTCATTTTGTTTATTAGTGAGTTACTGGACCACTGGAACGTTTGAATAGGCCCTGAGGAAGCAATTTCTCAGGAAAACGTGTTGGACAATAAATTAAGAAAATATTTTTCTTTTGGTCCCTCACAATTCTATGTATGACATTTTGATACTGTATTCCTGTGGCAGCAGGTAGCTACATCCTGAGAGAGTATTTGTTGCTGGTTTACATTAATCTGCCCCAATTGTGAATTTACTCTTGGGAAGGGCTAACTCATTCCCCCCCACACACCACTGTTCAAGATAACTTTTGTGAAGCCCATCAGTGAGACATAAATTGCACAAATGTGTGTGGGGGGGGGGGGGGGGGGGGGGGGGAATCAGGCAAATGGTACCCTAAATCGTCGTTTCAGTACGCAAACAGCCAGACTTGGACTGGATGCAGTATATTCAGGTGAACCAGAGAGGCTTTCAAGGGGGTTGGGATAGTTGGGGGAGGGGTGGATTGTTTGGCCAATTATAAGCTGGGTTTTTACAGAAATCCTCAATCAAATTAAAATAATGCCTCAAGATTATTTCCAGCTCATTATGTTATTCTGAGTTTGGACATAAAGTATGTGATTTATAAATGACTTACAAATAAGACGTTGTATTGCATATGAATTTGCCTACATCCTTTCTAATTATTATGCAGTTACATTAATCACAGTTTCACACTGTTGGACTAGAAAGGTGACCTCTGGTAGAGAGGCCACTTCACTTCACACCATGCCATGACAAAACCTGCTTCCAGTTCTGGGATTTCATGTTCCAACTGAAAGCATTCAGGTCATGTAGTCTTGATTTGCTTCCACTGTACTTCTTAGGATAACACATCTAACAGTAAGGATTTGTAAGTTATAAACACAGACAGGAAACAGTGTCTGAGGGCACAGAGGAAAGATGCCACTTTACTTATTGGACTATGACGCACACGTATATAAAGTGACAACATTCTACTCACAATTAAGGATTTGGGCTAAAGGAGAGACCAGACACTCAAAAGCAATGTTGCCAAAAAAATAAAAATACAATGGTTGATATTAAGCTCAAGACTCCAAACAGACACCCCATCCTTTTCAGTAAGTTTGCACAGAGAGCAGATCAGATATGAAACAGTTTCATAAAACAAGCAAAACCATATATGTTGTATAACTATTATGGTATGGTAATGAAGGAGGTGAGCTTTTAAATTGCTGTAGGATTTAAAACGGTCAAGGCATAAAGGGGAGGGATGCTGCCTTTATGTAAAGTGCCATAGCATGGGTGTATTTTTTGTCCCCTTCTGATTATTGTTTGACTTATATCTGAAAGTGCAGAGCAATCTGAGACAAGGAGAAACAATTTGGGATGCACCAGTGTTCAAACATATGTGTTTCTGACTTATCTGGTGACAGTAGACAAAGATGTGAACTTGAAAAAGATATCTTGGGGATAAAAAGACTCTGGCAGCTCAATGAACACATGTAGGCAGTACCCAGTGCTTGAAATGGAAAAATGAAAGTGCAGGTACTCTGTGACAGAGTACCTGCTTGTTTCCGAGAAGTGCCGGTACTCTCCAATTAAAAGTATTAAGTTTTTCTTGAGATGTGCCGGTACTCTCCCTCTTAAAATAAAAAAGTGCCGGTACTCAGTACCGGACAGTACCGGACCATTTAAAGCACTGGCAGTACCCCTATCCCCCCCCCCCCCCCACACACACATACACACAGCTTAACCCTTCTAACAGCCTGCCCAGGGTCCAGAGGTGGTTGTTATCCTGTGCACAAGCAGTCGCCCGAGCTTACTATTATGACAGCAGTAAGAGTGCAGGCAGCGCACTAACTGAAACAAGTATTAGCAAAGCCAATACGCTTCACCTATGCGGGATCAACTGGCATTTAAAAAAAAATAATAATAATAATAATAATTCAGTGTTGCACAATGGTGTGAGATACGGTGCTACATTTTTTTTTTATTTAAGCTATGCACATACAAACAAGTTAAAATTCTTATTTTCCCTATACTTGTTATGTAGTTTATATTATTGAACACATTTCCATTGCAGTCACCATCATCTCAAAGTGTTGGTAGATGGAACACTAAGCATAGAAAGGCTGTGGTGTTACAACCAGAGGTGCTGACTTTGGTGCCTGGGAAACAGGTTTCAGTCTCGGTCTCACCTCAACACCCTGTGATTCTGGGCAAATCACTTAATCTCTACGTGCCTGTATAAATGAATGTGTCCTTGTTTAAAGTAACTGGTGTTCATGTAAAGTGCTCCATGTTCTTCCAGTGGACTCTTTGCTATACAAAACAAGCTGAGATAGGGGGGAGGCAACTAGCGAAGGGGAATGAAGTTATGGCAGCGAGGTGGTGAGAGGGATAGGCCAGCAATGATCGGGAAGGGGCATGCAGACACGGAAGTGAGGTGATGGTAGACAGGCAAGCAACAGAATGTGGACGCTGGAAGGAAGAAAAAAAAAAAACTCAAGTATGTTACAAGTGCATGGACTGTGGAAGGATACTGTCCGCTGCACGTAGTACTTGGTCCACACTCCACAGCAAGGACAAAGACGTGACGCGGGAGTCAGGAGGAGGAACTGACCAACAGGAAGAAAGAAAACAAGCATGACTTGGGAGCCAACCAATAATAAGTAAAGGTAAGTAATGCTCTACGCCCCTTTTAAGATTTTATTTTTTCCTTCATTACAAGAGATTCTGCAAGAACGGCGCAAGCGCCATATCGGTGAAACCTCAAAATAGGGGACTTTTAATACACCATCAGGACTCTGAAGTCATCCCGGGACACAGAGACGCAGGAAGTCAGAGTATGTTCCTCACGGAGTCATCAGAGGAATGGAGTGTGATTGCCATATGACGTCTTCTGTAAGATAAATCGTACAGTAATGCTGTGGTGACAATCATTTAGGAGTACAGAACGAAAACAAGAGATAAGTTCAGGTCATTGCACAGGGTCTGGAATGCACCCAATAATACTTGACTGCGAGCCTACCCCTAGCCTGCCATTTTGATTTAGGACATTAAAAATGGATCTGCTCTAGGTCAAGGGGAAAGGAAAAAAGACAATATTTATACCACCAATCCCCTTTTGCTGTTGACTGGAGAAGCATATGAAGGTTATTTTATGATTTACAGAGGTTTTAAACTGCAGTCAAATGCATTAGGACAGCAGAAAATTCACATAATGTAAGGCTACCAGAAGACGCAATGACCCCAAAAAGACAATGCTCCAATCATGGGTTTACTACTACAAATCGTTGTTTTTTGAACTGCGAGTTACTTTCACCAACTGAAGTGCATGAATCCGAACCAAATGTCAGACTCCATTAAGCAAAGTAAGCAATCAGAAGAGGAGCACCGAATCCTTAATGGCATCAGGAAACGTTATCCACATGTCATGTCGAGCAGCTGCTTTCACCTCGCATGCTGGGACTTTCGAGACTTTACTTGCAACGCTAACAATGTATCTATTTTTCCTAGAATGCAATGTGTAGCTAGCTGTACAAGAAAGCTGAGACTGCAAAATGTTTTACGTGGAGTAAGTTACTAGCAGCTACGACTGTAGGGTAAACAAACACCACTGCTACGAAATTTTCAAGTGGATTCTGGAGTGTACATATTTAGGAACAAACTAAAACAGTTCCCTACTGTGGCCACGCAAACCATTCACCCAGTTCAATTAATGTAACAGTTGGGACCCTTCGTTACGACATTGGCAAGATGCGGGTTTTGTTTTAAGCATCAAAAGATTAGATTGACAATTTCTAAGTAAAGAAAAGGACACGTGAGATGTGTGCCCCATTTAACACAACCAGATGACCTGTATTGGGATCCTGCAGAGGTGCAAGTTGAACGAAAACTGGGCACTAAACAACAGTTGTTATTACAACAATACACACCTCACCCACCTAAACAATAATCATGCTCTGACGCTGCTTGTATTTAATTCCTCGCACCAGAACTCTCTGACCCACGCCAGAGCAAGAAACCCAGAAGACCTCCAATTCAGGATGAATAACATACATCAATGAGGACTTCATACACTTTGAATTAAGGGACTCAGTGTCAACACTCTCTCCCATCACTGAGTGATGCTCACATGTTGCACTGCTCTAACGCCGCAGCCCTTACCTGCTTGATATACATTTTCCCGTTCGCAGAGGGAAACCCCCGCCTCCCTACCCGGATAAAATTGCAGTTCCGCCACTGGTTCTCTGCAGTTATACGGAGGAACTTTCCACAGCGCGCGCAGCCAGCCGACAAAATGGAGGCCAGCGAGGACCTCAGACGTCCGGGAGGTACCAAAAAAAATCTAGATAGAGGGGGGTGTCAAATACCATTGACTCATCGATTTAAGACTACCGGCGTGGGAGCCATACATATTACGTAAGCTGACGTTTCTGAATCTGTAGCCCCCTAGAATTTCAAGTTACTGTTAAATTGTTCTTAGTTATTAAGAACATAGTGAGGAGAAGAGAGCTAGTTCCCCTATAGTGACTGAATGTGGTACGGCTCACTGGGGTGAAAGGCTCGGCGGCAAACCTTGACCTGTTCAGTTCTTGACAGCGGCGGGAGAGGGAGTGTTTGGGAGGAGTAGTTCAGCCTGTTATAGGCTGATACCGGCGCCGCATGGCAGACAATAACACTTTAGAGGCTCGTAAGCAGATTGTTTATCGTTACTCCCCGAGGAGTCCATTATGTCCCGTTACTACAGCACATGTTGTAGTGAGCACAAGAAACTGCCACAAGTGGCGAAAACTAGCACGTGCCCAACGTTTATGCATGGAAACAATACGCGAAAAAGACTGACGTTTTTGTTTATGAAACTAGTACGCCCTTAAATGTTAACATAAACGTTCGGGACAAACATACATTGACACTCATCTCTAGTGCAAAAGGTCATTTATTTAGGACAGGATTTAACATAAACAACAACAACTTTGAACTGTATGAAATCCCTCTCGCCCAACTTTCAACTTAAAAGCTTCCTCATGCCCTTCCTTCTCTTCTAATAGCTTTCTTCCAATCCCCTCTGCTAGACACTCCCCTCTTCCTTCCATGCCCTCCTTGTTTGTAAACAATCCTCCCCCCCATTCTGATCCTTCACCTCATTTTTCCCCTTGGAAGGGGGGAACAAGCCCGCATCTGGCTCTCCCCCCTCCCCCATTTCCTGCCAACCCTTGTGCTCCGCACCTGTCCTAACTGACGTCAAAACCTAACCCTACCTACCTAATCACGCCTTACCCTTAACAACCCTCTCCTTGTTACCTACCCTTTGTGCAGGGCGGGTGGGTGGTCAAAAACTTCCTCCCTCAATGGTCGGCCTGGAAAGAGGCCGACCCCACCCTTCTACCCCCTTTTAAACCCATCCTAACTCCCACCCCCACTTACCTGTCCGCCAATCCTGACGCACCCGCGCCACTTCCTGTCGTCCCGAAAAGACCCGCGGAGAGACTAGAACGAGTCTCTCTCTCCGCGGGCCCCCCCATCGGGACAAACATACATTGACACTCATCTCTAGTGCAAAAGGTCATTTATTTAGGACAGGATTTAACATAAACAACAACAACTTTGAACTGTATGAAATCCCTCTCGCCCAACTTTCAACTTAAAAGCTTCCTCATGCCCTTCCTTCTCTTCTAATAGCTTTCTTCCAATCCCCTCTGCTAGACACTCCCCTCTTCCTTCCATGCCCTCCTTGTTTGTAAACAATCCTCCCCCCCATTCTGATCCTTCACCTCATTTTTCCCCTTGGAAGGGGGGAACAAGCCCGCATCTGGCTCTCCCCCCTCCCCCATTTCCTGCCACCCAGGAAAACCCATGTGGCGTTTTTCTGCCCCACCCGGCAAATCTTCGTTTGCCCCCTGATTCTTGCTCATTTCTTAATCCACAGGTTCTCCCCCCATAGCTTCTCTAGCATCAGCCTCAAACCCATCAAATAATACGCATTTCCCAATTGCGATAAATGTACTCCGTCATCTCTGAACAATGGCCCCTCATGCTCCTTAATGTCCTCGTGCCTCAGCACCTTAATCCCTTGGGCCCAGCAAAATACCCTCATTGCCCTATTCAACTTTTTCCGAGCCCGTTCAATGGCTCTATGATTTATTGCCCCTCTCCATACCCGCCTGGGTATAAATTCTGTCCATACCAGACATGTCCCGCACAGGTTCCGCTTCAATAGCTCCAAATCTTTTTGCATAAATTGTATCAGTGTGAGCCCTGATTGCCTCACCAAGTCATTTTCTCCCAAGTGTATCAGCAACAAATCCGGGCATCCCCACTGCAGCAAATTCCCTGTGATAAATGGGAGTAAACTCCCCCACCTCATTCCGCTCTTTCCCCACCAACGCACTTCGTGGTGTCTGCTGGGCAGTCCCATTGATCTGCCGTAGATCTGTTTTTCCGCGAATTTCGCTGCCCAATGTACGAATGAATGGCCGACCAGCCAAGTCACAGTCTTATCGTTCCTCGGTCCGGCCACACATCCTGTAAAGAAACAACACTATAAAAACTGTAATGTACTGCTAAACCCCCTCCCCCCCAACCTGGGCTTCATTATGGCCTAACATAGCGCTCGCAGCATCTGGATTTCCATCTACCTATTGCTTTAATCTTAGCCCAATCCCATCCCAAATGAGCTGCTGCTGTTGCTGCCCCGATCCTAAAAGAGTGCGTTCCAAAATCCCCTGCTTGCCGACCAGTCCTACCCAAAGCCATCCTCAAAACCTGCAGCAGCTGGTAGCTCGTGATTTTCTTTCCTGAAGCATGCACAAACACTCCTGTTTCCCCTGCCCGTCCCCACTTTTGCTTGAAAACCATCCACTCTTTCACTGGGCATGCGAGATCGTCACCTCCTTTCTCCAACCATACCCACTTCCCTTTTCCTAACTGGTCCGTCTTGGACTTCCTGAGCCATATGCCTAATCTCCCTTGATGCATGCAGATCTCCTTCTCCTTCACTCCGCAGTCCTTGCCTACGCCTAACAATTCAGATACCCTAAAAGCCCCGAAAAACATCCAGACCATACACAACCTGAAAAGTCCTACTTCGTGCTCATCCGTGCAACATACTGGCAAGACATGCAAAAGTTCTTTCAGTATCCCAAAAGTAATGGCCTCTCTAGCCTTACTTCCCTCCCCGGCCCTAACCCTGCCCCATCCTTTCAGCATTTTCCCCAGTAAATCATTCTGTGCTGGGTCCGTACCGAAGAAAAGCTTCCCATAAAAGGAGACACCTGCTAATTTCCCGCCTATCGTGGCTGGGGATAGCCCCTCCTGTATCAGATACAGCACAAAGCGTAAGGCCCGTGCTTCCAAACGCTCAGACCCCTGAGCCCAAAAATTGCCCTCAAACTTCTCAAAAGATTGAAAATCCAACCATGCCAGCCTGTAACTCCGCCTCGTAGAGACTGCCAAAGACATCTCCACCAGCCCCGAGATCATCATGCCCCCCACTCCCAAATGTCTGCCGGGACCGTAGTCTTGGACTGCTCTGCTCCTGGCGCCAGGTCGCGAAAACGCCGCCACTGTGAACGAGATAGGGAGTCTGCAATCTCGTTGTATACCCCTGGTATATGTGCAGCTTTAAAGATAACATTGAGAGATAAACATTGCAGCATAAATTGACGCAATAAACGCAAAACTCTTAAATCTCTGGCTCTCTGTCTGTTTACCAATTCCACCACTGTCATATTGTCCACCTGGAAAACTACCGTCCTGTTGGCCAGTTCCCGTCCCCAGACTGCCAGTGCCACCAACAAAGGGAAAAACTCCAGGAACGCAATACTCCTCCCTTGTTGTAACCACTGCTGTGGCCATGTCTCCGCGCACCACCTCCCGTCCCAGTAAATGCCAAAACCCGACGCGCCTGCTGCATCTGAAAATATTTGAACTTGCCATACTGTGTCTGCCTCACCAAAAGACATTGGTACCCCATTAAATTTTTTCAGGAAAATTTCCCATACCTTTATGTCCTCCCTCAGGGCCAAGGAAACTCTTATCCTATGGTGAGGTAACACTGCCCCTGACATGGACAATCCGAGTCTTCTACAAAAAGTACGTCCTCCCCTCACTACTCTACACGCAAAATTGAGATAGCCTAGTAGCTTTTGTGCAGTCCGCAACTCCATTTTGTGCAAAGTTCGCACAGCTGCTAGGCATTCTATGATTTCCTTCACTTTGGATGCTGGCAGTCTTGCCACCATTAGCTCCGCATCTAACTCTATGCCCAAAAAGGTCATGATTGACAGCGGGCCCTCCGTCTTTTCCGGTGCCAATGGCACTCCTGTCTGCTGCATAAGACTCTGAAAGGCTGCCAAAGCCCTTCCACATGCCCCAGATGCTGCTTCCCCTACAAACAGAAAATCATCCAGATAGTGTGTCACTGCTTTGTGGCCGCTTGTTTTCACAAAAATCCACTGCAGGAAAGTACTGAAAGTTTCAAATAGCGCGCATGATATCGCGCAACCCATAGGTAGAACCCTGTCCACGTATATGGCCCCATCTAGCTGCATGCCTAGCAGGTCGAAATCTGCTGGATGAATTGGTAACAGACGGAAGGCAGACTGTATATCACATTTCGCCATTTCCGCTTTTAAACCGCACCTCAATACTAATTTTACTGCATCATCTACTGACGCGTACATTACCTTGGTATCTTCCTGTGCTATAAAATCATTTACTGACGCCCCCTCCGGCCATGACAGATGATGTATAAGCCGGAATTCGCCTGGTACTTTCTTGGGTACTACCCCTAGTGGGGATATCATCAAATGATCCATTGGCCATTCGAGGAATGGACCTGCTATTCTCCCAAGTGTCACTTCTTTGTCTATTTTGTCGCGTATTACTTGCGGCTGTTCTTTAGCTGACCGTAAATTGTCTGCCCAACGCCTCTGCCGAGGACCTTGATAACCTACCCTAAAACCTTCTCGAAAACCCCATTCCAATTGTCTAGCCCTATTCTTGTCCGGATACCTGTGTAGCCATGGCAACAAAACTTCTAATTTAACTGGTGTAGGCCCCTTTTGGCGCAGGAGCACCCTGTGAGCCTCTTCCTCTTGCCGCCCTCCATTGTTCTGCTGGGCTGTTGAGGGAGAAACATTGTATGACTGGGTGACGACCCCCGCACTTGGAGCAGTCATGTTTGAACCTACATTGAGCCCTTGAACAGAAACCCTTGTTGAAGTTCCAACAAGCCCCTGTGTTCCCCGCCTGCGTTTTTGTAGTATTTCCCGCCCCTCCCAAGGCGGGGCGCGCCTGAAAGGGCTTATATGTTACCGGCAAACCGCTCGCCGTATGCGTGGATGCCGCTGCCTGTGCGGACGCCATCCATTGCATCCATAGCTCCGGATCTACGTCCCCCCATGGTTTCTCAGGGTTGATGCTCACCCGTGCCCTAAACTCCTCGTCATAACTTAGCCACGCAAAGCCCCCAAAATGCATCTGGGCCTTTCTAATGATATCCATGTACTTGAAAAGCGCGATAGCCCGGTCTGGGTATTTTTCGCAGTATATGCTAGCGAAAATCAAGAAGGCGGACGTCCAGTTGTCCATGGTAATGGGAACCCTAGGCCTGCGTGCTAATTCCCACTCTTCCTCCTTGGAGCCTTCCTTGGCCTGTATGTCCCTATGTAATAGTTTGAAGACATCCACATATTCATGTTTCCATATCCTCGTCTTAGTTTTCTCCGCAACATGTGACCCTAAAGGCATGGCCAAGCCCATGTACGGAAGGCGCTTCTTGTGCGCTCCCCCTTCCTTATCCTCATCTTTCTTGCCCTCACCCGTGGGCGGGCTAACCGCTGTGGCGGTGCTGGTGGTTGCCGTCTCTTTGTCCTTGGTCATGTCGCCCTTCTGTGCTACGACCTCCCCCGGGTTATCTAATACTGACCCATCTCCCACACCTATTGATTTGGTCGTGCGTGTCACCTTGCTGGCTACGCCCCCGTCACCCCAGACTGACCACCATCTTGCCTTACCTCCAATTGGTTCGTCCACATAACGCGGTGTTCGTCTTGTCATTCCGCCCCGAGGCCTTGTTGACCTCCCACTTGACGGCCCTTCGGCCATGGCGTCGTCCTGAAAAAGAAAAACAGAGGCAGGGGTTGCGCCGCTCCTGCGCCCCCGCCCCCCCCCCTTTCTTAACCCCGCTCACTTCCTCATCACGCCATTCTCCTTCTTCCCAATCTCCTTCCTCTTCGTCATAATCCAATTCCAATTCATGTTCTTCTTCCCCACCTTCTTTGTTTTCCCTATACCCTTGAGATCTGTTTGCCGATAGTTCAGTTGTATTCTGCCCCACATGGCGTCCGCCAACCTGCTGCTGTCCCCGTTCCCGCGGTGTAGAGAAGGCCGCCGTAGACCCCTCTATTGCTTCGTTCCAACGCGCTTGGGCCGTATTGCGCCCAGTTGGAGCCCTCTTTTTCTTGCCAACCTCTGACGTTGGCTTTGTGGTGCCTTTCCCCACATGGCCGCCTAAACCACTGGGGCTTCCCAAGCCAACCTGCCCTTCGGCCGCACCAGCCTCCTGGACCCTACCTTCTCCTGCCTGCGGTATCCAGACCCAGCTTCCCCCTCCGGCCCCTGCTGCCTGCCCCCTTTCCCTGTCCGCGACTTCTCTGGCCTGTTTGTTATCCTCTTGTCGCCTCCACACCTCCTCCCTGTCCCTGCATAATTGTGTCCACCTGGCCTCCATTTCAGCCACGGCCCTACGCTGCTCGCGGATTCTGGCTTCTAGGTCCCATGTATCTGCCTGGCCCCATGTTGCCTGAGTGGCGGGTCCGGGCATACCCCCCGCAAAAGCCTCGTCCCTGTCTAGATGCTTAGGTAACTTCGCCTGGCGTGGGGCCAGCTTGGCCCGGCTCGCCCCTCCTCTGGGTCTCCCCATGTATTTTCCTCTTTTTTTGGCTGGTGGCCCGTGCCCCTTGAGTAAGGTATTTCCGCTCTTGGGACATGATAAATCCAAAGGTGTCTGAATCTCGCTGGGTCCCGGCACTGGCTGCTCGGTCCCTTCCCCTTGTTGCCCAAGGGCTGGCCCTGTCTTGTCATCCCCCGCTCTGCCTGCGGGCCCCCAACCTGGCGGGCCTGCGCAGCCCGTTCCTGTGTCACCTGTGCCCGGGTCCTGCGTGTCTTGTGCCTCCCCTCCAAACATTAGTGGGCTAAAAGCGTTGGGGGTCTCTGGTCGTACTTCGGAGGCCTGTTTTTGCCTCACTGGGACTTCCTCCTTGTCCCCCTCCGAATCCTGTGAGTCACATGCAGCTATTGCCGCCGCTACGCCGCTAGATGCGGCCCGCGCAGGACGTGTCATGCCCACCCAGGCCTGATCTAACACCCCTGGCCTAAGCAGGTCCGCCCGTCCAGCCTCGCCCAGCACCCGCAGTGCGGCCCTGACAGCCTCTGCATCGTGTATATTGGCCATATCCCAACTGCACTGTCCTTCTGCCCTGCCCTATGTGGGGAAACCTAAGTAGTAAACTTGCTGTGGGCCGCCGCGTCTCAGGCTCCTAGAATTTATTTATTTATTTTTTTTTTTTTTTTTTTTTTTTTTATGGGGCCCGCCCAGGCGCCGTATACTGTGAGGGCCCTAGTGGCCTGGCTCTATTGGCGAATATTTCGCCGTGCTCTGCAACCCGCGTGAGCCCCCGGCTCCTAAAACCAATACTTGTGCTTAAACTGGTGGGGGGTGGGTGCCTTCCGACCCCCAGCGCTGCCCGAGGCCGTCTCGAGGCCTCGTGCGTGACAGCTCGCGCACCGCGCTGCTTTCTGCGGTCCGCTAGCAAGAAACAGGCTTCCGCGCCTGTATCTTGCCAAATTATCTATCTTCCTGCCGGGCAGGGAAACGCCCCCGCGTCCGCAGAGGGCGCACCCCGGGTCGCGACTGCGGCCCGTGCCGACAGCAGAATCCTCTGCCCTCCGCCTCCGTGCCTTCACTAGCACGCCGAGGAAGCCCCTGGCCCCCGCGCACTCCCGGTTCCCACCGCGGCCCCCCAATGGACAGATGAAATGGCCCAAAAATGCCCACCCCAAACCTAACTGACCTCGCCTAGGCCCTGCCGAGAAATCCTCCCTTCCAACGCGCAAAAACTTCCTCCCTCAATGGTCGGCCTGGAAAGAGGCCGACCCCACCCTTCTACCCCCTTTTAAACCCATCCTAACTCCCACCCCCACTTACCTGTCCGCCAATCCTGACGCACCCGCGCCACTTCCTGTCGTCCCGAAAAGACCCGCGGAGAGACTAGAACGAGTCTCTCTCTCCGCGGGCCCCCCCATAACCGTGATGGCCCTTACCTAGGTTTGTGTATAGACAGTAAACTGAACCGTGAAGAAACATTCTAATGAAAATGCAAGCAATAGCTCGCATATAATCATGATGTAAATAAATTACGTAAACTACTCAATGTATTTCAGATGCAAAATAGGCAATACGCATGATTGAATATAGGGATGATAGACACGAATTAATGATCAAGCGTTGATTTTAATTTCTAAAATTTCATTGCTTGGGTCAACTATAAACTTCGTAGTAACATGACAATAGTTCTAACTCATTATTAATTAGATATTGAAGATTGTTAGTAAGGTGCATGTGCAATACAATACAACAAACATAAATAAGTAAAATCGCTACTGGAACAGCCTCTTTGCTTTGAAAGTGATGCATTATAGACATAAAGGCCTGCTTTATGTGGTGTTTTGTAATTAAAAAAAGTGCACTAGTGTGCATTCTAGTGTGTTAGAATGAAAAGAGTTTGTGCTAGAGAGGCTGATTTAGAAGAACAAAATAATCTCTAAAACAATAAATCTATGTTCTCATTGGGGATAAAATTATAGAAGTTGTGCCAAAAGAATTTAGGTTTGTCCGTTGATGGTGATTCATCATCCCAGAAAGTTGAGTAGAATTGCAGGCCCTTTCTTAATTTTTCGTGGCTATAGTTGCGTATATTTACAGCTATGCCTATATTTGGTACATATTGAGTGTGCTACTTTTGTAATCACCTTATTGAGAATGTTACAATATAATTTTATAGGGCCTAAATACAAGCTGTAGCTAGATTGAACAGAAGGGGATCATTCAGTTCTGTGAGAATACCTGTTTTCAATTAAATCATTTCAGTTTGTGTTATTCATATTAATTTTGATGTCTTTCTTCAATCAGATATGTTCCCTAGGAAATTTTCCCATTAACGTGTTCTCCTTTCTGAAAGATCCTTGCTTTTGATACCGGTTCTGATTTCAGTAGTGTGGGAAATTCTTCTTGGTTTTATGCCAACAATAGAGAAAGGGGAATGGGTTTGTTCATCGTTTCTTTTAAGCTCACTTATGCTGGTGATTTGGATTTGTCTATGGTAGAGAATCATAGGGTGCCTAGCTTTAATATGAATGCTTTGTAACATCTTTCAAAGGTTGGAAACTGAACCCCACTTTTATGTCTATTGAATTGGAATTTTAGGGAAATGCATGGTTGCTAATGTTAAAGGGTTCAATTTGTGAAGTTCAGAAACAGGGTTTGGTGCGTTAATATGAGACAAAAGTTCAGAACCTCTTCGAGGTGCTTTTGGATGTCAAAGATATACTCTGGATGTGTGTAGAGGGGGAGGACTGAGCTAGAGTAAGCTTAAAAGTGGGCAAAATCTTCTATGTAACATAAAAAAACTGAGTTGCCTAATCTTCAGTTTCTGTACTATGTTTGTATCTGGAATCATTTGTAAAATTATTAATTTCTTTTAAGTTCCTGAATTGGGTTTTGTGGGCTGAATTCAAAGCGGGAAGATGGTGTTGAGGCTACCTTATTAGATAATCTAGGAAAAAGTGCCTCAGCAGGATCGGAGACGGTGTTAATCTTAAACTCATATGAGGCAACGTCTCTTTACAGAATGCAGTTTAACAGCAAATAAATCAGCGTAGCCAATTACATATGCTTCAAATCAGGAAGGGACAGAGGCCTTCTAAAAGTTTGAAAGAGTGAACATTTATTTAAATAATTACATTGTAACTCAGAAGGCAAAAATAATAGTCAAATGCATGGTAAGTCATTATAGGGAATATTCTAAGTCCAAATCAAGAGACAGACTGACACAGTTCTGCTCTCAAAGAGTCAGGGCTAAGCAGACTGCCTCACCTCAAAAGGATTATTTTTATAGAAAAATAGACAGTGGAAATCATTCTGTCAGCATACGTTAATCAGACATCATTACAGAAATCAATAAATCATAAAATAAAATACAAGACTGCATCATCTAGAACCGTCCCAATTCTATCTCCTAATATGAATATTAAAACCACCCCTTTGGTTCTGGCCTAGTTGTATCAAAAACAGAAAAATACTCCTTTGAAAGGTGCATTGTTTTTGTTTTAGTGCAAAAAAAAAGTTTAGCACATTTAGCACACAATTTTAATAAATCAAAATCGGCTCTCGCAATGGCATTGGCACAGGCTGAAATCTGCACTTCTTAATTATATGTTTTGACTCCTTGAATGTTTTATGTATAATGCTCTCTAGAGGTTGATCCAAAGCCAAAATAAAAAGAGAGTGGAGATTCTTTCTATTCACTATAAGTTAGTCAAATAATGTGCATAAGTACGTGCTATTTGGTTGAGAAACGGACTTTGAACCATTGTAACACATTCTGGAGGACTGCCATGCCAAGTTCATGCTTGAACAGAAAAGATCACTGAAGCTTGTCAAAGAGAGTATGCAAGGAAGCATCATACCACTGTTCTGCCAAAAAATTATATTGCCGAACAGCTTGGTGGTACATAATGCAAAGCATGTCTGACCAGATTTTATCAGTGAGGAGATTAACCTTTCACTCTGGTAGCAATCATTTTTGCAAGGATTTTCCTTTCAACAATAATTAATTAAATATACTTTTACTTTTTAAGTAGGATGAATCTTTGTCTTTTTTGGGGTTTAGGGTAATGTATGTTCTGACCATGTGCGCTTTGACTCTCTGCCCCCAGACTTGTGGCATTTCGAGCAGACTACTCAGTTGTCAGTGTCTGTTTTTCCTAAGAATGGTGTCAACAAACAGTTTCCTGTACTAAGGTCACCACCTTCTGAGCTTTCAGGAACATGCAGAACTGAATAAAAAAAACGAATTTTGTTCCACTGTTGTAGCATTGTTCAAAGAGATAGCCCACTTTTCCTATTTTTGGTGCTCTCAACCTACTTCCAGTTTGTGGTAGAAACCATGGGTAATCCATGAAAACTATAGATTCCTGAAAAGTAGACACAATTCTGAATCCAGAAAGGGGTCATATGTGTAGATAACTCAGGTTTCCCAAATAACAGTTGAAATAAAGAAATAATGAAAATGAATATGAAAACACAGCCATTTGTGACATTTTCATCTGTAACATTTTTTCACAATAGCCGATTTACAGAAGTACTATACCATTATGTCTGCTAGGACCTTCCGGTTGTGGGTATATATGGGGTTTGTAGGTTCTCCAAGAACCCAAGGTAGCCAAAGCCAACAACTGTGCTGCACCATACAATGGCTTTTAATTAAGTACAGAGTTCAACCAATTCATATTGTGAAATAGGTAGAGTGAATGTATTTCTGAAATGGGCACACAGTATAGAGTTTAGGAGCAGCAGTCATTTGTACATCTCTGAATTTGTGGATACCCGTACTAGCGTATGATTAGAGGGTATTTTTCAAAATGTTATCTTTCTTATACACTGGCTTACAATTGAAAGGCACACATGCAGTGAAATCTAATTGGTAATATCAAATGTTCTACTACTCTGTGTCCCACAACTCTTCTGATAAAAGTGGTACCTCATCTATGTGGGTAGGCCTAGTGCCCACAACAGGAATCAGCCCAAAATGCAACATGGATGTATCACATTTTTCCACACAAAACTGACCCTTTTTTTTTGCAAAGAGGATAGCTGTAAATTTTAAATCCTAGCTCAGTCGACACAGAGGTAAAACTAGCAAACCTGTACAAATTTCCGGAATCCTGGCAGACATATGTTCCACAGGTCAAACCCGAGGGCCCCTGTAACACTATGGTAGCCCCTCCACTGAAAGGTAGACTAATTAATTAACTGTGAGCTACACTATTTCAAACCCATATATAATTGGATAAATTACATTCCTATAACCTAAATAAATGCCTCTCGAGCCCGTACATATCATTCTTTTTTCAATATATAATCTCCTTTATTTAAGTCCAAGTAAACATAATTTGCATTCTATGTTCCATAAATATAAACAATTTTATAGATCTATATAGAAGAAACCGAAAAACACTCAAGTGATGCTGTCCACAGGTGATAACACCCACCTCTAAAATAGATACATGCTGATCCCATCACCATAAAAACATCATTCAAACCCAGTTATTCCATACCATACACACAAACCCATTAAAATTAATTATACAAACAAACCCAAAGTCAATGGCCTCGTCATATTACACTCTTTTACATTCCCTCTAAGGTCTCAATATAATTATTATGCTTAAATATACGGTTCAGATGGCCCCAAGAAACCGTTGATAGTCCATTACTTTCTAGTCATGGGCAGACAAAATATTTCCCAAGTGATCAATATTGACAACTGAAAGAAGCTTGAGCTCATTGTTAATTGATTAGGCAAATGTTCCACGATAGGCCGAATTTTGAACAACCTATCATGTTCTGTCTGGTCCTGGGGCAATGCAGCAGAATTGTCATTGAAATGCAGCTTGCGTTGCAATAAAAAAAACAATCTTTGCTCATCTACTGTGCAAAGATGAGGGTTACTCCAACCATCAGAGACCAGTAATACTGCTAGGTTGGTTTGTGCACTAACTCAGTTTTGAGTGTTAGGCCCAAAAATATCTTCAACTCCTCAAGCATACAGGGAGTCCTCTTGTATACTTAAGAATGAGGACCTAGAGTGCCTTCATGCTCCCTAGGATTTTATTGGGCATGCAATTTTATTTCATGCACAATTTGCTCAAGTAAGCAAACATCCAAAAAGAGATGGACATAATCAATTGGCAAACAAAATGTCCATTTCTACATTATATCCAGCGCTGCCAGTGAAAGGCCAAATTTGGGATTGAACTAAATTGGGAGGCTGCCAAGAAAGCACTTTGTCTGTGCTTGCTGCCGCACGTGCCTGCTCTCTGGGTTGGTCCATCGCCTCGCTACACAGGATGTGCTTGCAAAGGGCAGCACGCCTGCCATCATCCTGAACCTCAGAATCGCTGGAAGCTGAGTTGTCGGATGGGACTTCGTCAATTGAAAAATCACTTCCAGATTCTACTCCATTTCCTCTTCTTCAGATGCTGTCTCAGTATCTGCCATCTCAGTCTCTGATTCTGCCTCAGAGCTGTCCTCCATAACCTGAGTTAGATCCTGGGCAGCAGTCATCCACGAGACACCATCTCTGCTACCGGCTAAAACTGTACTTCTAAAACACTGTCATATGTAGAAGGCAGATTTGCTATTCTAAAACAGTCAGTGGTGTGTGTGTGTGTGTGTGGGAGAGATGTGTATAAAAGTAAATAAAGACGGTCATCCTGTAGTCTTTCCTGAATCTATAGATTCTTCAAAGTCACTGAAAAAGACAAAGACACAGTATTACTTCATCTTGCCACATACCTAATACCACAGCATACTTTTGTTAGGGAATATTCAAAACTTTATTGTTGGGGGACCTGCTGGGCCATTGCCAGAATGAAAGTAATTACCCTGATGGTACAAATCTCCTTTGATCTCAAGAAGCACAAATTCACATAGGAGCCGCTGCAACTTTATGCGTAGCCATGCTCCTTGTGAAACTTGCAGTACTATTACTAGGGACAATGGAATTATGCATCAGCAGAGCACTGAATTATTTAATTGGGTTGACAAAAATATGCAGCATTAAAAGGCTAATTATGAAGCATATCCCACATAATTCTACCATCTTCTGAATAATCTGTAGATGGTAACCATGGCATAAATATATATATATATATATATACAGTATATATATATATATATATATATATATATATATATATATATATATATATATATATATATATATATATATATATATTAAATAACATAGGATAGTTCGGACCTACTTCCCTTAGGAAGAGTGTTTTTTTTTTTTGCCAATAACGTTGACACCGCTTGATGAATCTTCACAAAATGTTCAAAACATACTTTGATCAGTTCAGCTGCGGTCTTGAAAGTTACAGGGTGGTCCATCAAGTGGGGGCTGAGACAAAGGGGGGGTCCCAAAGGACATTTTAACCCATGCATTTTCCCAAAGGGATGTTGAACACAACTACAGCCTGGACCGCTGGATGGCATTACCAAATTTGGCAGAAATCTAGCTCTTGGACCAGAAACAGTGCTTTTATTAATTTGGTGTAAATCTGTTGAGTTGTTTAGTAGATATTAAAGGTAAAAAAAAATATCGATACCTAGGGAAGCAGATCATCCGCAGATCCAACTGTCCCCTCCTGTGTTTTTTGAAAACGTATTTTGCCCCCGGTTAGGCCAGTTCCCAGGAGTACTGGGGGATTGAAAGAGGAAGGGGGGCGCACGCGCCCCCCACCTCCCTAAGCCTGAGGTCAGGCACCGCCACTTCCATAGGGCTAAATGGGAAATGCATGTGGGCGTTCTTGTGCGGCCGCCCCCCTAATCCCCAGGCAACACTACCTCCCAGGGGCAATTTAAACAATTAAAGGTGGGCCTGTGAAATTAAATAATGAAGGTGATCCGTCGCGGAACTTCAGCTGTGGGGACCACTGCCTCCCTGGGGTAATTTAAACATTGGAGGGGGTCGCGCAGCTCCCCTCGTGGAGTCCATAATGGCCATGGGACCTCCATCTCCCAGGGCCGGCTCTTGCTTCGTCCCAGGGTTCCCACCCCGGGACATAGCTGTTTGCTCTGGCTTTGCAGGAGCTTTGAGAGCTCCTGCAAAGCCAGAGCAAACACTCCACTCACATCAAGCGAGAGCTGTCAAGCAACTCTTGCTTGCTGGGAGCGGAGGTTTCCTCTGTTTCCCTGTCTACAGAGAAATTGATTGCTTTTGTTGACATGTTTAGCAGCTCTCTGTGTGCAAAAGCAATGCTGGCTCCTGCAGGAAGAGGAAACTGGCTGGGACTACAGGGGCCTTCAGGCTCCCCCTGTGGTCCCATTGCACACTGAGACAGATGACCGGGCCCCAGGGGATGGGGTCCCCGGGGCCAAAATTGGTCTTTTATAACATTAATAAAAATATAAATGAAACATTAGAAGTCAAATTATTGAAGAAAAAACTGTGTATGGCCATGGAGCGAGCTTTAGTTACTTTGGGCCGAAAGTTATAGTTACTTGAAATATCTATTAGTATAACTGTTGAATTTTTCTGGCTTTGTGTGAATAAATTCAGAACCTAACTATAGGGTCCCTGTAACCTTTGGTTTTCACGGAATGCTCCTCTTGTTCACGGTTCAAGTTTACAAAAGAAGCTTGTAACAGTGATTATAAAGTGACAGTGCAAAAGTAAACAACAAAGACGGACTGTGAAAGCAATTTCCATGAAGAAATCTAGTACTCTAGTTGCCATATTGGACTAGTTTAAGCTTACACCTTGACACAATTAGAAATTAACTTGTAAATTATAAACATATTCATTATATTACTTGTACTGAAAGAAAATAATTAAATACTAAATAAATTAATTTAATCCACCTGTACCTAGTGTGCGGGTAATTATAATCTCTACCTTCCATCAGTGCCCAATCATAATTCTTTCAGTGCGTCTCACATAGCATAACCGTGCGACATGCTGACAATATAAATATTGAAGACCATATAAATATTCATATATATAATCACATATACAGTAAATCACATCCTAGTGGACCAAAATATTTGAAAGACAGGTCTCCGATCACACAGGCTGTGATTGTATCTTGAGCTGGGGCTGAACACCCATTCTAGTGTATTGCAATACATCAGTACAGTTTTTTCATCACAGATAATTGATTAAGTGCCTAAGGAACACCACTATGCTTGCTTTTACTCCCAAGTGGGCTAATGTGTCACAGTATTGGGCAGTTAAATTGTACAAGCCTTTCATAACATTAACTTCTCTTCCACGTAAGAACATGAGGTGCTTCAATGTAAATCTAATACTTCAAAAAAACAAATAACAAGCAAAAAAATTGTGTTTTTTCAATATGTAGCAGTTGCACATGCTTTTCCATTCGAAGACCTTTATGAAGCATTTTCTTGCACCCGTGCAAAAACATTAAAACAATTATTAAAACCCTTAATGAATTTACTCTTCTAAAACTAAACCGAGCTCAGTTAATTATGTAGACAAATATATTCCAGGTAAAGAGCTCCCACCATCAGGTGCTAGCCCAGGTAGACTGCTGGTTCTTTGTCTGAGTTCATACCCACTGCACCCATGATGTTATATTTAATGATGTATCATGATTCTAACCATCTTAAAAGAAGGATCCCAATGCCCCCTCTAATGTTAGGTGGTACCCTGTCCAGGTAGTAGCCTGTCCCTGTGTGCTGCAGTTTCTCTTAGTACATAATTATTCCCTATAGGGGATACTACGTATCAAATTCTTAGGATGGTGGCTCCTGGCATGGAGGAGGCTGTTTCTGACCATTTCCTTTCTAAAGAGTTTCATGCATAAAGTCTCCCCTTGATCTCTATTACTAGGTCCAAAAATGTGATGGTACTTTTACTAACTTGAATAGTAAATGACAAACTTAAATTATTTTCATTCAGCATTTCCACAAAACCTTCTGCCTGTGACTCTGTTCCCTTCCAAATGACGAATGTGTTGTCTATGTATCTGGCCCAGAGCACTATGTAGTCTTCAAATAGATGGATGTTCCAGACTACCTGTTCCCCTCACCAGCCGAGGTATAAAATTGCGTAGTTGGGGGTGAAACAGGTACCCATCTCAGTGCCTGGGTCTGGTGCTACAATTTATTGTGAAATAGAAAGAAGTTATTGTTTAGACAGTACCATACCATGGCTATAAGCATCTTACTGTAGAAAAGAAAAGATATTGAGCGTGCCCTCAAAAAATGATGGCATGTCTGGATGCCAACTTTGTGAAGAATACTCATGTGCAGGCTATTCACATCTAAGTCCATCAGGAGAAAATCGTCCTCAAATCTGATTCCATATGTGATATGCAAGAAAATCCTCAGTTTCCTTACAAATGAGGGAAGTGTGTTTTCCCCTGTGGGTCACATTCTGGCCCGCGGGGGAAAACACACATTTGAAAATATCTGTCTATCTGTCTATCTACATTCGTCACCAACAGGTGTCACAAACCTGTACCTTCTTGTTCCTAGTCTTCATAGGAGCAGGATGATGCTAAGAACCTAATGCCCTTATCGAACCCCTCTTCATTCTCAGTGAAACACTAAATAGTGATTAAATAGGTTTCAAGGGGGGACAAGAGATGGGGAGATACAAAAAGACTGCCTCGTCTTTTTCTTTGAATTTCTACGAGCCACCTTGCTTGGCTTCTTTCATGACACCGTCTTTTGGTGTCATTTAAGCTGTAAAACAAGCAGACTATCAATATATTTCTTAACCTTGTTATCTAATCACAATTACCTTTTTAATTAATTACATTACTTCTACAGTAATAACTTGCATACCCCTTTAGACTGAGACCTTTGCTTCTCTTCTATTCAGAGAATGCTGAGGTGATTACTTAAAGAAAGAGCTGAATTCTCACAGGAACGCGTGGAATAGATTTTATCTCCAGCGTATCTTTCTTGACTAGTAATACAACTCAAGTAAACAATGGATCAACGTTCTGAATGATGTGTTCCTAAACTGAACCTCCGAAAATGCACAAAGAAAACGTGCCCTAAAACTCTACCCTAAAAGCCCACAAATGCTTTGAGGAAAGCTGCTACCTCAGGGGAAAGGTTCTGTGAATTGCACCACTTGTGAGGCTGCGCACGCACTTCCCACTACACTGAGATACTCGTGAAGCTTTAGCAGTGTAAAACCGCTATATCAGTAACTTTCTTAATCATTGGCGGCCTCCATCGTGTGGGCCCACGTTTGCCACAGTGACCTCCCACATAGTGTTCTTTCCCTTTTGGAAAGCTGATGAGTTTGTTCTTTTCATTCCTTTTGCACTGAACGCACAACATCAGGAGCAGAACTTTGGTCAGCACTAAGATTACTGATACAAGTTCCTCTTTGCCGGGGAGCCCAAGTGGCAGTGGTGCGCGTGTCGGCGAGGAACCCGTCCACAAACACAAAAACTCCACTCACCCCAAATTGGGAGACACGCAGTCCGGTATGGCAAAAAATGTGATCCAGTAAAGTACAACTGTTTATTTAGTTACATTCTCATCATGCAACAATGAAAATGTAACTAATAAACAGTTGACTTTTACTGGATCAAATTTATTTCCCTACCAGAGTGCCCAATTTGGGGAGAGTGGAATGCGCGCACACACATATATACATAAAAAGGGAGAGTGATTGCCCCCAACATTTCCCGTGTGTAAGAGGGCCGACCCCCTGAGTACTCCATTGCTTTAAAAAAAATCGAATTATTCTTATAGTCCCCTGGGGGGGGGGGGGGGGAGGAGGGCACAGTCTCCCCCCAACCCCCTAAGGGAAAATAAATAACTTTTAAAAATAATTCTGTCCCCTGGGTTGAGGGCCAGTTCAGTACCATGAGGGCCGACCCCCTTTGTGGTGTCCCTGGTGGCCTAATGGGATTCCTGCGTTTGGATCGCTGTGCAAAAGCGATCCACAAGCAGGAATCAGTTTGTAAGAGGCATCGCTGGAAAGGGGAGGCTCTTCCCTTTCCAATGAAGCTTCCCACAAACATGGTGGGCATTAAAAAAAAACCTGTGGTCACTGGAGCAGCTCTTACCTGCTCTTCAAGTCTCGTCCAGTAGGGGTTTGTGATGTCAGCGTGCCTCGCACACACTGGCTTCACCAATGGGCAAGAGGAGTGGAGTTGACCGGAAATGATTCAGCGTCTCCCCTACCCTTTTTTTATTTTTTTTAATTGAGTTCTCCAGTGCAAGCACCAAAGGATCCTTTTTAACCATTTCCCTGTTTGCTAGTGGCTAACAGATGCACCTGGTAGAGTGTGCATATGTCGGCCATTAGCCGACACATGCACACAGGGTGTTAGAGGTATTTAGCTAATAATTTTTGCCATTTTTTCAACCTCCAAACATGTTAGCCTTCATAAAAATGAGTATGTATTGGGCCACATTATTGCGGACCTTATTGAATTCAAAGCAGAGTTTGTAAAGTTCTAAACATGTGGTTTATGTTAGACTCTGATTTCACAGGGGCAGCATGCTCCCAGAATCCCACCTTTCACCAGCACAAACTGAGAAAAAGGTTTTCTAAAGCGTTCAAATGGTCAAACAAGAGGAAGGACATGTGGGAGGTTGATGCAAGGAGGAAGACCTGAAACATAATGAGAGTTCAGTGCGATGATGTTTTGATCTATGGCTAATCATGCATTATTCATTGTCTTCAATTCACAAAAATACTAGGGATAGCAGAAGTAATATTGCTTACAATTTGACTTTAGTTTACAACACAGTTTTTTATGTGTTTCCATTTCATTGCTACTCAGAAGCCTCTTATTGGCTCCCAGTGAGGTAGTGAAAGTGCAAGAAGTGAACACTACAGAAAGCAAACCATATGTTTTCCATCCCTATTTACGTTTGCCTTCATTGTTTCTAAAAAACTATTGATACTATTGAACTATTGACAGTTCTATTGATAAGTTAGATCCACTTTTAAACACTACCAAAAAGGAAATACCATCAACATATTTACACAATGCCTCCCACATATAACCTGGGGCTGATGTCATGTAAAACAGTGAGCATGACCAGTGAGTGAGCATGACCAGGCCTAACCTTTATTTAACTTAGGTCCAACTGAAAAAAACCACCAGAATACTCACCACACACACTATACACAGTTTGGGAGTGATTCTAGGTCAAATATTGCAAATGGCACTAGCATATACCAGACAGGTACTAAGCCAAGTCCAAAACTGCAGGGGGGAAAAGAAAAAGTAGCAACAGCAAATCACATCTCAAATATCACCACACATAATGTTGTCAGAGAATCCTTCTCAGAACTGTCATTAGTAACAATGAAACACCAACAACCCTTGTATCTTTATGCGAAGCAAGAACAGCATCCACACAAACAGAAGTGCCAAACTAGAAGCCCCAGGAGAACCAACAAGCTGAGGCAGTATTGTTGATGAATGTATCATTAGGCCCCTACTGGGGAGACTCCAATGACCAGTATCAGGTTCTAAAGACTATAAAAATATTGTTAGAGTATTATGTATATACTTGTATATGAAATTGTTTCCTTCCTATCTTTGTATCATACACAAGTTGACACTCTGCATGAGCACTTTTGCACCAATCACAGAGCACCCATCATGCTAAAATTTACATTGTTATATATTATTCTATCAGTTTGATTTCATAAACAGACTAGCTCTTCTTGTCACTTCTCCTGTGGTTTTGTGTTTGAATTGTCCTATTTATGTATATGTGAGTTATTCTGACAGAACATTTTATGTATGATATTATTAGTTGCCCAGGTTCTGAGAAACATTGTTACCCGTAGTTGGTAATAGCTCAAAATGTCATTGGCGCATGCTGAAAATTTCACTTCATAATCATACATTTTGACTCCATCAATCTTTTATATTTAATGCTCTCCAGAGATTGATCTAAAACTAAAATAAAAAGATCAGTGAAAGACAACAGTCTTGGCATTGAGCATAAAGTAGTTAAATATTGTGCATTTGTACATGCTATTTGGTTGAGAAGGAGACTTTGAAGCATTCTAACAAATTCTGGAAGACTGCCATGCCTAGTACACGCTAGAACAAAAACGTTAACGGAAGCCGGTTGAAGAGAGTGTCCAAGGCCACCGTGCATGAAGCATCACATCACTGTTCAGCCAAAGCAATTATACTGCTGAATAGCTTGACGGTACATAATGCAAAACATGCCTGACCAGATTTTATTAGTGGGAGCATTACATTTGCACTATAATACTAATAATGTTTGCAAGAAGTTTCCTTAAACAATAGTAAATTAAATATTCATTAGTATAGTTGTTTGGTCAGGGCTCCCAACTATTCTGGGGGACCAGTCTAAACAACGTCCCTAGCCATGTTCACCATGATCATACTGACTTATCTCCTGGAATGTAGTGGGACTCACACTATTCTTGCAGTCATTTACTTTCTTCTTTCTATGTAACTGTGACAAATTATGCTTGCAAGAGACTTGGAGCACATAATCACGTCCTATGAAAGGCGAGCAAGAATTCAGGGTCCCGGCAACAAGAAGCTGCACGCTAATTAGCCTTTCAATTTACATATCCTCAGCTGTTGATACCATGATCACACCAATAACCTAATACTGCACTGACTTTCAGGTGTTTTTTGGGCTTCAAGGAAAAAGTCCCTGCAATTTATTAGTAAATGTCTAATTAAACATGCATTGTCATGATAATAAAAATATAATGAAGCAATTTTGTAATCATATTGACAGCCTGATAATTTCATATCATACAGAATTAGTGATATTTGAAGGTGATTTTGATCTAAATTTACTTGAAAATATAGTGATGGCCTGTAATGGCAATATCTGGTCCACTATTTATGCTCCAGTGAGTGACTCCTCAGTAAATAAATCAAAACAAATGGAGGAAAATAGTAGATCTTTATGATATTGTGGATCTCTTCCCCCTAAACAGTTGTCCCAGATAGAACCATTGAAAAGAGTTCACTCACAACTTTGCAAGGAGATGGGCAATATTACATTTATGTTTGTTTCACGCTCACCATATAATGTCTGTGTTAAATTCAACATAGTGCAGGGGAACAAGAGGGACTATTTATATTCTTACAAAATTCATCTGTAAGTTCCCACATATTGCCTGTTATTTAAGCATTGGGAAACTTGTGTGTATTCCACCCCTAAATAGAATTAACTGATGTAACTCAAGCCAGGAAAAATTCAAAATTTGCCAGTAATTCTTGACTCAAGAAGTATAAAACTACGTCAACAGCTTGGTTAAGTCCATTCTAATATACTCTGTATGGCCAAGTGTTGTGGTGTAGTTAATGTATTAATGCATACTCTAGTTTGCATTCACTTTGTAATGCATCTGTACAGGAATTCCAAGGCTGCACGCTCATGTTAGGGAACATTCCATCTAGTGGCAGTTGGAGATGTTCCTCTGAGGGTTTGTCAGTAGTGGATTCTTGACCTTGATAAGTAAACTTTATAGTATTTTACCTGTGTGCCTGATGGGATATTTGTTACAACATATTTTGCAAACAAGAAATCCTTGAAGTCATTGCTGTTGTTTCCACATTATAGAAAAAGAGCTGTTGGCATGCTTTTGTGCCACAGAAACGTTCAGATGTTATGTGTGGGGGAGAAGATTCGTCCTCCAGATAGATTGCAAACCTTTGATGTATTTTGTGAATGGCGATAACGTCAAATACACAACACTTACTACTAAGCTGTTGCAGTATGGTTTTATACCTGGAAAAGTAATATTACCGCAGATGTTTTATCCAGACTGCAGTTAAATGACATAAACGAGGTAGATCGAAATGATGACAAAGGACATTTTTCTATAGCAGCCATTGATGTTACGGAGCTTAAAATCTGTCAAGAACCTGAATTGAAGAGCGTCTGTGGTGATAATGTGGTCATGGGTCAGGTCAGAGAATTAATTGTGAAGGTGCGGCCCAAGGAAAGAAGTATTCATTCATAGTTGTAGTGTTTGTGGATAATTGCTGATGAACTATCCATAAGAATGATGTAATTGTGAGAGGACACAAATGTCTTTCCCCCATGTCAATTCATCTTTGATTGATACGTTGCACTCATGATGGTCACTCGATTCCATCGACTTCCATGATGACAAAAAGAAGGGTTAGAGCTCATTACTGGTGGCCTTTTATTGATAAAAAAATAGACTCAGTGGTGAAAGAATGTGTCATCTGCAATAACTCAGAGAATGGCCTCAATGGTGGTTACACCTCTTTTAGAACCCCTCAGTTCCCTGACAGACCGTGAAAGTAGATATTGCCATGGTTGGCCCTTCTAATTCTTTACCCCATCGTCAACATTATGCATTTGCATTAATAAAATAACACAGCAAATTGCTGGAGGTTAGTTTCTTTTTATCACCCACAGCCGGTAATACAGTAATTTGTCTGACAGACATATTGATAAGTGAGTGTTTCCCAGAACATATTGTTTTAGACAATGGAGTTCAGGTCGTTAGTGGAGAGATGGAGAATTTCCTGGTGGAAATAATGAACAAAGTGGTAATTGATTGCACCAAAAGGACTAAGAATAATGGGTGTCTTTATCTGATTGAAAAGGCTTTTAGATCCATGTTGGATTTTTATCGTTCCACTCCTCATTCAGTCACAAAGTAGCTCCTTTTGTTTTACTTGGAGGGCAAACACCAACATATATTTTTTACCTGGCTTGGTTATCCAGATCTATATGTTACACGGGTGAGAACAACATTATTACTGTGGTATCTTAAAAAGAGTGGCAGAGAGGCAAAAGAAACAGAGAAAAAAATATGATTTAGGAATGCATACCAAACAGAATTAATTTTGTGTTGGTGGTGTGTTTCATGTGAAAAAATCTAGTTTTGTAAAAAAAGGGGGTGCATGTCAGAACAGTCACCAAGACAAAGGAATTTGGAAAATGTATCCTCATCTGATAGAACACTACACAGATCTTGTTGTGAGAAGTTTTTGCCAGGGAAATGAAGATGCGTTTTCATTCTTAGCATATGAAGTGATGTTTGGGTAATGTTTCATGATAGAAGTAGTACAGCAATTAATATGTTTGTTGTTGTAGTTGGTGTTTACTTCTATACTATGTATTACACATGTTTTTCAGTTTTGAGGGTATACTTAGGTAAGGTTGGCTTTAAAGTCTATGTTTTCTTTTTGCATTTTGAACTGTTTCCTCTTATGTTTGTTTTGTGTTCTTTTCATTGTTTTGCAAAAAGGGAGATATTGCACTATGGTTTAGGTAATGTATTATTGCACATTGTGGTTTTCATTTACTGTGGAATATTCCTGTACAGAGATTCCAAGGCCTCAAGCTCATGTTAGGGAACGTTTCATCTGGTGACCGTTGGAGATGTTCCTTTGAGGGCTTGCCAGCAGTGACTTCTTGACCTCAATGAATAAACTTTATCTTCATTTACCCACATGCATGGTGTGATCTTCTATACAACAGCATGTCCCATAAATTCTTTGAAGTGCTGTTTCCCTCTTACATTGCCCACTTAAGAGGGGTGACCGATCTAATTCCTGTCATTACCATATCATTGCCTTATTAGATGTCGAATCCAAGGCCTATGCAAGGGTATTTCTCACTGATCTTGAAAAAAAGGAAAAGCAAATTATCTCTCTTTTATCAAAAAGGCTTTAGGCCCAATTACTGCACAGAAGACAATGTTGTGGCATTTATTCTCATGTTTTGTCACTGCATCCATAATCTGTAAAACACTAGGGACTTACAACACCACTACTCAGCAATCATCTATATATATTGATATCTGGGTCAGAATTACTCATAGCACATGTATTTCTAAGCAGTTGCCTACCCACAGAAGTCTTTGTTGCATTCCTGCCCTAGTACTATACTATTCAGCATCTACACAGGATATATTGGCATGGCACTAAGGGGGTGATTCTAACCCTGGCGGTCGGTGTTAAAGCGGCGGCCAACCCGCCAACAGGCTGGCGGTCAAAACAATGGAATTCTGACCCTGGCGGGAACCGCCAACACAGACAGCCACTTTAACACTCCGACCGCCACGGCGGTACAAACAAACAGCGCGGCGGTCACCGCCAACAGCCAGGCGGCAGACAATGTACCGCCCACACTATCACAACTCACCAATCCGCCACCTTTTCCGGGGCGGGAGCACCGCCAATAAAAACACGGCGGAAACAGACTACGAACGGGAAAACGCACACCACTACGCACTCCAGGAGGAAGGAGGACAGCATGGAACCCGAATTAAACATCCTACCTGCTCTCGTCTACCTTCTCATCTACCACGAGTACGAAGTCCGGCGCAGACGACAACGGTGAGTACTGCACCTACGACACACGGGAGGGGGGAGGACGAAAGGTTACGGGCACACACATATGCGACCCCCCCCCCCCCAACTATGTACACACCAATGCAGAGCAACAAGTCACAGTGACACCACCCAAACACCCCTGAAAAATGCTATGACATAATCAAATTTGGAATAAATATTTATGTACCAAAAAGCTCCTGAAAATTATCGTACAACCATGAAAGATATTTACAAGAAAACAAATGATATACACATCAGTGTATAACTGAAGTAACAAGTCCTGCACATCCTACGAATTCATCATGTCCGTGGGCCAAAGTTTTGAGAAACAAGGGCAAAGCCCACACAGGAGACCTGAGTCCTTTGGAGAGAACACTGCAGGGGCATCAGATGTAAAAACTACAGGCACCTCAGGGGGAAGGGAAGGGGGGGGCACCACAGCCACATGAGTCCACGACGCTAGATCCACGAGGAGCCACCATGCCCACTGTACCATCCTGGGGAGTGCAAAGCCACAGTCTCTCAATGTCTCTACAGTGGGTGGGCTGCCCACTGTACCATCCTGGGGAGTGCAAAGCCACAGTCTCTCAATGTCTCTACAGTGGGTGGGCTGCCCACTGTACCATCCTGGGGAGTGCAAAGCCACAGTCCATCAGGTAGATGACAGTCTCCACTGGTCAAGGAGGAGGCATGGTGGGCACAGTGAACCATAAACAGTGCTTGAGACGGCGGTGCCCAGCGGAGCGGTGCTTGAGAAGAAGGGCCCAGCGGAGCGGTGCTTGAGAAGAAGGGCCCAGCGGAGCGGTGCTTGAGACGGCGGTGCCCAGCGGAGCGGTGCTTGAGAAGAAGGGCCCAGCGGAGCGGTGCTTGAGAAGAAGGGCCCAGCGGAGCGGTGCTTGAGATGAAGGGCCCAGCGGAGCGGTGCTTGAGAAGAAGGGCCCTGCGGAGCGGTGCTTGAGATGAAGGGCCCTGCGGAGCGGTGCTTGAGATGAAGGGCCCAGCGGAGCGGTGCTTGAGACGGTGGTGCCCAGCGGAGCGGTGCTTGAGAAGAAGGGCCCAGCGGAGCGGTGCTTGAGAAGAAGGGCCCAGCGGAGCGGTGCTTGAGAAGAAGGGCCCAGCGGAGTGGTGCTTGAGATGAAGGGCCCAGCTGAGCGGTGCTTGAGACGGCGGTGCCCAGCGGAGCGGTGCTTGAGATGAAGGGCCCAGCGGAGCGGTGCTTGAGAAGAAGGGCCCAGCGGAGCGGTGCTTGAGATGAAGGGCCCAGCGGAGCGGTGCTTGAGATGAAGGGCCCAGCGGAGCGGTGCTTGAGATGAAGGGCCCAGCGGAGCGGTGCTTGAGAAGAAGGGCCCAGCGGAGCGGTGCTTGAGATGAAGGGCCCAGCGGAGCGGTGCTTGAGAAGAAGGGCCCAGCGGAGCGGTGCTTGAGAAGAAGGGCCCAGCGGAGCGGTGCTTGAGAAGAAGGGCCCAGCGGAGCGGTGCTTGAGATGAAGGGCCCATCGGAGCGGTGCTTGAGACGGCGGTGCCCAGCGAAGCGGTGCTTGAGATGAAGGGCCCAGCGGAGCGGTGCTTGAGACGGCGGTGCCCAGCGGAGCGGTGCTTGAGAAGAAGGGCCCAGCGGAGCGGTGCTTGAGATGAAGGGCCCAGCGGAGCGGTGTTTGAGATGAAGGGCCCAGCGGAGCGGTGCTTGAGAAGAAGGGCCCAGCGGAGCGGTGCTTGAGATGAAGGGCCCAGCGGAGCGGTGCTTGAGATGAAGGGCCCAGCGGAGCAGTGCTTGAGACGGCGGTGCCCAGCGGAGCGGTGCTTGAGAAGAAGGGCCCAGCGGAGCGGTGCTTGAGATGAAGGGCCCAGCGGAGCGGTGCTTGAGAAGAAGGGCCCAGCGGAGCGGTCCTTGAGATGGCGGGGCCCTCTTCAGCGGTGCCTATCTTCACGGCGGGGCCCTCTTCAGCGGTGCCTATCTTCACGGCGGGGCCCTCTTCAGCGGTGCCTATCTTCACGGCGGGGCCCTGTTCAGCGGTGCCTATCTTCACGGCGGGGCCCTGTTCAGCGGTGCCTATCTTCACGGCGGGGCCCTCTTCAGCGGTGCTCTTCTGCACGGCGGGGCCCTCTTCAGCGGTGCCTATCTTCACGGTGGGGCCCTGTTCAGCGGTGCCTATCTTCACGGCGGGGCCCTGTTCAGCGGTGCTCTTCTGCACGGCGGGCCCTGTTCAGCGGTGCTCTTCTGCACGGCGGGCCCTCTTCAGCGGTGCTCTTCTGCACGGCGGGGCCCTGTTCAACGGTGCCTATCTTCACGGTGGGGCCCTGTTCAGCGGTGCTCTTCTGCACCGCGGGCCCTGTTCAGCGGTGCTCTTCTCCACGGCGGGCCCTGTTCAGCAGTGCTCTTCTCCAAGGCGGGCCCTGTTCAGCGGTGCCTATCTTCACGGCGGGGCCCTGTTCAGCGGTGCTCTTCTGCACCGCGGGCCCTGTTCAGCGGTGCTCTTCTCCACGGCGGGCCCTGTTCAGCGATGCTCTTCTGCACGGCGGGCCCTGTTCAGCGGTGCTCTTCTGCACGGCGGGCCCTGTTCAGCGGTGCTCTTCTCCACGGCGGGCCCTGTTCAGCGGTGCTCTTCTGCACCGCGGGCCCTGTTCAGCGGTGCTCTTCTCCACGGTGGGCCCTGTTCAGCGGTGCTCATCCAGCAGGTCAAGGGAGCCAGACCTGGCCTGGACTCCCTGCTCAGTCGCCCTCGGACCGTGACGTTTCTGGACCCTTCGGGGACGGACTCCTGGCCTCTTTAGTGTCCTCCTTCCCAGCTGGGATGTGACATGTGGGGTCCACCTTCTCCGCGCTCCTGCTGCCCTTCCGCTCCTTTGATGGGGCTCTCGGGCCCTTGCCTCCCCTAGATGGTGTGGCTGGTGAAGTGGCCGCACATTGCTCCTTGGGGGCAGCCCTGTCAGTCCTCGCACGGCGGCCTTTGTTTTTGCGGGTCCTCTTGCCGGGGGGGGGGGGGGCTGGACGTGTCCTTGCTGCTGATCGGTGTGTCACTGCTGGCAAAGGGTGGACTCCAGAACCCATGCACAACAGTGACACTCGAAGCTGGGCTGGTGGTGGCTGCGGTGCTCTTGGGACTCTTTGCAGATGGAGGGGGGAGCTCATCGGAGGGAAAGAGGTCAAGACTAGCCAGGAAAAGCTTTTTAGGTCCAAGGTAAAGGGTAGGAGAAGTGGTGATGGGAGTGGAGGAAGAGGATGTGGTTGTAGGAGAGTCAGGTGTGCTGTCATTGGGTGAAGGTGCTGGTGCTGTAGGCTGACGTGAGGTGGATGGCTGTTGGGTGGGTGTCTGCCTGCGTTTGTGTGTCTTGGAAGAGGGGGTGACAGACACAGTGGGAGAGGACACAGGGGACTTGTAAATGGCAGTGGGGGTGGTGACTGCACGAGTGTGGACTGTACTGGAGGGTGAGGTGGTGATGGAAGCACTGGCTGATGTTGGGGTGCATGCAGGTGTGAGTGTAGACGTCACAGGGAGGGAGGAGGGAGACGAGGAGGAGGGGGACACAGAGGTGGTTGTGACTGTTGGAATGTCTGCATCTGGGTGTTGCTTGGGTGAGTGTTTGTGGGATCTGTGGTGCTTGTGTCTGGATGAGCTGCTCTTGGGTGTTGAGGTGTGTGCAGGCTGGTCTGATGGTGTGGATGGGATAGGCTGAGGAACAGGAGACAGAGACAGGCTGGAGGCAGTAAGAAGAGGGAGGCTGGAAACAGGGACAATGGCTGCCGTCAGTGCTGAGGCCAGAGCAGTCAACGCTCGTTGATGGGCAGCCTGACCCGAATGAATGCCCTCCAGGTACGCATTGCTCTGTTGCACCTCCCTTTGCACACCCTGGATGGCATTCAAAAGGGTCGTCTGCCCAACAATGAGCGTCCTCACCAGGTCAATGAGCTCCGCACTGAGGGCAGCAGGGGCAACAGGGGCAGGGGCTGAGGTGCCTGGGGCGAAGGAGACGCGCGCCTTCCTGGGCGAGCGGGCACGGAGCGTAGGCTGAGGGGCTGCTGGGAGGGCGGTGCTGGTGCGCTGGGTGGCGGCTGTACCTGTAGAGGCGGGGGGCCCGGATGTTGCCGCCACCGCTATGGAGCTCCCATCCGAGGACGTGTCGCTGTCGCTGCTCTCACCAGCGGTCCCCGTCGTGGTGCTCCCCTCGCCCTCCGGATCACTGGTGCCCTCGGTGTCTGTTCCTGGGCCCACCGGGGCCTTGTGTCCTGCAGCTCCCTCGTGCTCCGATGCCAAATCTCCTCCGCCTGATGATGCTAATGCACACATGCACAAGAAGATGAAGAGAAAGGGTGAGGGGAGAAAAAAGAAGACCAGGTTGAGTGCATGCAATGTCAACACCGTTGGCGGAGAGGACAGACACAGGAGCCTCATGCACTAAGCCGCGCATTCGGGGTACACTACTCAGTACTACTGACTAGGACAACAGGCCAAGAGACGTCAAACGCGCACATGGGTGATGCTGGACCATCAATGGCTGTACTTGTCACCCTACAGAGGTGGGGGCCGGGGGCACAGGGCCATGCCTAAGGGAGAGGACTACACTACAGAAAGCGCCCTGGCCTAATGTCACCCACAGCCCTCCTCCCCCACCCAGACGCCTCCACTGCGCAGAAAGATAGGAGAATGTGCTGATACTCACCCCCTTGTGTCTGCTGTGATGTCTTAAAGCGCCCATCCAATTCAGGGTAGGCCACCGCCAGGATCCGGGACATCAGGGGGGTCATGGTGCGACTGGCACCCCTCCTAGGTTGGGAGGCCATCCGCAGCAGTGTTTCTGCAGTCTTCCTTGTTCCGCGGCGGATGTCCTCCCACCTCTTGCGGCAGTGGGTGCCCCGTCTGTTGTGGACCCCCAAGTTCCGGACTTTCTTGGCGATGGCACGCCAAATCTCGATCTTCTGATGGGCGCTGACCTATTTGACATGTACAGGGTGGAAAGGAGGAAATCATCAATGACCTGCATGTTAGATGTGATTGCCCCCCCCCCACCAACTTTGCCATATGGCACATGCTCTCATCTGTCGTGCGTTGCACTCCTCATTCGCCCCCCACCCCACCAACTTACATCCACCCCAATCCACACAGGCATAGCCCATTCCATGTGCACCCGGTGTACTCACTTGTTGGTCTGGAGGACCGTAGAGTAGCGCATACTGGGGGAGGACCCCATCCACGAGCTTCTCCAACTCTTCAGACGTGAAGGCAGGGGCCCTTTCCCCAGTCGCAGCAGCCATTGTCACTTCCAGACCGAGGTCACAGCAGCACTTGCAGTATAGGTCCTCTCCTGTGGATGATCAGGTCTCGAGTGATCAATCAGCTAGGAAATGGCGGTCACGCCCGCGCCGGTGCGTACCGCGGCGGTGCGTACCGCGACCGCCGGCGCACATCGTCATTGGCTCCTGAAACCCATAGGGTTCAATGTTAACCAATGCGGCTTTGCGCCGCGTTCTTCGACCGCCTACCGCCACGGTGTGCCCCGCCAGCGCATTGACCTCACATCCCATTGTCCCACTTCACAGGTCAGGCAGCCGCCATTTCAAGGGCCTACATGGCTTAATTTTGACTGCGACACACAGGCCTAGGCCTTGCATTGCCACACATACACGCCTTTCAACCCATTGCCATTCTTTAACTGTGCAAGCTGTCTGTACGTACCTGTGGTTTGCCTGACTCTGTGCTCCATGTTGTCCTTCCTAGGCACCGTCCCCTGGGACTTGCGAGGAGAAGGACGAATCCTCGCGTGTACCGACCGCTGGTGGACCTGTCGACAATGGAAGAACGCCATATAATACTTCGATACAGACTTGACCGTGCCACTATCCATGAACTGTGTGCCCAGCTGGAGCCAGCCCTGATGTCCCCCATCCGCCAACCCACAGGGATTCCCCCTCTGGTGCAGGTTTTGTCAGTCCTCCATTTTTTGGCAAGTGGGTCATTCCAGACAACAGTGGCCATGTCATCTGGAATGTCTCAGCCTATGTTTTCAAAGATTTTGAGCAGAGTGTTGTCTGCCCTGATGAAACTCATGCGGAGCTACATCATTTTCCCAGAGGAGGGTGACTTGCCTACAGTGAAGGGTGATTTCTATGCCCTTGGACATATCCCCAACATCATTGGTGCCATTGATGGGACCCATGTGGCTTTGGTACCCCCAAAAGACGATGAGCAGGTGTACAGAAACAGAAAAAGTTACCATTCGATGAATGTCCAGGTGGTCTGTTTGGCTGACCAGTACATCTCCCATGTAAATGCCAAGTTCCCAGGGTCAGTGCATGACACGTATGTTATGCGAAATAGCAGCATCCCCTATATGATGGAGCAGCTACAGAGACAACGTGTGTGGCTAATAGGTGACTCTGGTTACCCCAACCTGCCTTGGCTACTGGCCCCAGTGAGGAATCCCCGGACCAGGGCAGAGGAACGGTACAATGAGGCCCATGGGCGAACTAGGAGGATCATCGAAAGGACCTTTGGCCTCCTGAAGGCCAGGTTTAGGTGCCTGCATATGACAGGGGGATCCCTGATGTACTCACCAAAGAAGGTGTGCCACATCATCGTGGCCTGCTGTATGCTTCACAATCTGGCATTGCGACGTCAGGTTCCTTTCCTGCAGGAGGATGGTGCAGATGGTGGTGTTGAAGCAGCTGTGGAGCCTGCGGAGAGTGAAGAGGAGGAAGACTCAGAGGACGACACAGACAACAGGGACAGAGTAATAGAACAGTATTTCCAGTAGCACACAGGTAATAATCACCCATGCCATTTTACATTTCCTGAAAGCCTCCTGCATCTCAACTTTGTCGATTTCCCCCCAGAACTATAAACATGATGTTTGATTTTCCCTTCCCTTTTCTGTGCTGTATGAGCCACTGCGTGACCTCGGCTTGGTTGGCCCATGGACTAATGCTAAGTTACCTCGGTATGTGTAATTCACAATGTTAAAAATACGTAATTGATATGTAATGTGTCATACATTTGTAAATAAGACAGGCTGAGTCCTGATTGATTTAAGTGCAATGTGTGATTTATTATTAGTGCATAGATATTGGTACATGATAGTGAAACAGTGATGGGTGGGGGTGGAGTAATGTCCATGGCAGAGTCCAGTTCTCAGTCTAACAGGTGCATTGTCCATATGCCTGTGGCAGGATGGAGCAGGGGCAGTTCAAGGTTTGACAGGGTGGCAATGTGGAACAGTGGGAGGACTTCAGGGGGTATGTGATGCTGGCGGGGGTCTTGACATCCTACTCTGTCGTTTTTTTTTATCTCAGGCTCCTTTTGCGGGGTGGTTGTTGTTCAGCAGGAGGTGGGGTTCTGGTGGGCTGTCGTTGTGGTGGGGCCTCCTGTCCACTAGCGCCGGCGGAGGTGGTAGGCTGTTCCTGTTCCTGGCTAGTGACAGGGGCCCTGTGTGATGCCACATGGTCCCGAAACGTGTCCTCTATACGGTTCAGGGCCTGGACTATGCTCCCCATAGCGGTTGAGATGTTGGTGAGTTGGTCGCTGAACCCCATGTAGCGTTGCTCCTGCTGAGCCTGGATCTCCTGGAACCTGGCCAGTACCGTCGCCATCGTCTCTTGTGAGTGGTGGTAGGCTGCCGTGATGGTGGTGAGGGCCTCTTGGAGAGTGGTTCCCTGGGCCTCTCCTCCCCCCCTGTCGCACAGCAGCCCTCCGAGTTGCCCTGTTTCCCTGGGCCTCTGTCCCCTGGACGGTGTGCCCACTCCCACTGCCCCCAGGTCCCTGTTGTTGTTGGGTTGGTGGGTTACCCTGGGGGCCCTGTAGTGGTAGACACACCGCTGCTTGACCTGTCCTAGAGACAGAGGCATGGGCCCGCTGGGTGGGAGCTGTGCTGTTGTTCCCAGAGGGGGTTGGGTCTGCAGTGGCCTGTGTCTGGGTGAGGGGAACCGACTGCCCAGAGGTCCCCGATGGTCCGGGCTGGTCGTCAGGTTCCAGGTCGACAGAGCTGCTGTCATCACTAGGGGCCTGTTCCGGGGGTGGGATGGACATTTCTGGTCCCTCCTGACCGGTGTGTTGTCGTTCGGGTCCTGCATGGGGTAAGAGGGTATGGTTATTGTTTCTGTGTGTGCATTAGCTTGCGTTTTATGGGTGCCCTTGTCCCCCAGTGCTGGCATTCCCTTGGGGGAGGTGTTGTGAGGGTGTTTTGTGGGGGGGGGATGGGTATGTGCAGTGGTCATGCTTAGGTGATGGGTGTCCATAGTTTGGGGATGGCATGCAGGGGTTGGTGTTGGGTGGGTTGTGCTGGAGAGACATTCTCAGGGAGAATGTGTGCTGGGGGGTTGGGGGTGAGGGTGGGGGTTAGCATGCTGGGGGGGGATGAAGTGGTTGGCCTTGTACTTACCAGAGTCCATTCCTCCGTGTACTCCAGCGAGGCCATCAGGATGCAGGATGTTTAGTACCTCTTGCTCCCATGTTGTGAATTCGGGTGGAGTGGGTGGGGGTCCCCCGCCAGTCTTCTGCACTGCGATGTTGTGTCGCGAGACCATCAAGCGCACCTTCCCCCGTAGGTCGTTCCATCGTTTGCGGATGTCCTCTCGATTTCTGGGATGCTGTCCCACCGCGTTGACCCTGTCCACGATCCGCTGCCAGAGCTACGCCTTCCTTGCTATGGTGGTGTGCTGAACCTGTGAGCCGAAGAGCTGGGGTTCCACTCTTATGATTTCCTCCACCATGACCCGGAGTTCTTGGTCCGAAAAGCGTGGGTGCCTTTGTGGTGCCATGGGGTGGTGTGTATGAGGTGTGGGGTGGTGTATGTGATGATGTGTGTGTTGGTGTGTGGTGCTTTGTGCTTCTATGTGGTGTGTGTGATGTTGTGGTGTGCCTCTGTGTGTCTGGCTATCTATTCTCTGATGTGTCTCTCTCTCCTTCGTCTCTGGTTTTTGTTGGTAGGGGTTTGTGGGTGATGTGGGTGTGTGTTTTATATGGTATTGGATGTGCAGGAGTTGTGTGTGTATGTGTTTCAGGTGTGTGCCTTTCAAATTGTCCAATGTGGTAGGGGTTTGTAAAGGTGTGTGTATTTTGACCGCGGCGGTGTGTACCGCCAATGGAATACCGCGGTTGAATGACCGCCGCGTGGATTTGCGGGTCATAATGGGATGGGCGTATTTCTGTTGGCGTGGCGGTGGAGGTTTGGTCTTCTCCAGTTTACCGCTGGCCGCTGATGTGGCGGACTGCAGTGGAGGGCGGATTTTTGGAGGTTTTGCAGTTGTGGGTCAGAATGTCCGTGGCGGCTGACCGCGGCTGCGGCGGTATTGTGGCGGCCTTCTGACCGGCGGTAATCGGCTTTTACCGCCGAGGTCAGAATGACCCCCTAAGTGAGGCCAGAGCATTTCTTGTCAGACCTGCTAACCAACATATTCAAATATTATAGTACGCTGACGATCTAGTTATTCTGCACCAACATAGATAGGACCGTAGAGGGTGCTGGCTTCACATGAAAAATATCATAGGAATACCCTAGAGCCAACTTGAGCAAGTTATATATTGTGCTATGTGGTAGAGAGAATAAGACCTCTAAAAGGAATTGTCCTTTAGGCAATCATGTGCTGTTCAAAGTCTGCAGTTATAACTATCTTGGACTTTGCCTCACCGCTAAACTCTCCCAAAGATAAAACATATCTACATTAAAACAAAATTGCCCTGCACAAACTAAATCCCAAGCTCTAAAGTCGTACAGTTGATTCTATTTTGAAATTTTGGGGTCTGATTTAGAGTTTGGCAGACAGGGGTTTTTGTCACAAATGTGACAGATATCCAGTCCGTATTATTACAAGTCCAGTAAATCCTTTGTCACTTCTAATAAGGCAGACAGGATATCTGCCCCAGTGTGACAGAGTAACCCATCTGCCAAACTCTAAATCAGGCCCTTAGTCTACGGCAAACATGTCCTACCTAATAGACCAGCTTCAACCCCCCACCTAATATAACATAATCTGTTTAGAAATACATTTTTGTCTACCACAATGCACATAAAGGGCACACGTTCCTACTACAGCAAGATTTCCCCTGTAAAGCCACCCTTTTAAAATACTGCAATAAACTATGTCAGTGCAAGCTGGGCACTCTAAAGGCAGCTTTGTGTACAACAATCCATACAAACAATCAAGCCTTAAATCTTTGGAAAGAATATTTTCATTTATCCGTAAGCAACTTACAAATGGATTCCTTTTGGGTTCAGGACATATCTCATTTATTATGTAAGGCAGCATTCAAAGCACAACTTACTTTACATTCACAAGCAGATAACCATTTTGAACTCTCCCAACTTAGGTCCTGCAATATTCCCTTTAACTCTTATAGTAGCTAATCATAACATTCGTATCTCTAAGAAATCCTTAAAACAACAATGTAGATAGAACTTTAGTCACATGAGATTCCTGAAAGCACTTATTGAAGAATTCAGCAGAGGGTCCGCTAATTGTAATCTGGAATCTTTTCATTGCAAACTTTGCTGCTACAAGACCTATTATGTTACTACCTTAGCCTAAAAGACCCATATTTCTGGCCAATGGAATCATAACTTGTAAGGGCACTCTGGAGATTTGTCTGAACTTTAAGAAGGTACTGAATTAAGCACAGCAGCAAAATAGTTTGCTCAGAAAACTATTAACTTGCATTCCAACTGGCAAATATTGTTTTTGACCCTGATCTTTTCTGGGTAATATACTGTATAAATAGTCAATAATTTTCAATCTAATATATTGTTTTAATAGACTGGATATAACCTGCCATCACTTTTGCTACTTTATTCTATTTAAATATCTTGGACTCCTACGGATTTTTAATTACTAGTTTAACTAAAGTATTTGTTTGGAAACCAAATGCCTTGTATGGATGGTTTTGTCACAATTTTAATTAATCTTGTATAAGAAACTTAGAACTAATATGTGTACTTTTCTTTCCTGACACTGTTTTCTAATGTTTGAGACCTGGGGTAGCAGGGACAGTGCTGGGGATACCAAAGGGCAAGCCAAGGATAGCGACTGCTACCTTCGGTGACCTCTAAATGACATCCAGAGTAACATGTATAATTACTGAGTAGTAGTCTCAGCATAAACTTTATACTTGCAGCTAAAGTTTTCATTCAGAGTAAACACTAATTACTTCATGAGTACAGGAATCAGAATACCGTTGCAACAATATGAAGATTTTTTTAGGACCATGTGTTTTAAATTTTGTGTATATCCAATGAATCAAACTTTTAACTAAATAAACTGCCATATACAATTTTGAGTCCTGGTTGAAAGTTCTGTTTGTTCTCCTTGCCCTTCAGTGCCATACAGCCCCTGATACACACAGATACTTGTACTGATAATATTAAGCAGCATGTTGGTAACTAAAAATAAGGCTTGATCAATCATGTGTTCACAGGCCTTAAGAGATTAAGTAACTCTTGATCATAGTCTAAGCGAGCCCTCCTTAGAAATGGATTGAAATTTGTACCGGTGCCAGGGGAATGCGTCTGAAACATTTTTTAAAAAGTAAAGAAGGCACCCAACAAAGGCAACATCAAAGTAAAACACCAGTCACAAAGCACAGGTCAGCCGACTTGAAATCCATTTAGTTCAATAGATTTCAATGGGGTGCATACTCATACTCGTCTTTCTCGTATGATTGATAAGGACAATAAAGTGACTGGCAAAGTGAACTGTGTAAAGCCTGCGTTTTCATGTCTGAAACAGGCCCATTCAACTGAGCCTATTGTTCTTCTGAGATCAATAAAATGTGTTTCTTTCAGTTTGGTTATGACACATCATCTTAGTTGCCACAAGGTAATTCAACTAGATGTGGTACATAAGTGTTGTTGTATTTGTCACCATAGTGAAAAGTCTTATATAAATGCAAGAGTTAACATTCCCTTGAGAACTCAAAAGCAAGAGCACTAATGTGCCTGTTGCAGCAGTTGCAATGTAACCTGCAGGCAAACACTTTACATTCTTTAGGGGAGGAAGATAATCTGAGGAAAAGGTTAGATTAATCTGCAGGTCACAGGCATATTTTCAAGTACTACTTACTTTCAGTCATTCCAAGGCCCACAAAAGGAATGCCTTTGAACAGGTAAAGGTAACAGCTTTCTACAGTAGGGTAGGTGCTTATAAAGTATAAGATGTTAGTATTGTTTCACATACAACATTTCTCTTTTTTTCAACTGTTGAAATGTAGGAAGTATTGGCAGCTTGTCTTTCCCTACACTCCAGCAACAGAATAACATGCTTCTGAAAAGTAGAGAGTGTCTTTGAAGTAACCTAGAGGGAGAGCAAGCAGAATCTAATTTAAATGTGTTGAGCCGAATATATTAAAACCAACGAAGAATAACAACACTTTTCCTAAATTAGATCTTAAAATTAGTCCTGCCCCATCCAGCTAAAAGAAGCAACTGGCATTTCAGATGTATCATATCAGAACCTTATATGAAATTTGTAATGTGTACTTTTCAGAATTTCATATGTTGTTAAGCCCCAGGGAGGAAAGTTGTAGATACATTTTTAACATGTTTATGAAGCAAATTCTAGTTTCTTGTAGCACAATCATCAGCATAAAATCATAATAATATATGGTCTTCTATCTGACTTGTTAAGAACATCTTGAACCATTTAGTATAAAAACTATTTTAACAATAAAACATAAATATCAATATGTTTTATAAAACCAATTTTTATAATTACTTTTCCAATAGCACCACCTATTTTAATGCCTCATAGCAGTTTGTTAACGGTGAAGTTTCACCCATTAAAATAAAAAAAATACCATCCACTAATGCCCCTTGAATCACGGACGCCTCTGTGACTTTTTATAAAAATACTATGCTGCCCTTCAAATGGGATGTTTTCCATCATACTCTGTGTGCACATTGGATTCCCTTGGTGGTCTTCATCACATTACCTTCGATGTGAGGATAGTGAGCTGTAATACAGTAAAGAGGGCAATGTGAGGTGGTATGAGGGGCTGGCACTTCTGCATTCTTTGAGACCACACAGACAGTCAACCTACCCTCAAAGATCATGATATAATGACACAGCTTCTATGCTGCATTCTCTTTTAAAAGCAGAGCGAGATGTTACCTGTGTCCCTCTCCTGTATTAGGTTGGTAGCCCTTCAGTGATGATCTGTTGTGCATTTCCACTTATTGCTTTTTTTAGGAGATCGGTACATCCAGGGTTCAAGAAGTATCTCTACATCTCCAGTGATGTTCTATGCTGTAGAAATAATACAGAACTACAGCTACTGTGAGGAGTAGCCAGCTGACGGTTCAGAACCAACCTGTAACTGACCTATGCAATCCTTGGGCCCCCAGGTGTTCTGCTCATTATTCCTGCCATTATCGCTGAAGATAATTCTGAAATGTGAGCCACTCAAGAGCAGGTCTAGGCAAAATATAATATTTAACAATAACTTCTTATCCTGAAATTCAGTTACTGGAGTTTAATTAATGAACAAAGGAAACTGGTACTAGAACCAGGGTTACTTGATGTGTTCTTAGGTAAACATTAGTTTTAAGAGTAAAGGTCCGTAATTTTATGTAGTGCTTTCACTTGTATCTATAGATTTATAGGGAAAGTTTCCTCAAAAAGAGGTGTTACTATTAACTAACTCCATGGCACTCATATCATGCCTCTTGAAAGAATGAAATATTAAGAGAGATTGGCTAGAATCTGCCAGGAGTGACTTCTGCAAAATAGATACTGATATTGAATGAATGTGATCATTTGTAAAATGCAAAAGGTGCCCCCAGAGGCGTTTTTGGGGATGAATGGAGGGCACTGAATACAGCAGCAAGCATCAGACTAAGGCAAGTTGAAAAATCAAGTTTTTAACTGCTTCTTGTAAAGCGTTTCATCTACAGTGTAGCGTAGGGAAGAGGAATATTTTTCCATGCCTTAGCTACTACATAAAAGAAGCAACACTCCTCCCCCCCTTATAGTGAGCCAGAACTTAGAAATATTCAAGGAAACAGCCATCAGTAGACCTCAGTGCTCTGGAACCCCATTTCGCAAATAGTGAGTCACCAGCCATTTTCCGGTGGGTCTCAAAAGAGCAATAAATAAATATCAAACACACAAAAGGTGATAGGATGATTTTTGCAATAAGTCTAACCACTGGCAATTGGTCGGGTATCATTCCATCCTATCATTCTTTTGCCTACCATGCAACCTCAGATTAGAACCATCTATGTTCAAATCAGTCTTAACACTGCTCCACTAGGAACAGCCCGGCCGGATTTGACAAGCTAATTCCCCACTGAACAGGAACACATGCAATCCAAGATCAGTTTTTCCCTAATTGGGGCCATCATGCTCCCTCAAACCCTTCAGAGGGGACCCATTTCACCCAAAGTCAGTCAATATCTTTAAGATATGGGAGACTCAAATGCCCCATTTCACATTATGCAGGGGGGTCTAGTCATTTTGTGTTATGCCACTAGGTAAAACTGAATTTAAGTGCAATGTATGAAGTGTTAAATGTGTTCAGGGCTGACAGTTTTATCAACAAAATGTGTGAAAATATGTTTATCATTCAGGGGTAGACAGATAACATTTTTGTAACTTGACGAGCAGGGTGTGATTTTAAAATGTTTGAAAACCATTAAAGTGGAGTACAGGAACACTAAATCCATTTGAAGCCAGTTATTCGTTCATCAAGCCTGGCTCAAACCTGGCTCATCCACAATACAGGGTCAGCAGCAAATGATGCCTAGAGGAATATTATTACTCATCCTTAGTAAGGAGCACATAGAAGCAGAAGCTACACATTCCACTACTAACTGTGAATAGCAAAGTACAAAAGACAAGTACAACTAATTTCCCTTCTTGAGGAGCAAGAACAAGAAACAAATAGAACCCAAAACCCTTTAACATCCTAGGAATTTTAATTTCCATTTCTCTCTTGACAGAAGGACATTGCTCTCTAATATCTTGAAGTGAATCTCTTTGCAATACATTTGCAAGTTATGTGGTCTTCTGTCATTTACATTGACAGCATCTTCCAAAGTTTCATCTTCCGTGTAGCATTTATATCTGTGCTCTTCCATTTTGTCTCCACTTCCCTCTCATCCTCTCCTCATTGCCACCGGAATCATCAACTTATGTATCTCTACTTACCTCACTTTCTTTGTCAAGCATGATTATTTTCTTCAATTCTAATCTTCTTTCTGCTTCTCTGTTTCCAGCACAGGAAAATACAGTGCTTATATACCACACTTGCCTCTAAATCATCAGTTCTGAATGGTCCAGAACACATTGTCCTTTCCCCTTCTTTATTCTTGTCTATTGGCCCACCTTCACCACCACTCACTTAAATACAATATTCATTTTCCTCCTTAACTAGCCATTTCAGCCTTTCAGTTGTTTTCAAGCAACCTAGCTTTCATTTTGAAATTAATGTTTACTCTCTCTGCATCCGAAATGGTGAGCGACCAATGATACTTTTCTTTGTAGTAAGGTTTGCTCAAATAATTTTGTGTATTATTCCTTGTACTGTATTCTACTGTTCCTTGCAATTGAATGTCCCCTTTAGCCACTCGGTTAAACCTTAGAAGATCATTTCAACAAGGGTGGCACACTGAGGTGAACTTATAATCAGTACTTAACTCTTCTAGGAAGAACTTAATTCTATCAGTTTAGTTGTGCACAATTGTCATGCAATAAAAACCTGGATGTACCTTCTCTTCTAAAAATGTGCAACATAAACTTCAATAGTATTACTGTGTTCACTTGATCAGTTCCTTCCACCTCAGGCAACTTTCTGAAAAAGTCCATAATAATTAGAAGATATTCACTATCTTCCTCTAATAATGTGACTGGTCGCACAACATCATAAGCAAAGTCTCCCCAAGGCAAAAGTGTACTTATTAAAAATACTACATGTTATATTCTGATACTTATCTGATACAGCACACCCTAGCAATTTTCTCATGGTTTGTTTATACTCACATCACTTCTGGGCCACCATAAAATATATTTAACTCTGTGCTATTAGTTTAGCAAATTCTAAAAAAGCCATTCAAAGTCCTAGATTTAAAACAGATGCTCCAGAGCTTTAAGATATTTTCCTCCAGCTCACACAAAAAGGGCTCATATTTCCATATTCCTCTTCAAGGCCATGCTTCCATTACATGTTTTGTCACCTTCTCTAGCCCACCATCATCAAACCCCAAATGTAGCGAAAACTTTAGTTACATGGCCAGTAATTGCCCCAGGCACTGGAAGATGCTTGAATAAATACTGCATTGGAATACGTACGTAAGTTGACCAAAGTGATTGCTGACTTGAGAAAGGAAATAATAAAGGACAAAGCATTAACAAGTGCTAAAGGAGCCCTAGGCAAACTAGAAAACAAACTAGAAAAAACGGGGCAGGAACTTAGACAGTTTACTCAAGACAAAAATGGCACTCTTTATTTGAAGGAGGGCATTTGGAGGTCCAATTCAGGCAGCGGTTCGGGCAGAGGTCAGGGAAGAGGCATAGGCAGGGGACAGATTTTAAGTGAATTCTACCAACCTGGCTCCTACACAAGGAGAGACTGACCTCGTGCCATTTTTACCATTGGTAGAATCGATTTACAAAATGAGCATAACAAATCCTATCATTATTCTGTCCATTTACAACCTTAATCCATCTCAAGTGGGTGTACTGTGTAGGAGGCAGGCTGGTTTGTAGTGGGTACCTAAGATACTTACACCTTATACCAGGTCCAGTTATCCCTTAATAGTGAAATGTAGGCAGTGTTTCTAGCAGCTTAGGTTGTCTAGAGTTAGCTGTAGTAAAGCAGCTTAGACTGAACTAGGAGACATGCAAAGCTCCTGCAATACCACTATAGTTACACAGTACTTATAGACAATAAAAGACAATACTCAGTTATACCAAAAATAAAGGTACTCTATTTTAGTGACACAAGGCCAAAAATATCTTAGAGGCAATACTCCTTCTGGGGGTAAGTATTATACATAATATCTACACTAGTAACCAAAATCAGGTAAGTAAACAGTCATAGAATAGTGCAAACAGTAGAAAATACAATAGATTGCAATGGGCCTAAGGGCAACACAAACCATATACTAAAATAGTGGAATGCAAATAACAAATTCCCCCCTAGGCAAGTGTAGTGTGTAGAGGGGCACTGGGAGTGTAGGAAAACACCAAGGGTAAGTAAAGTACCCCATCCCAGAGCCTAGGAAAGCAGGAGTAAAGTACAGAAAGTTTCCTCAGGACACACTACAAGTTGTGATAAGAGATTTTGCAAGAACCAAGCAAAGACTGCAAGCAACAAACAATGGATTCCTGGACCTGAAGACCTGTGGAGAAAGGAGAACAAGTCCAAAAGTCAAAGAAGAGTTCAGGAAGGACAAGAGCCCCTGCCAACCTAGAAGATAGTGCAAAAGTGGATTCTCCGTGTTGGAAAATGGGTTATTGGTAAGGGCAGGTAGGTACCTACACTTAGCAATAGGCCACTAACCTCCACTAAGGTCCAGTTAGGTCTCAGTAAATTAAACCCAGCTCAACCCTTGGTAGCTTGGCAACGAGCGTCAAGGCTTAACTTAGGAGACAGAGTGTAAAGCATTCAAACATCACAAAACAGTCATTAAATAAAACACAGGAAACAGTTTAAAAATCCAAAACCAATTTATAAACATAGATTATATTTTTATCTTTAAAATGACACAAAAATGAATAAATTCAGATCAGGGAAACCAGAGATAATTAAAGAATTATTGTTTTTTTAGCGCCTAGAAACAAAAACGCCAATCGGGTCATCTGGTTGCACCTCGACGGGGGCAAAGTCAAAGTTTAAGGCCAACCGCGATGGAGCCATGCTCGGCTACAGGCCGCGGGAGGCCTCGGTTAAAAGTTTACCTTCACACTTAGGGCCTGATTCCAACTTTGGAGGACGGTGTTAAACCGTCCCAAAAGCGACGGATATACCACCTACCGTATTACGAGTTCCATAGGATATAATGGACTCGTAATACGGTAGGTGGTATATCCGCCACTTTTGGGCCGGTTTAACACCGTCCTCCAAAGTTGGAATCAGGCCCTTAGTCTCTTTTTCGAAGATTTTCTTCAGTGGGATGAACCTGCCAGTACAATCCGACCTCCTGGAGCCCTTCTCCTGATACGCGTCGCAGGAATCCTCGGTGGAGATTTTTACCTTCGGACTTAGTCGTTTTTTCGAGGTGAAAATCCTTCGACTGGGGTAAACCTGGATCTTGATCCGACGTCCGTGGAGCCCTCCTCGGATACGCTGGCTGGGAGGTCCCAGTCAACTTTTTACCTTCGGACTTAGTCTCTTTTTCAGAGATTTTCTTTACTGGGAGGAACCAGCAAATCAGGCCGGGTCGCGGTTGAGGCAAGCCGGCTAGAGTTTCCCCGGCGGGTCGGTCCCTCTATGGAGCTTTTTTTGAAAAGTTCTCCAAACTTCTCCAAACTTCTGGGGCTTCTCCCAGATGTCATTTTAAGGTTCTTTTGAGGTCCACAGCTCACCCCAAGGGTCCAGAAGTTCTGAAATGGTCCTTGGGGCTGCAGACTACAACTCCCAGAATGCACCTGGTGCAAACTCCTTTTTGGCCACTGGGCAGTGGTCAGCTGGTTGATTTCTTCAGGAGCTGGTGCAGGGGACTCTGGTTAGCACTTTTTCACCTGTAGCAAACAGGGAGTCCCTCCTTGAACCAGTAGAAGCCAGGCAAAGTCCTTCTTGTGGTGAAGCCCAAGTGTGCAGCTCGTGCAGGCCTTTTGAGTGCAGGTTCCAGGTGCAGGCCAGGGGTCCGGCAGGGCAGTCCTTCTTCTCCTTTGGTTCTTCCTTGTTGGAATCTGATGGGGATCTGAGGTGTGGGTGCAGGTCTGCCAGTTTTATCCTTGCTCCTGAGTGAAAAGCAGGAGGGTCCTGGTTCTCCAATCAGGTGCAGGGTCCTTCCCCCTGTGATGACCACTTCCTGGGAAGTGTGCAAAAATCAATCCCAGGAGGCAACATTCTCCAAAAATCCATCATGGCTGAATCCGATTTTTGGAGGTTACATCTGGCTGAGCCCACCCACTGGTGTGGCTAAAAATCATAAACACACCCCTCTCCTGCCCTCTCCTAATCTAATCAAGGGGGCACCTAGTTGTCTGGGGTTGCAGGATGTGGGGGTGTTGCTGGTTGCTCCAAATGTCCTTCTCTGCCTTTGAAGACCAGTTTGGCAGCCCTCCCCTTCCTGCCTCACCATCTGCTGAGGGGAGATTCCCTCCCACAGGCACATTCCTTTGTGTGAAGCCAGGCCACTTCACAACTCATCCATGCAGCCTGGCCAGGCTGCTAGAGGCTGGCCAATCAGAGCACAGCAGCAAAAACAATGCAGGGTTGAAATTGGCAACTTTTCAGGTAAAGTTTAAAACTCTTTACCTGAACAAGTTATATTAAATGCACACAACTGGAAGTTGTGGGATTTATTATAACAATTAATTTGATACCAAACCCTTGGTATCCATCATTTAAGGGGACTTTAAAAATTAAAATAAAGTCTCCCCATTCTAGCTTATGAAGGCCATTTACTACAATGAGGGAAAAACGAATTTGGCTGTTTTTACCTCACCAGGGCTTATAAAACTATTTTTATAAGGTCCCTGCTTATAGTTACATGGCACCCAGCCCTAGGGGCACATAGGGCACACCTTAGGGGTGACGTATATGTAAAAATAAGGTAGTTTAAGACTTTGGAACTACTTTTAAATCCAAAGTCGAATTTGCATATAACTTTAATTTAAAAGCAGCCAGCAAGGCAGGCCTGCCTTTAAAATGACACTGGGCACCTCCGCAGTGCACCTATGGGTGCACTAGCTATGCTGTGGTCCCTAAACCTACATGCCCTACCATATACTAGGGACTTATAGGTAGGTTAACTTAGCCAATTATAATTAGCCTAATTTGCAAATCCATTTTACACAGAGCACTGGCCCTGGGACTGGTAAGCAGTACCCAGGGCACAGCCAAGGGTCAGTAACCACCAGTACATGTCCAAAAAGTGTGGGGTTTACCAGGGCAAAAAGGAGGACTTTCCTACACTCCGGTAAGAAGAAAAGTACAGAAGAGCACCAAAGAAGATGGCTGCGGGTTCCTGCTTGGTGCAGGTGATGTCTCACGTCGAGTTGTTGGATGCAGGCCATTTGCGTCACTGGATTCCACCAACAAGCCTTGGTTCAAGCAAGTATGCGGTTTGCATAAAAAAGGAGCTGCCTGTACCCAGGAGAGACCTGGGGGTCTCAACTTGGACTGAGGAGACAGAGGGAGCTCTCAGCACTTCAGAGAGCCCTCAGAAGACCAGGCAGCACCCACAGGAGTCCCAAAACATAGGGGCAAAAAAGATGCAAAGTGCAGTCATTGCAGCACTACACTGGAAGGTCCCACACCGCCGGAGAACATCTCAGGGAGCTGTGCTACGCAGGATGGAGTGCTGGGGACCTGGGCTACGCTGTGCACAAAGGATTCTTGGAAGAAGTGCACAGAAGCCCAAGGAGCTGCAGAAGACGTGGTGCACAGGGGTACTGTTGCAGCATGGGAAGGCAAGCTCTTACCTCCGCCAAATTCAGACAGCTGGACCTTTGGACAGTCTGGGTTACTTCAGTCCACCACCTGTGTTGCAGGGAGCATGCTCGTTGTCAGGAGAGGAGTCCCAGAGTACCGCTCGTCATCGCAAAATGGTGCCTGCAGAAGCAGGGAAGTGACTCCGTCACTCCATGGGAGATTCCTTCGGTTCTTCTGGTGCAGGGTGAAGACATGAATTCCTCAGAGCGTGCACACTTTGGAAACTGTTGCAAAAGTTGGCTGGAGCTGAAGTTGCAGGTCACGGAGTCATCCTGGATACATTTTTGCAGTTACAGCGGTTCCTGGAGCAGTCTGCGGTTGACCCGACGGTCAAAAGCTGAATCAGAGGATGCAGAGGAGTCCTGGAGGAATCTTGCAAACCGAATCTGAGGAAACACCCAAAGGAGAGACCCTAAATAGCCATGAGAGGGGAATTGGCTACCTACCCAGGTATCAGGAAGGGGTCTCTGACGTCACCTGCTGGCACTGGCCACTCAGAGGTCGCCAGAGAGTCCCCACACCTTGGAATCCAAGATGGCTAACACCAGGGACACTCTGGAGGAGCTCTGGGCACCACCCCTGGGGTGGTGATGGACAGGGGACTGGCCACTCCCCTTTCCTTTGTCCAGTTTCCACCAGAGCAGGGACTTGGGGTCCCTGAACCGGTGTAGACTGGCTTATGCTAGGAGGGCACCATTTTTGCCCTTCAAAGCATATCCAGAGGCTCTGGGAAGCTACCCCTCCCAAGTCTGTAACACCTATTTCTAAAGGGAGAGGGTGTAACATCCTCCTCCCAAAGGAAATGCATTGTTCTGCCTTCCTGGGATTGCGCTGCTTAGTCCCCAGGAGGGCAGAAACCTGTCTGTGAGGTGGCAGCAGCTGGGGCTGCAGCGGAAACCTCCATGGTATTGCCCCCCCATATCAGATTTGGATTGGGGAGACAATTCCATGATCTTAGACACCTCACATGGCCATATTTGGAGTTACCATTGTGAAGCTACATATATGTATTGAGATATATGTAGTGAATGCTTATAATGCTTATAATGGTGTCCCCGCACTCACGAATTCCGAGGAATTGGCCCTGGACAACGTGGAGGCACCTTTGCTAGTACAAGGGTGCCCTCACACACAGTAACTTTGCACCTATCCTTCAGTAAATGAAGGTTAGACATATAGGTGACTTATAAGTTACCTAAGTGCAGTGAAAATGGCTGTGAAATAGTATGTGCACTATTTCACTCAGGCTGCAGTGGCATTCCTGATGAAAGGTTTGTTTGAGCTCCTTATGGGTGGCAAAAGAAATGCTGCAGCCCATAAGGTTCTCCTGGAACCCCGATTACCTGGATACATAGGTACCATATACTAGAGACTTATAAGGGGGGTCCAGTGTGCCAATCAGAATTGGAATATGAAGTCACTAAAGTGCAGTGGCATATTTGGTAAGTAGAGAGAGCATAAGCACTGGAGTTCTGGTTAGCAGAACTTCAGTGACACAGTTAAGCATACTGAAAACACACATAGCCCACAAGCTGTGAGCACTGGGGTCCTGGCTAGCAGGATCCCAGTGTGACAGGCAAAACACACTGACAAATAGGGTTTAACTATGAGCACTATGGTCCTGGTTGACAGGATCCCAGTGAGACAGTAAAAACTCACTGACAAACACTCACAAACAGGCCAAAAATGGGGGTAACCAGAAAGAGGCTACTTTCTCACATACTGTCCAAAGTCCTTTCCTTTGTCCCAATATGTTTAATATCACCTTGTAACTCTATCAAATTTTCAGGAGGTCAGATTAAAACAATGTTATAACAAGATTCCCTTTGAAGCCAAATGGGATGTCTCGGGCCCTAAGCCTCCTTCCTCCTTTACACCATCATCATTTATGATGTCTCATAAAAGTTTGGCCTTTGAACAGATTGTCCTAAGAGATGCTACTGCACTCATTGGTAAGAACGGATACAACCATTATCTTAATACTACTGAGAAGGATGAAACCCTGGCTGTTGAGACAATCAAAAAGAACATTGCCATGCTTATTGAGCCAGCAGACAAAGGGGCACTAGAGTCATCCAGTGTGTGGAGGATTATAAACAGGAGATCTGATCACAATTTGAAGTGCAGGAACACAACACAGGAGGTCAGTCAGCTCATTCGATTGATTGCTGATGAAGATGTATCTGAGGGATTTCTCAGTGGACATTAATATTCATTCCAAATAGCATTAACCCTAAGATATCAACCATCTACACTGTGCTCAAAATCCAGAAAAGATTAGAGAAACCACTGGGATGCCTTATAGTATTGGGCTACGGTTTGCACTTGTAACCCTTATGTAAATATACTGACATTTTTATAAAACCCTTTGTGGAACCGTATGTGATAGACACATCATCAGGCTTATAGATGTTTCATCACTCTACACAAACATCCTAAAAAAGGAGGCACTGAAAGTAATTTAAACTGTACCTACTTAATGTCAGAGACCTGTCTGACTCCCCACTGACTTTATAGTCACACTCCTTGAGACTGCCATGATCAAGGGCAACTTTATTTGTCAAAATGATTTTACTACCAATGAAGAGTGCTGCGATGGGTGCTTGGTTTGCTCCTGATCTGGCAAATATGTTGCTGGACAATTGCGAACATGTAGATATATACCGAGGATCCAACCCATTTTTTCAGGACATCTGACTGTGGAGGAATTATAGTGACAATATCCTATTAGTCTGAATGGGAAATGAGGCCTCCTTGGTGGACTTCCCTAATTGGTTTAACAGTAGATGTGTTGCCATACAGTTTGGCATACCATACAATAGAGAGGAAATGTATTTCCTAGACATTACCATTTGAGTCAAAGACAACAGACTTTACACGACCAAGTATTTCAAGTCCCCAGAGAGAAACACACTATTTAGGTACTCTGTCTTCACTTTCGTAGTCTAAGGGATAACATGCCCTATTTGCGATTTCTTAGAAACTGTACATCGAGGGCTGATTATTCCAGGGAGTAAGACACCCTTATTATTAAGGTTCTGGGAAAAGGCTAACCTAAAGGTCTTCTCAAATAGACTAGAAAGAGGGATTAGTATTCCCCTATAGACTACCTATAGGAACCAAGAGAACAGGACAATGCCAATAACAACATGCTAGTCTGTGTTACTACCTTTTGTACCTAACATAATGAGATTAAAAAGGTGATTAACAAGCACTAGGGATTGATCTAAGGTGTGCTAGATATACTGGAAAAACATAATTTACTTTTTAAAGAGGCAGGAACATCAGGGACCATGTAGTGAAATCACTGCTGCCAGCCTCTGTGCTACCAGATATGTGTAAGCACCTAAACCTAGCACCTTTAGTGGGGCATTATAGATGTTGCAGATGTAAAGCATGTGATCGAACTGATAAATAGAGGTGAGCGATGAATTCCACTCTGCTGGATGAGTTCACAGAGTTTTCCCCACTCCACACTCAAATGGAGCACGGAGTTCCGAAAAAGTCAGCGGAGCTGCTCAGCGCTCTCTCACACCTCGCCAATGTTAAGTTGGTGAACGCGATCGAGAAAAATGACACGCTAGACCACCTCCTGGAGAGATTTGTCAACACATGCTGTTGCAGCAGGTCGCTACCGCTTGCGTTGAGAAACGTGCACCTCGCATGAGGAAGCTACCACTCGAGTAGAAAATCTACTCAAGCGCAGAAAGAAGCATGCGCGGCGCATTGTGCCATTCTTGCTGATTTTGCAGCGAGGGGCAAACTACGGGCGTTAAGAATCAGCACAAGCAGTGCAACTTAACGCACTCAACTGCTTGCGGAACTCCATGAAGCATGCCAGGTTTTTTCCGGCACTTTGCGGACCTGGTCATTGTTAAACACCTTGAGAACAAAAGAGTGCCTGTGTTTTTAAGTGAACTTTGTGCTGTCATAGCTCGTACTGTACAATATTTATATGTAACTTATATTTCTGTGTAAATGCTTACATTAATTGTGTTTCTTGTATACATAAGCAACATTGATACTACAACTAGATTTTGATGAAAATCAAAGAATTCTAGAACAACGACTGGATATATAATTTTGAGAGAACAAAAACACATTAATTTCACACCATGTTATTTTTTGAAAAACGTGAACACCATACACTTTTAAAAAAAACACCAACACCATACACTTACACTTATATATTTCGCAACACTTTGATTTTATTTTACAATGTACTGTCTTCAGTGACTCTTCACAGGAGCATCCCGAGCCCCGGAAACCTAGTGCACATCGTGCAAGGGGCCATCTTGAGGGAAGATGAAGCACTGTATCCCCTCCTGACCACGTGCACGTCAACGTATATATCTACTGGTTTACCTAGTTGTGCCTTTGTAGAATTCAGTTGGGCAGATGTGAACCACAAAGTAGGTTCTGTGCTTTGTATGACATCCTGTCAGCCATCACTTATGTCCCCGACCTTGGGCAGATACATGTGCCTAATTCTCCCTTCTTGTACTGCATTTTTAGAAGTACAGTGTGAATGCTGGTAAAAGCAATTATACTTTGCAAGCATTACGATTTTCAGAAATGCCACTGTTCATTAAGATTGTTGAAGGAGAACATTCCCTAAAGAGCTGGTGAGAGTGTTTTCCTGCGTACCTGAATGCACAGCATTTTTCCATATTAACTTTGTAATTTCAATTATGACCAAATCATTTTTGACAAGCTACCGTTTGCAGACCCCCTCCTACTTTTCATATATTGGTGAAGGATAACTCACCATAAGGAATGGGAGAGTGGACTCTACTCCATTTATCTTTTTTGAACTTCATTTCCTTGCATAGATTAGTCTACCTCACTCATGTTACTCTATTCACCGATTCCCAGGTGACAAGTTGAAAAACTCCTTTGCACAACTGAAATTCCCAGACTGCACCATGAACTCACAAAGTCCCTCGTTAGGTGAGAGTGCAGTTTGTGTAACAGGACTCATTACACATTTTGATTGACAAATACACGTTATTGACACTGCTCTATTTAAACTCGTAGGGTGTTTTTCTTGTCCTGAGGAAGAGCCCATCTAATGATGTACTGTCAAGCATTTATTTGGGGTCGAACGTTGATATAACACTTGTCTGTACCATGTGTATGAGCTACCATGAAATGAATGGACTGGTCAAATGTAGCTCAAAGCTACCATAACGTTTTTGTGGACTTGACTGTATGTCAAAATTATTTGAATAGTCATTCTTATTGTGACCTTTTTTTATTTCTCAAAAGCAATTTCTAAGCACTGCACATTGAGCACCTTATCTGTTTATGCTGTTTCTTGGTTGAAAAATAACTCGGGTAAAACCCAATGTATAGTTTCTATGAACTTAACAGCTTGTTCGGTGTCTTCATGTATATGTCATGATTTCATAAACCTGAGTGGGTAGATGCCTTTATCTTTGTATATGGACTACCAGGAACTGTTTTTAATTTCACAAGCTTTTATCCAACAGAACCACTCTTTTGCTTATATTGTAACACAGGGTTTGAGGAACACGGGTAACTCCTTATTGAATTTGGATCTTGTGAAGTCAAGCACCATGTTGCTAGAGGATGTTCTCTATGCATGGATAAGCATCCTTGCCCCTCGAGTAAACTGGCTTTTCTCCTAGGGGTGAGCTACATGGAGCTTTGTGTGAGAAGGACAGTGGTGAGACAGCAGAGTTTAGAGCTGGGCAGCGTCCTACTATGCTAGTTCTTCTTGTGCCATGCTAAAACCATGAGTTTCAGGAGCACACGTCCCTCTAATTTCCATTTCCATGATGTTGGTTGGTGCAGAAAATTCTATCTTTGGTTCCCAATCTAAGAAGAAGTAGTCTTCTCCTGTTTGGTTCATATTTAAGGAGGCATTTAAAAGTGATGGATGTGTCACAATGTATTTGTTCACTTATTTTGAATTTAGTTCTTCATCCCTTTGCTAACATTTGTGCTTCTTGCATTTGGAAACTCTACCGAACCTAGTTCTAGATGTTCTTGCTTGTCTTCTTCTTGATGCCAGGGGGAGTTTTGTATCTTCCTATTAACTTCTGTACTAATCTTCATCTTCAGTCAAGGACTGCAAGATTGCCAAGGAGGTATTTTTACCATTTGAGCGTTTCCTCGTGAGTAGCACCCTCTTGATGTAACAATGGACACCTTTCATATATACTATTAAGAGTAGGTTTTCACTTTGCTACTAGGAGGAGTCACCCTTTTCTCTGGAAATCAATAAAGAAACTTGGCAGACCTTTTTCAATGCCCCCTTAAAATCCTGATTAATAATTTCCACACATGTTCAGTCCTTTTGTGATCTAACTTAATGTTTAATTTAGCTGTCTTTCTCGAGCCTAAACTGATGGACATTTGTCAGCTACACATAACTTTCCTTAAATTCTTAAATTTCTCAGCAATGCACAATCATATGTATAGTCTCATTATACAAATCAAATCAAGCTTATCGAAAGCTATCAACGTCCATGTCAACAATATTGTTGTGCCTGACATTGGGGCCTGCAGCGCGGTCCGCAACATCGCCTTCTTCCCGCATGTAGTGTAGTGGGTCGGTGCGGCGGCCCACAGTGATTGTTCTGGCATCATGGATCAACTCCATAACGCCTGCATATAACAAGTATCAGGCACACCGTAAGACCATGCGGCGGCCCTTAAAACATTAAATTAACATTGGGGCTCCATTTGGAGCACCGTTACAACACAAACTCACCTTTCACTTGGAACCATGATTCTGTCGTTTTCTTTTCCTCTTCTTCCTTTTTCTTGTTCCCAGCATGCACAGGGGGTATATATATATGTATATGTATATATATATATATATATATATATATGTGTGTGTTTGTGTGTGTGCGCGCACATCATTCTAACATGGCTGTCTCTCTCTTCTCTGTATTACTCCTTCCCAAACCAAGATGGCTGCCTCTTACTCCGTGTTATGTCACTTCCTCTCTTTGGGTATATAAGACACTGAGATCTTCTTTATGTTTGCGTTGCAACATTCATAATTTCCCTATTGAGGTGTCCAAGGTCCATTAGTGCACTTTACCTCTGTCTGCTGTATCTTCCCTTCTTGCTGGCTGTCTACTTCTTGGAGCCTCCTCATTATCTGTCAATTCCTGTTGTTTAGCTTGGGTCCTTAGTAGTCTGCTTTTGGACTCTCCTCTGCCTTCCAATTGTTTTCATTTTTCCTTTTCAGGAGTTTCCGTCTCCAGCAGAGGTTTTTTCCCCTTTGGGTTTTTTTTTGCTCTTGGGATTTATAATGGAGGACACAGTCTGCTCTGATGTTTCCTTGTCAGCAGCACTGTGGCTACCGGAAAGGGTCGCCCTTACCTTGTACAGACAAGAATGTTTAAGGACGGACGTTGGAGATCCCTACAAGGTTTAGAATGTGACAAATATGCCGTTAAGATAGTGCTTTATGCTGTAATGCATCATAATTTTCCCAATTGTAAAAACACTTCAATGTAATAACATATTCTAAAAAGAAATCTTGTAAATAATACTTTGTGATTTTTTTTTTCCAAACATGTCTTGATGGGCTACATATAGGCCCTCATTCTGACCTTGGCGGGCGGCGGAGGCCGCCCGCCAAAGTCCCGCCGTCAGGTTACCGTTCCGCGGTCGAAAGACCGCGGCGGTAATTCTGACATTCCCGCTGGGCTGGCGGGCGGCCGCCTTCAGGCCGCCCGCCAGCCCAGCGGGAAAGAGGCTTCCACGATGAAGCCGGCTCGGAATCGAGCCGGCGGAGTGGAAGCTGTGCGACGGGTGCAGTTGCACCCGTCGCGTATTTCACTGTCTGCGCAGCAGACAGTGAAATACATTTAGGGGCCCTCTTACGGGGGCCCCTGCAGTGCCCATGCCAGTGGCATGGGCACTGCAGGGGCCCCCAGGGGCCCCGCGACCCCCCCCTACCGCCATCCGGTTCCCGGCGGGCGGACCGCCGGGAACTGGATGGCGGTTGGGGGGGTCGGAATCCCCTCGGCGGCGCAGCTAGCTGCGCCGCCTTGGAGGATTCCAATGGGCGGCGGTACACTGGCGGGAGACCGCCAGTGTTGCCGGTCCGACCGCGGCTTTACCGCCGCGGTCGGAATGCCCATTGGAGCACCGCCGGCCTGTCGGCGGTGCTCCCGCGGTCCTCCAACCCGGCGGTCATGGACCGCCAGGGTTGGAATGACCACCATAATGTCCTTTTCCGCTTTACACTTTCAGGGGACTCAAGTTCCCTAGCTGCACACGGAATCACTACAACTGTATATTTTGGTAACAATATAGGAAATTATTACTGAATGATTCATTGAAACTTTCATATTATACACGGCACATGGATGTGCAGCATACAGGTTTTCGTAAGTCCTGGCCTTACTTTATGTGGACAACACTTTTAATTGCCAGGGTGAAACTTGGGTTGCAGAAGCTCCTCAATAACTTTATGAGCTTTATGAATGGACTGGAGCTAACAGCCAAACATTCCAAACCCCACATTATGGCTTACGGGCCTAGGTCAAACAGGAAAAAGTCATTTTTAGTAACTCCACCAAAATTGCACTTGTTGCAACTTTCCCATACTTGGGTATAATTATTCAAGTTTGCTTGTACTGTGAAGGGACTTTTTAAGTATGTAACCAACGTAGGATCCAAGCCTATTAAGGGGCTTGTGGCAGTGTATAAAGCAAAATGTCTAGCAGTTGCAACCTATGACTCCAGAGTCTGGGATATAAATGACTATTAGGCCATTCATAGGGTTGAAAACGGGTATTTGAAGAGACTTCTGTGGGTTCCCGTAAAGCACAGCTACCCATATAAGTCATACTGAACTCGTTCTCGATTATATTAATGACCCAATCAGAATTCAAGTGCCCCTTTTGTGGTTATCTGTCTGGACAAAACCAGAGACCAATTTTAGTTGTAAGGTGATTAGTGACTGCATAAAGCTGTATAAGTTTGCCAGAATTCTCTGGCTAATGTATATAAGGAAGACAAGTAATAGCCTGGGTGTCTCTGAATTCTATACCAGCCCAGAAGCCCTATTACCGGCTCTTAAACAGGCTCTAAAAGAATACTTCTGGAGCTAGAATTGGAATAGGAGAGACTGTAACGAGAATATTAAGAGATCAGTTTGTCTGTACAATCCTTTGATTTTCAGACAAGATATGGAGCCGTACCTTCTATGAGTAAGCGGGCTCTGCTGACCAGGCTACGATCAAGCACTTTGCACTTCATGGTCGCCTTTCCAGAACCAGTTAGATATTCAAGGACCCTAGACGTGTTCCTGTGTGACGATCATTCTGCACAATCCACTTTGCATCTCATGTTATTTTGTTCATTTTATTCTGGTTTTAGGCAATGTAGTTTATTGTAACTTTTATGGGACAATAATTTCAGACATCAGAACCAAACAATGCATTAGTTCCAATCTCGTCCATCTCTGAGTGTATGCTTGATAGTACTAAATTGCATACATGTAGTTAAGCTTTGGAAACATGGCCATCAGAGAAATGTGTCTATCTGAAGGCCAGTTGCACTTTACATTTTATACTTTCCAATGCCTTTTAAGCTTGATTTCTAGCTTGTTGTGTGCCTGACTGCAGTGGATGATATATAATGTGTAATTAAGTATAGGAAACCTGGCTCTTATAGAAATACGTTTGTCTGATGGTTTTGTCGCATTTTACCTTTGATAATTTTTGAAGCCATTAAATGGCGATTTTTATCTTAGAATATGTATTTTTTTTATTAATATTTTTTTTTAAATTGAGGAACTGTATTTGTCTTTTATGGCCTTTTGACCGAATAAAGTTTTCTTGTATGAATGGTTCATACCTTAATAAAATAAATCTAATATCGCAAAATGTGTTTGCATCCTCATTTTGAAGTTAATGATCTGAAATACAGCATTTATTTTCATTTTGGAATTAAAGATTTAAAGAATTATAATAGAAACATGAATTATAATAGGAACATGAAACTTGGTAATTTCATAAATAATCAAAAGGGTTTCAGTTTTTCCTTTGGGCTGATCTGGACACTGTATTAAAAAATAACGCTCACTGAGTTACCATTTTTTGCTCCCGCCTCTCATTTTTTTCAGCATCAAAATAGTTGCCTGTCCTTCTGATCGGACGCTGAGTGACAGAAAAGGCTCCAACCTCCTTGAACCTTGCACCTCAGCTCTGCCTTCTGTGAGTCTTGTTCATCATCAACATGGGATCTTGCAAGGCTCCACAATTAGGATTTAAGGTATTTTATTCAGAGGGCCTAACTTGGTCCCTGCTCCATCGCAGTCAGCCTGAACTTGTGACTTTGTCCCCGTCCGGTGCGACCAAATAAACACAGTCAGTGCTTTGTTCTTTTAAGCACTATTTGTACCTATACCTTTACAATTGCATACCTCTGGTTCTACTCATTGGTGTTTTGTCGTTTTGGTGTCAGTCTGTTACATTTTACCCTATTTTTCATAATTGGTGTGGACTTTTTCTTGTGTTGTGTTTTCACTTTTTCACTTAATTACTGCTTGTGTGCAGCATAAATACCTTACACATTGCCTCTAAGTTAAGCCTGGCTGCTTTTGTGCCAGGCTTGCAGAGGTGTAAGCATAGGTCAATTTGAGGTTTGCCTGGTCTCACCCTGACAAGAGTTGTGTTTGCTGCTTGAGTAGGATTCTCCTCCTCACAACCAGCAACCCAATTTCCCACAGGTGGTCTTAAATTCAATGTGTGACGTGCACAGAGTGGTCAACCATGATATAAAGTTTCAACATGTTATCTATGGTATTTTAATGCAGGAGAAAGTCTATATGTTGATAAGGGTCGTGGTTGGCCTTCAGTGCTCAAACCTAGAGTTCTGTGACCAGAGTGCATGCAAACATCTTCAACTTGCTAATAACAAAGGTAGTAACATGAGTCCAGAACTTCAGTGGAGGATGGACAAGTTGTAGATAGGGAAACTAACCAGGAAGCCCATTGACTGTGATTTAGGCAGCAGTACAGGAAGGCTGCTGGAGCCTAGTGCATCAGAAACATGTAAATCTCTTGTCAAGTTCTTGTTTTTTTCTGTAGAATTGTTGTGATCTTTAGAATGGATACCTGCACAACCAGGGAAGCAAGTGTTGAATGGTTTACATATTACAATTCATGGTTGCCCTTTACCTCCACAGGAATGTTGTGCCCCTCAACAATTGATCTGGTATTATTTAGGGCATTAATAAATGCCCAATACTTTCTCCTCTTGCCTTCCCCGTAGATCTCTTGAACAGGGATTAATTTGGAATCTTTATAGTCTCCCTTTGCCTTTTTCAAATGCTGACCTTGTAGTCATTTATCACTCTACAAATCTCCATAATGGTGGAAGTTGTAGCTGATTGAGTAGATGGAGTCCTCCATTTTTTGTTCATGACAGTATTTGTAGTGTACAGTTGACAGACACCCTACATCTGGCACCCTTGTCACACTTTTCCTCTTATAATAGTAATTGATGAGTAAGATGTGAGCACGAGCATCCTATGTTTAGCTACAAAGACCTTCTATAGAGTGACCAACTAATGGATTTGGATGCTGGTTGATTTTACAGGTCTTCTGAGGTGTTCAAACTTTTCTCCAATCCACTAAAGTTTCAGGAATATTAGTTCAAGTGTGACTGAGGATATTGGTTACTGTCTACTTTACAAACAATCTCATAGTCCAAACATATATGGTAGGGATTATTTGTAACAATGGTATAATTCAGTATTGCCTTTATAAGGGGAGACATATGCCTATAGTAAATAGCGATGTCCTAAGCCTACGGAAACCTCTCATTGAGCACCCAGAGTTTAAGTGTAGAGAGATCTCAGATCTTAAAATCACTAAATGTATGTTTCCTCTGGTGAGGATACATCCATCCATAATGCCACTTAAACTATACAGCCCTATCATCATGGAATAACCATTTATTGAACTAGCCAGGGCCATACTAAAATCAGTCCTAAGAAATAGCTGACCTTTATACACACTTACTGTTTCATTCATCCAGGTATGTTTTGTAACTACCTTCTTGGTAAACCATCTTTCTCAGTTCCAACTTTGCATGATGGTATGTGGCGATCCAAGCCAGCTACCATTCCCACGGACACTTCTCCAATGTTAATATTCTCTTTGATGTTCAACAGTAAGCTATTTCCGTCAGTGTCCTATGAAGAATTATCTTAAATATTCAGAACAGTATTCTTCCATGTTTAATTGCTGCTGCAAGGCTCTAATATGATATGGCAATTGTTTTTGCAAACTGGGCACTGTACAGAAGGTGCATGACACATCTTGTGATTTGCAGTATGACCTAAACTGCCACAGTGACACCAAGAAAGTTTAGTTTCATTAAGTGCCTTGCCACAAAACCTTCATTCTTTTCTTATACCTTACACCGTGTTTTTCTGTTTAATAAACAATCTTTGGTGAGCACTCATCGTTCATTCCTCCATAGCTTGCATACATATTCTAGACAAATATTCCTTGTGTGCAACAGATATTGCTTCTTGTAGGAAATGTAACGTTTATGACCCATGGCTGTTTTTGGACATAATGATTGTATTCCCCAGCATAGCTATTTTATCATGTATACGTTTTTCCTGTAAAGCATGCAACATACAAAGTGTAGCCTTCACTTTTAAAAGACCATATATTTATCTGTACTTCCTTCTTTGGCTTCTTTCCTTCTCAAATGCTCTAAAATGTATACATATCAACTGAGATGCATATCTTGGCACCATAATAGTTATCCAACATAACCAATTGTTCTTCAAGAACACCTTGAAGATACTAGCATCATCTTTTTGAACTGACTATAGACGTTTGACCTTCTGGCCCCAAAGCTTGTAAAAGGAACCCTCTATCTTTTCTAAGGAGAGAGGGTTTGAGTCTCTAACAGGAGAGTCCTGCAAACATATTTCTAACTGCATCCCTTTTTTTACAGAAGGACTGGAGCGAAACTGCAGAGTTATTTAACCTTGAATCTCTATTGCGACCCTAACATGCAACCAAATGCATGTATGATCTGGTTGGGCACAGTCCTTATCAGCCTGAGCCCTAGGCAGCTGTCAATTCCCTGGAGCTGCAACAACACTAGCCTATGCCTAGTGTGAGAATTCACATAACCGAGGCACTGATGCTAAGAGATCATAGTGTACTAGAGGAAATGAGTGCAGTTCTCTAACTCTCAATTCTAAAAACTTTCTCTGCAATGCTGGACTCTAAAATAAATATATCTATGAAGTAATATTGATGCAGGAAACCGGGAAGACAGTAATCCATATTTATTTAAGAATAATTCTCAAGGAAGAAAAGGAAACTCCAGCCACTCCTGTTCTGCTCCTTCACCAACTGTCAGTCCAACATTCCAAGCAGTCCCACTGATGGAGCAGGGGCGGCCGGAAGAAACCATATAACATGTTACAAGTAAACAAAGAGCAAGAACAACAAAATATAATTACACAAGTAATATGATACATTTTAAATACATGAAAGTTTTGTTGTTGTTTTTTTTCTTACTTATTCTTGACACAATACCACACCACCTTCCTCTTCCAGAAAAGTAAATATATACAAATTTACATTACTTGACTTTGACAATTCTATTGAGATTCCACACACGACCATCATCCAATTTAACAGCACCACTGTAAACTTCAATAACCTTAAAAACTCTACCAAAGTGAGATTGCCCTCCTGTAATTTTCCCAGGTAACTTGACCTTTACCAAATCACCCACTCCAATATGTAACTCTTTTACAGATTTCCTCAAGTCATACACTTGTTTTCTTTTCTCCTGACAAGACAAATGTTTGCTCCTTGCTGAATCTCTCCTACCTTCATAATTGAGTTGTTCCTTAGTATAAACTTTAACCCACGGAGGATACACCATAGTATGTGGTATATGTTTCTTGAACATGACAAAAGGGGATTGGCCTGTGCTAGTGTGTGGCGTGAACCTATATTCCTCAACCTTCTTCTTAATCATGAATTCTCAATCACACCCTAATTCATTTGCCAACTGAATAGTCTCCTTTAATGTCCTATTGAAGCGTTCCACCATCCCATTTATCTCAGGATGGTACAAGGCACTCTTTCTATACAGAATCCCTCTTTTACTCACAAACTCACACATAAGTTTAGATGTGAATTGAACCCCATTATCAGTCAAAATGGACCTGGGATTACCTTCTTTACTAAAAACGGCTGTGAGAAATTCTACCACAGTCAAAGAGGACACCTCTGAAGAGATCATGATCTCTGGCCACCTAAAAAACTAATCCATAAGAACTACAACAAATTTTGAATGCAATTTATAGTTCAACGGTCCTAAGATATCAATAGATACTGAGTCCCACACTTCGTTAGGAGCTTTTTTGAGTATCATAGGCTGAGTTCTAACTTTCAACGACTTATCTGCAATATTACACTCCACACAATCACGTACTTTTCTTTCAATATTTAAGTCCATACCCGGCCACCAGTATACTCCTCTCAGTCTTTCTTTAGTTTTACAAATCCCATGATGACCACTATGGGCAAGATCCATGATGCGCTCACACAAGTTACACGTGGGAATTAACCTTTCTCCTCTCAATACTATTCCATTCTGAATGGACAATTCATGCAAAATTTTACTATAATCCTCACTCATTTTCTCATTTTTATTTAAGGCCCGTCCATCAAAAAGTAAATCTCTGGCACAGGAAAGATTAACATCATCCTCCATACCTTGTAACCATTCATCCTCTGTAACACACCCGTCAGTGACAGCACATATCTTAACATCCTCGTCAACCCACCAGGAATCATCAGAGTCATCTCTATCCCAATCAACATTCTTCATTCTTGATAAACAGTCCGCTGCTTTGTTCTCACACCCGGAACATACTTCACATCAAAATGGTAATCCTGTAATCCAACAATCCACTTACAAATGCGACCCGAAACATTATCCAACCCCTTCTCCTCAAAGATCTTGCGTAGAGGTTTGTGATCAGTGCATACTTCAAACTTGACTCCCCACAGAAATTGTTTACATTTTCTTACAGCCCAGAAAATTGCTAAAGCTTCTTTTTCGATAGTCGAATATTTATACTCCGCCCCACGTAGACTACGTGACGCGAATGCAATAGTATTGATTTTGTCCTCATTAAACTGTCTTAAGACACAGCCTAATCCTTTCTCAGATGCATCCGTGGTAATTGAGCAAGGTAGACCTGGTTGAAAGCTATTAAGAGATTGAGCCGAAGACAAACCCATCTTTAGGTCTTCAAATTCTCTCTGACACTCGGAGTCCCAGCTAAATTCAGATCGGTTCTTAAGTAAATTCCTAATAGCACTAGTCCTTTTAGCCAAATCAGGAATTAACTTAGCATAAAATTCCACCATACCCAAGAAGGACTGTACATCGGAATTTACTTTCAGGTGCTGCCAGCTTTATAATGGTATGAACTAACTCCTCTTTCGGCTTTACTCCTTCTGCTGAAATCATGTGACCAAGATAGGAGATTTCTGTTCTAAAAAACGTACACTTCTCTTTTTTTAAAGTTATCCCCTTGTTTCGGAAAATGTTAAGCACACTCCTGACAGATGTTCTATGTTGTTCAAGGGTATCTGAAAAAGCAAGAACATCGTCCTGAAAAAATTTCACAAAAGGCAAATCACCTAGTAACCCATTCATCAGTCTTTGAAAGACGGATGCCGCCGAACATAATCCAAATGGCATCCTGTTGAATTTAAAAACACCAAAAGGAGTGATAAATGAAGTCAACAATTTAGACTCTTCGCACAGTGAAACCTGGTGATAAGCCGAGCTGAGATCCAAAGTAGTGAAGAAACGGGCATTGCCCAAAGAACTTATCATTTCTGTAATGTTAGGTAAGGGAAATCTGTCCTCAACTACTTCTTTATTCAAATTTTGCAAGTCTATGCATAGCCTTATATCTCCATTGGCTTTAGAAGCAACTACAATTGGGGCCACCCATTCTGCAGCTTCCACCTTCTCAATAATATTTTCTGATTCTAATCTCTGAAGTTCCACCATAACTTTGTCTCTTAAACTAAAAGGTATGTTCCTAACCTTACATTCTATAGGAATAGCTTCTTTTTTAAATACAATGCGGTGCTTGTATCCTTTTACACACCCAATCTTATCGGAAAAAACTTCAGGAAATTCATTCATAAGATCATCACCCACAGTACAGACCTTTTGAACTTGAACTTGTGGAACTGCATTAGGGTTCAATACAATATTAAGTAATTTCTGATGGGGCCAACCCAAAATAGTATTCCCTACTATAGGAATATAAATCTTCCCTTCAATGGTATTCCCTTTGAACATGATCTTAGCTTCAAAATATCCTCTCAACTCAATAGGTTTTCCCCCATAACTAAAAGGCAAAACATCTGGAGGTTGAAGAGTAACCTTGTTGGCAAAATGTTTTAAATAGTCTGACTCTGAAATTAGAGTCAATTTTGCACCTGAATCCATCATCATGGAAACCTTGACCCCATTAACATCAATAGGATATTCACATCGTACATTAGTTATACAATTCACATCATTTACAAATTGTAAAATAAATGATCTTTCTTCATCATCATCATCACTGCACCCATCACCAACTTCATTGACCTTCACCACCCCTTTCTCTCCAGACTTACAACACCTAGCAAAGTGCCCTTTTTTACCACATTTTTTACATAACACCTTAAAGCTGGGCAATCTTTGCTATTGGCTAAGTGTGATGATGAATTACTTCTATAACATAACAGTTTAGTTTTCGACGGTCCAGGGTGTTTTTTTGTTGGCAACTTTGCTTCAACAATCTGAACAGTCTTTAACGTATTCTTGGATTTTCTTAAGTCTTCCATGCAGAGTTCTGAATGTTCAATTTGTTTTGCGACCATTAAAACCTCTTCCAAATTTGGATCGCCTTTGGACCACAAGGCCTCTCTTATCTTGTCGCTTCTGCACTCCAACATAAATTGGTCTCTAATACGCTCCTCCACAGAGTCGCCAAACTTACACTGGGCGGCTAATTTGTGAAGATTTGTTACGAAATCTTCTACTGTCTCAGTTTCACCCTGTTTACATTTTCCAAAGTAAAATCTCTGTATTATAATTGACACTTTTGGTAGAAAAGTGTCCTCGTCGCCAAAAAATGAAGTAATATCGATGCAGGAAACTGGGAAGACAGTAATCCGTATTTATTTAAAAATAATTCTCAAGGAAGAAAAGGAAACTCCAGCCACTCCTGCTCTGCTCCTTCACCAACTGTCAGTCCAACATTCCAAGCAGTCCCATTTATGGAGCAGGGGCGGCCGGAAGAAACCATGTAACATGTTACAAGTAAACAAAGAGCAAGAACAACAAAATACAATTACACAAGTAATATGATACATTTTAAATACATGAAAGTTTTTTTTTTCTTTTTTTTTTCTTACTTATTCTTGACACAATACCACAATCTATTAGTGAGAGGGCGCAGGATGAAGGCCTGACTGAGCAAGGCCCAGCAGTACCTGCAGTTCCTCCTGGAGAGAGTTCTGACAACACTTTAGCAGCAGGAAGGGGATAAACTATCTCCCACCAGAGACTGGTGCAATAGTGTGAATGCTAGATTGTCACCAACCAACTGAAGGACATTGACCTCTCTCCACTGACTTAGTCTCCACTCAGTACAGACAGCAGAGCTATCCCTCACTTGTCACAGATATCAGAATCACTGCTCGCAAGTGGCCGACAGCAGAACTGTCCATCATTGATTACAGATACTATAGGTATGGCTTGTTCAACTAATATGTCAATGGATAAGAGTGTAACTTTTTGCCTGCCTGTAAGTCTAACTTTTTGTTCTGTCCATCTTCATTCAATCTATCTCACAGCTTCCATAGATTACTTCTTACACAACAACAATGCTGTGGCTGACAAAGGTTAGGTTGAGAGCCGTAAGATTCTAATTCTCCCTATAGAGTAAGCTTCAAGGATAATCAAGGATAATCTGTGACATAAATCTGACTAACTTTGTTTAGGCTGGAAGATCTGTCCTCATATCATGACTGCAACCACACCACTCACACGGATCATGTCAATATTGAAATGCATTTCCCCATAGAGATTCTCCATTGGGCAAATCCACATTCAAAGACCTGCGTCTGCCCAAGACAGTTCAAAGCACCAAGAGGCCAAGTAACTTGTGATTGCTGCAGAGACGTTAGTGACCTTGGCTTTGAGCAAGTTGGTAGACAGTAAGCGTAAGGACATATTTGTGAGAAGGCCAGTATAACCCGAGGTAATAGTGGCATAATAATGGTCCACACTGTGTGTATCATTCCAATATTCTAAAGATACCCTTCAGTTTTTTAAGTGGCATGTACAGGGCATGTCTAGAGGATCTTGTGTGTACTATTCTGAAAAAGCTGACATGACTAAGGTCTTTGGCTTTTGGCTATGTTTAGTAAATGTTTGGGCTAAATACAGTACATGCCAGGTCGCTAGGTACTGTGTGAACTCTGCACATGCTCTAAACATGGCCCATGGACTTAGGATGTGCTGGTTGTGACATAAATCTGGATGGTACAGTGCATGATTCAAGTACAGCCATACATGACTAAGGAGGTCATCAAATCCCAGGTATGATCATCAAATGCTTAGATGTGTCTGTCTTTACCCAGATGCACTGATCATATGCCTTACTACGGCTATCAACTGTATAAATAGCACAGATTTTGATATTGTATGTCCAAGTAATCCCTTCATTTGCCAGCCTATAATCTTTGTGTACACATCATACAGATGCTTCATGAACATAGGATAACATCCATTGCTTTTTGCTCTCTGATACTGTCCTTCTTCCTACTTTGTTCTTTCGTAAAGCACTTCAATACAGCTCCTACCAGGTTCAGACTTTAGAAGTAGTCCTACTAAATAAAATAGTTCCAGCAAAATAAAAATAATATTGTTGATGTGCAGAGATAGTGGTACTGTGTAGAAGAGAAAGGAATTATGCGCAGACGGAATTATTAGCATGGAGATTTTTGGGGGGGCCTTGTCCAGAGTCTTTACAATGGAACTTTAGGAAGTCTAGATTGATAGGTTCTAAACTAAATAGGTACCACACAAAATGCACTTTAATGCACAACTTAACTGTAAGGAGTATTCACCACTTAATTTACCTTTTGGTGAAGCATTGTATCACAGTAACAGAAGATGGGGTTTTAAATCTACGACTTACATGTAGATCAGATTGTGGTTGAATGGCCTGTCCTTGAGATCATTAAACCATAATCTTTTTTTCCGTACTATTTTTCTATTACAGTTTTTGAGTGGTATGAGTTAAGAAGCTTCAAATGATTTAATGGGGCTTTTTGTGACATGCTCAAACACATTTAAATGTAGTGTATTCAGCTCAAACACCTAATGCAGAGATGCGCCATGTGTACTGTGACCATGTACTTCCACTACTTTCATATTGTTACTTAGTTTTTCTTTAACAAGAGAATTTAATAAAAAATGTTTGAAGGCCAAAGAAAGTTCAATCTTCCTGATTTGATTTGATATACAGTGCACACCTTAAATATATATTGCCTTATTTTTATTGAGATAGAGGACAGCACACTGCCGGCCACATATTAAACATATTTCACAGTCTGTAAAATCCCATGAGAATTCTCATTGCTCAATATATTTTCAATCCATGACAAACTCAAAATACCAAAGCACATCAATTACATCATGAAAGTTAATGCCATACACCTGAACGTATTGCTCAATTCATTTGCTCAGATAACTCAGCCATTTGACAGGCCACATCTCCTAAACCAATTTAGTTGGTTTAATCATGGCTCCGAAAAAAAGACCCTGTAGCGTGTGAAAGAAAATGAAATCACATTGGCGCGTGGCAGAGATACAAGATGGCTGCTAGGTAGTGCTCCTCCCGAGGTGGCAAGGAAAATTCCATATGGAGGATCAGCTTCCATAACCATTTTCTTATTCTGAGTATCAGAGATACTGCCAGAAATATCCAGGAGCGGCGGGGTAAGTTTGGAGACCGTGCACAGGTCTCACAGTGGAGTTTTGTATTTACCCCTGTAGCTCCCATCATGTACTAAGTTGCGGCCTCCATTTTGAATATATGGGAGCCTGTTTTTTTTTTCTCCTCAGAGAGCAGCTTTAATTGTTCCCAATGGTATATAATGGGTGACCAGAACTGAATTGGCCTGCATTTTACTAGGTAATCTCCTGAAAGATAAAAATACTATTAAATTATATTACCTGAATAGAATAGAATATACTGCTTCAGCTCATACTTACACAGGAAATAAGAACTGACCTTGATGCTTCATTATTATTGTAACTGGTGTCTCCTCAGTTTGCATCCAATAAGAAAGCCACTTAGTTTCTACACTTCAACCATCTTGTGAGCCTCTTCAACAGGGGTTCATTTCTTTCAACTTTTTATTTTCTTTTTGTCTTTATTTCTGGTTACCCTAAAAAATAATTTACACTGACCTTGGCTTTTCATCATCATCTTGCTATAGAACTTTACCATATTATCCAGATGTTTCAAAACTAGACAAACAAGTCAAATGTCCTGGTGGAACCTTTTTTTCTGTTGGGAGTTGACCTCATCTATCTACTACAATGGAAGCTGCACATTCATTCAAAACATATATCTCCCCAGTCCTAATGCCAACAGATGTAAAGAATCAGGTGCAAATTCAAATGAAAGAATTAAGAAGGATCCAACTTCCCCTACTAAACCATCCCAACCCCTAAAGCTGGAAGACATTATGAACAATCTTTAGCTTATGAAACCTTTTGTGGTAGAGACGAGTGCTGCTCTACAGAGAATTGAGAAGAAATTGCCTCATCTAGACTCTAGGCTTACTGTAGTCAAGCAAAGAATTATCGATGCTCAGGATATCACAGCCAAAGTGGAATATTTGAGTAAGTAAGTCACTCAACTAAAAAAAGACAGAAGATTTAGAAAGCTGCAACAGATGCAACAACATGCGCATTTATGGCAAACCGGAAAACTCTGAACGACCTGAAATGATTACATTTCTAAGGCTTAACATACCATATAATGTTGGCATACAATCATCTGTCAAGCTAAACATCCAAAGAGTACATTGAATTGGTCCTCCACAGTCTCCTAAATCTAACAGACCAAGAGGGATTATCACACTTTTTTTTTTACAATACTCAGATCTAATGAAAATACTAACAGCGGCTGAACATCTCAAGCAAATGCTATGGTCTGGTCACAAGATCTTCTTCAGATATATTCAGAGAAACAGCCAAACGAAGGAAATAATTTTTTGACTTATGACCAGATCTGAAATCCATGAATGCTCACTATGGCCTTAACCATCCTTATTTCTTCAAAGTCTCATACAAAGAAAAAACCACCACCTTTGACAATCCGGCAGACGTAATAAAGTTTATACAAATTCACATAGGGAGAAGCTATGGAACTTAGTAAAACTTGATCTGTTTTCTATGGAATTCGTAATCACTACTTTATTTTTTGCAGGTTCCCAGTTGTCCCTGCACTAATGGATCACTGTGTCCTCCGATGTTTCCTTGTTCTAGTGTTCATGTCATTTCATCGTACAGTGTTCATTTAGGTGTCTGGTAAGTCTGAATGTCATTTGTTGTTTCTGGATTCTATATTTATTGTCTATCACTCTTCCTCCCTTAGGTGTTTTTTACTACAATTTATTCCTCAGAGGTTTACTTCTGGTTTGGCCTCTGCTGTCTTGTTTCCTCCTTTCCATCAATTATACCTTCTTTTCTTATCCTTAAACCCATGACTAAACTCATTTGGATTTTTGTCAACTTTCTATTACTTTTAACATTGGGCAGCTCTTTTGTCTCCATACTTCCTTTCACTCCCTTAACTCCTTCACTTTCTTCATCTTCTTCTCTCTATCTCCCTCATTTCCTACATCTTAATGTAGCTTTTATATCAACATGCAGCAGTGTTTTGTATCATCTCTTCCACTAACCCTCTTATAGTTTATGTTGTCTACAATCTAGGTCCCCTTAAATGTTGTTGTCTAAATGTCTTCATACTTATTCAAATGGATAATTTATGTGTTGTTTCATGTAATGTTAAAGGCCTTTGCAATTGAGTTAAAAAACAGAGGGTGCTAATCCAACTCACAAAATTGAGCTGCCAAATTGATCTGTTACAGTAAACACACCTCAAAGAACACGACTTTGCTTGTCTGCGTAGATATTGGGTTGGGCATTTTTTCTGTTCCCCACTGTTAATTACAAAAATGGTGTGACCATTCTGGTTCATATATCCTAACATATTCGCTTTTTGAATGAAGTCGAAGATGATGCAGGAAGATTACTATTACTGACTATTAAGATAAAAAATACCCAGTTTTCTATATGTAATATATATGGCCCCACAAGAGTTGAGCAATAATTTTGGGATTGTTTTTTGTCCCTATTATCATTGTGCTTATCAGATATTCTGATAGGGGGAGGAGATTGTAACCAATTAAAAGACCCTTTCTTAGATCACCATTTGCAGACCAGATACATCCCTAGAAAAATGCCAAGAACATTCCAGATGTCAGTAACCTCAAAGGGATTAGGTGATGCCTGGAGAACCTCCCATCCTCATGTGTAGGAATTCACTTTCTTTCCCCTGTTCACCACTGACATACTAGAATAGATTATTTATTTTTTACACAGAATGTTCTCCAGTTTATGTCAAGTGCGGAGATAGGATCTATGCAGATTTAACAATGCCTTGATACAAGACAAACAAGTTATTGATCAATTTACAGTTTTCTTTAAGGAATTCTTTACGATTAATCTTCCATCAGACACCTGAATGAACTTTATTTAGGATGCTTTTAAAGTGACAGGCAGGTTATTTATTATAGATTGGGTAGCAGTTAAAAAGGAAAAAGCCCTTAAATAATCCTCACAATTGTTAAAACAGATGAAGTCCCTTGAACACGAATATAACTCGCGCAGTCGCTATGCATAGTTTGCTCATCAATAATCTTAATGCAAATGTTACAGTGATATTATAAATCGTGTCAAAGAAGATGTCATGAGTGATGTAATATCTCGGGTAATTAGCAGTGCACGGCGAGGGCGCCAGTTATAGTTACCCTATGCACGAGTTACTTGAAATAACTCTATAACAGCCGAATTTCTATGGTTTTGTGCGTATAAAATTTGAAACTAACTATAACGTCCCTGTAACCTGTGTTTTTTAGTGAATTTGTAAGTTTTTTTTCACCCTATTTCCTAACTATAACCTCCCTGTAACCTTTGTTTTCTTCAATGACTTTCTAAGATACTTTTAGCCTTAGGTAAGATGCTCACTGCAATGCATGGTGGAGGATGGATGCCGGTCCTGGCTCCCTAATTTCCTTATTTACTGTAGAAAGTCCTTTCAGTTTTCTGTTGCCATTCCTTTTATATGGCATTCAGATGTGGGCAGATGTGGGGCACATTTGGCATCAGTTCAGAATGTTAGCATTGTAGTTGCTCATTAGAACACTGTAAGCTGCTGATCGCCAGGCAGTAACCTGGCAGTCTGCTGCTGGTGTTGAAAGGGCATGTTTCAGTCCACAGGTCAGAACGTTTTAATGAAATAGAAGAGAAAGTTATTTGAGAACACACTTAAAATGTGCTAATTTTTCTTTATGCAGCACTAACCATAATTTCTATGACAAAATGAACCCCTTCATTTTGTTACTTTCAAAATTAAATGTTTCAAGTTTTACCAGTTTGATTCCATCACGATGGCTCCAGGTGTGCCACACGTTTGTCATAACTAAGACTATTAGCACTATAGTTGTTCTGTATAACACTCTGGGAGGCTGCAGTAGAACACAAGGGAATCATCCAGTGTTGCCAGATTGGGCTACTTCCCGCACAAATGGGTGATATTTTTCCCATTTGTGCGGGAATAAAAACAAAGTGGTGGGTGACTGATTTTTGGGCTGGGATATGTCCTGTGTGTGTGTTTTTCCTAGGTCAGGTGGCGCCTCACGAAACTATTTTGGTCTCTTGTCTGCTTGCACTGAAAGCGGGCACAGAAAATGAAGGATATCACCTTTGCCCAGGCCCAATGTGTGTCCAGTCCTGCAGTGAGTTAGAAGACTGGTTCTCTGGAGGAGAGTCGAGGTTAAAGCTTGGCAGCAATTCTTTGACCAAGCCTGAGTGAAGAGTCGCCACTCCTTTGCTAATATCTGGCAGGTCCTGCTTGAAGGCCTACCTCGGAGGAAAGGTGACAAGGGGAAGGGGGGTGCGCCCGCAGCTGGAGATCGGAGGCATAACACTAGCAATATATCTGGAGCTGCAGACAAAGGCCGAAGCTGACTGCAGCATACAACAGGTATGGTGTCTGCGCTGCACCCCATCGCCAGCATAAGCCTTAGCCTTCTCATGACACCTCTTCGAAAATACCGCATAACTGCAGGCACAGGAAGGGAGTGAGTGACGTATGTCTACATGGCTCATTCGAGGTGGGTGAATATTAGAAGAAGTACTGCTTGCTCCAGGGCATGCATCTTGAGACCGTTTATATCTCAGATGTGCTAATTTCCAAAATAAATACCCTGGTTCTATTAAAGCTGTACTTTAAATGGAAATTCCAACATGCTTCCACTCAATATCCCAGAGTACTTGTTACTATTAAGAAGTGGTGCTACTCTCCACTCCAAAGTATTGCACCAGCGCAGAGCAGGTACATTCTCTTTCCAATCAAAGCAGTGCAGGTCCTTACAAAACCTGCCCTTTGAAAGCACTGTCTAAAAGTGGTTGTTGTCAGGGGAATTATTCCTGTGTAAAGGGTTTGACTAAACAACGTTTATCTTTCACATGAGCATACATTGAAGCCAAGTAGTTTGCAATACTGGGTCAAGCCTTTTTTTGCTACTTCTGTGCTCTTTTAGCTCCCCTCGCCCTACCCTAAGCACACTGTGCAGCATATCTCTAAATATAGCAGAAGGTACAAATGTGCCAGCCATTCGCCACAGCAAATTAAAGCCACCACCACTACACTCCTCCCCATGCACCACCACACTCCCACCCAACCATTCCCTACTAGGACTTAGACTAGCTGTGCCTTCTAGCTATACCTGTGATGGCCAAGCTTTGATGCCAGGTAAGGCTGGCGCTGCTACTGGGATCCAGCAACTGCAAAATGCACATAGCTGAATTAAACTTTCTGAATCGTGTCATGCCCTTGAATATTTGTGGCCAGTTTAAGAGGGGATACATTGTGCTCTGTAGATTGTAATTTGGTAGAGTTTGTGTTTTGTGATTAATTCTTGGTGTCATGCTATAGGTTATTTGTGTACTGCCTGCACCCCCGATGCAGCTTCAGTGCTCTGCAGAAGGAGTAGGAGAAAAGAAAAACATGAGGAAAAGGTGGGAGAAAGACATGAAACTGGTGTAGCCAGTATGTTGCTGATGAGGCTTCAAAGCGTTGTTCATAGGAGAGCAGTAAGATGCAGCATGCCAGATCATGTTTTGCTTATTATAGCTCTGAAGCTACACTTGGGCTGCTTCAGTCTGCTGGTGGAGACTAGGAAGAACACAGTATGTTGTGCAATGTGGGTTGACCGTGTGGTGCTCTTGCTACCCAATGACTACTTCAAAGAACTAAGAAGTAAAAAGAGAAGACATGAAGGATTCTGCGATTTGGAATGCACAATGATGAATGCCTGGCTTAGAGAGAGAAGTTATGTTAGGGCATTGGTGTGAAGTGGATGCTGTGGGTTAAACAAAACTGCTCTCTCAAATTCAGTGCAGTTTGCAAGTCCCCATGGTGTTGAGAAAGTTATTTTGACTCTGCTTCCAAGTGTGCACTGTTGTCATTGAAGTATTCGATGTTAAATACAGGCAGTTTGCTAATATACTGCAAGGGAAGACAGGCCAGTAGAGTCACTTAGCACTAAGGTTCCCTCTTTTGTGAATAAAAGCATCATGCATGTTGGCACACAGCGAACATTATCCATGGCTGTCTGAATGATCTTTGATCATTGACTACCTATATCTTTCATGAGTTTGCCCATTTAGCAAAGCTGTTTGATGTTTGTACCTGGCATTTGCATTTGTTAGGAATGTTAGTTTTGGAGCTTTTTTGGGTGTGTTTTGTGTTGAATATAATTCTTTTCGATTGTCTCCTCCCATTTTCTTTTGCATGCTCTCCAGTCCATCATCTGCATGTGCCTTTTCTCTGGGTACAGCCTACTGATAGCCCTGGGTGGGTGACAGGTGTAAAGAAGCTGCACAGCCTAATGGCATTGCACAGATAAGTGGGACAGCGCTAATGACAAAGGGGAATGGATTAGACAAATGTTTGATGACATGTTAGCAGACTTGAGGGAGCATTAGGGTTGAGATATTCTAGGAGTGTTCCACAGAAGGTTTTGGGAAAGGGTTCTTTTTCCAATCCACTCCAAAAGCCTTGCTTTCATTTGGTCCCCAAACAAACTCCTCATCTTCTTGCCAAGTTACCAACCTTTAGTCTAGAATTTGCTGAAACACAAAGACAACAGCATAGGTCCAGTGTAACACTTAGTACCAGAGTAAGTGGTCATGGTGAAAGCCTTGAGAGTGAAGGGCAGGAGGCGGTCAGAGTATGTGACTGTTTCTTGAAGTGGGCCTCTTGTTGTACTGTGAAGACCCTCACAGCTTGCCAAACAAGTCAAGCTGGAATTGCTTTAACCGGGAGGTGGTTTCTTTGCATGTGCATCATTTTGTGGTGTTAATTCTGTGAGATCAGGGATATTTACTGTTTTGGAAGTCATGTTACTTTGGGGATTCAACATTCCTGCTGCCAGACTTCTTGGAGAGTGGCTATAGTTTTTGTTAAGATCAGCAATCAATGCCAGGTTCAGGTTTAGATTTGTGGTGACTGACATGCCAGTGAGAAGCTGATAGTGGGGAGAGATCTTCAAAATCAGTAGTAATAGAATTATGACATGATTGCAGAAGTGCATGGGTGCCAATTGAGCCTGCTCTCATTGTGCACATATTGAATAAAAATTAGAATTATGCTTAGAATGTTTCTGAGAGACTGTTTTTGCATAATTTGAGGTTTGCAAATTTGGGCTGTTTTTCGGCTGATATTGGTTTGCGTAGGGCTGAATTTGGTGGGCTTGGGAGGAGTCTCAAAATCTGGCAACACTGGAATCAACTGGCAGACTGCTCCTGTTGGAAGTACATGTTTTACTGAGAATGTCTAACTTCATTCACATATGGCTGAGAAAGATAATGTGAATTTACAGAAAATATGATTTTATTTTAGCTTCTGGAGCACCTTTCATAATCTGCATGGGAAAATCATGAGAAAACAGTTTTCTCTCACACATTATTCATGACATCCCAGTAGGGTAAAATGACTTTAGAGCACACGACTATTCTTAAAATTAGTGTGGTACCATCAACAAATGATGTATATTGTAACTAGAATTTGTTAACACTCTTTATACATTCTACTTTTTGTGAGCCTCAAAACCTGCCCTTCACTAGAAATTCAGTGGGGTGCTATCATGTATATTAGTCCCAAGATGGCTGCAATTACTGTCTGGTTGATGTGCTGGTTTTGTACGAGTAAATTCAGAACCTAACTATAACGTCCCTGTTGTTTTTTCAGTAAATTTCTATGTTTTTTTAATTCTATTTCCTAACTATAACGTCCCTGTAACCTTTGTTTTTTTCAGTGAATTTCTATTTTTTTTTAACATAAAGTAATTTTAATTACTGTACATTAATCCAACAACTGCTGTGCACTGCATCACCCATGCACAGCTGATGTTGGCCGCAGTGCCTAGCCTGCCATATTCTGATGGAAACAGACAGAACCACCACCCACCAAGCAAAAAGGCAGACTGCCAGCGGCATGGTGGACTTGTATATAGGTGGCTTGACCTTCAGCGCCATGGCCAACCACGAGCCTATTACAAACACACTTTCGCTGAGGCGGTCTCCTTGCGGCAGTTAGCCATTGGCGGTCGACCACCACAGTCCCTATTATCATCATGCCCCTCAGATAATCTTATAGGGGGATGATATTGTAACCAATACAAAGATCCTTTCTTAGATCGCCGTTCGCAGACCAAATACATCTCTACAAAAATGCAAAAAAAACATTCCAAAAGTCAGTAACATCAAGGGGATTAGTTGATGCCTGGAGAACCTTCCATCCTGATGGGTTGTGGTATGTGTCCAGCAAAGTAACAGACAAGTGCATAATGGATGCATTTAAAAACAAAACAGCTGATACACATTGGTCGAGTCAGCGCACCTGCAAATCACACTATAAAACACACCGCTTCACAGACACAATCCTTTACATTTCCACTGGAAGCCTAAGAACCACCGAACACTGTTTTTTGTATTTTTCAAAGAGTAGGCAACCCTTTTCTCACCATCCCATGTAACACCTTGCACACACTTTTGTCCTTTCATTCCCTATTGCACTTCCCCTGTTAATCAAGTCCTTTTCACACACTTTAGTTGCCCTCCCTGGCACATCTAAAAAATCCCTGGTTTTCTGAAGATGAGTTGAGGGTCATGGTGGATGAAACCATAAGAGTAGTGCCACAATTGTTTGGAGCCAAAGTCCAGCATACTCCTCTCAGTAGGAAAATGGAAATGTGGGGAAGGACCGTTGACAGAGTGAATGCTGTAGGCACCAGTCTGTGCACAAAAGAGGACTTTAGGAAGAGGTGAAACAACCTGAGGGGCAAGGTGCTTTCCCTTGCCTCCAGGCAACAGATGGAGCCCAACAAGACTGGCGGTGGCCCTCCGAGTGCGCCATTAAGACTCTTTCCCTGGGAGGAGAAGGTTTTGGCCTTGGGAGTAGAGTCTGGTAACATAAATCTGTCAAAAAATGCAATGTCCTGCATGCTCACAGCTCAGCTTTTGCCACTGTGTCATTCATGTACTTTTCCAACATTCAATACCTAGAGTACCTGAGATATAACACTGTCATTGTGTACGGTTGGACCCACCATCACAGCTACCAAGGCCCATCACATGCCATAAGTCAAAATGGTGCCTGTAAGTCTTTCCATATCAAAAAATCATCCCAGGACTCATGGTATATCTCAACATGTAAATGTATGATCAAACCTAAAGGCAGTCTGCCTACAGATATTTAATAACCAATACTTGTCAAGTGTTGTGAAGTAGAGGGAGTGACCTGACTGCAACTCCCATGTTTGTTAACTCTCACATGAAGTTTACTCACCTGGGAGTGAGCAATATACAGATCATGCTTAACTCGGAGACATTGACCTGCTAACTCAAGATTAAGCTACCCGTCATATGCCCCTTAGTCGTGATAATGCTGCAGCAGTAACAGTCAAACCTGAACTGCCGGGCCAGGTCTGTTCAGAAGGGAACACAAGGAACCCTGACCAGTGTTGGCCATGTCTGGATTGACTCATGTGCCACACAAACCACAGGACCAACATCTAGACATACAAGTCACACTCAGGGTGCCTCACGTAGGAGGTCATACAAGAACTCTTTTAGTTACTGTGGCTGTTCTGCTGTGCAAACGTGCTTTACTGAGCCTCTCTGAATAAGATTTTGCTTATAATTCTTAAGAGCCAGAATCTAGAAGTGAGGAATATTCATATGTTTGTAAAAGCAGGTAATGATACAACAGCGGGATATGATTGAGCTTGGACAACAGTCCAGCACCTAACATAATACAAAGACCTCTGCGATAACGAGAAGGTGCCAAATATAATACACTCTTAGTGCAACCCATACAATCAAGAGGTTTTTAAAGCGAGACGCTCACTGCTGGGTGGTGCAGATCAAACAGCTACTGAGATTTGGTGGTATCGAGCTCCATGGTTTATGAAACAATACCCATGATGTCAGGCAGATTAGGAATCCATTTTTGGCCTGTTTTAACAATACACTGTAGTTTACTCTGTTGTGAGAACTAGCCATCTCCTTATTTGATGGCCTAATGCATGGATACTCAAAGTACGGCCCGGGGGCCGCATTTGGCCCACTTGACCTTTACATGCGGCCCCCTGGACAACAGGAGTACAGGTTTGCTCTTCACTCGATCGTAAATAAAGACGTAATTGTTTATTTCAAGGTTAACTGGTGTTAAGGGAAAAAAGTAACCAGGGAGTACTGAACTTCACTTTAGACACAAATTAATTTATAAAGACATCTTGAGGCAAAAGTGTACAAATATAACAGTCACTTCAAAATTAAAAAAGTGTATGAAGTTAACACGCAGTCCATTTCACCTAAGTATAATTTATTGTATCAGTGCAATGAGAAGTATTAATTTAAATGTGATAGTTTTCAAACAAGAATTTAGAAACATTAATTTTCACTTCTACCCTGACAAATACACCAATAGTGAATTAAACAAGCAAGTCAGATGTTATGTGCACTTTTTGAATGGCCTGGGTTCCTATTATAGATGAACACAATTATAGTTTATTAAATCAAACACAGAACGAGATTTGTATGGTGCAGACCCTGAAACTAAAATTACGCAATTGCCTAGGATCACACCATTTGGAAAAGTGGGGAAGTTAAGATTAATCCCAGGTTTTCTAGTTTCACATTGCTCAATTCAGCCACTAGATGTTTACCCTTCCCTTCACCTACCAATACTTAACCGCCAGTCCTCCCAACCCCCTCAACCAACCGCTATTCCACTGGCATTCATGGGCCCTAGGTCACATCACAGACCAAACTTTTTGGCCCCTGGGAAAATGTTTGCGAGTACCCATGGCCTAAAGCTTTACATACGGGCATTTCTGGTCATTTATTGCTAGCACTAGCCGTAGTTCATCAATTGTACTGTAGGTGGAGCACTTTTATTAAGGATGGCACTCTAGCCTAGACACGCAGACCGCGAAAGTAAATATAACCATACGATTTTGTCTTCTCATCAGTGGTCAGTCATACAATCTTGAAACAACTAGACAATGTGGCATCATTGTTCTTGCGTTCCATTCATTTGTCCTGGGATACACAAATCCCGGGTTAATAAAACCACATTAGCAAAAGAAGGTGGAGCCAAATAAAGGAAAGAGGATTTTAAATAGACTGTAAAGATACATTAAAAACAGGTTTGATGGTAAGGAGAAGTGCTTACTAGGTTATCTTCCTATTAATCTCATAAATTAATATAAGAATTAAAGAGAGGGAGAAAGGGGGGAATGGGGAAGAGAGGATAAATAATGCGGAACCGTGTAATATGGTCCCATGTTGCCGTCGAGAGGTTTTGATGACATCATGAATTACCGAGCTAAAGTCCAAAATGGATTGTAAATGTAATAAGAACCTTAAAAAGACAACATAGGACCATTTTACTTACGTAACCCGTTATGTATTTTTTTGATTTTACATGCTTTGTTTTGGGAAAGTTAGAATGCGTCTAGTGAAAACCAGCAGGTGAAACCAGAATGTTCAAATTTGATCTCCAATGAAGAGAAGGTTGATGAAACAATGGGAAGAAATAAGGTGGTATAAGGCTGTCATTACAACGATAAAACCCACATTTCCCAGGGACACGTAAAATAGTTTTTGTACTAAAACACACTCAACGCTTAATCATAATTCATGCTAGCGCGCGTTTTTTATTTAAAGATACGTTTGAAGATGAATCAACACTGCCATCTAAAGGCTTTAACAGAAATAACCCTGTACTAAAACAGTGTTTGTAATGGAACAAGAAAATGGGATGCAAAATTAATCTCTCAAAATTGAATCCCAAAGTAATTAATGGTTCCGAGATAAAAGGAAAAAACATTGAACCTTTGTCGTGGGCTTTTTGCCCCTAGAAGGGCATCTCAAAGCAGGAGAGATGGAAAAGAGGAAGCTGTGGCAACGAATGGGGGGAATTAGAAGGAGCTTTGAGGATGAATTTGTCTTTCTTAAAATGCCTGTATTTTATAAGGATTAGAGATAGGCCTTTCTGTGGAAGCTGGTGTAAGGTCGGGAACCAGCAATGAGGTGACAGTGGTGAACTTCAGGGGACAATGGGATCAGGGAAGGAGGGAGGTAGAAGCTGGGGTGATGACAGCTCGACAGAAAAATGGGCAGGCCATTTTGTTTCTGAGGCAGCAAGAACTGGGCACATTCTGGGCAATGTATTCTCAAAGTTTATTTATGGGCAAGGTTTTATTTGTTAAAATGTTACCACGCATGCTTAATGATTTATGTTCAAGTGAGACTGAATTACATGCATTAAATTGGTGCCCAAGCAAATTTCTACCAACATTTACACTGATCTCCAGTGCAAAAATAACATTTTACATCAATAGGTCGATCCAAATGTTGGTTCGACATTGCACCGAGTAAAGCTTCTTTAAGTGAACTGCCATGATTTTTGTATTTGGGAATCGCTTGGCGGAAGTGGAGTAGAGTTGCATCTGGACTGTGTTTAATTTTTGCTTTGGATGGAGAACGCTTTTGTATCAGAATACGTTTGCTTAGGCGTTTACATTTGACGGTGAAGCGCCAGTGTGAACTACTACTAGTGACTTCACTCAGGAGAGACAGTAGAGCCAGCCAGAGCTGCAGGGGTCTGTAAATACATCATGAAATATTAGACTAGTGCTGGCTGCTAGCTGTGTGTGGCTATTGAGATTTATCTAAAGACTGGTTATAAGTTGTACACTAGGGGCCTCATTATGACCCTGGCGGTAGAGAACCACCAGGGCCAACGGGGGCGGGAGCACCGCCGACAGGCCGGCGGTGCTCCCTTGGGCATTCTGACCGCGGCGCTTTGGCCGCGGTCAGAAAGGGAAAACCGGCGGTCTCCCGCCGGTTTTCCACTGCCCCTAAGAATCCTCCAAGGCGGCGCAGCTTGCTGCGCCGCCGAGGGGATTCTGACAATCCTTACCGCCATCCTGTTCCTGGCGGCTCGCCCGCCAGGAACAGGATGGCGGTAAGGATTGTCGTGGGGCCCCCGTAAGAGGGCCCCGCTAGTATTTCACTGTCTGCATAGCAGACAGTGAAATACGCGACGGGTGCAGTAGCACCCGTCGCACCTTCCCACTCCGCCGGCTCGATTACGAGCCGGCATCCTCGTGGGAAGGGAGTTTTTCCCTGGGCTGGCGGGCGGTCTTTTGGAGACCGCCCGCCAGCCCAGGGAAAAACTCATAATACCCTCCGCGGTCTTCTGACCGCGGAGCGGTATTATGGAGGGCGGCATCCTGGCGGGCGGCCTCTGCCGCCCGCCAGGGTCATAATGAGGCCCTAGGTCTCCTTAAGAACCTTCACCTAAGTTGACTCTAGGGTCGTTTTATGATTTTGCAAAACTGTGACATCTGTGCTTACAGCTTACCGCTGATTGTTGAGAGTACGGCTGCACACTTCTGTGGCTTATTGCTGGGCGCTGACCCTGGCATGGAGCTAGGTGTCCTCCTTGGCTAGGCTGTGCTGATGGGTCTGACATCGCAGTGACCCACAGGGGTGTTCTGTGGTCAGCTGGAGACATTAGATGGCGTGGGCAGCAGTGGAGCTGTGGAAGCCTGAAGCGGGCTGTGGAATTGCCTTTGCGTAACTGCAGTAGCTGAAGCCATCTTTTTGTTCAATATTAACTAAAGCTACCGAATTGTGCTCATCTGTGACACTGAAAGCCTCTTGCAAGCACAGCATCATATATGTCCAATGTTTGAATAACCTGCTCAGCTCTGAAAGTTCACATTTTTGTATCAGTTTTAAGGTTGAATGTGTCCTATCCCCCAATTTCAGCTTTTGCATAGCTTTTTGGTTTAGGACTGTCACGTGATCACTGGAGTACTATGTATGAAAACACACACATTTACGTTATGTATTTGTGTTCTTTTGCTTTATGTTCATGGGGAGCCAGAAGATCCCCTTGCCTCTTGGCTTTGTGGTTCACAGACTATTTTTATTGTGTTAATATTTTCAAACTTGCAATTTGCATGAGCGCAGATATCTTTAAAAGGGTAAACTGTGAAAAACTTGGCCATCTTCTTCATCTGTTTAGCCAGTGCCGTGATCCTGATGCAATAAGCATGATCAAACCTATGAACTGCCCTTCCAAGTGTGTGGATTGTCAAGAGAACTCTAAATGAAGCGCAAATCTTTCCTATGATGTAAGCTCCTGTTCGAATCCCGTAAATGAGGCAATCACAAGCGAAAGATGCATTGCAATTCATGAATTCCCAAATTTTTCATTCTGTGCGTCACCCACTTGTTCCCAATTTTGTCATTCCTGTGGATTCTGTGGCCTCACCCTTTTCCTGATGTCAGGGGAGATTTGTACATTCTTATCTACTGCAACAACTCCATCTTCAAAAAAGTAGTATCAGATAGCCAGTGGGGTTTTGACCCCAGCGCTTTTGTTGCTAAGTGGCACCTTTTAAGGATACACCTGCACCTTTCACATATGTTATACAGTTCATGGGGGCACTGTGGCTACTGGACGAGTAGCCCTCTTCTCGGGCAGTTAAGAAGGAAACTAAACAGACTTCTAGCATGTCCAGTCCTTGATAAAAACTTAACCAAGTCCTGTCGGGGGTTGTTTAGCTCCTAGAAGGTGTAACCTAAATATGCATTTACTTATGGAAATGGTCTACACACAACTGGTGTGACTGTGGAATGTATTAAAGTGTTGCTATGAGAAGTATAGCTGGGTGCAATCGATACAACTAATTTCTGAAAGGAATTTCAGAGAGGTCTGACCCGGGCCAGACGTATAAGGTTAACTATACTAAGACCCTGATTTATACTTTTTTTGCGCCACATTTGCGTAATTTTTTGACGCAAAAGCGGCTCAAACTTACAAAATATAATTGTATTTTGTAAGTTTGCACAGCTTTTGAGTAAAAAAATTACGCAAATGTGGCGCAAAAAAGTATAAATCAGGGCCTAAGTGCCTTACAGTTTATCACTGTACAGTTCCATCAAAACTACCGAAGGACTGTTGAGAGAGATTTTGTCTGCAGGGCTGAAGGGACCCAAATCTTTCCACTAATTGTTTAGCAAACCCTCTGATTCTTTCAGTTGAGTAAGATGTACAATGGAACTAAACTGTTCCCTATCAGAAGCCTCTGACGTGCTGGCAGATATTTTCCAATAACTACTAAGTAAGATACTCGTATTCCTATTCTTCACATAAAAATAAGAAGTCCCGGACAGTAGTTTACTGACGGGTTAAATCAGGATGCGTGGATAAATTACCTTTATCGACTCATATACCCACAATCTATGACAAGAACAGTGCTTGTTAACACTGCCAGTTTTTAATGCTAAATCTATGTGTGAAGGTATCCTTGCCAAACCATGAGATTGGAGCATCTTCTTGTGTTGCTGAACCTGAACAACATCTTGTATTAAAGGGAACATTTTTGCTGCGCTCTTATCAGTGCCTCATAGCCAGAGCCAACTTCCACAGATGTGAGATGAACATCACCGACTGGATGAAGGACAACTGCCTCAAGCTGAGTTCCGGCAAGACAGAAGTCCTCTTCTTTGGGAACAACACCTCACCTTGGAACGACGCACTGTGGGAATGGTTGAAATTGGTGAAGGAGAATAGTAGCATCTGTCCACTCACTGAGTGGCATGTCACACCTGTGGTGAAGCTCTTTCTGCACCCACTGAGAAGAATCACATCCTCAAGATCATGCTCTCTACATTCAAAAAGTATCATGGCACACATGCAACATGGACGTCCAGAGCTTCCAGCAACTTCTCACCATATTCTACAGGTGACCTCACATCTCAGGTTTACATAACACTTACCAAAGTCTGTTGCTTTCCAGTAGTATCGTGACCAAGGCAGGTCTACAGTATGGTCCTGTCTACATCTTCTAAAGAGGGACAACACTAGTAATCAGGAGTATGTGGGACACACCTCAGAGCTGCCAATTGGCAGGGCTCCTTCTCCTCAGGATGTCCGAAGTATGACATGAAGACAAGTTGGTTTAAAGAGAGAAGCAGGTGTGGACTTCACCAATCAATTTCCAGAGAGTTCTGTCAGACAGAGCCCCTTGGGGAGAAGTGTTAGCTCCTCCAGGCAACACACATGCAACAGACTGTAGGTGAGGAGCATGGCACGGAATTCTGGAAGATTGATTGCCTACTTGGTCAATGTCTTAGTGGCACTAACAGGCAACACCTATTAATAATAGAACTCATTTCAACAGGTAAATTCCCATACACTAGGCAAAGCCTCCAGTCTATTATTGTGGCTGACTCTAGGACTTTTCTACAGTCACTCATAAAACATCAACAGAGGCACTGAATAGAGCAGAGGCCAACGGGCCATTATGAAAAAGGGGCTAATTTCCAAACGATGCACTATTTCTGAAAGGCTGGAAGGCCTGAGGAAGAGAAAGTCTCCTCTGATGGCAAAATGCCATTCCATGGCTGACTCTGCCCCAACGTTAACGCCCTGCCAAAGACTTTATTTTCTCTGCAAGTCTCTCAATTTCCCTTCAGCCATCCTGCCACTGGTTCTGGATGACAGATCTGCAAAGGATTCGAACAGGGATTCAAATGTTATGGGGAGATCAGTAGCCTGGTTTACAATACGGGATCGACATAAGATGTTTGCTCATTTTTTTTACAAATTCCTCCATCACAGGAAGGTAGGATTTTCTCTAAGGTGGTGCACTTTTTTGTAGTGGGGTCATTAGTCCATCCCTTTGGAGAAAATGGCTAAAATACTACAACCTGCATCACAAAAGTCCCATTTGCGTCAGTTGTGGCTGAAAGTAATAAGTATGTGTTTGGCACAGGCCTAAGATTGATACTAGGGCACCAAACAGGACATGTTTCCACTGGCTGCCTAACACGCATGCACTACATATCTGCCATGTAATGGGCACAAGTACCATTGAGAAGACATGTAAGTAACACGATACTACACATGCGTCTAACAGATGCACTTTCTATCAGTCCATTAACTGCGCACCTTCACAAACCCGTAGGATCCGTTTGGAAAGTTATCCCTGACTACAAACGCGGTGCAATGACAAAACGATTGCATACTGTGCGCTATATGAATAACACATTACAATACCAATATTGTGATTGGAAATTGCTATAAAATTGCTTTGAAACGTGTGTGGATTTTATATTTCTTTAATTAGTTCAGAAAATTCCTCTGGGACAAAGAAGTATACCCGAGTTCCAAGTACCTTTGTAATCAAATCCTTTTTGATCATCGGAAGTGAAACGAAGTTGGAAATATCACCTGTCGCCCATTTTGAGCTGAAAATGAATATCTGTGTGCCATATATAACCCTGACACATTTCAACCAATCCCTGATAAATCCTAAGACAGGTGAAGTGGGCACAAATGTCTGGCTGTAACTTTGATTGGCACATATTGGATTGAACATGACACACATATCTGGTGCATCGGAGCATCTCCACATTTTCCAGTACCTGGTCTCTTCACGTGGTCCACCGTTTGGGAATCTGCCTAAATATGGCCGACCTTCTTTGTAACCAAAGCTTACACAACCATATCTACTTCCAAGTATTTGGAGTTCCACTGGGACTAGTTCTTTGGTCCCTACAACTTCCTACTAACTGTAGCATCTCTATAAATATTTCCTGGCGCAACTGTGGTGTTGCTTGAGGTTGTTTCAAGTACCTGGATAAAGGTGCCTGTCATCTCATTAGTTGCAGTGAGGCAGACCTTCTTGGAGCCAGCTAATGACTCTTTTCGTGCTAAAAGTAATTGAAAAATGGAAATTGTGCACTAATTTGTTGGCCACTCCAGCTCTTATTTTGGTTCCTTCTGTGAAGGAACAATGCACGATTTCTTTAGAACATCATGCAAATCAATAACAAAAAAAGAGAAAGCAGTTCACTGAAGCAAGATGTGAGAGGAGAAACTAATGCATTCCCAGACTATGGCCCTCATTATGAACATGGCGGTCCAGACCGCCATGCCGGCGGTGGCAGAAATCACTGCCACCGGCATGATGGTTCAGACCGCCATATAATATACAGTATGAGACTGCCACATTCGGAACTCCGCCACCGCCAGGCAGCCTGAAGATGGCAAAGTTCCTTATCCGACAGGGTATCGTGCTGTATGCTGACGATGTCCTTATACTCCTTTCCTCACCAGGGGAGATGGGACCTCATTGACTTTGTCTCATGCAGCTATACATGGAAGCCTCTGGCCCCTAGGTTAACCATGCAAAATCAGTGCTGGTTTCCCTCCATCCCTCTCGGGAGTGTGCAGTGTGGCAGAATACCACAAGGGTATGACACTTGGGTTTCCTCTAGCTGGACATTCACATCGCACTTCATCCCGAGATGCCCTTGACTCTTAACTTTACCCCACTGAAAGAAGCAGGTCGGAAAGGTGGCAATCCATCCCCCTTAATGTGATGAGATGGATTGCTCTATATAAAATTATGATTCCACCAATATTTTTGTATCTTTTTCAAAATTTCTCGCAATTGACGCCCCAACAGTGGCTCAGAGAAATGGACTCCCTGGTGACGTCCTTTGTGTGGCACAAATCAAGACAATGGTTAGCTCTTGCATGGTGTCAACGGGTGCCCTTCGATGGCAGACTGGGCATGGCAAATTTATACCTCTACTGCCTGGCATCCCAGCTCCTGGTCATAAATGATTGGCTTAATGGGGGGGTAGTCAGATTTAGCTTATAGGGTGGAGCTTGTCCAAATGGGGTTTGAGGATTCCCTAGGTATGCAGTAGGGTGCCCATCTTCCTAGGGGCCTTCCGGAGGTGACTTGAATGATCTTTCTTATCTGGCAGGTTGCACTCTGACACTCCAGCTGGGACTCTAGGCTTAACCAACAGACCTTCCTGTGGAGAGGGAGATGGTTACATGAAATGGCCGGTCTGGAGGGATTTCTTCATTGAGATGCCTTCGGTATATATCCCTGCTGGGGGACGTCTGGTCTGGCACCTAGATGTGTTCCTTTCAACATACGCTCTACCTAACACACAATTTCACAAATATCTTCAATTATGACACGCTCTGAGGGCACATGTTCCCCGGGGCACAACCCTCCCTAGATTCAGTCCCTTAGAAGTGAAAGTCCTTATGGAGGCACTTATCGAAAGGAGGTATCTCCCCAGTGTATCATTCACTAGTCCTTAATGCTCCTGACACACTGATACATTTATGTTCCAAATAGGAAGAATGAGTGGGACAACTCAATGACGACTGGCAGGATGCCCTGATGGCCCCCTTCATCATTACAATTCCCTCTACGCTTGGTCCATACGTATTATCTCTGTGGTGGCTACTTCACCCCTAGCGGTCTCCACAAAGCACACCTCATTCCGAGACCTTTGTGCTTCAGATGCCCATATTCTCTGGCAGATTTCTACCACATGGTCTGGACCTACCCTGTTATTGTAAACTATTGGATAATGGTGACCAGTGAACTGTCGGAGGTGCTGGGATGGGAGGTGGAACTCTCACCATATTCACTCCTTCTGGGCATCTTTAAGGGAATGGAGGGCATGAGGGCTGACCGAGGGTTCTTGGGTGTGGCCACCACGGTGGCCAAGAGGGACACCCAACTGGTGCACTCAACAGGAGGCTAGAAACTGTCCTAGGAAATATGTAAAGACCTGGAGTAAATGGTGGGACCATTGTGAATTGGACACATGATGTTGCATGTTTGGAGGGTTTCTCTCCTGCTGTATTTGTTATGGACTTGCTGCATTATCTGTACTGATGCCGCCATAATCTCCTCTACTGATGTCCAGCGTAGGCTGATAATGGTCTGGACTGTTTTGTTGTTACAAAAAAAAAAAAACAATAAAATCGATTATAAAAAAAATGAATTAGGTTTAACACCTTTCAATATGATAAGGTAGCTGGGGTCAATAGGATGGAGGTGTCAATGCATGTTGTGTTGTTGTTTTTTTTGCTTGAAACTTTTTATTTCTTGTTATATAGAGAAAAACAATCACAGATTATGTACTTCTACTGCAGTGTGAAAATAAGGAGAGCAACTCCATGACATAGCATTTGATTAGAACACGCTAATTTACAGTAAACCTTGCACCTGTTGGCAATGAGGATGTACAACCAGAGCTGAGGTGTTGGTACATTGGGACTATGAGCCATCGCATGTGACCGACCTGCAGGATGGTTAGCAGCATGAGATACATAATACACCGATACACCCTCTTGATAGGCGGCTATCACATCACCACACAGTAAAGATGTTAAGATTCAACGTCAACCTTGCATACAACTATTCAACAACAAAACAATAAACTTGTCTGGAATCCCTTCGCTTCCCCGCATTTTCGCCCAGCCACTCAATAGGATCATGCCAACGTACGGCCGCAGGACCCCTCTCAGCTCGCTCTTCCAAACCCCCCCGCAGAGGAGGGGGGGGTCAAGCATGCCGCCCAGAGGGGGCAACCTTGACCCTCTGCACACAACCAACTCAACCGTCTGCTGCCAGCACAGTCACTACATGCGCAGCATCAGCATCGAACCCTCGCTCTTGTTCCTGAAGCTCCTGCAACATCTCATTCCCATCCAGAGGCCAGGGGATATTTACTTAATCCCAAGCTGTCTTCCCTTCGCAGAGCCATCCCCTCTGCCTCTGCCCATACCATGCATGACCTCTTCCATGCTTCTATCTCAGGGGGCTCTGTGGATTTCCATCTCCTGGTGATGAGTCACTTGGCCATCAAAAGGCCCAAATCCAGGAATCTCGTGGAATCCTTATGTTTTTTAGCTCTGTGGAAAAGGCCTGAGATACATGCTTCCCATCTGATCAACTGTGGACGTGTTGTGCAGACTGACATTTGTGCCGACAATTCACATCAATAAGAGCATAATGAGGGACAGGACCCCAACATGTGTAACAAGTCTGCCACCACCAACACGCAGAGGAGGCATGCTGCATCTGTGGGATGAAAGTACTGATTGATCTTTGCCGACGTAAGATAGGCCCTATGGAGTATATAGAATTGAATAAGTCGGAATTGTGCATTGTGTGGAATGTTGACGTGGCTTTTCAGTACCACTTCCCATTCATTATCTGCACAGGGCCTGGCCAGATTGCCTTCCCAACTAACCCACAGGGTGGCACAGGTGTGAACTGTGTGTGTCTGGAGTGTGTCTGTGAGCCAACGTACTAAATGGCTACCCTGCCCCATAACATGCATGTATTGCGCCAAGAAGTGCATTGGCAGTTCTGCAGAAATGTCCCCCCAGCACTGAGACAGCGATGCTATCAGGTAGTTATACAGCAAGAACTGCCCTGGTGACAGACCCGTCTCCTCCGCTAGTGTATAAAATGGGGTTAGCGCGCCCTCGGTGTACAGATCTCCCAGTGACAGACCCTTCTCTGCTAGTGTATCAAATGAGGTTAGAGCACCCTTGGTGTACAGATATCCCAGCGTATGCAGCCCAACAGCGTGCAAATGCTCCAGTTCCGTCAGAGTTGTGCGTCAGGCACCACGTGGCGTGCCCATTAGGGCCAGAGTTGGTGTGTAAGGAGTGACCGCATGCCTGAGACGCAGGCTCCTGCAGTAACAGCGATGCACCACATTCACAAGGAGCGAGTTTGGTGCCCTAGTTCGCGCATTTGGGTGAAACAGATGAAACACCTCAGACAGTGACAAAGGCTGCATCACCGCTGCCGTGTCCAACAGCTGGAGTCCAGAAAGCCACCTGTCTACCCACTGCAGCTGGGAGGCTAGGTAGTATTGCTCCATGTTTGGTACCGCCAGGCCACCCCTTTCCAGTGGCGAGTACAATTTTGTCAGTGCCACTCTACAGCGACTTTTATTCCAAATACATTTCCTAATTCTGGACTCCAGTTCCCTAAATATTTTAGCTGGAATATACAAATGTAAATTGGAGAAATAGTAAAGCATCCAAGGGAGGACCACCATTTTCAGAAGTGCTACCCGCCCCATCACAGAGAGCAGCAGTGTTTACCAGAAATTCATTTCGTCATGAATCGATTTCCCTGCCCCCTTGGGGTTTCCATCATGCAAGTCCTCCACCGTGTGGTATACATTAATGCCCAAGTATTGAAACACCCTGGGCTGCCAGGGAATGAGAACACCTCATAGGGTGAGACCGGTTCTGGCCAATTGGGGCTAAAGGGGAATAGGCATGACTTCGTCCAATTGACTCGCAATCCCAACAGTGCGGCAAAGCGTTGCAGTATATCCATAATTTCCTCTGGAATATTGGAAATATTACTAAAATACAGGAGGAGATCATCTGCGTAAAGGAACACAGTGTGCCGACCATCCTTTAGTGAGATACTCCACGCCTCCCCCAGCTGGTGGAGTTCTGCTGCCAGGGGCTCTATCGCCAGCAAAAACAGAAGCTGGGAGAGGGGGCTATCCTGCGGAGTCCCCCTGCCCACCCTAATCGGCTCTGAGATAGTCAAGCCAGTTCTGACCCTGAACTGTGGGTGTGTTCCTGAACATTGTGGAACATGGACCCTGTGCAAGCCATGGAGTGGGACAGTACTATTTGGGGCAGTTGCTTATTTTTCCACTGGTTCCTAGATGATGTGTTTGGGATGGTGTGGCAAGTGGGGGCTTTGTATGGATGGCTGAAAAGGGACGAGGTGCTAATTACAGCTGGGGTCTTACACTTTCCCCTTGGAAGAAACTGAATTATTATGTGGGGAGTGACTACTCATCTTAAGGAATAATCACAATCCTTGTCAGGGTCAACCTTCAAATCTCTAAATTAACCCATGATGAAAACCTTGGCAGCTATAGTACAAAGCAGACAGACTTACTTTTGGCCAACATATAAGGTATACAGTAACAAAAAACTAATAAGGTAAAAATTCAAAACAATAAAAATCCCAAACCAAATTATAAAAATATAGATAAACAAAAATGACATCAAAATTTCAAAGTCCAATAAAGGGAACCAGAGGTGTGATTTTTTTCATTTTGTATGTAGGAACAGCACCAAGAAGCAAAAAAATGTCAATGATGGTGAATGTTCGTGGTGGGCCAGGACCTAGGGGCAATTTGATTCTGACCTTATAAGAGCATGTATCGGATACACCAACAAGGTTATCCTGGTCAAATATTTTGCCTTCTGACTTTTGTTCTTTTTTTATTAAAACATATTTTTATTGTTTTATTCAAACAAAAGAATAAAGCATTCAGCATACAATATTAAAACAATATTCTCAATGTACGTCATGCAGTTTCAAGGATAAGGAGTCCATGTGCTGTTATCTACTATCTTTAGGCAGCATTGGAGTTGTTGCACCACCAAGTGCAATTCTGTGCACCTGTGCAGCATGGTGAATTGATTGTACAGTTAGCTATGCATGTGATTGAATGCCTCTGAGAGCTAAAATTGGTTTAAACTGAGGGAAATGGGTTTCACGGGTATATAACATATTTGTAATAGCCTGCACTGAGATTAATATAGAATGGCTTCAATGTGTAAATTATATTGATGAGAAAGAGTGGCACATGTGCTAGGAGTATCAGGGTTGGCTGTGGAGGTGGGGCAGGGGTCTCCCAAAAGGCTGAGATTTTCTGCTGCTTTATTTCACGGTAAGGGGTGATGTCGGGGGACCAGAGCGATGCAAGAGGCAACAAACCGTTCTGGATGTTCTGCCTCATGGTGGCATAGTGTTGTCTTTTGGTGGTGGTCAAAGTGGGTGCGAATCGTCGCCCAATGGTTAGAGATGGAATGTCAATGGAGGACCCGTATCTTCTTTCTACGCTGGGCCTCCTCCTCCGCTGCCCATCATTTCTTCATGGCCACACTCCAGGCTTCCACTGGAGGTGTGGTGAGTGATCGCCAATGCAAGGTGATCGTACGGATTGCCAGTAGGAGTGCTTATGCTGTGAAGCGGAATCATACTTTTTGTTTTCTCCTACACCTGAAGATGCTAAGGGCCTCCCATGTGTAGAGTTCGGGTAGTTCTAGCAGTTCTCTCAGGTTATCATGGATCGTGGACCAGTAAGAATCAAGCATTGGGTAGGCCCATAGCATATGATGGAGGTCTTTCACTTCTTAGGGACAGCATGAACATGTGAGTTGCGCTGTGGGATAATATTTGTTTAATTGGGCATGTGTGAGATTCACCTTGTGTAAGAGATGAAATTTATTCTTAAAACGATAATTATGAAAGACTCTTGTGAGATAGGACAGCGCTATCTTCCATTCTCACTTAGGGCCATATGTAGGAAAGCTTTTTCCCATAGACACAGAATGGGTAAAATCCTTTCGAACATCTGGCCCTTAGTGCCCTGCCTAGATCTGCTTCCCACTGGCATCTGAGTGGGGTTAGGGTAGTGCTTAGGGTGTTTATTAAGGCTATTTATAGCCATGTTACAAGGTGGAGGTCAGGCCCCTGGTGTATATTGTCTGTACGACTGGGTGTGGCAGTGGCTCAGAGTCAACTGGCCCCCATAGTGTCTGCATTGAGGTGCACAGTTGTCTGTAAGTAAGAGATTGCCCTGGCAGTATAGTACTATCCACAGTGAATTGGTCAGTTGTCGATAGGTAAGAGGTTGCCCTGGCAGTATATTACTATCCATGGTGAGCTCGGTCAAGCATGAGTCATTGACTGTCTAGGTAGAGGGTCCCCGTCGAGGTGATGTCATTTGCTGACCACGTCTCTAGGTGATGCGCCGTATATTGACCTGGGGGAGACCCACCAGTGTGATATTGGGTGCATAGCTTTGTCTGTCTCTGGAGAGTCGGTGAACTAGCAACGTATATAGGTTTGTGCCATTGACACCTGCAGGGGCCAGGGAGAGGCAGGTGTCAACTTTGGGAATAGGAGTCTGCATATTGGGACTATGTCCAAGGGTCCTTGGGGGCCTTTGGCCTCACCCATGTATTGGCCAGCTGCCAGAACGCCATCTTTGCTCTGATGCCTGCTAGTGCTCTGCAGATGTTGCCCTCATAGGTCGTAGAGGTTCACTGGGGTATGGTAAAGGTATCAGACCGGCTCCGGGCTCCATCAGAGATTTGCATGGCCTAGTTTAACAACAGGGCATGGGACTCCTGGGCGTAAGGGGTAGACCACAGATTTGGCCCAATTAATTTGGAGACCCGAGGTTGCCACAAATTCCTCCATGGTGTAGTATAGTGAAGTAAGGGCCATTTGTATATTTTGGTGGTACACTAGTATATCATCCGCGTATAAAGAGGTTATGTGTACCCGGTCAGCTAATGTAATGCACCAGTGGTCGCCCTTCTGCTGCAGTCAGTTTGCCACTGGCTCCATTGCCAGAGCGAATAATAGTGGGGATAGTGGACAGCCCTGGCGTGTACCCCATTGAATAGGAAATGAATTGGCAATCAAGTGGCCCAGTCGGATTCGGGAGGAGGAATTGCTGTAGAGAAGGCGGGTATATGCCAGGAGACGCCACCATGACTCCCATACGGGTCAGCGCCTGGAACAAGTAGTCCCACAATAGCATGTTGAATGCCTCGTCCATGTCTAAAATGAGGGCTGCTGCATATGGGAAGGAGTCTCAGACCTTGTCCTGATATGAAACAGGCGACAAAGGTTTTCAGAGGTATTCCACCCTGGGACAAAACCATTCTGGTCCTCATGTACTAAGGTTGGAACTATTTGAGAACACGGCTAGAGTAATATTTTATAGTCTACTCCTATTATGGCTATTGGTCTGGAGGAGCACATGCACCACAAAGTTGAAATGTTGTAGGCGTTCCTTCTGAAGGATGAGTGTTTCTTGCACCTGGATGCCCTGTGCGGTGGTGTCTGCCTGGGCGTCAGGGTGTCTGTCAAAAGCCACCAGTCGCACCCCTCTGGCTTTTGTTCTTTAAGTTCTAATCCATCAGGGGAATACACCTCTAAAGCTCTCATGACCTAAGAGGATGTATTTAGATAGTAACAGCATTTTAGACAGAGTCCAACAGCAGGGTCCAGTCCAGATCTAGTTGCCATTGATCATCTTAGTAGTTGCATAAAAGGCCTCTTGTAGTTTGTTCTTTGTCCTGTGAGGGAGAGTAGGTCCAGCCCTTAAGGGCTCTTCTCAGGTTGCACAGAGCAGATTCAGTACTTTTCTGAACTTTCTCAGGTCCAAGATTGTTTTCAATGTTGGTACCTGTAGATGCCACATTTACACCTGGCACGGGCTAGTGGGTAGGAATGGCACACCCTAACCAATGGGGTAAAAGTTCCCAGTGTCAACCTTACACATTTTGCGAATGTTCAGGATGGCCAAAGTCTTTGACTACACTAAAGTTGGACTCTGAGGGCTGGGGGTTAGTGAGGGGGAATGTACTATGGCAAACCTAGTGTCTTCCCACATCTAACACTAAAATCCACTTTGGGGCAGCCACTGCACCCCCAATAAACCAATAGACAGAGGAATAGTAGAACAAAAGCAGAGTGTTCTCCAACCAGACAGTAAATATACAAGTATTGTTTTGGAATGCAGTTTCCCTTCCTTTCAGGGTGCCACCAATGCAATATGGAAAACTAAGAGACATAAGTCTGGGGGGACACAGCAGGTCCTCTAGGTAGATACATAAGAATTATCTTTCAGGTGTGTCCCAAAGTGTTATATATAAACCCAGCAGACGTGAAATGCAGGCTTTGACACTCAAGTGATATTTGACACTGTATTGTTAAAAATGATGCTCACGGGCACCACCCTGCATCTCCTGAGAAGCTCAGAGTAGTCATCTCTCATTCAAGACAGACTATTGCTTGCTTCTGGGAAGCATTTCACAGCTTTCTCACATATTCAAATGCTAATTAGTGGCTGGCAGAAATGGGAGAGCATGTGCAAATTTAGCCTCCAGGAATTTCAGGAAAGCAAAAGGTAACTTTTGAAAAATTACTTTTCCTTGATTTTTATTAAACATCCAACTTAACCAATGAATTGCATTTAATAGCTATTAAAATAGTTGTTTCATTGTTTTTCTAGCTAGTTTCAATCCAGAGATACAGTTTTAGACTTTTAATTGGTATTCTGGTTTCTTAAATAGGCCAGCTAGGCCAGCGATAGTGTAGAATAGCTTGTAGGTGTTAGCCACTGTAAAGCCACTTAACATGAAATGTGTATATGTCCTACTTTAAAGAAAACAGGCACCCTCCTTTGTAGGTGACAAAACCTACATAGGTGTGATTTATACATGTTTAAAACGGTTTATTTTGACAGATCAGATTGCAGTTTTTACAATGCTACATTGGGCTACAATGGTAGGCCTGAAGCCATGTTGCACACTGTCACTGTAGTTAATGGCACAATAGGTAATACAGTCTGCTAGTTACATTTAATTTACAGGCACCGGGTACATTTTGTATTGTATTCTCTAGACGTACGGATATGTTAACTATACCATTTAGGAGTATGCCAACTGAAACATATTTAAAGGACGACACTACATACACCATAGGTTAGCAGGGTTACCGTGCAGAGAAAAGGCAGATTTCCTACACAGGCTTCCTCCAGCTAAGTGCTAGGGTAGATTGAACAATCCCTTGATTGGCTTCCCTGGTCATGTGATAGAACTTGGACTATCTGCCACTTCTGCAGTGGCACTTGTCTGTTGTATGTCCCTCTGAACCTACTTGTACCCCTCGGTCAGCAGCTTCCCTAGTCACTAACCGTGTGCATGAGGATCCCTTCTACTCACTTGCAGACATGACCTAGAAGACAACTAACTCTAGCTTCCTCACAGGTGCATCCCAATAGGCAAACAGCACCACCATGGCCAAAAGGTGATGTGGCCCATTCTGTCCCTGTGGTCAGACCTCTGTCCCCAGGTGAGGATCATCTCTCCTCATAATGTAAAAAACCAACAGAGGTCACTGACAGCTGCCAGTGTCAGGAACAAAGCCTCTGGCCATGCACAGCTAAATGGAGGCTATAATCTGGGGTCTTGGGTAGGCTTCCCTTCCAGCCATGAGGCTGGCAAGTTCCCACTTTCTCTTAAGATCTAACTAGCCTCTTAGGATTCTCAGAGTTGGGGGAGAGCACACCATCAGGTGCTAGACAACCTCCTTCCACTCTTTCTTTCTCCATCTTAGTGGTGACACCCTGTAGCTAGCCTTTCAGTTCAGGGTTGGTATCCTGAGACTCAACATGTGTCTGGCTGTCCCTGTCTTTCGAGGGGGCACATTGACGTCTCAGGAGTGACACACTCTGTCTGGGCCATGCAGGGGTCTGCCTGAGACCGGTTTCCTGTCCTCTGCCCCTGTGACAGAGCAGGCAGCACCTCCAGTTCAGACGAAGCCTCACCAGGGTCAGTGTTGGGGTGCTCTTGTCTCAGAGCAGGTAACCCCTGACCCACTGGTCCTCCCACTGTAGATGGCATCCACCTCCTATCTTTTGTTCTTTGTCTGGGCCACCATACCCTCTGTTTAGAGACTGTAGATCTAGAAATCTGATTTTGGGGTGTTCTAGGTGACTGCTCCTCCAAGCAGTTTTCTCATCGATGGAATCTCATTGCTAAAGATGCAGTCAGGGCATCAGAGGACTGACAATGACCTTCATCTAGGCAGGTACCTCCTTCCTTTCTAAGTATACCTGAGGCAGACGAAAGGTTGCTCTGGGCTTCAGTTCATCAACACCTCCCCATCTCTGCTCTAAAGGGGAAAGCAAATCCTTTCCCTCTAAATTCTTTTGTGGCCCTTTGGGAGAACATATATGTATTATCCTGGTCTTTCCCATCCCACTATTGAGGGAAACCTTACCCACCCTTCCCGTGGTAACTTTGGGTATCTTCTTGGACATTCTGGTACTGATCCAAGTGTCAACTTTCTTCCTTAGCTCTCTAGGTACAGTGAGCTTGGTGTGTATCAGGTGTAAGTGCAACTCTGTAAAACAGTTACTCAAAATGTGCACCTTCATAACCAAATTATACAGCCTATCATAATTGTTTACTTTATTGCCCTTCACCCAACCATCCCCAGTCCCTTACTGGAAGAATCTACAAAACCCACACATAACTGGTGTGACTGCTTCAGGCTATCCCTGAACCTCAGGTGATACTTCCTAGGAGCTAGACCAAACGTTGTGATAGGGTCTTCCTTCGTGGGACCATACTTCATCTGGTGAGCTACCTCAAGGGTCAATAAGATATCACTCCCACCAATTAGCATTTGCTTCTACAGACAAGTCCCAATCTCTCTCATGGACTCTTGTCATGCATACAGGCAGCTCTTATGCTGCAAAACACTTATTTATGTCATCCCACACCACATAGCTTAGTACCAGGTCTTTTGACATATACTCGTTTACCTCTCTCAGGGACTTCATTGGCACTGTCACCATCTTCACTGGCCCTCCTGGACATCAAGTTAACCTTGCCCCATCCCCTCTCATCGGCCAGCAAGGAAGGTGATAATCCTCCTTCTTGGACTGCTAAGTCAGCTTCAGTACTTTCTTCTCCACATGCTCCTCAGGTCTGCCATGCTAAGGCTCAACATGTTAGTTAGTTCCACCTTCTTTTTTTATTGGAGAAATGTCCAAATAGCCATGATACAAAGATAAGGAGAAAAATAAACAAAGAATAAAGGAAATACAACGTGCAAAGTGTTTCACACAAGATGCATCTTGACATAACCCCAGAGGTTGAGACAAGTAAAACGAGAAATTAAAACGAGATGTATTTTTCATACATCCTTATAACATTTCATTATTAGCGTGACCAGGAAGAAGAACAGTCATCCAATCTTTCATGGGATGGCAGATTTTTAGCAAGTTGGCAGAGCACCGATTATGCTGAATTATCTGAATTTCCATACCACATAAGGAAATGAACTCTTCCCTCTGCGCCCTCGCATTCAGAGGATCCTTCTGGAGCCACTCTTGTGTGATTCACAACTATGTAACCACCACCACCACCACAAAGTAGTTCACTCCATTCAATGAGGAATGGACTCAATTAGTTTGGGCCATAATAATTATCCTTGGATCCCACTGAAAGGTAACCTTAGTCAAGGTAAAAAGATGGTTGTACACGTTATCCCAATACATTTTAATATATGGACAAGAGATATAAATGTGGTTCATGTCGGCCTCCCTAGCATTACAACCGAAGCATTTAGAGGTTGTTCCACGACACCTTTAGTGGAGTTAGAGCAGGGTATAGTAGAGATCATTCAAGAGTTTAGTGATGAGAACAGAAACGAGAAATATTAAGAAGAGTATGTGAAAGCACGTCACTATGTTGGATGTCATCAACAGAGATTTCGATGTCTAAGTGCTGCACCCACTTTGATGAAAGACTCTTCATTTTATCCCTCCTATCGAGATCTAATATTTCATAGGTTTTGTCTATAACTCACTTAGTTGGTATTTTTACAAAATAGTCCAAACAATCATTCTGTGTAAAATTGCAGTCATGAGATAGAAGGCGATCCAAAAAACTCCTAAGTTGTAAATATGTAAATTGGACTTGTTTCAGCACTGAATACTCCCTCTGCAAATCTTCAGATTAAATCGAAATACCAAGCTTAAACATATGGCCTAAAGTACCCAACTGTAGATCCCACCGACAGGATAAACAGCTGTTTTGTATGCAACCTGTCATATTCGAATTGTGACCCAGCCTGGTAGAGAGATTAAAACAAGATATACTGCTGAATGTCCTAATAATAAGTCATATCTTGTGAAATACTGTTAAGAGCTTGAATCTGGTGTATTTAAATTATTGAGTGACTATGATGCATTTGGGTGGGATAACCACCCAGTCAATGGCTGATAGTCCACAAACACCATACCCAGTAGCATAATGTCGGTAAAGACATGCCTCCACTCTAACGGGGCAACTGAAGAACCTGTATTGAGCACCAATATTTCTTGTGCTGTCAGATAACACTCTGCCAACTGTCTTCAACTTTCTTAAAAACACTTTTAGGAGAAAGAGAGCAATAGATCTAAAAGATACAGATATTGTGGTAATATAACAATGTTATTAACATTGTACCTCCTTTTAAGCCCCAGATGCAAGCAATCCCATTTTCTAAAGAACTCAAGTGAGTTATCATATAATGAATCATAATTTAAAGGCAGGATATCCTCCACTTTGGCAGAAATGTGGCCTCCGAGATAAGTTGCAGATTTAACCAAACAAGGGTTTGGCCATATGGGAGGAGTTTTAGACACAACCTGTGTTTTCTTAAAGTTTAGTTTATACTAGGCGTGGGCGATAAAAACTGCTCCACCAGTAGAGTTTTGGCCACTCTCCTTTACGCATGTAATGCTGAGCTTCAGCCACATTCCGCTGATCGCTGCATGGTGGAGTTTTATTTTTTTAGAGTGTCTTGCCAATGGTAAGTTGGCAAGCGAGAATTGGCATCCCCCAGATTGATTTTCAGGTGCTAGGAGGGTATCTGGTGAGATCTTTCCAACACCAGCTGTCCCAGGGGGTCATGATCGTTTGCGTTGGGAAAGCTGCTGCGTGAGTAGAAAATTACTTGAGTGGCAGAAAAGTGAACTCGAGCAGCAGTGCCCTCTGGCACTCCTCGTGATGCCGTACCTACTGATTTCTCAGAGCGGACCAAGATCCTTGCAATAAAAATTAGCAGGACGTAGAGATTTCCGCACACTCACAGAACTCTGCAGCATCTTGCAGAGTCTTAATGTAACTTTGTTGAATTCTGTGAAGTGAAACTTTGTGAGTTCTGCCCACTTCTAGTTTACGCCCAGAGGGCATGCCATAACTTTCTGCAAGCAATTCAATTGCCACTGAAGAGGTCTCAACTAACGAAGAAAAAATTGCAATTTCATCTGCATAGGCCAGTAATCTAATCCCTAATTTATATAGATAAAGAGATGAAAGGCAGTAGATACTTTAAATGCCTTAATAAATGGCTTTAACTAAAGGGTGAGTTGATGTAACAGAGGACATCCTTGTTTAGTCCCCCGATTGATAGATATGACCGCTGATCCCCCACCCACACAGACAACACATGCAGTCATTTGGGTATATAGAGAGAGATGACCCGACACAAGAATTAAGACCCAAAATCCGTGTGTGACATAGTAGACCAGAGGAATTGCCAGGAGACCCTGTCAAATGCTTTTTCGGCCTCCAACAGGTTCATTCTGATAACCCTCCCCAACACACGTGCAACCTCAAGGGTTGAAATTGCAGTGTTGTGTGAGAAGTAGTATCTCTGAGGAAGATAAACCCATGCTGCGAGGAATCAACCAAAGTAGTAATAATAGCTGACAGATGGTTAGAGAGTAATCTTGTGTAGATGCTTGAGTCCGAACAAATCAGCAATGTAAAAGCCACATTAACAAGGGTTCTTGTTGTTTTTTCAGAAAAATCCAAATATGGGTTTTGCCTCAAGAAGAAGGAATGGATTTCCAAAATGTTAATGAGTTGAACATTTTGTGCAGAAAGTACGTGAGAATTCCGGAAAAGGTATTCTAATATTCAGTGGCGAGTGGATCAGTCTCTGCAGCTTTGTTATAGACCAGCTGTAAAATTGCGTTCTCAACCTCAAAAGGGATAATCTGAGCCTAAAGAGCCGTTTCCTCTAAAGCTGTCAGCTTTGGCAAATTAATTGCTAGAAGATAGTCCTCGGACTGTTCTATGATGGCCATACAGTCCTCAGAATACAAATCAACACGAAACCAGTGAGAAACTCCCATCATTTCTGATTGTCCTGATAACAAAACCCCATCCAAGTACTGAAAATGTTTCTGCGCTTTTTAGCCTTGATTTAAAATGCCAAAATGCGCCCCATTTCCTCACTATTCTCAATACATAAATGCATAAAAAACCTACCCTTTCGAGTTCACCCTATCCCACATCCTTTTTCTCAACAGTGTTTGCAAAACGGTTAGTTGTTCAAAAAACAATCTTGATTCTTGATGCAAAGGTTGCCTGCTATAAGAGCGAGAGCAGTCTAATTCTTTTCTCAAACGATCCTGGCATAAATGGGCCTCATTAATCCTTTCTGCTTTGTCCTTTTGAATGGAAAAACTTACATTCTGGCCACATATGACAGCTTTCAGACAACAGTAAGGGAAGTTATCCCACAGTTAGTTTCAATAAATTCCCTAAGGGAGTCCTCCAAAAATCGATTCTAATTAAGATCCAAAAGTAGTTTGCAATCAAAGGTCCATCTTGGAGTGGAAACACAACTTCAATAATAGGTAGGTTTAGTGTAAAGAGACAGTGCATTATGGTCCAACAAAATCCCGGGTTTAGCTTGATTTCCACATATGATATAAATGGACAACTAACCAAAAAACATGTTGATTCGAGATAAACCACTGATGTCAAATGCCAAACAAGTAGTAGAATAGGGTGGGGTCATCCATATACTGGGAACAGATTGAACAAATAGTGAATTGTGGTGCAGGTAAAACCCTGCTCCCATGTACGTGTCTCCAGACTTTCACTAGGGCATATGACTCCATTATCAGTTTATGACTGCATGTGACTTCCCCATGTGTCTACCCCCCAGGAAGGCTGCTGAGAAGAATTGAGGATGGGTTGAAGGATCAACTTGAAATCCCCACAAAACAAAGAATAAAGTCTGACCACTGAAGAGGGAGATTCCAGCCAGGGACCCACAACTGTATGCTGAATGCCCCGTTGCAGATGCTGATGCAGATTACAGGCCTTTGCTCAGGTATGAGGGTCGATGTCCTCCCCGGGAAACCTGAAAGGCAGGCTTAGAGCTTAAGATGCTGTGCTCGAAAATATAACTTAGAGAGAGAATAATCTAGTGGCACTATGATAGCTTTATTCTTGTGCTTCACTCTCATCGTTACTATTTTAATATTACTGTGTTGTGTAGTTCTGGTTATTGCAGCTCACGCTTTGCTATCTAAAATGCAGTAGTTTTATTACACCAATCTTTAAAACTTATACTGCTTCTATTGTCATTTATATATGAGACCGCCCTGTGTATGAGAGAACCAATTGTGACCTGAGTGACCACAACTTCCCTGAGAAGTATTAATATGTCATGCGCTCGGCTGCCCAATTGTCTCTACCATTTGGGAGAGATGAGGCACTGCTAGTTAGCCTCAGCAAAACCCAGATTTAGAGTGGCAAGTGTCATCCACCGTGGGTCAGACTCAGTCCCCCACACTCTTAACGATCTTGCCGCTCAAAATCCAGTAGTCTCATTAGGATAATGAGAGCCTACGTGACACGCAAATAGTGAATTGCACCTCTCCTCCCTCTTTTTTAATCCTGGCTATCCATCAGCTGCCAAAATTGTCACTTTTGATCTGAGTCTCAGCCCAAAACCATGCTGCCAAAACCACACAGCCCAAATTACAAAGTTTATAGTATTCTTGTGCCAAGAGGTGGGTCTCTTGGAGCAAAAGGGTTTTGGGTCTAAGTGTAGATAATTCTTTCCTAATATGTCTCATCTTATTCAGAGATCTCATCAGCTACACCTCCATGTTCTTAAACCATAAGGTGCAAAAATTGAGGGCAAGAATACATTTAGGAAAAAAAGAATACCCATTTAGGACCAAAATGGGACCAAAAAAAATGTTGCTGTCAATTTAAAAAAGGATTTTTAAATTCAACTTAAATCACTGTGTGATACTCCAAAACACAAGTCCTGGATTTCAACACGGAACATTACTTAAGGAGCCGACTACCTACCTCAAAGAATAATTGGAACCCTTGTCAGGGTAAACCCTCAAAGTGTCTTAATTAACCTGAGCTCAACCCTCTGGCATCAATGGCGCAAAGGAGACAGGTTTACCTTAGCACAATGTGTAAAATATTTCTCAAACACCCAAACAATAATAAAGTCAAAATGTAAACCATAAAAATCTCAAACCAAATTAGACCAATAGAGTAAAGTTTAATAACCAAAATTATAAAAATCCGTTCAGAGGAACTGTAGATATGACTTATCCCAATCCAAAGTAAGAGAACACTTCTAAAGGCCCCAGGACCTAAGGGCAGGTACTTAGAGACTCACAGCGTGTCAGGCAGAGGCCAACATCTGAGTCCAGTTCAGTTTCAGTTGCCACTGATCAGCTGGCCGGTTGCAGGAAAGGCCTCTTGTTGCTTGGTAAATCCCTTTTGCTTGAACAAGAGATCAGCCTTATGACCCTTGGAGTGCACTTCTATGTCTTATGCAGAGAAGAGAGCAGACTCAGTCCATCAGAACCCTTCTCATGTCACAGACAGCAAGTTCAATCCTCTCTCTTCTGATCGTCCTTAGGCCCAGGCGTATTCTAAAGTGGGTGCATGGAGATGCCACATTTAAGACTGGCTTGAGTTAGTGGTTTGGAATCACTCCTGGGCAAATCCAATGGAGAAAAAGTTCCCAGGGCCAACCGTACCCAATCTGGGGATTTTCCAGATGACCTGAGTCTTCAGAGACATTAAACGTGGGGTCTGAGGGCTGGGGGTGTGCATGAAGACTATGCTATGGTAATCCTAGTGTCCTGCAACATCCAACATTAAAATCCACATTTGAGCAGCTACTGTACACAGAGACAGAAGTCTGGTAGAACAAAGTGGAGGTTTCCAGTAACTAGACACTGCATACACAAGAAATGTTTAGTGTCATATTTCCCTTTCTTTCAAGTGAGCCTCCAGTGTGAAATGTAAAACCCAGAGGCAGATGTCTGGTGGGGTAAAGCAGGCCATTCAGCCACCAGGCAGTGCATATAGGAATCATCTTAGTATATTGGTCTCTGCCTTTCAAGTGTGCTCCAAAGAGTTATATGTAAACCCAGCAGACATGGCAAGCAGGCTTGGATATTCAAGCAGGACTGGACACTGAAATGTCAAAAAGGATGCTCACATACCCCACTCTACAGATTCTGTGAGGTTCTGATGAGTCATCTCTGTCCATTCAGGTCAGCGTGTTTATAGCTCCTGGGAAGTACTTCACACCTTTTTCATACTTATTCAAATACTAATTAATGGCTGGCAGAAGTGGTACAGCAAATGCACATTTAGCTTCCAGGAATTTCGGGTAGGGAAAAGGTAATTGTCTAAAAGCTATTTTTTTCTGAATATTTATTAGAAATCCACCTTCACCATTGATTTGGGCATTTGATCACTATTATAAATAATTGTTTAATTATTTTTCTAGCTAGCCCCATTCTAAGATACAGCATTAGGATTTTAATCTGTATTCTGCTTTTCTACATAGGACAGGTAGGCCTGCAACAGTGAAAATACCTTCTAGGTGATAGTCTACATGCCTTACTTTTAAATACCATGCACAGTGCCTTGTGGATGGCAAGGCCTACATAGGAGTGACTTATTAGTATTTAAATAGGAGGTTTTGACCTGTCAAACTGACTAATTTTGACAGGCTGAATTGCAGTGTTTACCCTGCCACCATCAGCCTACAATAGTAGGCCCAATGCCATGTTTTACAATGTAATTTTAGTGGATGGCACAATAGGTGCTGCAGTCTGCTTGTGACATTTAAAATAGAGGCACTGGGTACAATTTGCGACTTATATGTAAGTTAAATATACCAATTAGAAATATGGGTATTTGGCCATGTTTGAAGAGGAGCACAGGCACTTTACCACTGGTAGTAGGATGATAAAGGTGTAAAGAGTTCTAACACCAGTAACAAAATGTAGGGTCCTTCAAAAGGCACACAATGTGTGGTGGCCCCCCAAAAAAGGTAGGTTTCCTACACCCCTGATTGCTTCCCACTCTTCCAGGCAATTCATAGTACCAGACCATCCTTCCCTCTTATGAATTCTGCACCTGCACTCCCACGCATCCACAGCATGGGTCTTACTGCCACAGCATTTTGATCCCTTAGGTTCTGGGAGTCTAATCCCCTAATGCCCAATACTTGCCATCCTTCCTGTCTTCTCGCTGTTAGTTTGACTAGACCCTTCTCTCCGGAGTCCAATGGCTGTGGCCCATCATTTATGTTAGGCAGCCTTAGCTGGTGGATGTTTTTATCCCTTTCTCCTAGGATGGTGGTTTGTGTTCATTGTTGTCCTCCAGCACTACTTGTCTGGCCCTGGTGGTTCCTGGCAAGACCCAGGACCTAATTCCATGCAGCAGTCATGTGTATTTACTGGTCTCTCAACAGCTGGCCTTTGTAGACACTCACCGGCACCAAGCCAGAGATGGTGAAATAGGGAGAGTCAAAAGTAAATGGAGTAGATAGGAATCTTTCCTTGCAACACTCTCCAAGCCAGTCCAATGGTACCTTTCGAAGACAGAATGTACATGCACCTGACACAGTTTAGATATGCAATAAGAAGTGTCATGGGACCCCAACAGCACTCAACCTTAACACAACTTTCTATAGAACATATTGGACAGGCCTCAGTACAAACAAAACAAATTCTCCAGACACATTTTATGGTTCGGTGTTGACTTGCTCCCTACAGCTCTTTCGCTAAATAACAACACATGCAAACTTCCAACACATGATAAGACAGAATACCTCACATGCATCGAAAAATTTAAAGATTTACCACTTATCACTATCTGCTCATGCCAGCACACCTGGCTAGACATCCAAAAAGAACTCATAAGATCTACCCACAGCGCACATAAGCAAGTAGATTGTTATTAGGACTTTGCAATACTAGCCAATCCATCCAGGTAATCACTCATCTGATCTTCTATAAAGAAGCCAGGACCTTTAGGAATTTTACAGATTTATTGATCACAGGGTGTGCTGGTCACAGCTGCATATGCTGGTTGTTTAGCTCAGCCAGTTTCTGGTCGATTCCAGAGACTGAGAGGGCCATTATGTTCAGTAGGTCTATTTGCACATACATTTTATTGGACTGATATGTTAGTATATCTAGGGTGAACTGGGATGTTCTGAACAGTAAATCACAAGCTGTCCCTGGATTAGTTGTAACAGTGGGGGCAGTATCTGGGGGACTACATCCCAATTTCTTCCCTAGGAGTAGTTGCGATTTTTGGGGAGTTGTTGGGGGTACCCCTGTATTTAAGGCCTAACCCCCAATGGCTTCTCTTGTGATGTTTGGGGAGTTAATAAGGGCACCCCTATGAAGCTTGAGCTCCCTAAGTATAGTTTTGAAGAGTCCAGTTCCTAAGAAGAAGCACAGCTTGTAGTCGGACTCCTTTGCCCATTCCTTGTTTGCATAGTAGCTAAGATAGGGAGAGGAACTCTGTTTGTCAACTGCAAACCCTTGGGTGTCTGCAGTGACTTTTGTTCCAAAGGGGTTGTGGCAACGGGGACCCCAGTGTAGGGAGTTCCAAGTCACTCACTGGACTTCAAACTGACTATTTGCTTTCATCTAGGTCATTCTTCGGCAATGAGTCAAAGGGGCCTTCCTGGGAGTCTGAATTTAGATTGGATGCTTTCAATGGACTTTGATTACTTTTCTTTGGTGAGATTGGGTCAGGGAGAGAGATAGCATCACTTGAATTGGAGAAAATGGACCTGACTGGATCTTTTAGGATGTCAAATGTTGCTTTAACTTTTGTTGATCTCTCAAACATACATGCCACAGGGGATACTAGCAGCTGAGTTTCCCTTACAGGTGTGGCCTTCGCACTGTTTGACATTGATAGAGATTGGAATCTCTTCTTCCTTTGAGAGAGCTGGTGCGGTGTCCTTTTACGCCCTGACTGCACGCTGGAGCCAGCATTAGAGAATGTCTTCCTGAATGCTTTGGAACTATTTAGACTTTGTTGAATGCTCAAATTATCTTGGGCATTGTCAACATACTTCTGCTCTTGTCAGTACTCTGAATGAAGTGAAGAACTGGTAAAAGGCTCAGGGGAATGCTTTCGAGACATAAGCCTCACCCAGCCAAGCTGGGCCGCTTCTGCGGACTCAGGACTCACCTCATTTAACAGAACCTAGATCACTGTGCCAGCACCTGGAGGGAAGTGAACTCTCACAGTCTCCCAACTATTTGGGCAGGTTTTATTATTGAAAGTTGTGCCTCAGTTTTTTGGATAGACACTCACCCCCACTAGAGGCACTTCCTCTGGTACTGAACCCCCTGGAGATTTAACAACAACCTCTTTCCTCACCTGAAGGTTATAGGTGAGGCAGGCAGAAAATATAGGAGAGGCCATGTAGGAGACTTGAGGGGGTGAGCTAGCATGTGGCATAGTCAGTTGATAGGATGCTAGCTGGCTGCCTGGACAGTAATGCCGCCTTCTCCTGAAAGTCTCCAAGGAGGACACGAGCACACCCACTACATAGTCACCCAGTTCCTACCTCCATTGTGCCACCAGAAGAGAAAGGCGCCATGATTTGTATGCCATGTGAAGGGGTTGAGTGGATACAGGCTAGGCAATAGTGACACAGTGGGGCTGCATTCTCCTGGAGATCACAGGTGATCACAGGAGGGCACGAGCGCACCCACTGCGCACCAGCCGGCGTCACTGCAATTTCTGTCAAGATTCAACAATGCGGCTTCCACGGTTAGGACCACAAGAGACCAACTACCCTCATATGCATAAACCAGGTAACCCAGCTAGCAAATAAACATCTTGGCTAGAGCTCTGGCTAAACCAAGCAAATATATATTATGACCAGCAAAACAAAGGAATATCATCAAACTACCTGCTATTTAGCACAACACACAACCAACATGAGACTTCAGCATGCAATGGAATCCTTAAAACACATGGAAGAAGCAACTAAACATAACTGGTCCAGAAGGATATATCAGTGAACCATACAGTGTATGCCATATCAATACATATAACATAACATAACATCATACCTAAAATTGTGTGGTGGTTCAGTTGCCAACTTTAAATTCCAATTATGGTGAAAGCAAGTGAGCTTCAACAGCAGATAGTTATAGGTTGTAATCAGCTACCGGCACTACTCAGGAGCAAACAGGTACTCTAGATAGAGAGTACCTGCACTTCTATAGTTCCATTTAAAGCACTGTTTGTGATGGATATTGTCAGAAATTCGGAAATGCTAAGAGTAACTGAAGGGAGCTTGGGGAATGTCTCTGAGGGAAAATGTGCATCAACTTTCACCTGACATTTTTTAGGTCGGGTTTCGTTATGAAGGCATGGAATATATAGCCACTGCATTTGATTTCACTTTATTATTACCCAGGTATTCAAGGGCCTGATTACGAGTGTGGCGGTTCTGGGACCACCACACTCACGGTGGCTGTCAGACCTGCGTGGTTGTGGCGGTCTGACCGCTACATCACAAGGTTGACAGGCAGCCCCGCCAACCTACCGCCATCTCCGCCGGAATCTTCGATACCGATGGGCTGACGGTGGCAGAGGTCGGTATCAGCCTCGTCAGCGCTGAAGTCAGCGCAGGCCTGCTGATTATGACCTGGTTCTCCGCCAGCCTTTTCATGGCAGTTTCACCTCCAAGAAAAGGCTGGCGGAGAACAGGTGCAGGGGGCCACAGCATTGCCCATGCACTTGGCATGGGCAGTGCAGGGGTCCCCCTGCCCAGCACCCTTGCAATGCTCAGTGTCTGTGCAGACAGTGAGCATTGTGATTGTGCTGGTCCACCCTGCGGGCAGCAGCATTGCCGCTGGTTTGATTACGAGCTGGCGACAATGCTACCGCCACTTTTCCACTGGGAAGAAAGCTGGAAACCTTGGTTTCTGCCCGTCAGCCCAGTGGAAAGTTGTAATGGGCCCGGTGGGGAGGTAGCCAGCATGATGCAGCCTCCCTGTCGGAAGTACCCGTCCACAGAACTCAAAATCTGCCCCTTAGTGTTATTCTTTTGTGAGACTACTGTACTTTGGTGCCACATTCAAATGAGAAAAATCCAGACTTCTATTTCAGTTATCTAATGAACGTTATAAATCTGCTAAAATTAAAATCATAATGGCTTATTTAACTTTGAATAACTTATTGCATTGCAGATGTGGCTTTGATCTTTTTCTTATGGCTACTTAAGCAGATTTCCACCCCACTGCAGATAAAGTCCAAAGTTGTATATTCTCAAGACCATTCCCTAAATAAGAGTTTAGAGGAGACACATTCTATTCATATAAACACTGACACCATCAGCAAAGATATAACAATATTCATAGGGAGCTGGCTGGGTTGTTCATTAAGGTATCATTTAATGAAAAATAATAGTAAGAAAAAACAATTAGACCTAATATCTCCTCTATCAGTTAAATCTCACAATTGAAAAATTATCCTTGATATGGAGAAGAAGAAATAGAGAAACTAATCTTTATATGCTCAATGTACAAGAAGATGTGTAAGGGAAGAGTTGCAAAGTTTAATTGTACCAAAAGTTCTAAAGCTGAAATTTGATGACAAACTTGAAACTGAAAAAACTCATTAAGTGCCATCATTTTGCATACCACAGCAAGCCGAAACTTGACAAATGACATTTAAAGGTTTATCTGGAAAGCCATCAGAGAATTTCCTTAAATTATGGTGGAAGGAAATAAGATCTACATTCGTTAAGACTTTGCTAAGGAGACTGTAGCTACACAGAAATAATTTTTGTGGCTACGACCACGATTGAAAGAAACTGGCTATAAGTATGGTTAATTTGACCCTTTCACAATGAGAATTTGGAGACGTAATTTCTCAAAATTCTTCAATTCTCCAGAAGATCTGATTCACTATTTGGATCTTCAAGCTTAAACTCTAATGGAATCACGGCCCAATGTCTAATCTTGTTGTGTTAGATTCTTCTAATGCTCCCCATTTAATTTATTAGCATTGTTAACCAGATAGCAGGTATTTTAGGTTCTCTGTTTTTCTTGGTGGGTTCCTCACAGGTATTTATTATTGTACATCCCTTATTATTTCTTAATATTTGTTGTTTTCTCTTGTTTGTTTATTTTTCTTTGGGTTTTCGATGTTATATATATCCCATATGTTGCTACTGTGGCACAATTACTTTATAACTTATTTTTGTGCAGTTAGTGTCTTCTTTAGAGAAAATTTTAATTATTTCTTGAAATGTTAAGGGACTTCTGCACCCAGGTAAAAAAAGTAAGAATGCTGACTATATACATAGATGTGTAGGAGGTATTGGCTTGCTTCAATAAACACATACTGATGATAGAATACTGTTTATCATGAAGACAAGGCTGAATAGCTAATATAGTCTCTTCCTAAAATAGGGGTACAAAAATTGTGTTGCTATTATTTTTGCTAAACATTCCTCTGTTCAAATACCACTGAAAAACAAGGGTTGAAGTAACATTATGGTTAGGTGAGAATGTCAGTTACAACTCAACATTTCAAACTCAATAAACACTGAAATTTACCAGTTATAGTTTACCGAGCTAATTAAGATTTGTGCCCCACCATGTTCTGCTTATGACCTCATAGATTGCATCACACGTGACATGATCAATGACATCACTGATGACAACATTGGGCATGGCAGGGGCGTACGTTCTAATTATCTCAGTAAACTATAACTTGTAAATTTCATTGTTTGTTGATATTTTCACCTAACTATAATACTGCATAAACCTTTATTTTTTTTCAATATATATATATATATATATATATATATATATATATATATATATATATATATATATACATATATATATATATATATTTATTTATTTCCCAAAGCACTTAGGTGGAGTGTGCCATATGGAGAGTTTTTGAGACCTAGGAGAAATTGCTCTGAATTGAGTGACTTCAAAATTCAAGGTGGAGAGATGTTTCAGAGGTTTGTAAAAAAGAGGGTACCCGATATCGGTATTGGATAATGCAATGAAAAGAGCTTTGAAAAAAGATAGGGAGGATCTGTTAATCTCAAAGAATGAAAGGGTAAAGGGAAGTGATCTAAATCACACCATCAGACATATCATGGATTTTAATTGCTCAGACAAGGAAATTAAGACAGCCCTGAGGAAGAATTGGAAAATAGTAAAGAAAGATGAAGAGCTAAAAGAATGGGTAGTTGAGTATCCTAGAATTTAGTACCAAAAAAATCATCTTTAAATGATTCATTGGTTATTAGCTACCTACCTTAGCAAAGGAGTGGGATAAGAAATTGGCTCCAGGTAGAGGGTTTCTTTAAATGCACCAAACATAAAGCATGTTGACATGGCAAAAATATGACAGAGTTTAAATGCTTTGATGGTTCCATGAGGAAGATCAGAGAACAGATATTGTGTGAAACCCTGTTTGTAGTTTACTCCGTGGAATGTGGCTGTGGAAAGAGATACATAGGGAGTACTGTAAATAAGTTGAGGTTACGTTTATTACAACACTTAAGAGCAATAGCCAACAAATACTTTTCCTATGTTATTGCTAAGCATATTTGGGAACAGCATAACGGGGAACATAAGAATCTCCGCTCCTATGGGATCCATCATGTAAGGATGAATGTAAGAGGAGGAGATCGTGAATTGACCCTCAAGAGGGCAGAGTTGAGGTTGATTATGACAATTGGAACAGAAACACCTTAGGGTTTACATACAGATGCCGAACTGTATGTACATTTATAAACCGAAGTTAGAACTGGAGAAGGCATCTTCTATTTGATCTAGGGATTTATTGCTTAGCGACTGACTATTGTTACATTGATATTATTTGGAACATCTGCCCTCCTATAATCTCAGGGATTGGCCATAGTCATATTGATAATTTTTGGAACATCTGGATCTTTGCAATCTCTAGCCTATATGCTTCATAAAGGTTGCATGTGGTCAGGAATTTGAATATTGTTATGAGACTAACTGCCCATCAAGTGGAGGGTATGGGGAATGGAGTCTTGGTTAAATCTGTATTTTACCGGACTAAAATCATGGGATATAGCAGAATTATCTTTACTTCCACTAAGATAGGTTGTTGATTAATTACTTTTGGGATCCAGGTCCTGGTTGGGTCAAATTGTCATTGTATTATTGATTATACTTTATTAATATTAATACTATGTGATGACAGCTTGACTCAATGGGGATGACAGTTGATCTGATTGGAATGATAACTGTAGAAAGAGACATATAAGCTATTACCCTTTTAAGACTTTCTGTACATCTTCTCTCGCATGAATTACATCTTTATTATATCATCAAGTGCATTTTACTATGGGAATGTGAATAGGAGGGACTAGATAATTATCAACATCAAAAGAGAGAAAAAACATATTTTTCTCCTGTATATGGAAGAGATTGGCCAAGTGAGAAAAATTGTATAAAGCAAAGATGTTAATATTTGCTGTTATACGTTCTGTGTGCATGCACTGTTATTTAATGGTGTGGGTAGACAGGAAATGTATAAAAAGAAAAAATGGAGTATATCCTTTAAATTGCTGTGTTGCACTGCACCATGGGATGGCCCAGTTGAAGGCTTTTGCAGAAACGCGTAGGCCAGGTCTCTTTATGTAGCACCTCACACTTTGTGTTTTCTAATTATGGAATAAAGAAAATCCTTTCAATAGCACGTCTGTGTACAGGATTGTGCAGTTTTTCTGAATTCACCCAGAGGTGAAGGTTGTGTACTGGGGCAGGAGTCCGTGGAGATCCATGCTCCCATACAGTGTACTCCACAGAAACACTGACACGGTGGCACAATACACGACTCTTCCAGTCGAGTATTTGTTTATCCATAGTTTATTAGGTGAACGTTCCGCAGTCCCCAGAGTGAAAAACAAGTAAATAAACTGGCTGAAGCGTTTCGACTGTATGCCTTCTCCTGGGCCTCATACATGAACACAACACACACCATTTTATCAAATCGTCCTTCTTTCATTACAATGGCCCCAAAACACTAGAACACTGATACTCAAAGTACAGCCCTCCTGACCTTTACATGTGGCCCTGTGGTGTACAGCAGTACTCTGCTGCTGTTTACTCAGAGAGATGCTAACAATAAAAAGATGTTTAAGAAGCAGGCAAGCATTTATTTAAAGGATAATAAGAGTTAGATAAAGGAAGTATCTGTTGAGTCCAGCATCACTTAACTTTAGGAGCGCCTTCATTTTTAAAGTCATCTTGCAGCAAAGTGTAACCATATGTTTAAGCCTCTTCAAAATTCTAAAAGTGTATTTAATTTACATGCAGAACCTTTTCACTTTAGTACATCAGATTACATCAGTGCATTGAGAAGTATTATTTTAAAAGTGATAGTTTTCAAACATGAATTTAGAAACATGAATTCTTCCCCCTACCCTGACAACAATGCCAATTGTGAAATGTGGCAAGTAGGTTGTCATGAACACCCTTTGGAAGACATGGGTTCTGATTATACAAGTAAAACATTATAGTTTTTTTAAATCAAACATAGGAGAAGGTTTTCAACAGCGGACATCTTGAAGTCATGTAGTTTTTAAGTTCTATTTATGTGATAATGAAGGGAAGTGAAATAAAACTATTGCCTAAGATGACACAATTTGATAAGGTGGGGAAGCCGGGATTAATCCCAGGTTTTATGGTTTCACATTGTGTAATTCAGCAACTACGTGTATATGCTTTGCTTCCCCTACATCCACCTTACCGCCAGTGCCTCCTCCCAAACCCCTATTCCTGGCCCGACCACCCCACTGGCAATAATGCAGCCCTCAGAGACATCACAGACCACACCTTTTGGCCCCTGGGAAAATGTTTATGAGTATCCCGGCACTAGAACAACAACATACAGAGTTTCTTTATGGCCAAAAGTTACCACCATTTTCCACTCATCATCGTAATCCTCGTTTAAGCAAAATGTACTTTTTCCTTTTCTCTTTCTCTGTTTATAGATCAACAAGCTCCTCTTCACATTCATTTTTCTGTGTTTTTTCAGTTTGTCATTTAGAGAAAACAATATATCCAATTTTACGATGTAGCAGTCATAAAACATAAGTTCAAATCCTTTCAGAAAGCATGTTTTCAAATTCCTCTCTTATTGACAGTAGCTTTCTAATATATATATATATATATATATATATATAAACAATAATCAAAAGGGCATAACGCTCCAATAAATTCCGTTAAGGTCAGATTGACAAGAACGTATGATTTATTTTTATTTATTTATTTTATTTAAAAACCCAAGATACAGTCACATAATTCATTCAAACCATGCATATATTTATACTTGTTAATCTTTCACCTAATGGACCGACATCAATATCAACATTAGTGAACCATTGTTAAAGCACATACAGTGTTTGAAAATTTTAGTCGAATACATTTCCATTACTTTGTAAACATTACCTGTCCCTCTATTCTAATAAAAGCGCAACTACCCTATGCAAACATTGCGAACCAATAAAGTGCATAATGCAGTCTTAAACCATAACTCCGTTAAAATGTATAATGCATAACACAGTTGTAAACAATAACATCATTAAAGTGCATAATGCAGATGTAAACAGTAACAGACCGTTAATGTACATAATGCAAATGTAAACACTAACTGATCCTAAAAGTGTGTCCTGCAAGTGTAAACATAAAAACAACAGTAAGTTGCATAACAACTCCTTACGCACCTCATAGGTCAGCAATTATGTAAACACTGGGCATTATTAAAGTGCATAATATGTTCCTGAATTCCATTTAATTAACTCCTCTACACTTACGATTCTTATATATCAGTATACTTCCATATATAACAATTTTAAAGTTTGCAATATATTATATGGACGGAAGCCGGCCATACAAATACATAACAATCACATAAACATATTTGACTCTGTATCAGTGTTCCTGAGACACAATAACGCGTGATGTGATGGGTCATGATCTTTTCATTCGTGGTACAACCTCTTAATAAATATCCAACACTTCATAAAAAATGAAAAAATGGAAAAATGGAAAAAAAAGAATAAAAATTATAGGAGCTTAGAACAGGAAGGTACTGTGTGCTTAGATAAATTACCATCTGTCATTATCCTAATACTTCCCATATCCCTGCAAGAAGGTAAAGTGATGTGCATCATGATCAATTATATCCATAGTAATTCAACATATCCAGATTTTGCTTATTAAAAGGAGTTTGCTTCCAATTATCATTCATAATCAATCCCAGAGAATAATAGAGTATCCTAATTTCTAAATGCTCTCTTCTATCCCCGGTTACTCATAATTCATCATATATTTCAAGATCTCAATGCTCCATCATTTCCAAACAACCCAAAGGAGGAGGAATAAAATCTTCGTAAAGGTACTCTTATTTCATCCTAATAAGTCAAATTTATCATATCCCCATGAATCAATTACGCCCGATCAAAAGAAGTGGGGGGGAGGTGAGAAGGAAAAAGGGTGAAAGGGAAAGGGGGAGAAGGAAAAAAGGCACATTTCAATATTCAAAGACAAAGCTCAAACAACCCTCATACAGGGGAGCTAAAACCCGATGGCACTCAATCAATAAATCAAGGCCACCCATTAAAGATGAACATATAATACAGCATCTGAGTTGTGTATGTATGTATATATATATATATATATATATATATATATATATATATATATATGCCACCACTTGAAAGCCAGGGTGCGCATCAAAACTCTCACACTCAAGCGTATGTAAATCTAAGAAATTCTGTTCTCTCAACAAATTAAGTAGACAAGAACAGCATTCCTGGCGGTGTGTACCAAAATGTAATCAAAAATAAATATAGTGGTACAATAATACTGCAAACATCAATGCATTTCGGCTATCTTAGCTTTGTTCACAATGTCAACTTCTTTACAACATTGTATATTTTACTCTAAATAAAACACAAATAAAGGACTAAAAATCTGGCATTATCTTATAGCAACACCTTTTGCAATAAAAATATTTCTACACTATAGTAAGATTAAGTAGACCAAAATTAATAATGTTGGCGTGTTGTATGTTTGCAATATTGCTGATTTGCAATTTTTATATTTGATTACATTTCACAGTACCAGGAGTGCTTTTCTTGTTTTACTTCATTCATCAAGAGAACTGGATTTCTTAGTATTAGTATTTAATATTATATTGGCTGCAATAGCGTTACTGTAGTTATGATTACTTCAGGTTTTCCAAAGTGAAGGCATTTTTATTTTCTTAACAGTTTTGGCGCTGTTGCATTAATCTACAGAAAACTATCCAAATAAACAGAGTCCATCCTCTTTATGGAATGTTTTGTGCATATCCTTCAAGCAGGGCCAAGAAAAACAAGCATTTGCAATGCAATAGGTCTCGCATTTGCAAGAGTTAGTGTTGGGCCTGCAAATCCAGATATGCCCCAGTAAAAATTCTGAGTTGATAATTTGCCTTTGCAGGGCCCAATGCTTGTATACAGAGCACAATGCTTGTTTGCAGAGAATAATGCTTATTAGAGACCAATGCCTGTTTGGGAACACATGTTGCAAGCCTCCAGCATCCCTATTACTCAGGCTGGGTGTGGCTCCCTATGACTCAGATTGGGTATGGCTGTTTATGACTCAGACTGGGTGTGGCTGGATGCAGAAGGTATTTAAACCACACCTGCCCTGAGTGAACTGCTTACTGTAAAGGTCACTGACTGCTGAGAAGAAATCTCTGCTCCTTTCCTTTTGATCTTCACGTTCTATTCTGTCCAGCATCTTGGAGGCCACTTCTGGAAGAAGAGACTGAGAAAATTAACCCTTAAAAGGCAGTAACGCGCTGCGCATGATTTTAGAACATTTATTGCTTAAACTTGTTATTGCTTAAACTTGATACTTGCTAACTTGAAACTTCATAAGCGAATGTACCAGGATACAATGCGCATAAAAGGGCACAACTTTGTGTTTTAAGGTCATTGGGATATTCGCTGCTTGTCATACTGTAATGCTTATTGTAGTTGCTTGCATTATACCACAGAAAGGAGTTTCTATCGAACAATTATTATGAAAACGATATACTGTGAATATGCTTATTATCACTGAGTTAAATGCGGCATTATTATTGTTGTTTGCGATACAACGTACAGTGATTACTGTTATTATCGCTGAGTTTAAAGTGGCATTTGCATTATTTCTAATTGTTGCTGGTGATGCAGAACATTCTGTGTTTGGCGCTTAAACAAATTTGAAGCTTATCTTTGCCATGCTCAAACTTACGCTGTGATGTAATAGTTATGAGCTTGTTGTTCATGAAGTTGAATGCTATTGATTAACCCTATGTTTTCGTAGTAATACAATGTGAACCATAATCCTTGATATTAACCCTATGTTTTCAGTGTGATTTAAACACTGATTTGCGTTCTTCGCAATACTAGCACAGTACAATGATTAACCCATGAATATCTGGAGAATCTAATTCCCTGAGAGTTTATTATTGTTGCCTATGTAAATGTCTGTAAGTCGAGTGAGTCAGCATTTTGGGAAATCTCATCAAGGTGAAACACGCTAGAAATCTACTGAATGTCAAGGAACATCTAGGTAGGCTTAATTGAGGTGATGAGGGACTAATCTGGGATCACAGTGGGAGTAGTTATAGACAGTAGAGGAGGTTCAAGGCTCTTATTTAATTACAGGTAATCCACATAGTTTATGAAAATTCCTCTAGAGAGGGAGAGCCATCAAAAGCAGGAAAGGTGACCCCCAACAGGTACATCTAGTTTGCACATCATAGTTTAACAGTATAGTATACATGGGTTATGAGATATTAGTTATTTGACTAATGTGTCATTTATCATAGGAAAGACCGGCTCTTCAAGAATCATCACTAGGAATCCGGATCAAGCCCTGCAACTTCAGTGTTTCTCTCCTTCTCTCATCCATCCCCTTTCCCCCGGGATGTTGCGGTGCTGATCATGTGTATTTAAGTGGGAGGCATGCAACATTTAGGTGGAATTGGGAAAAGCAGCTTCGTCAACATTGTGTCTCCATGGGACAAACAGGTTAGTGCTTGACAATTAGAGCTACTGGCATTGTAAATGACAATGTCTTTTACCTATGTATTTTGGTTTGGTTTCACTCAAGGGCCTCATAGTGATCTGAAGAAATGGTTTTGGCGCTCACCCTTTGCACGTTTTGAGCCAAATAAATTCTAAATCCTTTACAGGGGCTCTCTCACCATACAGATCCAGAAGGTTAATCTAAATACAGAAGTGTTTTGGGTTAGGAAGGGACAGTGCCTTAGCTATTAGTCTCCTGACGAAAGATCACAACATTCTAATGAGACGTACAAACTGGTCAGCATTATATAACATAAAAGTGCATGCTTTTGATACAACAGCACACAAAAAAATGAATCAGAAATGTATATCATTTTACCTGGTTTTGTTCAAGGGACAGAAAGAATGACATAGCATGAGGCAATAACACAGTTATTTGACAACTGGGACAATGAAGTGATTTCATAATTCCAGAAGAACAGCTGCTGGTGGGAGTTGGGTGTTAAACCAGAACTGGGATGTGATGCATGTCCAGAGTCTTCAAAAGGATCTATAGGCCTGAAGAGGTGGGAAGGTCAGACACACCAACCCCCTATCTATTCAGAGTCAGACTCTGTGTTAATCATATACTTTGAATACGAGCAAGATATGCATGTAGGTGGCCATGCAGATTTATCCTAATGCTTCTAAATGTAGAGCTCCCAAGCAGCACGAGAGGGGGGGGTAAGGCATCAGACATGGCTGCATCACTACAATAGTGCCTCTGATTCTAGGCTATGTAAACGTCTGTTGGTTTACTGTGTACCAAGAGTGATCTTTTTGTAACATTAGGTATAGGTGTGTTTTTTAATTGTACAAAGAGGACTCACTACAAAATACCTAGAGTTAGTTTTTTCAGTTCTTGTTACACTGGAAATGATCAAATGAGTCTGAGCATCAGAATCGCCAATATTGGCCTAATTTAGCCTTTGGTCAGACAAGCTAGTTCTGTAGATTAATGCACATGATGAATAGAAACTTGCACATCAAAGGTTCCAATCACAACACAGGCCATTTTATTGAGTTAGACAACATGAGAAATATAAGACTGAATATACCAGTTATTAGGGATGAAAGACTATACAAAATACTGATATGCTGAGGGCACCAGTTTCCACAAGTGAAAAGCTAAGGCACAGATCGTGAGGCACTTTCAGACATACCACTGGTTACTCCTTAGTATTCACTGAAATGCGGTGCACAGGATTACATGCTCCAGAGTGCTGCGATGCTCAGACAGAGCTCCTCCTACACAGATTTACTGGTAAACCACAGCATTTAAATATAATCCCCGCAGGGACAGCTCCACCTTCAGTCCATAATCCAAAGAGGTAAAAAGAGCATTGGTACCATTAACTTGTATGCTGATGCTTCTTAATAATTGCAGAACACCATTATGGCACTTTCTGTGGAGCCACTGAGCAATATAAAGAAATGTTTGAAAATTATTATCTCATATTTGAAATGTGAGGAATTTAGGGCCAGATGTTGATAAATTATAAATTGCGACTTGCAATTTGCGAGTCATAGCGACTCGCAAATTGCAACTCGCAATCCGAGATGCAGAAAGGTGTCTCAGACACCTTCTGCGACTCGCTATGGGGTCGCAAAGACCCACCTCATGAATATTCATGAGGTGGGTCGCAGTTTGCGACCCCATAGCGAGTCTAGGCACTCACGGGGATGGTGGCCTGCTGGAGACAGCAGACCACCATGCTCGTGACTGCTTTTTTAATAAAGCAGTTTTTTTTTACTATTTGCAGCCCGTTTTCCTTAAAGGAAAACGAGCTGCAAAAAGAAAAAAATTCCGAAACCATTTGGTTTCGGTTTTTTCAGAGTAGGCAGTGGTCCATAGTACCACTGCCTGCTCTGAAAAAATATTTGTGTGGGCATTCACAAAGGGGAAGGGGTCCCATGGGGACCCCTTCCCTTTTGCGAATGAGTTACCATCCACTTCAAGTGGATGGTAACTGCGAGTTGGTTTGCGACCGCTTTCGCGGTCTCAAAGCAACTCTGCATCGCGATGCGGTCGCAAATAGGAAGGGAACACCCCTTCCTATTTGCGAGTCGGTATCACATTTTGCGAGTCGGTACCGACTCGCAAAATGTGATTCTGCATCGCGTAAGGCCTTTTGCGCCTCGCAAACTGCGTTTTTTGCCGTTTGCGAGGCGCAAAAGGCTTACTACATTTGGCCCTTATTTGCCACCCTCTGAAAGGGGAAAATTGCCACTTGTACTCTATTCTCTGATGTAAAAGTTTGGTATTTATGTAATTAAACTAACAACATTAAAAAGAAGGTTAAAACGAAAATTACAATTAGTAACATGCTTTTATTTACCATATAACAAACAGGCTAAGAGAGCACCGCTATAAGTGACAGTGGTGTTATTCAAGACAGTGGCAATCCTTTTGTTGCCCTTAGAATTATGAAAGGCTGAGTTGGACCTGTGTAATGCAAATCATGACCTAACGATCACGCACGGAGATCAACCTTTCATCTTTTTGGTCGTTAATTGACTGTGCATATAGCAACTGGTGCTATCCTCGTTTGCAGCACAGTGAAGTCAGTCAAGAAAATACCTAAGTCTGCCATGTGGATTTAGTACATACAAACAGCAGCACTACAGAGCACAACGAGAAGGCCAGCAACAACAAAATTAAACCAGACCAGTTAGCTTCAGTGTTGGCACTTTTTTGCACTTGTTTAATTTTTCAGCACTGCATGAAGTCTAATTTCAAATACATTCTTTCTTGCCTGTCTCATGCTGCGAACAACAGCATCTAGGGTGAACAGCCGAAAAAGACTGATTGCACTTTAGACGAGACTCCCCGTGGAAAATAAGTGACTGAAAGCATGTCATGAATGTCCTGTCCCTACATATGTACAGACAAGTAACGGATAAACCAAGTAAGAATGCGGGGGGGAGTAAAGAATAATGATGGAGCAAGCGACGGCACAGGAGGGGGAAAGTTTCATCAAGCAACAATGACAGGGGAAGAACAAAAAATCTTCTCCGACTGTCGCTTTCCACTGCCCCTTTCCTGGCCACACTCAATCACAAATATGGAAGGATGGGGCAGGAATGCAAAAACTACACCCCTAAGATAAAAAGGCAGAGTTTATGGCATTCACGTGGCCGCATGCAATGCTTGCTCAGTTACAGAATTTGAGGCAAAAGTCAATCTTTTCCCCTATGCATTCCTCCAAAGACACTCACATGCACAAACCCGCCAATCAAGGAAACTCTTTTGATTAAAAAGGCAAACTTATTTTGTTAACGCATGCATTATTTAAATTGTCATTTAGTAAATAAGCGTGAGAAAGAAAGCAGAATGCTGATGAGAAAATCAACTTTCGTGGCTTAATTAAACAATCCAATCGAGAGAGTCATGGTTGAGTCTCTCTGCCTTGAACTGCACACACCATAAAATGTCCTGATGCCCCTTGTGAGGTGAGTGCAGCTGGACTTTCTAATTAGGCTGCCCATACACCACATAACGTTGTGTTGAGCTAATCTTGTACAATTAGGCACTTGAAAGGAAATGTTTGTGTATATGTATATATATATATATATATAATCAAAACAAATCCCTTTCAGGGTTAGAGTGCCAAATAAATTATGCAAAAAAGAATAGAGAACTCTGGGTAGTTCCCAAGTTTAGGTGAAGAGCATCTCTAGTAAGGAGCACCCTGCAACACTCTAGATTTGCTCACCTCAAATGTCTGTTTAGCTAGCAACATCTTTGAGCATTGGATCAGCACAGTGCTATCCATGCCGAGCTAGATAGTGACAAAGTCTTTTGCCATTTGTACAGCAAAGTCTTTAAGCATAGGTTTGACACAGTGTCAACCTTGCTGAGCTGTAAAATGACAAAAGCCATTTACCACTCCAAGCACAGTATTACAGCTTTGGACTGGTAAAATACCGTCTAAGCCAACCTGGAATGAGTAAAATCAACCCCTGACACTTGTTTCTCTCTCATTAGAGCTCATCAGAGAGGTTTAGTTTTGTCCAGACACAAGGTAGCACCCAGTATAAGTCAAAACAAATCCCTTTCAGGGTTAGAGTGCTGCATAAATTATGCAAAAAAGAACAGAGAACTCTGGGTAGTTCCCAAGTTTAGGTGGAGAGCAGCTCTAGTAAGGAGCACCCTGCAACACCATCAACACTCTAGATTTGCTCACCTCCAATGTCTGTTTATCTAGCAAAGTTTTTAAGCATTGGATCAGCACAGTGCTATCCATGCCGAGCTAGATAGTGACAAAGGGGGTCATTACGACCCTGGCGGAACAAGTCCGCCAGGGCCGTGGGACGCGGTGGCACCGCCGACAGGCCGGCGGTGCCCCGCGGGGCATTCTGACCGCGGCGGCTCAGCCGCGGTCAGAGAAGGGAAACCGGCGGTCTCCCGCCGGTTTCCCGCTGCCCCAAAGGAATCCTCCAAGCCGGCGCAGCATGCTGCGCCGGCATGGGGATTCCGACTCCCCCTCCCGCCATCCAGTTCCTGGCGGTTCTCCCGCCGGGAACCGGATGGCGGGAGGGGGAGTCGCGGGGCCCCTGGGGGCCCCTGCCGTGCCCATACCTATGGCATGGGCACGGCAGGGGCCCCCATAAGAGGGCCCCTAAAAGTATTTCAGTGTCTGCAAAGCAGACACTGAAATACGCGACGGGTGCAACTGCACCCGTCGCACCTTCCCACTCCGCCGGCTCTATTACGAGCCGGCGTCATCGTGGGAAGGGAGTTTTCCCCTGGGCTGGCGGGCGGTCTTGTGAAGACCGCCCGCCAGCCCAGGGGAAAACTCGGAATACCCTCCGCGGTCTTATGACCGCGGAGCGGTATTTCGGAGGGGGGAAGCCTGGCGGGCGGCCTCCGCCGCCCGCCAGGCTCGGAATGAGGGCCAAAGTCTTTTGCCATTTGTACAGCAAAGTCTTTAAGCATAGGTTTGACACAGTGTCAACCTTGCCGAGCTGTAAAGTGACAAAAGCCATGTACCACTCCAGGCACAGTATTACAGCTTTGGACTGGTAACATATCGTCCAAGCCAACCTGGAATGAGTAAAAGCAACCCCTGATGCGTGTTTCGCTCTCATTAGAGCTCATCAGAGAGGTTTAGCTTTGTCCAGACTCAAGGTAGCACCCAGTATAAGTCAAAACAAATCCCTTTCAGGGTTAGAGTGCCGCATAAATTATGCAAAAAAGAATAGAGAACTCTGGGTAGTTTCCAAGTTTAGGTGGAGAGCAGCTCTAGTAAGGAGGACCCTGCAACAGCAGCGACACTTTAGATTTGCTCACCTCAAATGTCTGTTTATCCAGCAACGTTTTAAAGCATTGGATCAGCACAGTGCTATCCATGCCGAGCTAGATAGTGACAAAGTCTTTTGCCATTTGTACAGCAGTCTTGAAGCATAGGTTTGACACAATGTCAACCTTGCAGAGCTGTAAAATGACAAAAGCCATTTACCACTCCAGGCACAGTATTACAGCTTAGGACTGGTAAAATACAGTCCAAGCCAACCTGGAATGAGTAATTGCCAGACAAACAGACAAAAAGCATGTGGGCCAGTGCACAAAGAGGACATAGCAGTCCACGAGAAAAGCATAATAAGGGATAGAAACCAGTGCACTTTAAGTGCACACAATGTGCCCCTGCATGTATGAAAATGAGTAAGGTTGGATATAATAAAGACAGAAAGAAACTTTGAATCAAAGATGTACCAACAACCCCCAGGGGATCTAGAATATGGATTTGAAAGCAGAAACACCGCTTCTCACTGCACTAATGGGAAAGGACATCCCTAAAAACATAGGTTGTTCTCCCAAACAATGGGGGAAACTGAATGCACTGGTAGAGTCCTTATTTATAGAAGGAAACATATAGTAACTACTCCCAAAAAAAGCACCTAACAAGTTACCAGTAGAGAATAGTTAAACATAGAAATATGGCTAAAAGCCTACACCAATTGCTCTGAAGAGCAGGGAACTGAAAATGACTCTCACATGAGGAAGAACCCCGTAGAGAGCACAATCTCTTAAGCGACACTCCCATTAGCAGAAACCCCCCCTTTAAGAGGTATCAGACCCAAACAGGGTCACAAAGAAATAATGGAACCTGTCCATGTCAGTGGAATAAGAAACGCAACACCTGCAAATGCAAGAACACCACCTTGGTTACTAGACAGTGTGAACATAATAATAAGAAAAAGTACCTGCAGTGAGCAGGAACATCACAGCGGGTGTCGTACTTGAAGAGAAAATTTACCCTACCACTAGAGGCACAGAGAAAAGAAACAGAGGAATAAGAACGGTCCTGGAACAATGGAAGGAAACCAGTACAGAATGAGACACTACCACCAGGCAGCGCCAAGACTGTGTACCACCATGAGCATCTCTAAATCGGCGTAAAGCCGAGTCGGGATGCACACTAAAAAGTGAAGTGCCATCAAAAGGCACGTGAAGTAAAGTTGCCTGCACAGCCTCCGAAAAATTGGTGGGACACAAATATGTCCACCAATGCAGAGCCATTGAAGAGGCCATAACCCTACCAACACAATCAGTGATAGCCATACCACATCGGATACTAAACTTGGCAGCTTGCTAACCATACCAGACTAAGGGAACCAGAATATTCAAGCCTTCTCAGAGAAAGAAGGCAAAATGCGCACCACAGAGTCCCTCATGGTGTGGGAGAAGTGAGCAAGGACACAAGAAATGTTGATAGAATGCAGGGCAGAGCTAGATGAAGCAAAAAGTACACCTACCAGAAGTGTCAAGCTGCCTGGCCTCTTGCTCTGGAGGGACAGGAGGGACATGAGTAGGACTCTGTGCAGCTAAAGCAGCTTGCACCACAAAGCTTTGAGTAGTTGGATGCAGCCTGAGGCAAGATGGATCCTCAGGGGCTGGTCTTTGTCTATGTGAAATACAGCATTCCACAGGAGGGCCAGATTCCGACCAGGTCCAAACACCTAGGAGGATATTGTAACGAGTCTCACAGTAAGGAAGGACAGGCTCTACAGAAGAATGGTCAGGATGTAGGACATCAAGTAAAGGGTCTGTTGACAATTAGTAGGAACAGTAGGAAGTTGTAAATTCAACAACTTTGAAACATGTTTTAACATATCTGCTAGAGTAGAACTTGCCTCTGTAGCCTACCCAGGGGGAGACAGGAGGCTGGGGGCAGGGGAGGAGTCCAGGCCACTAACGTTGCACAATTCAAATAGCCAATCCCATTGTGTATTTGGAATGGTGTCAGAAAGAGGAGGTCAATAATTCAAACCATGCCCCTCCAATTGGGGAACTGGAGGATGGGCTCCAGAAGACATAGGGCAAGAATTGGAGATAGCCGACTCCATTGACGCTGCTCCTGGTGGTGGGATTGACGTCGACTGACATTGTGAGGGTGAGACCTTGATGTTTGAAGGTTTGTCGGTTGACTTCGGTGAGACTACCATCAAAGTTAATGGCACCACCACCAGAGTTAGCAAAGAACTCGACACCGACCATGGAGCCGGGGGGACGAGCCAGGTGCTAGAAGAGGAAGCTGTAGAAGGCTGTGCACTTGCACAGAAACAACTCGAGAGACGGAGTCAGGGGACCTAACAGGCACCAAGGGCAAACCCACCAGTGAAAATCCCGTCAGGGCACCCTCCACCTCCTTGGGGCCCGAAGGAGCTCCTGGGAAAGGGGTAGACCCAAAAATGCCATGCAGGGATGTGTAATAGTCTCGCATCTAGGCCAGAGTTGCCCGAGCACCAAGAAAAACAGGCAGGTGCTGGGCAGACTCCTGCAGGGACTCTTCCTCAGAAGAATGAGAAGAGCCGCATAGAGGCGGTGAAGTCGGAGGATGGCACGACTTCGACCGATGATGACGCTTATCTTGAGAAGTCGATAGAGCCACATGCCAATGGCTCCTGGAGCATTTGCATGGATGGACCTTAGATGGAGAAGGACTCCAACATCTACGGGAGTCCTGGGAAGACTGCGACAATTGCACTGCCAGGAGCTTCCTCCACCGCTCCCTCAGCACTTTTGGCTTCAGATGTCGACAGGCATTGCAATCCTCTGAGTCGTCGTGGGTGCCTAAGCACCATATGCAGACAGAATTGGGGTCCGTGACCAACATCTGTTGAGCACAAAACCCACAAGGCTTAAAGGCCAGAAGACATATACACTGTTCCAACTGACGGAAAACCTTTGAAAAAGGAGGCCAAAAAATGGCCAGAGGAATCACTTCGTTGCAGTGTGGAAAAGAAGAAACTGACGTCAGCACGTTGGAGGAGGGATTATATGGACTTTGTCAACGTCATATCCGGTGGACAACGTCGATAGAGAGTCGCCTGGCGCCCTCAACCAACACACAGAGTTACTGCTGAAATATTTTACGGGGTCCAGTCTGGTGCCTGGGGAGAATTATAAGGTAAAGAATCTGCGGCTAGTTGTCTCTATCAGATTTGTAATTATAACCGGTGCTTAATTTGAACCATAGGTTGCATCTGAGGCCCATCAGCACTCATTTTTGGGCACTAGCACTTATTATTCTTCAACTGAATTTAACCCAGAGCATGAGAGAGACAAAAACACGAAAGAAGAAAAGCAGGAGCAAGAGAAAGAAGGAAAAACAGTGAAAAAAGTCAGGAATTGTCTTGCAGTGGACTAAAGAGTCAAGAGGTGGAATCAAGATGATGAAGCCTTGGTATTTGGAATCCCCACCTTCAAAGCCATAAGCTGAGAGCTTCCGAGCAAGACTTTGGGCTCCAGCACGTATTTCTTTACAAATTATGCAGTGACCGTAACTGCACTTTTATTATATGCAATTAAGTTTAAGTAGTGCTTTTTTATTATATTTCCTTTATAACTATTGTGTTATTTTTGGAATGTTTGTTGGGGCGTCGCTTGGTGATGGTTCCAGATTCCAGCCAGTTATCGCCTGGTCCAGGGATGATCGCCAAGGGACTTTGGGCCTGATTGTAACTTTGGAGGACGGTGTTAAACCGTCCCAAAAGTGGCGGATATACCACCTACCGTATTACGAGTCCATTATATCCTATGGAACTCGTAATACAGTAGGTGGTATATCCGCCACTTTTGGGACGGTTTAACACCGTCCTCCAAAGTTAGAATCAGGCCCTTTGTGTGCTGTTTCTATTAATTATGAGAAGAAATCAACTTAAAACCTACAGGTAGTTGTCATTTGGGTAGTGCTACACTACACAGTTTGGCAACGTTGCTCGCCAATCCCAGCTTATGAAACAGCACCTTTACTGACATCAACATCGATTGATTCAAGTAGCGTCAAGCAGCCGCAGCACTATTGAGTATGTTTCATGCAGTTCGCGCAGTGTGTCGACTACAGCTTTGGCAATTTGCCAGGCATTGTGATCACTGGTTTGTGTCTTACCTTTCCCTTGGCTTTTGTTGGGGGCGAGTGTAAAGAAATGGCTCCCTGTTGCAGTTACCCCCCACTTTTTGCCTGATACTGATGCTGACTTGACTGAGAAGTGTGCTGGGACCCTGCTAACCAGGCCCCAGCACCAGTGTTCCTTCACCTAAAATGTACCATTGTATCCACAATTGGCACACCCTGGCATTCAGATAAGTCCCTTGTAACTGGTACTTCTAGTACCAAGGGCCCTGATGCCAAGGAAGGTCTCTAAGGGCTGCAGCATGTCTTATGCCACCCTGGAGACCTCTCACTCAGCACAGACACACTGCTTACCAGCTTGTGTGTGCTAGTGAGGACAAAACGAGTAAGTCGACATGGCACTCCCCTCAGGGTGCCATGCCAGCCTCTCACTGCCTATGCAGTATAGGTAAGACACCCCTCTAGCAGGCCTTACAGCCCTAAGGCAGGGTGCACTATACCATAGGTGAGGGTACCAGTGCATGAGCATGGTACCCCTACAGTGTCTAAACAAAACCTTAGACATTGTAAGTGCAGGGTAGCCATAAGAGTATATGGTCTGGGAGTCTGTCAAACACGAACTCCACAGCACCATAATGGCTACACTGAAAACTGGGAAGTTTGGTATCAAACTTCTCAGCACAATAAATGCACACTGATGCCAGTGTACATTTTATTGTAAAATACACCACAGAGGGCACCTTAGAGGTGCCCCCTGAAACTTAACCGACTATCTGTGTAGGCTGACTAGTTTTAGCAGCCTGCCACAAACCGAGACATGTTGCTGGCCCCATGGGGAGAGTGCCTTTGTCACTCTGAGGCCAGTAACAAAGCCTGCACTGGGTGGAGATGCTAACACCTCTCCCAGGCAGGAATTGTCACACCTGGCGGTGAGCCTCAAAGGCTCACCTCCTTTGTGCCAACCCAGCAGGACACTCCAGCTAGTGGAGTTGCCCGCCCCCTCCGGCCAGGCCTCACTTTTGGCGGCAAGGCCGGAGAAAATAATGAGAATAACAAGGAGGAGTCACTGGCCAGTCAGGACAGCCCCTAAGGTGTCCTGAGCTGAGGTGACTCTAACTTTTAGAAATCCTCCATCTTGCAGATGGAGGATTCCCCCAATAGGGTTAGGATTGTGACCCCCTCCCCTTGGGAGGAGGCACAAAGAGGGTGTACCCACCCTCAGGGCTAGTAGCCATTGGCTACTAACCCCCCAGACCTAAACACGCCCTTAAATTTAGTATTTAAGGGCTACCCTGAACCCTAGAAAATTAGATTCCTGCAACTACAAGAAGAAGGACTGCCTAGCTGAAAACCCCTGCAGAGGAAGACCAGAAGACGACAACTGCCTTGGCTCCAGAAACTCACCGGCCTGTCTCCTGCCTTCCAAAGATCCTGCTCCAGCGACGCCTTCCAAAGGGACCAGCGACCTCGACATCCTCTGAGGACTGCCCCTGCTTCGAAAAGACAAGAAACTCCCGAGGACAGCGGACCTGCTCCGAGAAAAGCTGCAACTTTGTTTCCAGCAGCTTTAAAGAACCCTGCAAGCTCCCCGCAAGAAGCGTGAGACTTGCAACACTGCACCCGGCGACCCCGACTCGGCTGGTGGCGATCCAACACCTCAGGAGGGACCCCAGGACTACTCTAAGACTGTGAGTACAAAAACCTGTCCCCCCTGAGCCCCCACAGCGCCGCCTGCAGAGGGAATCCCGAGGCTTCCCCTGACCGCGACTCTTTGAAACCAAAGTCCCGACACCTGGGAGAGACCCTGCACCCGCAGCCCCCAGGACCAGAAGGACCGGACTTTCACTGGAGGAGTGACCCCCAGGAGTCCCTCTCCCTTGCCCAAGTGGAGGTTTCACCGAGGAACCCCCCCCTTGCCTGCCTGCAGCGCTGAAGAGATCCCTAGATCTCCCATTGACTTCCATTACAAACCCGACGCTTGTTTCTACACTGCACCCGGCCGCCCCCGCGCTGCTGAGGGTGAAATTTCTGTGTGGACTTGTGTCCCCCCCGGTGCCCTACAAAACCCCCCTGGTCTGCCCTCCGAAGACGCGGGTACTCACCTGCAAGCAGACCGGAACCGGGGCACCCCCTTCTCTCCATTCTAGCCTATGTGTTTTGGGCACCACTTTGAACTCTGCACCTGACCGGCCCGGAGCTGCTGGTGTGGTGACTTTGGGGTTGCTCTGAACCCCCAACGGTGGGCTACCTTGGACCAAGAACTAAGCCCTGTAAGTGCCTTACTTACCTGGTAAAACTAACAAATACTTACCTCCCCTAGGAACTGTGAAAATTGCACTAAGTGTCCACTTTTAAAACAGCTATTTGTGAATAACTTGAAAAGTATACATGCAATTTTGATGATCTGAAGTTCCTAAAGTACTTACCTGCAATACCTTTCGAATGAGATATTACATGTAGAATTTGAACCTGTGGTTCTTAAAATAAACTAAGAAAAGATATTTTTCTATATAAAAACCTATTGGCTGGATTTGTCTCTGAGTGTGTGTACCTCATTTATTGTCTATGTGTATGTACAACAAATGCTTAACACTACTCCTTGGATAAGCCTACTGCTCGACCACACTACCACAAAATAGAGCATTAGTATTATCTATTTTTACCGCTATTTTACCTCTAAGGGGAACCCTTGGACTCTGTGCATGCTATTCCTTACTTTGAAATAGCACATACAGAGCCAACTTCCTACAGCGAGTTTAACAGACTCCATCTTGAGCACCCAGGTTTGAAGGCTACTTGCTGCTGCAAGCTCAATACTAGTGAGTGTGCACTCAGTACTTTCAGTTATTACAGGCAGGTGCTGGTTGTTGGGCACACAGTACCTGTGTTACCCTGCTGAGCTGGCTGCTCGTTCCGTGTCATTGTGTCCAAGAGAGTCCTCCATGGACTTGAATTCAGTGTTTTTTCATTTGCAAGCCCAGCCGTCGCTTGAGTGTACAAAGTGGCTATTATTATTTTTCCCTGCTTTTTGCTCATTAGCCAATTTTGTTACTGCGTTATGTTCGTTGGTCAATGTTATTGCTGATCTTATTAGCTGAACCAAGCCTACATTCAGTGGATCCTTCTTTATTATTGCATTCAGTTTTGGTATTTGCTTTAAATTTAAGCACCATGTAGAATGCAAAATGACTGGTCCCTTTCCCTGGTAAACCTTGAGTACAAAACAGTAAATGGAAACAATGGTTTAAAACATTCAAGAGTTATTTAATGTCAACTGATGGAGTCAAATTTGAACTGATAAGGAAACAATTCATTTTGTATACTTGTTTTGGTGCAGAAAGACAAAGGATTTTTGATCACTTATTTACACTTCCTCCTCCATTTCTGGAGAATGTGCACATGGAATCAGTGGATAAGCTTTAAAATTACTTCAAGGATGATAGAAGGATTATTGTGGATAGACATAGGTTTTTCAAATTGTCACAAGCTAGAACATTAGGTAATTGACAGGTTTTTTGCAGAACTTGGGTTTCTGGCCTCCACATTTCAATTTGGTGTAAACCTAGATAATTATTTACTTGGCCAAATTGTAGTCAACCCTTTTGATGGAAGAACACAAGAAAACATATTATGCTTCAAAAATCCTAGTCTTATTAAAACACTAGAAATTGTCAGGGGTATTGAAAGTTCTGTTATGGCTTTCAACAAATTAGGGAAGTTCAAACACACTCCTGAAGTTGATTCTGTTAATGCTATTTTATCCAAAACTAGACTTGAGGCCTCATCACTCAATGATAAAAAAAAGGAATAGATCAGGATAATACTAATGTAAATAACGTGTTTTACGTGATTGTCCAAGACCCATTTAGATAACTCTAAAGGGCTTCCGACTAAAGGTAAAAGTTGCTTTCCATGCTCACGTTATACAATGTACTCATGTTTTTATTCTACTTGTTTTTGTGTTCTTTCCCACTAAGGGCTTAGGCTGATAAGAATGTACTAGGACGGCAGGGAACGTTTTTTTTTTGAAGGGGCACCTCAGGATTTTGGCCAAGTGCCTACATGTTCTTTTCAAAGCTGGCCTAATGTAGTCAGCATTTTTTGAATAATAAACTTCTGCAGTGGGAGGGAGCTTCTAGAATTTTCCTCTCTTGTTTGTTCAAAGTATAAGAGGCTGAAACCAGATGGACCGGGGAGAGAGTGATTCAGATCTCAGACATGCCCAGGATGCTAAGGTGTGTCATCCTTCCCGTAAGGATAATTGAGCTCTCCCCATGATCGATTCTGGGATCTGGCGATCTGATGCTGATAGGAGGGAGGTGAAGCAGATGTGCCCTTGTCTCATGGTGATGCATATTTTTTTTTATTCTTATTATTTGCTTTGCATTATAATATAGACACATATATTTGCTGTGCATATTGCAGTGGAGAATCATTTGTACATGTTTTCATTTCATTGCTGTGACCGTTTTTAAACGTGTGCTTTCAGCATGCTAATCTCCCTTACGAACCTTGCGAAGTGAATTAATAAATGTCTTCTTTAGACTAAGAAGCGCATTCCAGAGATTTTTGTCAGTGCATGAATGTTTCAGCTCGGTCATTAGTGAAGCAAAACATCAATTAACAAAGTGTACTCTGAAAGGGAGGATGAGAATGTTGGCACTGCAAATAGAGTAGTAGTATCTATCAAGATGGTGAGTTATCCTAATAGTTTTAAAGGTGGGGATCCTGCATGTACCATAAATATGTGATGTACAAGTTGAAGTCACAGTGGGCTCAGGTTCACCTGTAACTTTTGTACCTGATTATTTGTACTTTAAGGAGTGGGTCATGTTGGTCTGTCCCATAATTACATCCTCACTGTAACATTTGGGGGTTTCACAAGTGGCATGTTGTGGTATTTCCATGAAAAGGTTATGTTTAAAAACAGAACATTTTATACTAACGTTTATCTAGCAAAGAAAGGCTACAATATTTTAGGGAGAAGAGGATAAGGTAAGTTCAAAATAGTGCTAAGACCAGGCATGGCATGTCCTATTTTCTTAGTTAATGTACATGGATCCCAGAAAGAAGCCACTAGGTCAGTTGTTGTAAACACACAAGTCCTTGTTTGACGATAGACTTGACACAGTGAAGAGTTTTGAACATTGGATAGTTTCAAAAGATCAGGCCATTCCTGTGATGCACAAACGAGGAATGTACTGTTCAACATCAGAAAGGAGTTGAGGGAATGCTTGGACGTGTTATTCAAGCAGAAGATCATAGAACTTGTAGACTCATCTCAGTGGATTTCTCCTACTGTGTTAGCAAAGAAGAGAATAGGGGACTTGATATTATTTGTGGATCTCAGATTCTTGAACAAGAACATCCTGTTTGGATTGTTTTCCCCTCCTGATGATTGTGGAAATGTTGGCTCAACTGGGAATAGCAAAAGTGTTCTCTAGTTTAGACTTAAGGTCTGTCTACCACCAAGTGGAGCTTAGTGAATAGTCTAGGTCCCTTACCACTGTTAGTACACTGTTAAGTACATTCAGATTTCTTCACATACCATTCGGGTTAACCTCAGCTGCATCATTTTTCCAGAACTGATGAACAATTTCTTTGACACAATTGGGAACGTCTGTCCCAGACTGGTCAGGCTTTTGTCAAAAATGTATTCATTTATTTTTCTATTTTTCAGGTGAAGCATATTTTGGGAGAAATGAATGTCAGGGCATATTTTCTCTCTTGGTATCCTCTGGATACCATTTTGCTAGAAGGTAGTATGGATGTGGTGGAGTGTATGGGACAGGTTGATTGGTTCATCAACTCAGAAAGTGGCCAATTGTCTGATGAATCGACCATTTGGTCTGAATGTGATGCTTCCTTGGTGACATAATAAAAAGTTTGTTTCTGGAAGGTGGCCAAGGGTGGGTAATTTGGAAAGTGAGATAAAGCCTATTTCAGGGTAAAGGATGAATTGACTATTGAAGGGAATTAGGTTTTTAGAGGGAGCTCTTTAATTCCTCTGATGGAATTAAGAACATACCTGGTGAGATTGGCCCATATGGGCATGTAGGGATGACAGGAACAAGAAAAGTCTTTGTGGCTCTATTGGTTGCCAGGAATAAATATAGAGGTCAATACTTTTATTGCTTGTTGGGTGGATACATGGTTGTGGCACAATCTCTTTGTATGCATGATACTCCCTTATCAGCAGTGGATCTTTAAAAAAAAAAAAACACATGAGAATTTGGGGATTGATTTCATTGTACCATTAAACTGGTTGCAGGAGAGCATGAGGAATTCCTTGGTTTTGGTTGATTATCACTCCAAGTGGGTTGAGTGCTAATTCATTAGAGAACTTACTACCAAGATAGTCACTGAGTTACTGAAAGGATTGTTTAGAGGAAAGAGATTTCCAAGTGTTTTGTAGCAGACAATGGAGTACAATTTAGGTCTGTGTTCATGGAGTCATTTTTGTTCTTGAATGGCATAAAGCATTTGTCAGTAGCCTTGTACAGACCACAAGGAAATGGTATGGTAGAAAGACTGAACCAAATGGTGAAAGACTCCCTCCAGTTTAGCTTTAGCTTTAGGCTGGGAATCTCATGAGGTAGGTGGTAAAAGGTTAATGTATTCACTACATGGCAATGGACCTGGGGTGATTGTAGAACCAGCTTGAAACTGATGGAGGTCATGAACTGAGAGAACACCACTGAGCAAAGGCCATGACTTGAGAGTTATTATAGGTGGAGGCTTTGCGCACAGTGCGTACTATATGTGCGTGTCTATTGGACCTGGCAGCTCTTGGTGTGGTTTCCTTGTGAACCCCTGTTTTTAGACTCTGTGCTGTAATTCGTTTTTGCTGGTTTTGATACTCTGGGCATTTTACCACTGCTAACCATTGCTAAAGTGCAAGTGCTCTCTGTCTAAAGGATATTAATAATTGGTTTTCACCGATTGGCACATTTGATTTACTAGTGAGTCCCTAGTAAAGTGTGCTATGGGTGTCCATGGCCTGTAAATCAAATGTTACTAGTGGGACTGCAGCAGTGATTGTGCCACCCACATGAGTAGCCCTGTAAACATGTCTCAGACCTGCCACTGCAGTGTCTGTGTGTGCAGTTTTGCACTGCCAGTTCGACCTGCCAGGGGTAACCACTTGCCAGGCCCAAACCTTCCCTTTTACTACATGTAAGTCGCCCCAAGGTAGGCCCAGGGTAGTCCCATGGGCAGGCTGCAGTGTATTTAAAAGGTAGGCTATGTACTGGTCTGTTTTACATGTCCTGATAATGAAATACTGCCAAATTCGGTTTTCACTATTGCAAGGCCTGTCTCTCCCATAGGTGAACATGGGGACTGTCTTTAAATATCTTTTGAGTACAGTTTCCCATTGGGAGCAGAGAGAGAAATGGTGTTTGGGGTCTTTGAACTCACAATTTAAAAAGACATCTTTTGGTAGAGTTGTTTTTTAGATTGTCTTTTTAAAAATGTCACTTTTAGAAAGTGGCCATTTTCTTGCTTAACCATTCTGTGCCTATGCCTGTCTGTGGAATCCACATCTGGTTCAGACTGACAGTTGGTCTATTTGTGAATTCCCGCTAGACAGTGACACAAAGGGAGTTGAGGAGTGTCATGCATATCCTGATGAGTCTCCTGGGCTAGAGTGGGAGTGGGGGGGAGGAGCTGACACTTACACCTGTCCTCACACAATGCATTGTTTGAGGATGCCTGTCCTCACACAATGCAGACTCCAACACCCTGGAGTGTGTCTGGGGCCAGGCCTGGGCAGGCCAGGATCTTGTGAATAACAGAGACTTTCCTTCAAAGTTTGCCTACTTCAAAGGAAGAAAGCAGTATAAGTAGTGGACCCAAACCCCCAGACTTTAGACTACTTCTGGATCAAGAGGAGCCTCTGCCAAGGAGAAGAGCTTGACGCTTGAGGAGGACCTGCCACTCTGCCTGTTGCTTTGCTGTACTGGCCTGCTGCTTCTGCCTTAAGAGGGAAAAGACTGGACTTAGCTTTCTGAAATCCTGCTTGTGAAGTTTCTCCAAGGGCTTGGACTGACCTTGCCTCCTGTTAAGAAGTCTCAGGGACATCAAAGACTTCACCTGCCAGCACCTGGGTTCCCCTGCTGAGGACCCTGACTTGCCAAGTGGTGCCAATCCAGTTCCTGGGCCCTTGTAAGTGAGTTCTGGTGAGAAACTAAGAAGATCCAGGCACCCCGACTCCAGGCGATTCCAGAACCAGCACCTCTACACGACCCTGCGCCACTGTCTGCAACCAAAAACGGTGGTCCCTGCTGAAGTGCAACGACCCCGACCAACACCACAGGCCCAACACAGCCGCAGTCTCACTGACGTTCCATGACTCCGTGAGTCCTGAAGTGCTGTGTCACCGACGTCCGTGACACCCAACTCTGCGGTGGTGCGTGCAGCCCTGTGGCGTGACCGCAACCCTGTGAGTTCACTCAACTCATCTTGACCCGCTAGATTCCTCGACCCTGCTGGATTGTCTGGAACCAATGCCTCACACCGAAACCACATCACCTCCTCTCCTTTGCAGTAAGGAACCGACTCCACAACAGATCTAGCGACTCTTCACCTCCCTAACTCTGTGGCTTATTTCCTTGTTTACCAAATGTACTGTACCTGGGGGCTCCGTACGACTCTGTTACTGGCTCCGCCCTCCTCTCGAGTGGCGTCGGATTGCTGGGAATGACTCCGTCAATAACGTCGCGATAGCCCCAGTTGGAGCCATTGTCTTTCTAAGCACTATACTGAAGTTTAATCTTTGTAAATTCGTATCTTTGCTTGTGTATGTTGGATTTTTGTCATTTTAGTCTTGTTTTACCCAGATAAATATTGGCTATTTTTCTGAACTGGTACGGAGTGCTTTTGTGGTGTTTTCACTGTGTTACTGCGTGTGTCTGAGATAAGCCTGGCTGCTTGTTCCAGCCACCAAGGTGATGAGCAGGGGTTATCTGAGCTGTGTATCTCCCTTTCCCGGACTAGAGTGAGGGTCCCTGCTTGGACAGAGTGCAAACTGACTGCCAACCAGAGACCCCATTTCTAGCAGTGTCAATCTAAATGAAAGGCAGCAGAGTGCTGTACAGTTCCAAAGGCTCAAATACAACCCGAAAGAGACTGTAGGAAGGGTACAGGATTCTGTCAGTGGAGGTGGACTATACCTGTGTCATGATGTAGGGGGTTTTGAACATGTATATTCTGAACTGTTTTCACAAGTCAAGGACAAAAGGGGTCACTGGAGTATAAGGTGGAGTTGCACCATGCACCCTAAGTGCTGTAAACTGTCACTTTTCTAAGGACATGGGAGGGGCTGCGCTATACCCCAATATGCAGTGGAAACCGGGCACTGCCCTATGCACACTATATACTGCTGTGTTGAATACTCTAGTGCCAGGACAAACAGGGTATGGCCAAAGACAATGGCAGTCATTTTAACATTGGCGGTAATAACTGCCTACCGCCGCGGTGATGGCATCCACCATACCACTGCGGCGGCGACCATCCGTCGGCCAGATGAGCACTGCCCGACTTCTGCCACAATAGGAGTGGAAATCTGGCAGCGTTCCTACTGGCGGACGGTGGTGACCTGGGGCTGCTACCACCTGCACCACCCCACCAGTAGAATGCTGCCAGATGTATTTTGAGCTGCAATACAGCCTGGCGGTGTTCTGCTTGCGGGGCGCTGCTGGTGGTAGCAGTACCCCTTCCCGCTCCCTGCCAGACGACCTCCTCGCCCAAGGTATGCATCCGACACGGGAGGGGGGTGAGAGGGTAGGGGGTGTTGTGTGCGTGTGTGTCTGAGTGTGTGAGTGCATCTGTGTGTTGTGTTGTGTGAGTGAATGCATGTATGAATGGTGAAGTGAGTGCGTGTCTGCATGTCAGTGTGTCCGTGTGGCAGAATGTGTGAGTATATGTCTGTACGAATGGGTATGTGAATGCCTGTATACCAGTGTATGCGTGGTGCATGTGGGTGCATGTGGGTGTATGTGTGGGTGTATGCAGGGAGGGGGCCTAGGGGTGAAGGGTGCTGTGATTGTAGTTGGGATGGGGTGAGGGAGGGGGTGATGTGTGTGCATATTTATGAAGGGTGGGGGGGATGAATGCATATATTGGAGGGGGTGGGAGGTATTCGAATCAGGGTGTTTGGGGGGTGTTTGGATGGAGTGGGGTTGGGGGATGTCAGGGGAGTGTTGGGGGACATGGGGGAGTCGTCTACCCGTGACAGGTAAAGAATTCCCTGTCACTAGTAGGGCCTACCACCATGGTTGCTAATGCCACGGAAACCATGGCGATAGGGCGGCTCATAATGCCGCCGGTGGTACTATGTGGGCCGCTGGGTTTGAGATTGACATCTCCGGGCTGGCGGCTCATACCGCCACGGTATGAGTGGTGAAGTGGTGGATTGGCTGCAGCCAACCAGCCACACTCATAATGTGGCTGTATGTACCGCCAGCCTGTTGGCTATAATATCAAAATAATCAAAAGACCGCCAGGGTTAAAATGAGGGCCAATATTCTTTGTACTCACATACAGGGCTTGGCTGCAGGCCAAGCCTTCTGTGCCCTTTGCTACGATAAATAGCATTTACAAGGCATGGCCTTTGTGTGCTGTACATAAAGCTTGGCTATTGGTATAACTGTAATTGCTATCCCCTGTATGGAGGGCGAGTATGGTAAAGACCCTGTCCCCTGTATATGTAGAACGTAGCCCCATTTCATCCTTTGAGTTTTATGTGTCTATTTAAAGGCACAGTTCCACGACACCTCGTGTGCATTACGCCCGGCAAATCTACCTACAAGGTCATAGAATGTTGTTCATTGTCTGACTATGCCAGACTGTAGTTATAGGAATTGACTACAGAATTACACAACTACTTCATCTCATACTGGTCTGTTACTTCACTTGGGTTATTTCGGACCTCGAAGAGTACTGCTCTAATGTGTTTTTTTTCTTTACAAAAACATGACATGCTTTTCCATTTGAAGAGTGTATAACAAAGGAACCAGTTCTGGTTGCACATGAAGTGCCGAAATATCTTTAGAATGTTTTAGATTAGGACTATGTAATGATTTATGTCGGATCCTCTTAGCTGTAAATTATTGTGGAGATTATCTCTGTGGAAACAAACATATTGTTTGTTTCTTATGTCTGTTGTGTAAAGCAGTGGTTTCCAACCTGTGGTCCGGGGACCCCTGGGGGTCCGCGAAGCCTACTCATGGGGTCCGCGACTGCTTAGAAAACTAAATAATATTAACAGATTAGGTCCCCAGATTTCAGTAATGACTCGGGGGGGGGGGCCCGGATTCCAATAATGGTTTAGTGGGGGTCCCCGGGTTCCATTAATTATAAAGTAGGGGTCCACAGAAGTCATAAGGTTGGGAACCACTGGTCTAAAGGACAAATGTTATATGTGACGTCATCGGTGAAGGCATTATTCCATAACCTGGGTTAGGGTGTGAGCTTAGTAGAGAATCATGAAGACCCATAACCAATGTTTTAAGTGGACATGTTAGTATTTGTTACTTTTGTGTAACTGTATATCACCAGGAGGATTCCTTTCATTCTCTTCAAAGTGGTTTGAGACCCTTGGAGAGCAGAACGAGAAGAAATGGGAATGAAGCAAATAACAGTTAGAAGCAGGTATTGCTGGACTTTACTCTCCCCTTCAGAAGGTACCTCATTTTCAAATTATCTTTGGATGTTACCTATATTACTGTCAGGCTTATTGTTATGGTACAATCAAACTTGATTTTCAAAAGTTGTTCTTTGAATGTTGCAAGAGCTAAACCTCCAGCTATTAAGGGGGCTAGCACCAGCAATCCCAGTAATTAGGTTATGGAAACCCGTGCAAAACATTTTTTTCAGTTTCATATGGCATTTGGCCCGAGAGCATCTGAGTGCTTCACAAGAGAACCAGACATTACAAATTAGGCACAGAGAGGTTAAGTGATTTGCTAGGAATCTGAGGTTGTTGTGACAAGGCAGGATTCAAACAAGAATTGATTTCCAAGGTCCAAAGTGGGCAGCTCTAACTACCTGGCCACATATCCTGCACATGTTGTGTTAGGGGGTGCCAGCAAGAAGCACAAGTGTGCCCACCACATTCCAACAAGAAAGCACAACACACATTGTCATCACCACATGTACGCTGGGCTTGATAATATGTTGCAACCCCAGTCTACCACAGAGACTTCGGGATAATAACCAGCAACTAGAAGGTGGTCAAAGGAACAGGGAGTGCATAGAGAACAAAAGCAACATTATCCAATTAAGTACAAACCTTTACACTATCCTGCAGAGGCATCCTCCATTTTAAGTTGGCCCATCGCCACACTTACAAATTCAAAGGGACTGTTGTAAATGGTGAATGTGCTACATAAGAACAACATAACATGATTTTGTTGTTAGATGTGGAAAACACAAAGTTTTGGACACCTGTTATCCATAATCACTCTCACCAGCAGAAAAAGTTGCTCCAAAATATGCCCCATACAACCTGGTCAAAAGTGTGTGTTCTTGGCTTGGAGTAAAAACAATGTAAAGCCTGTTTGTGCTTTACAAATAGACAGGCAGATAGAGAAGCTAGAGTGGTAATAAGGGACAACAGATGTGTTATAAGTACTGATGCAGATATTACAACTCAGTCAAGGTATGCCATTTGGGCTACCTAGATGTTTGGGGAGGCGAACAACGTTTACTAGTATACTTTATCTTCGATAACACCGCAACATTTAAAAAAAAAGTTTACTGACCTTATTCGTTTTACCTGTAACTCATTGCTCTATGATCTAATGCCTACAGGGTTAGCGAGGTAGGCTTGTCTTTACAAATACTGCTGGTGTACGTGCCATACTTCATTTATTAATCACATACAATCTTAAATAAGGAAGTTTATTTTCACTATAAAAAGTATTCCATCAGTGTTTCACATTTACAGGTTCACAGGAAGTTATTGCAGATTTTCCCTGTTATTAAAAACGCAGAAGAAACAGCACAGTTGACCTCTTCGCCACACCTGGTAACCACAGGAGGAGATCAAGGAGAACAAAGACCATGACATAGTACAGAAAAAGACATACAGCTGCTATGACCTGGCGATGCTTCCCAAGTGATCAAGTCACCTACACACCTGGTGAGCTTTCTGGTCTCTTTTCTAGCAGTGGTAGATATCCATGCTTGCCACTTTTCAAGTGAAATATTACCAAAGATTTGTTGCTATTGACAAAGTGGAACTTGCCAACCCCATTGTCTGTATATCTGTGGGTACAGTGTATACATCCGCTTTACAGGAACATGCATGAATTCTCCAGGAATATTTCTAAATGCTATTTTTTTAACCAAAATAAATTACTGCTTTAAAAGCTGTTTTGTAACAGGCTCCATCCACTCAAAAAACAGGAACAATACCACCTCAGGACATTCTGTGTGAATGTAGTTCACATGGGTTCAGTGTTGTATACCACGCATCCGCTGCTCCAAGTGGCAGGAGCTGGGAATAACAGCTCCTGAACCCTGCTAGTAGGCTTTGTTAACTCAATTTCCAGGCGTAACATTTAAAGTAGACTACTGGAGTCTAGATGTTACCATCTGCTCTGGATACCGTGCCTATCCCTCAGATATACAAGGTCATTGTCACACTGAAACATGTATAAAAGGCAAAACACAACCAACACAAATGGACATAATTCAAGTCTTTACCATTGGGAAAAAAAGTTCAAGTTTTGTTGTTTTTTTTTTTTTTAAAGTTTGGCTTGCATACAACAAAATATAATATTTCTGTTTCTCTGTTTCGTACAGATTCTAAATTGTCAAGAAGGCAAACGCCGAACGTATGATCTAGTGTGGATGACAAGGAATTGCTTAAATGGAAGTAGATGCACATTGGAAATTGCTCAATATGTCACCTGCACACCCCTATCACATACCAAAGATGAGCAAGGGGGCTTTGGTTCAGGAAATTGGCATTCACAATGTGTGCAAATCCTTGCCATGGATGTGTTTCTCAGTATTGCACATGTACAGTGACAGTTATTGTGAAAGAAGTCTTTAGTCTTGGTCTGTTTCAACACGAGGAAGAGGCCGTGATTGGGCTTATTGTAAGCTGATGCACAGGTGAACACAGGGGCACGGTGGTCAACACCGTTGTAGGGAATGGATAACGGGAACTATCGAAGGTCTTGCCAAGAGCCAGCTCCTCGGCAAAAAAGGAGACCGTATCCCGTTTACAGGCTGCAACGGGTAGGCTGGCAGCAGCAGAGAGGATCTCTGATTCATAGTGCAGTAATTGGCCCATGAAGCCAAAGTTCGGTGAGATCATACTCCGCCGCTGCTTGATGTAGTCGAAGGCCTCCTCGAGGCGGATGGCTTTGGTTTTCATGAGGTATGCCATGCAGATGGTGGGAGAACGTGAGATGCCAGCCTCGCAGTGTACCAGGACCTTCCCGCCAGCCCGTCTTACTGTATCTGCAAATGAAAGGCACAAGACGTCATTAGAAGGTAGAGGCCTATCCGTGTGTTCCAATAAAAGTGGCCTCTCTAGCCGATCTTCTAGATCTTAGACCTCATTAGCCAAAAGAAAACATTCAGCGGAAGTGGTAACAGGGCGATGCGCATCGGGCTCAGCATCACAGGTACTATCACTAACCAACAAATTTTTGTCTGAATGAAGTTCAGGCAGTATCTAGTAAAGGCTGAGCCTGTGGGGGAATACAGGTTTAAAAATGCAATTACCATAGTATACAGTGCATAATGACAAGAGTAACCCACTAATCCCTTCTAAACTCTACTAGTAAAGATCAAGGGTCAGCTAGTAGGAATCTTTCAAACCAAACCAGGAACCAAGCAATGGCAGTATAAAGAACAAATGTAAAAGCACTTACACTGTCTCTATGCTTCTCTCTCTCTCTTCTACCTTAGTAGTTTGAGGCAGAGTCAGGTACACGACTTCAGAGGGCCCTGACCCTATAACCTCAAAGACTTCCCACCTTGTTCACTATCCCCCATATGTTCTTCCAACCATATAGGCATTGGGCCTTCAGCGTATCAGTCCTGACAAAAGCGCTGAAAGGCCACACCTGTAGGTGATGTGCGCTATACAAAACGGCAAGTGTCAATAACAAGATATTCCTAGTCAACCAAGGTCTCTCTTTAGGAGTGTTTGGTTTTAGTGGAAAAAATTCATACTGTTGGCGCATTTCATATGGCCATTTATATTTCATTTCAAGAACTGTTCAACATAGGTATGCTGTGGAGGGGTGGGGAGAAGTCGACAAACACCAGTGCTTGTGCATACAGTAGGGCCCAAACAAAGTAATCCACAAACCCGAAAAAGCCATGAATTGAATTTCCAATCCACCCTCAAATAAAACGTACTTAACCCTCTTCCAAATATAAAATAAACACCATGTGGCCTCATTCATCGGTTGTCGCTGAAAGCGACACGTGTTCGACAAATAGCAATTTGAAGAACTCACGGGGCTGGAGCTGGCAACGCGGAGACAATCCATTGCGTCCTAAGGACCCCCTACTCCGTTAGTCGATGCCCTTTTACCCTTCCCCTGTCCTTTCGTTGACACGGCCTGTGCACCAGGAACTCAATAACCATAAAACCCATAAACCTGGAAGGAGCAGCCTTTCGGCGCTACGGGCAGGAAGCAGCAGAGAGCACGGCACCTCTCCCGGGACCCGCCATTGCTGTCAAAGCTGCGCCGTCTTTGTTGACAGACAAAGGGCACATTCCAGGCATTCCTGGTTAATGCGGCTCTGAAGAAAGCCCGGCCTCGGAGGGCAGGGTAGGTTTATCCGCCCTTCCTTACAATCCCACTTTGCCAAGGCCGAGTGGGGCCTGGAGTCTGCCTCGTTGGCGGTTTATTGCACTTAACCTGACACAAATAGCCCTGTTATCATCAGGATACCAAACAGCAAATTAAGTTTACAACCTGGCGTCAACCCTTTAAGGCCGGGTGATGTTATTACATTAATGGCCGGGAGCAGAGAGGAAGAGCACGCCGGAGGCTAAGCTCTGTTTATTTATCTCTATTTACTGCGCTGTTTTATTAAACCCGTTCAGCCCCTTCCTCGGAAGCGGCCAGCGCCCTTTAACTGTCACGAGTCCTTCCGCCCTCCTACTCGTGCCCAGGGCGGCCGACGTCCGGTAAACATGGAAGTCCAATAGCTTACAGAATATTACAAATGCAAAAGTATATGTGTAAAATGGATTAGACCGTCCTCGATGCGCTTGGTACAGCCCAGAGGGGCCTCGGGCATGTGACAGTTTGAAATAACACTGCGCCCAGCATGACACATGTATATGACAACTGAAACAGAGGAAAGACTGCTTCAATTAAGGGCAGGCCATTCTGGTAGCCCCGTAGAGGAGCCGTATGGGATAGAAGTAGCCGGGGCTGAGGCCTCGATATTTTGCCAACATCTTTATCTGAGCGCACACGTTGACGGCGCGGTGCTGTGCGTTTAAATGCTTTGCTAAGTACCGTAGCGATCAGGGTAGCTTTGCTTAGGTGCAGATGACCTACAGAAGGTCAGGCCCCAGGTCTAACACTTGTATCGCACCAGTGAGTGTGTGTGATCCTCACATCCTAAGCCTGCAAGAACAAGTGCGCTGCGTGAAAACATAGCGTATCATGCGTGCAGGCACCTGCACAAGGTGATACAACCCGAGCCTAAGCACCTGCACAGAGAAACACTTCTCACAACCGAGAACACGCGTCGTCCTTGCGCGTTCATGGCCCACGCCCGTCAGCACCTGCACGTTGTGCACCCATTTTCTGACTTCCTGCACACAGGGTTAGCCAGGGCTCTCGTGCGCATCTGCACTGGCAGTGCACTTTCTCTCCACTGTAGTAGCTATGCTAGCTGGTGAGAGGCACCCCCACCCAGACTTGAAGATCTAACGATGACGCACTTCAAATCCGACTGTACAAAATAGGGCCGTTGTTAAGCACCTACACCCGAACCCCTCACCTCCGGTTGATGTTCTTCGTTAATGTACACCATATCTCACCAGCCCTCTTATTACCAGGAGGTCTTCAGATCTGGAAGAGATGCAAAGGTCGACTCTCAAGAAAGAAGCAGAAGATGCAATAGTGTAGTAAGAATGCCACGTGCCCTGGTGCATGCAAGTAAAATGGCCACTCTGATTGCAGCTGGGGTAGTAACTACAGCAATTATCAGAATTCGAAGGGCTGCTTTGGGCGCAGGGGGCCACTGCCTAACGGCAGCTACATTAGATGGTGGACACCTACAAAGTGAATCTAGAAGAACTCTGTAAACAAAAATCAAAAGACTGTGCCTCATTGCCTAAGGGACCTGCGGTAGAAATCTGTAATTACATAACATATGGGCCCAAAGTTGCATTCCAGAAGGTTTGTCCTTCGAAGTCGATAAATAGATTACTCAGTTACAATCCATTTAGGGCTTAACACCTATGTTTGAATGCCACGAGATAATTCAGTTTAATAGTCTTCAAAATGATGTCCGCTCGCGCTTTTTTAAATAGGATCGTGCATCCTTTTTATATTTCAACATCTGCTATATATTGCATTTATATTAATTTGTATTTATAAAAATTGGGCTGTGATCAAATGGACTTTATAGCAGACTTCATAAACAGTTCATTGTCATGTCAGGTTAATGATAGCACTGGAGCAAAAAACTTTAAAGGCCGTTTGCCCACACAAGTCAAAACATGACTGGGTTTAGTGTATGTCAAAGTGTGTACAAGTCAGTAAGATAAAGTGGGTCAAGCATTCTCGCACAGACAAAAAAAAAACGCACTTTTTTTTTATCCATCACAGGTAGGCAAAAGGTGTACGACTCAATAATCACGCATGTAATTTTAGGACATGCTCCCTTATCTTTAGTCACCAGAACCTACGCTACCATTAGGCAACAAACACGCGAAAGGATTCCAGGGGTGCAGTTTTTATACAAGGTGCTGCATCGAGGCACTTTGTTCCACGCTATTGTCATTTAAACAAAACAAATATTATGCCCCAGTATGTCAGCCGGGGTGTGTTTAGAAATGGCATTTAGGGCATTTTTTTCCAGAGCTTTATCCATGGTGGTTTCTCTCTTCTATGAGATGTTTATTTAATTATTATAAATTCATAAATGGCTTTAAATGAGTAGTTTTAAGCCAGGCTTCCATGTCTGGTTCACATTGCTTTAATGCCACTGGAAACGTGAAAAAATCTTGCGCAGTATATCGCTACTAGTTCACAGTAATTTAAGGAGAAAGTAAAACGCCACGGCTTCCTTAGGTGAGGTAGGCAGAATGTTTGTCCACCGGAAATAGGCCGCTGTGTAACCCAAGCTTGGCGTTTAATCTGGGTGTGTTGGGAAAGGGCGGCCAACATCGTTTATTTGGCTTTATGAAAGGGCGTGGCCGCAAAGCCGGTAGCTGGGTATCTCCCCAGCCACCGCCCTGCTGCAGGACATCCCGAGGACAGGGCAGGCTCCAATCCGTTGCCAATGAAGCATCAACTAACACTGGCCAGGGGCGCGGCTGCCCGCAGCCAGGATGTGGTACACCCGACGAGAAGAGCGCCGACTTCACAGCAAACGACTGAGTGAAGATGCGGCCATGAAGCACAGCATGCCTGCTGCACTGACAAGGTGGCCTGCAGAGGGTTCGCTTCCGGCGCCTTCTGCGGCCTCCTTCGTCACGCGGCCGCCCCGGGCACTCTGCTGTACGGGAGGCATCGAAGATGTGCCCTGAACTCCCAGGGGTGCCCGCAACCAGCTACTTCTGGACTGCGAGGCTAAGCACTTCCTGTCTCACGAGCCTCAGGGATCGCACGGCCTTTAATGAGGAGGCGGCGGGGCAGCGTGAGTCAGAGGCAGGCTGAGAGAAGCGGCCTGTACTCCCACGGTGCTGGGCTCCGAGGACCCGTGGGGCTGGTGCAGAGTCACTCTTCACAGGCCGCCAGGAGACAGCTGGCTGCTGGGGATAGCCGCTCACCCTACTATACGCTAGTGTGCCCCCCTCCCCCGGTAGGAACAACATGCCTTGTCCGTCCTCATACTGTAACAGTGAAGGGCCAAGTTGGGGTCACTTGTCCAGCCCTGAATTTCAAGCGTAACGTGGCTACAATTACTTAGATTATTAACAACACACATTTCAGAAGTCTCTCCCCTTCGCTGAGCAAATTTATTATTACACGTGGCGGTCTGAAAAGAACACGACATTTAAAAGAAGTCACTCTATCGGCGGAATATAAGCTATTTAACATTAACATTCCCGGTGCCTTGCACACAAATGTAACTTATAGACTAAAATACAAGTGGATCTATTGTGCGAACATGTTTTTGACTGCGGCGTACTGTGCAATAATAAAAACAGAAAGAATATTTTTTCTGATTGGGTATATTTCCATCAATATAATCAGCTGTACAGCTATCTTCAAAGACAATAGGCCAGGGCTATTCATTGATGAGCGCAGATCACACAAATGACGGCAGTGTCCCGTCAAACTCCAGGACGAGCTGTCAAAACAATGGCACATACAGAAAGAGGTTCTCCAGAAATAAACGGCGCTGTCTCAGGGGGAGCCTGACAAAATGTCAGCTTTTCAAGTGGTTTCTGAACAGCAAGGGGTAGGAACACTGCCCAGAGCATTCTCGGCTGCACAACAAAGCCCTGCCCACAATGTCGTTCAAACTTAACATGAAAAGGAGGTCAGCGCCTTTGTTTTTAGTCACACAAGCCAACAAGAAATACCAAGTATTCTTTCAGAGAATACACCTCTGATAAGGTCGGGAATGTGCCCTCACTAGCCGGACAATGCACAATAACAGAACTCCAATGTACAGACACGATAAAGCAGTCCCAGGTCAGTCTTACCCTAGGGGGCGAGGAATTATGCTTTTACACACAAATAAGAATTTTTACTACGGAGATGAAGCTGATCAGTTTATAGATGCTCTTTTCTTTAAGTGTAAAGGGCCAGTGAAAGTATTTTCTTTAGCATCGCTTGGCGAGTGAAGAAAAGGGGAAGCAAGATAGTTCAGTAGTTAAAGAACACACGGGGCATACGTGGAATCTGCGGTTCACAGGTTTGAAACCCGGGGGGGGGGCATTCTTTCAAAGAGGATAAAATAAACCCTACTGCCCCAGAGGAATAACTCTTACTAATGCACTAATGCGCCAAGAGGCCATCTAGTTTATAGTGAGCATCATCACAGGCACTCTGCCTCCTTCTACCCTGCAGGCTCTGTGTGTAGCGAGTGGCTGGGGAAATTGGGCAGACTGGGTGGATATGAAGAGCTTAGGAGGTCAGCCTGCATGTTCTGTGGTTGTATTGTTCTAGCAGGCCCCAAGTAAGAGACCCTGACCCGGGAAGTAGTGCTGCTTCCCAATGCACTACCCTTCAAAATGGAGATCCAGGGTGACACATGACTCATTGTCTTAAGAACCTTCACTCCTGTGCTTTGAAAACATCCTGCTCTAAATCCTAACTTGTGGTTGTGAGCCAAAGAGACCCAGCCCCTGGTGATGGTATACATAGAAGGCACTACTTATGTTAATAGAACTGCTGGAGGGGACCAGTGTGCAGGAACACTGAATCCTGTCTAACATAGCGCATAACTTTGTAAACTCTGCTAGCACAAGATACTGATCCACATCCTGTTCCTACCAGCATACAAGGGGCCACCGGATGCACAACCAACAACACTGCAAGCACAAGAATCAATACGTACCAATGAAATCGATGGCTTCTTCAAAGTGAGAGCTGATGTCCGCCATGTGGTTATCCTCCACCGGGATCCACTTGTAGTGGAACTGGTCCTTGGCGCAGTCGGAGCTCTTCCGGGACACGTTCAGTAAGGCAGTGATACGCAGGTTGGCCAGGAATTCACATTTGGAAGCATGGTGGGCACTGCCAAGGTAGAGGAAAGGGAGGATTTCCACCGGACTGCCCTGTGAAGCAAGAGGAGAAAATTCATGAAATACCAGGCATGTACTCCATTCACTGCCACTTGTGACTAAACTATTCGCACCAGGGCCTAATTTGGGTACAAAAACTCTACAAATTTCTGAAACCGGCTACACCTTGATTTGAAATGGTCTCAGACAAGTAAATAGTGCAGTGAAATAAAATCCCACTGCACACATGTGCAAATCCATTGAGCAAACAATGCAAACATACTGGATACATAAATGCTTAGATTACAGCAATATCTGTTAGCGAAGAGCTTAATAGCTGCACTGTTTTCAACACTGCTAGAGGGGTGGCAGACGAGCGGAAGTGTTTCCCATGAAGGAACACGACATAAACATCAGGGCACCACAGCAGGCTGCTTACTGGTCTCTGCCCCACAATCTGCCAGCATTAGAGGCCGGTGAGTCACATGTGCCAAAGCCCACGCGCAGGAGCTGATTTCGTGTGTCAGTCCACATCTGCAGCTGCAGATTAAACCCACTGCTGAACACTTCATTTCCGGCTCAGCCCACTCTGGGCTTTCTGGGAGCAGATGGGGCACCATGCGGATCTTCCCTCACATGGAAATATAAGAGGGTCAGAGTTTTAAGTGTTTATGGGTGGATACGAATGAAGATAGTATTTTAAAAGGCCTGTGGTCACATTCCCTACAAACGCGATTAACGTAAAGACAGGAGAAGAGCGGAGCTTGACCATTACGTGGTACTTTCCCATACTCCATGCCAACAGCGGGACATGCTCTCCCACCTAAGTGATTAAAAATGCAACTCGTTTCCAGGTGGCTTTGAACGGAAGTCTCCGTATCTGGAAAGTGGCCATTCATTGAAATGAATTTTGCTAATCCTAGTTCACTACTTATGCTTACTATTCTGGCGATTTGTGTCACTTTGCACAGGTTGTGCTGCCCTTATTGGTTGTGGATGGAATAACAGGCAAGAGTCCAGAAGGAGTTCAAGGTGTAATATTTAGTCTGACACATATTTATGAATAGAATGTGGTGTGGGTGTTTGAGGACTCCCGGTTCTCTTCTATTAGATTCTTTCTGCATTTTCTCGGTTTCCCTGTCCATCTCACACTGTTAAGAAGAGAATGGGAGAGGCCTTTGGCAGCCAGAGGTCAGCATGAGACATTCCTTCCTGAGCAGCAATGAACGAGACACATTCCTTTCTTCCCTTCCTGAAGAAGGCATTCTTCCTTCCTGACAGTAGAGGAAAAAAGACTGACAAGCAAGAATTCCACTTGTGAAATTGTTTGCTGGCTGAAGAGCAATACTGAGCGACTGTGCACATTCTAAAGCTCGGATAAGACAAATCCACCCCCGCAGTCACATAGAATGTTAACCTTCAGAAAGGAAAGGCCAGGATAAGGAGCTGGATCCACGGGCAAGCGGAATTAGTGATGGACTGGCTATAAAAAGATTCAACCTGCCAGTGAAGGGCATATTACCTAGCTGCTTTCTGGCACGGGCTTGGCCTCGTGAACAGCCACAAGACTACATTAACTATAGGTTACCATTTCATGAACAAGCCGTCTTCCTTGAAAATGCATTAGCAGACTGCTTACATGAAAAAGGCTGGTTCATGCGCAATCACACTGGCGGACAGGAACCGACATCAGTTCACTCTGCACTAGGATGTGCACTTTTACAATGGCAGTTGTTGGAAGATGGGCATTAAGGACATTAAGATTTCAAAAGCCAGGCAATCCCGGTATCCTTTGGGTGGAGTTACAATCAAAGCCGAACCACCCCTACAGCAGGGATGTTACCAGCCCAAGCTTCAAACCATGATTAAGACCCCCAAAATGGGTTCGCTTCCCAGTGAGGAAAACCATAGCAATATGTGTTTGTTTTTTGTTACACTACATACTCGTGTTCCAACTAATGACATTCTCGTGGTATGAAGTGTTACATAACTGTCACCCTTTCGGGGACAGCCCGAGAAAAAGAGAAATTATTTAAATCTCACAACAAAAGTTTGAGCGTACATAGGAGACAAGGGAGGCTCTCCTCACAATATGGCAACGGTGCGAACTACATCACTTGTATATAGAACAATCATAAAAAATAAAAATCCGTCATAAATTACTAAACGTAGCATTCGTGAAAGTACTTAGGGAATAGATGTGTTGCTAACATAGTAGAGTGAAAAAACATTGTAGGTCTAGGTGAATTGCTGACGAGTGAAAACAAACATATTAACACACAAGAGACGTGCTGTTTGCATATTTACATCACTATGGCTGGTTATCTAACAAGTCAACAGAATTAGTGAGAGAGGAAGGCTGTGTGGCTCTAAATGCTGATTTCCTAAAGTTCAGTTGCATAAGTTTTGTGGGGCAGCTTCAGTTTTTCTTTAGTTCTTTGGCTGAAGTCGTACATGGTGCGTGAGCTCCTTCCGTCCCCCTACACCAAACAGTCTAACTCACACACCTGGTCGTAGGCCGGCTTGTGGTGAGAGCTGAGCTTCTCCTGGTGCTCGAGGTGGTTTCTGTCTGCGTCACTTCCGTCCTGAAGAGGCGCTCTCTGCTCCCTGCAGCACTCCGGGTACAGCTGGCGGAAGGCCTCGTAGCCCTCTGCAAGAGAAGGAGACAGACTTCACTGACAATGCAACAAACTGACTGAAGGAGCTCTGAAGAGACAACGCGCTGCTTCAAGGTCACTTCTGTGCGGACATACAGTGTGACAGAGCACTACCACCACTGTCTTTCACGATTACAATAGCACACCCTCTCATGCTTTCCTGGGTTTGATGTGACAGAACTCCCTGAGTTCCCATGGTCACTATAAGGCAGCTTCCCATGTTTGTTGTAACACACACCCTCGCCTTCATATGTTCTATGTAACACAATCACCATGCCTTGCAGTGTTTGCTGTAGCACATATTATCGCCTTAATATGTTGTATGTAAGACTACAATGTCTTCCTGTGTTTGTTGTAACAGAACCTCGCCTTAATATGATCTATGTTAAACAGCCACCGTGCCTTCCCCAGCCTGTTGTAACGCAGCTCCTCGTGCCTTCCCATGTTTTACAACAGAACCCCAGTACCGTGTCATGATCTCAATAGCAGAACCCCGTGCCTTCCCATGGCCTCGCAACAGAGACTCTTGTGAATCTCAGTAACACAGCTCAGGGGCTTTGTATCAGAGCCCCCACCCCGCCTAACGATGGTGTCTGTAACGAAGCACTGATACATTCCCAGGGCCTCGGTATCCGGTGGTCTCTGTAACAGAACCTAATCCTTTCAATGAGGTCAGTAACAGAGCACCCGCGATCCGACATACCTGTGGTCTCGATGACAAAGGCCCCCATACTTCCAATGATTTTAGAAACATTGCCCCCACAACTAAAGTCCAAGCAACACAGCCCCTCCAATCCTTCGCACAGCTCCTGCAACTGAGCCCCCAGTGCTCCCCGTGGTCTCAATAAGAGAGCCCCCCCCGCCCGCCACATCCTTCCAATGGTCTCAGTGACATGGCCCTCCCAATAGTCTTTCGTGTCCGCTGAACACAAGACACCCTGCCCCGCCCGTGACTGCCCTGTTCTCTGCCAAGACGCCAGCTCCTGCCTTGCGATCGCTGTAACTAGTGACAGGGGGGCATCTTTGGTACCACAGACTTCTTTAATCTGTGAACCTCTAGCTGCACAATCCTCGGCCTCCAAACCGTTAGAGTAAATGGGTAGCTATCGCCACCCTCCATTGTACAGAAATGCAAGCACAGAAAACAGAACATTTGACGCGTTTGTACTGTTCGTTAAGATCGGAGTCATGGGGCTGGGGTGGGTCTGTGCGCTATTCCTGTACACAAAGCTCCGTGTGTGATGATATGCAAGCGGCTAGATTGCTGCCTCCGGTGTTTTTGAACATCGCATTTGTTGACAGTGTTGGTGGCAGCTCTCCTCGGACGGGAGTGGAAGGGATGCGAGCAGCACACTCCAGGAGGAAAGCAGCATGTCGGGCCGCTAGAGCGCTCAACGGGATGAATGAATCGGTGTCATTCACTTCACAGCGTCATTGATAATCGATAGTTCCATTCACAATCCCGTGGCGGCGTCCTCGCTGTGTCCATTCATACCGGGGCCTTCCCGAGACCAGGCCAGAGCGCGCGACGGGGGCACATCACAGCCTGCCCAAGTGCATCGGACGAGCCCTGCTAAGCGCAGGAAGCGCCTCGAAGCGAAGGCACGCGGGGTGAACGTGTCTTTCAAGCTTCCCTTTCCCCACCACAGTACCCCCGCAGCAGGCACCGATTATCCGCTGCTACCTACTCACACACTCCTGCTTCTTGCAGTACCCTCCACAAACTGTGGGGAGCGAAGGGTTAACGGTTATCTCCGGGACGCTGGTACAGCTCATCCACAGCAGTGACTCACCTGCCCATCACCGGCAAACCCCTCCATAACCCACACTCCCCACCCTCGGGCCATTCCGGTTTCCAGACTAGGTAGGGAGGGGCTCGGCCACATCCCGTGTTCATGACACCCGCCACCGCCCGCACACCTACAGGCTGGAGGCCTCTATCTATGCATCGGCTGAGAACCACACAAATAACCGCCTCACGCAGGCTGCACCCCACCCAGAACTAACCACAGAGATACCATGTACCTCGGAACAGACAACCACACAGACCATCACTTAATACGGTGTGTACACCACCCAACGCCACCCACCGACACCCTCTAACTCACAGCAAACAACCACACAAACCATCACTTCATACAGTGTGTACACCATCCTGTGCCACCCACCGAGACCCTCTAACTCACAGAAGACAACCACACAAACCATCATTTCATACCGGGTGCACACCACCTAGCGCTACCCACCGAGAGACCCTCTAGCAGCAGGGGCACCCACACCAGCGATCATCCCTGCTCCAGGAAGGCGCGGAAGCGAGCATCAGAAGCAGTCCACCACCAGGACCGCCCTGCTGGGAGATCAGGCAAAACGTACTCTTACACAAAGCAAACACATAACAGTGCGGTTTCACCTCTGCGAACCGTGGCACTGTTTATGCCTCACTGACAAGCAGCCCTGGCCGGCCTCAAGCCCACCAAGTATCAGCCTCAGTGGTTGGCACTCGATTCCCTGTCTGTGCCACTAAACGTGACATGTACACATTCGATCCAGATACTCTGAGTTCTCTTATCTTCCAAATGAGCTTTGGACAGGATCACAAGACATGGTGTCAGCGCAGCCGCAACCGGTTCAAGGGAGACAATTTACTCCAGCTCCAGGACATCCCCGACAAACTGTTTTATTTTTTCATTTCTGTACGCGACGATGGAATCTCACCCAATTAGGACTTGTACGGGCAGACGAACTTGGAGGCCATGGAGATCACAAGTGCCTTTCCATGCCCGGCCCGCCAGGTGTTTCCTCGGTGACACTGGGTGCTGGGTAGGCCTCTCGTGCTCCACCACAGCGGCACCTCAAGCGCTGTTCGCGTCACTGACTGAATGAATGGGGCTTGTGCATCGAGTCCCCCGGGCTGACCCCTATAGAAATGCACTCACCACAAGAGGCGCAGTTTGGGAACTATCGTGACGTTTATAAAAGCGCTCTACGGCCCCCGGGCGCTAAGATAGAGCCTGTTTTAGTGATGTCGACACGTATAATCTGAGTACCTGCGAACAATAGATATTGTGCATGTGACCCAAATATCACTGTAGTCGACCATATATTAGAAATAAAAGGTTCTTGTAAAACAACGTTTTCCGTACAATATATTTTAAAATATGGCACGCCTTACTAAAAAGGGAACTATTTGCCTTGCCCTCTTTTAAAAGCAGACACCTTAAACACCCAGAAAGCTTTGCCAGTGCCCAGCCCTGGAGGCACCCACTACTCGTTCTGTAAAAGAATGAGTCCTGGCCCCAAAGTGTTTCTCAGCCACTGCTGTTGAACGTCAGGATTCCCCAATACTAAGGATCCGTAGTCTTGGTTCCACCTCATAAACCTCCTGAGGACCCCTCCCCCTCCCGTCGCCACTTTATTTCATTCTTGCAGCTTATTTTTCATTCGCTTTCACCCTTTGTCACTGGGTTTTTAACTTTCTCTTTCCACTTTTGTGTTTTTTCTCTTATTTTTTCTGGGCCAAAGTCTGAGGAGGAAAGGTAAGTGTCAATCCACCAGTGATCCACCGGCTCAGTCTAGGCACTGGGGGCATCTGAGCAGAGTTGTCTACATTTATTTATGTAACCGAACATTACAAAATAAAACTATTTCCTTCTATGCGAGGGTGTGTAATGGGGACAGCAAGCAATGTTAGAACTGAGCCCTCCCCTGACAGGAGGACAGAGCCTGCAGCCAGAGCCTCAATGTCGGAGCTGTGATGGGAAAAGTCAGTAAGTCGTTTATTTACACTGGAGTATGTGCCTGGCTGTGTAAAACGCAGGATTTAATCAAACCTGTTATTTACAGTGCTTACACCGACAGCGGTATAAAGAACTCCTTAAAAGGCGGTATAGTGTTTAGTACATTGTCAATGTCCACAGGAAGAGATGTACCAAACATTAACATTTTTAAACAGCGACTTAAGTTGAGCTTTTATCGTTTCTGAGCAATGGATGTATAAATCTACTGTTGGGCACCTAGGGCCAGATGTATCAAAGGGTTTTACCCATTCTGTGTTTATATGAAAATACTTTAGTACATATGGCCCCTAGTGTCTCTCCATGGCACTTAGTGCTATAACACCGTCCGAGCACCGGCCACTTTGTTCTAGTTGATAGATATGCCGTGTGCGCATTTGGTATAACGCAGAATAGTTCCTTTCAGCTGGGAACTGGGCACTGTCAAGCCTCCCCTCTGCGGAAGTACAATGTAAGATGCACTGATATACACCACTTATCACCCCAGATACACTCATTGTTAATATGCAGAGTCAAGTTAGATGAGCCCTTGAACCAGAAATGTTCCACTATGTACTCTCTGAGGTAGATATCTCCTGTACAGTTGTCTCCCTGCATATACAGTTGTCTCCGTGCATGCGTTAAATGTTGGCACTGTTTTGTACCTGTTGTGTCTATCTGCCAGGTGACATTCTGTACATCGGGCGCCCCTTGTACGCTTGTACATTAGCTGAGGCAGATATATTAACGTGCAGACACTTCCCTAAAACGTAGACATCTCTATATATGGTACATATCGTCGTGTACGGTCAAGCTAGACGTCTAGCTGTACATTGATAGGGGTAAATGCCTCCCACTATTCTCTTCCATACTGGACAGCAGCCTTGGTATCATTGCCCCCTTGTACGCTGGTTCTGGTAGATCTCCTTATACACCGCTAGATATCGTCACACCACTCGGTGCTACTATATATGCTATTGAAGTTTGGAGATGCAGTGAAGTGGGGTTTTCCCCTGTGCATTAAACACAGGTGGTGTTTCCAAGTACAAAAAGGTGCTGCAGGTGTCCCCTGGGACACGGAATGAGACAGATTTCTGCATGTAAACAATGGACGGTACACGCTTCTTGCACACTGTTTCGTGCAGATGTGTCCATTACAGATGCCTCCCTGAACAATGCAGGAGATCCCGTGTACATCAGATGTGTCGATACACACTACAGGAGGGTTACCTCCGTAGAGCAGTTTACTAACAGGACCTTCCTTTGCGCTGGCACTACAGTGTAATGTATGTGTGCTGGGGTGCCCACCTACACCAGAAGGGGTGCAGGCACTCCGAGCTATCCCGTGCACTCGGCGCTGCGCACACTTTAACCCCACTACTGGGAACCCCCTCACAGCCGCTCACCTCTCAGGAAGCAGACGCGGGGCCCGGACGGCAGGCTGCTCAGGGTCCGGAGCACGGCGCGCGCGGTGCTGTCCTGGGGCAGCCGCTGCCAGCGCGCGCTGTCTGCGTCCAGCACCACTACGGCAGGGTAAGCGCCCTCCAGAAGCCTGGCGCGCGCTGCCTCCTCCGGCACCACGAAGCGCACGGGCGCCGGCCCCCCGCGGGCTCGCCGCAGGACCAGGGAGTTCAAGTTGACGTTGAGCGATCCGCGAAGGCTGGAGCCCAGGAAGTCCAGCGAGGGCCGGCAGTCCAGAAGCAGCGGCCGCCTGCCGGGACCTGCCCGTAGCAGCCGCCGGAGACGGCGCGCGTCCACGGACGTCACCTTCATGGGGCTGCGGCGCGCGGCGGGCTCCGGCTTCAGACGAGGCGGCACGAGCTGCATGAGGACCGGAGAGCTTGTACTTCACTGTGCGGGGATCCCGCAGTCAGTCCTTTAACTCGAGTAGGTGCTCCCCGCCTGTGACGTCGATGACCAAATACGGAGCGTGACGCGTTGAGCTCTCCAAACATGGTCAGCGCCAGAACTCCGCCTCTACGCGGTTTATCCCCACCCACTCATCGGTCCCACAACGACACCTACTAGTAAAGAAGCTCCATCCAGCGCCAAGAAGGCTGCCATGTTTATAGTGAAGCTTGCTTCGAAAATGAACAAGGATGTATATATCCAGAAAGCAGGTGTTTAATTGTAGAATTTGCATATAAAACAGTTTACCCGAACTGGTTAATTATTTCGAGCCACCTAAAAAACATATGGAAAACTATTGCTATACATTTCTACACACAGATGTAGTTCATCTTGTAGATATGCAACTTTAAAATTAAATATATTTTTTCACATAACATTTTTGAGCTTCCTCTTAAGTCTGTAAACAGCCATAATGAAACGCCTGCCACCTTCCTCTTTCACCTGCTTTTGAAACTCTGGTATGTTCTCGCCCACCACAGAGTAAGGAAGCGGAATGGTTCTGAGCGGGTGGGGGCTTAGGGGAGTCACGGTCTGATAGTAAGTTTACTCAGACAAGGCAGAGGAAGTGGTGCATCGCTTCCTCAGCTATGAATGAGCGCGGCGTGCCGCAGGCGCTTGAATCACCCCTTACCGAGAGTCTCCGGGCAGCTGACTTGCAGGGCAGTCTCTGAGCCTCCGCCTCTTCCTTGAGGAGGGCTGAGGAAATGCCGAGGCTCGGCAGCCGCTGAGTGCCGCAGTGACGTACACCATTCTTCACATACCTGAGAGGCCCCGGCTCCCCGTCATATTTGGGCCAATCCACAGTGAGAGGCGACAGGTCATGGGAAAAAACATGTCATCCCTGGGTATTACCAAGCACAGCGTGATGGGAACTGGAGAGCTGTTGAAACAGACACAACCGCACCGGATTGTCCTCCAAAAGTTGACAAATTACTTGTGCTGTAAACTGTCACCTTCCCTAGTTTAGATTATTATGGATAGTTTCGGACCAATAACTGCTTATAATGAGAACATTTACTTTCATTCATTGCCTTAAATACTTTAAAACATTTCTACAGTCTTCCTTGTTTGTAATTTAACTTCCATTAATTTAGGGGTTTGGTAAAGTTATCACGGAAAAAAATACAAGAAGTACTTCTCATGGTAATTATTTTTTGTAGTGGTGCAGAGTTCAAACTTGCAGAGAAACCAAGCCTCCAATAAAAATGTGCAGTAAATAGTATCACCCCCCCTATCCCTCATACATGTAACCCCACGCCGTGCTCGGCCTTTAGCCATGAGCAGTGGATTTAGGTTTGTGTATTCTTTTTTCATTTTTTTCAGAGCTGCAGATCCTTTCCAAGTTCACACAGGGGGGCTGCGCTGAGCGGCCCAGGGATCCATTGATCCGCAAATCGGCCCAGTAAAATGGGCAATTTTGCTCATGAGGGGTCCCTCAGGAACCTCCACTTACCCTCTATGACTCACATGGGGTCAGGATACGTCTTCACTGACCCCTCATGTATGTTTTTCAATGATTTTTGTTCCCTCTGACCCGATGTGACAAACAAAATGGCAGCCGCAACTTTAAAAACCTTAGAAATTCAGTGAAAGAACTAAAGGTCAAAGGAACGTTATAGTAAGATGAAAATGTTAGTTATAACATAATGTTTGAACAAACAAAACCACTGAAATTGACCAGTTATAGTTATTTCAAGAAACTATAACTTATGCCTTCTAGTAACTGTAACTCGAGCCCCACCATGCACAGTATTGTCCACAATGACGTCATAACATGTCAGGTGTTGCAGTGGTGTTTTCAATGATGCAATTGAACATGTCCCGAGTGATGATGAGTGATATATTATTTGAGGTCATAAGCAGTGCATGGCGAGGGGCGAGTTATAGTCTTTCAGGGAATAAGTTGAAGTTACTTGAGATAACTATGATAGAATATTTGGACCATCTTCCATTAATCCTTAGGCAATGGGTCTTTTTTCACCGAAAGGAAAGACGTAAGGAGTTAGCGCCCAACCAAATCAACATTAATTTAGAGTGTAACCTATTTGGTCACACAATAAGGACCAAAAATTGGAAATAAGTTAAAGGTTTTATTACAAAATAACAATCAAGTTAACATAAACAAATCTCAAAAGCAGAAATGGGAAACATACTCATGCTGAAAGAAATACAGGCATAGTCATGCCAACTTAAAGTATCATTCACTAAAGCACATTTAATTTGTGTTATTTGTGCACATGTTAATTTCAAATAAATGTAAATATCAGTTACGCAATCTCAAATAGAGCTTCATGTTATAGTTACAATAAATGCAATAAAATTGATTGCATGAATGTAAATGCAACTGAGAATTACAACTAGCACTGAACTGTAATACATTAATACACACATTTACAAAAATCTTTTTCGTTTCTTGTGCAAATACATTTCTTCAATGTGTGAATGTTTCTGCATTTACCTCAAATGGTTAGATGTCATTCAATAAGGTTAAAGCACACAGTGTAGATGATTCCCTAGTTCCACAGCAAATGTACTTCATTATTAAACTCAAGTGCAACATTTTATATTAATAACACTAGAACACATTATATGAAAAGTTACATATACATATAGATTGAAGTTGTGATGTCAGGGGTGGAGCCAAACTTACACTGCATGAATTATAACTTGTGAATTTCAATAGTTTTGATAGCTTAAAACAGTATGTTTCAACTGACATTTTCACCAAACTATAACGTCCATTTAAACTTTGCTTTTTTTAGTGTGTATATATATATATATATATATATGTGTGTGTGTGTGTGTGTGTGTATACATATATATATATATATAAATATATATATATATATATATATATATATATATATATATATATATATATATATATATGTTTCATTGAAAAAAGGTTATAAGAACGTTATAGTTAAGAAATCGAATTAAAACATAGAAATTCACTTAAAAAAACAAAGGTTACAGAGACGCTATAGTTAGGCTCACATTATAAATGTACAAAACCACAGAAATTCACCTATTATAGTTAGAGTTATCTCAAATAACGATTACACGTGCCCTTATGTAACTATAACTCGAGCTCCCGCCAAATCATAATCCCCGGGGAGGTGGCTGTCCCCAGGGCATTAATAAGCCCAGGAGGGGGGCCCCGTGCTCCCCCCTCATTTATTTATATGTCTCTGGGACCTGACCGACCTGGGGTCTTTAAAAAAATAAGCGTGGGGGACTGCGCTTGTTTTATTTTTTCATTTTTACCACAAGTTCACGGAGACGCCTCAAATTTGCAGTAAAAAATTTAAAAAAGTGATTTTTGCTGTGGTGTAATCCATCTGGTACCCCGCTAAGGGGTCAGGGAATCCCTACCCTGGCCCCCTTTTTTTTTCACTGTTTTTCTGGGACTCGGCTGAAGCTGAGTCCCAAGATGGCTGCCAACACTTTCTGGTATGAAGTGTTGGCAGCCAATCAGAGCTCTGATGCTCCATGAACAAGCAGGCCAGGGAGGGTCACTGGTCGAACAGCCAAGTCTTGAGGTTCTTCCTGAAGACTAGTAGGTCTTTGGTTTTGCGAAGGTCGGTGGGGAGGGAGTTCCAGGTTTTGGGGGCGAGGTAGGAGAAAGACCTGCCTCCTCTGGTGGTGTGCTGGATGCGGGGGACTGTGGCTAGGGCGAGGTCGGCTGATCGGAGGTTGCGTGTGGGAGTGTGGCTGGCTAGTCAGTACCAGAGCGGCCTGGCTCCGGCATGTAGGTACCCCCCATGGTAATCCCTTTGGAGTGAGTGTGACTACAAGGGAAACCCCCCCCCGGCACTAGCCAGACCAGAGGCAAATCGCCCCCAACTACGGGCTATTTTAGACCTACCCCACCGTGAACTACCTGTTCAGGTAGGCCATATATATTCTTCACTTTGAGCACCCCACTTACTGCGTGTGCTGCGACCCTGACGAATGCCCCTGACCCACCAGCACTTAGTGAGGGCAGAAACATGTTGGTCATACGTATTCCTTTTTAGACTCTAAGAGACATTATCCTCTAACGAGCCTCCTGTTCCCCCATGTTCTTAACCTTACCAGCATACACCCTCATTAAAACTAGCAGTAGCAATTGGTGACTTGCTCGGTAATTTTATTTTTCACCCCATCTGGATCTCGGTAATTATCCAGTAAGTCTAATTTTAGCACTCCCTCTGGTTCTTTTAACCAAGAGGTTGAGTCCGCCCAAGTAGTATCATCTTACTTGGGTGGGGATAGGTGGCCAAATGATGAAGCAAGACACTATTATGTGTGTGAGACCACCTAGTCCGTAAGGGAACTCCCCCTTCCACTTGCAGAACTACACAGCACTTCCCTTCTTGGACATTTTCCTACCATGACTTCCCCACTTCAGAGTCTAAAACGATTCTAACACGGTGCACTGAGGCAATCGACCCAGGCCCACCCTCAGTTCCTACTACCCCACACCTTTAGTGATGATATGATCTTGAATGTGATTCTCTTGTCTATGGGGAGCCAGTGTAGGGATTTGAGGTGTGGTGAGATTCGTTCGTGTCGGGGAGGCCAAGGACGAGGCGCGCAGCTGTGTTCTGGACTTTTTGGAGTTTGCATTTGAGTTTGAGTGTGGTGCCGGCGTAGAGGGCGTTGCTGTAGTCCAGTCTGCTGCTGATGAGTGCGTGGTTGACTGTCTTTCTGGTCTCTGGGGGGATCCATTTGAAGGATTTTTTTAGGGTGCGGAGTGTGTGGAAGCAGGAGGAGGTTAGAGCATTGATTTTCTGTGTCATGGAGAGGGCGGGGTCGAGGATGATGCCAAGGTTGCATGCGTGGGTTGCAGGGGTGGGTGCGGGGCCTAGGGCGGTGGGCCACCAGGAGGCATCCCATGTGGTTTTGTTGGGGCTGAAGATGATGACTTCGGTTTTGTTTGAGTTGAGCTTGAGATGGTTTGTGGTCATCCAGTTGGCGGTGTCTAGGAGAGCAGCGTGTAGGTTGGTTTTGGCGGTGGTGGGGTTGCGGGTGAGGGAGAGGATGAGTTGGGTGTCATCTGCATATGAGAGGATGGTGATTCCGTGTGCTCGGAGAATGTTGGCTAGGGGGATCATGTAGGTGTTGAAAAGTGTGGGGCTGAGAGAGGACCCTTGGGGGACTTCGCAGGTGATCTTGGTAGTGTTGGAGTGGAAGGGCGGGAGGCGGACTTTCTGGGTTCGGTCGGTGAGGAAGGAGGAGAGCCAGTCTAAGGCTTTGTGGCGGATTCCTATGTTGTGGAGGCGTGTGCGGAGTGTGTGGTGGCAGACGTTGTCGAAAGCTGCGGAGAGGTCTAGGAGGATGAGTGCGACGGTCTCGCCTTTGTTGACTTTGGTCCTGATGTCGTCGGTGCATGCGATGAGGGCGGTTTCTGTGCTGTGGTTCTTGCTGAACCCATATTGTGAGTGGTCAAGGGTGTTGGTTTCTTCAAGGAAGTGGGATAGGCGAGTGTTGACTAATTTCTCTGCAACCTTGGTGGGGAACGGGAGGAGGGAGATGGGGCGGTAGTTGGAGAGGATCTCCGGGTCGGCTTGGGTTTTTTTTAGGAGAGAGGTAATTTCTGCGTGCTTCCAGGGGTCTGGGTAGGTGGCGGAGTCAAAAGAGGAGTTGATTATGTTGTAGAGTATGGGGGCGATGGTAGGGCTAGCTTTGTTGCAGATGGGGTGTGGACAGGGGTCGGAGGGGAACCGGAGTGGATGGAGTTCATGTTTTTTTCCGTTTCTTCGTGTGTGGTAGGGGTCCATGTGGATAGTGTGGTGGGGGGGTGTTGAGGGGGGGTTGAGTTGGGTGGGAGAGGGGTATGTGTGGTGGGTGTGTGTGATGTGAAGCTGTTGTGGATGTCCAGGATTTTGTGGAGGAAATGGTTGGAAAGGGCGTCACATAGGGGCTGTGTGTGTGTGGGGTCTATGTTGCTGGCTTTGGGTTTGGCAAGTTCGTTGATGATGGTGAAGAATTCTTTGCTGTTTTGGGAGTTGTTGTCAAGGCGTGTCTTGTGGTGAACTCTTTTAGCTGAACTGAAGAGGCTACATGCAGCGTGGCCAAGTTGCTTGTGGCTAATGCTTTATTCTGCCTGGCAAGGTTACTGAAACAGTTTTTTCAATTTGCATAACATTGTAGCATGTCAGAACACCCACACAGGAACTTAACTTGCCCATTGGTCTACTGATCTTATGAGGAATGCACTGTTAAGAGGCATTCTTGCACTATCTAGCAATCAGTGACGGCCGGCAGTTTTGGGAGGGGGTGGTCAGGAAGCGCACTCACACTCATTCTTTCACATGCACATGCACGCACGCACATCCATTAACAACATTCATCAACATTCAAACATGCACGATGCACCAAACATTCATTTAAAAAGATCACACACACACACTTACCTTCAGCCTCTGAGGTCCCAGGAGGGTTGGGCCTGCTGCCTTCCCCAGCCAATGAGGGAAGGCAGCAGTCCCAACTTCGTCACAGAGTGGGATGGGGTCAGTGAGACTGCTGATCCCACCCCACTATGTGACGAGGTGTCACTGATTGACACTCGCCCTGGGCGATCCAAGGCTTAAACCTGAAGTGCCCAGGTAGAAGTCAATGGGTGGCGCTTCCCTCGTCACCCAGGGAAGGCCTCGAGGCACCTATGCTGAGCCGAAGAGGTCACTCCCACAGGAGCTGTGACCTCTTCAGCCCAGCAAAGTTCAGCTCAGGCAGCCAGGAGTCTGTGAAAATCGCACATGTCTCGCTTCTGACTGTCTGAACATAAAGAGTGTCTGTCAGGCTGACATTTGTTCAGCCTGACCATCACTCTTCAAGAGGGGCAAATGGAAGGGCCGCGCCTGCTAGCAATATGTGAGCGCTGAGTGTTCTGTGTTTGATTGACATTATAATCAAATGCTTAATTGCCAGTATGTGCAAGCCAATCAGTAAAGCTTGATATGTGGTTCATGAAAATTACAAACAGTGGGCACCCACAGAGGGAGTACCATTTTTCTCAGTTCTTCGCTCGTCTTGGGAATGGTAACATGTCATTGAACTGTGCGTGCAATATATTAATTTGTTTGTGCATAAGATCTTTATTTCCTATTCAGGAGCACTGAATTTGAACTTGAATGAGTTGTGTTGGCAGAATGTCAACTGGCATGCTTTGGCACATTTTGTTTCAGGTTCTTAGATGTTTTTTATTGAGTGCTAACATTTCATGTTGAAAATGCCCCTTCTGCAGGGTTGTCCCCAAACCTTTTACCTTTCACCTCCTACTTTTCCGACCCTCTTTTTGTTGGCTTTAGGACTCCGAGCACTATACCACTGTTAATCAGTGCTAAAGCACTTGTGCTCTCTCCCCTACAACTTGGTATGATTGGCTAACCCCGTTTGGCATATTTAATTTACCTGTATGTCCCCTGTATAGTGGTACACCATATACACAGGGCCTGTAAATTAAATGCTACTAGTTGGCCTGCAGCTCTGATTGCACCACCCACAGAAGTAGCATTTCAAACCTATCCCAGGTCTGCCACTTTAGTGCTTGTTTGGACAGTTTACTGCCACATTGACTTGCAAATTCAAACTAGTTGCCAAGGCCTAAACTCCCCTTTTTTACACCTATGTCACCCTTAAGGTAAACCCTAGGAAGCCCTATGGGCAGGGTGCTGTGAAAGTAAAAGGTAGGACATGTATGTGAGTGCTTTCGCTCTTGTATGCTAGCACTGCGAATTCCCTTACTAATTTTTAAGTGGTAATTTCTGATCTGAAAGGAGTAGAGTGGGCATCTTTGGTGTGTTTGGAATGGTAGTGAGAAATCCTGCCTACTGGTGTAGTTGGATTTTACATTACTATATTAGAAATGTAACTTTTAGAAAGTGGGCATTTCTCTGTGCTTATATCTCTAGTGTTCAAGTGTTTTGCATCCTGACACCAATCCACGTCTTGGTCAGAGTGACAGCTACATTTGGTGCATACTTTCCAGACAGCCACAACACAGGAGGGGCTAGGTTTAAAAGGAGAGGCATCTATATCAATCTGCATACTGATAGCCTTCTGGGCTGGGGAAGAGGGAGGTGAGGCACACTCACATTTGTATAGGCCGTGTCACTGCTTCACACAATGGGTTGATTTGACCCCTACTGATGTCTGGAGCCAATGCTGGTTTGAAAGGGGTTGTGTTTCACTTGAAAGGGTTCCTTTGATGTCACCCCTTGAACAAAGACATTTTGGAGTATAAGTACAGGGGCTCTGACCCCATGACACCGTTCTACCTAGGCACTACAGGTACTACCAGGAGGAACTGACATCTACTTAGCTGTGCTGGACTGCCTGCCCTTCGTGCCCCTCAAGTGCCTCCCAAGGAGACCAGCGGAGGGGAAGGACTGTTTTCCTGCTCCCTGGCTCTTGCAACTTAGCACATGGTGAGTGTTCTGCATGATCCTTTCACAGGAGCATGGTGAGCACTTTGGTTCTTTTTGACGCATGAGGACCGATTTTCCTTTATTGTCTTAGCGCATGTTGAGATCTATATTTGCCTGCCTTCCAGTATATATCGAGTCTGCCCCACATTGTGGCCAGTGTCCTGGCATTTTCCCCAAGTTGGGCCTACCCATTGTGAAGCCTCATCCCTGCAGGATCAGGCACCAATGTCTTTGCCTTGACATGGTCATATGCCAGATGGTGCTGTGCTGGGCCCATGTTGATTTTAGCAGTGGTGCAGAGATATCAGACAGAATGAGCCTAACTGCCCAACCCATCTCATGCTAGGGTAGAGTTGCCAGAGGCCCTGGCTGGCCCCAGAAACCCCAAAAGAAGGGCTTCACCCATGTTGCAGACTTCTCCTAGGTCTGGGTTGCCATGTTTTTTGAGGCACACGGCCTGAGAAGGAACTCCTCATCGAGTGCGACGAGCGCCCTGGGGATGGGCGCTCCCTGGAGAAGCTGCAGGCAGTGTGCACTGAACGCTGTAACCAGGGCTTGGGGACTGGTGCACGCCTCTTGTCACGGGAGCAGCATGGGTCCTCTGTGCTCCCTTCGATAACCTTTTCTTAGCCCTCCCCAGGCAGAGCAAGATGCCACACAGTTGGAAAGGAGAGGCAAATCTCTCCTGGTGAATACACATTTCCTGAACAACACAGGAGGCACCTCTGACGTCAGAGCGGTCCAAACCTAGGGTATGTCCAGAAGCGGAAGACGTGGCCTCCTTGTTCTCTGTAGGTCCCTGATGCTTGTGGGCTGCTGCCCTGAGCTGTGACTCGTCCCCAGGTATGGAGCAGCACGACAAACAAGCAAGGCCTAGGGAGGTCTTCTGCAGCTGCATTCGCCCTTTCTGTGTCAGTTGCAGCCACCCAGTGCCTTCATGGGTCGCTGCTGGAGTAACTCGGCACATGGGGAGACCCCCGCTAGGGTTTACCACATGTGTGTGACCTCCATGTGTCTTCGGAACGTACCTGGGGGCACTGTGGCTTGTTCGACAGTGACCTTGGAGGATGAGCCCTCAATAGAGTCTCCCCGCTCTGGAATGGGTCATTGGGGGATAATTACCGGAACACATGTAGTAGGCTTGCAGTTGTTCCTGCGGCCTATGATTCAAGCCTGACTACCATATCACGTCCAGTAGGAGCCTAAGTATGCTGTGCCTTATAATGTCATGGTGATTTGTGTACTTATAATGGTCATTGGTGATTGACGTGCTTTGGTCATTACTTACTGCATTTCATGCCCTGATATTTTCTAACATATGTCACTTTGGGGTCTCTAAAGATCTGGATAAAAAGTATAACTTCAGTCTTTGCCTGATATGCATGAACAATGTTGTTTTGGTCTGTGTTATGAGTACAATATACAATATATTTTTATATAATCCTGTGTGGAGTCTCTTTTGTGGTGTATTTATTGAGTCACTGATGTGAGTTTGTTGCATAAATGCTTTACACATGATCTATGGAGATAAGCCAGACTGCTCTACGCCAAGCTATCACGGGGTGAGCAGAGGTTATCTTTGGTGTGTAACTTATTTGCCCAGACTAGAGTGGTGGGTTCTGCCTGCCTAAGGTGCATACCCTAGCCAACCAGGGACCCAATTTCTAACACTGATGATCAGCAGTGAGGATTTGCGTTTGTGTGATACCACAGTGACTCATTGTTGCACTACAAACTCTGCACTTAGACCAATACATGTTGTGTTTTGTGATTCTCCTGTTCTCTCATTGGTCATTTTATTTATTACCCCTACTTCATATTCTTGCATTTGGGACTCTTGTTGGCTGCACCAGTGTTTAGTACCTTGCTAAAATGGAATCTACTTTTGACCTCAGAAAATTGTGGTGTTATACTTTGGAGGAGTTAAAGGTATTCTCCAGGGAGAAGGGACTAGCTGTGAGTGAGGAATCTGACAAGTGGGACCTTCAGAACACCCTGTATGATTTTGAACAGGAACACAGGGAGGCAAGGTAAACAGTGGACCAGGAGCGTGATGGTTTTGAGGAAGACCCTAAGGAGGACCCTGAAATTAGCAAGGACTCTGAGTGGTTTCTCAGTCCTTACCCCAGGGGAAGAGTGACCCCAAAGAGTTTGAAGTAGAGAGAGAAAATGACGAGGTAGAAGTGCCAGTAGAGAACGAGGACCCCATAGATAGGGACTTCTTTACTGGGTATAGTGCCATGAGCAGTATCGCCTCCCATTCCCTGTCCCCTGAGGAACTCAAGGACAGACAGGCTGAGAGGGACCTGAGGTTGCAGCTGGCATAGCTAGCTGTGGAGGAGAGAAGGCAAGAGGCTGAAAAAGCCTTAGCACAGGAGAGGAGGGTGGGGACTGAGAGGGTCTTTGCCAGGGAAAAGCTTGCTTTTGTGGGAAGGGAACTGACCACTGAGCATAGTTTTAGAGTTCTGGACTCACCAGCACTGCAGTGGTGGAAGCAATTTTGAATCTAGTGTGAGAAATCCCATCCATATACCCGCAACTTGGTGCCTAGCTTCAAGGAAGGGGATGACATATGTCAGTGGCTGCAGGAGTATGCGAGGGCTCTGACAATGTGCAGAATCCCAGGGGAGGATTGGGGAACTGGACTGGGGATTTATATTCCTGATAATCGGAGGGATACACTACTGGCCCTAGAAGGGAGAGACAGACAAAGGTACCCCCATGAAGAAAGCCTTGATTGCTAAGTATTGAGTCACCCCTTAAGAGTACAGGTTCAAGTTCAGGGGCAGTAGGAAACTGCCTCACCAGTCTTAGGAGGAATGTGTGGAAAATTGTTGCGAAGCACTAGATGGCTGAGTATTGGGTAGCACAGCTAACAATTGTGAAGGATTGTACAATATGGATATCAGAGAGTACATGTTCTGTTGTTGTTTTCCAGGTCTACACCAACACCTGAGGGAGTGTAAGTCCTCTGACGCCAGGGAACTTGCAAAGGACGCAGACCTCTGGGTGAGTAACAGAGGGTCTGGAAAGGCACCTAGTATCCTAAAGGGAGTGTCTCAGGTTCTCCTGAGGCGCTGGAGGTTACAAGTAGCCCAGACAGGTCCCCTTGTAGTGGGGTGGGTGCAGGGTCCAATGTCCCTTGTCAGAGGAGAAGGAGAGGTGGGAGACCTCACAGGGTACCCTATGCCCAAAGTACTCCAAGGGGGCCCCAGGAAGGGAGTCTGGTTTGTCTGGAGAGACCCTCCATTGAGGGAGACCCCATAGTGTCAGGAGAACACAGGGGGGCGACTGACACCAGTTTCCGACCAGTCCTGATGTCTGGCAGCACTCTGCAAAGGAGGGTGTGGAAGCCCAGATGGAGGGGTAAGGGGAGGAAGGACTCACCCACTGCCCCTGCCCAGCCTAAGGACACAGACCCTGGGTTGGAGACCAGGTTCAGGGTATCTTCCCTACCCTGGATGAAGGGGTGGCTGTCACAAGCATCCCTACCATCTTGTCTTCTGCGGGTACCACTCCTGGTGAGAGGATATGGAACTCTAGAAGGGGGGGCAGGGGGAGGAAGGACTCACCTCTGACCCCGGTTCAACTCAAGGGTACAGACCTTGGGTTGAGAGACCATTTTCAGGGTAGAACCACTGAACTGGTGGGAGAGTTGAACAGGATAGCTGGCACAAGCACCCTAATAGTTCTGGATTCTGGGGGTACCACTCCTAAAAGGAGGGTAGAGAACTCAAGAATGAGGGGAAGAGGGAGGAAAGCCTCACCAGTGGCTCTTGTCAAGCCTGAGAGTACAGACCCTGGGCTGGAGGACCAGTCTCAGGATCCACCCCAGAACTGGTGGGAGGTGGAATAGAGAAGGAATGTGATGCACCTGGGGATACTGCCCCCCACTCTGAGAAACCACAGAGGAGAGTGACCCCTAGATGGTCTCGGGCTTGGCCCTGGACACTGACTGCTGTCAGTGGCCTTTGGTGGTTGCTGTCCTTATGGACAGAGCTGTACTTGGGTTGGGGACAGAAGTCAGACCTAAGGGGTGGAGTGGGGCATATCACTCTTTTGGCCATGGTGGAACCCTCTGCCTAGTGGGATGCATCTGTGAGCAGATTAAGGCTAAGTGCTTCACAGAAGGGGTCCACAGGTTGAGAAGAAGGGTTCCCTGTGGACTAGCTTATTGAGTTCTGAGAATATAGACAGAGGGGTCCTACTGAGTTCTGAGTGGTGTAGAACTAGCAAGTGCTACTCCTGCAGTTGCGGGCCACTGCCCATGCTCTATTGCCCCAAGTAGGGAAATATATCAAGGTATTGATTGGTCTACCATGGCTTTAGGATGGAGGGGTGTTGTGTTGAAAATGGCCCTTTCTGCACGCATATCCCTACACTGTTTGTCTTTCTCCTCCTACTTTTCTGACCCTCCATTTGTTTGCTTTAGGACACTGGGCACTCCACTAATGCTTATCAGTGCTAAAGTGCATGCGCTCTCTCCCCTAAAACGTGGTATGATTGGCTTATCCCTGCTTGGCATATTGAATTTACCTATAAGTCCCTTGTAAAGTGGTATACCATATACACAGGGTCTGTAAATTAAATGCTACTAGTGGCCCTGCAGCGCTGATTGTGCCACCCACAGAAGAAGCCTTTCAAACTTGTCTCAGGTCTGCACTGCAGTGCCTGCATGTGCAATTTACTGCCACACTCACTGACTTGACAATTCAAACTAATTGTCAAGGCCTAAACTCTCCTTTTATTATACCTAAATCACCCTTAAGGTTGGTCCTAGAAGCCCTATGGGCAGGGTGCTGTGTAAGTAAAAGGTAGGACATGTACCTTTATGTTTTAGATGTCCTAATAGTGACAAACAGCCTATTTCATTTTCTACTACTGTGAGTACTGCTCCTCTCATAGGCTAGCATTGGGAATTCCCTTATATATTTTAAGTGGTAATTTATGATCAGAAAAGAGTAGTGTGGGCATGTTTGGTATGTTTGGAATGGCAGTGAGAAATCCTGCTTACTGGTGTAATTGGATCTTACACTACTATTTTAGAAGTTACTCTTTAAGAAAGTGGGCATTTCTCTGTGCTTATAACTCTGGTGTTTTGCAGCTTGACTCCAATTCATGTCTAGGGCAGAGTGACAGCTACACTTGGTGCATTCTTTCCAGACAGCTCAACACAGGAGGTGCTAAGTGTGACAGGAGAGGCATCTGCATCCATCTGCATACTGATGGTCTCCCTGGAATGGGAGAGAGGGAGGCGGGTGCACTTACATTTGTATAGGCTGTGTCCCTACCTCACACAATGGGATGGTTTACCTCATCCTGATGTCTGTAGCCAAGGCTGGTTTGAAAGGGGTTGTGTTTGACTTGGAAGGGTTCTTTTGAAGTCACCCCTTGAACAAAGACATTTTGGAGTATAATTATAGGGGCTCTGACTCCATGATGTTCAGAGCACTTTTGGAACTGGATTGAACCTCTGTCAGAAGGACTGCTGGGCTGCACCAAAGGACTCCTCTGGACTGCTCCTCTGTTGTTGCCCTGCTACCTGTTGCTGCTGGGTGGCATAACGGACTCAATGGATTGTTTTTCTGCTTGTTGTCCTGCTACCAGCTGCCCCCTGACTCTGTTCTAACGGGGCACTACAGGTACTACCAGGACGAACAGTCACCTACTTAGCTATGCAAACCTGCCTGTCCTTCATGCCTCATAAGTGCCTCAAATGGAGCCAAGGGCAGAGGGAGTCTTAAAAAGTGTTCTGCTTCTGTTGGTCTCTTAGTTCATGGTGTGGTGTGTGTGTATGGTACTTTGCTTTGGCTGATGTGATGGGCTGTATGCGTGTTGTGTGGAGGAACGTCAGTATCATGAGGATATCAGGAGTACTGTTTTTCTTACTGTCTAAAGATGGAGTGTTTATTGTTATCCAGGTCTGATGGTGGCCTCTATTCATGACACAGACATTTTGATTTTTTTTTCAAAGTATAAACAAATATTGCAAGATGGCTGCTGGTACATGTGCACGCGTGTGGATACATGAGAAGTAATCTTCAAATTTCTTTTATACTTCCTAAAAAAAAAGGTATTCCAATATTGCATGGGCAGCCATGTTTGAATGGTTTTGGCCATAAAGTATGCTATACTAAACAAGGAGTGGTGAAACCAATAGCTCAGCAACTATGTTTGAAAAGCGAAAACTCTTGGCTTTGTCAATGCTTGCTTTACTAATGATACAAGATAAAGACAGGGACCTGGGGCCAGTTGTAGCAAAGGTTTTTACCCATTCTGTGTCTATGTGAAAAAGTGTTCGTACATATGGCCCCTAGTGTAGCCAGTAGAGGAGAGGGGTTTGGATTGTGTTTACAACCATAATGTGAATTTCTGATTGTAAACAGAGTTCACAAAGCATAATATGCGGCCCAATGTACTAAATATTTGTCGCCAAAGTCTAAATGCAATTTGTGACTAATAGTTTTGCTACTAGTATTTCATCTTCAAACTGACCTATGTACTAATAGGTAGATTTGTAAATTTCCAATTTGGAGCGGGTCGTAATTTGCCCTGCATCATGAATATTTATGAAGCAGGTCACAAATCACAGCTCGCTCTGATTGGGGGCAATCACAGAGATGGTTGCCTGGTATGGTCAGCAGAAGACCATGGCCCTCATTACGACCTTGGCGGGTGGCTGAAGCTGCCCGCCAAGATCTGACAGCCAGGCGGCCGGCAATGCTGCTGCACTCCCGCCGCAGTCATTTTGAGATTCTCGCTGGGCCGGCGGGCGGAAACCTGGTTTCCACCCGCCGGCCCAGCGGGGATCACGGCTGCAACACAGGAGCCGGCGGTGTTGCAGCTGTGCGACGGGTGCAGTTGCACCCGTCGCGCTTTTGAAAAGCTGCACAGGGCCGTGTCAGGGGGGGGCCTGCACTGCCCATGCCAATGGCATGGGCAGTGCAGGGGCTCCGCGACTCCCTGTACCGCCAGCCTTTTCCTGGCGGTTCAAACTGCCAGGAAAAGGCTGGCGGTAGGGGGACTCGTAATCCCCTGGGCAGTGCTGCAAGCAGCGCTGCCCTGGCGGATTAAAACCGCCGGGACTGAAGTGGCCGCAGTCGTAATACTAGGGAATTCACCACCAGCCTGCTGGTGGTGAAATCCGCCATAACAACCATGGTGGTCCAAGACCGCCAGGGTTGTAATGAGGGCCCATGTCTGTGATCACCTTTTAATAAAGTATTTTTTTAAATACAGCCTGCTTTCCTTAAAAGAGATGGTGCTTCATTACAAAACTGCTACTTTTTTTTAAGTTTGAGAGTTGGCATTGTTCCTCTGGACCACTTCTTATTCACCACTCTGCAACAAACGTTTTAAGAATGGCTTATTACATCACCTTGGAGTCGGTAAGTTTTCAATGTTTACAATTGGATTTCGGCACCAAAACAGTGATATATGTGACAGCGATTCGGTATTTGGAAGGGACACATACAACATGCCACTTCAAAATACCAAATCAGCATGGGGTCGCAATGAGATATTGGGAGTCGTGAAAAGTTTAATGACTTCTAGAGTTGGATTAACGCATTAAAAATGTATCTTTGTGGTTGCACACTCTGAATCACAGTATTTGTGAACGTAAATATGCTTTGTACATTTGGCCCGTGGCTCTTTAAACTGTAGGCTGAGGGCCTTAGCTCTTTGGCATTTCCCTAAAAAGCAAGCAATGATAAATGTCTTCTAAACTGTGGACATATCGAGGGCCCTCATCTTATGATCTAATGGATCTGACTGAGCATGATATTTGATGAGTTCACAAAACAGGCTGACCTCAGTCCTGAAGCGAACCAAAGACTGACTTAAGAACCTACAGTTTACCTGGTGTCCTACCAAAGAGGACGTGGCCATTATAGAACATGAAATAGTTGCAGGCACAGAGGGTGACACTAACTTATGACTGATTCCACCCCAGCCCCACTGGCCTTTCTAGCTTGTCTGAATTATGGTGGCTTCCTAGGGTGCCAGGTCTGCATAATATCTCATTGCAATCAATCAAGCTCAATTAAAGGAACACTTTGTAACCCCACATATTAAGATGGTTGTGAAATTCTGACCTTCCTGTGATTTAATTACCTTGACAAAAGCCGGTGTATATGAAGTAGTAATGGAGATGTAGAAAAGTAGCCAGAGACGGTACAGTTTTTGTGCATTGTTGAAATAACGTATGAGTTGATAAATACCCAACAAGGGTAACAAATTCTAGTTGACTCCAGTTGCATTTTGAGTATTGGTGTCATGAATTGTTTTATGTTGGTGCGATCAGTGTGCCGTTGTGTAGATGGTAGTTCATTTAGCCAGTAGAAATTCTCCTGTTTGCTCAACGGGCACATTAGGTACATTGTCTAAAATATCTTTTACCCTGTTATTAGGGCCGATAGAAACCAGTTCATCACTGTTCATCCAAAATATCCACCTGGAAAGATCTGTGAAAGGAACAATATGGCATGTTTACTACAAAAAAATGTGGCCATTGAGATCTAGAGAACCAAACTGGTCACGCTGAAATATATTTTTTATAGAATTACATGTGATATTAGACATTACTGAGTAGTTAAAAGTACCTTACAAAGCACGTCTATGGCACAAATTATTCTCCTAGAAATGCATCTGCATTAGAGTAGACATCATCTATATCATGGGTACTCGCAGACATTTTCTCAGGGGCCACAAAGTTTGGTTTGTGATGTGACCGAGGGCCGCATTGATGCTAGCAGGGTGGCGGGCGTCGGCGCGGAGGGTGGTGGGGGGTTTGCAGTATGGTGGTGTAGGAGAAGCAAAGCATATACATCTAGTGGCTGAAATGCATAATGTGAAACCAGAAAACCTGCTATGAATCCTGGCTTCCCCCCCCTTTACCAAAATGTGTGATCCTAGACAATTCTTTTATTTCACTTTCTCTCCTTTTACTTCATTAGTGCATATCAGGGAATCTCAAAATACATGAGTTCAGGATATGCGCTGTACAAGACCTTCTCCTGTGTTTGATTTAATAAATTATCATAATGTTTATGTGTAATAGGAACCCAGGCCACCCAAAGAGTGAATATGAAAACCAACTTGCCTCTTAGTTCAGTGTTGGCATTGTTTTCAAGGGGGGAATGAATGTATCTGGATTTATGTTTGAAAACCATCACTTAGAAACAAAATGTTTCTCCATGCACTGATATAATCTGATGTACCATGTTGAAACTACTCTGCATGTTAATGATAAACAGTTTTTGATTTTTGAAGAGCCCTAATTGTATTTTCACAATTTTGGTGTAGAATGTCTTTAAAAATAAAGGTGTTCCTTCAGGTGCTGGATAACGTAGTTTCTTTGCCTCCGAATAACATTTAAATAAAGGCTTGCCTTTTATTTAACATATTTTAATCATTGTGCAGAGCTGAGTAAACAGAAGCCCAGTTCTGCTGTTGAGCAGGGGGCCGCATGTAAAGGTCAGGAGGGCCGCATGCGGCCCCCGGGCCGTACTTTGAGTATCACTGATCTATATGAACAGAATGTGTCATCTACAATTGAGTGGTCGATGAAAGTGAATTAATATCTGCATAACTGACTTTGAAGAATCTGGAACAGTCATTAATCATTCTTAGGTATGAATTTATAATGGCAACATGGGCCATAGCCTGAAGGTGCAGTGCAATCAGGAGAAAATATTAGAGGAAATAATAAAAAAGGAGAGAAAAAATACGAAACAAAATACATATAAACTAGAGTAGAGCAAATAGGCCGTGGTGCACATATTGCTCATGCACATATCCCATAAATGCGCCACCTGGGTCAGTGTTCTTAGTGAAAGTTCTTAATAGACCAACATTGTAGTACAATGGTTAGATGAAAGAAATCAAGAAGAATGTCAATACTTTTTGTTGACAATGACATTATAGCATCAATATAGTGCAACCAATGACAGAGAGCCCTCGTGGTGATACATCTAGGAAGCCCATATGAGAGGAAGATGCCCAATGTATCCAAATCTTTTCAGAATTTTGGGCATACCATATCTGTACATCCATTCAGTAAGAACTGACGCTCACACTGTAGATCTTGTTGCACAGTTCTCATGGACAGAAATCACAGTAACACATCTGGGTGTGATGAAGATTTGTGCAGTGTGTTGCACATCCTCTCATTTATGGTTTCAAAAGGATAGAAGGCTAAGGCATCCTCCAGATTCAGAAACATCCTCAGGATATTTACAAAAAGAGGGGCTGAAGTATTAAATTAGAGAATGTGATCCGGGCAATCTCTCACAAATGCCAAGTGCTCAGTGATATATGTGGGCATATTAAAGCTTCCTGGGTAAGAAGGGTCGGAACATATTTAAGATGAAAATCACTGGTGATCACATGAATTTGATGTTGGGGTTTAAACACAATCTGAGGGGTACTATTTTGGCAAGCTGATGAGAGATCCGCAGTTTTGATAATAAATCATGTCAAGTTAAGTATATGAGAAAGAAAGTAAAAACACGTTAGGGCAATATTTAACAAAAATACTGTTCCTTCCTATAAAAGTGACCTATTATTGCGATAATAGGTTAATAACTATACGGGGAGTAGCTAAATAAATAATTCAAATATATCTCTTGCATTTTTCAATGTAAAATGCCATGTCAAAGTGAATTGAATTTTCTGGAACTTCATAATACAGAGTATGTAGTTAAGATTACAAATAGTGTGTAAAAAAAAGAGGTTCAGAGATAGTAAAAGGAGTGACACAACAGCCACACTCTATTCCATACAAATGAGATGAACTAGAGTGCTTAAATGCCAAACAATCACCCCAAAGTATTCATTTTCACTGAGAAAATAACACCAGATGATCAAGGGAAAGAAAAAACAGTGGGATAGTAAAATATCTATAGTAAACTGCAGCAATGCAGGTGATCCCCCTCTTTGGAATGACTGAGCCCAATGCCGACTGGCAGGTGTCAAATGTGGTCGCAACCGTTGGTAATCCCTGAAATGACTGACCAAGAGAGTTGATCCTACAGAGAGAACCTGAACCGCACAGTGGGTGTGTGAAAGATACTCATTCAACCAGCAGATAAAAGAACAATACAAACCAGTACAATCCCTTGTGTCAACAACTATAGCGCTTGGCTAAGAAAAAATGCGGCTTGCAGCGGTGACTCATTATTTTGTTTCTCCCATAAACATCTAAAAATATTCGTGTGCACCGCAGGCGCTTGCATCTTGGTTTACATTAACTGATTTTCTGTAAGGCTGTACTTAGCTCATTCATTACGGAAAGTTCTCTACAAAAAATGTGGCCACTGAGAAATAGAGAAAAAAAAAATAGTCAAGCTGGAGGATATCTTTTTTTTAAAATAGATTTTCATGTGATGTTAGACATTACTGAACAGTTAAAAATACCCTACAAAAGCGCCTCTGTGGCAGAAATTAGTCACCTAGTAACGCACCTGTATTAGTGTGAACATCATCGGTATGAACAGAAAGTGACATCTACAATTGGGTGGTCGGTGAAAGTCAATTAATACCTACATAATTGCCACTTCCGAAACTGGAACAGTCATTAATCATTGTTAAGTATGAATTTATAATAGCAACATGGGCCATACTGAGGGTGCCTGCGATCACGGGAACATTTTTGAGGAAATAATAGAAAAGGGGAGGAATATTATAAAATAATATGCATATATACGGGAGCAGATTGGGAGAAATAGACCATAGTGCACATAATGCTCTTCCGCAAATATGCAATTCAGAGAATATTCTATAAATGTCATTAAAATGTTTTCCAGAATAGAATAATATTCCCCCATAAACGACACTAAGAAAATATTTCAGTTATACATTCTGTAAAATCATTATTTCAAAGTATAATATGGTCTCATTATAATATCATCTTTATCCGAAGTTTATTTTTTTGGACATTCATCATGTTTCCTCATTTGTTGAACGGGACAAGAAAAAAATGAGTGAATCTAGAATGAAATACATTTGTAAAACGTGGAAAACATTGTGGAAAACGTCTGGAATGGTAACAGTTAAATCAGTGTTAATTTATAGCAGCAATAAACTACTGGGCCCAAATTCCATCTCCAGTTAAAAGTATACAAACAATTTTGAGTACCAGCAGCAAGGCCTATTATTAAGCCAATGTGTATATCAGAATGCCACTGGATATCAGCCATTCTTCGTTTACAAAGAAAAATAAAGAAAATGTAATCTGCTTACCCAGATAAGTTATCTGTTTTCAAGAAGAAAAGCTAACAGCTCAGTAACAGTTCTTCCAAAAAACAAATTAGCAGAAAAATGAGGCATCAGATGAGGCACCATTAGTATTGTGAAATTTCTTTACAAATCTGTCTCAAAAATCATTTGGACTTGAGGTGCTAAAGATAAATATCAAACAGTCCCTGAACCCCATTCTATTTCCACTAAAAATAGCACACAGGCAAGTGCTTAGATATTGCTTACCGGATAGAAAACATGCCAAAAAACACATCTGTGGTTCTCCTTGACTGGACACCCTGTCCAAACCTGCAGCCTCTTTGCAACAGACCGATCCCCTTTGACTAGTATTGGGTACCCGACATCGTACTACACCTCTGTACCTGGCCACCTCAGTGAGGTCTGGTATGACCTGTTGGTGTGGTCCTGACAATTGCCTAATACTCACCTTAAGTCCAGGAGACTGGTCCCGTAAGTCACTGCACTGTACCTGCTGCCGTATTTGTTTTTCCTCCATAGGATAACATTGCATCTTCCAAAAATATCAGTGTTGACTTTTCAAAACTGTAAAGACTTCTCTTGAAAAACGTGCTTACCTGAACGTATTGATTCTGGTGCCAAAACATATAGAAAGATACTCGTTATTTTTGTAAATTGGTGTGGATCTCCTTCTTGAGTCATGTGTCTCATTTATTGGCTCTGTGTGTGTATTTGCAGATGTCTCACACTCCTCTCTCTGAAAACAAACCAGGACCTGCATGACCCAAACAACTGCAGACCAATTACAAATGGACCATTCCTGGGCAAACTGATAGGGAGAGCAGCATTCACCCAGATGCCACAGTTCATTGAAGATAACTCCATACTTTCTGAGAAACAGGATTCTGTCCAGGAAGAGACACTGAGGCCCTCATTACAACCCTGGTGGTCGGTGTTAAAGCAGCTGTAATACCGCCAACAGGCCAGTGGAAAAAAAAATGGAATCACGACCTCAGTGGAAACCGCCAACATAGACAGTCACTTTAACACTCCGACCGCCATGGCAGTAGAAACAAACACCGCGGCGGTCACCGCCAACAGACAGGCGGAACACAAGGTTCCGCCCACTGTATTACAACACGCCTATCCGCCACCTTTTCTGGGGCGGTACCAACGACATCAAAAGCATGGTGGAAACAGGACTTGGAACGGAAACCACTCACATTTTAACTCTCAAGGAAGAACCAGGACACCATGGAGCCCGAAATACAGGTGCTGCCCATGCTGGTCTACCTCCTCTTGTATCAGGAGCAGCAAAGACACCGGCGACGACCACGGTGAGTACTGCCCCTAGCACACAGGGGGGATGGAAAAGAGAGTGACACACACACGCAACACCCCCACCCCCACCCTCACCCACAACACCATCCACACAAGTACATGCAACAACATTACATGTACACCCCGTCACCCTCTGGAAGAACGCAAGGACAAAAGGAAATTATTGTAACAAGTGTAATCAATTAAATATCAGATAGGCCAAATTCAAAAATCAGAATATACAAATATGCCCTGATATTAATTAAATCATTGTCCTTGGATCAGTGTCCCAAAATGCATGGGTGAAACCCACACAAGATACCTGACTCAAAACGGAGAGAACACTGCAGGGGCATCAGATGGAAAATAAACAGGCACCTTAGGTGGAGGGGGGGCACCTCAGCCGGATGAACGGACGACGCCACTGCTCCACGAGGAGGCTCCATGCCCACTGAATGGTCCTGGGGAGTGCAAAGCCCCAGTCTCTCAAGTCTCTCCACTGGGTGGGTTGCCCACTGCTTTATCCTGGGGAGTGCAAAGCCACAGTCTCTCAAGTCTCTCCAGTGGGTGGTTTGCCCACTGCTTTATCCTGGGGAGTGCAAAGCCACAGTCTCTCAAGTCTCTCCAGTGGGTGGTTTGTCCACTGCTTTAACCTGGGGAGTGCAAAGCCACAGTCTCTCAAGTGGATGTCTTTCTCCACTGGTTCTGGAGGGGGCTTTGTGCCCAGAGTGCTTCATCCTGCCTAGGACTGAGGTAGTGGATGCCTTTCTCCACTGGTTCTGGAGGGGGATTAGTTCCCAGAGTGCTTCATCCTGCCAAGGTCTGGGGTAGTGGATGTATCTCTCCACTGGTTCTGGAGGGGGCTTGGTGCCCAGAATGCTTCTTCCTGCCAAGGACTGAGGTAGTGGATGCCTTTCTCCACTGATTCTGGAGGGGGCTTGGTGCCCAGAGTGCTTCATCCTGCCAAGGACTGAGGTGGTGGATGCCTTTCTCCACTGGTTCTGGAGGGGGCTTGGTGCCCAGAGTGCTTCATCCTGCCAAGGACTGAGGTAGTGGATGTGAATCTTCACTGGTTCTGGAGGGGGCTTGGTGCCCAGAGCGCTTCATCCTGCCAAGGACTGAGGTAGTGGATGCCTTTCTCCACTGGTTCTGGAGGGGGATTTGTGCCCAGAGTGCTTCATCCTGCCAAGGACTGAGGTAGTGGATGCCTTTCTCCACTGGTTCTGGAGGGGGCTTGGTGCCCAGAGTGCTTCATCCTGCCAAGGGCTGAGGTAGTGGATGCCTTTCTCCACTGGTTCTTGAGGGGGCTTGGTGCCAAGAGTGCTTCACATGCAGTGTGGCAGGTCCCATTCCCTCACCTGGGTGTATGTGCCACGAGATTGCCTGGGAACAGGTAGCATGAGACTCAATGGAGGCAGAGACACACTCCACCTTGCTGCGACTACGCCTGCCACCTGCTGGTACAAACAGTGCTGGGAGTCATGCCTCATGTATGCTGGGCAGGGTCCAGGACGTCTCCTGCAGCCTCGGACGGCTGCCCACTGGGGATGATTGCCATGTCAGCTGTGGTGGCACTGTCTCAGCACGTTGCGTGGCTGGTGGCGGAGGCTGCGGCAGTGTCTGTGGCGGAGGTGCTGGCGGTGGTGCGTGTGTCTGCACCTGTTGAGGGACACAGCAGGTTGTCTTGCTGAGACCACTGTGCTGGAGGATTTGGTGGCTGAGGTGGTGGGCTGGGACCTGGACAGCGTGGCCCTAGGGGAAGGACGGGGTTGGTAAAGGGACGAGGTCAATGTTATCTAGGAAAAGTTTCTTAGACACACTGGGACGCGAAGATGGAGGGGGTTTGGGAGTGGAGGAAGAGGTAGTGGTTGTAGGAGGTGTACGTTTGCTGAATTTGGGTGAAGGGGCATGGGCAGGAGGCTGTTGTGAGGTGGATGGCTGTTGGATGGGTGTGTGCCTGCGTTTGTGTAGTTTATGAGGAGGGCTCACAGACACACTAGGAGAGGACACAGGGGATGTGTGAATGGTAGTGGGGGTGGTGAGTGCACGTGAGCGGTGTGTAGTGATGGGCATGCTGGTGATGGAGGTAGTGGATGTAGTGTATGCAGGTGTGAGTGGAGACGAGACAGGGAGGGAGGAGGAGGACGTGGAGGAGGGGGACACAGTGGAGGCAGTGGATGTTGGTGTGTCTGCATGAGGATGGTGCTTGTGTGAGTGCCTGTGGGATGTGTGGTGCTTATGTTTGCCATGTCCACTCTTGTGTGTTGATGAGTGTGCATGCTGGTCAGAAGATTGTGCTCGGGATAGGCTGAGGTACAGAGGATTGGGTCTGGGTGGAGGAAGTTGGAGGGGGGAGGCTGGACACAGGGACAAAGGCTGCCATCAGGGCTGAGGCCAGAGCCTGAAATGCTCTCTGTTGGGCCGCCTGGCCAGAATGAATGCCCTCCAGGTATGCATTTGTTTGCTGTAAATGTCTCTCAACACCCTGGAAGGTATTCAAAATGGTAGATTGCCCAACAGTGAGGGATCTCAGGAGGTCTATAGCCTCCTCACTGAGGGTAGCAGGGCTGACTGGGGCAGGGGTTGAGGTGCCTGGGGCGAAGGAGATGCCCACCCTTCTGGGTGAGCGGGCACGGGAAACTCGATGAGGGGCTGCTGGGAGTGCGGTGCTGATAGGGGGGGGTGGCGGCTGTACCTGTTGATGCGCGCCACCGCAAGGGAGCTCCCATCAGAGGAGGAGTCGCTATCGTTGGTGTCTGCTCCTGTCCCCGTCGTAGAGCTCCCATCGCCCTCCGTCCCACTGGTGCCTTCTGACTCCGTTACTGCCCCCTCCAGGGCCATGTGGGATGCAGCTCCCTCCTGCTCCGGTGCCACTGCTCCTCTGCCAGATGATGCTAGTGCACGCAAGGACAGGGTGACAAAACAAAAGGGGGGGAGACAGAGAAGACACATGGTCAATGCCTGCAACACCACTACCGTTGGCGGACACACACACAGGGAGCAGCCCTATGCACTAAGCCATGCACTGACAGGGCAGGGGAAAAGCACAAGCCCGTGGGGGACTCTGCCTAGACCCATTTGTTGCACAGCTGGAAGCCATAGGAGCCTGACTAGGTGTAGAGGGCAAATACCACCTTTGGGGTTGGACAGGGAATGAGGCTGCACATCAATGGATCTACCTTTGTGCGTCTGCCCTGACCTAGGGGAACCCACAGCCCACCTCCCCCACCCAGACACCTCGTAATGCGCAAAGAGTCAGCTGAATGAGAGTGTACTCACCCCCTTGGTGCTGCTGTGATGCCCTCAAGTGCCCATCCAACTCCGGATATGCCACTGCCAGGATCCAGTACATCAGGGGGGTCATGGTGCGACAGGCACCCCTTCCGCGTTGGGAGGCCATCCCCAGCTGGGCCTCCGCCGTCTTCTTGGTCCAGCGGTGCAGGTCCTCCCATCTTTTCCGGCAGTGGGTGCTCCGTCTATGGTAGACCCCCAGGGTCCGCACTTCCTTGGCGATGGCACGCCAAATCCTCTTCTTCTGGTGGGCGCTGACCTAGAGGAAAAGTGAAGTGAGAATGGATGTTACTCCCCCGTACAGTTCTTCTCACTCATTGGCCACAAACCTCCCACCCTGGCCCAGACATACATACACACACCATCCTCACATGCTGGCCTGACCCCCCGTCTCCTCCATCCACGACATTCCATACAATCATGTGCCATCCACCATGCACACAGTTTACTCACCTGTTTGTCTGGAGGACCGTACAGTTGCGTGTACTGGGGAGGACCCCATGCACCAGTTTCTCCAACTCCTCCGCAGTGAAGGCAGGGGCCCTTTCCCCAGACACTGTAGCCAGTGTCTCTTCCAGATGCAGGTCACAGCAGCACTTGCAGTGTAGGTCCTCTCCTGTTGAAGGTCAGGTATCAAGTGCAGGAACAGATAGAAAATGGCGGTCACGTCGCGGCAGTGCGTACCGTCACCACCGGTGTACATCATTATTGGCTCCTGGGACCCATAGGGCCCAATGATAACCAATGCTGGATTGCGCCGCAGTCTTCAACCGCCTACCGTGACGGTGTGCAATGCCAGCGCAGTTACATAATTTCCCCTTGTCCCACCTTACAGGTCAGGCAGCCGCCATTTCAGGGGGCCACATGGCAGGCCAAATAACTGCGTCACACCTATTTAGGCCAGGAATACCGACTGACAAAGACACAGAGAAATGTTAACGTTGGTGCTAAACAACCTAGGTGTTGTTTGACCCTCTGCTCACTGTTCTCCTCCATAGGGCACGTCCGCTGGGGCAGGTGATGAGATGGCGGCATCCTAGTGTGTACAGAATGCTGGTGGACCTGTCGAACATTGGACGACAGACACATCATTATCACTTACAGACTTGATCGTCCAACAATCCAGGAACTGTGTGCCCAGTTGCAGCCTGACCTGATGTCAGCTATCCGCCATCCCACAGGTATCCCCGCTCTGGTGCAGCTCCTGTCAATACTCCATTTCCTGGCCAGTGGGTCTTTTCAAACAACAGTAGCCATGGCATCAGGGATGTCCCAGCCAATGTTCTCTAATGTGTTGTCCAGAGTGTTATCTGACCTGCTGAAACACATGCGCAGCTACATCGTTTTCCCTCAGGTGGAGGATTTGCCCACAGTGAAAGGTGACTTCTATGCCCTGGGACATATCCCCAACATCATTGGTGCCATTGATGGGACACATGTGGCATTTGTTCCCCCCACAGGAATGAAAAGGTGTACAGAAATCGGAAAAGCTACCATTCTATGAATGTGCAGATGGTGTGTTTGGCAGACCAGTACATATCCCATGCGAATGCCAAGTATGCTGGCTCAGTGCATGACGCTTACATTTTGAGGAATAGCAGCATCCCTTATGTGATGGGGCAACTCCAGAGATACCGTTTGTGGCTAATAGGTGAGCCTAAAGTCCCCATGCAGTTTCATTAGCTGTCTGGGTACGGGAGATTCCCTAATGTTTGAAGGATGTCTAACTGTTGTCCTTCTAGATTTGCAGGTGACTCTGGGTACCCCAACCTGTCATGGCTACTGACCCCAGTGAGGAATCCCAGGACAAGGGCAGAGGAACGCTACAATGAGGCACATGGGTGAACTAGGAGGATAATAGAGCGCAACTTCGGCCTCCTGGAGGCCAGATTCCGGTGCCTCCATCTGACAGGTGGCTCCCTATACTACTCACCGAAGAAGGTGTGCCAGATCATTGTGGCCTGCTGTATGTTTCACAACCTGGCTTTGCGACGCCAGGTGCCTTTTCTGCAGGAGAATGGGCCTGATGGTGGTCTTGTGGCAGCTGTGGAGCCTGTGGACAGTGAAGAAGAGGAGGCAGAAGAAGAAGATGTAGGCAACCGAAACAACATCATCATGCAATACTTCCAGTGACTCACAGGTAAGAGGATGGAACTGCTTACCACATCTCATACTATTGTAGGACCTAGCATTAGTGTGCCTTTTTCACTCTGTGTATGGACTTGACACTTTGGCTTTTCATTTCACAGATCTGGGTCCCAATTTGTGCCCTCTGCTATGTTTACTCCTGGCCTACAGCTGTGTAACATTGGTATGTGAACACGTACATTGACATTGCTATATTTTAGAGATGTTGCAATTACACATTTGTGAAAGCACAGACTGACTCCAGATTGTTTGGTGATTCAAGAGTGTATATTTCAGTGCTAATAAGTGGAGGGGGTGTGAAATGGGCTGGGGTGTTGTTAGAGAAATGTCCATGGCAGAGTCCAGTCTCTTGGTCTCACAGGTGCATTGTCTAATGGGGCATAGGAAGGGGAGCAATGGCAGTTTAAGGTGGACAGGGTGACAAAGTGGGACAGAAGGGTGACATTCAGGAGGGTCTTATTTCCTGGTGGGGGTCTTGGCAATGGTCTTGTTCCTGGATCTCAGGGACCGTTTGCAGGGTGGTTCTCCTTCTGCAGGGGGTGGGGTACTGGTGGCCTGTTGGTCCTGTGGCGGGGCCTCCTGTCCACTAGCACCGGTGGAGGTGGAGGGCTGTTCATCATCCAGGCTAGTGCCAGGGGCCAGTTTGTGTCCCACTGTGTCCCTCATGGTGTTGACAAGGTCTGCCAGCACCCCTGCAATGGTGACCAGGGTGGTGTTGATGGACGTCAAGTCCACCCTGATCCCCAGGTAGTGTTCCTCCTGCAGCCGCTGGGTCTCCTGAAACTTGGCCAGTACCGTGCCCATGGTCTCCTGGGAATGGTGGTATGCTCCCATGATGTTGGAGAGTGCCTTGTGGAGAGTGGGTTCCCTGGGCCTGTCCTCCCCCTGTCACACAGCAGTCCTCCCAGCTTCCCTGTTATCCTGTGCATCTGTCCGCTGAACCGTGTGCCCACTGCCACTGAACCCAGGTCCCTGATTTTTTTGGGTTGGTGGGTCTGCCTGGGTTCCCTATTGTGGTGGACACACTGCTGATTGACGTGTCCTGGGGACAGAGGGATGGGCCCGCTAGGTGGGTGTGTGCTGGTGTTTCCTGAGGGGGGGGGAGGGTCTGTGGTGGCTAGTGACAGTGGCAGGGGAACAGACTATCAAGAGGTCCCTGATGGGCCAGACTGGTCATCTTGATCCAGGCGTGCGGAGCTGCTGTCATCACTGTGGGCCTCTTCTGTCGGGGGACTGGATATGTCTGGCACCTCCTGTCTGGTGACGTTGGGTATGGGTCTGTCAACACCAGGACAGTGCGCGCTCTACGGGCACTAGAATGCAAAAACCCAACACTCTCAAGATAATGTAATTTATGCATTGTACTGATATTTTATTGTTTAACCTTTTGCATTGCAAAATTCAATCCAGAAGATTCATTCTTAAGGTGCTTATAAATACTGTTCATTTGCAATGTATTGCTGCAGGCTTTCAGAGTGAGTCAGGGTGTGGTCCCTTTCCAGGGCCTTGTAGAAGCTTTCCCTGCAGCATGCCTGGGTGTGGTTGTGGGCTGGGCCAAGACTCTATAAAAGGGAGCCAGCCCAGCTCCACGTGCTCACTATTCAGAGGTCCTGGTGCAGAGCAGCAGCAACTTCCTGAGCTCCTGTTCCGGTGGCCTACCTTGACCTTCCAGGCCTCTGCGCTTCATACCACAGTGGTGATCCTTAATCAGGGTTGTAAGGTGGAGGTTGGGCTGGGCCAGACCCCGTAATCGAAGACGCTCAAATTCTTGGGCCTAATTCTTAATGTTAAAAAATTTGCTCTTGCGTGAGTAATTGTGCGTTTTGGATTTTTCATGGCATTTGCATGCTCGCATTCGAATCGGCAAGACGCGCTATTCTTTCCTTGTGATTAATTCATGATATTCATTGTGCGCTCCATTCCTTGACAGTTACATGGTGGCCATCGAATCGGCAAGACGCGCAATTTTTTTCCCTAGTGGTTTAACCCTTGATGTTCATAGTACGCTACCATTTCCTTGGCAGTTTAATGGTGGCATTCAAATCGGCAACATGCGCGATTCTTTCCTTGTGAGTAATTCTTGATATTCATTGTACGCTACCATTTCCTTGGCAGTTTCATGGTGGCATTCGAATCGGCAACACGCGCGATTCTTTCCTTGTGTGTAATTCTTGATATTCATTATACACTACTATTTCCTTGGCAGTTTCATGGTGGCATTCGAATCGGTAACACGAGCAATTCTTTCCTTGTGTGTAATTCTTGTTATTCACTGTACACTACCATTTCCTTGGCAGTTTCATGGTGGCATTCGAATCGGCAACACGCGCGATTCTTTCATTGTGTGTAATTCTTGATATTCATTGTACGCTACCATTTCTGTGGCAGTTTTCATGGTGGCATTCGAATCGGCAAGACGCGCGATTCTTTCCTTGTGGTTAATTCATGATAATCATTGTACGCTACCATTTCTTGGCAGGTTCATGGTGGCGTTCGAATCGACAAGACGCGCGATTCGCTTCCTAGTGACTTAACCTTTGATTTTCATTGTGCGCTACCATTCCTTGGCAGTTACATGGTGGCATTCGAATCAGCAAGATGCATGATTCCTGCCTCGTGTTTTAATTCATGTTATTCATACTGCGCTACCATTTTTTTGCAGTTACATGGTAGCACTCGAATCGGCAAGATGTGCGATTCTTTCTTCGTGCTTAATTCATGTTATTTAGTGTGCGCTACCATTCTAAGGCATTTCCTTGGTAGTATTCGAGTTGAAAAGTCGCGTGATTTATTCCTTGAATCTACGTTGTGTTATTTCATGATGCACAATCCTTCTATGGTGTTTAATACTTATATAAAAAACCTGCAATGTGCACAATTCACTTTGCAATGTTTTGAGAGAACATATAAAAGACCAGAGGTCTAGATGTAATGCTGTGTGTTCCTGATATGTATTCTTAAAAAATAAGATTCATATGATGGTTTAGAAATTACTCAGATTGTTTCCTGATTCTCATGCTAAAGAAAGTACTTGAATCTGAAAGGTTTATCTAACTTCTCTTGTTTCCCCCACAAGTATTCAGTCATCTAAAAGCTTAGTCATTTTAAGACTATTCTAAGGTTGTTCATGTTTTCAGAATGATGATGCTTAGAGTCATAGCATAGTACTGATTTCATAAGATGTAATTTTGATGTTGTGTATTTTAACCTTTTGCTTCCTACAGGTCTCCTTCCCAGCTTTTCTGTTCCTAATCCCCTTTTCCCCACTTGGACTCTCTTAGACTCTGTGACGAATCTAATCAGAGTATTGGAGCTGTCTTGTGGTGGATGTGTTGGGAATGTGCACAGACCCCGAGGATCTTGTGACTCTGACAGGGTCCTGTTGGGGTGTAAATGCATAGTTGTAGAATCTGTCTGTGCAATTTTGTGCATTGGGTGAGGTACTCTCTACTCCTGTGCTTGCATAATTGTGTTTGCCCTTTTGTGACAGTTGGTTTGGGGTCTGTGTGGGTATCTGTACAGGACATGCTTTGGTGACGGTGGTCCATGCGTAGGTGTTGCATGAAGGGCCTTGGTGTTGAGATGTGTGGGTTTTGATAGTGGGACATATGTGAGATGATGGAGTGATGGGAGTGAGGGTAAGGGTGGGGGTATGTGATGGCATGCAGGTGGGGTGTAGGGGATATGTTAATAAAGATATGACTTACCAGAGTCCAGTCCTCCTGCTACTCCTGCGAGGCCCTCAGGATGCAGTATTGCCAAGACTTGCTCCTCCCATGTTGTTAGTTGTGGGGGAGGAGGTCGGAGTCCACTGCCAGTCCTCTGTACAGCAATTTGGTGTCTTGAAACCACAGAACGCACCTTCCCCGTAGATCGTTCCACCTCTTCCTGATGTCATCCCATGTTCTTGGATGCTGTCCCACTGCGTTGACCCTCTCGACGATTCTCCGCCATAGCTCCATCTTCCTAGCAATGGAGGCGTGCTACACCTGTGATCCGAAAAGCTGTGGCTCTACCCAGATGATTTCCTCCACCATGACCCTGAGCTCCTCCTCTGAAAACCTGGGGTGTCTTTGAGGTGCCATGATGTGGTGTGGGTGATGTGTGAGGTGCTGTCTCTTGTGATGTGTGGGGGGGATGTGTTGGTGTGTGTTGTTTGAGGTGCATGGATGTTGTATGGGTGATGGTGTTGTGTGCCTGTGGATGATGGTGTTGCGTTTGCTAATCCCTCTCTCTGTGCTTCTTCACAAAAATGTAATTGTAAGAGTTTGTGGGTAATGTGGGTGTGTGTTTTATAGTGTTGTGGGTGTGTGGGTGTGGTGTGTGTATGTGAATCAAGAGTGTGTATTTGGAATTGTCCAATGTGGTTGTGTTTTGTAAATGTGTGTGTATTTTGAGCGCAGCGGTGTGTACCGCCAATGGATTACCGCGGTTGAAAGACCGCTGTGTCGTGATAGTGTGGGTGTTTTCTTGTTGGCGTGACGGTGTAGGTTTTGGTATCGCCAGTTTATCACTGACCTTTGGTGTGGCGGACTTGTGTGGGTGTCTGTATTGTGGCGGATTCCGAGCTGTGAGTCGTAATACCTGTAGCAGAATTCTGCCGCCGCAACGGTATGTTGGCGATCTTCAGCACGGCAGAAAGCAGGATTTACTGACAGGGCCTGAATCTCTACTCATCACCATCTTGGATGATCTTAAAAACACAGTAGACCATAACGGGGTCACTGCATTACTTCTCTTGGACGTTTCAGCTGCCTTTGACACAGTTCATCATGACCCTCTAATCCAAAGACTCCACAAAGCTGGCATAGAAGGGATTACTCTAAGTTGGATCACTTCATACCCTATAAATCAAAGCAAAGTCATCCATACTCACCCTTTCTCATTCAAACCGTACTTCAAAAAAGCATTGGTCCCTCAAGGCTCTATTTTTTCACCCATGCTTTTTAACATCTACTTACAGTCACTACCGGCAATCATCAATGAATTTCAGCTCACATGCTATAACTACGCAGATGACACACAAATACTTCTTAAACTGGAAAGCCTCAACGACATTGGAAACTCAAAAATCTTTAGTTGCCTTCGAGCTATTGATCAGGGGATGACTTGGAGACATTTCAAATTGAATGCCTCCACAATGGAATTACTCACCTGTGATCCACTCCAGGACCACCTCCTAAACTATCCAAGGAAGTAAGAAACATTGGAATTACCATGGACTCCAAGCTGTCAATGAATGCCGCGTGCCCCCCTCCTTTGTATTTGCAGGGCCTGCACAGGGGAGGTGGTGGTCCCTGCATTGTCCCCCTCTTAGGGAATTGGTCTAGCCCCAGGGAGGAGTTGGTCCCTGGTGCCGAATATGGTCCAGGAGGGGGGCTGCATGGCCTCCTCTTACAACATCACCCTGGCCCTGGGGAAGTGGTTGCCCCCTGAGCCATAATAGGCCTAGGAGGCTGGTCCACGCTGCCCCACTCCCATGATATAAATGGGCCTTGCTCTGGGGAGACCATGCTTGTTTCTTTTGTAATTTTTTGCTAGGATCCGCAAATGTTCTGCGATTTTTTCTTCAAAAAATCCCACCACTCCCATTATAAAGATTGGCCTTTCCCTGGGGAGGTGGCAGTCCCTGGGGACGTAAATGGCCCTCGGGGGACCACATGTTCCCCCCCTCACCTACATAATCATTAGAAATTGCCCTCAGGACCTGGCCCACCCAGAGGCTGAGGATTAAACAGGCGTGGGGGACCGTGCTTGTTTTTTAAAAACATTTTTTTGCTGGGGTCCGCAGATGTTCTGTGCTTTTTTCTGCAAAAATAAAATGCTCTTTAGTCCTTGGGGGACCCCACAACCAGGCTTAGGGGGTCAGGGTATTCCTAACCTGCCCCCCTTTTCTTTTTTTTTACTTTTGTTTTGGGACACGGCTGAGTCTGAGTCCCAAAATGGCTGCCAACACTTCCTGGTTGAAGTGTTGGCAGCCAATCAGATCTCAGCATGAGATCTGTTGGATCCGCAGAGGATTTGGACCTTAGTAATACAACTGTGTTTTGTTATTTAGTAACTTGAAAACTACTGAATGTATTTACAACAAATCTCAAAGGGGCTCTTTCTAGACCAAAAAGCTAGCATTCTGCCAAATTTGGTGTAAATCCATCCAACGCTTCGGACTGTAGTCATGTCTAAAATCCCTAAGTGAAATTGCATGGGGAAAACATGTTTTGGGAACCCCCTTTTTCTCGGCTACCATATATATATTACCTAGTGGTGGTCACCACTAGGTAGTTATTGTTAGGACCTAGTTTCTACATTAAAAGTTTTTTTTTACTTGCCTATATGTTTGGTGCCACTTGACAAATCTTCACAAAACGTTCCCCCCAAAATTGTCAATCCTGTCATCTGCTACCTGGAAAGTTTCATGGTGATCCATCTGGGGAGGGGAGAGGGCTTAGAAAAAAGTGGGGGCCCAAAACACACCCCCCCCATTTATTTTTCCACAGGGATTTTGAACAGCCATAATGTAAAAACTACTGGACAGAATTATACCAAATTTGGCAAGAAGGTAGGTACTGGTCCCCAAAAAGTTCTTTTTTATTTTGTTATAATTCCTGATCTCATGCGGAGATCTGATTGGCTGATAACACTTCAACTACAGAAGTCGTTGAAGTGTTGTCAGCCATCTTGGGATTCCCAAAAAAGTAACAATTAAAGAAAAGGAGCCAGGGTACGAACAACCTGACCCCCTAGCTGTGGTGGTGTTTTTTTTAATTCTATTGCCTAACTGTAACGTTTCTTTTTTCAGTTAATTTCTACGTTTTTTAACGGAAAGTAATTTTAATTACTGCTTGTTAATTCAACCACTGCTGCACACAGCCTCTGGCCCTGCAAGGTGTGGGTTGGCTGCAGGGCCTAGCCTGTGGTTACCTCAGGGTCTGGCCACCCAACTCTGCATCACGCATGGTGCGGGGCGGGGTTGGGTCTCAGCAACAGTTGACAAAAAAGAACCCACTCGTCACAGTCATTACATGAGATATTGCGCTTGAAAAAGGCAAGGATGCAAAAACCTTCATCAAGGATTACAGATAACATTTCAAGGTGGAAATGCAGAGAAAGGGCGCAAGTTATAGTTACCTTAGGGTGCGAGTTATAGTCACTTGAACAAACTATAATTGCTGAATTTCTATGGTTTTGTACGAGTACATTCAGAACCTAACTATAACGTCCCTGTAACCTTTAGATTTGTCAGTGAATTTGTAAGGCATTTCTAATTCTATTTCCTAACTATAATTTCCCTGTAACCTTTGTTTTTCTCAATTAATTTCTATGTTTTTTAGAGTAAAGTAAATTTCATTACTATACGTTAATCCAACCATCACTGCTCATGACCCCCGGCGTGTGTGTGGCAGTGGTTGGAAGAAATGCCGGGCCTGTGGCCATGCCCTACAACAATCCCTATAACAACTCAACCCTGAGCTGCACATGGCCTTTTTCCGTGCACAGCGGGGATTGGCCGCAAGGCCTAGCGTATGGCCAAGCCCTGTGGCTAACCACTATAACCACGTGGTCCCTCTCCCCAGGCTGATCTCAGACCCGGGGCCCATCCCCCGGGGCCCAGCCATGCATCCTGGGAACCCCCCAGGGAACCCAGTCACAATGTTGGGGACCGTGGGAGAGCGTGAAGGTCCCCACGGTCCCAGCTTGCTCCCCACCTCTTGCAGGAGCCAGCATTGCTGTCACAGTGGGAGCTGCTAAAGCAGTTCACTCTATGTGAGAGCAATTGCTTTCTCTTTCTCCGTACCTGCATCTTCGTGGGCAGGGAGACATAGGGAACCTCTGCTTGCAGCGAGAGCGAGCTGATTGACAGCTCTTGACTTGTCGGGAGAAGCCACAGAAAACACCTATGTCCCTGGGGTGGGCACCTTGGGATATAGTAGGAGTCAGCCCTGGGGGGTTGCGGTCCCCAGGGCCATCAGTGGCTCCTTGAGGGGAGCCGCGCGGCCTCCCTCTAATATCAATAGCCTTGGTGAGGTGGTGGTCCCTGGGGCTGCAGGGTTCCGTACGCCACCTGTATACAATTACAGAAATGCCCGGGGAGGTGGCAGTGCCCAGGGCTGCGCAGGGACCGCGTGGCCCACCTGCATATACTTACAGAAATGCCCCATAGAGGCGGTGGTCCCTGGGGCTACGGGGGACCATGCAGCCCTCCCAAATACAATTACATGAATGCCCCAGGGAGGTGGTGAGCCCATCATTATCCACAAAGTCATCGGGACCAGAGATATACAAATTTGGGTTTCTTAAAATTTCTCAAAAACTACTGAACAGATTTACACCAACTAAGTGAAAGCGTAATCCACATAGGGATACGTTGTGTCTAAAGCTTCCATGGGAATTAACATGGGAAACACAACTTTTTTTTACCCCTGCCCCTTTTACTCGGCCCTCACTTGATGGATCACCCTGAAAGTTTCCGTACTCAGCAAGAATAATGGGGCACTTTTTTTTTGAAAATTTTGTGAAGATTCATCAAACAGTGCTAAAGATATAGGCAAGTCAAAAAAAGCTTTTTCTATGGAAACATTGTCATAACTATAACTACCTAGTGAGGACTGCCACTAGGTAATATATCTATCTATTTATCTATCTGTACATATATAACATTTTATGTGTAACATTTATATAGGTCCCTGCATAGTTTCCATATACTTTATTTGATTAAATGCTTATGGGCCTCTGTATATTTTATTTTTCTATCACAATATATAAATATGATTTTAACGATTGGATCCATAAGTGCTTCACTATTGAAATATTGAGGAAAACATAAAAAGAAAATATGTATATAAATATATATATATAAAAAGAAAAAAATACACACGTTTATTTACATTCAACAACACCTGAAAATCAGAATGTCTAACTATCTCTCCATATTTACACATATGGAACTTTATGCAATACAATTGTATTCCTCTTCATTATTTTCCTTATAAATGTACATCCCTTTCTATTTAGTTCATGGTGACCTCATTCTGCTACAATGATCTTCAATATAACCCATTCTACATCTTCCCTCCTCTATCACTACATGACTCACCCCAAACCTCTTTTTACGGGGAACAGCCTTTACCACAAAGGTTTTACAACGAGATCCAATTATAACACATTTCTTACATCGCAATTACTGTTACCATGCAAGTCTTTATAACGTATAATGTTTTGGTTAGTATTTAGTAAGTAATTAGCAGATGTGTGACCACTGTTGGCCAGGGGGGCCATCGCCATGCAAAGTTTTCATGATAAACACAGATTATGCAAAAGATGACCTGTTCTTGTGGGATGAGGAGTGCTGCTGCCTAGAATCTTGCCTCAACCCCTGACCCCACCTCTGTGATGAATCCATTTTAGTTTTCCACTGGGCACAGGAATTAGTTTAGCCTTTGGCTTGCATGCCTGTTGCCCCTGTCACCTGGTGACTTTTTACCCATTAAGCATGCTCTGTTCTATTTCATTTATTTTATTATTTCTTTTAGCACTTTGCAGCTGCCTTTTTTTTATAAAAATGTATTGTTTTTGCGTATTAATGATGTATGTAGGTATTGTCATCATGTTCCTTTCTCACTTATGTTTAACAGGAACATGATGCACACTTGTTAGGGATTGTTCATGTAAGTGCCAGCACAAGTATGCCACATTATCATTTGTTTAGGAACATACCTCCGTCAGGGATCCTACATGATCAATATAAATACACCTCATACGGTCAAGGTCTTTAGAGGGGTTCCTTCCAGATGCCATCTATGCTGCATGCCACCCTGCTTCAGAACTCAGCCTTTGTGTCTTCACGGAGTCTGATTTAGAGACCTCATTCCAAGGTAACAAGGGATGGGGGTGCGTCTCATGGTTATGATACTGACAGATTAGGGCTTATCACACTTAGCTCTTGTTAGGGTAGAGATTAGGTTTTCTTTGTTAGGAATTGCATATCTTATGTTTATCTTATGTTCATTGCAAAATGCTGGGGGTTTTCATATTCACAACTCTCATCTTCCCAATTCTGTTTTTATTACTGTTCATTATCCTAAACATTGCAATTCATGCATTTTATCATACAATAGATTGCAGTCTTTTCAATAAATATATTGAAAACTCCTGCATCTCCTATATTGCCTGTGTGTGAGGCTCATTGTTAACAAGAGAAAAGGGTAACTTCTGTTCCACCACAACTCCCCTGAGAAGTTCCATCTAGAGTCCATGTGTAAGGCTCCCAGGAATCACCATTACTGTCTGAGTTTTGCTGAGGTACTGCTTTGGAGCTGGGATGGTTGGGCTGACCGTTTTGACTTGTTCTAGGAGTGACTCAGTCACCTACAAACAGAAGTGCTGTCACCCTTAAACTAGCAGTCTTGCTAAGGAGCGAGAGTCCAACTATGAGGTGGCACCCCCAACAATGGTGTTGTGGCACTAACTAACGGATATCCTAAGTATCTCTGTCTCACACACAGCAGGTAACCTAAGTGCCAATATACGCACCTAATTAGGCTGTAGGTTGTTCAAGCTCGAACTCTAAAAAGGATTTCCCCATCTGGTGTTCCTTCTCTGTACCCAATATTCAACATGGCTGATGCCATAAACATTCCAGGAAATTTCAGGCTTGCATTAACGCAACATCTAGTAGCCTATGGCTTAACAGAGGAGGACGGGGATGTCACATTCATAGTAGAAGCTCATGAAGCTTACCAAACAAAAACATTGTATTCATGGGTCACCTTTCCTGAGGAAGAAACTACAACATATACATTCCACACATATAAAATAGTGAATGACCGGCAGAGATGTCAGTCTTACCAGTATCTATAGATACCTTCTTATCAAGAATATCAAAACTGGTTTACAGGTGCCCTCCCACATGTAATACAACCCGTGAGATTAGGTCCCTTAAGTAATGACAGACGAACGTGGCCCATGTTTGCCACGTACACACCACATCCAGACAATGCAAATAGTTGACGTACGCACACTGTATAATGAGCTAGTAGCAGTTGTAGGAAGTTGGCTCTGTATATAGTATCTCAAAGTGAGAGACAGTGTGCACAGAGTCCAAGGGTTCCCCTTAGAGGTTGATAGTGGCAAAATTAGATAATACTAATGCTCTAGTTTGTGGTAGTGTGGTGGAGCAGTAGGCTTACCAGAGGGTAGTGTTAAGCATTTGTTGTACACACACAGGCAATAAATGAGAACACACACTCAAAGACTTAACTCCAGGCCAATAGGTTTTTATATAGAAAAATATTATTTTCTTAATTTATTTTAGAACCATAAGATTCAGAATTCGAGTAAATACATAACTTGTAAGGTACTTGGCATAGGTAAGTATGGAACTTTGAATTAAAACAGTAATGTACACAGTTTGGTCAAAAATGGCAATAAGCTATTTTAAAAGTGGACACAGTGCAAAAATCAACAGTTCCTGAGGGAGGTAAGTACAAGTTAGTTTTTCAGGTAAGTAAAGCACTTACAAGTTCAGTCTCCAGGGCATAGCAGCCCACCGTTGGGGGTTCAAGTCAACCCCAAACACCCAGCAACACAGGGCCGGCCAGGTGTAGAGGTCAAAGTAGGGCCCAAATAACATAGGCGCCCATGGAGACTAGGGGTGCTCCGGTTCCAGTCTGCTCGCAGGTAAGTACCTGCATCCTCAGGGAGCAGACCAGGGGGGTTTCGTAGAGCACTGGGGGGGGTCACAAACAGGCACATAAAATACATCCTCAGCGGCACAGGGGCGGCCGAGTTTAGTGTGTGAAGTAAGTGTCGGGTTTTAGGTTGAGGTCAATGGAGAGACCCGGGGCCACTCTGGCGATGCAGGCAGAGCACAGGGGGGCTTCCCAGGCCAGCCACCGATTGGGCAAGGATAAGGACTGCCTGCTGGTCACTCCTGCACCGGTAGTTGGTTTCTCTCGGGCCTGCGGGCTGTGGGTGCAGAGCTTCTTCCAGGCGTCGGGTTCTTTGTTACCGGGCAGTCCCAGTCAAGGGGAGCCTCTGGATTCTCTCTGCAGGCGTCGCTGTGTGGGTGCAGGGAAGTCGGCTCAGGGTGTCCACATCGTTGGAGTCACCTGGGGGTCCTCTCTGTAGTGTTGGTTCTTCTAGACTCAAGCCGGGGGCATCGGGTGCAGAGTGCTGGGGACTCACGCTTCCGGAGTGAGGCAGGAGTCTGTTTAAAGAGGGTTCTTTGTTGCTGTTTGTACAGAGCCGCTGTCCATGGGTGTTTCTTGGTCCTTTGGTTGCAGCGCAGTCCTCTGAGGCCTCAGAAGTCGCTGATCACACTGGATGCGACGCTGTGCAGGTACTTTGAGTCTGGAGACAGGCCAGTAGAGCGGGGGCCAAGTCAGTTGTTTTCTCTGTTTTCTAAGCAGGGCTTACAGGTCAGAAGTCCTTCTTCTTGTTTCAGGTCATCAGGAATCTGATTTCCTGGGTTCAGGGTCGCCCATAAATTCTCAATTTAGGGGTGTGTTTGTTGCTAGAGGGCAGCAGCCAATGGCTACTGTCCTTGAGGGTGGCTACACCCTCTTTGTACCCCCTCCCTTTGGGGAGGGGAGCACATCCCTATCCCTATTGGGCTAAATCCTCCAAAACAAGATGGAGGATTTTCCAAGGAAGGGGTCACTTCAGCTCTGGTCAACTCAGGGGTAGGGGAGCTGGCTGAGGGGGTGACTCCTCCTTGTTTCTATCATTATCTCCCCGGACTTGCCACCAAAAGTGGGGGCTCTGTCCGTGGGGAGGGCATCTCCACTAGCTGGAGTGCCCTGGGGTGCGGTAACACCAGGCTTGAGCCTTTGAGGCTCACCGCCAGGTTTTACAGTTCCTGCAGGGGGAGGTGTACAGCTCTGCTACAGGGGTGACTTACTTATGCCACAGGCAGTGGGTTGTGGGCATGGCACCCAGAGGGGCAGTGCCATGTTGACTTATTATTTTTCTCCCCACCAGCACACACAAGCTGTGAGGCAGTGTGCTGATTGAGGGGTCCCCTGGGTGTCATAATACATGCTGCAGCCCTTAAAGACCTTCCCTGGCCACAGGGCTCTGGGTACCAGGGGTACCATTTACAAGGAACATATCTGTGTGCCAGGGCTGTGCTAATTGTGGAACCAATGGTACATTTTTAAGTGAAAGAACACTGGTGCTGGGGCCTGGTTAGCAGGACCCCAGCACACTTCTCAGTCAAGTCAGCATCAATATCAGGCAAAACGTGGGGGATGGGGGGGTAACTGCAACAAGGAGCCATTTTCCTACAGCACTTTACAGACGACTGGTACAATTCGCTATGCGCCCCAGCATGGGCTGCATCATTTGGCCACCAATTGGCCTTTATCGGGGTTAACCCTCAAACAGTACATTCTATAATGGACAAGGTATCCACGGAACGTGAGAAAATTCCGTTCTGAATAGCACAATATTCTAACCAGCTAGATGCCATGTTTCCCCATACGGGACCTCAAGATAAACATAGAATTCTCACAATGTGCTTGCGATCCAGAATGGTTTCCTCAATGGACGACTGCACCACATGGGTACAGTCTTCTCTGCAATTCACACTACCAGGTATGGTACCTCGACACCGGCCAGCTTACTGGAAGTGTTAAAACAAATTCATAATGAACACTGGGCTGCTCCAGCCTTGGATTTGGGGATGAAACTGATGCGCAACTTCGACACAGTCTCTTCATTAATACTGAGTAACATTAAAGGGGAAGCGTTAGCATTGGCTATACGCCAGCGCCTCTGGGAGATTCCGCAGTTGGAACAGGAGTATCAACTACTGAAAATTATTTCCGACACATATACTAGTTTAAGACAGGATATTTTGGGAGTCAAGCCGAAAAAACTTTAAATTCAGAGTACCAGCGCTGAGGACGGTTCTGAACAAGCACAAGAGGTATCTAAAAAACACTGGCATAAACAAAAACAAAATAAAGACAGAGGAAGCCAGAGAGCAGATGCTCTGCATCCGGAAAGCTATGAAAGGAGATATAGGGCCTGATTACAACTTTGGAGGAGGTGTTAATCCGTCCCAAAAGTGAAGGTAAAGTGACGGATATACCACCGTATTACGAGTCCATTATATCCTATGGAACTCGTAATACGGCTGGTGGTATATCCGCCACTTTACCGTCACTTTTGGGACGGATTAACACCTTCTCCAAAGTTGTAATCAGGCCCATAATCTCAGAAGTAGAGAAACTTTAAAGACTCCTGACAGATGTACCGATACGCCACTCTCGTTCCTTTCAGGACATGCCGGATAAACGAAGTGAGAGAGCAGGTGGGTCAGAGCAAAGCACTGACTACGTGAAGCAGAAGAAAGACTCACAGCTTTCCTCAGGCAAGAAAGAGGACAAATCTCCCCAACAGAAGCCCCAATTTAAAAAGAAAAAGGTTGCTGCAATAACAGTTAAGCATGCCAGCAAAGTTGAGGATGTTGTTGAGGAACAAGATGTGGGCAGAGCTTCTGCTAGACAGCACAGCAGAGGTCACGATTTATCACCAGTATCTGAAAGATCATCTGGGTGTGACAGCAACTAATAACTTTCTTGTAGTTGAGACTGCGGACGGGTGCGTCTTCCTACCCAACAGGGTTTATGATTTAAATATCAAAATTTAGGAAGACATAGAGTGCACTATTAGCATACTTTTGTGGGGGAGAACTTAATTGTGATATCCTATTGGCAGAAAAAGACTGGCCATCTGAGCATGTCCGCAAGCTCCCACATGAGAAAGATATAATTTGCCTTCTTTCTCAAATCTTGTTCCGGATGCTGTAAAGGAAGCCAATATATTTGACTGGGCTTTGGTGGAGGCGCCCGCTCTGTACCGCAACCATGTAGGGTGGGATAAGGATTCCCCCATCGTGTAATACCTATTAGTTCTACACCCCAGCCTCAACCTCAATATCGAGTCAAACATGAAGCTAAAGCTCCAGTTAGGGAGATCCTCACTCAACTCGAGTACCAGGGAGTGATAGAGCCCTGTGTCTCTGCAATGAATAACCAGTTATTCCCTGTTTCAAAATCAGACCATTCATATAGACTAGTCCTAGATTACAGACATTTAAACAATAATACACACAAATATGCATTACAAAATGCACACAGTACCGTACTAATTAACAACATAGTGCATAAGAAACACAAAACAGCCTTGGATATTTCAAACATTTGTTTTCTGCCAAAATGCTGTGCATGAAATTTGGGACCTGAGTGCATTCTCGTTTGGCTCACAAAAATGCTTTTGTTGTTTGCCACAGGGCTATAACAACAGCCTAAGGTTGCTTTCTGCCCATGTAACATCAATATTTCATGATATTGATCCTGAGGCATTGTCCTATGTGGATGACATCTATCTCACCTTTTGTTTATCTAACATTCATGTTGCCAGGGTCAATCAGATTATCTTAGGATTCGCTGCCTTGGGCTACAAATTCAATTTTAAGAAAAATAAAATAGCCTTTCTCAGTGTATTATTCCTGGGATATGAGCTATCAGATGAGGGCAAGAGCCTGGCCCCGCACTTTTTAGAAAAATGTGCTCAGTATCAACCACCTAATACCATTAAGAAACTGCAGTGATTACTTAGTTTCTTTAACTTTAGCAGAACTTACATTCCAGATTATGCATAAAACCACTTTATGATTTAATTCGCCCAGATATCTCAAGCAAACACTGGACAGTTGAACACACATGCATCCTTAGAGGGTTAAGATGGTTGTCGATTAAGGAATAGAAAGACATGCCTGTCCTCTTTCTAAGATATCATGCAGATTTAGAACTCAATTTGGAGGGTTACAGTAATATAGGTAATAAAAATAACATTAGAGCTGGGTGAGGGATTCGTGGAAATGAAAAGAGGAAAGCTTGTCCTCCCTCTTTGGTAATGTGGGTGACAAATAGTTAGATGAGGTAGATTTTAGGAATTCAAGAGAAAGCAAGCATTGGATACAAGTAAATTATCATTAGAAATGAGCATATCAAGATTTTTTAACATCAACAAGAGTATAGACTAACTCAGCTCGGGGGGATCAGTAGTCATTAAGCATACACATCACACAGTCCTCTTTTGATGACCATAGAGAGTGGGTACATAGAGGAGAGTCGAAAAGGGACTCCGTTTAGGATTTCATTAGCGTACTCGCATGGCTACAGAGAACACGTAAGGAAACAAACAGGAGATAGAGGTAGGTGGATTGCGCTCAGAGTTAGATTGTGGGGAATTATAAATAGGATACTGACCTACGGAGGTGTATAGAAACTAAGATAATGTTAATTACGCCCTTAGGATAATATTGCAATAATAGGAGATATGAAGGATCAAAGAGCAAGGTAGATTGAAGAAGTTGGAGATGAATGGGTGAGCGCAATTAAGAATGGCATTTAATGGAGAGCTATGTTGTATCTGGATTAAGTAGTGTCAGTGTAACCCCAATGTTAATGGTTTTATCAGTTATGCTGTACAGAAGTTTTGATCTGTAGCGAACAAGCTGACGGAAGCAGCGGGATTTGTTACAGCAGAATTGTATGAGAAGAGATTATACGGAAGTGTATTGGCATAGGACAGGTACTGTTTTAAGGGTATATGATGGTTCTATATGGTCACAATAGACAAGATATACAAAGATCCCCATATTAGGGGATCTATTCCACTCGTGTCTGCATGCTTATACACCAAGATTTGGGATATACTTTACGTAATTGGGTAACACTACATATAGAGGTGATTGGTACAATGGACATATATAATGTGAATGCATATATTTACCTGTATAAGGATCACATACGTAATTGGTTTCCACCTATTATTATTATTTTACACAACATGTTGCACTGAAATGGGATGCTGGGAGATATGGGAATGCAACTTAGGTATAGGTTACAATAATATGTACTATATACTATTTACAGCCTTGAAAAGCCCTGAGGAAGACATTGGGTTACATCCAGAATGAAATACGTGTTGGCTTGGCTGAAGTTGGAGTGAAAGAAGAAAATAAAGAAGATTCCTTTAAACCACTTGGGAGTGAAATTAAGACGTGAGCTTTTGCTATAGGACATGATCCACAACCAAGACCAGCAATTAGATATCATCAAAGCAGCACATGAGGGTGTAGGGGCCACAGTATCACTTTTATGAAAATGCTTCTGGTGGCTATACAAGCAGACCAAGCAATATGTCCTTTGCTGTGACATTTAGCAGCAAATAATGGTCTCCAACATCAAACGCCCACCGCAGACATCCCTCTTAGTGTCCAATAGGCCACTACAATGTATGTACCTGGACCACTGTAGTCCCTTACTATCTAATGGTGCATACAAATACATCTTAGTTGCTGTTGATTCTTATTCTAGATTCCTGTGGGTATGGCCACAGCAGTTGACTGACGCTCGAACTGTTATGAAAGACTTGCTGTTCTTTATTGGTACAAATGCGGTTGCACCATTCCACTCGGAACATGGCCCTCCTTTTGCCTCCAGGGCATTCAGGGACACCATGAGTATGATGGGTGTTTAACTCCATTACTCTTCCCCATATCATCCCGATGGTAATTCTGTTGTGGAGAGGAGGAATTGTGACCTAAAGCAGTCCTTAACAGCAAGGGTATTAGGTTAAGACCCAATTGGCTTCATCACCTATATGGAGTCCAGAGAGCATTGAACAATCTGCCAAGACAGTCCTTGGGAAATTGCACTCCTTATGAGGTAGTTTTTGAGAAATCTATGTATGTCCCAGATCTATATGGCCCTGGTATGGTGGCACCAGACACACCATTTGACATAAATTAACTTCTCACTATCTTACAGAAGTTACAATAATTTTGTGATGACAATTCATCTGCCAGTGCCGCCACCTTAGGAATAAGTGATTCACTAACAACATCCACAGGCTGGATTCCTAAAGTTGTGGATCTGGTTCGTGAGAAGATTGCTGTGAAGAAGGAATTCAGACCATCTTACAGAGCACCGGTTATAGGGGGTGATTCTAACCCTGGCGGTCGGTGATAAAGCGGCGGCCAAACCGCTAACAGGCCGGCGGTCGAAAAAATGGAATTCTGACCCTGGCGGCAACCGCCAACACAGCCCGCCACATTAACACTCCGACCGCCACGGTGGTACAGACAAACAGCGTGGCGGTCACCGCCAACAGGCAGGCGGCAGACAATGTACCGCCCACACTATCATAAATCACCAATCCGCCACCTTTTCTGGGGCGGGAGCCCCGCCGATAAAAACACGGCGTAAACAGACTACGAACGGGAAAACGCTCACCAAAACACACTCCACGAGTACGGAGGACAGCATGGAACCCGAATTAAACATCCTACCTGCTCTCGTCTACCTGCTCATCTACCACGAGTACGAACGCCGGCGCAGACGACAACGGTGAGAACTGCACCTATGACACACAATGCACAGTGACACCACCCAAACCCCCCTGAAAAATGCAAAGACATAATTAAATTGTGAAGAAAAATTTATATAAAAAATAGACTCTGATAAATATAGGTCAACTATGCAAAATATCCATACCAAAATAATACTATATACACTGCCATGGAGAACAGAGGCAATTAGTCCTCTACATCAAAATTAAATAGAACAGTCCGTGGGCCACAGTGTAGCGACACAAGGGCAAAGCCCACACAGGAGACCTCAGTCCTTTGGAGAGAACACTGCAGGGGCATCTGATGAAAAAACTACAGGCACCTCAGGGGGAAGGGAAGGGGGGGGAACCACAGCCACATGAGTCCACGACGCCAAATCCACGAAGGGGCCACCATGCCCATTGATGTATCCTGGGGAGTGCAAAGCCACAGTCTCTCAAGTCTCTACAGTGGGTGGGTTGCCAACTGTGCCATCCTGGGGAGTGCAAAGCCACAGTCTCTCAAGTCTCTACAGTGGGTGGATTGCCCACAGTGCCATCCTGGGGAGTGCAAAGCCACAGTCCATCAGGTGGATGACAGTCTCCACTGGTCAAGGAGGAGGCATGGTGGGCACAGTGAACCATAAACAGTGCTTGACAGGAAGGGCCCAGCGGAGCGGTGCTTGACAGGAAGGGCCCAGCGGGGCGGTGCTTGACAGGAAGGGCCCAGCGGAGCGGTGCTTGAGACGGCGGTGCCCAGCGGAGCGGTGCATGAGACGGCGGTGCCCAGCGGAGCGGTGCATGAGACGGCGGTGCCCAGCGGAGCGGTGCTTGACAGGAAGGGCCCAGCGGAGCGGTGCTTGACAGGAAGGGCCCAGCGGAGCGGTTCTTTGAGACAGCGGTGCCCAGCGGAGCGGTGCTTGAGACGGCGGTGCCCAGCGGAGCGGTGCTTGACAGGAAGGGCCCAGCGGAGCGGTGCTTGACAGGAACGGCCCAGCGGAGCGGTGCTTGAGACGGCGGTGCCCAGCGGAGCGGTGCTTGAGACGGCGGTGCCCAGCGGAGCGGTGCTTGACAGGAAGGGCCCAGCGGAGCGGTGCTTGAGACGGCGGTGCCCAGCGGAGCGGTGCTTGACAGGAAGGGCCCAGCGGAGCGGTGCTTGACAGGAAGGGCCCAGCGGAGCGGTGCTTGAGACGGCGGTGCCCAGCGGAGCGGTGCTTGAGACGGCGGTGCCCAGCGGAGTGGTGCTTGACAGGAAGGGCCCAGCGGAGCGGTGCTTGACAGGAAGGGCCCAGCGGAGCGGTGCTTGAGACGGCGGGGCCCAGCGGAGCGGTGCTTGAGACGGCGGTGCCCAGCGGAGCGGTGCTTGAGACGGCGGTGCCCAGCGGAGCGGTGCTTGACAGGAAGGGCCCAGCGGAGCGGTGCTTGAGACGGCGGTGCCCAGCGGAGCGGTGCTTGAGACGGCGGTGCTCAGCGGAGCGGTGCTTGACAGGAAGGGCCCAGCGGAGCGGTGCTTGACAGGAAGGGCCCAGCGGAGCGGTGCTTGAGACGGCGGTGCCCAGCGGAGCGGTGCTTGAGACGGCGGTGCCCAGCGGAGCGGTGCTTGACAGGAAGGGCCCAGCGGAGCGGTGCTTGACAGGAAGGGCCCAGCGGAGCGGTGCTTGACAGGAAGGGCCCAGCGGAGCGGTGCTTGAGACGGCGGTGCCCAGCGGAGCGGTGCATGAGACGGTGGTGCCCAGCAGAGCGGTGCTTGAGACGGCGGTGCAGAGCGGAGCGGTGCTTGAGACGGCGGTGCCCAGCGGAGCGGTGCTTGACAGGAAGGGCCCAGCGGAGCGGTGCTTGAGACGGCGGTGCCCAGCGGAGCGGTGCTTGACAGGAAGGGCCCAGCGGAGCGGTACTTGAGACGGCGGTGCCCAGCGGAGCGGTGCATGAGATGGCGGTGCCCAGCGGAGCGGTGCTTGAGACGGCGGGGCCCTGTTCAGCGGTGCTCTTCTGCACGGCGGGGCCCTGTTCAGCGGTGCCTATCTTCACGGCGGGGCCCTGTTCAGCGGTGCCTATCTTCACGGCGGGGCCCTGTTCAGCGGTGCTCTTCTGCACGGCGGGGCCCTCTTCAGCGGTGCCTATCTTCACGGCGGGGCCCTGTTCAGCGGTGCTCTTCTGCACGGCGGGCCCTGTTCAGCGGTGCCTATCTTCACGGCGGGGCCCTGTTCAGCGGTGCTCTTCTGCACGGCGGGGCCCTCTTCAGCGGTGCCTATCTTCACGGCGGGGCCCTGTTCAGCGGTGCTCTTCTGCATGGCGGGCCCTGTTCAGCGGTGCCTATCTTCACGGCGGGGCCCTGTTCAGCGGTGCTCTTCTGCATGGCGGGCCCTGTTCAGCGGTGCCTATCTTCACGGCGGGGCCCTGTTCAGCAGTGCTCTTCTGCACGGCGGGCCCTCTTCAGCGGTGCCTATCTTCACGGCGGGGCCCTGTTCAGCGGTGCTCTCCTGCACGGCGGGCCCTCTTCAGCGGTGCCTATCTTCACGGCGGGGCCCTGTTCAGCAGTGCTCTTCTGCACGGCGGGGCCTTCTTCAGCGGTGCACATCCAGTAGGTCAAGGGAGCCAGACCTGGGCTGGACTCCCTGCTCAGTCGCCCTCCGACTGTGATGTTTCTGGACCCTTCGGTGACGGAGTCCTGGGCCCTTTGGTGTCCTCCTTTACAGCTGGGATGTGGCATGTGGGGCCCACCTGCTCCGCGCTCCTGCTGGCTGACTTCTCCGCCCTGCTGCCCTTTCGCTCCTTAGATGGGGCTCTCGGGCCCTTGCCTCCCCTAGATGTTGTGGCTGGTGAAGTGGGCGAACTTTGCTCCTTGGGGGCAGCCGTGTCAGTCCTCGCACGGCGGCCCTTTTGTTTCCTGGTCCTCTTGCCGGGGGGGGGCTGGATGTGTCCTTGCTGCTGATTGAGGTGTCACTGCTGGCAAAGGGTGGACTCCAGAACCCATGCACAACAGTGACACTCGAAGCTGGGCTGGTGGTGGCTGTGGTGCTCTTGGGACTCTTTGCAGATGGAGGGGGTAGGTCATCGGAGGGAAAGAGGTTAAGATTAGCCAGGAAAAGATTTTTAGGGCCAAGGTAAAGGGTAGGAGAAGTGGTGATGGGAGTGGAGGAAGAGGATGTGGTTGTAGGAGAGTCAGGTGTGCTGTCATTGGGTGAAGGTGCTGGTGCTGTAGGCTGTCGTGAGGTGGATGTCTGTTGGGTGGGTGGCTGCCTGCGTTTGTGTGTCTTGGAAGAGGGGGTGACAGACACAGTGGGAGAGGACACAGGGGACGTGTAAATGGCAGTGGGGGTGGTGACTGCACGCGTGCGGACTGTACAGGAGGGTGTGGTGGTGATGGAAGCACTGGCTGATGTTGGTGTGCATGCAGGTGTGAGTGTAGACGTCACAGGGAGGGAGGAGGGAGACGAGGAGGAGGGGGACACAGGGGTGGTAGTGACTGTTGGAATGTCTGCATCTGGGTGTTGCTTGGGTGAGTGTTTGTGGGATCTGTGGTGCTTGTGTCTGGATGAGCTGCCCTTGGGTGTTGAGGTGTGTGCAGGCTGGTCAGATGGTGTGGATGGGATAGGCTGAGGAACAGGAGACAGAGACAGGGTGGAGGCAGTCAGAAGAGGGAGGCTGGAAACAGGGACAATGGCTGCCGTCAGTGCTGAGGCCAGAGCAGTGAACGATCGTTGATGGGCAGCCTGACACGAATGAATGCCCTCCAGGTAGGCATTGCTCCGATGCACCTCCCTTTCTACCCCCTGGATGGCATTCAGAAGGGTAGTCTGCCCAACAATGAGCGTCCTCACAAGGTCAATGAGCTCCGCACTGAGGGCAGCAGGGGTGACAGGGGCAGGGGCTGAGGTGCCTGGGGCGAAGGAGACGCCCACCTTCCTGGGCGAGCGGGCACGGAGCGCAGGCTGAGGGGCTGCAGGGAGGGCGGGGCTGGTGCGCTGGGTGGCGGCTGTACCTGTAGAGGCGGGGGGCACGGATGTTGCCGCCACCGCTAGGGAGCACCCATCCGAGGACGTGTCTGTGTCGCTGGTCTCACCACCGGTCCCCGTTGTGGTGCTCCCCTCGCCCTCCGGATCACTGGTGCCCTCGGTGTCTGTTCCTGGGCCCACCGGGGCCTTGTGACTTGCAGCTCCCTCGTGCTCCGATGCCAAATCTCCTCCGCCTGATGATGCTAATGCACACATGCACAAGAAGATGAAGAAGAAGGGTGGGGGGAGAAAAAAGAAAACCAGGTTGAGTGCATGCAATGTCAACACCGTTGGCGGAGAGGACAGACACAGGAGCCTCATGCACTAAGCCGCGCATTCGGGGTACACTACTCAGTACTTCTGACTAGGACAACAGGTCAAGAGACGACAAACGCGCACATGTGTGAGGCTGGACCATCAATAGCTGTACTTGTCACCCTACAGAGGTGGGGGCCGGGAGCACAGGGCCATGCCTAAGGGAGAGGACTACACTACAGAAAGCGCCCTGGCCTAATGTCACCCACAACCCTCCTCCCCCACCCAGACGCCTCCACTGCGCAGAAAGATAACAGAATGTGCTGATACTCACCCCCTTGTGTCTGCTGTGATGCTCTCAAGCGCCCATCCAAATCAGGGTAGGCCACCGCCAGGATCCGGGACATCAGGGGGGTCAGGGTACGACTGGCACCCCTCCTAGGTTGGGAGGCCATCCCCAGCAGTGACTCGGCGGTCTTCCTGGTCCCGCGGCGGATGTCCTCCCACCTCTTGCGGCAGTGGGTGCCCCGTCTGACGTGGACCCCCAGGGCCCGGACTTCCTTGGCAATGGCACGCCAAATCTCGACTTTCTGATGGGCGCTGACCTATGTGACATGTACAGGGTGGGAAGGAAACATTCATCAACTTACTGCATGTTAGATGTGATTGGCCCCCCCTCCCCAACCTTGCCATATGGCACATGCTCTCATCTGTCGTGCGTTGCACTCCTCATTCGCCCCCCACCCCACCAACTTACATCCACCCCACTCCACACAGGCATCGCCCATTCCATGTGCACCCGGTGTACTTACCTGTTGGTCTGGAGGACCGTAGAGTAACGCATACTGGGGGAGGACCCCATCCACGAGCTTCTACAACTCTTCAGACGTGAAGGCAGGGGCCCTTTCCCCAGTCGCAGCAGCCATTGTCACTTCCAGACCGAGGTCACAGCAGCACTTGCAGTATAGGTCCTCTCCTGTGGATGATCAGGTCTCGAGTGATTAACCAGATAGAAAATGGCGGTCACGCCCGCGGCGGTGCGTACCGCGGCGGTGCGTAACGCTACCGCCGGCGCACATCGTCATTGGCTCCTGAAACCCATAGGCTTCAATGTTAACCAATGCGGCTTCGTATAGCGGTCTTCGACCGCCTACCGCCACGGTGTGCTCCGCCAGCGCATTGACCTCACATCCCATTGTCCCACTTCACAGGTCAGGCAGCCGCCATTTCAAGGGCCCACATGGCATAATTTCTACTGCGACACACAGGCCTAGGCCTTGCATTGCCACACATACACGCCTTTCAATACATAGATAACCGTGTGCTATGCAAGCTGTGGTGAACGTACCAGTGATTAGCTTGACTCTGTGCTCCATGTTGTCATTCCTAGGCACCGTCCGCTGGGACTTGCGAGGAGAAGGATGAATCCTCGCGTGTACCGACTGCTGGTGGACCTGTCGACAATGGAAGAACGCCACATCATACTACGATACCGACTTGACCGTGCCACTATCCATGAACTGTGTGCCCAGCTGGAGCCAGCCCTGATGTCCCCCATCCGCCAACCCACAGGAATTCCCCCTCTGGTGCAGGTGCTGTCAGTCCTCCATTTTCTTGCAAGTGGCTCATTCCAGACAACAGTGGCCATGTCATCTGGAATGTCTCAGCCCATGTTTTCAAAAGTTTTGTCTAGAGTGTTGTCTGCCCTGACGAAACACATGCGGAGTTACATTATATTCCCTGAGGAGGTTGATTTGGCCACTGTGAAGGGTGATTTTTATGCCCTTGGACATATTCCCAACATAATTGGTGCCATTGATGGGACCCATGTGGCCTTTGTCCCCCCAAAAGACGATGAGCAGGTGTACAGAAACAGGAAAAATTACTATTCTATGAACGTCCAGGTGGTCTGTTTGGCTGACCAGTACATATCCCATGTGAATGCCATGTTCCCTGGTTCAGTGCATGACGCGTATGTGATGCGTAATAGCAGCATCCCTTATGTGATGGAACAGCTACAGAGACAACGTGTGTGGCTAATAGGTGACTCTAGTTACCCCAACCTGCCTTGGCTATTGACCCCAGTGAGGAATCCCCGGACCAGGGCAGAGGAACGGTACAATGAGGCCCATGGGCGAACTAGGAGGATCATAGAAAGGACCTTTGGCCTCCTGAAGGCCAGGTTTAGGTGCCTGCATATGACAGGGGGATCCCTGATGTACTCACCAAAGAAGGTGTGCCAGATCATCGTGGCCTGCTGTATGCTTCACAATCTGGCATTGCGACGTCAGGTGCCTTTCCTGCAGGAGGATGGTCCAGATGGTGGTGTTGAAGCAGCTGTGGAGCCTGCGGAGAGTGAAGAGGAGGAAGACTCAGAGGACGACACAGACAACAGGGACAGAGTTATCCAACAGTATTTTCAGTAGCACACAGGTAAGAATCACCCACGCCATTTTACTTTTCCTGAAAGCCTCCTGCTTCTCAACTTTGTCTATGACCCCCCAGTTCTTTTAAACTGATGTTTGATTTTCCCTTCCCTTTTCAGTGCTGTATGACCCACTGCGTGACTTCTGCTTGGTTAGCCCATGGACTAATGCTTATTGATCTCGGTATGTGTTCAGCACAAAGTTAACAGAACATAATTGATCTGTAATGTGTTATACATTTGTAAATAATACAGCCTGACTCCTGATTGATTTCAGTACATTGAGTGATTTATTTTTTGTGCTAGATAATGGTACATGATATTAACACAGTGATGGGTGGGGGTGGAGTAATGTCCATGGCAGAGTCCAGTTCTCAGTCTCACAGGTGCATTGTCCATATGCCTGTGGAAGGATGGAGCAGGGGCAGTTCAAGGTTGGACAGGGTGGCAATGTGGGACAGTGGGATGACTTCAGGGGGTATCTCATGCTGGCGGGGGTCTTGACATCCTACTCTGTCTATTTTTTTGATCTCAGGCTCCTCTTGCGGGGTGGTTGTTCTTCAGCAGGAGGTGGGGTTCTGGTGGCCTGTCGTTGTGGTGGGGCCTCCTGTCCACTAGCGCCGGCGGAGGTGGTAGGCTGTTCCTGGTCCGGGCTAGTGACAGGGGCCCTGTGTGGTGCCACATGGTCCCGCAACGTGTCTTCTATCCGGTTGAGGGCCTGGACTATGCTCCCCATAGCGGTAGAGATGTTGGTGAGTTGATTGGTGAACCCCATGTAGCGTTCCTCCTGCTGTGCCTGGATCTCCTGGAACCTGGCCAGTACCGTCGCCATCGTCTCTTGGGAGTGGTGGTAGGCTGCCATGATGGTGGTGAGGGCCTCTTGGAGAGTGGGTTCCCTGGGCCTCTCCTCCCCCCCCTGTCGCACAGCAGCCCTCCGAGTTGCCCTGTTTCCCCCGGCCTCTGTCCCCTGGACGGTGTGCCCACTACCACTGCCCCCAGGTCCCTGTTGTTGTTGGGGTGGTGGGTTAGCCTGGGTGCCCTGTAGTGGCAGACACACCGCTGATTGACCTGTCCTAGAGACAGAGGCATGGGCCCGCTGGGTGGGAGCTGTGCTGTTGTTCCCAGAGGGGGTTGGGTCTGCTGTGGCCTGTGTGTGGGGAACCGACTATCCAGAGGTCCCCGATGGTCCGGGCTGGTCATCAGGTTCCAGGTCGACAGAGCTGCTGTCATCACTGGGGGCCTCTTCCGGGGGGGGGATGGACATTTCTGGACCCTCCTGGACGGTGTGTTGGCGTTCGGGTCCTGCATGGGGTAAGAGAGTATGGTTATTGTTTCTGTGTGTGCTATTGCGTGCGATTTATGGGTGCCCTTGTCCCCCAGTGCTGTCATTCCCTTGGGGGAGGTGTTGTGGGGGTGTTTGGGGGGGGGTATGTGCAGTGGTCATGCTTAGGTGATGGGTGTCCATAGTTTGTGGTGGCATGCAGGGGTTGGTGTTGGGTGGGTTGTGCTGGAGAGACATTCTCAGGGAGGATGTGTGATGGGGGCTTGGGGGTGAGGGTGGTGGTGGGGGTTAGCATGCTGGGGGGGGGGTGAAGTAGTTGAGATTGTACTTACCAGAGTCCATTCCTCCGTGTACTCCAGCGAGGCCATCAGGATGCAGGATGTTTAGTACCTCTTGCTCCCATGCTGTGAATTCGGGTGGAGTGGGTGGGGGTCCCCCGCCAGTCTTCTGCACTGCGATGTTGTGTCGCGAGACCATCGAGCGCACCTTTCCCCGTAAGTCGTTCCAGCGTTTGCGGATGTCGTCTCGATTTCTGGGATGCTGTCCCACCGCGTTGACCCTGTCCACGATCCGCTGCCATAGCTCCGCCTTCCTGGCTATAGTGGTGTGCTCCACCTGTGAGCCGAAGAGCTGGGGTTCAACTCTTATTATTTCCTCCACCATGACCCGGAGTTCTTGGTCCGAAAAGCGTGGGTGCCTTTGGGGTGCCATGGGGTGGTGTGGATGAGGTGTGGGGTGGTGTATATGGTGATGAGTGTGTTGGTGTGTGGTGCTTTGTGCTTCTATGTGGTGTGTGTGATGGTGTAGTGTGCCTCTGTGTGATGTAGCTCTCTATTCTGTGATGTGTCTCTCTCTCCTTCGTCTCTGATCTTCGGTCGTAGGGGTTTGTGGGTGATGTGGGTGTGTGTTTTATAGTTGATTGGATGTGTGGGAGTGTTGTTTGTATGTGTGTCAGGTGTGTGTATTTCAAATTGTCCAATGTGGCTGTGTTTTAGAGCTGTGTGTGTATTTTGAGCGCGGCGGTGTGTACCGCCAATGGAATACCGCGGTTGAAAGACCGCCGCGTGGATTCGTGGGTCAGAATGGCATGGGCGTGTTTGTGTTGGCGTGGCGGTGGAGGTTTGGTCATCCCCAGTTTTCCGCGGCCCGCTGATGAGGCGGCCTTCCTTGGATGTCGGGTTTTTGGCGGTTTCACAGTTGGTGGTCAGAATGACCGTGGCGGTTTACCGCGGCGGTAGTATGGCGGAGTTCTGACCGGCGGTATAGGCCTTTTACCGCCGAGGTCAGAATGACCCCCATAGTCCTGGGAATTCAAGGCTCCAGCACTGTCACTCTACCACCGCTGCCAGGTTCCAAAAGAAACAGATTGGTCTCCATTGACAATACCACCTGCACCATGTGGCCAATTCTGCACAGTACACCCCTAGGTCCCTTGGGTAGTTCCTGGTCCCCTCTCACTACCTTACAGGATATACCTCTTCAAAGAAGAAACAACAACACTTCTGAATATACCAGCATGTACAACAATGCTACGAATGCCTCCCTGAGCATGTGGAGGGTAGAGCATGAGCTTCTTCTAATTCCTGTTACCTCTTCACCGACAAGTACTGGCCAAGATGTGGCTGTTTATTACTCCAAAACAACACAAACTGCCGACTTTGTCTATTATGAACTTCCACGTGAAGTGGATCCATCCACTAGTAATGCACCTGCCCCAGTGTTTTCACAGACTGCTTCTGGTTACTTCATCAACCAAGATGACTTTTCTTCAACGTCATCTACATCTGTAACTGAAACTCTTTCAAAGACACGTAAACTGTACATATGGATTAAAAATAACTATTTGGTCTATCCATGGTATTATCTGTGGATACTACTGACATTTCTTGCCTTTTTGTTGTGGATTGGTTTTGTAACTGTTTTCTTTCTTGTGATAAATGGTCATTACCTTCCTGAGCGCTCTTCTGTTGACCCAGTGGATGAAGTTTTAGCACCATATCTCTCCTCTCATAAGGTCCAAAGAGACTTGACCCTTGTGAACATTTCAAAAGTACCAATTCCTGATTCCGGATTGTTTAGGATAAAGTACCAATTGATATATATGGGCCTACTGAGGTCCAAATTCCTTATGTATTTGAGATTTCAAGGACTGATGTAATTATACCTGGTGTTGTTTCCGAAGAGTGAGATGTTCAATCACTTCACTCTATCTTGTCTGAACTGCAGGATTACCCTGTATTTGAAAGAGAAGATGTGTATATGAACACAGCAAATTATGGGGAAATGTTCTGTTATCATCATTGGGGACATTACTTTCCGCACCGAGCAACTAGACATAGAGCAGTATTTAATTACACACAATGGGAACATTGTTTAACTCCACCTGTGGGGAGCCACAAAACATATGTAGATACATTTGCATTTTTCTCTGGGCATGACCCTACAAATGCAGAGCCATATTATTTTAAAATACCACCTTCTACAATGCGAACATTTTTGCTAACTGACACCAAATTAAGCTATTCAGAATAATTTGTTTCCTGCCTTGCTATTGAAGGTTATTAATACTGGAAGAACACTATTGAGGTGAAGAGTATATGGGAAACACGAGATTGGCAAATTCAGGGTAGGGAGCCTTTGTTTAGAGCATGCCTTATTCCTGTACAATTGATATTTTTGAACGACAAAGTTCAACAAACATCATGCTTAGGGTTAGCAAAAATAAAATAAATGAATGTGCCCTGTATCCCCCTACCAACAAAATTCACCAATTGACAAACATACTTTAATGTCACAGAAGAAGAACTGAATGCTTGGGTTCAGAATGGTACCTATAATTCCACTCATTCAGGTCCCGGCAGGAGGTTATTGTGGCCACTGAATACAAATGGGTGTTAGGCATGTTTTGTTAATTCCTCATGGGGTTTCAAGATAAGCCGGCCAAACCCTTGCTATGTCCGAGGTCAACACTCTATTGTAGTTACTGCATACAGTGTGGGAAAACTGTGCCAACAATGGTTATGCACTACCACCTTATCAGCAGTTAAAGTACATCTTAGTCTCCTATCAGAGGAAGTAGAATTGCAGGATTTCTTGCTAGTTCCAAGAAAACCCCTCTCTAAACGATTCCTGTATGCATATACAATGAGATCTGGAAGCTTTCTCAAATGGAAGCAGCTGCAAGTTGGAGGCAGATAGATAAGGAAAATATGGAAAAGGCTTTAGCTGTTGTCGTTAATAGTATGAACACTCTGTCCAACAGAATATATACACTTGATAATATTGTGTCATTTGTGATTGACATCATTCAGAATGACATGTCCCTTTTACAACATGGGCAAAGTCACCTGCTTTCCATCATGCAGTTGGCTTGGACATTGCAAATTCTGAAAAATGGCTGCAACCCTTGGAAGTACATAAACAGTAGTGCATTGTTTGCTGCTTTTAATTTGTCCAGGGAACAACTGAGTATGGTTAAAAGCAAATTACAACATGCTTAACAGTGAAAAGTTAGAAAAGCTGCCTTTCACTGTAGCAGAGATACCATCAACAGTATGGCTAGTACATGTGGTTAGAAATGTGCTAATTTACATCTTTTGTTTCACAAAATACTTGAAACATTTTGCTGCGGGCAGATACGAGCGGCTAGGATATAGCTATATTAAGGAAGAGAGGGAGTTGCCTTTTGAGTTCAAATGTATGAACGGCGAAACAGAGGTCATTCTGAGCAGAAGCAAATGTGAGACTACTGTTAGTCATTCAATGATTTGCAAGCAGGTGTCCCTTCATGGCTTCTGCAATGTGGAGGTCGTGAACCTGGCATGCTTTCTGAAGGGTACTCCCATCCCTTTGATTCATCCAGGATGTCATATATTTTCAAATGGAAGTTATGTGGTTCTGAACGGTCAGAATTTATGTGGAATGAGTCCTGGAATTGCCTACTTAATTTCAGTTTGCCAAATTGTAACTTGTTGTGGCCATGTTTTATTCCCCCAACCCACACAAGAGATAAGAGCACTAGAAATGTGGTCTCATATTGATATTGCTAGTGTACATTTTTAAAAGCTGAGCGGACTAGCTGTTTTAAAAAACAAGTGGTGTTGACATTGGCCAAGGAGACGAACACTCTCCAGATAGCGAGATCATCAGCTGAGATACAATCCTTGTTAAATACCAACTTTCCCAAGCACTTTGGACAGCTGATCTGCAGAATATTCAATACCTCGAGCGCTGCAGGAATTGTACACTTTTTAAGACTATTGGGTCTGGATTTGATTCCACCTTCCATACTGTCTTCGGAGTCATTCCTTCAGCTATCCATTTACTCTTTTCAAGTGTTTGCAGATTTCCTATAACTTTGGCGCTGATTGACAGTATACTGCTGCTGCTATTCCTGATACGCAGTGGTTGTGCTCTCTCAGCTAGGCAGAGTGATGAAGCTACCGCCAGCCCAGCTGTGTTGTGATTGCATGATACAGTACTTTGGCGCTCCGTTGCTAGAAGAATTGGAGCATGATGATCATTGTCATTCCTGTTAGTCCTATGGTGCATACTGCTTGTCTTTTATTGCACCTGGTGCCTCTTTGAATGTACACCGTTAGTGTGTCATGCTATACAGCCAGTGCCTCCTGTGGACAAGGAACTACTAATGTTCCGGATGAGGGTTCATTCACGGTCATGCCCTATGAAACTGAGGTTGATTTGTGAGGCCATTTATGAGCCACCTGTAGGAAGCTGGCCTGGTGTGTGGTGGGTACCTGAGGTACTTACACCTTATACCAGGTCCAGGTATCCCCTATTAGTGTAGTGTAAGCAGTTTCTAGAAGCCAGGCTCTCAAGAGGTAGCTGTGGATGAGCGGCCAAGGCTTATCTAGGAAACAGGCAAAGCTCATGCAACACCACTGCTGTCACACAGCTCTGACACACATAAAAGAAAACACTGAGTGTTACAAAAATAAAGATACTTTATTTTAGTGACATACCAAAAAGTACTAGAGAGGCAACCCTTCAATAGGAGGTAAGTAAACACATTAAATATGTACACTAGTTATCAGCAACAGGCATAGAAAGTGACAGAAAACAATGCAAATAGACAATAGTGACCATAGGGGGAGCCTGTAGTGAAAATAAGTATGTTTGACCACTGACTTTGTGTTTCATCATGGTGCATATTAGTTGTTCAATGTTCACCAGTTGCAGATTGCATTTTGTATTCAGTTTAGCTGCCTATTGGCTTTATTGTGGCGTTAGACATTACATTTTGTATTCAGTTTAGCTGCCTATTGCCTTTATCGTGGCATTAGACATTGCAGTTGAGACATTGCAGATGAGCTGTGTTTTTCCACATGGTAAACTAAGCTTGTGTTTTTCGTATTTTCTCTCACCAAACACGATAGCATGATTAGGAAGCGCATATTTTGGTGTTTTTCTCTAGTGCAGAAAACAGTCTGATCCTGAGGGGCGTGTCTGGAAACAGTGGCCAGCTTTTGACACATTCCTGTCAAGGTTTACCTAAACAAGTCAGCATTTTTGAATAATTAATCTATAAAAGGTGTCCCTAGGCAGCAGCGAGGGGAATTTTCGGAGACTTCAGTCAGGAGTGGACGTCAACTGCCTGCCCTCCCGTGAGGGTGGAAAAGCTCTTTCTCGCAGTTGAACAGGGGCCATCAACTTGCTGGCATGAGAAAGATGAAGAGCAGTGAGACGCCCTACAGTGATGAATTTTGACTTTATTCTTTGCTTGGCAGTTATGCTATAATATAATCACATATATTTGCTGTGTGCATTGCAGTTGAGAATAACTTTGATATATTTTCCTTTCATTGCTGTGACTATTTTTAAACGTGTGCCTCCAACCTACTAATCTCCTCTCTCAGGAACCTCGTGGTGAAGTAATAATAAATGTCTTCTTTAAACTAAGAAGTGCATTCCAGAGATTTTTGTCAGCTCAGTCATTAGTGAAAGCAAAACAGAGCCAAAACTGACCCCCACCTAGGTAAGTGGAATGTGTAGAGGAGAGCTGGGGTACTAGGAAACCCCAAAGGTAAGTACCACAGTGCCCTCTAGAGACCAGGAAGAAAGGAGTAAGTTACTGGATTTTCCCCAAACCACCCAAAAGGAAGGAAAAGAAGAAAGTGCAACACCCAGACAAGACTGCAAGAAACTAATGGTGGATTCCTGAAGAGGAAGACCTGTGGAAGAAGGGGACCACATCCAGAAGTCACAGAAGAGTCCAGGAGGAGTAGGAGCTACTACCCACCCAGCTGTGGATGCAGGAGTTGGTCAGATATAGGATGAAGATGGTCAGGAATGCAGCCCTGGAGCAGGTGAAGAGTTCCTGGAGGATGCAGACGATATCCCATGCCGGATGGATGATTGCAGTAGGTCAGTGGCGTGGAAAGCCACCACCAAGCCTTGGCAAAGGCAGAAGTCGCGATAAAGCAAAAGTACAGGTGCCGGGGACCAGCAAGATTCAGGAGGACTCAATACACGGGGAGCCACAGCAAGGCAGAGAGTCCACAGAAGAAGAGGTAGCCCCCGCGGTAGACCCACTGGATGAGTAACGAGGAGTCACAGAGGAGCCCACGCAGCACAACTGGAGAATGGACCCACACAGCAGCAGAAACACACAGAGGGTTTTGTGTTGCGGGAAGGGGTGCTGGGGGCTGGGGCTACACAAAGCCTGAAGATCCATTGGAGGAGATGTAAACAAGCCTTGGTAGCTGCAACAGATGCAGTGCACAGCAGTAATGTCCCGCCTGGGTAGGAAAGAGCCTACCTCCACCAACGTTGGACAGCTGGCAGAGAGGACCAAAAGGACTACTCTGGACCACCACTTGTGATGCAGGATCCACGCAGCTCAGGATGAGAGGACATCCACGCTGCCGGTCGTCGTTGCAGTTGGTGCCTGCGGATGCAGGGGAGTGACTCCTTCATTCCAAGGGAGATTCCTTCTTCCTTCTCATGCAGCCTGAAGACTTGCCACCCTCAGAGGATGCACAGCTGGGGAAATGTTGCAGAAGCTGGAAGGAGCTGTGGAAACAAAGTTGCAAGCAAAGTCTTTGTTGTGGATGCAGATTGTCGGTTCCTGGAGGGTCCAGTCGCGGTTCCAGTGGCTAGAAGTTGAAGTAGAGGTTGCAGAGGAATCCTGCTGGAATCTTGCAAGCCGAATCTGACGACCCACCCAAAAGAGAGACCCTAAATAGCCCTGAAACGGGGATTGGTCACCTAGCCAGGCGACCACCTTTCAGGAGGGGGCTCTGACATCACATGCCTGACCTGGCCACTCAGATGATCCTCGAGGTGTCTGCCAACCTTGGATTCAAGATGGCAGAACCCAGGAACCACCTGGAGGAGCTCTGGTCACCACCCCTGGGGTGGTGATAGGCATGGGAGTGGCCACTCCCCTTTCCACTATCCAGTTTCATGCCAGAGCAGGGACTGGAGGTCCCTGAACCAGTGTAGACTGGTTTATGTATGGAGGGCAGTGCCCTTTAAAGCATACCAGTAGCTTGGGGAGGCTACTACTCCCAAGCCATGTAACACCTATTTCCAAAGGGAGAGGGTGTTACCTCCCCTTTCCCAAAGGAAATCCTTTTTTCTGCCTTCCTGGGCTTGAGCTGTTCAAGCAGCAGGAGGGCAGAAACCTGTCTGAGAGGCGGCAACAGCTTGGACTGCCTGGAAAACCCCAGAAGGCTAGTAAGAGTAATGCTGGGGGTCATCTGAGGAGCCCCCAGAGTGCATGGCATCACACTTTTAATACTGGCAACAGTATGGGGTATGACTCCAACATGTTTGTTACCAAACATGCCTAGGTTTGGAGCTACCATTATTTATCTGGACATAGGTAGTGATCCATGTCCAGAACACGCCTAAAATGGCATTCCCCGCACTCACAAAGTCCAGGAAAATGGAGCTGGAGTTTGTGTGGGCACCTCTGCTAGTGCAGGGGTGCCCTCATACACAGGTACTTGCACCCTGCCCTCTGGGCTAGGAGGGCCTGCCATAGGGGTGACTTACAATGACCTGGTGCAGTGATCTGTAGTGAAAAAGGATGCATGCACCCTTTCATGCAGGCTGCACTGGCAGGCCTGCAGAACATTTTGCATGGGCTCCCCATGGGTGGCATAATACGTGCTGCAACCCCTGGTACCACAAAGCCCTGGGCACCTGGGTACCATATACTAGGGACTTATATGGGGGCACTGTAGGAAAGTACCATCTTGCCTGGCATGTTACCCCCATATTTCACTGTATATATGTTGTTTTAGTTGTATGTGTCACTGGGACCGTGCCAGCCAGGGCCCCAGTGCTCATAAGTGTGCCCTGTATGTGTTACCTGTGTTATGACTAACTGTCTCACTGAGGCTCTGCTATTCAGAACCACAGTGGTTATGCTCTCTCATTTCTTTCCAAATTGTCACTAACAGGCTAGTGACCAATTTCACCAATTTACATTGGCATACTGGAACGCCCTTATAATTCCCTAGTATATGGTACTGAGGTACCCAGGGTATTGGGGTTCCAGGAGATCCCTATGGGCTGCAGCATTTCTTTTGCCACCCATAGGGAGATCTGACAATTCTTGCACAGGCCTGCCAGTGCAGCCTGAGTGAAATAACGTCCACGTTATTTCACAGCCATTTACCACTGCAAATAAGTAACTTATAAGTCACCTATATGTCTAACATTTACCTGGTAAAGGTTGGGTGCTAAGTTACTTAGTGTGTGGGCACCCTGGCACTAGCCAAGGTGCTCCCACATTGTTCAGGGCAAATTCCCCGGACTTTGTGAGTGCGGGGACACCATTACACGCGTGCACTATACATATGTCACGACATATGTATAGCGTCACAATGGTAACTCCGAACATGGCCATGTAACGTGTCTAGGATCATGGAATTGTCACCCCAATGCCATTCTGGCATTGGGGAGACAATTCCATGATCCCCCAAGTCTCTAGCTCAGACCTGGGTACTGCCAAACTACCTTTCCCGGGGTTTCACTGCAGCTGCTGCTGCTGCCAACCCCTCAGACAGGTTTCTGCCCTCCTGGAGTCCAGCCAGGCTTGGCCCAGGAAGGAAGAACAAAGGACTTCCTCAGAGAGAGGGTGTTACACCCTCTCCCTTTGGAAAAAGGTGTCAGGGCTGGGGAGGAGTAGCCTCCCCCAGCCTCTGGAAATGCTTTGATGGGCACAGATGGTGCCCATCTCTGCATAAGCCAGTCTGCACCGATTCAGGGATCCCTCAGCCCTGCTCTGGCGCGAAACTGGACAAAGGAAAGGGGAGTGACCACTCCCCTGACCTGCACCTCCCCTGGGAGGTGCCCAGAGCTCCTCCAGTGTGCTCCAGACCTCTGCCATCTCGGAAACAGAGGTGCTTCTGGCACACTGGACTGCTCTGAGTGGCCAGTGCCAGCAGGTGACGTCAGAGACTCCTTCTGATAGGCTCCTTCAGGTGTTGCTAGCCTATCCTCTCTCCTAGGTAGCCAAACCTCCTTTTCTGGCTATTTAGGGTCTCTGCTTTGGGGAATTCCTTAGATAACGAATGCAAGAGCTCATCAGAGTTCCTCTGCATCTCTCTCTTCACCTTCTGCCAAGGAATCGACTGCTGACCGTGCTTGAAGCCTGCAAAACTGCAACAAAGTAGCAAAGACGACTACTGCGACCTTGTAACGCTGATCCTGCCGCCTTCTCGACTGTTTTCCTGGTGGTGCATGCTGTGGGGGTAGCCTGCCTCCTCTCTGCACTAGAAGCTCCGAAGAAATCTCCCGTGGGTCGACGGAATCTTCCCCCTGCAACCGCAGGCACCAAAGAACTGCATCACCAGTCCTCTGGGTCTCCTCTGTTCTGCTTTCCTTCTTATCTCGTAATCAGAGCTTACAGAACATATCAAGAATGCACTTCTGAGTTCAAAGAAGACTTTTATTGTTGTTAATTCTTCTAAAACCACAAGTTCGTGAGAGACTAATTAATAGATTTCAAGCACACGTTCAATGAAAACAAAATATATTTGCAATGTACACAGCAGGTTATATTTATAAGATATTGAATGCAAAGCAAAACAAATACTTCACCGCGTGAGAAACTATTTACAGCTTCATCTTTCTAGGGTCTGCAAGTTGATGACTCCAGTCAACTGCGAGAAAGAGATAATCTACCCAAACGGGAGACTGGCAACTGGCGCCAAGTTCCAGTCCGAAGTCAGGCAGATTCGAATCTAATTCTCTGAAGCCCGAGTTATCCGTTACAAAAGCGTGCCCCCTCCTCTCAGACTCGGGAAAACTACGCAAGCCTTTGGAGACTGGCCAGATCTCCTAGACTGCTCCTCTTCCCAAGCTTGAGCAGAAAGGTAAAAACACCAAATGTACTCTCTCTTATCAGGTCTAGTCTGGTGTGAGAAAAACATCTTGGTTCATCTTGTGCAAAAACACAGCTTGGAAAAATACAGCTTGGATTCTCAACTGCAATGTCTAACTCCACGTTAAAGGCAATAGGCAGCTAACCTAAATATAAAATGCAATGTCTAATATCATGTCAAAGCCAATAGGCAGCTGAGCTGAATACAAAATGCAATGTATAATATCATGTCAAAGCCAATAGGCAGCTGAACTGGATACAGAATGTAATATCTAATAGCATGTCAAAGCCAATAGGCAGCTAAACTGAATACATCATGTCAAAGCCAATAGGCAGAATACAGAATGTAATGGCTAATGAAATGTCAAAGCCAATAGGCGGCTAAACTGAACAAAACATACAATGTGCTACTGATGAACATTGAGCAACTAATATGCGCAGTGGTGAAACACAAAGTCATTGGTCAAACTCCATTATTAGCATCACATTCCACCCTTTGACCAATGAATTTTTGTTTCACATATCTCTTGTTTCAAACAAAAAAAAAAAAACATCAGAACAAAAAAAACATTATCAGCAAATCAGATTTGAATGATCAAAACAATCCCTGTAAAGCAATGAAAGTGGATTAACATATTGATCTCATAACCTTTCACATCAGAAATATCTACACAGAAAAGACTGAAACTTTTATACTCTGAATGAGATTATAGTGTCTCTAATTCAACAGTGTTTCTAGAATAGCAATTTGATGTGGCATGAGTTCTACTCATGTAAAGGTGCACGGTCCACCTGAAAGGTTTGCTGGAAGGTAAGCGAAAGTCAGAGTTCCACACGAAAAAACACAGACAGTTAGCTGTTAAGGTTGATTAGTTCCAGTGGAAGAATGCAATCAAACAAGTTGAACTTGAACTGAAGGCGCAATTTTGCGCAAAATGGATCCATGGTGCTCGCACTTTACTCAGCCAGGTTCAGGTTGGGGGTTCGGTCCCTTCCCCGACCCCACTCGCACACACCCGAAGGGGGACCACACAAAACACTCAGGGACAGTGGCGAAACGTGGTAGGACCTGCAAAAGAAACAAGTATGACTTTTCTTGCAAATAACATTTGTCATTTAAAATGTACCCTTCCTCTTTCTTTCCCTGTTTTATAATTAGCAAGACGTTTTTGGGGCCCTTTATTATAATTTCTGCAGGTTCTGGAGGGTCATCTGGGGCTTTAACCCACACATCAGCACTCGGGTTTTTATCTGCTGCACCACAGCTTCCCTTTTCTTGCACTGTCAGAAGGGCTGGGGCAGACTCCTTCTTTACCAAACCTCCATTCACTGCACTTTTGACAATTTGGGCCATTCTGTCTCCAATTTTTATGAATGAATCAGATTATTTTCTAGGTATCAGCATAATTTCGATTTCTCCTTGGTAATTTGCAGCAATCATTCCCCCTAAAACCTGCTCAATTTGCCATTTCTGTTCTGGTAACTTTCCTCTCCCCAACTGCTCTGTGACTGCTTGCATAACAGATTGTTTTTGTGTGTGCTGCACAGTTTTTATCAAATCTAGGGGAATGTGCATTTCTCTCATCTCTGCCCACCTGTAAGTGTCTTTTTCTCCCAGCTGTTCACATTTTTGGGGCACCCACTTAGCCATCCCCACTAAGGCAGAATTCTGGGTGTACACTTCTCTCTCTGAATTTTTCTCATTAACATCTGCAAGGGAATTGAACCAGTTAGGTGTAAGCCATGTGGAAAACCAAACGGCTAAACCATTGGCAATGAACCAAGAATCAGTGTAAAAATGACACATCTCACGTAGCTCTTGCTTTAAAATCTGACACACATTGTACAACACTGTTCCTTCTCCTGTGCCAGAAAACAACATTTCAGTCAATGAATCATTAGTGAAACAAACATGCTTTTTATCTTCAGTGGACACGAATTCAAATGGTGCACACAATTTCACTAGTGACTCTTTTACCTGTGGCACTCTAGCCCTGTCTTGCATGTACCAGATCCAGTGTATGATCCTAGCTAGGGGCACTATGTTTCCCTCTTGCATTGCGCAGAAACCTAAAGTCTGAATTATTTCATTTGCCAAATCACAAGCGCGCAGCTGCATATAATTTTTCCCAGTGACCATATACCAAAGTGTTAGGATTTCACTCAGATGAGGGCTATTCTGTTTCCAAAAATCAAACAAGCTAATGAAACTCGGTGTCTCTTGCTTAGTGCAAACAGTATGAAACTCTAAAATCTTTTGTTTTACTTGTGCATTTTGCAACGGTAACTCGTAAATCACATTCTGAGCTCTCTCATCGTTCTCGTTCGTGTTATCAGTTAAGGAATGCACTTTGACTGCCAAAAAACCTGGCTCACACGGAGGCTCAGAGCAGCTCAAAGCTGTCTTAACCCCCTCATTACTGGAATGGGAAAAGAAAGATTCTTCTAAAACAGCATTTTTATAACTTTCAGCATTATCTTGAATTAATGTATTCTGGCTAATTTGCTCACGTAAATTCTAATTTTCATGTTCCAACTGCCTACATTTCTCCTGCATTTCTCTGTAAGCAGATAAAGGTATCCAAACCCTTCTGTCATAAACAAAAGGAACATCACTTCCAAAAGGCACATTTTCTAAATATGCTTTATCACCACAAAACATGTTTCTCAATGCACCATCAGGCAGTTTAGCTACACATGCATTTTCAAACATGGTCTGCCGTGCTTCTGTAATTCTCCAAACAACAAAAAAACAATTACACTTTTAAATTGTGCACGTAGAAATCTATAATTCGCCTCTAACACCCCACTTCTGGTACCAAAAGTTCTGCTTTCCTTCTTATCTCGTAATCAGAGCTTACAGAACATATCAAGAATGCACTTCTGAGTTCAAAGAAGACTTTTATTGTTGTTAATTCTTCTAAAACCACAAGTTCGTGAGAGACGAATTAATAGATTTCAAGCACACGTTCAATGAAAACAAAATATATTTGCAATGTACACAGCAGGTTATATTTATAAGATATTGAATGCAAAGCAAAACAAATACTTCACCGTGTGAGAAACTATTTACAGCTTCATCTTTCTAGGGTCTGCAAGTTGATGACTCCAGTCAACTGCGAGAAAGAGATAATCTACCCACACGGGAGACTGGCAACTGGCGGCAAGTTCCAGTCCGAAGTCAGGCAGATTCGAATCTAATTCTCTGAAGCCCGAGTCATCCGTTATAAAAGTGTGCCCCCTCCTCTCAGACTCGGGAAAACTACGCAAGCCTTTGGAGACTGGCCAGATCTCCTAGACTGCTCCTCTTCCCAAGCTTGAGCAGAAAGGTAAAAACACCAAATGTACTCTCTCTTATCAGGTCTAGTCTGGTGTGAGAAAAACATCTTGGTTCATCTTGTGCAAAAACACAGCTTGGAAAAATACAGCTTGGATTCTCAACTGCAATGTCTAACTCCACGTTAAAGGCAATAGGTAGCTAACCTAAATATCAAATGCAATGTCTAGTGTCATGTCAAAGCCAATAGGCAGCTAAGCTGAATACAAAATGTAAGGTCTAATATCATGTCAAAGCCAATAGGCAGCTGAGCTAAATACAAAATGCAATGTCTAATATCATGTCAAAGCCAATAGGCAGCTGAGCTGAATACAAAATGCAATGTATAATATCATGTCAAAGCCAATAGGCAGCTGAACTGGATACAGAATGTAATATCTAATAGCATGTCAAAGCCAATAGGCAGCTAAACTGAATACATCATGTCAAAGCCAATAGGCAGAATACAGAATGTAATGGCTAATGCAATGTCAAAGCCAATAGGCGGCTAAACTGAACAAAACATACAATGTGCTACTGATGAACATTGAGCAACTAATATGCGCAGTGGTGAAACACAAAGTCATTGGTCAAACTCCATTATTAGCATCACATCCTCTCAGCACAACGAGCGAGGTCCCTTGAACTCAGCAACTCTATCCAAGTGACTCCCACAGTCCAGTGACTCTTCAGTCCAAGTTTGGTGGAGGTAAGTCCTTGCCTCCCCACGCTAGACTGCATTGCTGGGAACCGCGTGTTTTGCAGCTACTCCGGCTCCTGTGCACTCTTCCAGGATTTCCTTTGTGCACAGCCAAGCTTGGGTCCCCGGCACTCTAACCTGCAGTGCACGACCTCCTGAGTTGTCCTCCGGCGTCGTGGGTCCCTCTTTTGTGACTTCGGGTGAGCTCCGGTTCACTCCACTTCGTAGTGCCTGTTCTGGCACTTCTGCGGGTGCTGCTCGCTTCTGAGAGGGCTCCTTGTCTTGCTGGGTGCCTCCTCTGTCCCCTCACGCAATTGGCGACATCCGGGTCCCTCCTGGGCCACAGCAGCATCCAAAAATCCTAACCGCAACCCTTGCAGCTAGCAAGGCTTGTTTGCGGTCTTTCTGCATGGAAACACCTCTGCACGACTCCCCACGACGTGGGACATCCACCCTCCAAAGGGGAAGTTTCTAGCCCTTGTCGTTCTTGCAGAATCTACAGCTTCTACCATCCAGTGGCAGCTTCTTTGCACCCACAGCTGGCATTTCCTGGGCATCTGCCCACTCCCGACTTGATTGTGACTCTTGGACTTGGTCCCCTTGTTCCACAGGTACTCTCGTCAGGAAATCCATCGTTGTTGCATTGCTGGTGTTGGTCTTCCTTGCAGAATTCCCCTATCACGACTTCTGTGCTCTTTGGGGAACTTAGGTGCACTTTGCACCCACTTTTCAGGGTCTTGGGGTGGGCTATTTTTCTAACCCTCACTGTTTCTTTACAGTCCCAGCGACCCTCTACAAGGTCACATAGGTTTGGGGTCCATTCGTGGTTCGCACCACTTCTAGAATATATGGTTTGTGTTGCCCCTATTCCTATGTGCCCCCATTGTATTCTATTGTGACTATACATTGTTTGCACTGTTTTCTATTGCTATTACTGCATAGTTTGGTATTGTGTACATATATCTTGTGTATATTTGCTATCCTCATACTGAGGGTACTCACTGAGATACTTTTGGCATATTGTCATAAAAATAAAGTACCTTTATTTTTAGTATATCTGTGTATTGTGTTTTCTTATGATATTGTGCATATGACACTAGTGGTACTGTAGGAGCTTCACTCGTCTCCTAGTTCAGCCTAAGCTGCTCTGCTAAGCTACCTTTTCTATCAGCCTAAGCTGCTAGACACCCCTCTACACTAATAAGGGATACCTGGGCCTGGTGCAGGGTGTAAGTACCCCTTGGTACTCACTACAAGCCAGTCCAGCCTCCTACAGGCACCAATATGCCAAATGTGGGGTGGAAATGGTACAAGTAACCAAGTTGGAAGGAAGAGTGCATAATCACTGGGCTCCTGTTTACAAGGATCCCAGTGAACACAGTCAAATACACTGACAAACAGGCAAAAAGTGGGGGTAACAATGCTAAAAAGAGGCTACTTTCCTACACCACCGCTTTTGAACTACTTGGCTTCTTCTATGTATGGCACAATGGATGATGCTGCCTTTGCGGGTGATCCTGCATCTGAGGCTTTTGCACACTTCTGCTCCGTAGATCCTTGTGCCAATCCTGTGACTGATTTGACATCTGCCGATGTGGAGTTCTTCCTGAACGCACTCTCGCTTGATGACTTCAAAGACTTTCGACAGGACCACATATATTGTTGACATTCCACCATTGTTTTTTTCCAAAATATAAAATGTGATACCAAATTGCCTTATTAATTCAGCTCATGTTTGGCCTGCCTTGCTTGTCATGGTCGACATTATGGCCCTCATTACAACCCTGGCGGTAAATCCCGCTTTCCGCCGTGCAGAAGACCGCCAACATACCGTTGCGGCAGCGGAATTCCGCTACAGGTATTACGACTCACAGCTCGGAATCCGCCACAATACAGACACCCACACAAGTCTGCCACACCAAAGGTCAGTGATACACTGGCAATACCAAAACCTACACCAGCACGCCAACAGGAATACGCCCACACTATCACGACCCACAAATCTACGCGGCGGTCTTTCAACCGTGGTATTCCATTGGTGGTACACACCGCCGCGCTCAAAATACACACACATTTACAAAACACAACCACATTGGACAATTCAAAATACACACACCTGACACACATACACACACCACACCCACACACCCAATACAATATAAAGCACACACCCACATCACCCACAAATCCTTACAACCAAAATTCCGAAAGAAGGCCAGAGAGAGAGACTACCTAACACAACACCAGCATCCACAGACACACAACAACATCACTCACACAACATCCACGCACCAGCTCAAACAACACACACCAACACATCCCCTCACACATCACAACAGACACCACCTCACACATCACCCACAACACATCATGGCACCTCAAAGACACCCCAGGTTCTCTGAGAAGGAGCTCAGGGTCATGGTGGAGGAAATCGTCCAGGTAGAGCCACAGCTATTCGGATCACAGGTGCAGCTGACCTCCATTGCAAGGAAGATGGAGCTATGGCAGAGAATTGTCGACAGGGTCAACGCAGTGGGACAGCATCCAAGAACACAAGATGACATCAGAAAGAGGTGGAACGACCTATGAGGGAAGGTACGTTCCGTGGTATCCAGACACCAGATTGCTGTACAGAGGACTGGTGGTGGCCCCCCACCTCCTCCCCCCACAACTAACAACATGGGAGGAGCAAGTCTTGGCAATCATGCATCCTGAGGGCCTTGCAGGAGTAGCAGAGGACTGGACTCTGGTAAGGCAAATCTTTACTACTTCATCCCCCTACCCCACCTGCATGCCATCACATACTCCCACCCTCACCCTCACACCCATCACCCCAACAACCAACAGGTACCCCACTAACACAACCCACACAACCCAAATTCAAGCCCTGCATGTAAAACCAATGCATAGACACTCATCACCAAAGCATGTCCTGTAGAGAGACTCACTCATGCCCCAAAATCACCAATCACACAAGGGCCACGGCAATAATGCAAGCACAGGAGTAGAGGGCAACTCACCCATTGCACAAGATGGCACACACTGATACAATAACTATGCATTTACACCCCAACAGGACCCATACCCAACGTCCCCGGACAGGAGGTGCCAGACATATCCAGTCCCCCCACAGAAGAGGCCCACAGCAGCTCTGCACGCCTGGATCAAGATGACCAGCCTGGCCCATCAGGGACCTCAGGACAGTCGGTTCCCCTGCCACAGTCACAAAACACCACTGAACCTCCCCCCTCAGGGAACACCACCACAGCACCCACCCAGCAGGCCCATCCCTCTGTCCCCAGGACACGTCAATCAGCAGTGTGTCCACCACTACAGGGAACCCAGGCACAGGGAACCCAGGCAACCCCACTAACACAGGACAATCAGGGACCTGGGGGCAGAGGCAGTGGGCACACGGTTCAGGGGACAGAGGCACAGGATAACAGGGAAGCTGGGAGGACTGCTGTGCGACAGGGGGAGGACAGGCCCAGGGAACCCTCTCTCCACGAAGCACTCTCAAACATCATGAGAGCTTACCACCATTCCCAGGAGACCATGGGCACGGTACTGGCCAAGTTTCAGGACACCCAGCGGCTGCAGGAGGAACACTACCTGGGGATCAGGGAGGACTTGAAGTCCATCAACACCACCCTGGTCACCATTGCAGGGGTCCTGGCAGACCTTCTCAACACCAGGAGGGACACAGTGGCACACCAATGGGCCCCTGACAGTAGCCTGGACGATGAACAGCCCTCCACCTCCGCCGGCGCTAGTGGACAGGAGGCACCGCCACAGGAACAACAGGCCACCAGCACCCACCCCCTGCAGATGGAGAACCACCCCGCAAACTGTCCCTGAGATCCAGGAACAAGAGAGAGAACATTGCCATGACCCCCGCCAGGAAATAAGACCCCCCTGAATGTCACCCTTCTGTCACACTTTGTCACCCAGTCCACCTTAAACTGCCATTGCTCCACTTCCTATGCCCCATTGGACAATGCACCTGTGAAACAAATAGACTGGACTCTGCCATGGACATTCCTCCACCATCACCCCAGCCCATTTCACACACCCATCCACTTATTTGCACAGAAATAAACACACTTGAATCACAAAACAATCTGGAGTCTGTCTGTGCTTTCACTAATGTGTAATTGCAAAACCTCTGGAATATAGCAATGTCAATGTACTTGTTCACATACCAATATAACACAGCTAACACAGCTGTAGGCCAGCAGTAAACATAGCAGAGGGCACAAAGTGGGAGCCAGATCTGTGAAATGGAAAGGCACAGTAACAAGTCAGGGTCCATACACTGAGTGAAAATGACAGACTTATGCTAGCTCCAACAATAGTATGAGATGTGGGAAGCAGTTACATCTTCTTACCTGTGTCTCACTGGAAGTATTGCATGATGAAGTTGTTTCGGTTGTCAACATTTTCTTCTTCTGCCTCCTCTTCACTGTCCACAGCTGCCACAAGACCACCATCTGGCCCATCCTCCTGCAGAAAAGGCACCTGGCATCGCAAAGCCAGGTTGTACAGCATACAGCATGCCACGATTATCTGGCACACCTTCTTCGGTGAGTAGTATAGGGAGCCACCTGTCAGATGGAGGCACCGGAATCTGGCCTTCAGGAGGCCGAAGGTGCATTCTATAATCCTCCTACTTTGCCCATGTGCCTCATTGTAGCGTTCCTCTGCCCTTGCCCTGGGATTCCTCCCTGGGGTCAGTAGCCATGACAGGTTGGGGGTAACCAGAGTCACCTGCAAATGTCGAGGGACAACTGTTTGACACACACTAACCCTTAGGGACAACCCCATACCCAGACACCTATGTCAACTGTGTTGGGACCTTGGCCTCACCTATTAGCAACACACTGTGCCTCAGGAGTTGCCCCATCACATAAGGGATGCTGCTATTCCTCAAAATGTAAGTGTCATGTACTGAGCCAGGATACTTGGCATTCACATGGGAGATGTACTGGTCTGCCAAACGCACCATCTTCACATTCATTGAATGGTAGCTTTTCCGGTTTCTGTACACCTGTTCATTCCTGCGGGGGGAGAGACAAATGCCACATGTGTACCATCAATGGCACCAATGATGTTGGGGATATGTCTCAGGGCATAGCAGTCACCTTTCACTGTGGGCAAATCCTCCACTTGAGGGAAAACGATGTAGCTGCGCATGTGTTTCAGCAGGGCAGATAACACTCTGGACAACAAGTTAGATAACATTGGCCTGGACATCCCTGATGTCATGGCCACTGTTGTTTGAAAAGACCCACTGGCCAGGAAATGGAGTACAGACAGAACCTGATCTAGAGGGGGTATTCCTGTGGGATGACGGATAGCTGAAATCAGGTCTGGCTCCAACTGGGCACACAGTTCCAGGATTGTTGCACGATCAAGTCTGTATGTGATAATGATGTGTCTCTCTTCCATTGTCGACAGGTCCACCAGGGGTCTGTACACCGGAGGTTGCCGCCATCTCATCACCTGCCCCAGCAGACGTGCCCTATGGAGGAGAACAGCGAGCAGAGGGTCATCCAACACCTAGGTATCACAATGTGTTATTTGCTAAAACGTTGGAAAATCGCAATGTGCTGGTATCTGTCTGTATTCCAGGCCTAGATAGGTGTGACGCAGTTTTTCCCCCATCCCATGTGGCCCCCTGAAGTGGTGGCTGTCTGACCTGTAAGGTGGGACAAGGTGAAATTAGGTAACTGCGCTGGTGTTGTACACCGTCACGGTGGGCGGTCAAAGACCGTGGGGCAATTCAGCATTGGTTAACATTGGGCCCTATGGGTCCCAGGAGCCAATGACGATGTACGCCAGTGGTGACGGTATGCCCCGCCGAGGACGTGACCGCCATCTTCTTACTGTTCACTCACTTGATACCTGACCTTCAACAGGAGAGGACCTACACTGCAAGTGCTGCTGTGACCTGTGTCCGGAAGCGACGATGGCTACAGTGTCTGGGGAAAGGGCCCCTGCCTCACTTCAGAGGAGTTGGAGAAACTGTTGGATGGGGTCCTCCCCCACTACATGCAACTGTACGGTCCTCCAGACAGACAGGTGAGTACACTGTGAGCATGGTGGATGGCACCTGAGTGTATGGAGTGTTGTGGATGGAAGAGGGTGGGGAGGGGGACAGGCCAGCATGTCAGGATTGTGTGTATATGTATGGCAGGGCCAGTGTGGGAGGTGTTTGGCAATGTGTGAGATGAACTGTACGGGCTAGAAACATCCATTTTTACTTCAATTTTCCTCTAGGTCAACACCCACCAGAAGAAGGGTATTTGGCGTGCCATCACCAAGGATGTCTGGACCCTGGGGGTCTACCATAGACAGAGCACCCAGTGCCAGAAAAGATGGGACCTGAGCTGCTGGAGCAAGAAGACGCGGAGGCCCAGCTGGGGATGGCCTCCCAACGTGGAAGGGGTGCCCGTCGCACCATGACCCCCCTGATGTACCAGATCCTGGTGGTGGCCTATTCGGAGTTGGATGGGCGCTTGAGGGCATCACAGCAGCCACAAGGGGGTGAGTACACTCTAATTCAGCTGCGCATTACGAGGTGTCTGGGTTGGGGAGGTGGGCTGCGGGTTCCCCTAGGCCAGGGCGAACTTGGTAGGCAAGGTCCCTTGTCAGGCAGGCTCTGTGGCACCCCAACCCCACTACTGGTGATAGCCATCTACACCTAGTCAGGCTCCTGTGGCTTCCAGGTGTGCAGTAATTGGGCTTAGGCCTCGTCCCCCATGGGCAGGTGAATTTGCTAGGAACTGTTAGTGCAAGGCTTAGTGCAGAGGGCTGCTCCCTGTGTGTTGTGTCCACCAAAGGAAGTGGTGTTGCATGCACTGAACATGTGTTTCTTCAGCCTCCCACCCCCCTTTTTGTTTTGCCACCCTGTTCTTGCGTGCAATAGCATCATCTGGCGGAGGAGCAGTGGCACCGGAGCAGGAGGGAGCTGCAACCCACTTGGCCCTGGAGAGTGAAGCAACAGAGTATGAAGCCACCAGTGGGATGGAGGGCAAGGAGAGCTTCATGACGGGGACAGGAGCATACACCAGCAACAGCGACTCCTCCTCTGATGGGAGCTCCCTTGCGGTGGTGGGCACCTCTGTGCCCACCGCATCAACAGGTACAGTCGCCACCTCCCTACTACCAGCACCACCCTCCCAGCAGCCCCTCAGCGTGTGTCCCGTGCCCACTCACCCAGGAGGGTGGGCATCTCCTTCGCCCCAGGCACCTCAGCCCCTGCCCTAGTCAGCCTTGCAGACATCACTGAGGAGGCTATTGACCTCCTGCGATCCCTCACTGTTGGGCAATCTACCATTTTGAATGCCATCCAGGGTGTTGAGAGGCATTTGCAACAAACAAATGCATACTTGGAGGGCATTCATTCTGGGGAGGCAGCCCAACAGAGTGCATTTCAGGGTCTGGCCTCAGCACTGATGGCAGCCATTGTCCCTGTGTCTTGCCTCCCCCTTCCGACTTCCACTACCCAGACCCAATCCCCTGTACCTCAGCCTATCCCAAGTACACCATCAGATCAGCATGCACACTCATCAACACACAAGAATGGACATGGCAAACATAAGCACCACACATCCCACAAGCACTCACACAAGCACCATCCCCATGCAGACACAGTAACAGCCACTGCCTCCACTGTGTCCCCCTCCTCCACGTCCTCCTCCTCCCTGCCTGTCTCGTCTCCACTCACACCTGCATGCACTACATCCTCAGCCACTACCTCCATCACCAGCACGCCCATCACCACACACCGCTCACGTGCAATCACCACCCCCACTACCATGCACACATCCCCAGTGTCCTCTCCCAGTGTGTCTGTGAGCCCTCCTCCCAAAGTACACAAACGCAGGCACCCACCCACCCAACAGCCATCCACCTCACAACAGCCTCCGGCCCATGCACCTTCACCCAAATTCAGCAAACGTACACCTCCTACAAGCACTACCTCTTCCTCCACTCCCAAACCCACTCCATCTTCCCATGCCAGTGTGTCTAAAAAACTTTTCCTGGCAAACTTTGACCTCTTCCCTTCACCTCCCCCCCCTGGCCTTCACCTAGGGCCAGGCTTTCCAGGTCCCAGCCCAGCACCTCAGCCACCAAATCCCCAGGCACAGTGGTGCCAGCAACTGCGGGGTCATTGAGTGCACCACCCCTCAGGGCTGCCAGTGTGCCACCTTGCGAGGCCAAAGACATTCCGCCACCTGCCAAGGTGAAGAAGGTGCCCACATCCCGGAGGGAGAAGCCGCACCTACCAGCTACTAAGGGCTACGCCAAAACTAAAGGGGACAGTGGCAAGACACCTGTGGCTCCATCAAAGGTGGAGAAGGGACAAAAGCAGAAGAGCAGGTCAGGACAGGGCACGGTGGCACCGACTGAGGGACTAGTGTCACCCCTTCTGTCAACGACTACACCAACTTGTATGGTGGCTAACACTGCAACCTGCCCCGCCACCAGCACCGCCACCTGCACCGCCACCAGCACCGCCACCTGCACAGCCACCTGCACCGCCACCTACATGTCTGCAGCCTCAGCAACAGTCCTCAGCGTCTACCCCAGTGGGCAGCCGTCCAAGGCTGCAGGAGATGTCCTGCTGTGTCCCTCAACAGGTGCTAACACATGCACCACCACCAGCACCGCCGCCACAGACACCGCCGCAAGCACCGTCACCAGCCCCGCGATGTGCTCGGACAGTGGTACCACCACTGACATGGCTACCATCCCCAGTGGTCAGCTGTCCGAGGCTGGAGAAGACTTCCTGGACCCTGCCCAGCTTCACTGAGGCATGACTTTCATCACTGTTTGCACCTGCAGGTGGAAGGTGAAGCCGCACCAGGGTGGGGTATGTCTCTGCCTCCATGGCGTATCATGCTACCTGTTCCTTGGCAATCTCGTGGCACACACACCCATGTGAGGGAATGGGACCGGCCACACTGCATGTGGAGCACTCTGGGCACAATGCCCCCTCTAGAACCAGTGGAGAATCACATCCACTACCTCAGTCCTTGGCAGGATGACGCACTCTGGGCACAAGGCCCCCTTCAGAACCAGTGGAGAATCACATCCACTACCTCAGTCCTTGGCAGGATGAAGCACTCTGGGCACAAGGCCCCCTCCAGAACCAGTGGAGACTGTTATCCACTTGAGAGACTGTGGCTTTGCGCTCCCCAGGATACAGCAGTGGGCAAACCACCCACTGGAAAGACTTGAGAGACTGTGGCTTTGCACTGCCTAGGATAAAGCAGTGGGAAAACCACCCACTGGAAAAACTTGAGAGACTGTGGCTTTGCACTACCCAGGATAAAGCAGTGGGCAAACCACCCACTGGAAAGACTTGAGAGACTGTGGCTTTGCACTCCCTAGGATAAAGTAGTGGGCAAACCACCCACTGGAAAGACTTGAGAGACTGTGGCTTTGCACTCCCCAGGATAAAGCAGTAGGCAAACCACCCACTGGAAAGACTTGAGAGACTGTGGCTTTGTACTTCCCAGGATATAGCAATGGGCATGGAGCCCCCTCATGCAGCAGTGGCGTTGTGTGTTCATCTGGCTGGCGTCTGTCCTGCTCCTGATAGAGCAGGAGGAAGACTAGCATGGGCAGGACCTGTAGTTCGGGGTCCATGGCGTCCTGGTTCTTCGTTGGGTGTCGAGAGGTGAGTGGTTTCCCTTTTGTGTACTGTTTCCGCCGTGCTTTTGATACCGTTGGTTCCGCCCCGGAAAAGGTGGCGGATAGGCCTGTTGTTATACAGTGGGCGGTACTTTGTCCTCTGCCTGTCTGTTGGCGGTTACCGCCACAGTGTTTATTTCTACCGCCATGGTGGTCAGAGTGCTAAAGTGGCTGTCTATGTTGGCGGTTTCCGCCATGGTCGTGATTCTATTTTTTTTTCCGCTGGCCTGTTGCCGGTATTACCGCTGCTTTACCACCGTCCGCCAGGGTTGTAATGAGGGCCTATATCTCTAGATAACCAGATTTTAGGCTTTCAGTTCGGAGTATTTTTAGAGTTCGACTCATGCACCGCTGCTAGCGAGTGAGCATCCTTGTTTTGGCAATGGGGACGGTGTGGTGAATCCATTTTAGTTTCTCACTGAGCACCGGAGTTAGCTTAGCCTTTGGCTTGCAGACCTGTTGCCCCCATCACCTTTTACCCACTTAGAATCCTATGTTTTATTCCATTTATTTTATTATTTCTTTTAGCACTTCGCAGCTGCCTATATTTTATAAGAAATTTATTGCTTTTGCTTATCAGTGCCATTCTGAGAAGGTGTCATTATCAGTGATGTAGTTAGGTATTGTCCTCATGTCTCTTTCTTACTTACGTTTGACAAGAACATTATGCACACTTGTTAGGGATTGTTTATGTAATTGCTGACATAGGTCTGCCACATTATCACTTGTTTGGGAACATGCCTGCGTCAGGGATCCCACATGATCAATATAAATACACCTCATAAGAACAAGGTCATTAGTGGGGTTCCTTCCAGATGCCATCTATGCTGCATGTCACGTTGCTGCAGAACTCAGCCTTTGTGTCTTCACTGAGTCTGATTTAGAGACCTCATTCTAAGGTAATGAGAGATGGGGGTGCTTCTCATGGACATGGTACTGGCAGATTAAGGTTTATCACATCTAGCTCTCGTTAGGGTAGAGCTTAGGTTTTCTCTGTTAGGAATTGGATATCTTATGTTTATTGCAATATGGTGGGGGTTTTCATATTCACAACTCTCATCTTCATAATTCTGCTTTTATTACTGTTCATTATCCTAATCATTGCAGTACATGCATTTTCTCGTAGATTGCAGTCCTTTCAATAAATATATTGAAAATTCTCATGCTTCTCCTTGATTTCCTGAATGCGTATGAGACATATTGCTAATGAGAGAAAAGGGTAACTTTCGTTCCACCATGACTCCCCTGAGAAGTTGCATTTAAAGTCCATGCGTAAGAAATCACCTTTACTGTCTGAGTTTTGGTGAGGTACTTCTTGTGAGCCAGGTGGGTTGGGCCGACAGTTGTGACTTCTTGGAGGAGTGACTCAGTCGTCTACAAACAGAAGTGCTGCTACCCCTAAAAGAGCAGTCTTGCTAAGGAGCAAGAGTCCAACGACGACACCTCCTTCCAGTAAGGCTTCTGACTCTCGCAAACCTGTGTACTGAAAAGGGCAATCAACACCCAGCAATCTAGTGGTCCAGATTTGGGCCCAGATTCTGGAAAAAAATGTAAAGGTTCTACATTGAAACTCACTCTCCTTTGGCTTCAGAAAAGAAAGGAACAAGATGTATAGAATATCCCTCTGTTCCTCCCTTGCCTTGAATTGATTACTAGTGAGAGGCAGACCTTGCTTCACAGAAACTAATGGCAAGACCCTTCTTAAAAAATAAAAGAAAATTGTGTACCTTAATTTTCAGTTGGCAGGACATGGAGCATTCTCAGCCAGTGGGTGGCTGTTGCTGCATGCTTGGAAGGCAGAGCGGGGCAGCCTGCGGCATGTAATGAGCAGAGGCCATGACGGAAACTGTCTGGCTCCCACGTGGCTGGGACTGTGCTTCCTGGTTGGAATGGCATCAGGGTATTGTGCTGTAGACAGTACATTGTAGGGAGGACAGCTCTTTGTGGGAATGTTGTATGGTTGAGTTTCCCTTCTGGGCACACTTTCTGCCTATATTTTATTTATCTTTCATGCCTGCAATTAAGCTTAGAGGACTGATGGATAGCGTCTTCAAGCTTGTTGGTGCTAAGTGGCAGGCAGTATCCTGTCTTTGGTAACAGGAAAAGTCACATAGCGTATTTCAAATTTTGTGGTCTAATCGGCATTGCACATTTAAATTACTCATATAATTAATATTAAAAAAGAAGTAACCGTATGTGTGGTAAAAGTGTACAGGGTAGTGGATTACATGGTACATTTATTTTTAATGTAGTTGGTTGTTAATGGTATTCGTGGTAAAATCAGCAATGTGCGTGGTAATGTCATACAGGGATAATCTCCAAAACAACACTTACTAGACTCTTCCTTCCTGTAGCTCTCCTTTCACTCATCTCATACCTCATTTTACTACAATCATCTCTCTAAAAACCCTTTCTAGACTCTTCCCTCCTCTGTCCCTCCTTTGACTCATCCGAAACCTCATCAATCTAATATGAACTCCAAAATAATACTATCTAGATGATTCCCTACTCTGTCCCTACTTTATCATATTCAATCAAACAAACAGACTCACTTGTCCACCGCTCAAATTAACAATTTATATTTCCCTATTCTAATCCACCACTAATCCTTTGGATTCCAGAGTAGCGTGCTTCTCGGTGGAAAGCGATTCAATGCCTCGTCAGGGGCAGTAAGCGCCATATAAATAGAATTTACAATTACAATTACACTGTCATTTAATTATATGCTTATGGGTCTCTGTTTTATTTTATTTATCACAATCTGTAATTATGATCATAACAATTGTATCTATAAGTGCTTTACTATCTAAATATTGGGCAAAATATAAAACAAAAATAAATAAATATAAATGAATAAATTAATTAATTAAAAAGAACATACCATTACCAAAAATATTAATAAATATAAACAAATTAGCTTTAGGTACAGCAACCCCTGAAAGCCTGAGTTTTTTTAATATTTATCTATGCATGTGCATATGAGACTTTATAGTATAAAATTATACATCTCTTTATCATTTTCCATATACTTTTTAATGTAGTAATGTATTTATATATGTATTACTATACTCCCACTGTAGATAAAAAAAGATTAACTCTCTCCAATTAACTATTCTATGTTTCAGCCTAAACCTCTTTCAATATATCCTTTACCTACACTCTCTGACTCATCTCAAACCCTATTTTACAACTATAATCTCCCACATAACCCTTTCTAGACTCTTCCTTCCTCCATCCCTCCTTTATCCTATTCGATCCAACTAACTGACTCACATGTCCGCCCCTCCACTTAACAACAGATATTTATTTTTACTAATCCACCTTTGGTTCTGGAGTAGCGTACTACTCGCCAAAAAAGCACTTCAACACCTCGTCAGAGGTAGTAAGCGCTATATAAATACAAGTATAATTACATTTACAATTTGGTTTAATTGGAGAATGGCTATTAAGTTAAAAGGCGAATTGGGTATTAATAACAAAGAGAGGACTGTGGTGAACCTGACAGTCTACTATTTAGTGGTGGATGTTGCATTAACTATGGTGATGTGAAACCCTGGTATGTTGCAACATGTAGCCTAAGTAGCAAGTGTAATGCAACTGTAATGATCAAACCTGATCACTTAGGCAATTGCTGCAGTAAGGAGTGGCATTCCACGCTTCAAAGGGAAGATGGTCCTTGTATGGGTTGGGATTAGGCAAGGCCCAGTGGCATAGGGAGATGAAGGCGGGCACTGCCAACACTTTGGGTAAGTCTGGTGGTCAACATATGTGACCAGGGATCTAGACAGGCCCTAACGGAGAAGGGGCTACTGTGCCAGCATAGTGCTGTGCAATCAGACGTTTGCTGCTGAAACAAGTGCCAATGGCAAAGCAGGTGGGCAAGGAATGTAGTGGTAGGAGAGGTTATGCTACAGAGTAGTATGAGAGGAGTCTGGTACGTAAGTGTTGATGAACACACATGGGGAGCTAGACAGCATAGTATAGATGTCAAAACTTCACATTGTTTTCCCGCTGTGTGTCACTGCTATTTAAAACTACATTTCTGTTTGTATTTTCATTTATTCTTTCGGAATTAGGAATTGGTCGCAATGTTAAATAAGACAGTATGGGTGCGTTCCACGTAGAGCTTATTTGCCTCGAGGAAGCAAAGTTTATGTTTCGATTATCATGTCTAAAAACAGACCAGAAGGGTCAGTATGAGATTATATCCGCACTGTCTATGGTCGGGAACCTCTGTAGTCACCCATAAGGCTGCTGTGTCATAACAATCCTTTCATTTTACAGAAGGTATCGAGAAAAGTGCCTACACATTTTACTTCTCACTCATTTATGATTGGAGCTGCAATCTCAGATGACGGGCCATTTTCATAACATCGTTTGATGAATAACATTAATTCTTGGTCATGAGGCTCTTGGGTTGCTTCAAGGGGAATGTGATTAGCTCTTATTTTCCAACTTTTTTGACATAGCGAGATACAATGAGGTTCTCCGGTGTCTTCAGATGATCAGCCCCGCAGCTTTAAAAGTCTGATATGATGAAGTGAGTTTGATTGGCGGAAGTATTTTTCGAGTGAACTAACATTAGTGGACTCTGCGTGTCCCGGCTGTGTGCAACAGTAGTGAAATCTCTTCATTATGAGGAGCTTTCATACTGTTTATTCTTCTTCTTGGTGGTTTGGGCAGGAAACCTCTTTGTCAACTTCTAATAAAACAGTTTACCTGGTTTGCACAGTTGTATCCAGGACTGTGATTGTTTGGCCTCACACGATTCCTGGATGAAACTAAAGTCTAGGAGTTTAGTTATGGGCATTGCTTTGTCTGTACAACACTTAAACTCAGTCAGCCATGATGACTCTTGTCAAGGGGCACTTGAAAAACATTCCTCATCACCTCCAAGAAGAGGGACTGGAGTTTTATAGTAGTGATGTGTGTCTGTCGGGCTAAGGCAATGGCATATTCACTGACCATTTGGTTTCATTCACAAGCTCTTCCCTGGATGAGGGAAGGCCATAGCAAGTGGCAGGAGGGTCCTAGGTTAACGTCTGGCTTGGTAGTGTTGCTAAACTGACTACTTTTACTTTTTCAACATTTCAGTAGTTTGCAGGTAACGAAGATTAATCAGCTGCATGAAGTTTCTCTAGAAACTGAGTTGATTTCTTTTTTAGGTCTGGGTTTGGACAGCTTAGATGTCATAGAGGCTGTTGCTAACAATACACTTAGGGGGTCATTACGACCCTGGCGGCCGGCGGTAAGTTGGCAGTAACACAGCCAACAGGCTGGCGGTGTTCCGCCAGCAATTATGACCATGGCGGAAAAGCCACGGCCATACCGCCGGCCCCTCCACTTTCCCGCCAGGTTTCCGCCTGGCGGTCATAATCCCCAGGGCAGCGGTGCATGCACCGCTGCCCTGGGGATTATGAGTCGCCGACCGCCAGCCTGTCCGTGGCGGTACACACCGCCATTGAAAGGCTGGCGGTAAGGGGACTTGGGGTGCCCCTGCACTGCCCATGCACTTGGCATGGGCAGTGCAGGGCCCCCCAGGCATAGCCCCGTCGTGCATTTCACTTCCCGAATTTCGGGCAGTGAAATGCGCGACGGGTGCTACTGCACCCGCTGCACATCAGCATTGCCGCCGGCTCTATTACGAGCCAGCAGCAATGTTGATGTGACATTTACGCTGGGCCAGCGGAAATGTCATAATAGGGAGCCAGGAATACCGCCAGCAATGGTGGTATTCTGTTTCCCGCGGCCTCGGCGGTCTTTTTGCAAGACCGCCGAGGTCGTAATGACCCCCTTAGTGTGGGATTTGATTCCTTCCTTTGAACCACAGGTTTTCTTGGACCAGCTCCTTCAAACATTGGCTTGACACTGTGTCAATTATGTCTTGGTTAGGCCCAGTTGACTGTTTCTCTATCACGTAATGCTACTGGCTGTTTGTTTGTATCCTTTCTCCTCCACTGAGTATTTGCACCCAACTGCATTCAGGACTTCTTTACAAATAATGTCCTCTCTATCTGCTCCTGCTGGCTCCCACCAGCTTGTTTCACTCAGTTAAACCCAGGCCCACAGGTTTTGCCAATGCTTGCTTTTTTCCATCTAGTTTTCTGAATGCAGTCGTTGGGGACAACAGTCAAGGCATCTCAAATGCGCAGCTGCAGAGTAACAACCCTCAGGTGAAGTCTGCCACATTAGCAAGGTTTCAAGTCTGCCACTTCAGCATGGGATGCAGATTAATGGATGGTTTTCATCCGGGCTGTTTAGGTACGAGTTATTTTTCAAGACAACAGTAACCTCAATTACTTTCTTATTTTTTTTACGTTTATATTAAATTCGGCCCAAACCTTTTCCCTGTACAAATATAATTTGGGGGCCACAGCGAATGAATGCGTTGATGAGAGACTAGTAAGTCGGACAGGCTCACAAATCTTGCTGGGTTCCAAAGCAAGTATTGAAGATCAAGGGGTACCTGTGCAGGGGCACCTGAGGAATTTGTTGTATTCTGTATTGCTGTCATTCTCTGTTGTACACATCATCATAAGGTACAACAGCCCATAAACTCAGGATTGTAGGCCTCAAAATGATGCATTTCTGAATGTTAAAATTGTCAAAATCTTTGGTGATAGTAATTGTGATATCTTATGCCTTAGTGCTCCAGTTGATCTTTCAGGCGGCATGGGCGCAGCTTGGGGGTGGGGCAGAGGGAGGTTTGGGGTGCTACATCTCAGTTCTTTCAGTCAGGTATGGTGCGGTGATTGTCGGATTTCACCGGGAATTCTTACATCCAGACAAAAACACACACACACTCTCTCCCTCCCTCTGGAAAGACTTCAAAAATGTTGGTTATTTCACAAACTAATGTGCTTTCTCTCTCTTAGTACCCATACCAATCTGCAGTCCTCTCCCTTTCTGCTGCCCCTTAAGTCTCTCTCGTGTGCCCTCCTTGTCATATAATGCATTTTAACATTATGTGCCAGCATGATTGTTGGGAAATCTAAAGCTCAAACCCCCCTAATCTTGCTGACCAGCTACGCCCCTGCCAGGAGGTGACATTTCAATACACTTTGACCCCAATGAGAGGCCACTCCGCTTTTCATAACAAATGTTATTGTGTTATAGCATTAACATAGGGCCAGGCTGCCCTATGAAAACAGAGGGGAGTTTTGCCATTAGATCCCCTGCATCAACCACAATAACTTAATAACATGGACAGACGATTTTACACCACCCCCCTCCGAACCCGGCATCACCGGGGTGCCCATACTACAGCATACATTTCATTCTAGCAAGGTACGACCCTGTCTTGTTGATTGGTATTCCTGTATCTCAGTGTTTAGCAGAAAGGTCGGGGTACAAACTGATGCCAGAACTGTGTCCCTTTAATTGGCCCAGCGCTGCCATATCTTGAGGCGTTTCTGGGGGCAGCCTCTAGCTTGGCAGACAGCTTCCTCAAGGCCCATACAGTGATCAGGCCCCATCTTCCAAACACCAAGCAATGGGGGGGAGCTGTTTGCCTTCCACATTTTGGCGATATCTCTTTTTGATAGTGTGAGTCCCAGGAAAAGCAACTGTTTCCACCAATTCCACCAATGCCTTCTGGGCAATGAAGGAGGATCACCTTGAGATCTAGTAGAATAACCCAGGAAAGAACCTCCCTGATTCAAGTCGTAACACCCCACCAAATGTTTGTCCATTCTGTGTGGAGGAAAGTATCTTTTTTTTCACTGCAGCGTAAGCACATTAGGAAGACTATCATGCCCACACAACATAGATAGCGTTGTGTAAAGTATGCTTTGTGGGGATATTTAAATTGTATCAATCTGAGGAGGGTGGGATCTCAGCCACAAAGGGCCCCCAAAGGCTACATCTAATTGTCATCATCTAGGGTGTCCATATCTTATACCCATGACTTCCATAGCGCTGGCAATGTGGTGGAGCTGTGTGTGATCAAGGATTGATATATTTTTATAATCTCCTGGGCACCTTGATCGCCTGTCAGTAGTTTCCCTTCTAGAGGGCTAAATTCTGGTAGTTCCTTCAGCTTGCATCTCCTGAAACGATTTAAGAATCGTGCTGTGCATATAAACAATAATTTTAATTGGCAAAAACGCCTATTACTAAAACTAGTAAACAAAAAAGACATAATTTTAAAATGCCAGAAGCCGAATGGATTAAAACAAAGGGGCTGCAAAATAGTGCTCCTGGAAGTTACAAGCAGAGTCCAAGCTGAGCGAATCCACCACTGGCAATGACCATGTATATCTATTAGAGTCTATTACCTTTGTGTTGTGGATTTTGGCTACAATGGACAGCCATTACCAACTTCGGCCTACACGCAGATCCTGTAGAAAAGAATAAGGGTGCCAATAAACGTTACTTAGCTAGTCAAGAATCGTTTGTGCAAATCAAAACAGTACTGTTGTGTAGTGTGTCATTGACTGCCACTATTGTGAAAACCAGATTCTAAATTATTTTATTCGCTGCTATGATGTAGCAATGGTAGGAAACAACAGTTGTTTTCCACTGCTGCTACATCATAAAGGAATACCAGGCTGCTCGCAGGTCTCTATGAGAGCCAACCAGTGCATCACTTGCTCTACGTTAGCTTGGAGAGCGGGGAGGATACCTTCTGGAGGGGAAGATGAGGGAAGACATAGAGGGTGGTGGTGATGTGTGGCAGGCGGCTAGGTGATTTATTTACATTTGGGATAGGGAGGAGGGGCCATGTTATGTATGGTGTCCCCATTAATCCTCTGCCCCTTCGTAGTAGATGAAAGAAGGGGCAGATGATTTTTGGGGCCATACATAACATAAAATTATAGATGTTAGTGTGTGACCTCAAAAACAGTTCTATTTGATGTCACTCAGAATCCCTCAGTGAAAAAAAATCTGTTATTGACTGTTAGACATCTGCAATCCTATATATTGCATCACTAATATGTATTATCTTCCCTAGTGTAGTACATAAGGCCTTAACTTGTGTGTACACATTTAACTTAACAAATGAGCACATCAATACAATATTTGTGAGAAATGAATGACTGCTTTTGTAAGTCTGCAGACTGCAACGTCGGCAAAAGACACGTGTGATGTTGGTATCCGATAGCCCATTACATTTGAAGAGCTGTTAGTTAGGGACACTGACCAGAAACACCCACCTCATACGTTTCGTGACACCAGTCGGTAAGTTGTACCACGGTGCCATCAGCACGGCTTTACGCACGGTTTTTTTTTCTGCCAGGAACAGGTAGGAAAAGGGGGTGTGAATGAATAATTAAGTTGTTCATTGTGAAATCAGACTTGTAATCCTAGCGACTTCACTTGATGCGCTGGTGTGTCAACTGGTGTGATCACAGGAAAGTTACTTCATGTTCTTTGACAGTAATTTCTACTTGTGCAAAAGTGATGAGGATGGACAAAAAGTTTAACCTCGGATGCATACGTTATATAAAGATCAGGGCAGTTAAATTAACATCCACAAAGCACATTTAACTCACCCTTGTTAGGACATCATCAATAATGGGATGAATAAGGAAAGACAAAAAATGAAAATAAATTAAAAAGTAGCGAAAATATACTCTTAAAATACGTAATCAAAGCGCCCTCTTTCAGACACAGCCCATTGTTGATTTGATTGACATCTTGGCGCGAGGCCTGGTGAGGGCGACCACAATGTGTCAGTCACTCGGAGGCACGTACTGCGCTGACATTTACATAATGAATGCGATTTGGATTCCGTTCAGACAGCGGGCTCTAATGTCCTAACGTGCGTACACGCTTCCAGCGGTGCGCGGTTGCTGCATGTGAAGGCCGGCATGAAAGGTGTTAAACACGCACATTTGTAAATCAAAAAAGAGGAAGCAGAGCGATGGATTGCCATCTGGCCCTCCGTGGTATGAAGACGGACTGCTTCCGGGAGTAGCGGGTACTGCTGGGATTGAAAACGTGCTTATGTGACACAGGAGGCTACGGGGAACCCAAAGATAAGGGTACGTTCGCATGGGAAGTGTGGCAAGAAGGAAGGAAAGCGAAGAGGTCGAAGAGGTGATTGATGGCTCCGAGGCGAGGCCTGGGATCTGGCAGAGATCGGCTGGGAACCCACATAAGAGAGGAAGCAAGACGGCTTCACAAAAGGTCAAAACAGGGAGAATTCGGAGACAAGAGAGCAGGAAGGGCTAGAATAACCAAGAAATGTTTTTGAAGCACGAACAAGGCAACCAATGAAGCCTTTCAGAAAGGGAAATGTGGAGAAACGAGACAAGCGCACGACAGAAGGGAAATATGTGCCCATTCGGACCATCCTCTGCCTCATTTATCACTAGGTTTTCAAGAACGCAAACTGCAGAAAGCTCTTTCAGTAATTAATTGTTCTGTTTGGGATGGCGGGGCCGGTCGGCATTTTGCAGAAACAGAATTTCACACAGCATTTTGCGTGCATGCAAAATGTAATGCATGTGGTCACATTTTTCAATATTATCATCGCCACCTCAAACTGCAGAAAATCCTTTAAGGCCTTTGTTATTCTGCTAAAGGCAGTGGATCAGCTTCATAAACCCTTTTTTGAGAAATGGGTGCATTTTGGTCATGCACACATTAACAACGAGCTTTGGTTGTCTGCACAATGCAATGCATTATTCGAAAGGGCCTTGGCAATGTAAAACGCTGAGCTTATGGTTTGTGCATGAGTGTGGAGCATGTAGATTTTAGTGCATCCTTAATTCACATAGAGATACACTGGAATATGCAACTTCCGTTCCTCTAGAGCACTACCAGTCTAGCATTTGGTTGCTGCAGAAAAAGGAATGCACCACTGATGTCCCAAAATGGCCGCTAAACCAAAACTGCCAGCTGCATCAGTAAGAAGGCCCAATGACTCGCTAGACATAGGTGAAGATGGCCAGACCACTGATCTGTTAAATTGCTGAAGGAAATCCCACAATATCATTGATTCATCCCTCACTTCATGTGGAATCTGACATGATTGTTTCTATGTCTAGGACTCACCATTGCCTTGAAATTGATCTACAGAAGGGGGTGCCCCTTCAGGATTATGCGGGTTGCAGTTATGTTCACCCACTAAAACCTGCATCTGATGCAAGCTAACCTTTTTCTTCAAAAGGGTGACATTAATAGCCTGTGTAAAGGCCTGGATTTTTTCTGAAGGCAGTCTGCACTCGCTGGCTGCAGTATCAGTCTCAGTACCCAGGAAAGACAAACAAGTAGACGGGCCAATTGTTTTATCTGGTGCAAGTGGGCCCCCCAGAACGCGGAATAGCGCAATCAGCTCCCCCAAGGCCCGGTGGCAGGTCTGGGAGTCAGGTGGGCCCATAATCAGAATGTCATCCAGGTAGTGATTGATGTCCCGATGGCCAATCTTGTATGTGAATGATCACTGCAGCATAGAGCTTAATTGTTCAAAATAATCACAAGACACTGCGCAGCCCATTGGCATACACCTGTCATGGAAATATTGGCCACCATACTGGAAGCCCAAGAAATGGTAATCTTTGAAATGAACCCATAGTAGCCTATAGGCGAACTCAATACCAGTCTTCGCTAATAAAGCCCCAGGGCCCAGCTTGTGTAATTTTGCTAGGGCCATATCAACAGAACAGAGCTCAGGGTCGATTGCATCATTGTCCGAGAAGCCCTTGGTCCCGAAAGGTTACGAATCACCCAGAGCTGGCCCGGCTCTTTTTTCAGCACCACCCCCAAGGAAGAACATACAAAATGAGGCCCTGGTGGTGTAACAAAATGACCAGCAATCCTACCCAGAGAACTCTCTTTCCCCAACTTCTTAGTGACCACGCCAGGAGGTGTTTGAACCGATAACAAATTCTCGCGGTATGGGACAGGCACAACCCAGATGGCTGGGATGCGAAAACTGCTAAAAAAAACATGACACAGTAACTGAGCTGTCTTCTTGTTAGGGTAATGATTAAGCCAAGGGAGAAGTCTATCTAACTGGACCAGAGCTGGTAACGGATCACTGGCTGATTGACTTATAGGACTCATTTCCTTTCATTTTAGATCTCTTGACATATTTGCATTCCGGGTGGAGGGGTTTCCAGAAAATGAGCAGACATGTCTAAATTGGCAGGATCCCACTGATCAGTTACACAGTTTCCCGTAAAAGGCCCAGCACAACCTCTTCTTGTCCCCGGCACCTCACTGTGAACAAAAGGGATGCTTAAGGGGTGCCATATTATTAACACTTTCTAGCCAGATGTAACCCTCTGTCTGATCCCACCCAATCTCAGGATCCTCTACCCTAGCCCACCTAATGTCTCCATCATAATCCAACCAGGCTGACCTGCCATGTGTCTGGTGAGCTTTAAGAATCTTATTCGCATAAAATTCATAGGGTCATCCAGATCTGGACTCTTTACTAACATGACTGTCATGAACACGTTAAATCCAAACATCCAGTTAGTAATGGACTCTTCCACCTTGGGTCTCTTCTCTTTCGAGGAGGTGTTCTTTACATCCTTCTCCTTTGCTTCGTCTTCCCCCCACCTAGGCTTAATTAGGGAAAGTATGTTCACAATTTCCCGTCACCAGATCTTTTCTTTAACCTCAACAAGCACGTGCGATGCCAACTTCCATGGTTTGGATAGCAAAGAGTCCTACCTACCTAGCAGTTTGGTCGTGGGGCCCGAATTCTTACCAGCGCCATCAGATACCTTACCTGATGCCACGACAGTGGAACCCACACTCCTGGCTGAGCCATCAGCATCCTCTTTCTGAGCTCCAGGACCAGGCCCAACTCCATTGCGTGCATTTACTAGGACCTCAACCTGTCTCTGTAAGTCGGTAATGGTGGACAGCACTGGGGAAGATGAAACCCACAGGGCAGTCAAAGCCATGCCTCCCACCTTTTGGGTTTGCTAGCTGAGAAAGCAAGAATGCAATAGAGGACAAAATTCCTGCTGATGGATCTGGCTGCCTACCTAAAGCTGTCTCCTGAACCGGCTGGGTTTCCTGAGCTAATGGCCCTACCTGTTGATTCTCACACTCTCTTGAGGCACAAGACCCAGACCCGATTGCCCAAAGCAATCCCCATTCCTCTTATCAGTGAGTTGTTTCAAGGACTGCTTGATTTCGGTTAGCACTACAAGCATACCGTCAGTGCCCGAATCAACGCGCTTGGGCTCAACTGTGCTAGAAACAATAATACAGGCCATGGGCAAAGCAGTTACTGCCTGTTGTGAACCAGCTACCTCTGAGCTGTCCCGACATTCCACCCATTCTATTTCCCCTGGGACCAATCCCGCCACTAAACCCTGCCCGCATTGAAGACCTTTTGTTTTATTCCTTCTCTTCACAGGGGGGAAGGCTGCACATGGGGGAACATTTGATCGCCTAGGGTGCTCCACCGCTGCCAGTTCTGGTACTGGTTCCTGTTCTGGCTCAGACGATGAAGTACGACTATCATCCTCCTCATCATCCAACTTAGCCAAAACCATCTTTAGTAGTTGAGATAATTCAGGACCCCGACCCTTCCTTCTACCCACTCTAGAATTATTAGCTGGCATTGGGAACTTCAAGACAATTCTATTAAAAAAAATAATTACGAAACACCAACAACCTCAGCATGCAAATCAGTTACCACTGGGGGACTCACCTAAAATTTCCCGTCCGCGTTCCTGGCCCAGCGCAGTGCAACAGTTATTAGAGGGCAGGAAAATCACAGCACACAGCAACCTCAACTGCTGATTGACAGTGACACCAGGCAGGGAGTTCAGAGGAGGACCAATTGTAAAGTGATGAGCCCCAGAGAGTAGGAGAGCTGTCTATGAGAAGTTATGCATGGGGTAACAAATAAATTAAATCTAAATAATAGTGCGCTGGCCAATCTTTTTTATTTACAAGGATGACCTTATAAGCCCCCCTTTTTTTAATAAGCTTTGGGCACCAGTGGGGGTGACTTGAACCCTTGCACTACCGGAGCTGTGACACCCAAAGCACAGGACCTTGCCTTTGCACTACAGCTCCTGGCTGGACAACACAACTATATAACGTGGCCCACACTCCCCAAGTAATAAACTAAGGCTCCGGCAAAAGAGGAATGCGACCCCGGATGATATACACGGAGGCAGAGGGCAGGAAGCATTAACGATCGAACGGTGAGAAATGTCTACAAACACACCGGGAGTAGAACCCTCAACACTCAGTGTGGAAGTCTGTGCAATTGTCAACTAGGCTACAGGTAGCAAAATGAAGCGCTGTACAGGAGTACGCTGCACAACTATAAAAAGCAGTCTTTTGCACACAAGGTCTCGACCAGAAGACCGAGCTGGTGTCCTCGGAGACCGTGCTGGAGTTGGAGAAAAACAGGGGAGAGCGGCAGCAGGGAAATTGGGAGCACAGGTACAAAGTGATTTACCCAGAATCAGGGGATGTTGAGCCTGGCTCAGTTGCCTCTATCTGCTGCCCAAAAGATTGATGAGCACAGTGCCCGACTGCTGCCCCTGCCAAAGCCAAGCTGATGTCCAATGCTTGTCCGCCGCTTTCACCACTGCGAAGCCTCAAAAGGAGGCCACAACACTGTTGGCGGGTTAAATAGCCCCCACTCTCGTGATGGGGGGAGCGGCGATTACATCATCCCTGCTGCACCACTCATACAATGCTCATCCTGCGTTGTTGCGAGTAAAGGTTCCGGACTTTGTCCCTTCCCCCCAGCCTTCTTGTCAGAGAGTCACTGACGCGGGAAGGGGGCACAACCCTCGGGGGCCCGGGTCCTAATGCAGCACCCATGTAGGTCGGGGTGCTCCCCCAGAGGTTGTCAAGGGATGTTGCATTTTGGTTGACTCTGTCAGAGAGTCTGTAGATTTCATGTTATTGGCCCATTTGTTGACTTGAGCTTGTTCATCCACATTGAGGATGAGGCCATAAGCGCAAACACAGGAGTTGTTCCAGAGCAGAGAAGGGCAAGGCTCAGCAAGAATAAGGACCCTCTCAAATGCCCCTCCTTTGCGATGGGACAGTGGTCTTCAAACACTTTCAGGCGAGCGACCCTCATTGAAAATAATTTGGCAGAACTTGCAAAATAGCACAATAGTTTCCATACAATTATTAGTTAGGATGTTGATTATTACCCAGTAACAATAAGGTTGTGGTTGGACCTGAAACATTTCCTCAAAGAGATCTAAACCAAATTATATACTGAAAGGTGCTTTTCAATTTATCATCATAAACTCAGAGTCTAAAGTTTGACAAGCAGTCAAAACATTTGAAGTGGGATCAGATGGTGGACATCTTGAAATAAAGTCTTAAAATGGTGCTCAGTGTTGCTTTTTTGGCATAATAAATCCAGTATCCAACTGATATGGACTACTAAACGCAATGCCTTCACGGACTATATCGACACCAGTACCAATAGAAGCAAGGAATTTTAAACTATTGTGAAAGATTTCATCTCACCAGTGCCCACATCTAACTTAACCAATCCCTCACTAGACCTCTGCAACAACCTATCCTTACTCTTCAGCAACAAAATAACCACCATATAGAGCAACTTCAACCTGCAATTGGACTCAACAGACCTGACAAGTGACTCCCACCCTTATTCAAAGAACCAACGCTTAACTCATGGCCCTCATCTCCCAGGAAGAAACCACCACCACCATGAAATCCATCCACTCTGGGAACCATTCAGACCCTTGCCTCCTACCACACCTACACAAGAGGACTTCTTCCCATCAGCATAATGTTCACACCCATCCTGAAAACATCCATCCCCTGAGCAACCTTCTCAAGTGCCTGGAAAAATGAAACAGCCCTCTTCTGGCTGAAGAAATCCTCAGTGAATGCCTCTACACTCGTAAACTACAGATTGATCTATCTACTTCCATACCCAGCCAAGGTGCTAGAAAAAATGATTTAAAAAGCCTCATCGAGTACTTAAACAACCACAAACTCCTGAGCACCCTCCAGTCCAGATTCCGACCCAGCCCTAGAAAGGAAACTGCCATTATCACCACCACACGCGAAACCTGTATGATCCTGGGCAGGGTAGACACAGTGGCCCTCATCTTCCTGGACCTCTCCACAGCACTTGACATAGTCTCCAATCCCATCCTCATCCAATGCGTGCACAACATTGGAATAAAATGTCTCACTCTGCCGGATCTCCTGCTTCCTGACTGGCAGAAGTCAGGCAGTCAACCTGACATCCTTCACCTTATACACTTGAGACTTTATCTTCAGAGTACTACTGCAGGGTTCCTCCCTTAGCCCAACCCTCTTCAATGCTTACATGATACCTCTGAACAGCATCATCCACTCTCACAACATCAACATGCTCTCCTACACTGACAACACACCACTTATCTCCCCTAAGGACAGGAAGCCTAGCACACATAACAAGTTTGCAGCATGCATGACCAAAATTGCTGATTGGATGAAGGCCAATTGTCTGAAGTTGAACACTGACAAGACTGAAGTTGTGATCTTCGAGAAGAGCTCCTCACTGTGGGACTCCACCTGGTGCTCAGCAGAACTAGGAACAACACCCACAATAGCCACTCATGCCAAGAACGTCAAGGGCATTGGCTGCAAACTCAATATGACAGTCCAAGTCAACACCATCACTGCCTCATGCTTTCACACCCTGAAAATGCTAAGGGAAATTTCCAAATGGCTCCCAACTGACACACGGAAAGCAATCTACCACGCCCTTGTCACAATTAGCCCGGGCTGTGGGAAAAACCCTCTACGCCATGATCAACAAACAACCCACCAGGAGGCTGCATACCATTCAGAACTCAACTGCCAGAATCATTCTCAATGTTCCATGCCACAAACATATCTCACCTCAGGGAGCTACACTTGATACCCATAAACAAACAAGCACAATTCAAACTCACCCATCACCTAAAAATCACTATATAACTCAGGCCTAGCATGCTTCAACAATCACATCTGTTTGCACAAACCCTCCAGACACCTCCACTCAGCCAGTGTCCTATTTGAACCTATGCCTTGTATTCAGAAAGCCATATCCAGCTGTGGAGCATTCTCCTACATCACTCCTAAAATGAGGAAAGACCTGCCACTACACCTCCAAGCTTCATTTCACTTCTTTAATTCAGCAATAAGTTGAAGGCCTGCCTGTTCAGGAACTCATACCAGGTCCTAGGCTTGGCTTCATCCACACATGCACAGCACTAGGATACTCTCCTTGTTGAAAGCTTTTTAAATCTATATATCATAACAGTATGTGAAATGAAGAATCTATTGAGAGTGTATAATTCAAATCATGTAAGGGAAATTGTGAGGTACTTGGTATTATATACATTATGTAAGAATTTTTGAAAAACTCATATTAATGGTCACCTTTTATTTTCTGAAATTAAAATAATGAACATTTCAAAACTCACAATGATCTTCATATGTCCATCTAAAAGGCATGCTTGCAAAAATCAGAAATGTGTACTAAATCTGAAATATTATGAAGCACAGCCTAGGCGTAGGAAATGATGGTACAGTGCTCTTAAGGGTGAAAAGACAATCCACCTTCAGAGAGACGTAGTAATAGAAACCAGGTGGACAACTTACGTCTTTTTGGAAAAAGTCATTATTAGTGCGACACACACATAAAAATCTAGAAAAAAATCGAAAAGAAATAACTAGCAAGTTATGGAGTCGTCTCAAAGACTATTCACACTGTATTTAGGACTGGGGTGTTAAAAGGGCAAGAAATTAGAAAATGAAAAGATGCTTGTACCTGTGAAGTGGCAGAAGAATCTTCACCTCTCCCTCTTGTCATAGAACAGCACTCACCTGGCTGGGCAGGGGTTGGGAAAAGGAGGCTTCACCACCATTTGTGGACCACTGCACTGTGGTCATATTTGTTGTTTTAGTGATACACTCAGTGCCCCTCCTGGTGTCATGATAGAGTGCTGCCCAGTATCTCCTTGCTCTATAACTTACCTTGATCACAATTGCTTTCAAGCTGTAATTAATCCTAATGTGCCCTGTGACATTCATGTTACTGGAATGGGGGGATGGTTAATATTCATGTATTCAGGGACGCATTATATCAGCTCCATTCACAATAAGCATCAGGAATACAAGTGCACTTAGAATGCAGATGAGCATTTTAGACCCATTTGGATCATAAACTTTGAGACAAAGGCCGGTTCTTGTCCTTGGATTTTGGTACAGCAAGATGGCACAGTGTGTTAATGCTTCAGCTGCAGTGATGTCCAGCGAGGCATACTCAACATTCCATCCATCCGAAGTTGGTGAATTGCCCATCATTAAATTGAGTAACATGAATAGCGTTTGTTTATAGTGCTTAGAAATGCACTATAGTGGGATATGAAGTGCTATGTAAGAACAATTTTTTATTGTTACTGTCACCACTTTGTTTAGTGCTAGAAGTACGGGTGGTTGGCAGGTTCTAATATTGCACTAGAACGATTGCACCAGGGATGCACAGAATACTTTCTCAGGGATTTTGCTCAATGTTGTTATTTTGAGCAGTGCCATCCTAGAAGTCAATATAGAAGCACATGTCTACAATTTGAGTCACGTTACGAAAATACAGGTCAATTGCAATTCAAATTATCATTATATCAACCCTTATTTTACAAGACCCACGATAAAGACTAACCTACTGCCAAACTAATGGTAGAAAACAACATTTTGGGGGGGAGGGGGGGTTGATATGAGAGATTAACATTTCCGTCATGCAAGTGAATAAAGAGTGAATGCAAAAACACATTTACAGAAATCAAGTGAATCCACAAGCATAATTCTACCATATACCAACAGAGAAAGGCTTTCTACTAGACATACCAACATAAATATCATTGTCTGCTGTGTGCATCAATACAACTCTAACAAAACACCCTGCAACTCTGCAAATCACTGGAGACACAACTTCACCACTCAGGTCAAGAGTGCAACTATTTTCACCATACAGAACACTGGAGAAAAAAACTTTCATCTTAACATTCTACCAAGAGCCAACGTCTAGAATTCAAAACAATGGAGAAACAAAAATCACAATAGAAGTAGATGGCGAAACAATGTTCATTAGACAGGTTGATAAGAAAAAAACGTTTGCATATAAGTAAATTCATCAACAGCATTTGCCATACAAGTCAATGGACAAACGTCTTCATTCCTCCTCGTTAAAGGAACAGTGGTGCAACAGCTTTCATTGTAAAAGTAGAGGAAGAAATGCCTTGTCATGTACAAGTTAATGACATTTTTTGTGTAATAGACCATCCTTTCTACAAATACTTATCATTTCCCACACTCTTCCTCAAACGTTTTTGTGGGAATACCCTGATGTTGCTATGTTATATCTTTTCCAGTGTGGGGGCACGTGTTATGCGTTTTAGGGAGGCCTGCACTGTTGCCATATTGGCTCTGTTCTGTTTTTGAGGGATGCTTGCATTCTGATGCTGTGTTGCACTGAATCTGCATGTGAGGGATGCCTGCATTCTGATGCTGTGCTGCACCTGTTCTGCATGTGAGGGATGCCTGCATTCTGATGCTGTTCTGCTCCTGTTCTGCGTGTGAGGGATGTTTGCATTCTGATGCTGTGCTGCTCCTGTTCTGCGTTTTAGGGATGCTTGCATTCTGATGCTGTGCTGCTTCAGTTCTGCGTTTTAGGGATGCTTGCATTCCGATTCTGTGCTGCACCCGTTCTGTGTGTGAGGGATGCTTGCATTCTGATGCTGTGCTGCACCTGTTCTGCGTGTGAGGGATGCTTGCATTCTGAGGCTGTGCTGCACCTGTTCTGCATGTGAGGAATGCTTGCATTTTGATGCTGTGCTGCTCCTTTTCTGCGTTTTAGGGATGTTTGCATTCTGATGCTGTGCTGCACCTGTTCTGCGTTTTAGTGATTCTTGCATTCTGATGCTGTCCGGCACCTGTTCTACGTGTGAGGGATGCTTGCATTCTGATGCTGTGCTGCATCTGTTCTGCGTTTTAGACCAGTGATACTCAAAGTATGACCTAAGGCCTCATGCAGCGCTCCTGTCATTTACATGCAACAACCTGGCAGTGTTTAATTTGAGCTGGTGGTTTCTGGTGTGGGGCACTGGCGCTTATTTTTGAGGGCTGGCACTTACTTTCTGCCTCAAGCAGTTACTGTGAGTAAAAGACACAAGGAAAGACGAAGGAAGAGAAAAATGAAAAATCGTCACAACGGGAGAGAGCAGAAAGCTGCAAGAGTGAGCTGGGAAGGGAGGGGCTGTAAATGGATTAAAGAGGCCCTAAATAGCTTCAGGATTATGCTGTCTCAGTAGTCTGTGCTTGCACATTTAATTGCAGCAGCCACGTGTTTCAGAATAAAGCTTTGGGCACTGGCACGTTTTTATTTACAAATTAAGCACTGCCCCCTTGTCAACAGCAGCAATGGGCTGCTTTTTACTCAGCTCATCACTAATATTTAAAAAATGTTAACTAAACAAGATAGCATTTATTTACAGGTTAATTGAAGTTAAAAAAGGATGTAACTAGGTTGTTTTTCATATGTTAGCTTAGGAACACTTGCATTTTCCAAGACATCTTGCAGAAAAAGCGCAAAAATATTGTAAAGTCTTCAGAATCCAAAAATTGCATTTCATTAACATGCAGAACTGTTTCACTTTAGTAATTCAGATTAAATGAGTGCATTGAGAAGTGTCTTTTTAAGTGATAATTCTTTAAACAGGAATTTGGAAACATTCATTCTTCTTCCATCCTACCAACTATGGCAATAGTAAACTAAGAGGCAAGTCAGTTGGTATGTGACCCTTTGGTTGGACTGGTTTCCTATTATAGATGAATAGCATTATAGTTTATTATATCAAACACAGGAAAAAGTTTAGTACAGCGTGCACCCTAAAGTCCTGTATTTCGAGTCCTTTTATATATGATAATGGACTGAAAGTAGAATAAAACAATTGCCTGGGGTCACACAATCTGGTAAAGTGGGGAAGCTGGGATTAATCCCATGGTTTCTGGTTTCACATTGTGTAATTCAGCCACCAGATGTGTATGCTTTGCTCCCCCTAAACCGACCTTACCTCTAACTCACCTCAAACCACCCCAAACCCCAACCACAACCACCCCACTGCTGGCATCAATGTGGCCGTCGGTCACACAGCAGACCAAAATTTTGGCCCCCGGGAAAATCTGAGTACCTATGTCTTAATCTAATTCTCATTCCAGCCTTGGTCAAGACATGATTAGGGCAACCTCGGACAATGGCGTTCCATCCTCGAACCGCAGCTGCCTCGTACCGTGCCTGAGTAACATAGCCCTGTCCAGCCCTTTCAAGTCCTTGGTTGCTGTCACCGTTTCTCTCAACTGGTGACAACCGTCACTAGGCCTGGATTTACAAGCCAGTGGACATTTCCACTGCTGGATCAGGCCCAGTTCTAGCGGGTGGGCCAGGCCCACCCAAACATGACCCTTAACCCTCCCATTGATAACATCAAAGTCAATAAAAAGTGAATACATACTAAATAAAAAGTTCCTTAGAGTTGGCAGCCGACCATTGTTTTTCTACCTCTTATTGCTCTTCAGCACTGGAGGAAAGAAGTTAAAGAGAGTCACCTTTCCTGACTTTTCTTGAACCTGCAGCTGCTGCTTTATTAGATCGCGCTGCGAGGCCGAGATCAACATTAAAGTTCGAGTGGCTGGCCATTTGTTAACGTTTTAAGAATCTGCTGAGGCTCAGAATAAATACAAAATCCGTGAAAAATAGTTGTTTTCATTATTAACATGGTCTTTCTGTTTTTGTTTTTTTTAATTATCAGGTGGGTCATCAGGGAACTGTACTACACATTTCAAAGTGAGCCCTCCTTATATTTACTGTGGTAAGCCTGAAACGGAAACTATATGAATTTAGTTGATTTCCTACGGGATTAAAATTCAATTTTAGCCTAATAGCAGCCCTTGTGATTATTGCAACATTAAAAGGATAACAAAAGTGGAGGTGGATGGTAGCTGATAAGGGGCTGGCGTGCAAGGTCAGCTGTGAGATTATGGGAGATCAATGGCAGCAAAGTGGATAATCAGGCCTGGAAGAGGGTGTGTTGCAGAATCTGTGGTTAGTTGGATGTCGTAATGGAGAGAATCCCTCTATGAAGACTGGCACCGAGGGATCCTGAACAGTATTACTCGCCTGATACTCCTACCTCTGAAATCATCTCTTGACAATGAAAGAGGAAAATTACTTTTTTAGGTTACCATTTAGAAAGAGACTTGTAAAAGAGTGCATCTTACAAGGCCTTGTTAAGCTCAGGAGAGACAAGGAGGCCCCTGAGAGAAGCTAGTCACCTGGGCCCAGCTCTTGAGGTGGGTGAGACAACAAATTAAGTTGAAGAGCCAAGTGTTTGGCTTGGCTCTAGGAGTCTGGAAATGAGCGGAGTCCTCAAAATGTTTGCATGTAAATTCTGTAACAAATCTCATGTAAAATAAGACAAAATCTCTTCAACACTAACAATGTACTTTGCTTTAACATGCGGGATCATAGCACCTTCGTACATCAGATGTTATCACTGCATTTAGAGGCATTTATTAAAAGTGAATATCAACAGAAACATTCATGCCCTCAATTGTTATGTGTGCCCTATGTGTGGCTTAGGTTCTTAGTGCAGATGGGTCATCATTATAGCAGACTATATCAAACAGAAAAGGTTTTTGTATAGTGCACATCCTGAACACATGTATTTGATGGTGCCCTCTGAAGTTATCATAAAATAGGAGGCTCAGGGAAGTAATTATTAATTTAGGCTCACACAGTTTGGTCAAGCAGGGAAGCCAGGATTGATCCCAGGTTTTCTAGTTCATGTTGTGCTTTTCAGCCACTAGATGGATATCTCATTCTCCAGTGGTGCATGAAAGATTAAATGTTTTGTCTTTCATTCTTGGCATGTGATGTCAAATCATGGGCAGCAGGCAGAAGCCAAATGAAAGCTCTGCTTGTTTTGGGAGGACCTTGAGCTGAGCCAGATATCTGGCTGGAGCCTTCAGTGGTCTTCCCACCTTCACCGAGGTCCTGCTGGAGGCAGCCCTGGGCCTTCAGAAGTAGGAGTCTATTGGCCCCAGGCCCACTTCTTCATGGGGAAACACCCAAAAAGATAAATCGCCAGTCCACTCCTCTACTACATATAGATGTTAAGGGACAGCCTTTATCTCATCTAGTCAGAAATTCCCAAGTTTTAGTGAAGGCCAGTAAAAGGGCTGACATTAATGTGTATCTGCTCTCTCCAGGCATCTATGTGGGTGCTGGCACAGTCCATCTCCAGGGCGGTCAACCAGAAACTCAAGGTGAAGAGGAGGAATGCGCACAAGTATTGCTTTAGATCGGTGGTTTTCAGACTTTTTGATGTCACGTTTCCCCCCCAGCTGAAAAATAAAAATCATTGCCCCCCTCCCCTCAGAATTTTTCACAATTATTTTATTAAGATGGCAATTTTTAAATATGTCTAGACTTACTTCAACATTGCAGTTAAGTACTGTTACCTTTTTAAAAATGTGGTAACATGTTTCTGCTTAAAACAAAGCGCTGTTATCTATATAATGTTTTTTTTTGGCCTCAGGCTGACACCTCCCGCCCTTCACACCCCAAGGGATTACTTGAGGCCCCCCTAGGGGGGGGGGGCATCCCTCGGTTTGAAGACCACTGATTTAGATGGATCGGATTTTAACAAAGAGAGTAAACAGGCAATTAAAATAACCTTCAACTCTACATGCAATATCTAAACACAGAATGTATCCTTTGTATCATGGTGCAAATATGTTTTGAAGTCGATATGATGTAATGCAGGGCTGTTAGGCTACTTCCAGAAGCCAAAAACTGGGCCTGCAGCGGCCCACCGAATGCTCTCTTGGCCCATCCAAATCGAAATGCCTGGAGCCGGACCTGTGCTGGATTATAACATCTCGCTCCTAACCTCGAGTGGAGTTATCATTTCAAAACTTAAACTGCTTTTGCCAGTAAAAAGACCAGGGGTATGTTTTTCATGGGACCGTGTGCGGTTAAACTGAGGTTTTCCCCTTGTTTCCTGGTGTCACACAGAGTGCCCGTTACCACTGCCCGTCGCGGTCAGGTCAAGTACAGAATGGATACTCCAAGGCCATGCACAGTGCGTACCTCATTGACACTCTCAGGTCACATACCGTGAGTGACTCATGGACACTCGGGTCACGTACAGTGAGTGCCTCACGGACACTCTCAGTTCAGGTACAGTGAGTGCACAGAGTGGCTGCCTCACGGACACTCTCAGTTCAGGTACAGTTAGTGCCTCACGGACACTCTCAGGGCAGGTACAGAGTGGCTGCCTCATGGACACTCTCAGACGCACTTAGTAAAGGCTGTTTCCTCTGTCTCATCTGGCACGAGCTCACTCTGCAACGTCCGCTCCACCAACCGAGGGCTCCCAACCCTTCAGAGGCCCCCCATTCGGCTGTAGGCCAATGGATATCAATGTGATATGGGAGAGCCATCCATTTTCCACCGGCCCCCCATCATTTTATGTTGCGCCCCGAATACTGGCACCTGTTCTGCGTTTTAACTATCTGTGGCGCCACCTCTGTAATCTTATAATCATAATTAACATCACCAATAGTTAAAAAACGTTTTGCGGAACGCACTCAATATGCGGCCTCTTAGCCCCGTACGCAAATAACAAAAGCCACTCGTATACAAAGGCCACTCGTATACAATCTCAACTCCTCCCAGTACCGGCCATCTTGAGGATGACAGGCTAAGTGGATCAGCTGGTACTCGAACTCTTAGATCCCAGCAGTCAGACGGTAGCACTCTGAGAGGCCTCACGGAGTTTCTTGTGGATGCTAAATAAAGAAATACAAATATGATTAACGTGTCTCAAACTAATACACAATGAGAGTAATAATACATGTACCTCAATGTTTGGAAGGTGTCTGGTCAATGTGCATAATAACACATCATATCAGGTGTGTTTGCATAGCACTCGTTCACCTGAAAGGAAGTCTCTTGGGCGATAGAGGGAGGCCAACTGGCACTATTTACTCACGTCCTGCTGCTGTTAAAAAAGTAAGATAAAGAAATAAATAACGAGACACAAGTAAACTAACACTAATTAACTACTCGTTGTTAAACTTGACAGCAAGACATGTCTAAAATAAGTTCCGACCCATGTGTACAGTGTGATATTGAGTAACTCTCAAATAAATACGTTTGTAATAATTGTGTTGAACTTCAAAAAATAGTCAACGTTAAGTAATTAAGTGTGGCTAAAAAATTAACTTTTAATTAACATTTGCTATCTTGTGGGCACATTCATATCAGAGTTATGTGTTTCAAACTTTTATCAAAGTCTGCGTTCTTCTTCAGGATAATTATGTTGTTAAGACTTTTTATGGAAAAAAACTGCTTAAAATATAATAATAGCGAAGATCTACTAGTGATGGCTGATAATACTGGTAAAGATTTCTGTGTGATTTTTATATCTCGTATTAAAAAGGGATACCTGATGTTTTATTTGCAGAACCTTGCATAGCGCTCCGTATTTTCTTTGCTTTGTACTTTTGAAGGCTACAGGAAATTAAAAGAATCTGCGATTTGTGGATTGAAGTGGCACCTTTGGTGAACTAAAGTTGCGATTTATGAGCTACTTTCTGTATTGACAATGAGAGTACCTCCTTCCTAGATATTTCAGATGGTGCTGTGGGGCAAGGCGTTTTGTGGCTGATGTGAATGTCAGTCTATTCAATGGACGCTAAGAGCAAGCTCGCTGCTTTAGTCAAACGCCAGAGGCAAACTAGTAAATGGGATTCTCCTTTGATAAAGTGAAGTTCCTTTCTGCAAGCTTCCGTCTTGACATTTCCTGTTGTTCCACACAAAGGAAGGAATTCCACATTTAAAAGGTTTAGCACGGTTGTTTTTTAGACCAGGCCAGGAGGGGCACGGACAAGCTAAGACTATGTGGTTTGCAGTGAAATAATCAAATGATTTCTGTTCAGCTGTGTGACTGCCAGCCAGTAACTTGTTTAATTGTCCTAATGCATTTCTAATCGATAGAATGCTGCAGTAATGTCCGCTGTGGAATCTTGTGTACCTTTTAATGCAAGACACCGATGTCTTGGGGAAGGAACTTTAACGCAAGTTATTGCATGAGAGGAAACCCCACGAGATTAGAAATTTCATTATATTTCACCTTCGGAGGAAATGGACCCAGCTCTGTTTCCTTGCATTAGCCCAGGCTTTCTTTTCATTCAGCACTTTGGCACATCGTCCTGATTTATATTGTTTGATTTGTACATGCCTCAATGTTAAATTCTGAATAAGCACCACAGCGCTCCCAGCTGCACAATACGTTTCTAGCGGAGATGTAGCTGAGAATTAAAGAACTGCACTTGTGGAGGGGAAGGGTGTGTATCTCAGTCAGTGACATGGGTGAGGGTGGTGGGGAATCGCACATTTCCCAACTGAAAATAGTATGGCGAAGGGTGGAGGGATGGCCAAGTTTGGGATAAACTGTTCTGATAGGAGCTGGTTTCGTACTGATTTGTAGTAAGTGGGCCTTTGTCTAAATTCCTGATTTAAAAAAATAATAATAACAATTTAAAATGTTTCAGTCAAACGAGGATGACGAGAAAAAACAGGAAAGGCATAGGAGAGCCGATTCGGCACATGATTTGCATTATTTTACTTAAAAGAAACCAAGCAGGTAAACAACTGTGAAATTCAAAATCGCCATTAATGTCAAAATTACAGATCCCCATTTAAGACACCCCCTGAATTGCATAGCGTGTTGCAAAATTAACATGACACACACTAGAATGAATGTACTATGTCTCAAAATAAATATGATACATGACAGAGTGAATCTAACTTGAACCAAAACAAATATAGCTCTTGGCAAAGTGAGTATGCTACTTAATGATTAATATGAATAATACACACACCAAATTGAATAAGAGATATACTGGACTATATATCATCATACTGAAATAAATATGGTCCTTACTGTAAACAACAAAGAAATCACTGAAACAAATACAATCTTCATCAAAAAGAATGGGGCATTTCTTGAAATGACTGACATCTGACATACATTGAAATGAATATGACAGATTGAAATGAATATAAAGTACTGGAATGAAAATGTATTATTCTAAAAAGAATATAATGTGCAATGAACATTACATTTATCAAAGTGAATACGGTTTGCATTGAAAGTAAAATGATACACATTGACATGATTATGATATGTGTGCAATGGGTATGATTCATGTTAAATCTAATATGATGTGTTAATATGATTGAGACATCCATTGAAAGGAATATGACACATGCTAAGATGAATATGACAGTTATTGTAATGAATACAAGCCCCTTTGAAATTAATTCAACATGCCTCAAACTGAATATGACCGATGCTGAAATTAAAATTAAACTTGTCAAAATGAATATGTTATGCTTTGAAATTAATTTGCTACACATCAAAATTAATACTGCATATAAATTTAATGAATTTGACCCATGTTGAAATGGTTATGACCCTTGTTAAAATTATAATGTTAGGTGTTAAGTTGAACATGACATCCTTTAAAATGAATATGACATTCATTGAAAGCAATATGACACATGTTAAGATGAATATGAACCACTTTGTGATGAATATGACATCTGGTGAAGTTAAAATGGCCCACATCAAAATTAATACGACATTCATTAAAATAAATATGACACTTTTTGAAATGAATATGAAACTGTGTGAGATAAATGAAGCATGTTTTGAAATGAATAAAGCACATATTAAATTAACACAAGCCATGTTCAAATGAATATGACCCCTGTTTAAATGAGTATGGCTTGCATTGGACTGATGTTGATGTTGATTTGCTTTAAAATTAATATTACATGTTGAATTTAATATTACTTATTCTGAAAGGGTATAATATGAACAAAAATGAATTAACTAAAATTAATATATGTTTGACTGTGTTCTGCAGTTAGTTTCTGCTGGTTTTAGGACTCTGGGCACTTTACCACTGCTGACCAGTGCTAAAGTGCAAGTGCAGTCAGTCTAAATTGTATTGATGATTGGTTTATTTGTGATTGGCACACCTGATTTACCGGTAGGTCCCTAGTATAGTGTACCATGTGTGCCCAGGGCCTGTAAATGAAATGCTACTAGTGGGCCTACAGTACTGATTCTGCCACCCACATGAGAAGCCCTGGAAACATGCCTCAGACCTGCCACTGGAGTGTCTGTGTGGACAGATTCAAACTGCTATTTTGACCTGGCAAATGCACCCACTTGCCAGACCCAAACCTTCCATTTAACTACATGCAATTCACCCCTAAGGTAGGCCCAAGGCAGTCCTATGGGCAGGGTGCAGTGTATTTAAATGAGAGGACATGTACTGGTGTGTTTTACATGTCCTGATAGTGAAATACTGCTAAATTCGTTTTTCACTATTGCCTATCTCTCCTGTAGGGTGACATGGGGATTGCCCTGGAATATCTTTTAAGTGTAATTTTCCACTGGGAGCAAATAGAGATGTGGAGGTTGGGGTCTCTGAACTCACAATTTAAAAATACATCTTATGGTGAAGTTGGTTTAAATTGTAAGTTTGAAAATGCCACTTTTAGAAGGTGGTAGTTGTATTGCTTAACCATTCTGTGCCTCTGCCTGTCTGTGTCAGGATGACAGTTGGGCTGTTTGTGAATTCACTTTAGGCAGCCACATAAAGGGATCTGAGGTGTGCCCTGCATATCCTGATGGGTCTTCCTGAGCTAGAGTGGTGGGAGGAGCTGACACTTGCACCTGAATAGGGCTGTGTCTGTCCTTACACAAAGCAGTCTCCAACTCACTGGAGTGTGCCTGGTGCCAGGGCAGGAAAGGCAGGGTCTTGTGCACTACAAAGATTTCTCTTTGAAGTTTGCCTACTTCAAAGGCAGAAATGGGTATAAGCACTGGACCTCTGACCCCATAAAGCTAGAATCTTCTGGACTGAGGACATTCTGCCAAGAAGAAGAGCTGGATGCTGTAGGAGGGACTACCACTATGCCTGTTGCTTTGTTGTGCTGCTTTTGTCCATGGACTGAAAGAACTGGACTTTGCTTTCTACATCCTCCTTCCAAGGGTTCTCAAAGGGCTTGGACTGAGCTTGCCTCCTGTTAAGAATTCTCAGGGACATCAAAGACGTCATCTGACAGCATCTGGGCATCCTGCTGAGAGTCCTGACTTGCCAAGTGGTGCCAAATCCAGTTCCTGGGCCCTTGGGAGAGAGTTCTGGTGCAACCAAGAAGAAACCATGTACATTGACTCCAGAGTGACTTTGAAGCCGGCGCCACTGTCTGAATCTGCGCAGCTGCCTAGACCCGAGCGGTGTTCCCCACTGGGTATAACAACCAAGACCAATGCCGCAGGCCTGACACTACTGCAGCACCTGTGAAGTCCCACCATAGGGTGAGTCCTGAGTTCAGTGTCACTGACGCCTGTGACACCCAACTCTGACTCCACCTCAGCATCTGTGGCCCCATGGTGTGATTGCAACTCTGTGAAGTTGATGCCTCGTGTGTTGACCTGCTGGATTAATCAACACCACCTTGTCGAAAGGAACCGATGCCTCGCCAACGATGCTGGCTGCATCACCTCCCCTGTAACGGTAAGGAGCCGACGCCTCACTACCCCTGCCTAGCACTAAGAAACCAACACCTCCTTTCCCCGGTAGCAGTAAGGATCCAACACCGCACTGGCTCCAGTGACGCCCCACCTTCCCAACTCCCTGCAACACCTTTGTTTCCTCATTTTCCAAGGTACTGCATCTGGGGTCTGTGTGGCTTCGTGACCAGCCCACACTCCCTTGTGAGTGGTGTCAGACTGTTAGTAATTACTCCGTCAGGACGTTGTGATTGCCCCAGTTGGAGCTATTGTGTTTCTAAGAGCTATACTAAGATTTAGGGCTTGGCGAGGTTGACCGTCAGATCACCAAGTTGGTGGTCCTAAAAAGTCTGCATTGCTGGCGGTCCCCAGACCACCAAATTACGATTCATACAGACAAAACCGCTGTGATTTAGGTGGTCTGACCTCCAGTGCCATCAGAGCCACGGCCAAACACCTAGCCTGTTACAAACACACAGTTGCTGTGGCGGTCCTTGCGCAGCGGTCAACCAATGGTGGTCGACCACCGCGGTCAGCGTTCGGCAAACTAACAGACAAGTGCAGACTTGATGAATTAAAAAACAACATAGCTGACACAGATTGGCCAAGTGGACACACCTGCAAAGAACACTATAAAGCACACCCCTTCACAGACCACAATCCTTTGCATTTCCACTGCAGCACAGTGAGACAGACCACATATCATTTTGTCAATTTTTTGTCATGAGGCAGCCCTTTTGTCCCCATCCCATTTTACACCTTTCACACACACCGCCTATTTTTTCCCCATATTAAATTTTCTTGTTTAGTTAGTCACTGTCACCCCCTTTAATTTCCTGGCATGTCACTGGCCAAAAAACCCATGATTTTCAGAGGTTGAGTTGAGAGTCATGGTGGAAGAAATCATTAGAGTAGAGCCACAATTGTTTAGCCCAAGTCCAGCACACTTCTCTCAGTAGGAAAATGGAAATGTGGGACAGGATAGTCGACAGAGTGAATACCGTAGACACCACCCTGCACACAAAGAAGGACATGAGGAAGAGGTGTAACGACCTCATGGGCAAGGTCTGGTCTCTGCTCTCCAGGCAGCAGCTGGAGGCCAAGAAGACTGGCAGTGGCCCTCCTAGTGCCCAGTTAAGACTCTTTCCCTGGAAGGAGAAGGTCTTTGGCCATCCTGCAGCCTCAGGGCTTGACAGGAATAGCTTGGGGATTGGAGTCTGGTCAGTCACAACACAGATAATGCCACAAAACTGCAATGTCATGCATGCTCACAGCTTAGCTGTTTTCCACTGTCTTGTTCATGTACTTTAACAAAATTCAATACTCAGAATTGTAACACTGTCATTCTGTATAATTGGATCCAACATCACAACTACCAAACCACATCACATGCCATATGTCTGAATGGTGTCTGGAAATATCACAATAACAAAAACACATTCCATGATTCATGGTATGTCCCAAAATGTAAACTTATGCTCAAACCTAAATGCAGCATGCACACAGATATGTAATACCAAACATTTGTCAAGTTTTGGGGAGCAGAGAGAGTGACCTGACTGCAGCTCCTAAGAGGCACTGTCCCAGTAACTCTAAACACCAGCTTAGTGGTCACTTGTCCAAATTCCCTTGTCGTGAACTCTCAATTAATGTGTACTCACCTGCAGGATACAATTTGTCAAGTGTGTTTAGTGGAGAGAGTAGCCGGACTGCAACTCTCAGGAGGAACTGTTTCAGCAACTCCAAACACCAGCCCAGTGGCCACTTGTCCAAATACCCTTGTTTGTGAACTCTCCATTGAAGTGTACTCACCTGGGAGGATACCATTTGTATAGTGTGTGAAGTGAAGAGAGTGATCTGACTGCAAAGCACAATAGGCCACCCTGTTCCAGTAATTCCAAACACCAGCCCAGTGGTACTTGGCCGAATTCCCTTGTTTGTGAAAACTCAATTGAATTGTACTCTCCTGGAGGGCACAATTTGCCAAGTGTGTGTAGTGGAGGGAGTAACCAGACTGCAATTCCCAGGAGGCACTGTTTCAGTAACTCTAAACACCAGCCCAGTGGTCACTTGTCCAAGTACCCTTGTTTGTGAACTCTTCATTGAAGTGAACTCACTTGGGGGGGGTAATATTTGTATGGTGTGTCTAGTGTAGAGAGTGGTCTGACTGCCAAGCACAATAGGTCCTGTTCCAGTAATTCCAAACACCAGCCCAGTGGTGACTTGTCTAAATACCCTCATTTGTGAACTCTCAATTGAAGTCACCTGGGAGGATATCATTTGTCAAGTGTGTGTAGTTTAGAGAGTGATCTGACTGCAAAGTACAATTGGCCCTGTTCCAGTAACTCCAAACATCAGTCCAGTGGTCCCTTGTCCAAATACCCTTGTTTGTGAACTCTCAATTGACGTTTACTCACTCATCAAAATACAGATCATTCTCAAATCAGAGATGGGTCTGTCTACCTAGCTCCATCTTGACTTGCTAACCCAAGATTAAACTATTGTGGACAGGAATGACACTTTACCCAGTGTGTACAAAAAGTGTTCCTAAGTGCTCAAGATGCATCACCAGACTGGTAATGCCAGCAGACACATTGACACCGCGCTGTGCACATGATTACTCCAGTCACGTATACAGCAAAGCCCTGAGATTGCTAGCACCCCACTTAAACTAGGCCTCCAAATGGTCAAAGACAAATCTTGCCTCTCCACTGTGTTGGCTGCACTGGTGATAGAATGTCATTTTCAGGCCATCTTCCAAAGTGCAACTGATCTACACATCTCATCAGATGCTTGAGGCAAATTGCTTTGGTATGCTTTACACATGTCATGTCACATCACCCAATACCATGGTTACTTAACATACTTGGATTACATACAACTTAACTTTGTCCAAGGGCTCTGCTTACTGTAACACAAAACCTTTGGAGGTAAATGTCACAATTCAACGAGTAACAATGTATGTTTTTTTATCAACAGGTGGATCTGCTGCTGGGCACATGGAGGCTATAGAACAAACTACCACTACCACCTTGCTTGAAGCCCTCAGCGACAACAATACTCTTGGACTTGTGGACGTGGAGGATGATTCTGGCCCATCTGGGCAACCTGGTCAGAGGGCAACCTTGAGTCTCATTGTGCCCACAACGTACCTCTCAGCCCTGTTCCTTCAACATCACAGGAAACCATTTGTCCCCCCAACCTGTGTACCTTGCACAGTTGTCACCATCTTGTGCCCCCCAGTCCTGGATCCTGAGTTGCAGCACAACACTTCTGGCAATGAGGGCCCATGAACAAGTTGGAGAAGGCATCCTGTGGCAAAGGCACAGGCCTGTGGTGGTAGGGTGTGTGGGAGGGATACTGTGGGCCAGTTGGGTGAGGCCACTGGGGCTGGACACCTTGAGCCACGTCTTGGGGGTCTATCAGGAGTCCCCAGGCTAGATGGGCTAGGTGTTGACCAAACTCTGGGAAATCAAGAAGCTACAGAGGGACATGCATAGGGACATGCGTCAACAGATGGAGGCCCATAATTCCAACATTGCCTCCCTAACAGGGGTATTGAGGGTCATACACACAACCCTGAGCAAGGCTTTTCAAAACCAATCTTCTCCTTTGTTTGGCTCATCAACAGCAGGGCCATCAACATTGGTGGCAGCCACAGGAAAGGAGGCCCTGCCAGAGGAACAACCAGCTTCAGACAGCCCTGTCTCTGTAGCAGCTGATCCTCCCACCCCGCAAGTCGGGATTTCCAGCAAAGAATCCAGGAGGTGGGGGTGGCAAGACACCCACCACTGCCTGCAATAATCCTCTTCCTTAAGGTCTTTCTTTGTGTGCTACACATTGGCTTTGTGGACTGATCCAGAACCACCTTCCATTTCCAATGGGAGGAGTACCCTGGACTTTGGACTTCCAGCGGTGTGGCATCTACTCCAATGATTTTATTCACCATTACTGACCCCTTCACATGTCTTATTTTTTGGTTGATTTATGTCACATATATTTTCTGTTAGTCGTAGCTTCACAATAAAATCACCCATCACTAACTGATTGTCTGATGATTTTGCTTTCATATGTAGATATGTCAGACCATGTGAACCATATGATGATGATCCAAGGTACTTGTTTAAGATGGGATATGTTGCATGTACACAATTTCCTGCTCAGGATTACAACCATCACACACAAACACATACATGCAAGTGTATGGTCAAACTAAAAAACTGATTACAGTGTTCAGCACATAGGATGTAAATATGTCTAAACAATTGGAAATCATAAATGATTGACTCATTCTGAGTAAATAAACATATTTACAGGTACAGATCTCCAGACCACAGAAGGAAGGGATTTGTCAGACATTGTTCTGTAGAATAGGCAAACATTGGTTGATGTCACCACCTTGAGCCTTATCACATACCACACCAAAGTAATCCAACATCACATAATCCAGGATTCAGACAGATGGCAGTACAACAGTTCCTGATCACAGGGCCTTTATAATCCAATGCTCATGCATGTGGTGATATGACACAAACATATTTCAGTGTTTGAAACAGACACTGTGGCTTACAATGATGAAACACATCTACAGCTACCTATAGGTCATACAAAAAGTGCTTAGTCAATGTGAAGAAACAAATACTTGGTCGTAAACTAGGACTACATAGAAGATGACCACATGATGACGACATGCATGATGCATCATGCCTACTACAGGACACAAAACAAGTGCAATGGGCAATTCTGAACCTCCACCCAAACACTGTGCAAACTGTCTTGGATTGTGTGTATGAGACCTGTCTTGGTACAGGTCTCGTACACCTAAACTCTGCGACCTACGTTACCTGGAATAATCCATGCCAACTTTGTATGTCAGAACAGCATCACATACCTGCCAATGTCAAAACTCTGAAATGCCCACATGAAGATGTCCTGGTGAAGGTACCTGTACAAAGAACAAAACAAGGAGTATAGGCTTAAAGCTATACATATGACACAAGTCACAGAGCAAGCGTATGGAAAAGAAGTTATATTTCAAAGAAACTGACACAAACAAAGCAACATCATCAAGGTGGGGATGTGTCAAAAACTATCTTATCAATCAGCCTTTGGCTGATTTTTGTGGAGTACCAGCTCCCTGTTTAAAAAACATTAAACTTCACACATTGTCACAACTACAGTTAATTGTATAGTCACACACATGACCTCACATGACATACTTACACTCTTGAGAAGTATCTGTGGATAAGATCTTCTCGCAAGTCAGCTCCTTCCTCTTTACCATGGTCATCTTCATTTGGCATTTCAGGATTCTCAACCAGAGGCACTGCAGGTTTCCCCTCCACAGGGATGTACAGGATATTTGTCTGCAGGGCAATGGTGTGGAGCATGCATCCTGCCACAATGATTTGACACACTTTCCCGGGTGAGTAGTGGAGGGCTCCACCAGTCCTGTCCAGACAGCGGAATCTGGCCTTCAGGAGCCCAAAAGTTCGCTCCACTGCCCACCATGTTCTTCCATTGGCCTCATTGAAGTGGACTTCCCTTTGCGTAGTTGGATTCCTCAGTGGCGTCAATAACCAAGGACGGTTTGAATATGCAGAGTCTCCTGTTAAGGAATGGAACATAAGTGCAACAATGAGCCACACTTCATGATTGTAGCACCTGACATTGCTCACTCAGAATCAGTACAGATGTGACTTGCCAACCAGCCAGGCCCCTTCAGGCTGCAGTTGTGACATCAGCAGGGGTACAGTGCTGTTCTGCACTACAAAGGAATCATGGGCTGATCCAGGAAAACAGGCACACACATTTGAGATGTAGAGAGCCAACAAACAAACAACTTGGACGTTGATGGAATGGAAGTTTTGACTGTTGCAATAGACTTGTTCAGTGGCCTGTGGTGGCACCTAACCAACATGTGAGCCATCAATGCCCCCACCACATGTGGGATGCGGACAAAACCATAGAAGTCAGCCTTCACGTTGGCTAAATCATCACGTCGGGGGAACCTGACATAGCTGTCAATGTGTTTCAACATTGCTGATAGGAAATCTTTCAACACCAGACTGAACATAGGTTGGGACATACAACTAGACAGGGGCCACCGTATGTTGGAAGGACCCTGTGGCCAGGAAGTGCAATACTTACATAACTTGTACAATGGGTGCATGCAGTATGGATTCCTGTTAGCTGGCATCAAGTCTGGCTCCAACTGATGGCATGAATCCATTATTGTTTGCCTATTCAGACGGTAGAGCTAGATGACGTGGCATTCCTCCATGGTCTGAAGGTCTGGCAATGGACAATAGACAGGAGGTTGTTGCATCCTCACTCCCCCAGGGTACCAATATGTGAAAATACATGATTTGGAACATTAGTCACTGTGTCCACAGCAACATGCATGATGCATGGCAACAACATCATGTGACAAAGCATTTCTGACTGGATATACATGACTCCCAGTACACATCACAGCTGACAACTAAACAAGGGTCAAATGTGACCCTTACGGTTGTGAACGCGTGTCCACAACATGGATTCAGGTGACACCCATCTATCTGCTACACGGTTGCCCCTCAAAATGTGACTGTATTTTCCGACCACCAAAAATACCGTCAGCGGTGGTGGCCCACGCACTGCCATCATATACCATCTGTGCCCTACAACCCAGTACACTAGTGGTTGTGTAGTCAGATCGTCACAACAAGACAGACTGAGGATGTCTGTGATGATATTAAACATATTGTTTTTGTGACGCATATCACACGGCCATATACAGTCTTTCAAGGTGCCAAAATGGCAGATGCCTGACCTACTTCACTGGACATCAGGAACTGTCCCTCAGCCGGACAGAGCCATAGGCTAACATTGTTGCCTGTGGCAGTCATGGCCCAATGGCTGTGTCTGTCGCCGGTTATGACCATGTACATTGCCTACGTGTACGCCACGTTGTGCAAAATCAATCACTTGACTCTTGACACTGCTGCCAGCCACACCTCCACCATTTCAGCTGCTGTGTGCCACCTCTGGGAGCAATCATGCCACGTCCAGCAGGTTAAAGGCCCCCTGTCTTCTCTCCAGAGGAGCTAGAGAGGCTTGGGAGTGAGGTCTTTCCCCTGTATGGTCAGCTCTATCGCTCTCCAAAGGAGCAGGTAAGTACCTCATATTTGACTCTGTTCATCACCATCCTTTCCCTCCTCACAGGCTGCATTGTGCCGCTGTATGCCAGTTAGACTTCTTGTGTGCCTGTTGTTGCAGTCTGTGTGGCACCAATGGAATGTACATGGTGCAGGTACTGGAGACCAGTACAATATTAATTCACATTGTATTGTATAATGTTCTGGGGTCCTAGATCCTCCTTGTGTTGGATGCACATAACTAGGCAAGGAGACTTTACTGCCATCCACTGACATTTCTTAGTTTATGATGGTTGTAAATGTTAGACAACAGTATGTGCATGACAGCATGAGCTGTGTACACATCTTGTCTGAGTTATTGAAGATCTTGTAAGCAATGTGATTGTGCCACAGATTTTTCACCCCACATCTGGCCTTGCCGAACTGTTGTCTGGAAGACATATCAAGACTCACTGTGCCATTCAGGTTGCCCCTGAAGCCACATTGCTGATGGCCACATGATGTACAGTCATGCATGGAAATGATGGAAATGTGAGCCTCATGTAGGTTCTGGATGCTCAGTCTTTAAAGTTCAGGGCCTGTCAAATGTATCTCCCAATATGAGACATAGTCCCGGTTGTAGGAGAGTCCCTGTGGCTATGGAGCTGTGGCACTGCACCCACTCCCTATAGACCTACAGATCCTGTCAGGTGGCCAATATGAGGCTTCAGTGGCAAAACTTGCCCTGAATGCCTAGGTTCATCATTCGATTAAGAATGGGTACAGAGGTAAATCCCTGAGCTAGCCCATATGTGCATTTTGCATCATTGTCAATGTGTGTCTCTGTCTCATGAAAGACCCCTTACTCCTACAGCTCTGTTGGCACCTTCACAGAGGTCATATTTGTCCTGTACAGGCTTGTTGCACAACAGACCCACAGTGCAGACAGTGTGTAGATTCCTGGGAGGCCATGGCATGTGACTCAGTAGCTTGGTTACATAGCAGAATCTGTACAATACATACATTTGTATGTTGAATGCCACCTCTGTAGGTTAGAAACATATGTTCAAATGAGTGTTCTGTGGTGTCGGTACATACCACCGAAACCCACCCTGAAGTGACATGAGTACGCATTTGGTAGGCCACATGTCCACACATGCACAGGGAAGACATTTTCCGTACCCACCATGCCAGCCCTTTTACTGTCACTCAAGTGTAAGGGTGAAGTCTGTACTATGGTAGTTGCCTGTAGGGACTGTACGCATTGAGCCAATGTTGCAGAGTGAAAATGTGTTTGTCCAGTCAGGTCTAAGGAGTTTACCCTTCAGAAACCAAAGTATGATGTTTCATTGTGCCTCACATCACACTACATGTTGCTGGAGCATGGGCTACCTGATGTCAATGTGCTTGCTTAGTCATTGTAGGCTGTAAGCAGGGCAGTGGGTTAGTCTGCAGGTGAGTCCAAACGTGTGTAGTCATGTCCCTGTATTTATGGGTATGTGTGCTTCAGAAAAAGGAGATTTGGAGAGCCAGTGCCCGAAAGGTGCAGACCTCGGGGTCCATAGCCGGCGGAGCGTCCACTGTCGCAAAAGGTCGGAGGACCTGAGACGCTGGATCTGGCAGATCACGAAGGTCAAGCTGGGGCTGTCCTCCCAACGTGCACGGGGCATACGTCGGAAGATGACCCTCCTTAATGGCCTGCATTCTGACTATGGCATACTCGGTCTTTGATGGGCATTTTAGGGGAGCACAGCAGCCACAAGGGGGTGAGTACAGGGTATATTCCTGCCTGTCACATAGCCAAGTTGATGTGTTAGGTTCTGACATCTCCTCCTGTCAATTGGGAATGGGCTATATGTAATACACAAGATGAGTAACTGTTTGTGTAGAACTGAGTGCAATCCACAAGAAGATGCTCTCCAGGGACAACAAATGGCTGTGTACAGCGATCACTTAAGTAATGTTTGTTGTTGTAGTGGGTCTAAATTCTACGCAACAGACCACTACTCCTCTGTGTTACAGCCTAAAGAAAAAGAAGTGATGGATCACTGTCCTCAGCCATGTGTCTGTTCAAGTGAGTAAATTGGCATCTGCTCCCCCGAGGCCACATGTCTTCAGTGGGTACCTCACTACTGTCTGCCTTGTGAAGGTGGCCATCATACATGTGACAGAGTATAAAATGTTCTTTGAGTGCAGCTACAGATCAAAACAAGTGGGGAATGTCCATTGACATGATTTATGGCCCATCACTGCTGCCAACATTCCTTGTGCCGACATGTTAGCATGTGTCCCGTTCCCTTTTGACAAAATATGGAACCTGCTGTGTCATGCATCTTCTACCTGTGTTCATGAGTTTCTGTATTCCCTCACATATATTTGCATGCCAACCTGTCTTGGGAATTGAACAAATGCGCCAGGGCTACATTTCATGTGGTGCTACAGACAGGAGTGTGTCACCAGTGATTGGTGGCTCACACATACCCTCACCCGTCATTGCATGTCATTTTGCATGTACAGCTGCAGTAGCAATGCCATGACATGTAGGACTAGAGTTTTTACACACAATGTGCATTTCCATGCCATTGATGTGGCATCATGTGGCAAAGTGCACTGCACATGTGAAATTGGGAAGATGTGTTACCGGACTGTTGGCATGCATCATGGAGTGACTTGCAGTTATGTTGGAATCACATGTGGTTGGGTACAACCATTCATCCACAGACATCTGAGTTTGCAGGAGCAAAATAAAGACAGTGATGTATCTTACCATTGGGCAACATGTTGAGGGCCTGCTACAAGTACTTGCAAACCCCTGAGCCTTTCCGACATACAAAGGACTCATGACCTATACGGATGCAATCAGAGTATGTCATGAGTATTTCCATGTCACCTTCTTCAGGATACTGTACCTTTGTCAGCAACGTGGCAGGATTTTTGAAGCATAATTTCTTATAGTTGTGTTTTTGTGTATGTGACAAATAGAGGCTGCATGACTTTGTGTGGGATCTGTGGGAATGAACATGGCATTGGCCTACTATTGTGTGACAACAGGTAACTGAGGTATGCTCCAGGAGGCAAAGCATTGAGGGTGATATGGTCCTCTACTTGTTCAATGGTTACTGTGATTGAACAAGTTCACCCATGCAAATTGGAGTTGTCTGAGATCCTGATTTTTCTGCAGGCAACTGTTGATCGTTCATGTGGCATGCAGGCATATGGTATGGTACATGTAGGAGCCACTTTGATGTAGTTTGTTGCTGTGGCCTACGTGATGTCATGGTGATATTTGCTAATCATAGCTGTTGTTTAAGTGTGATCAGGAACATGTGGTGACTCTTTTCCCTTTGTATTTGCAGCATCATCCCAGGCAAGCGAAGGAGATGGTGCAACCAAGTGAGGAAGCATCTGGCTACGGTACCTCCAGTTATGACACCACTGACAAGGAGGGACTCAGTGGCCCGGAGGGTGAGAGCTGTGCCACAGAGGATACAGGATCAATCTATTCATCTTCAGATTCTACCTCCAGAAGCTACTCTCTAGTGGTGGCGGACCCATCAGGACCTGCTCCTGTACCATCCTTGTCCCCCACCCCATTTCTATTGCCACCCTCCCTGTTGCTCCCCACCCAGTCGGCCAACCCCACTCACCCAACAGGGTAAGCATCTCCTTTGACCCAGGCACCTCAGCCCCAGCCCCTGTTACCCTGCCGCCCTGAAGGCTATTGACCTCCTGAGGAGTATCTCTGTGGGGCAGATTGCCATTGTGAATGCCATCCAGGGATTGGCAAGCCAACTTCAGCAAACAAATGCTTTCCTGGAAGGCTTGCATAGTGACATATCTGAACTACAGAGATCTTTTCAGGCTGTGGCCTCCTTACTCTTGGCAGCCAACCACCTCCAATCCTCCCCCTCCCACCACATCCCTCTTCCCAGTCCAAATTCCCTATTCCCCTACCTGTCTCAAGCACACAGACACATCTGCACGCACCCACCTGAACACACAAAAGCAGCACCCATTGACACAAACACCACAAGACACACTGGCACACAGGCACTCAACGTTCACCCACAGACACCACATCGGCCACCATTTCTTCACACACCACAACCCCCCCCTGACACACACACACCAGATCCACCATATCCAGAGACACCCCCACAACCCCCAGTGACACATCCACCACACCCACCATACACCCAGATAACAGCTCACAACACACAGACCCACACACCTCTGACACCATACCGCCAGACACCACCACAACATCCACAGACACATCCACCACATCAACCATACCCACAGACTCCCCCAACAGACACACACATCCACCATCCCCACATCACCGACATCCCAGGACACACAAATGTCTACACTCACACACACAACAGACACCACCCAAATACAAGCATGCCTCACAAACGCACACACCCAAGGCATCTACACCCACAGAAAAGCCTGCCACTCCCTCAACCTCCAAATCCCCAACCCTTTCTGATGACACTACCTATTTTCCCAAGGAGTGTTTCCTTTTTGACCTTGCCCTTCCCCTGTCACCTCCAAACCCAAGAGAACCCCATCCAAATCCCAATCCCTGTCACACCTACCCCTCCTGCAAGCACCCACGCTTTCCCCCTAAAAAAAAAAAAAAAAAACACTCCTCTGAAACAAAGCCTCCTAAATCCGACCACACCTCACCCAAGAATTAGCCCTGAGGTGCCTGCCTACCCACTTGATGCCCCTTCCTGTGGAGGTTCCCCGGCAGTGATTGGAGTCAAGGTTGGGCATAGTAATGTGCATGGACTAATATTCTAACGGCCAAAGGCCTTTGCTCTTCAGCATTTGAACTGAATAAACCTAAGTTGTTGTTTCGTTGGGTACACATTTGTCCTGCCATTACTTTTCTACCTTTATGTTGTTCCTGAGTAACTTGTGTTGTATGCCTACAGTTGTGTGCGTTTCACCCTGATTGCTGATACATTTGCTGTTGTTTGCAATATCTGACTTTTTGGGCAGTGCTGGTATCACCCAAGACAAGGGTAGATGGCCACTGAATGCATATGTGGGTGTTGATCCAGTCGGGGTGTCATTGCATTGTGTTATGTTTGCTAGTGCAAGTATTTCATTTTGTGTTGGCCAATGTCAGCATGTATGGTATTAGATTTGTCCCTTCTGATATGGATTGTACATTTGTCTCTTGTGTTTGTCCACACTTGGAGGGCTTCCTTTGCATTAAACTGACCATGTGTTCATTTTGACGTGTGTACCCTACAGCTACTTCACCTAGATGTATGGCCCATGCTGTTGCAGTTGTATGTGCTTTCCTGACTTGCACTTACACATTTGGCAGATAGGCATGTCACTTGGCTCAAATATTGTTTGTTGCTGAGATACATGTAAGGCCAATTCCTGTGCAAATGCTGTTTTAGGAGCATGTGCAAAGTGAAATGTGTCCGAGGGCAGTCTCCTTCCATGAATGCTCCTGATGCCGCTCCACTATGCCTATTCTGCAGGGATTGTTTGCATTATGAACTTGCTTGTGTATGTTGGATTTGTTGTCATTTTGGTCTTGTTTTACTCACATGCATTTTTGATATTTTTCAAAACTGGTGTGGAGTACTTTTTTGTGTGTTTTCACTGTGTTACTGTGTCTGTACTAATACTTTAAACATTGACTCTGAGATAAGCCTCACTGCTCATGCCAAGCTGCCAAAGGGGTGAGCAGGGGTTATCTTAGCTGTGTGACTCTCTTACCCTGACTAGTGTGAGGGTTCCTACTTGGACAGGGTGCAAACCAATGCCAACTAGAGACTACATTCCTAACACCTCCCTTTTACCTCTATGTGCACATAAAAATTATGTTATTTACAAAAACACTTACCTTCATGATGCAGTACTGCGTGACAAAAGTAGAAATACTTATATGTGTTGTAAACGTATAAATGTAATGGATGCGTGGAAAAGGCTGGTCCCTTGTTTTATATTCTGTTAAATGTGTGGTGTATTAATTTTAGTCCACATCATACCCTTTCAGACTATGTAATATTAATTTCAGTATGTAATATTAGTTTTAAAGCAAATTAACATAGGTTTGGTGCAAGCCATATTAATTTAAACAGGGCTCATATTAATGTAAACATGGCTTGTGTTAATTTTTATATGGCTTAATCAATTTCAAAGCATACTACATTTATCTTACAGTTTCATATTCATTTCAAATGGTGTCATATTCATGTTACAGATTGTCATATTAATTTTGATGTGGGTCATATTCATTTCACTAGGTGTCATATTAATTTTGATGTGGGTCATATTAATTTCACTAGGTGTCATATTAATTTCAAAGTGTCTCATATTCATCTTAACAAGGGTCTTACCCCTTTCAATAAATGTCATATTAATTTCCATAGATGTCATATTCACCTCAACACCTGTCATAATAATTTTAACATGGTCATATTAATTTCAACATAGGTCATATTCATTTCAGTATATGAAATATTTATTTTGCTGTGTATCATATCAATTTCAAAGCATAACATATTCATTTTATAAGATTCTTTATAATTTTAGCATTGGTCATATTCAGTTTAAGACATGTTGAATTCATTTTAGTGGAGCTCATATTCATTTCAATGCATGTCATATTCATTTTAGCAGGTGTCAAATTCCTTTCAATGGATGCATCATTCATTCTGGTGTGTGTCATATTAATTTTGCAGCATACTATGCAGGAGGTGTCCCATATGAGGAGCTGTAATTTTGACATGAATGGCTTCCTATAGTTTCTTGTGCAAACTTAGTGTGGCAGGCTTTGGCGGTACAAAAAGGGCTGAGACTTCAATACTTGTGTAAGAAAACTTATATTTTAATTTTCTTCCCAATTGTAAGTACAATCCAGTGTCTGTTCCACGTTTCTTGTAGCTCTTGGGGTTGTTTTTTTAGTCTTCCTTTAAGTGTTGTCCTTTCTTGTTTCCTTTCTGCTCTTCTAGGTCGGCTATGGACAGGGTCTGGATGCTCCAGTGCGTTTTACCGAAAACAAGAAACAGAAAAACGCGAAGGTAAGTTGGTGGGCGGTTCTGGGGTTCTCTTAGGGTAATAGGGGGGGGGGAAAGGGAGAGGGATTTCCCAGGGGAAGAGAGTGATGGTATCCCACTGTGAGTGAGAGGAAGAGGGGTTGTGGTGATATTTCTATTAGTGCTTTTAAATTAGAGGGTGAGGGGTGCTCTGGCTAGTTGGTGGGTGTTGCACTCCTTTTCCCCTTCTCCCCCTCCCCTGGTCCCTTCCCCTGTGCCCCTTTATCTGTGGCCTCCCTTGTCCCCAGGAGGGACCGTACCTTGGAAAGCCACGACCCTCCGGGTCGTGGCGGGTTCCTTGGGTGTTCTGCACCAGCGTATTCCTGGAAGTGTTGCTGGTCTTCTCGGCTCGTGGGAAGAGTCCTCGCTCGTCTGGTTCTTTCTGGTTCGGGTCTCCGTCCTCCTTCCTCGGCTCCGCGGCGTCCCTCTCCTTTCCCTGGAGTCCGTCTTCTTTTTCAATGCCCCGTAGCAGGAAGTCGGCCTCCGATGCGTCCCATAGCGTTCCCATGTTACCATGGGAACGTGGAACTGACGTGCTGGGGTCGGCTGAAGGGTTCCGGGTTACGGAAGGCAGAGACGCGGTCTCGGAGACCCGTCTACACTTAGGTTTGTGCTTGAATTGGGATTTGTGGGGTGCTCGGAATGATGCCTTAAATTTGAAAGGCCAACTTCGAAAATAAGGGTGTATACTCCAGATATGCAAAAGAGGGCAACAGAATAGTGCTGTAAAAGAAGACCCTTCAGTTCATGCTGGATATAACATCAAGAATGGTGGAAATAGGCAGAAGCAGTTTTTGCACTAGTTTTTAGTGCTGCACCTATAACAAATTGAGCAAACATCACCTTGCCCGAATGTTGCGGTCCAGTTGATGCAAACGTCCTTCTGGAGGCAAACAATTACAAAAATAATATTTTATTCACAAAACCTGTTCAAGTAAAGGGTGTTCAGGCAGGGCACAGCCAAAGCTTCGGGATTAGTGCATTTCTGTGTGATTCCGTTATGTTTGCTTTACTTATGGCTAGATACACAGAGCAGGCCAGGGGCATTAATTGCACTGCTAAAAACTTTTTTTTTTTTTAAATTTTAAGCCCAAATTACAAGCTCTTCTTAGACGAGGTAGCAATAAAGTAAAATCTTGATAATGATTAGTTCAACCCCTAATATGTCTATCTTTTAGTCAAAATTCCCTTTTAATGGTGGTTCCTCGTTTGTGGGGTTTCATACAGCAGAAATTGTAGTGAAATGGCCAAGGCACCAGTGACATCCAACGCAATCTGTTGGCCAGTGTCCTGGTAGGCACAACTTAGATACTGTTCACAATAGTTATTGTCTGAACACATCCCATAATGCACTTTAACATGGGAGACTGAGGGCCAGATGTAGCAACAAACCAAATTGCGAGTTGCAATTTGCGAGTCCATCCGACTCGCAAATTGCAACTCGCAATTTGGTATGCAGTACGGTGTCTCAGACACCGACTGCGACTCGCTATGGGGGTCGCAATGACCCACCTCATGAATATTCAGGAGGTGGGTCGCAAATTGCGGCCCCATAGCGAGTATAGGCACTCGCAAACATGGAGGCCTGCTGTAGTCAGCAGACCTCCGTGTTCGTGACTGCTTTCAATAAAGCAGTTTTTTTTTTTTAAGTGTAGCCCGTTTTCCTTACAGGAAAACGAGCTGCACTTAAAAAAAAAACGAATCCTTTAGTTTCCGTATTTTTTCAGGGCAGGGAGTGGTCCCTTGGACCACTCCCTGCCCTGAAAAAATATTTTTGGGTCCAGTCACAAACTGGAAGGGGTCCCATAGGGACCCCTTCCAATTTGCGAGTGGGTTACCATCCACTTGAAGTGGATGGTAACTGCGATGCCATTGCAAATGGTATTGCATCCCACTGAGAGTCGCACATAGGAAGGGAACACCCCTTCCTATTTGCGAGTCGGAAATGCATTTTGCGAGTCGGTTCCGACTCGCAAAATGCATTTCTGCATAGGAAACTGCGTTTTGCGACTCGCAAACGGCAAATTTTGCCGTTTGCGAGTCGCAAACAGTTTCCTACATCTGGCCCTATGTAACTGCTCATAACAACTCTGGTGGAGGACTAGTTGAAATAGTAAAACAAGTGTATCTACCTTTGGTATGTTAGGGGTATATGTATGTGATCCTTTTTTTGTTCCAAATAGTTTATTAGTTTTCAGAAAATACAAGCATTGGCAAAGCCAATAGGTCTTGCCTTGGTAAGCATGCATAATTTTATTTTGAAAATGTGTGCAGAGGGCATTAAAACTGTAAAAGTAACTACAAATAAAAATGTTGCTGTCTACATGTGGTGTGCATATGTTTCCAAAGAAAATAAAATAAATCAAAACAATTAAAACATCAAATGCAAGTTAAAATGTAAGATGCCTACCAGTCCAGGTACAGAAGTGAAGTGCTATTTAGGAGGTTTTGCAAACTGGGCCGAGTTCAAAACTCTACGCAAATTGGACATGGATTGTCCTAAATATCTCAGTACTAAAACGATAATCTAATTGAAAAATATTTGAGGAATAGAATGGATCATTGTAGTTCCTAATTGAAACAATTTAATAACAAGCATTGGCAAAGCTAACAAGTCTATTCTTGACCCTCTAATTAGTGGATTTGAATATAATGCTTTATTATTTTATACAGAATTTTAAATGTAAGGTGTTAAAATGTATGATATTCAAATATGAAAAATTAATTACAATCCTAGGAAAGCATTTTATTGTATTACTAGCACAGTGACTCAAAAAAGAAAACATTTGCATCTTCCAAACTGTGCATTGATAGAGATCACAAGCTGGAATCTCACCAGGGCTTATCCCAGGAATCCAATCACACTCCCTGTCATTACAGACACTGGTTCAAGCCCTGAGCTTTCATGTCACATTCAGATTGTTTCTAGGACTTCAAACATTGTCCTTGTTGACATGACTTTAAATGGCCATACTCACTCGCCTTTCCGCTCTTCTGTATTCTGAAAATTAACTACCATTTAATAAATATCATTTTTTATATACAGCTCTTAGTAAGCATATTGGTGCGATATAGAGCACTAAATAAAAGACAACGTATCATTTTTATCAATGTGTTTCTAGTTAGGTAAGAAAAGATTGATTAACATTGGTGAAAGTACAAAAACAGTGACAAAGCCCTGCTTTAGAAATTGTCTTCAAAACGCGAACTTACTCTTCTTTAGTTTAAAGGTACCTGCTCTCTGTTAACAAAATACGCTGGGGCCAGACAGTGCGTCAAAAATGTAAAGTGCTGGGATTCACTAAATAAAGCGCACACTTTACCTGCAGCCTTCGTGAGAACATGGGTGAAATATACTTGATTATGTCAGCTTCACCAGAAAATAAGGAGCAGAATTACACCACACGTTAGGCTGGTACTCACAAAACAAAACTCTAGTCAGTGCGGGCGAAACTTCACACACTGGTTCAGTAATATTGAAAAGTGTATGTTAAATGCCTTTGCAGCCAGCGTAAGCACACTACATGCTTTGAAAACCAAACGCCCATGGAGCTCATTTGGGGCTTTTTTAGCAGAAGAAAACATAAACCAGAATTACACCACACCTTAGTGTAGCCCTCCAAAACAAACCATACAAAAAGCAGCCATAAGAAAACGAAATTCCCCTACATGCCTACCACTGTAAAAAATAAACGCCAAAAGAGAAGGTCTTGGAAGAAAACCAAGGATTACAGGAAACTTACTTTGTTGCATTCACTTTTTAGTGTTACAGATGCGTTTTGAATACAACCACAACAATGTTTAGGGAACTCATGCAAATGTCTTTCAGTACACAAGAGCTTTTTAAACACACAAATTAATCTTTCCATATTTTTAAACTACAGTAAAACCATTATGTGTGCACAGTAGTTTAAGGGAATGTTGCTATGTTAGGATATCTGTGAGTCAGCCATATACACAGTAGAACGCCCACAGGCCTCCTAGAGCAAGGTCCACACTTCCCCCCCAACATTTTGAAAGCATACATGCCAATCTCAAGTAGGTTCAATCAAGCCCCTACAAAGGTTATAGCAGTGTGTGCTAGCTATTCCCACTGTGGCTGTGTCACTGCCTTTCCATTTATGTAATGTGAAGAGGATTTCACCAAATACACAGAATTAGTAAAGAAAACCAATCAGCTTTCCCAGTCATACAGGTAGAGCCACAACATGAAACCTAATTGATAAGTGGAAAACTGAATACACTGGATAGTTGAGGAACACCTAAAAGTGACTAACTAGTGACAGGCTGAGTATATAGTGTAGTTGCTGGTCGATTTATTAGCTTGAACAGGTTTTTGCTACCTTTTGGCCAGCTCTTGCCTTTGTGACTAAGCAATCACAGTAAACCAGGAAAATGTTCATACTTGTGCGTGTGCTCCCACAAAACAACTAATGAAACAGAAGGACAAATTATTGTAAATCCTTCTTCAAGCAACTGAATAATATGCCACCCTAAAAGAGAATTATTTTACAGTGAAGGCTACGCAGTATTATTAGGAACAATATAAATAGGCACTGTCCTATTACGAAAATAAAATTAAAAGCAAAATTGTGTAGAGCCTCCTTTTTCAGGTTAATTTTTTCAGGGAAATACATGTATATACGATGAGCAGGAAAATGTGATGAGACACCACATCTGAGGAAGTATCAATTTTGCCCACCTGCAATGGGGAAACAAGAAAAAAACAGCGGGAAGAGGGAAGAAATAGTACCTCAATTATGTCAGGATCAGCGAAAGGGCACTGATTAAGTTTGATCAATCAGTGCTTGGTCTGTGTTCACTGCAAGCACCGGAAGTGACATTGTGGCTGCAATAGCCAATCAGGGATGCTGGAAAGAAGAGTTGATGCTAAAATTCCCAAACGGTAAGAAAAGGCAGGACTCCAAGCCCTTTTTGTAAACAACAGTGTCTCGAAAGCGAGATGCATGTGCTAATACATGCTCTTGCAGGCTCGACCCTAATGAGTCAGTCACACATGGTAAAAAGCATAAAAAAGATATGACCAAATATATGCGCAAAGAGTTGATCAAAGGATATCATAGTGCCATTAGTCCATAATAAGACACAAAATTGACAATATATTTTGACATTAGGAGATGTATTCCAAATGTACAAAGAGCGATGAAAGCACCATTAAATATATTTATACTATACATCAATCCTAGTAATGCGAAAAGAGGGATATATGGATTAAGAATTCATAGATCTCAAGGTATATTCCATAAAAGGGATTAAAGAAGTGAATAAAAGATAAGAAAAGAGAGAAAAGGAAAGAAAAAAGAGAAAACAAGAGGAAAAAAAGAAAGAAACTATACACTTCCTGTGGGAGGGAAAAAATACAGTAGTAGTGAAAAGTCTATTATGTTACGGCCATGAAGGTGTCCAGTGTATGCCAGAGCGATTGTAATGAGACAAGTGTCCTGGAGGCGAGTGATAAACTTTCATGTATGCTCCTGAGGTAGGTGACCCACGCCGACCTCGTGTGAAATGAAACATTGTTCAGAGCTTTCCATTCTAGCAAAATAACTTTGACTGCTACCACCAAAAAGAGGTCTAACAAAGTCATATTGTTATCAGATAACTCCAAAGAGGGGTTCAGGACAAATGGGCCCAACATGATGAGAGGAATAGATAGGGGACAGGATACTTAAAAAATATTAGGAATTCAATCATAAACTTCCTTCCCGTAGGTAGAGGGGTGTTGACATGTGAAAAATATATGATCAAGAGTACCAGTGGTTTCTTTACAAGACTAGCAAAGTTCAGATTCAAGGAGAAGTAATTTAAACATTTTGGACGGTGTCAAATAGAGAAAATGCATAGTGTAGAAATGTGTCTGAGAAGGGGATGCAAATAATTTATTATTAAGAAGGTTAGAAGAAATACTAGGCCCAGTTATCACCAGCAATCGAAGGAAGATTTGACTTTTGAAGATATGTCGACCAATGTTGTTGAAGAAGTGAAGGAGAGTACATCAGAGCACTACGCAAGGTTTTATATGTTTCCAATGCTGCATGACCCTTTCTACTCAATTGTTGGACAAAGAGGAGAAAATTTGAAGGAAGCAATGTACCAAGTTTTGAAACCACCATGAAACTGCCATGAAAAGGCTGGCAGAGAACCAGATCATAATCAGCAGGGCGGCGCTGACTTTAGCGCCGCCCTGGCTGATTCTGACATCCACCACCATCAGCCTGTCGGGATCAAGGATCCCAGCGGAGTCGGCGGTAGGTTGGTGGGGCTGCCTGCCAACCTTGTAATGTGGCTGTTAGCCGCCAGAACCACGGCAGTCAAACAGCCACAGCAAGGGTGGTGGTCCGAGGACCACCATACTTGTAATCAGGCACTTAGGGGGTCATTCTGACCCTGGCGGTAAAAGGCAGTTACCGCCGGTCAGAAGACCGCCAGAACACCGCCGCGGCCGCGGTACCCCGCCAGGGTCATTCTGACCCACAACTGCCAAACCGCCAAAAACCCGACCTCGACTGCAGGCCGCCACATCAGCGGTCAGCGATAAACTGGAGATGACCAAACCTCCACCGTCACGCCAACAGAGATACACCCATGCCATTACGACCCACGAATCCACGCAGCGGTCTTTCAACCGCGGTATCCCATTGGCGGTACACACCGCCGCGCTCAAAATACACACACCTTTTCAAAACACTGCCACATTGGACAATTACAAATACACACACCTGATACACATACAAACACCACTCCCACACACCCAATACAATATAAAACACCCACCCACATCTCCCACAAACCCCTACAAATCGAAATTCAGAGACAAGGCGCAATACACAGAGAGAGAGCACAGGGAACGCAAACCACAACACACACAGGAACCCAACAGCATCCCCCACACTACATCTACGCACAAAACACCACACACCACTACACTCATCACCACAAACACCACCCCACACCTCATCCACACCACCCCATGGCACCCCAAAGACACCCCACGTTCTCGGACCAAGAACTCAGGGTCATGGTGGAGGAAATAATTAGGGCAGAGCCCCAGCTCTTCGGCACACAGGTGCAGCACACCACAATAGCCAGGAAGGTGGAGCTATGGCAAAGGATCGTCGACAGGGTCAACGCTGTGGGACAGCATCCCAGAAATCGGGAAGACATCTGAAAGCGCTGGAACGACCTACGAGGGAAGGTGCGGACAATGGTGTCAAGACACAACATCGCTGTGCAGAAGACTGGCGGCGGACCCCCACCCACTCCACCCGAATTCACAGCATGGGAGCAAGAGGTCTAGAACATCCTGCATCCTGAGGGCCTCGCTGGAGTAGGCGGAGGAATGGACTCTGGTAAGTCTAATCTCAACTACTTCACCCCCCAACCACCAGCATGCCAACCCACACCCCCACCCTCACCCCCAACCCCCCAGCACATATCCTCCCTGCTAATGTCTCACCAGCACAACCCACCCAAACCAACACCAACCCCTGAATGCCAACACAAACCATGGACACCCATCACCTAAGCAAGACCACTGCACATACCCATCCCCCCCCCCAAACCACCCTCACAACTCCTCCCACAAGGGAATGCCAGCACTGGGGGACAAGGGCACCCACAAATCGCACGCCATGGCACACACAGAAGCAATAACCATACTCTTTTATCTCTGCAGGACCCGAACGCCAACACACCGGCCCGGAGGGTCCAGAAATGTCCATCCCACCACCAGAACAGGCCCCCAGTGATGACAGCAGCTCTGTCGACCTAGAACCTGATGACCAGCCCGGACCATCGGGGACCTCTAGACAGTCGGTTCCCCTCAGGCAGCCACAGGCCACAGCAGACCTACCCCCCTCTGGAAACCCCAGCACAGCTCCCACCCAGCGGGTCCATGCCTCTGTCTCCAGGACAGGTCAAGCAGCGGTGTGTCTACCACTACAGGGCACCCAGGGCAACCCACCACCCCAACAACAACAGGGACCTGGGGGCAGTGGTAGTGGGCACACCGTCCAGGGGACAGAGGCCCAGGAGCAAAGGGGAACTGGGAGGGCTGCTGTGCGACAGAGGGAGGACAGGCCTAGGGAACCCACTGTCCAAGAGGCCCTCACCACCATCATGGGAGCGTACCACCACTCCCAAGAGACGATGGCGACGGTCCTGGCCAGGTTCCAGGAGGTCCAGGCCATGCAGGAGGGCCAGTACATGGGGTTCCGGGAAGAACTGCGCAGCATCAGTTCCGCAATGGGTACAATCGTGGTGGCACTCAACCAGATTGTCACCACATTGCGGGACCATGTGGCCCCCCAAAGGGCCCCTGCCACTAGCATGGAGGAAGAACAGCCCACCACCTCCGCCGGCGCTAGTGGTCAGGAGGCCCGGACACAACAGCAACGGGCCACCCGGACCCCACCCCCTGCAGAACATGAACCACCCCGCAAGAAAGGCCTGAGACCTAGGAAGAAGACAGAGTAGCATGTCAAGACCCTCGCCATGCACGGATCCCCCCGGATGTCATCCCACTGCCCCACTTGTTCAGCCTGTCCCCCTTGAACTGCCCCTGCTCCACCTTCCACAGGCATATGGACAATGCACCTGTGCGAACGAGAGTCTGGACTCTGCCATGGACATGCCTCCACCATCACCCATCACCCTTTTTGAACTATACACCAATTTTTGCACTTCAATAAACACAATAATTGCACAAAAACCATCAGGAGTCTGCTATTTATTTTTTTAAACCAAATGTATTCGATATAACCAACCAAAAATTTCAAATTACATTGTGATGACAACATACCAGTGTCACACAGCGGTAGTCCATGGGAAATAAACCAGAGGACACTCCGTGGGGACCAGATCACTGAAATAGGAAGGCAAATTCACAACAGAGTTACCATACATTGGGGTGAAAAGTCAGACAGTAGAGAGCCAGTACTGTTACAGATAAAATAAAATGCAGGAGTAGATTCTTACCTGTGTGTTACTGAAAATACTGCTGTATCACTCTGTCCCTGTTGTCTGTGTCGTCCTCTTCGTCTTCCTCCTCTTCACTCTCCGCAGGCTCCACAGCGGCCACAACCCCACCATCTGGACCATCCTCCCGCAGGAAAAGCACCTGGCGTCACAAAGCCAGGTTGTGAAGCATGCAGCAGGCCACGATGATATGACACACCTTCTTTGGTGAGTACATTAGGGATCCACCTGTCATATGCAGGCACCTAAACCTGGCCTTCAGGAGGCCGAAGGTCCGCTCAATCACCCTCCTAGTACGCCCATGGGCCTCATTGTACCGTTCCTCTGCCCTTGTCCTGGGATTCCTCACTGGGGTCAATAGCCAAGGCAGGTTGGGGTAACCAGAGTCACCAATTAGCCACACACGCTGTCTCTGTAGCTGTTCCATCACATAAGGGATGCTGCTATTTCGCATGACGTACGCGTCATGCACTAACCCTGGGAACTTGGCATTTAAATGGGAGATGTACTGGTCAGCCAAACAGACCACCTGGACATTCATCGAATGATAACTTTTTCGGTTCCTGTACCCCTGTTCATTGTCTTTTGGGGGGACCAAAGCCACATGGGTACCATCAATGGCACCAATGATATTGGGAATGTGTCCAAGGGCATAGAAATCACCCTTCACTGTAGGCAAGTCACCCACCTCAGGGAAAATGATGTAGCTCCGCATGTATTTCATCAGGGCAGACAACACTCTGGACAATACCTTGGAAAACATAGGCTGAGACATCCCAGATGAAATGGCCACTGTAGTTTGAAAGGATCCACTAGGCAAAAAATGGAGCACTGACAGCACCTGCACTAGAGGCGGAATCCCCGTGGGTTGGCGGATGGGTGACATCAGGTCTTGCTCCAGCTGGCCACACAGTTCCTGTATAGTGGCACTGTTGAGTCTGTAGGTGAGTATGACATGTCGTTCTTCCATTGTCGACAGGTCCACCAGCGGTCTGTACACTGGAACATTCCTCCGTCTCCTCGCAAGTCCCAGCGGACGGTGCCTAGGAAGGACAACATGGAGCACAGAGTCAATCAACCCACAGGTAAGTTTCCACAGCCTGCACAGTACACGATTCTCTCTGGATTGAATGGCTTGTATGAGTGTCGAAGCAAGGCCTAGCCATGTGTGACGCAGTAGGAATTAAGCCATGTGGGCCCTTGAAATGGCGGCTGCCTGACCTGTGAAGTGTGACAATGTGAAGTGAGGTCATTGCCCTGGCGTGGCACGCTGTGGCGGTAGGCGGTCGAAGACCGCGGCGCAAAGCAGCATTGGTTAACATTGAACCCTATGGGTTTCAGGAGCCAATGACGATGTGCGCCGGCGGTCGCGGTACGCACCGCCGCGGTACGCACCGCCGCGGGCGTGACCGCCATTTTCTCTCTGCTTAATCACACGAGACCTGAGCATCCACGGGAGAGGACCTATACTGCAAGTGCTGCTGTGACCTCGGTCTGGAAGTGACAATGGCTGCTGCGACTGGGGAAAGGGCCCCCGCCTTCAGTTCCGAAGAGTTGGAGAAGCTCGTGGACGGGGTCCTCCCCCAGTATGCGCTACTCTACGGTCCTCCAGACCAACAGATGAGTACACGGGGGCCAATGCATAGTGGGCAATGCCTGTGATGAGTGGGGGGGATGTACGATGGAGGGGAGGGGAGCGAATTGCGAATGCATGGCACGACAGATGAGAGCATGTGCCACATGGCAAGTTTGGGGAGGGGAGGCCACTCACATCGAGCATGCAGAAAAGTGATGATGTTTCTTCTCCCCCCCTGTACATGTCACATAGGTCAGCGCCCATCAGAAGATCGATATTTGGCGTGCCATCGCCAAGGACGTCCGGGCCCTGGGGGTCCACAACAGACTGGGCACCCACTGCCGCAAGAGGTGGGAGGACATCCGCCGCGGGAGCAGGAAGACCGCCGAGGCTCTGCTGGGGATGGCCTCCCAACCTAGGAGGGGTGCCAGTCGTACCTTGACCCCCCTGATGTCCCGGATCCTGGCGGTGGCCTACCCCGATTTAGATGGGCGCTTGAGGACATCACAGCAGACACAAGGGGGTGAGTACCAGCACATTCAGCTATATGTGCGCGCAGTGGAGGTGCCTGGGTGGGGGAGGAGGGCTGTGGGTATCCATAGGCCAGGGCGATTTCTGTAGGCTAGGCCCCTCCGTGAGGTGTGGTCCTGTGCCCCCGCCCCCCACCTCTGTAGGGTGCCTAGTAACGCTATTCATGGACCTGTGTATTCTGTGTGGGCAGTTGTCGCACATAGGCTTGTAGGGCATGTCCCAGTGAATGAGTAGTGTACCCCAAGTGAGCAGCGTAGTGCAGGGGGCTTCTGTGTCTGTCCTCTCCGCCAACGGTGTCCCCAATGCATGCACTCAACTTGTCTTTATTTCTCCACCCCCCCCCCCCCCCCCCATTTTCTTTGTTTTTCTGTGAATGTGTGCATTAGCATCATCAGGCGGAGGAGAAGTGGCATCGGCGCAAGAGGGAGCTGCATCTCACATGGCCCCGGAGGGCCATGCAACCGACTCCGACATGACCAGTGAGACAGAAGGCGAGGGGGGCTCCACCACGGGGACCCGTGCAGACGTCAGTGACACCGACACGTCCTCGGATGGGAGCTCCCTTGCGGTGGCGCCAACATCCGTGCCCACCGATACTACAGGTACAGCTGCCACCCAGCGCACCAGCTCTGCCCTCCCAGCAGCCCCTCAGCGTTTGCCCCGTGCCCGCTCACCCAGGAAGGTGGGCATCTCCTTCGCCCCAGGCACCTCAGGCCCTGCCCCAGTCACCCCTGCTGCCCTCAGTGAGGAGGTCTTTGACCTCCTGAGGACCATCATTGTTGGGCAGTCTACCCTTTTGAATGCCATCCAGGGTGTGGAGAGGGAGGTGCATCAAAGCAATGCATACCTGGAGGGCCTTCATTCGGGTCAGGCTGCCCATCAGCGATCGTTCAACGCTCTGGCCTTAGCACTGACGGCAGCCATTGTCCCTGTCTCCAGCCTCCCTCTTCTAACTCCCTCCACCCAGTCCCACTCCCCTGTTCCTCTGCCTATCCCATCCACACCTACAGACCAGCCTGCACACACCTCAACACCCAAGGGAAGCTCATCCAGACATAAGCACCACAGAACACACAAGCATTCACACAAGCAACATACAGATGCAGACATGCCAACAGCCACTACCTCCTCTGTGTCCCCCACCTCCTCGTCTCCCTCCTCCCTCCCTGTGACGTCTACACTCACACCTGCATGCACACCACCATCAGCCAGTACACCCATCACCAGCACACCCTCCAGACCAGTCCGCACACGTGCAGTCACCACCCCCACTGCCATGCACACGTCCCCTGTGTCCTCTCCCAGTGTGTCTGTCACCCCCGCTTCCAACCCACACAAACGCAGGCAGGCACCCAACCAACAGCCATCCACCTCACGTCAGCCTCCAGCCCAAGCACCTGCACCCAAAGACACCAGACTTGACTCTCCTACAACCACATCCTCTTCCTCCACTCCCATCCTCACTCCAGCTACCCTTTCCATTGCTCCTAAAAAACTATTCCTCTCTAAACTGTACCTCTTTTCCTCACCTGACCCACCCCCTCCATCTCGTAAGAGTTCCCAAAACACCTCAGCCACCACCAGCCCAGCAACTCCTAAGAACGTCGTGCCTGACTTTTGGAGTCCGCCCTTTCCTTGGGCAGGGACATCGGCCAGCAGCAAAGGCACAGCCAGCCCCCCCCCCCCCCCCGGGAAGAGGAGCAAAAAACTTAAGGGCAGGCGCGACAGGCCTGATACGCCTGCCCCCAAGGAGGGTAGCCTTGCACCGTCACCTGCCACATCGGGTAAGGGAGCCAAGGGCCACGGAGAGTCTGCCAAGGAGGGCAAGGGCAGCAAAGCGCAAAAGGCAGGGAGCAGCCGACCTGGCCATGAGGGCCACACCAGCCCCATTCCGGGGGTATCGAAGGAGACCCAGGGCCCCAGGACTCCATCACAGGAGGGCCCGCAACGGAAAGGTCCGAGGCTGACTGAGCGGGAAGTATTGGCCAGGTGTGGTTCACTCGAAACACAAGACAGGCACCGCTGAACAGGGCCACGCCAAGACAGGCACCGCTGAACAGGGCCCCGCCAAGACAGGCACCGCTGAACAGGGCCCCGCCAAGACAGGCACCGCTGAACAGGCCCCGCCGTGAGAAGCACCGCTGAACAGGGCCCCGCCAAGACAGGCACCGCTGAACTGGGCCCGCCGTGAAGAGCACCGCTGAACAGGGCCCCGCCAAGACAGGCACCGCTGAACTGGGCCCGCCGTGAAGAGCACCGCTGAACAGGGCCCTCCTGTCAAGCACCGCTCCGCTGGGCCCTCCTGTCAAGCACCGCTCCGCTGGGCCCTCCTGTCAAGCACCGCTCCGCTGGGCCCTCATCTCAAGCACCGCTCCGCTGGGCCCTCCTGTCAAGCACCGCTCCGCTGGGCCCTCCTGTCAAGCACCGCTCCGCTGGGCCCTCCTGTCAAGCACCGCTCCGCTGGGCCCTCATCTCAAGCACCGCTCTGCTGGGCCCTCATCTCAAGCACCGCTGGCCCATTGGCAGGCCCGGTTCTGTGTCGGGCAGGGCTTCACGAGGCACTCTGCCCACCATGCCTCCTCCATGACCAGTGGACTCTGTAATCCACCTGATGGACTGTGGCTTTGCACCCCCCAGGATGGCACAGTGGGCAATCCACCCACTTGTGAGACTTGAGAGACTGTGGCTTTGCACTCCCCAGGATGGCACAGTGGGCATGGAGGCCCTTCGTGGATCTGGCGTCGTGGACTCTTGTGGCTGAGGTGGCCCCCCTTCCGTTCCCCCTGAGGTGCCAGTATTTTATTTTTGTGATGCCCCAGCAGTGTTCTCTCCAATGGACTCGATCTCGTGTGTGGGCTTTGCCCATGTGTTGCTGCACATTGGCCCACAGACATTTGAACTTTGCAAAACTGTGCCGGACTTTCGCTACTTGTATATATATTGTTCGAGATGTGTAAAAATTCTTTATATATTGCTAAGTTCGCTATACTTAATTATTGCTATAATATAGTTCTATTTTTACAATCATTGCCTTTTGTCTTTGCATTTTTGTTTTGGGGGTTTGGGGGTGTCACTCTGACTTTTTAATCTGCATTGGTGTGTAGGTATTTCGGTGGGGGTGAGGGTGGGGGTGGGTGTGTGGCGTATGTGTGTGCCCGTAACCTTTCCTCCTCCCCCCTCCCCTGTGTCGTAGGTGCAGTACTCACCGTTGTCGTCTGCGGCGACGTTCGTGATCCTGGAAGAAGAGCAGGAAGGCAATGGCTGGGAGGATGTGGAGTTCCGGTTCCATGCTGTCCCGATTCCGCGCGGAGTGTGTCGAGGTGAGCGTTTTCCATTGGAAATGTCTGTTTCCGCCGTGTTTTTATCGGCGGGGCTCCCGCCCCGGAAAAGGTGGCGGATTGGTGAGTCGTGATAGGGTGGGCGGTACATTGTCTGCCGCCTGGCTGTTGGCGGTGACCGCCGCGCTGTTTGTTTGTTCCGCCGTGGCGGTCGGAGTGTTAAAGCGGCGGCCTGTGTTGGCGGTTCCCGCCAGGGTCAGAATTCCATTTTTTGGTCCGCCAGCCTGTTGGCGGGTTGGCCGCCGCTTTAACACTGACCGCCAGTGTCAGAATGACCCCCTTAGTCTGTAGGTGAGCAAATGAGAGAGGGCAGTCATCTTCCATCTAATCAGACTCTACAGTGATACCCTTCGTGGCCCAATCTAGGCCTATATAAGCTGAAACTACAGTAGATGTTTTTGAGTTATTCCATAGTGAGAGGTCCGAAGACTTAGATAACCTAGGAGACAAAGACTTGTCCAGAAGTTTGAGCGATTGAATTTTGTCATGAAAGATACAAGAGGAGTGGGGCAACACAAAAGAATTCATGGTTAAAGCTGAAAACAGAGAGTATGGAGACATGAGATGGCGCTCAATTAAAAATCAAGGGGCTACCATGATAGTTGAGCTATCAAGCCAACACACCCCACAAGCTACAAGGAAAGCTGTTTGACAGTCGTCCCAATTTGTTAAATCACCCTCTCATTGAACTTGGAAGTCTATGTTTCTTAAGATTCATCCTAGGTTTTTTATTTGACCACAAAAAATGTGATGTATTCTACTATCTAAAGTAGAAAAAAACTGGGAGCCAACTGAACAGGGAGCCTCATGGCCAAGAAGTTCGCAAGGGACGTTATCATCATTTTTAACGTTTCCAATCTTCCCCACCAAGTTATAAATTTAGGTGACCAAAAAGAAAGTTGGTCTTTGATTTTGTCTAAGATTCTCTGCTCATTAGTGGTTATTGATTCTGCTAGGTCCTTAGAAAACCATATGCCGAGATATTTAATCATTTTTAGTTGCCATTGAAGACCCAATTTTCAAATACAGGAAGAATTACAGTAAATATTAAGACAAATGAACAGGGTAACCCAATATTCCCAACAGAACTGGGTAATCTAAACTGTAAAGCACACAATGTTCATGGAGGAATCATTTGCACAAAAATATTTCAGAGATATTAAATACTATTTATGTTGTAATTAACCATTGATCAAATTCCATAAATGAAGAAATCTTTGTGGTTTGGTTTTCTGCTGCCTTTTAGTGTTGTTTAGCATTTTATTAATGTGGGTTATTTATTGTGTTGTAGAGCAACAATTATTGTGACTTAATCCACTTTGACACATTGCCCTGAGGATAGCCTCATGGACGGTTTGAGCCTTGGGAGACCGAAATGTCAACCTTATACTCTCCATGACTCAATTCTTTGCATGAGCTGCTGGAGTCCATTAAGAGTGATTTGTGATTGTTTGAAAGACTGTATATAGGACTCAAACCTTTTGTGGTTGGAGAGTTAGGAGGGTTGGGGCTCTCCTTCTGTCCCTTGGATGTAAAGAGATTGTGGATTAGAGGGATCACCAGTGCATTTGTATAAAAACACAAAAAATTATCTTTGTTGCCTTGCTATATTGATGAATGTATTATAAGTGAATATATAAAAATTCTTCATTTTTCCAGAAAAGAATTACACGCTGTTTGAAGATTTATTCATTTATGGAATTTGATCTGTGTTGAATTACAACTTTAATAGTATTTAATATCGCTGAAATATTTGTATGCAAATGAACACTCCATGAACATTGTGTGCTTTACAGTAAATATTAAGAGGCATAATCTGTATTTATTCAACGAGTATCCCGAGAATCCAACAAAAGATTGGATGAGTGAGGGAGGTTTGGGAATTGTAGTGTCAGGGTTTTCAGAGGCAATACATATATGATCCACATAGGCTGCTGTCTTAAATGTATGTGAACCAAAAGTAACACCACCAATATCTGGAGAGTCATTAATCAACACCAATAAAGGATCTATTGGCAAAAGAAATAGCAGTAAAAACAAAGGACAGCCTTGACAAGTAACTTGAAATAAAGAAAAGCAGGAAGAGAGAGCCCTGTTAACTCTTATCCTATCAATGGGGTCCGTGTATAGAGACATAACCATCAAAGAGAAAATCTCACCAAGATTATTATAACAATCCAAACCAGCTTCAAAGAAAGGCCACTATACCTTATCAACATTTTTTTGGCATCCAAGGCCATTGCAACAGTGTCCGAGGACTTAGCAAGGGATGCTTTCTCAATCACATGACAAAAGACACAAGTATTATCTCATGCCCATTTACCTTTAACCCGGACTGTGAGTGATGGATTAATTTAGTAATGAAGTGTTCCAGGAGTTTTACTAGATTCTTTGCATAAATCTTTGCCTTCATATTTAGGAGGGAAATAGAGCTGTAATTCTTAGCCTCAAGATGATCCTCCTCCTCTTTAAGGATCACAACTATAGTCGCTTCTGCTGATGTACCCAAAACAGCACCAGATGTGACAAAGTGGTACAGTAGAGACTCCAAAGGAGCCAAAATTGTATCAGAAATGGACTTATAGAATTCATTTGGAAGGCCTTGCCCTGAGAATAAGTTTAGTTTCTTGTAAGATTTCCCTCCTTTCAATTGGTTTATTAAGAGAGCCATTATCGTCATCTGAGAGGAATTTCATGGAGACATGACTAAGAACGCTCACACATGGATCTACTGTGTTTCCGATTGTCGGGTTGTAGAGAGCAGCATACAATTTTGTAAAAATGTCCAGCATATCTAAATTTTTGTTTTAATGACACCTTGAGACTCCTTCAGCACCATTATGATTGAATTGTTGTGTTTGAATTAAGGATATGCAGCTAAAGACTTACTGGCTTTGTTTAGCTAGAAGGGCTTCTTGCTTTTTGAGCCTGTACCGCTGTGTGTGCTCTTTAACCTATGATAGCATTTACAGAAGAGAGAGGTAACCAACTAGATCTCACCATAAAAAAAAGGAAATAAAAAAATAAAAAGAGAAAGAAGAGAAAATAAGAAGAGAAATTTTCTCCCCTTCCCTCCTCCCTGCAACATACAGTAAAAAGTAAAATAAAACATACATCACAAAAAAAAGACAACCAAACTAATCATGACACTGCACATAACTTACCCTTAAAAACACAACCGATTTGCGATATTCCCACAAATGACAAACTAAAGTCCATTTCAGACCGGGGGAAAGAAGTCATAGCATTAATGATTACAAAGGAAATGGCCTTTACACAAGTAAAATTGATGCACAAATAAAACCCAGCAAATGCCATGGTGGCGCAATCTGCAAGGCACCAGGAGCACCCTGACCGTCTATTCGAGTCTCAGAGGTGTTGTCCTAGAAGGTGAAAAGTTCTTCTGGCTCATCAGAGATTTGCGGTTTACCCTAGAAGTCGACCCTGCAATGTGGGGGCAGCAAACGAAAAAGGGAAATTCCTTTTAGACGGTCTATTTCATAGGGTTAAAAGCCCTTTCTTTCTCCTTAACACTGTATCCCTTGTGAAGTCTTGAGAAATAGAAATCTTAGTCCCTTGCCAGGAGACCACCCTGGATTTCGTCACGTGTGCAAGAATGACCTCTGCATGTTGGAAATGTAAAGGTTTAAAAACTACTGGACGTAGGGTTGTAGATTGTTTTTGTTGGAAGGGTGGTATCAGGTAGGCGCACTCTACTTCAAAGTCTCTATGGAATGATATTTGGAGGGTAACCGGGAGCCAGGACTCGAGGAACTCAATCATAAACGGAGCTTTGTCCTCCACTCCCTCAGGAGGGCCAACATTTCTCAGAGTACCATATCTATTACGGTCTTCCATGTCGGTGACATCTCTTTTGAGAGAGAATACAATCTAATTGACCCTTTGAAGTTGTTTCCCATGAGCCATTGCGCAATGTTCTATATTCTTTATAGTCAGGTCTTTCATGTCCTTCCTGATGGCTTCCACCTCCACTTGCAGGAGATCTGTGTTAGTTTTAGTACTTTGAGCAATGTCATGTACAACATTAAGTTTAGATAGGATGTTCTCCATTGTTGCAGAGTCTCTGTGTTCACCTTTATAGGGGAGTCAGCTTTGCCTCAGCGTCTTTACCCTTAGAGTTTCTGGACTCAGCCATAATGCAGAAACAGGAGTGAAGGGAAAAGGGCATAAAGCAGACAGGATTGAAGGGAGAAATGGCACAGTAATGCCCAAATACAAAACACAGTGAAATAGACACAAATCAGACCATCTCACTATCGCGAACTCTAATTTAAACCGACCCTTCATTCTACGAATCCTCTAACAGGATACGTGGTGACTAATGATCCAGATGGCATCTACCCAAAAGAGCACTTCTGTGAGCCATGTGGCAGGTACAGAGCAATATTCTGGCATCCAGGGACATTATCCAGAGATATCAGGCATAAGAAGCATGAGGGGCATTAAAACTCCAAACGTGAGTGTCAATGTGATCCCAGCCTGAGCCCATGTCCTAGAGCGAGTGAAAACCCCTAAGATGCAGGAAGTAAGAGACAGCCGCCCAACTGTGTTACTTTAATAAGGGAAATGCAGGCACAATATAGTAAAAACCTTCAAAAATACTGCAACAAGCTTGTAAGAGTGGCCCCCATATCTGGGGAGAAAAGGGTATAAAAAGAGTTCAGCCAAAGCTTCATGTGACTGTTCATTTTTCACGTTCCTCAGAGGTCTAGAATAATACAGACACTGGAGTACAGCTGGGGTGTGGCTAAAGGCACACAGGCATGTTGCATAATTGGAGCCATGCACTAAGCAACAAGCACATCACTGCGATAGGCATAAAGGCAGCTGGGGGCCACGGGTATATCCAGCAAGACTTTGAATCACCTGGTCTAAAAACAGGCTGTAAGCAGCTCACGTGACTCCTCCAGGCAGCGCTGCTCCTCTGAAGAGATCATCAAACAAAAGGATATTATGGGAGGCGCCATCTGGGAAGCCGCCTGTGTCTGAAATGTCATTTTGAAGTCTAAGATTATTATTGCATCCCAGGCCTCCGGCTCAACATAGCACCGTCTATGAGGTCCTCTCTAGTTCCTCCTGCAATTTTCATCATCCTCTCAGAAGCATTGTGATCTTTAATGGCTTCAGCACGATGGAGGCTCCATGGAGCTCACTGGAGAGCCACCATCCAGCACAGCGCTCAAGCCACACCCCTCCATATTAATGTGATTCTAAATTGTAACCGCCTAACACCACACTTGTAATAAAACACACACACAAAAAGCCTGATTGGTTGGAAAATTTAAAATGGGACATGCACTGGACACTGGTTGATAGTGTGGCTTCAGCCAACTACCCAATTGGAGCCGAAGTGCACATCAATGAACATCCTTTGGGCTTCGGACCTGCAAAGATCCTCGCTGCTGAAGTGACTCGACAGTGTGTAGCCAGTGCACTGCCCACTTCCACCAGGCTAGAACTCATCCAAGGCTCTGCTGTAGCTCTGCTTTTCTACACTGCTGCTGCCCTTACAAGCTTCCAGGCGACCCAAGGAGTCTCATACTACTCCTCTCACCACCATGAGATGGAGGCATGTTACTGAAGGTTTAGCCTCATCGGAAAAAAATGTTTGGGAACACCCACTGAGCTACCCGTGCTCCTCACCAGTGACAGGAATAAACTGTCCGAGAGGCTGAGCCCATCAAGTACAATTGAGACAGTATTACTCTAGGAGAGCACACTCCTCTCTTGACAAACTTTTGTTATCTTTTTCTAAGCTCCATCCTTTTTGCTAGCCATGTCAGTGGTCCAACACCTGCTTGGCTAGCCAGCGAGCAGATCAAGTGTCCTCACTTATCAGTTGTGAGCCTTGCCTGCTGGTGAGCCACTTTGTGTTTTGACACCCTCAGGTTTGCATTCCTCCTTGTTGTTCGTTTCTGCATGGACAAGCTACGAGACACTGTATATTGCTTTTAAGGTACAGCTGATATTGTATTGTACATTGCCTTTATCATTCTCTTTGTGCTGTGTTAGTTTGATGTTGACAAACCTGAGTGGTTGCAAACCTTCACATATAACAACTGTAACAATTTAACCCATAGGTAAACCCTGATTACTAGTGCCCTGGATGGGTGGTTGCTATTTATCACACTGATGCGATAAATTGCACCTATTCTTAGTTTTTAAGGAATAACATGAAGTCTGGGTACTTATTACACCAAAAGCTGCATGTCACAGTAAATACTGTACACTTTTCTAGTGTCTAACATGCTTTTATTAGCATTTTGTAAGGGTAACAAGGCGAGAGCCACTGGAAGGGTAAGGAGGGGAAGGGGGAGTACAGTCAAGACACAGCTCTAAATACATTTCGAGCGCATAAAACATTGCACAACCGTCACCCTGTCATGGAGGGGCTCAAATCAGTTGGACATGTCACTTACATCTGCCCCAGGGCTCACCCTTCTCGTAGGCAACTGCTTGGGACTAAATGTTCAGGTTTTCTGGCAACTCCGGCAGGCAAGCAGTCCACTGCTGCATCTGGTAAAACTTCCTCCTCAGCTGGCGTGCGGTAGGTTCATTTTGCCTCAGGTAGGTCAGGAGTGGTTCCCAAATGTCTTTTGGGAGGGATCTCAGTGACATGAGTTTCGAATAGTTGGATAGATGTTCCTGGCAGTATACCCCATCTTGCAGCCAGGTCTCAGTTTTTGGTGCAGGCTGTCAGCCCCAGTGTTTGGCCATGCGTCGGTTAGCCAGGAGCAGCAGCATGGCAGTGAGACTGAGAACTCCAGGGTCAATGTCCTTGACATAGCCCCTGAGGTTGACCACGGGAGTCTGTAGTGGCGAGTGGCCAGTTACCTGGGTTAGATCTCTGAATACTGCAGGCCAGTAGACTGCAACACGTGGGCATCCACATGCAGGATGAATGAATGTGGGCTGCGGTGCCGCGCATCTTCAGCTAATCTCATATGAAGTAGTTGCACCAGAGTGCTGTAAAGCCTGTGCAGGAATTTAAAGTGAACATGCCGAAATCTATAATAAGGTGAGAGGGCTTGAGTTTGCCCGGAGCAGTATGCCGATTGCGGTTCAGTCAGAGGTGTGTCCAAGTCCAGCTCCCAGGCAGTGTGAGCCACCAGAGTGCACCCCAACATCTTGCCCTGCATCGTGGAGTACAGTCGAGTAACCAGTTTTTGAGGCGAGGGGTTAGTTAACATGTGTTCTAGGGCATGTAATGTGAGGGGGCTGTGCGGGGTACGTATTATGTATCGCACAGCATGTAGCGCAAAGCTGGTGGTACAGGAGGACATCTAGCACGGTGGAACGGGGTGCTCATCTGCCTCGAATGGGGGTAGGAATTCACCACTGGAGTATAGGTCCACAAATGTAGTGATGCCCCACTTAAGGGCTCTCACTCTAGTGCCCTCATCCTGTAGTACTGGGAGCATGTGATTGCAGGCAAGGAGGATAGATGGTTTGTATATGCAGGGCAGCCGGATGCAGCACTGCGTTCCATCCCACGTCCAGCAAACCCATGCAACTGTATCATTCTCTGATGTCAGCAGCTTGTAAGGCCAGGGGGCAAGAGGCTGCCAGATCTGCCTCCACCACCAGTGAGGCTAGAAACATGTGGGATAAATCCAGAAATAAATTTGCATTGAGCTTGTGCATAGTAAGCGTAGAGGGTCATGGTGCATTGAGGCCTCCCTGTTGAAGTCACAAGGTAAGCATCTCCTACGTGACCCACTGCTGCTTATCTGCCCAGACTAAGGAAATCAGATTGGAGCACGGTCGCTGCAGGAAGTGTGTATTGAGTGGCAGGTTAATGAAGAGATAAAGGAATTTGGGCAAGACGCCCATTTTTGCGATAGCGATCCGTCCCATCATAGAGAGAGGCAGCCAGGCCCAGGCCGGGATCCGCTCCTTCAGCTATGTCTTGGTCTGACAGTACTTAGCACTCCAGAGTTCGTCCATATCTTGACTGAGCCCTACAGCCAGGTGTTGGGTCAGTGGCCTACTGCAGGGGTTTTTTAGAGGCAAATGGGTGAGTTCCGAAGGTGAGGGGAAATAGGTTAGATTTAGCCCAATTTATGTAAATACCAGAGTGCCCTCTGAATCTCATTGCTTTGCAGATAAAGGGACTCGTGTTTGTTTCGGGTTCACCTTTGTATAGCATGACCTTGTTAGAGTACATGGATACCAATTCCCGCTGGACTGTGAAATTGAGGCCCCTGTTGGCATGGTATTGCTGCAGCCTGGCAATAGTGCTCCATCGCCATGACAAGGAGGACCGGGGATATAGGGCGCTCTTGCCTTAGTGCACATAATGGGGTAAATAGCATCCCGCTGAGATGGAGGCACCCAGTCGGAGATGCAAACAGAAGGCCTTTGTTGCAGAAATTCAAGGCTTAGTCCTGGTCATGGGAGCAAGCGGAGTAGATATGGCCACTCTAAGGAGCCAAACACCTTAGTGGTGTCCAATATGACAGCTACTGCAGCAAGTTTGGGGTCTGTAGTATGCATGAGGGTGAACATTGTGCGAAGGTTGGGGGCAGTGGAGCTGCCCAGTACAAATCCAAACTGATCTGGGTGCACAATATCTGGCAGTAGAAAGAGCAACCGTTTTGCGAGGCGTTTGGCTGACTTTATTATCAACATTAATCATTGAAAGAGATCGGTATGAGTCACAACAGTTAGTGGGCTTGTCAGGTTTAATGTTGCGACAATGACTGCTTCCCGCAGGATTGGCGACAATACACCTGATGCCAGGGAGTCTTCATAGATGGCTAGGAGGTGTGGGGCGAGGAGGGTGGCATAATCCTTGTAAAAGGAGGTGGTGAGCCCATGTGTTGTTGGGAAAGCCATGTATGACTGGGCCACCTCCTCCACCTTAGAGGGGGGAGATGGGCTGGGTCTAGCCAGAGCAACTGGATTGTGTCCGAGTAGGGCAACAGGTCTTCTGCGTTAGGTCCCACAGTGGCACTGAATAGCTGGGAGGAGAAGGACAACATGGTTTTAAGCAGGCCATCAGGGGATGTCTGCCTGCCTTGTTGTCTGTAAGCTCAGTGACATAGGCAGAGGCCTAAGGCTTCTGTAACATGTTAGCAAGTGTCTTCCCAGGTCGGTCCATCCCGCCGTGGAGTCGCACAGTGGTCTCCTGGTGCAGATATCGGGTTTCTCTCCAAGGGCAGGTGCGCTTTTTATCACATAGAATTCCAATTCAAGGGAGCGGAGTTCCCGTTTTACCGTATTCAACTGTGCGCGTCTCGCATTAAGTATACATGACTGTTTTGCTATGCAAACTCCGCAGATAATGACATTAAAGGCTTACCATGATGTATTGAGTATTACTGAAAGGGTCTTATAGCACTTTTTGTGAAGCAGATCTGCAGCTAACCCAGCAGGTCATCTGGCCCAAAGGATTCTGTGCAGGCGGTGCCGATTTAGTAATCTGGCTACTAACCGGAAACCTCCAGCTCCCATGTGAACACAGAGATGGGAAAAACCTGAGCTGCCAGGGGGAAGAGGGGTGATTGGGGGTGTGGTACCAAAATGTCACTGTAAGAAAACAATAGGGCAGTTGATGAGTAATAATTGCCTTAAACTTAATGCTGGAAACAAGGAGGTGATACTTGCAAATGGAAAATTCCACAGTTCTGGATTCTTAATGGTGTCGAGAGTTGGTCACACATCCAATTCCTGGAATGATTCTAGAAAGCCTTGCTATAAAGCTTGACTGCAAACTGTCTATGAAATACCAGATCTGTTAGCTGACATCAATCTGCTACTATCACCATAAGCTGCGGAGGAAAATGGTTCAGTTTTTAAGTGAAAATGGTAAACGTTTCGCCACTGAAGAAATTATTGATGCTTGACTTGCATATGGTATCTCTTTATATCTAGGGGCGCCCGTCTACAGAAAATAATTTAAGTGGTTGAAGGACACCGCTGCCCAGTCAGTACAGTGTCAGTAGTGCACTTTTGAAACAACACTCCCTTGGTTCACTCTGAAACATAGTAGAGAATTTACACCAAGACCAGTTCTCAGTTGTATTTAGGATACAATATTTATGTAAGACGATATTCGTATATAGCATATTCTGACATATCTAAACCCGTGATCCTTGGGTTAAGTAGTTTGGTACCTAGGAATCTCAGTTCTGTCGTGGGTCGCACCCAGAAGTTGTAGTTTATTCAGAACAGGTGGGCTATCTCCTTTTTTAAATTTGGGTTAAGGTAACATTTTTATATGTAAAAGATACTCCCTATGTGGACTGTTGTGAGAGCCCAGATTTAAAAAAAACGCTTGACCAAAGCCGGTGGCTTGTCGGGGACCAATCCTTGCCTTTCTTTCCATGCATGTTGTGCAGAGATGCCCAAGCGCAATGATATATCAGTGCCTTCCTGTTATCCCCCCCCCTCCCCCCCACACCCGCCGGGTACTTCAGTGCTGCAGGCGGGCGTGACGCAGCAAGGAATAAGAACTGCATAGGATGCACCTCTGGGAGGAGACAAGTAAAGCATTGATGGAAGGCTGCATTTAGTGCTTCTCGGTCTGTGGAGTACATGCATTGTAAATCTGTGCTCGACCCTGTGTTTTAAACAGGCAATAGTGGCTTTTATCTCGGCACCAGAATAGGCGCGGTTGCATGTCCTGGTAATAGGCGCTGTCTGTTCTACTGATGGGTGGCGATGGAGGAGTGTGTTTTACTTCGATGGATTGCACTGCCTAGGGGCACTCTGGGCATTTTAATCGTAGTCCTGGGTGTGGGAGCTGCGGAGCTGAGCTGCTGCTTCCTTCGAAGGTGCTTTGGGGACCTGTCCACACCCCCGGCGATGTCCAGCAGCGAACGGGAAGAGGAAAGCTGGAACAAATTCCCTCTGCCCAGGGAGCCGGGGCGAGGTGTGTCGCCCTAGACGCACAAAGGAGCCGATTACTCATCGACCTCTAATCTGGTCACGTGCGTACCCTCTTACAGCTTTACTCGCTCCAGCAAGATTCTTTCTCTTCTGATAAACAAGCATTTGCAATGCAATCGGTATCTCATTCACACGAGTTGGAGCTATAGGCATTGTAAGGAAAATGCATAACTGGACTTTTTTGCCACATTAATTGGTCAACCCTGCTGCATATTTTGGTACTTTCTGCTACATAATTCTTGTGGCCCTGAGCATAACTAAAGGGCTAGTAGGTCTACTGGAATATTTTTTCAAAAAAGGCCCTTAAAACACATTCTACTCCTAGGTACAAAACATAAATCAGGATTCTTACAAAGTGCGACTACTCACCCATAAGGGCCTCAAGGCGCTGAGTGGGGAGTGGATCTGCAGTTTAGTTGAAGAGGTAGGTCTTAAGGTCCTTCCTGAATTGTGGCAGTGATGGTGATTGTCTGAGGTGCAGAGGCAGAGAGTTCCAGGTCTTCACAGCGCGGTAGGAGAAGGATCTTCCTCCAGCTGTGGTCTTGCGGATCCGTGGGTTGGTGGCGAGGGCCAGTTGGGTGATGCGGAGATGTCTGGTGGGAGTGCAGTTGGAGAGGTGGTAGTTGAGGTATGCAGGTCTGGCGTTGTGGAGGGCTTTGTAGGCATGTGTGAGGAGCTTGAAGGTAATTCTTTTGTTGATAGGTAGCCGGTGAAGGTCTCTCAGGTGGCTGGTGCTGTGGCTGCAGAGCGGTATGTTCAGGCGGAGGCATTGTGGATGTTCTACAGTTTTTTTAGGTGTTTCTCGGTGGTGTCTGCATAGAGTGTGTTGCCGTAGTCGAGTCTGCTGCTGACTAGTGCATGGGTGACCATTTTCCTGAACTTGGTGGGGATCCACCTGAAGATCTTAGGAAGCAGGCAGAGCATGTGGAAGCAGGAGGACAAAACAATGTTGATATGGCGGTTCACTGAGAGCGAGGAGTCCAGGATGATGCTGAGGATTTGTGCTTGGTCTGTGGATCTGGGGGGGGTTTCAGAGCGCTAAAGGCCACCAGGAGTCATCCCAGACAGAGGGGGTGGAGCCCAGGATGAGGACTTTGGTTTTGTCTGAGTTAAACTTGTGGCTGTTGCCCTTCATCCAGGAGGCGACTGCCTTCATCCTCTCGTGGAAGTTGCTGTTGGCGGCTGTGAGTTGGTCTGTGAGGGAGAGAATCAGCTGGATGTTGTCAGCGTAGGAGACAATGTTTAGTCCGTGGCTTATGATGATGGCTGCAAGTGGGACCATGTAAATGTTTAAGAAGGTTGGGCTCAGGGAGAATCCCAGGCAAATCTGACTCTCTGTGTTTGGTCGGTGAGGAAGGAGTGGATCCATTCTAGGGCTTTATTGCGAATGCCGGCGTAGTGGAGTTTTGCGTAGAGAGGGTGTTATGGGAGATGGTATCGAAGGTGGCTGAGAAGTCCAAAAGGATGAGGGCAGCAGTTTCGCCTCAGTGGAGGAGGATGCGGATGTCATCTGTAGTGGCCAGGAAAGTGGTCTCGCTGCTGTTGTGACTTCTGAAACCCGATTGGGAGAGGTCCAGGATGTATTTTGTTGTGATGAACTCGGAGAGTTGGGCGTTGATAGCTTTCTAAATAACTTTGGCTGGGAATGGGAGCAGCAAGATGGGTCTGTAGTTCTTGAGGTCCGTAGGGTTGGCAGAGGGTTTTTTCACCAGGGGGTTGATCTCTACAAGCTTCCAGTCTTATGGGAAGGAGGCATTCTCAATGGAGCACTTGATGGTGCGGAAGAGTTTGGGTGTGATGGCAGTGCCGACTCTATTGAAGATGTGGTTAGGGCAGGGATACGATGGGGCTCCAGAGTGGATACTCTTCATGATCCTGAAGGTGTCGTCAGAGATGAGGGTGGCCTAGTTGGGCAAGACTGCTGGGGTCTGGAACCGCTAGGTGTGGTGGTTGCAAGTGGATCTTGGATTGTGAAGCTGTCATAGATTTCCTTGATCTTGCAGTGGAAGAAAGTGGTGAGGTTATCACAGAGGTTTTGAGAGAGGGGATGTCTGCTGTATCTGTGTTGGGTTTGGCGAATTCTTTGACTATGACACGTTCCTGTATGGATGCTTTCTTTGTTGTTCTAATGAGGTGGTGGTGTGCGATGACAGCGGTTATGAAGGCTGCGTGCTCTGCAACGATCCTGCTGCTCCTCCATCTTTTCTCGAGCTGTCTGCAGGAGCGCTTGGGCTCTTGGTGGGTGGGGAGAACCAATTGCCTTTCTTGGAGTGCTGCTTGCCGGAGGGTTTCCTGAGGGGAGCCAGTGTGTTGACGCAGTCGGAGATCCAGCAAAAAAAACATATTTACTTAGAAGTTGGTACAGGCAACATTGCCTGCGGGGCAACTAATAAATAATTGTACTCCAAGAATGCGTACTTACTGGATCATTGTCCCTTTACTGCAGTCTGGGGAGTCGAACAAATGCCCATGATTTTTCTCACATTTGAGGAAGGCCATCTCACATGATATTAATGACCCTCAGTCAGTCTTGAGTCTTGCGTGCTCAACCTAAAAAGTAGGATCGGTGACGAAGTGTTTCTCTATGATCACACAATTTGGTTATTCAGGGAAGCATCCACGATTTTCCAGTTTTATGCTGTGTGATTCAGATACTAGTTGGGTATCTCTTTCAACATCAAAGGTTAATAATTTTTCTTTCATTTTCAGGCAAGGAGATTATGGCATGGATAAGGGGCAGAGTCCATGTTCTATCTTTGGCAGTTTCACAGAGCGGGAATGCATTTTACCCATGGACATAAGAGCTCTTTACATCAGACACATACTACTTTACATGTTTGTTTTATGACACAGGGAGATTTGGATGATTTACAAAATGAGGAGCCATTTTTTATATTACTGAGCAGATTCTGAAAATATATATATGTCGTTTTTTTTTTTAAAAAAGGACCATCAACATTCTATTATTCATCTATTACTTCCAATTAATCAAAAAAGGAGGGCCACATCGTCCTATAATAACATTGTTACATAATTATAATCTGGCACTGAAATAAAGTGCTTTAATACTGCTAGATAGATTGATTCCACGTCGCCACTCCACAAATAGGATACAATCACCGCTGTATACCACATAAAGTGCTTTTAAGCAGTAAAAGAAAGCAGCATTCAAAAGCCTTTATACCTAGATATTTAAAGTGTGTTGAAAAAACACTACGTGATAAACACGATATTAAAGTGCATTGATATACAGTATGCAAATATACATCCTTTGCCCCATAAAAATAAGCTTAACGTGCTTATTGCAGGTACTCCACCGAAATGCAGTAAGTAATATTAAGTCCTGCTTCAAGATGATACGCACTCCTCAATATTAGAATGCATAAATAAGACAATACATTGATTTATACCATCAAGCTCATGAAAGGGGAAGTGCACTGGACAATAACTTCACCAATGTACAACAGTACAACGTTTAGATGACATACAATCTTACTACAAAACCATGGCCCAAAGCTCAGTAAGGTGCTCGCACAATGCTTCCAAAGTCCCTGGAGCAAAAAATAAACATTAGCCTTACAAATCAGCCAAATCAGACCCTTTAAACCGCCTAAAAAGCTACCTGGATTGTAATGATTTCCAGTATGAGACGCCATGAACGGGATTCAAACCTGATTCCCCATATTACATGGTCGGAAACTGGAACCACTAGCGGTGGGGGAGCCACTCAAAGCACGAGCCAGATGGTGGGCTGTGGTTCAGCTCGAGGTCCTCTTTGAAGCTTGAACCCAAAATGAGCGGAGTCTTCATGTGGCTTCTGCCCCATACTCAAGCGCAACGTTTAAAACAAAGCATCAATATTTGTGGTAAAAGGGAGAGACAAGTAGGTTCCCATTTACTGGCTGATTTGAATTAAAACCTGAAAACTGGGAGTAATCTAAGCTTCCCTGCCTAACCAAACTGTGTGATCTTAGGAAAATATTTTGCTTCACTAATTCCGTTTTTTCTTCAATATTTATCAATTTATATATAATTCGACTGATTAGTGTAAAATATGTTATATATTAAAGAAATTCATTTTTTTTAATTTTGGAGAGCCTTTCGCATATTTTACGTGATGTTGCATGAGCGCTCGGATTTTGTGCAAGGGCTCTTAGAAGCCAAACCCTGGGCTAGGCTCTCCTTGTTAACTTGTTGGCTCGCCCATCTCTAGTAACCACTAAACCACATAGCCTCCTGGGAATACTGGGTCCGTGGTGGGCTAGAGACTCCAAGAGGTCCTCGAGGAGCCGGGGACAAGCTGCCTCGGTCTTTCAAGGCTCGTCCGCTTCAGGTTTAAAACACCATACAGGAAACGGAACTAGCATTTCCGTCTACAACACAGTAAGCTGGGTCTCATTTCTGTTCGATTAATAGATCTAGAATTAGCTATCTGCTAAGCCTTTTCATTCTGTCGAGTTTAACTATGCATCGCCCTTGCATCCCGTCTCAGGTTAACAATGGCGCCAATGCTGCAGACACAGATGCCACGTTTCCCAGGTCCATGTAATGTGCTGCTCCAGTCCAGTTTTTCCCCTGCATTCTGGAGTGTGTAATCCTGGTTTTTCACGGAATAAAACAAGACTACAAGCCCCAGAATTCAAAGACAAGAAAAAAAGGAGAAGAGTAGGAATCACGCATGGATCTGTGAAACTTGACAGGTCTGTGAACGGATTGAATTCTGGGCAGAAGCCATCGTTTGGTGGGTGTTGTGATTAACATAGCAATAACAGAAGGTTAGGGGAAATAATTGCCTGCAGCATTTACCCAGCCCTAGCATGGGGATTCTGACGCCACTGGTGAGCGCAGTTGTGGGGTAATGGAAGTCTTTGCGAGAGAGAAAGAACAGCTACATCACTCATCTTTTTGTGTGTAAAAGGCCGCTTTATTGGAAACAGGTGCACTCACAAAGTTTTTTCCCTTGGCCTTGTGCCTTACAAAACTAAAGCCTCACTAAACATAAATTCCCCTATCCACACCCCCCCTCCCCTACCCTCCCCTCCCCCTCCCTTCCCCCTTTGCACTTGCCGCTCAATAGTCCAGTCCTCCTTACTTCCTGCTCCTATCTACTCTGTCTAGTACCTTAATAGTCAATTGCTAGCGTCTTGAGCGTGCAAGTCTCCAGTCCTTAAAGCTCGATATTATCTACGTAGCCCTGCTACTGTCCACCCTCATCCAATCAGCATTTGCCTTGTCTTCTTTTCTTCCCATCCGTTCTCGTCTGTCATGTGCCCGTTCTCTGTCTCCGCCACCAGACTTCTGCCCCCCCAACTCACCCTGGTTCGCTGTCAGTCCTGAATACCTAAAACTCCCTAAACGTCAGTCTCAACACCTCCTTCATTTGGAGCAGGTACAATTCCATGGCCACAAAGGACAGGTGTACTCCATCGCCCCAAAAAATTCCTTGTCTTCAAATCGGATATCCGTATGTTCCATATACGTAAATCCCTGCTCTGAACAAAAGGCCTTCATCTCCTTATTAATCTTCCTCCTGGCTTTCTCAATAGCTCCTGGTCTCCGAGCTCCCCTTCAAATTTGGCGGGGAACGAAAGCCGTCCATATCAGATGACACCCATGCCACTGTTGGCGCACTACTGTCAAATCTCTCTTCATGTCTTTCAATATGTCCAAACCCGTCCTCTTAACCATGTCATTCTCGCCCAAGTGTATTAATAACACATCCGGGCAATGTCCCCGCCCTTTAAGCCTCTGCAAAGTTCCTAACAACTCATGCCAACACATGCCCCCTCTACCCTCCCACCGAACTCGGTAGCGTGCCGCATCAAAACCCAAATTAGACTCCAAATTCGTCGACTGAGCTTGTCTTGCCACCCATTTTACAAAGGAGTGTCCCACGACCCATATGTACAATGACTGCACCGTTGGCCCAGGAACCGAACCTGCAGCAAAAAGAAATAGAAATTAACGCTCTTTTCGGCACCATCGCTTATCGCATATACTTCTTATACGTATCTGATTTCCACCGCCCCAGCTCTAAGACCGCCGCCCTCTGCCAACCCCGTCGACCTGCCTCTGTCACCATGCCAATTCTAAAAGAATGTGTTCCGTATTGTGACGCATCCACGCCTATGTGGCGTAAACAAGATCTCATGACCACCAAAAGCTGATATGCAGACACCGCGTCAGCTTGTATATGACAAAAAACTAACCCCCCTTTTCTTCACCACATCTCCTGCATCTGCCGCACCAAACACATTGGGCACATGTCCCGCACTGGGTAGGCCCGCATAAAAACCTGCCTCCCCTTCCTCTGCTGATCCGTCTTGGAGCGCTTCAAGGATACTCCTACTCCACGCTCTGAAATACATACATCGTCCCATCGAACACCATCCCAAAACTTAGAACCTAATAACTCCGACACCCGGAAGGCCCCAAAGAACATCCAGAACATCAAGGTCCGAAATATTATAGTCTCCTCCTCACTTGTGCAAATTTGCGCAGTCAATGCCATTACTTGCCTCAAAAGGTCTAAAGAAATCGGCTGGCGATCCGTTGCTCTACAACCCCGTTCCCTCGCCCAGCCTTCTAAAATACGCTGCCCCAATTCCCCCGCCGACGGAGCGTAACCCCACAACAGCTTACCCATAAAAGCTATACCTGCCAATTTTCCTGCCATAGACAATCTTTTGTCTATCAAGGTCATAATGTAGGTAATCACATCCTCCACCCACTCCTGTACCCGCTGACGGCGTCGCGCCCCAGGCTCCAAAAATTCCTGCCAAGCCCGTACATACGTGTGCTGCGTAGAAGGAGCCAACAAATTCACGACCAATCGCAGAATCCTCTGTCTCCTATTCTCCAAAGCACTGCCGGCATCACGGTCCTGCTCAAGTGCTCGTCCGCAACCAACCCACGGAACCTCTCCCACTGCGAACGAGATAATGCATCCGCAATGTCATTATTCACCCCAGCCACGTGCCTTGCCCTAAAATAAATATCGCGCTGCAAGCATTCTAAAACAAAAACTCGAAGAAGTTGTAACACCTGTGGTTCCCTTGCTGACTGCCGATTTACCACCTGAACCACTGCCAAGTTGTCCACTCGAAACAAAACACGCTTGTGCTGCAACCACTGCCCCCATAAACACACTGCCACAACCAACGGAAACAGCTCCAAAAATGCAATACTCCGACCTCCCGCGCGCCACGCCTCTGGCCACTGTTCTGCACAATACTTGCCCTGCCAATATATCCCAAACCCCGACGCCCCCGCCGCGTCTGAAAAAATTTGCACATCCCAATCACATAAAGGCCATGCCTGAATCGGAATGCCATTAAATGACTCCAAAAATACGCACCACATTCTCAAATCCTCTTTGACTCCGGCACTAAGCCGTACATGATGATGCGGTAAAATGCCACCCGAGAGCGCCATACCAAGCCGCCTACAAAAAGTCCTGCCTGCACGCACCACCCTACACGCAAAATTCAAATGACCCAACAGCACTTGAATTTCCTTCACTGTCACTTTCTTCTTCCTCACCGCATGCCGCACCGTCTCCAGCATGTGCAACCATTTATCATTCGGCAAACGCGCCACCATGGCCCGCGTATCAAGTTCAATGCCCAGAAAGGACAAGGCCGTGCAGGGCCCCACCGTCTTTTTGGGGGCCAGGGGCACACCCAGGTCCCCCATAATCGCTTGGAATCTCTGCAGCGCTACTCCACAGGACTCTGATTCTTTTGGTCCTGCGATGAAAAAATCATCCAAATAGTGCGTGACCGACGCATGCCCCGTGACCGTCACAAAAATCCACTGCAAAAATGTGCTGAAGCATTCAAATAAAGAGCAAGAAATCGAACAGCCCATGGGAAGCGCCTTGTCAACGTATCAGCTGCCTTGAAATGAATGCCCAACAGTTCAAAATCTCAAGGGTGCACCGGCAGGAGTCGAAACGCAGATTTTATGTCCGTCTTTGCCATAAGGGTGCCTGGACCCAATGCCTCCACCAATGCCATTGCCACGTTCACCGAAGCATATGACACTTTAGTGAGCTTCTCCGGTATGAAGTCATTAACCGACGCCCCTGACAAATGATGTATTAACTGATATTGCCCTGGCTCCTTTTTGGGCACCACACCAATAGGGGACACAATCAAATTATCCAAAGGCCAATCCGCAAAAGGGCCTTCCATTCTCCCCTCCGTTACTTCTTTTCCCAGTTTGAGCCGCACAAGCTCCTCTTTTCCCCGGACGGAACGCAAATTCTCCGCCCACCGACGCTGTCGCGGTCCCGTGTATCCTAATTCGAAACCCTCAGAAAACCCCCGCAGCAACAGTTGCCCTTGATCCTTCAAACCATACCGACTCACCCAATAACGAAGCCTATCTAACCTAATTGACATTATAGCTTTTCCCCATAGTGCTTTGCCCTCTGGCCTTGGGCTGTCCTGCATTCCCTGCTGGATTACCTCCTGATGCCGCCGACTGTTGCCCGACGTTGTTCCCCCCAAAGCAGTTGGTGAGAGCGTGTTTCCCCCCACACTTGGAGCATTCGTGCTTGAATTTACAATACTCCCTAGTGCACAACCCTTTGTTAAAATCCCAGCAGGCCCCAGATTTCTTCCAACTTGTACTTGCTGCTCCAGATCCCCCTTTTTCGCTCGTGCTAGTGACATTGGCCCCACCCTGGGTGGGGCGATCTCGAAAGGGCCGATAGATGGTGGGCAACCCGCTAGCTGTAAAAACGGTCTTACTGAACTTCGCTGGCCCCATCGTATGCTTCCACAAATCCATACCAATCTCTCCCCATTGCGCCTCCTCGTCCGCGCCATACGCGCTCGAAATTCCTCGTCGTATTGTGCCCATGCATATCCACCATAATTCAAATATGCCTTCCTAATTACATCCATATATTTAAATAAAGCCACTGCCCGTTCCGGATAACGCTTGCAATATACACTGGCGAAAATCAAAAACGCCGCTGTCCAATTCTCAATTGTTACCGGGACCCGGGGCCGCTTCGCCAGCTCATACTCCTCTTCTTTGGATCCCTCTTTTGCCCGAACCTCCCTGTGCAGCAATTTAAGCATCTCCACATACTCCCCTTTCCAAATCTTTTCTTTCGTGGCTGTCATGAAAAGCTCGACCACTGGCCAGAAACTTCGCCCATAAAATGGTGGCGAACTAAAATGTCGCCCCGTATTTATATTGTAGCCTTAGGCTACTAACAAACCGCCTCTATATAGCCCAAACAGCGCCCAAAAAGGGCGCGGATGGGCTGTACTACCTCTCGCAAACTCCCCAGGGGGGAGACTGCCGACAAGACCCCTTGTTAACTCCCGATGTCATTATGGGGACAGCTGGAATGGGTCATTATGGGGACAGCGGGAATGGGTCATTATGGGGACAGCGGGAATGGGACACACAAAGCGGCCGAACTCACAAACTTCCCACCTTATTCGGTATCACTGGAAGTCGAAGTGAGACACAGAAATACGGTTCTGTATCGGGTGGTACATGTTTATTCAAATTTCTATTTTTCCCCTTCGTTCAGCAACTTTAAATTAGAGGCTGCATTTTCTTTGTTCTTTAAGCATGGAAGAGTTAATAAATCACCTAGTTTGTGACATGGTTTTAGGTATATTGGTAACCGTATAAAGATGTAGAACTGGAGAGCATCTTAGACAGTGGAAAGGGACTGGGTTTGTACTGAAATTTGTGTAAAGTGGACTATGCCCTTGGGCTGGTTGTACGACATACCACGCATGCAAAAACAACGCATGCCTAAACAACGTGGTCAGGCCATGACTATGGCCCTCATTCTGACCTTGGCGGGCGGCGGAGGCCGCCCGCCAAAGTCCCGCCGTCAGGTTACCGTTCCGCGGTCGAAAGACCGCGGCGGTAATTCTGACTTTCCCGCTGGGCTGGCGGGCGGTCGCCTTCAGACCGCCAGCCAGCCCAGCGGGAAAGAGGCTTCCACGATGAAGCCGGCTCGGAATCGAGCCGGCGGAGTGGAAGCCGTGCGACGGGTGCAGTTGCACCCGTCGCGTATTTCACTGTCTGCGCAGCAGACAGTGAAATACATGTAGGGGCCCTCTTACGGGGGCCCCTGCAATGCCCATGCCAGTGGCATGGGCACTGCAGGGGCCCCCAGGGGCCCCGCGACCCCCCCTACCGCCATCCGGATCTCGGCGGTCCGACCGCCGGGATCTGGATGGCGGTAGGGGGGGTCGGAATCCCCGCGGCGGTGCAGCAAGCTGCGCCGCCGCGGAGGATTCAATGGGGCCGCGGTACACTGGCGGGACCCCGCCAGTGGTGCCGGTCCGACCGCGGCTTTACCGCCGCGGTCGGAATCCCCATTGGAGCACCGCCGGCCTGTCGGCAGTGCTCCCGCGGTCCTCCGCCCTGGCGGTCAAAGACCGCCAGGGTCAGAATGACCCCCTATGTCTTTGCCACACATGCCTTTACAACAAAGTTTGATTCAAGAGCATATGTGGTAAAGCAGTATGCGTGGAAAATCCCCCGCCCTGTAGTCTAACATACCCCTGTACCTAAAACTACCCCTCCCCCCTGCCCTAAATCCTAAACCTAAAAAACTATCCTGACTCCCCCAAACCCCCCGCTCCTAAAACTACCTCAAGGCCTAAATCCACAAAACTACCCTGACTCTATGACCCTCGTACCCTTAAAATCTACCCACGCCCGAGCCCTAAAACACACCAGCCATCCACCCTGCCCCTTCCCATAAAACTACCCTGCCCACCCCTGCCCTAAGGCCCAAAAATCCACAAAAACTACCCCACCCTGAGCCCTAAACCCCCCATTCACCGCTACAAAATGCCTCTTCCCAAACTACCCCTACTCCGTCCCCGCCCTGAAACCTAAATCCACCAAACTACCCCGACCCCACTGGCCGCCTATCCTTAAATCTAACTCAAACCCCACCCCCGGCCCTGAGCCCTAAACCCCCCCCATGCACCCCTGAAATAAAAAAGAATTCCCCCACCCGTAAAAACAACCCCAACCCCACTTACCTCGACCAATCCTTCTTTATGCTCCTTCCTGCTTACCCACCATTCCTCCCGGCCCTGAGCCCTAAACCCCCCCATGTACAACCTAAAAACCTCTCCCCAGCCCCATTGCCCTTTAATCTACCCCGACTCCCCCAGCCTTGACATCCACCAAACTACCCTGACCTCCATCCGGCCCTGAGCCCCCACAACCCCCTAAAATAAAAACAAAAAAACTCCCCCAGCCCCAATTACCTCGACTGATCCATCATTCTGCTCCTTCCTGCTTGCCCCCTCCATCTACACAGCAAGACCGCTGCCTGAACAACACATATGTGGCCTGTCTTAATCATGCAAATGCGTAGTTAAGACATATACATTGTTCACGCAAGGGTTGTTTAGCTTTTGGCCTTTCACTATTCGTGGCTGTGCCCGCGTAGTTTAGACCGTTTCCCCCTTGAGCAACTTTCACGCTATATGGTCACTGGAACAAAAAAAAACAAGCAACGACATGGGAGGGGTGTTGGGGAAGAGCAGAAACTAACAGGAAACTGAGGGACAGCGGAAAGTGCTGGGTGACGGCAGTGCGAGTCGATTCAAAGTGCCATGGTCGCCATGAGCATGAGCGCGAAGGAGAGACACAAAAGCTCACAGTAAATCATATCTGCACTCATGCAGTAATCCATGTAAAAGTGGCAGTCTGCAAGGCAGTAACAAAACTGCTCCAAGGTGGGACAAACATAAAGCATTTACCAATGTCATCAAGGGATTTTTGAAAGGCAAGCCCACGAACAAGTGAAAGTGATGGATGTGATGGACGTGACATCGGTGTGGTTAAAAGCCCACAGTACTTACAACAGGTCAGAAGCGCTTGCGCGCTCGCCCTAAAAAGTTGTCACGCTCATCTCCTTTATTCAACCGACAGTCACACATCAGTGAAGTCTTCCCTTTAATTTCCCTCATGAATGCTGAACACAGGTACTGATGCAATTTAGATTCCCCCTTCTCCCCTCTGTGACAATACCACCATGCACAGTCACATTTTGCTGATGTTCTCGACACATCCCGCTGTTATCTCCGGTGCACGCACTTTTCTTCCTGCAGCCGTGATTTGGTGTAACTTTGAAATTGAACGTTTTTTGTCATTCTGTTATCTGTTGCTTCTTTTTAGTGCTGTAAGGGAGTCTACGGTTCATGGTTGCTTTACATTGTAGATTTATAAAGGCCCAATCTCAGACCAAGCAAAAAAGTAGAGAATTTTTCCTCTCAGAGTTAAACATGTAGTTTTTAGGTATGAAGTGTAATACCACCCATTCACGGCAACCCTGTTGTATCATTGAAATGTGCTACGGGGCTTTGGTCAGCCTCTTTCAACCACTGTCAGAACCATAAACTTAAACAAAATATCTCAGAATGGACACCAAAAGCAGTAGCCTGCTAAAAGGATTATAATCATAAGAAATACCATAAGGGGACCTGAAGAGATTCTCAAAGCTGCAAGTAAAACCATAAACTGCACTCTTATCTCTCACACCTCTTCATCCACCACACTGATAAGCATTGCATTCCACAAATAACTGGACCTTGGTGGTCACCACACGTGACAAGGACATATGTTCCACATAGAATCACAAACAATGCCAACACCCTTCCGTCCACACAGCGTACATGGCATTGCTTTCTTCCCATGTAGGTAAACACTTCAGTGGGGCACATAAGGTCAGTAAGCTCTATGTGCATGTTGCAATGTAATAACACAAATGGTTTCATTGGTGAGAAAGCTTCAGCCATTGGCTTGAAACATTATCACTCACACCTTGGGTAAGGCTTCAGAAATATTTTAGTCTCACCTGTTTCTATTGGCTCTTTCGATGTAAGTTTGTATTTCTGTTAAAATGCTTGTGGGACTTGTACACTTTGTCATCACACATTTCATTTTGTATCTCATCTACACATGTATACTCACAAAAAAAGTTTTAAAGTTTTTTACTCTGCTGTTGACATTTTTTATTGATTTTGTTAGTGCCCAGCAGAAGCATCAAACCATGCCTGGTTGTTTCTGGCACACCTGCACCCAGGACACTGTCAGTCCGTGACTACAGGCATGATTTAGAGTTTGGCAGACAGGTTAGGTAGTCACAAATGTGACAAATTTCCTGTCTGGATTATTGCAAGTGCCACACAATATAATGAGCTTGTAATAAGGTGGACAGCATATCTGAAATATTTGTGACAGAGTAACATGTCCACCAAACTCAAAATCAGGATATTTGAAATGTAAAATAGAAACAAATAAGGCAGCAGATCTTTTCCATCTGTTCACCCAGGATCGGGAACAATATACCCATATACATCAGGACTGTTCCAATGCTAGTCCAATTGAGAAAAAGTTGAAAACTCACCTTTTTAAAGAACACTGCATTACAATGTATTAACAGTCCACAAAGTAGCTGTCTCTCCTATCACTTTTTGACTTTATACATGTCTTTGACTTCGCCTGGTGCTCTGCTGCCTTTGGGCTACGTTTGTGTTGTACAAATACCACAATCTACATACATACATACAAACCTACAGGCTATGCCAATGCTTGCTGTAAAAGGTCATCACCACAGGCTGGTTCGTTACGTGTCTAGTCCCATGGCTGTGCTTGTCCTTTGTGACTCCATTGTGCACTACTCCCATGAGCAGACCATGACTTCTCCTTATCACTGATGAAGAGCAAGATCAGAGGACAGAACCCAACTCTACTCAACATTACTGGAGCATGAAGATATGGCAAATGCATAGCAAATCTCCACTCAGGAAGATATTTGGGTAGTTTATGATTCTACCTATGTGCACAGATATTAATGGCAAATCAGTACTGCCAGGCCTTTCTAGGTTCATTCGTAGTTCCAAAGAAGTGAAGACTAGTTGTGGTAACAGACATGCCTGACGGAAGTGTTGCTTTCACAGATGTACCTACATGGGAAACAAAGGTGTTCTCTGCCACAGTGGAGCCCAAACTCATGCCTAGACAGGCAGCACGGCGGTTAAAGAGGTGACTGTAATGTACAACAGGGCGCACAGAACCTAAAGTTGTAACTTGCAGTGGTGCAGCACAAGGGTTCATTATGCTTTAGGGAATTCTAAACACATGAGATTATTACCTGGGTTCAAGACAGTTTGATTTGCAGTGACAAATATGGCTACATGAAAAAATACAGATCTACTGTGGCCAATTCTGTACATCGTTTGTAAAACGCATAACTGCACTACCATCACAAATTCTTTTGACAACACCCAAAGAAAGGTGGCACATATTTATATTCTGCCCTTTTATTTAAGCCTCTTATGCATTTTGTTTTTTACACATTTCAATCTGAAGTGCTGCATATTCTTTACATCAAGTGGTACATGAGAAGTGAAGCGGTAAATGGAATCAAAGTTTGGAACTTCAGAAGAAGATTGAAGTTACGTAATACCAGACTTCTACAACAGATACATAGCTCAACATCAAGAAATGGCCCAGTAACAATCAGGGTGGACAGCAACAAAACCAGAATTTATAAGACAAGACAAACTAGTGGACAATACACAAGGATTACACAGACCATCCATCCTCCTTGAAAATCACATGGGAATTGAGTGAGTCGTAAGAACCAGTGACATCAACAGTGACACATTGTGGAGGTGGGGCTTTTCAAGGTTGGGGTGGGGGTTTAGAGCAGTGACTCGAAGGTGTACACATTTTGGAGGAGGCAATTATCTCTCAAAGCTGGAAGCCTACAGAAGCTAGATAAACTGTACTATTAAGTCTTTTGCACACATGTGGACAAGTACAGGAAGGCAGGGGTCAGTGCCAGAAAAACACTTGACCACCAATTTGTAGAAGTGCTTGTGCAAAATGAATCAGCATTGTTGGTATCTAGAACATATCATGGGGTGGATTTGGAAAGAGTCCGGAGAGTTAAGAGATGAATGTCTTGAAACAAGAAGATTTGGAGAGATCAAAGCTGGAATAAAGGATGGAAAAGGAAGGTTTGTCTAGAAGGTGTTAGCAGTAATATTTCCTCACACTTACAGTGGTCATGGTACACACGAGCCCTCATGTGATGGCTGGTGTGGGTTGTCCATGTGAATGGTATCAACTGCAGATTGGCACTGGCCCGTTGGGGATAGTGGTGGGTATTGGAGGACAGTGAATCAAGATGATCATGTGGCTGAGGCAAAGATCTAAAGGAAATGGGTAAGTTTGAACGGTGTGAACTGTAGTCAGGTGGAGATGAAGAGGAAGCCAAGAGAGTCTCAGGAGGAATGTCCAGGCAGAGGGGTCCTTGTTACAAGGTCATGGTGTCATATTCTACCACCTGTGCCTGGACGGTGGTGTCAAAATTGAAAACATCCTCAAACACAAGGGGAAGTGTGGCAGGAAAAGTCTCTAGAAGTAGTAACATTATAGATGACTGCCTCCTTCTGACTGCAGTTTAAAAAATTCTTGCAAATGTCCCACTCACTTTAGTCACACTTATATAAGTGGATCTTCTGCTTTAACCGATGCAGCCATTTTGGATATCTGCATCCCTTTATGAACTGGATACTTTTAGAAAGTCTGCAGCCCATCCCAAGGCTCCCATTTTGGAACAATCCACACCACTCCCAAACTAAACAGTCATTGTGGTTATCCATACCTCTCCAAGTATAAACTATCTTAGGGGGCCCATAACCCATTCTGGCGAAATCATACTTGATCGCTGACCCGAATCTAATTCATGCATCTTTATGTGAGTGTATCCCTGGCCATCAGTACATGCTTTCTGGATTATGTATTGGGCATTGCTGTGTTGCTTAGGGGAACATAAATCAAACCCCAAATATTGTAAAGTTTCCCAGAATCCACCATGCTTATGTAGTGTATTGGGGATGAGAGCTCTCTACGCTCCTCTACCTTCTGCAAAATCAAGTATTCATTCAGTTTGGGATGTTGTGGGACAAGAACCTACTGGACTTTCGTCCTTACCACAATCTAATGGCGGTGGCGTGAACATTCTGCTCCAAAGAGGACTGCATGAACCAATTACATTTTGAGAAGGGATCCTATAGATTTTATATGTCTAAATATTCAATATCTCTTGGGCTTCTTGTAAACAACAAAGTTCTGCAACTGGTTTTGGACCCCTAAGTGACATCGATTAAGACATATTACACTCTCAGTTTCCGTGTAGGGTCCTTGCTGCAGGCTGTATCCTGGGTCTGTTGAGCCAATCACCATTGGAGATTTTTTTTCAGGAATCCATTTGTGCTGTCTTGAGACTCTGGCAGTGTAGCAACTGTTCTTAGAGTGAGACATGGCACCGTGTTTCCGACTGTGGCTCATTCTAGAGCTTAACATGGGTGAATGACTGGATACAGGCCCTTTGACTGCCAGAGGATAGCACCAGTAAGCACACGACATATTCCAGCCAGTATTCCTCTCAGTTCAAAATCTTAACCATTTTCATAGGTTGTGGCAATGTATGATCCTAGGAAATGCATCAATTTCAGCTCCCATCAAAATGAGGTTCCTATTCCCCTCACTCGTCGGTTATCCACTAAAACTGAAAAATACTGTATGTTACTTTAGGATTTGCAATGGGTGTTTAATTTGAACATTATCTTTCAGTGTTGCACAGTTCAACAGGTCACCATGAAGCACACAGTTTTGTTCGATCATATGATGGTATGATATCTTCCACTTCATTATTGTCACTGTGTTTTCGTGTCCATGTTTGAAATATTATGCAGAAACGTTAGTGTGAGGGGGTCTTTGGGGGATGAAGTCATGCCCAGGTAAGCGCAGTTCGATATGTACTCCACTATCCAGCATACTCAGAGACAACAGTCTGCTCATGGGGGCTATATTGACAGGTAAGATATAGAGTCCCAAGAAAATGTATACTGGGATGGGGTGAGGATTTAGCATTATGGTTCATTATAAAGGGAGTAATAGATTCCTGAATCTGCATTAGTTGGAACAGGTTAAGACTGCCTGCAAAAAGGGTTAGTCAGGGCTAGGTTTGAGTTACTCAAAATGGCATTCTCGTGGTAGAGGGTGGGATGTGCAAAGCAGTCAGATACAATTTACATGGTTGTCCCAGGTGTGTGGACTGAGGGAGATTGCACAGATGTTTAAAGGAACAATGATTTCAAAGGGAGGGAGATGGTTAATGGTCACTTTCACTCTGGCATCCATTGACGGGAAGATATGTATAGCGTATACCCCTTACAGCGTTATATGACTAGCAGAGTTGTTGGGGATTGATGACAGATGGGCAAGTGGTCAAATGAGAAGGAAATTGGGTCAGATGGTTTTTCCATCCTTTCTTGTGCTTTAGGGTTGTGGTGGGCCCCAGGCATGACTGCAACCTGTAGCTGAGTTCAGGTTTCAGTCATGCTGATATTTTGTTTTCATTTTGATCATTTGCTTGGTGTTTTTACAGAGGCCTACAAACCACTGGTGGTAGTTCAGAGCACTTTGCGTGAGGTACAGTGATTCAGCAATAGTTAATATAATACAAATATCACTGATAACTAGAACTGATGGCCTTGAATGTGGACCTTGGATGAGACTTTATTCAGTCTCAGTCTAAACGTCACCCTTGTGATGAGCAGAGCTTGTTTAAAGCAACTAACCAGCAGCCTGTGTAGGTTATGATGAATAGACTACCCATATGTCTGTCTGAAGAGTCGGGTCTTTAGCAGTATTCTGAATCTGAGAAAGTTAGTATCGAACCTCAGATCCAACAAGTTTGAACTGCAGAAGGATGATGCTAGCACGTGAAGGGTTCTTCCGTCAATTTTCTCGTAGCAGAATGGCTGAGTGGACAGCATGTTGTGATTTGCTTATTGTAATTATGGTAGGGTTTTTCTAGGTTAATATTTTTCATGAACAGTTAACGATGATATTTTCTTATAATGGATCCAATACACAAATGATAAATGAATATGATTGCAGCTGAAATTGGTTTAATATGATATTTTGAATTGTGTTCATTAATGAGATTTAGTTATACCACATTTTTATAAAATGCTGTATTGATTAACATGAATGCTGTTCTGGCATTCACTCGTGATTTTCCCCTCCTATCCTGTTCCCCTACCCTACTGTGCATATTCTCCTCCCACAGGCTCCGCAGAGTGAAGACAAGGTGATGCCATAACATTTTACAGTGTGCATGCATTGTGAATGATGATTCTAACATTTCTGAATGTTCTTCCACTGTAGTTCAGTTACTGGGCCAAGTCATATTTGTTTGTGTGGAGACTCATTGTTGAATTGTTGCATATTATTTTGAACACTTCTGGATAACAATAACACAGAAGATGCTGAATGGTTCCTTAGAATGGGTGAGTGATTATGAACTTAATAGTTATGTTGAAACCTCTGATTTGTCTAAGACATGTTGTTTGTGATCATGCCAGAATGAGACATCATTTTCTCTAATTTCGTATGGAGGAATTGTGTATAAAAAAAACCTTGGTTTTGGGAATGAGCCAGATGACTTTCCCATTCTACTAGATATGCTGTCCAATTTCTTTATGATTTCATTGCTCATTTGGTACTTATAATAATTCTGATTCTTGACTGCTCTGTATAACTCTGCATTTGAGTCTTCACTGCATTTATTTCGTACTGCCTGATTTTGAGATTTTGTAATAAAACCCTTAATTTTTCTTGTGACCTAGAACTCAGTTATTGAGTAGCACCAGTCACTTATGTTTTTTACCCTGCTAAATTGATGATGTGGAGGGTGCATTTTAATGCATGATTAACTCAGAGCAGAACTGCCTGAGGTAAATTTTGGGGTGATATGAATCTTGGGGTGTCCTAAATCTTGGGATGTCCTGAATATTGGGGTATAGGGTTCTCCTGCATGGATAAGGTTTGGTGGCAAGGTGGAAGTGGACAGAAGATCCTTCAAGGAAAGATATTTAAATAACCAAAAACATGATATGTGTTTGTGAAATAACAACATATTCTAAACTTATGAAGATTGTGGAAGTTAAACGGAATGAGGTAAGACTAGAAAATAGGCAGACATGAACCTTAGATCTTTTTGAAGAGAGCCTGTCTGTCAGTGACGTGCTCCACACCTCTGCCAATGAACCATGAACCTTTAGCACATAACCTGCCAGTGTTCCAACAAAGCAAGCAAAGTACCTACAAGGTTACATATCTTGTGATGTAGTTGTGCATTTCATTGACTGTTCTGCCTTCATAATATTTTGATGTTTTATTATTTGCAGTATGTGCTCTACTTTACACATAGTGCTGCTGTCTATTGATTCTTCTTCTGTGGTGTACCTTGCGTTGTAATGTGCCCTGATATTACCTACCTAATCTCTTGGTATGGTCCTTCCTTCTTTACCCCTTATTCCCTCCCTGGCTGTGATGCTGCCTTCTCCCAGGTCTGTTGCTCTCTTTCCATTTATGGTATCACGTTTCATCCTCCTGACAAGACCAACTGTTAGGTAGTTGCCTGGACCTTGAAAGTTGGTGATGGTCTTCACAGAAAATAAAAGAAATTACTTCTGTTTACCTCTCATGCCTCTATCAGATTTACCTTATAAGGAGGCTCTCAAGACAAGCAAACGTCTCTGCAAAAGGAAATTGACAACCACAGCAACAATGTGAATAGTTGTTTCTGTATTTTCATTATTTTCCCTTGCTTTGCTCTCCTCCTGGTTGTTCAGTCCACTGTGGTGCTCCATAACTTTGATATGCAAATGTTTTACATGTATGTGTGCTGCAGCAGCAGTACATTGCCAGACTTGGCTCTTCTGCTCCAGCTGAATGGCTGCACACCATAAAGAAGCCCTGCTTCTGTTTGATGAATCACCTTGAGTGACCTCCCTTCACACTCTTGAACCAAAGACTGTGATTTATGCAGTCCTACCCGCAGTCCTGAAACCAGCCTAACTCACCATTAAAGAATCCTGCTTTGTTGCAGAGGACGAGTATGAGGATGAAGAACATTGGTGGAGCTGGAAGGCAACACATTCTGGGAAGATGCCTCCATGAAGTCATTGGTCACATTCACCATAGGCTGGACTTTTAAAACGTGTGTATCTTCAGCAAATGTGACCCTGCAATGGTGGATCCGTTTCTTCTCCACAAGTCTGTCTTTAATTTTATCATCAAAGAAAGCAACAGTATTGAAAAAGCTCAGTTTCCCATGAGGAATTTCAGGGATATCCCATGCTGAATTCTCTACCAGATAATAGGGGAAAACCTCTATTTAAGGCATTGGAACAACTCCGTATGTATATTGAAGGTGCTCTCAACAGGCTATACGCTGCTCTGAACTTAGAGGACTAACATTTATGTTGTTTACTCATAACAGACACTCCTAAGGGATTTTCATTGTCTTTTTCAGGTTTTGGTGCTGGGCATATCTCCTAGTAGCAATGGAACAGAGTGACCATTTTGCCTGTGGTTTAACCTTTGATGAGTTACTGGTGGCAGTCTCAACCTTTGTTTCTTTACTTCGATGTGTTTCCCAGTGAGGAATAGTTAAAACCAGCTTTGTCAAACAGAGGGTCATATTTATACTCCGTTTGCGCTGGAATTGCGTCGTTTTTTTTGACGCAATTTCGACGCGAAACTAACTCCATATTTATACTTTGGCGTTAGACGCGTCTAGCGCCAAAGTCCATGGAGTTTGCGTCATTTTTTAGCGTGGACACCTACTTTGCGTTAATTATATGCAAGGTAGGCGTTCCCGTCTAAAAAATTGACTCCGAGGCATGTGCGCCGTATTTACACTCCCGGGCAAAATTCACGCCCGGGAGTGGGCGGGTCAAAAAAAATGACGTACGGCCGCTTTTGCACCGTTTTTTAGCGCCTGGAAAAGGCAGGCGTTAAGGGACCTGTGGGCTCGGAAGGAGCCCAGAGGTGCCATCCCATGCCCCCAGGGACACCCCCTGTCACCCTTGCCCACCCCAGGAGGACACCCAAGGCTGGAGGGACCCATCCCAGGGACATTAAGGTAAGTTCTGGTAAGTAATTTTTTTTTTTTTTTTTGTGGCATAGGGGGGCCTGATTTGTGCCCCCCTACATGCCACTATGCCCAATGACCATGCCCAGGGGACAGAAGTCCCCTGGGCATGGCCATTGGGCAAGGGGGCATGACTCCTGTCTTTGCTAAGACAGGAGTCATTTCTATGGGGGTTGGGAGTCGAAAAAAATGGCGCAAATCGGGTTAAGGCAAAAAATTTGCCTCAGCCTGACTTGCCCCATTTTTTGACGCCCAAGCTCCATATCCCCCTACGCCGGCGCTGCCTGGTGTACGTCGTTTTTTTTCACACACACCAGGCAGCGCCGGCGGCTAACGCCGGCTAACGTCATTGAATAAATACGGCGGCCGCATGGCGCTTCAGAATGGCGTTAGCCGGCGCTAATTGTTTTGACGCAAAACTGTGTTAGCGCAATTTTGCGTCAAAAAGTATAAATATGCCCAGAGTGTTTAAACTGAGTACACGTGAACCTTACTCTTATTTAGCACAAGTATAGTGCACAATGTTCAAAAACCAGCAAAAGTAGGGTCCAGGAAAAAGCAAAAAATCTGGGTGATCATGCTGAAGAAGCAGATTTGCTACACTTATTTGTTGCGAACTACCTGGATACAAAGTATCATGTATCATGATACATGTACTTGAGTCGCAGCATACATAGGATACAGAGAAATACCCAAGTGCTGGCAGCAAAAGGCTCAATCCACTGTCTAAAGAGCGTCTAGTCAGCTCAAAGACCACCTGGGTCTCAGCAGTCATTCTAGGCTTCAAATAATCTCAATTTAAAAGGAAGGAAACAGGGCAGGACAGAAGGAAGATGGGTACAGAGAGCTAGAAGTGCATATGAGCTAGAAAATAAGAATAGACATTTAAAGGTGAAGACGCCTCTAATAAAAATCACATTGTTCCAGTGTTTGCAGGTGTAGTACATAGTGCATAAGATATATGACATATGTGACTAACGTAGCACATTGGACCTGTTCAATGCTCAATGCTTGACTACATTTCTGGGAGCTATAAGTATAATAAATAAAAGGTTCTGCCTCGGTAATGAACCAATAGTACATGCCTGCCATAGTACATTGCAGGTAAAAGTAATGATACTGTGAAATAAGAATGTCTTACAGTAATTAGTGCATGTTTGAAGGACCACACTATAGTGTGATGAGTCAAGTGTGCACTGTAGTGACTGAGTAATTGTAGGGGAAAATGGTCAAGGCTGCAGTAGGGCAGTAGACATCAAATATCAAGTTCATCCCTAAGATTCCTGATGTTGCATAGAGCCAGAGCATTTTGTAGCAGTGTGGGTAAATATAAAGAGGAGTAAGTGGGGAGGGGAGGAGGTAGAAGAAACCAATGCTTCTGTGATTTTTGTTGTATATTGTCCTCAAACTCCTATGTCTCCTCATTCGCCCCAGAAAAGGGTTAAAATGTAGCGTGTGACCTATAATAAGTGGAATGATCATGTGTTTCTCCCTTCCAGCTGTAGGAAAGTGCCTAATATCCTATTAAACATTTCAAGTTTATTCTTTAATATGTACTTCATCCTTTCGCAGAGTGCAATTCTGGGTAGTTCTCCAACCACTCATTAGAAGTCAATTTTGATTCTTGGTACCATATTGTGTCAAAGTATACACATCTTGGCTGTAGCTAATGATGTAGTCTACCACCAGACTGTGAGAGTGTTCAACCCCCTAATATCTGGTACATCATGCAAGATAGCCAGATGAGTGGATGGAAATTTAGTGATGGAACTGTTTTTTGTTGAGGTGGAACTATATTCTCCTCCAATAGGATGCTAAGGTCAGGCAGTTCAAAAAGAAATGCTATGTCACAATAATATGCTTTACATTTCCAACATTGGTCATAAGCCAGCATTTTTTTTCCATTCAGTCTAGTGCCAATAGTTTAGGGCCTTGAAGTAGAAAGACTTTAATTTAGATTTCCTAGGCATTTTATCATGATTGTGTAATAGGGTCAAACTATTATTAGGTCGATATTACCTTCTGAAAAGTGTCTGCCAGGTAAGCCTGGCTGAGCAGAGGGTAGGAGTAGAATGAAGAGTTTTGATGATAATAACATAAAGCCCAGAGACTACTCATCTGAATGGATCCAATGTCCAAAAATATTGCGTCAGGAGTGAGGCCATTAATTTCACTTATTGGGTTCCCAACGTGGTGAGGAGACAATGTACCAATTTGTGACATCTCCAATGGTCAGTGCCTCACATTCAGAACCCAAAGTGCGAAATGCTTTAGGGCCTGATTTAGATGTTGGCTGTAATGGTCCCTCTGTCAAGTTTTTGACTGAAAACCCATCTGCTGATGTGACAGTCCGCACGCTCGCCATATTTAGATGTTGCCGGTTCCATAGCCAAAATCTTGCATTTGAATGGCCATCTCTGCCAAGAAACACTGCCTGCGTTGATAGCGAGATAGGGAAAAGAGGCTGCCGGTGGGACCCCAGCCACCCTTCCTACCGTGCAGGATTGGATGTGCCTTACTGCCAAGCAAAAAGTGGTGGTACGACCTCCACTTCTAAGTTGGCGGATTGGGGGGTGGTGGGAAGGAGTGAAAACTCACCTTTTTCCCGATTCCACCTCTGTCTTCGACTGGACATGACTGGACAATAACTGCCATCACTGCTGCCACGATCCCACAGAGAAAAGACAACCCTCCCATTGCTGGGCTCAAAGTTATGGATGCCACATTGCCAGGGTACATTGGGTGGGCACTGCACTGGAGGTCAGGACCACTGTGGGCATATACATGTCACAGTAATTTTTTTAAATCACTGTGGCATGCATATGTTGGGGAGACAATTGTGTCCCACATGGCTGGGGACACACTGGCACATCACGCATATTGCACACATACACACATGGCATGGTGGTGTCATTATTCATTACGAAATGAATGCTGCTGCCACAGCGAGGGTACATTCACACTTGACAATGGGGTCCATGTGTGCTCATTTCCAGGGGACCTGAACTGGTAGGTTTGTGCAATCTGTTGTGCATGTGAGTCAGTATGTGTATGTATGTGTCAAATGGCTGATTGAGGTGGAGGAATCTGGAGTGGGTGTGGTGGTTGTGTCTGTATGTGTGTAACTTTTATGTGAGACTGATGTTGTTGTGTATGTTATGTTGTGTGATACATTCAGGCAAGTGTTGTTGTGTGGCAGGCACTGTCATGATGTGTGTAGTTGTGCTTGTGTGTGAGTGCGTCTGTGTGGCTGAGTGTGTAGTTGTGTTGGTTGTTGTGGTTGTGTCTTGTGTGGATGTAGTTTCAATGGTGTGTGTGTGGTGTCATGGATGTATGTCAATGTGTGTTTTTGGCATGTACGGATTGTGTTGGAATTGTAATGGATGATGGTGTGTATGTGGTGGGTTGTGTCATGTGTAGTTCAGGGGAACACATATGGCTGTGGTACAGTGTGTGCGTGTGTGTGTGTCACTCACTACTATTCCATATCCTCTGCCAGTGTACGATGTCCATTAGGTCCCACCGCCGTCTCCCTCCGTCAGCAATCTGTCGCCAGACCTCCACTTGCAGAGCTGTAACATCTAAATATGGCAGGCGGAATACTGTCAACTTGACGGCATTCTCAAGTCTGCCCTAACATGGCTTGGCTGTAACAATGCCAAGATCTAAACCAGGCCCTTAATGTGTCCCTCTCCATATACATGGTCAAATTTAATCTGGCCACAATCATGTCAGGACGTCCAAAAGATTGGGTTGCCTGCTGTCTGAGCTGCAGTATTATTCCATATTGTCACTGTTTTGAGAAGAGGAGAAATGCCCATTAGATTATGGACAAGTAACCACACAGCTGTGGCAGCTGCCAAAATCAGGTTCCCGACCACAGTCTGTTTGGTAGTGGCCAAATAGATGGGTAATATCAAATTTGAGCATCCCAATATATGGTGATCTAAGGATGAACCACAAAATACTAAATGTGCCTGCTCAACCTGATTTGCTTCTATACACGTGTATAATCATTTGGTATTGGAAAAGAATACATGACATCAATCCATATTTGTATTAACATCATTTCTTCAACAGTTTATTATCATTTAGTAAATTCTTTAGTATCAAAACGAAATCTTCTTTCTTAATAGCCGTTTCCCAAAAATACCCAGTTATTAGCACATTGTCATTGTCATAAAACACATCATCAAAAAACGGAATGTCAAAAAAATCCTCACTCCTAATTCCAGTCATTAACACAATCATACTTATATATATATATACATAATACTGGGGCTGCGGGCATTTTCAACAATCCCTTAAAACTGCATTTGTTCATTAGATCAATTCTTTGTATAATTCTTTGTACACTGCTGGCTGAAACTGAAAACAGTCGACGCACATTTCGGCGGCTGCTTCTCTAAGTTATGCCAGCTTCTTCAGGCCCAGGCTCCTGTGGCCTAGGTGTCATACATGCGTGGTTTGAGGCTTTTTTCTATCTACAAATCATTGATAACATTTTTACTGCTATTGGCTATGTACTCACATTCAACTAAGTCTGCAATAATTCAGTGTACAAAAGATTTGGGCCACAGGAATTTTACTAAAATAACCTTATTAAAAATTAAGGAAGGAAACTCAAGTGAAGAAACACTCTCGACACGAAACATAAAACTATAATAGGTTAGAGACAGGGTGGAGAGCCTGTGCATATGTACCTACACTTCCACAAAAACACTCACAGTCACATTGAGAGATTTGTTTCCAGAATGTGCATACCATGACCAACACCAATGCTATCATTAATTACATGTAGCCAACCCATATGACATCTCTCCATTTACGTCTCAGGGCTTAATAGAGCACCCATAATGAGATAATAATCTTAACTGGAGGTGTTTCACAAAACCTAATACTGTACCTATCTGTAAAATATCATGAACCGAGGAATCAGGGTAATACGACCCACTACTCACCACTAAATTGAACCCTTATTCATCATTAAATACCTTATCAGGACTGTATTTATATTTACTTTTACAAAGACCCAAGATGTCACTTCATATATTCCCACATAGTAGAGCAATGAGGAAGAAGCCTCTCTAATTCCAAGCCACAATGTATAGGGCAGTCTAAGCCATTACCAAGCCATTAAATAGCCCTGGGGGACCCATCCCTGGGTCCCATTAAAGTAATTAATTGGGGAGACCGGCACAGGGCCACCCTCCCAACCCATAAAATAGCCTAGGGTACCCAATCCTCGGGGGCCCAAATCCTGGCAGAAATGTAAGCTCTCTTCTGGGCAGGGAACACGGGTTTTTTTTGTAACACCCGGAAGGACAAAAACATTAAGCAATGGCAGGAAGGGGTCTATGGCATATTGAGTTGTTTTGTGTTGCATTGTGTTGTGTGGGTTTTGTATAGCATCACATGCAATGCAACCCTCACTATGAGACCCCATGCTAATAGACTCAACTGGGAAGAAACCTGCTCCTATGGAGGAGATGGCCTTTTTTCTGTGCTTACACCGGCACCATGGAAGGCTGCAAAACCCCAAACCTTCCCAGCACTGGACTCCTAGGAGTGGAAATTTGGACCTGCATTGCCCGTGATCAGCTCTGTTCACACAAACTGGTGTATGAGCATCCAATACCTAAGCATACCGAGGTCCAGGATAAAGAAATACAAATTTGTGAGTAACCACAAGACTCATAATCTATGCTCACACAGGTCTGTGAAGAACAGTGTCCCCCAACCATCTCTGACCACAACCGCCGTCATGACATTACTCACTGTCGGGAAGTTTCGAAGACGCAAAGATCACCAAACCCTCCCTCCTCTAATAGCTACATCCTAAAGGGTTCTCACTTCTACCGACCACCAGCACTTTTCTTATTCTTCCAAATGAATAGCAAGATTTAGACAGGTTTTAAGGATATGCACAATCAATATGTAGTAAGCACATTTGGATATAATGACATTCTGTAGAGCTCCTGCAGAGCGTATTTGCGCAGCTGCTGGTCACTCAGGATCCTGACTTGATTATACTCTTCAAATGATCAAAACATCCAGCCATATTGACCGTATGCCTAACTGTCTATTCACAAGGTTGCTCGAGAATGAAGTAAAATCCAACCCTAAAAGCACCATCCTAAGGAAACTCTGAACAACACATCTGTGATCATTGAGTGGTGCTGGGGAAGATTGTACAACAAGCAGATATCCACTCCAGACCAAACCACAAAGGGTGATGTCAGTGAGCCAGGCCCCTATTGAGGTGCCCTTGGGGAGGAACCACACCTGGCCTGGCAAGGGGGGTGGAGAAGCGTGACCCGTGCCCAGCTACAAACTCCTGATATGGATAAGACACCATCCCTCCCTGCCAGATGCCGGGGCACCTTTTTTAACCCCTTGCGGCCCTATGAGAGCCCAGTATGCCTCTGAAGAGAGCAAAAAGGTTGGCCAGTAACCTCGGTTCAAAGGAAGCAGGACTGTAAACAGCTGGACAGTCTCAAATACGAGGGATGTCATCGCTATGCTAACCAACACAGCGAAATCACCATAATCAGTCAAACCATACAATTTAAAAATGAAGCATGACAAAAACTAAATGACAAAGGGGTATTATAGGGGGGCATCTGTTGTCGTTTGTAACACAGCAGACCGAGGAGTTTGTCAGGCATCCACACGCCTAGAAAAGAATCCTTCACCCAGGCTAACAACTCGAGCGTTTTTTAATCCATACATATAAAGGCACGACACTGCCTTCACCCCTTCCTCGGAAAGGAGGAAACCCAGACAAACCCAGACGCCTTCAGATAGCGTGGGCGTCTCCGGCGCTGACTCCAGAAGCTGACTTGGCAGGCACGCTGTGGTGAAAATTGCAAGATTTCTTTTAAAACGCCAGGGAATGAGGACTATTCACAAAAGTGTGAATTGAATACATTTGAAACGATGCAGTTCACAACTCTGTGTTATTATTTTTAGATTAGAGGAGCTGCGTTAAGCGCACAGCTCCGTAATGGAAAAAAGCAATGGCACTTTTGGGACCTATTGGCTTTGCCAACGGTTGTGAGCAATGTTGTAGAGCACCCACGATATTGTGCAGCACGGCTAGGGTCACCAGAGTTTCAGAACAAAAAAACTGGGACAGCCATTGACATAGAAGTGGGACTAAAGGTTGTCACAGTACTGACCAGTGCGCCAACATTTAGTCCTATTTCCATGGTAATGGATATATATATATATATATATATATGTATATATATATATATACATACAGTGCTTTAAATGTGCAGGTACTGAGAACCTGCACGTCTTTCATTTGACAGGCAGAGTACCTGCACTTCTCAGCACTGCTACAATACATTTAATAGATGAGTACCATCACTTCTCTGGAGTAAGCAGGTACTCCAAAGAATGAGTACCTGCATCTCTTGATTTCCATTTAACGCACCTACTGGTGGTCGCCAGTAGGTAGTTATAGTAAGGACCATGTTTCCATAGGAAAAGCATTTTTTGACTTGCCTATATCTTTGGCACCGTTTGAGGAATCTTCAAGAACTTTTCCAGAAAAAAGTGTGCCAGTGATTCTTGTTGCACATGGAAAGTTTCGGGTTGATCCGTTAAGTGGGGGCCGAGATAAAAAGGGAGGGGTCAAAATAAGTGCATTTCCCATGTTTATTCCCATAGGAGTCTTGAAGACGTCTACAGCCCAAACTGCTAGACGGAATTATACCAAATTTGGCAGAAAGGTAGGTTTCATGCAAAGAGTATGCTTTTGGATAGTTGGTGTAAGTCCTTTCAGTAGTTTATAAGATATTAAAGGGGAAATAAATTTGTATATCTATAGACACGGATCGATCATAATGTTTTCACGGCGATCACTAGGAATGACCAGAACGTTGGGGCCACCATTTTAGGTAAAGGGACACGGTCCCGGGGCTGAAAAATAAAATGAAAAGTGCCATAAGGGGTCAGGATGGAGGTACCCTGACCCCAGGGCTGTGATATAGGGATGTTTGAGGGTGAAATGATATGACCATAACATTATTTTTTTACCCCATGTGATATTTGCGAATACTCTGCAATGCAATGCTTAGTGCGGCCTCCTGTTTAACGTTGTGACAAATTTGTATAGGTGAAAAAAAACATTCACAGAGTCATTCATACATCAATTTAATTCATTCACTCATAGTAATACTCAGAAACTCATGCACCCACCCACTCACATACACTCATTCACAGACCTACTCAGAGCTTATGCTCCCATTCACAAACCCACAAAACACCTCACACACTCACTAACAGACCTATACACCTACTCATACACCCACTTAGCAACCTATACAAGCACTCACACACCCATTTTGAAGCAATACAGATTATAGTTACAAAATACAATTTAAATTCACTCAAAAAATCAAACGTTACAGGGTTGTTATAGTTTGGAAATATAATTTAAAAACCATAGAAATTCACTGAAAGAAACAAAGGTTACAGGGAGGTTATGGTTAGGAAATATAATTTTAAAAAACCTTAGAAATTCACTGAAAAAGCCAAAGGTTACAGGGACGTTATGGTTAGGCTCACGTTTCATTCGTACAAAACCAGTGAAATTTTGCAATTATAGTTACCTGAGCTAACTATAATTTGCACCCCTGTTATGCACGGCTTATAACCTCACATATTACATCACTCATGACATGGTCCATGACATCACTGATGACATCTCAAATTACATCACTTTTTCAAGGGGAGCTTTGTGAATCTGGCCTCAGGTGATGGGCTCTGCAGGGGTTAATTAACACCCCATTAAATCCTTCTGTGCTGACTGAATTAAGTCAGGCCTATCCATCAAAAGACAGAGGGCTGCCTAAATCACCCTCTCAAGCCTTGGGTCATCTAGCAGTGAAAAAACACTAGGTGGCTTGTAAGGGATAGATATAGAATAAATCCATCAACAATAATACTATTAATTATTATTGAATATTATACTTTATTTTTCTTATAGCTTATTTTGCCATAAATTCATCATCTCTCTCTTCAGTACAGTGGGAGCAGGTTTGTAGGGCTTCACCACTCTTATTATACATCTGTACACCTGTTGTGCTGTCAGGCAACACAGCACGAGGGTCTTTTAAACAAAACTCTGCCCTTGGTGCCATGAGAGGGCCAGTTTGAACTGGAGCCTTCAAAGCACAGGGATAAATATGCATGCTCACCTGACCCTTTCTCAAAACTGGGACATTTATCTGTTTTTGTAACTAGTGTCGGGACGCTGGGACAGAAATTGTAAAACGAGGACTGCCCAGTCAAATCCAGGATGTCTGTTCACCCTAAGCATGGCTAAACTAAAAAAAAATGTAAATTATTAAAAAGCTGCTATGATGCATATGTCATGTAATTTTGTGGGACTCACAACATGCATGTGCACTCCTAGAAAATTAGACAAGCCTTTTTTTTTTATAATTGCAGCACAGAGTGGGAGAACAACATAGAGGGCCTGTGGGTGAGGGAAACAACATGACACAATGGAGCAAAAGCAACTCAAAATGGCAGGAGGGAAGCAAAACAGCAGTAGTGTGGGAGGTGGTGGGATGCAACATGGGGGTGAGTTGGAGAAGCAACGGGCGTGTAAAAGAGGATGCGGGTGGAAGAAACAACACAGAGGGCCGGGGTGAGGAGGAGAATCAATTGGCCAGAGAACAAGGTAGAGAGGGCAGGAGAGAAGCACATGGGTGATGAAGCAATAGGGGCAGTACGGGAGTTGGGAGGAGAAACAACGGTTGAGAGATCAGGTCAGGAGTGGGGAGAAAATCATCGAAGGTGGGGTGGAGAAGAAGCAAAGGGTAATTTAGGGAAAGGGAGTCACAGGAAGGAGATGGAGAACATATACATTCTCAAATAAGGAGCAGAAAATGAGTGTGTCAGAAAAGCCAACCAATGGTAAGCAACAGGAGGTATACAGGTCCTTGTATTTTTTTGGTAAGCCCATGGTATGTCTTGCAGCAGTCATGCACATGCACCGTCTATTAGGCTCAGCCTAAAAATGAGAGACAACTCAGAGCAACAACTGAGCCAGTGCCAATGAGCAACTCTACACATTTGCCTAACTGTGATCCGTTTCCTGACTGCACTGGAAAAAAGCATGGTGCCCACACAAGTAGAATCCTGCCCACTGCCTGGTGTCTGTTTGCTCCCTCAAATCACCCCAGACTGTTTTAGCAGCCCTCCCTTGGGACATCAAGCACTGACAGCTACCTGAAACTTTTAAATATGCATTGTGTAGTCCTAAATCAGACACTCATTCAGGTGGTAATTTACCAGCTCTTTTACATGAGGAAATGGCAAATGGGTGGTATTTTGTTCCAAGGACAGACAGCTCACCATGGCTGCAGCTGCACCCCTAAGGATTCAGGTTTTGTCCCCTCTGTTTGTGCCATTGAGGAGGTACTAGCCATTTGAAGTGTAAAAGGGGTAATCGGCCATAATGAGAGAGTGGGTCACAGAAGAAATTGGGATAGCATCTGGAAACTGGTACGATGAAATAGTGAAGAATAATAAGGTGCTGCAAATTTCGCTGGAAGACTTTCAACAAAATGGATGTTGTAGCTTGCATGGCTATCAAAACCACTGCCTGTCTATATGCAGCAGTGTAGCGTCCAAACTAGGGAGTCATACTTCACCAGTGACAAAGCTGCCAGATATTACCATAGGTGGGAGATTCACAGACTGGTGCATAAACAATACTTGAGGTGACAACACAGTGCCTGACTGAAATTAAGAGAAGATGCAGAGAAGCTTTCAATGAGCTTCCCAAGATGTAATCCATCTTTCACCAGTCCAGCTGGAGGAGCCACTCTGTGCAAAAAGAGAAATAATAATATCAAGAAAACAACCATAATTACAGTAATAATAGTAACAAAACGAATAACAATATTAAAAATAATAATCATCATCATCATCACAATGTGTTGTTGATGAAGTGCTTCACTCCACATTTTTGGTCTTTCTAAGCATTGTAAATAGCAGGAGTCAATACTACAATGTAATAGGACTCAATTTATTAGCCTTTGAAGGATGAAGTATTGAGTTAGCCTTGCCTAGATTGGAAGCTGTGAACTACGAGTCACATCAGATGTAAGCAGCAAGCACATAACTCCATCATTCAAGACAACAAAGTGGTTCACGAGCAGAGCTGAAGGAGATAATTTCACAATATCTCCTCCTTGCTTAGCACTGCAAGCTGAGGGTTTTAGTGGAAGCAAAGTCGAAAAGCCATAGCTTTTTAGTTAAAAATGTATATATATCGCTTCCCAAATGAGGGAGCTTCCCTTGACAGAAGAAGAGCTTATGATGTGCAAAGTAGTCTCTTCATTGTATTCGTGTAAAGCTCAAGAGCTGATGGATGGATGTTGCAATGGAGAGCGATACGGAAAGTGAAACAAGATGAAAGAAGTTGCATGGAGTCACATGCCGGTACCAATGAAATGAGAATCTGCTCAAGGCTGATGCAAACTTCCCTGAATACCACAGCATGCCTCATTCCTGGCACTGCATATGCAGTGCTGCCACCCTGCTCTTTAACATTTTTTTGGCTTATATTGGGATAGCTTAGGCTACAATTTTTTTTCCTTTGTAGAAGAGCACTATACTTAGGTTCAATTATGTTAAATTACAGGGAACACTAAACAAGTTTATTAAACTTGGAAAAAGTTAGTACAGTTATTTTTATGTTAAATATTATTGTAAATACATTTTATACATTTATTAAAAATGAAGAACAAAACATTCTAGCACACTATTAACTTATTTTTGAATTACATCTTTAAATATATTCAATTAAATAAAAATTATTTTTCAGAAGTTTATTAATTCCTACCTTAAATAAAAAAAATACATTTTATTGTACATTTTTAATTAAATAAAAGTGATGTATAGAATCAATTAATTATAATTTATGAAACCATAACTTTACATTACTTTTTTTTTAAACGTGTTTAAAATATTGTCTAAATAAATAATAAGATGCTTTATTTTAAAATATATTTGTTTTTATTTTTAACCGTTTTGAATAATTTAATTTAAACAATATATCCCATAGTTTAATTTTAAGTTCCTACTGCCACTGTTTTCTGTGGGAGGATGTTGCAGCACCAGCGGTTGGCCATGTGTGGTGCAGCTCTTACTTCAGCTGTGAGCTGGAGTAATTTACTACAGTTTTGGGCCCAAGTTTGTAAATAGCATTGGGTTTACTTTTAGTGGGTATGTGTACTTCTCTACCTAACACTCCCTGAACCTCCTTTTTAACCTGCTTTAACCCCTCCCTTTTCCAAACCACTCAAGCCGTTCCCTCCATATCTACTGCTAAGTAGTAAACGTACATCTGCGAGGATCTCCCCATCGAAAGATAGGAGAGGAGGAGATTTACATTTGTAGGTTTGTGACCAGTATATTGTAGTATGTGAGTAGTACCACTGTAGTTTTACTAAATGTACTAAAAAGGGCAGTTTGTGAACAGGCCCGTACCTTAGCTCCAGACATTCTTAAAGTGATAAATGGCTGTTTCCATATATGCTCAGCCCTGACTCCATAAAGGCTCAGTCGCCCAAGGCACATACTCCGAACTATCACCGAAGTCTGTTGACTTCCTAATTGACTGAAATGTCTAAGCATTTGGGAACATTTCAGACAATTGGGAACTACAACCGACTGAGGTATGGGTTAAGTTAGTCAATGTCGTGAAATGGATGAATATGAACCTTTTTTATTTGAGCCATGGAGAGCACAGGGTTAAAAGAAGTGGGGATTTTTTTTTAAACAAAGTATTGCTTATATTTGTGTAAAATCATCATAAGAATTGCAGTAATGTTGTTTTTGGCTATCATGAAATATACGCATATGATTTGCATTACAATCTGAGTAAATATTGCCCCCAACGAAGATGTTTAAATGCATTAGCAATAAATGCAAAAAAATCATATGAGATGGCACCGTCTGCATTTAACAAATGAACCTGTTTAAGAATCTATACCGATCATAGTTGTTAGATTTATAATAAGATAATGGAATAATGATCGGCTATTTCCCCTATGAGTGTTGGAACAATTTTGTAGTTTGAATAAATTAACAGACAGACAGATTGTGATTCAGATTGCATGTCCCCCATGCTCTTACGATGAGGAGCTCCAGGCAATCCATCCAAGTCTAACTCACTCTCAGGAAACAACAGAGAAAGAAGCATCACAATGCTGAGCCCTCATCTATGGAATGAACTGGCTAAGCACCTCAAGCAGCAACCTCTCTTCTCTTCTGTTATGCTATTTTATGTTATGTATGTTATTGTGTTATGTTATGTGTTAAGGCATGTTATGGTATGTTGTTTTTGTAAAGGTCAGGGGTCCGTTCCCAGTGACATCTTTGCGCTTAGCATGATTTCTCACTCATTGGTGGAGTCTCAACTCTTAAAAAGACGAGCGCCTAACGCTGGAAATACAGCGCTACTGTGAAGAGGGGTCTGGATGAGGGAAGATTGTGCGAGAAAACAAAGGCACGCAAAGAGAGGGGAGAGCTGCGTTGAGGGCTTGAGGGCCATGAAACCTGCAACGGAAGAGGGGAGGAAAGGGCGTGGAGAGACAAGCCGAGAAAGTAAATGATGGGGTGGAAATGGAAGATGGGAGACCTCAGAACGGTGTGAGGTTTGGAGCGGGTGGGTCGGAGCGGCATGCAGTGTGGGCATGAAGGCTTGTGGGGTGTGGACGGTCTCTCCGTGGTCCGTGGTCATCTGCTGCCACCCCCAGAGTAAACCTTCGCCACACATAAAATAGCTGCTTTGAGCACGGTAGTGCATGGCTGAAATAGCATGTCAATGACAGGGTAGATCAAAGCCCAAATTGCAGCCTCGTGGCCCTGCAGAGATTACCCCCCCCCCCCCCCCCCCCCCCCGACAGGAAGTGGTCACCGTGTGCACAGATGGGACTGGTATGGTACGACCAAAAAAGGCACATCCGCCAGCAAAGGTTTTAGCCGCATCCGCCAACAAAGGTTTCATTCTAACTGTAATACCGAGAAAAGCATGTGACTGAGCGAGGGGTGCTGCAGCCCTGGGCATCCTGCTTGGGATTTACTGTAAACAAATGCTCCTTGTTTCCCCCGGATCCTGATCGGTCATAGTCTCCAAGCGATCAAGACCATATTCATAAAGAGATCTATGAACCATATGACATTTCCCTGTTTCTTCACCTTGTCCCACTTTTGTTAATTTATTTGTGGCACAGTTTAACCTTTTATAGCTTTTTAAAACAATTCTCTGTGTGGAGTTGCTGATGCGCTAAATGAGAGGAGAGGAACAACTATATCTATATATTTTTTTTACTTCAGGATGTAGCATCAAGAGCATATCCATAGGTTGCTGCGGATTTATGTGGAATTCTTTGCAGTAGTTTCCAACACTGGGGTGCAAGATGTTAACAATGGGTAAAATTCAATTTGTAGTCTGAGCCCATCAGTCTTCCAGAGGCTGCACACCAGTGACTGAAACAATTTCAGAGGTGGGGAAAGTGTGTAAATATTATGTAGCATTCTGCAAAGCCAAACCCACCGGTTAAGCTTGGTGAGTTATCACTGGTGCAGTGCTACCCCATGCAACATGCATGTATACAAACTACAATACAAGTCAGCTCTGTTTGTTATTGCTGTGCACATCATGATAATGTGTTTGTGATACGTCGTGTTGATCATATTTAAATGTTTTCTATTGGAGTCTGTGCTGTCATATGGCGTATGATATCTAATGAATTGTGAAAACTCCACTACATTACAACTAATTTATTGAACTGGTTATTGTTTAGGTCGAGCCTACTAGGCAGAGCATGTTTGTCCTGTAAGATATATTGTAGGCTTACCAAGAACACAAAGGGACTTGAAATCCACCTATTACTTGCTATTGGTTGGCTTTCCAGACATTCTCATTTGCTTGCTTCTTATTCGATAGCTTGCCTTGTTCATCTTGCATCTGTCCCTTCTCCGGAGCATTGCCAATTTGCTTGTGTCCTCCCACTACTCACTATTAGGGACCTATGTTTTTCTTTTTTCTTAAGCACTAAATGAGAGCGCATGTGTTTTCCAGCTGTCTCCCTAATGTGCCTCTCTTCCCTTCCTCCATGCACAGTTTATCGCTCTCTCGTCTATATACTTCTCCTCACCTGGTCCACATTCATCTCTCAACTGTTGCTTCTCCTTCCTACTGCTGCTCTTTGTGTTGCTTCATCCCCCTACCCATCCTTCTCTCTTGAACATTGTTTCTCTTCCACATCCCGTACTTCCACGCTGTGTTGCTTGCCTGCCCATGTGCTTCTGCCCCGCCTGCTCCACATTGCTCTCTCGCCTATTGGCTCTTCTCCTTGCCCGACCCTCTACGCTTCTACCCCCTCCCCTGCACCTTCCCTCTTTATCACCTGTGTTTTTCCCTACCCTCTCCGCCCTCCATGTTGCTTCTGTCCTGCCATGTTGCTTAGCCCCACCCTCTTACCACTCGTGTGGCTTCCCTTCCACCCTGGGTCTCCGTATTGCTTCTCTCTACCCCAGCCCTCCATGTTGCTTCCCACCCACCCTGGTGTTTTAAGTTGCACACCCCACAAATGCGCTTCTTTAAAAAAAAGTTTGCATAATTTTGTAGTTGCTTATGTGTGGTGCATGCACCTACAAAATATGACTCTTGCATCATAGCACCTTTGTTAATGTTTATTTCATTTAGCCATCATGCAGAACAGTGGGGACACCATATAGCATTGTTAAAAACGATTGCAAAAACTAATAAGCCCCAAGATCCTTGTTTTTCATGCTGTTTTCTTTGACGTTGGCATTTTTGGTTTAACAAGTTGAACTCTGGGCTGTCAACTGTACCTATGTCATGAGGGTGACTTTCCTTTTTTCTAGTCTGCAGCACTAAGAAGGCTGGAGTGTCTAGAGGCGTAATGATAACAGGAAAAGTGACAATGTAAGTTCCAGCATGCTTCGTGTTGTCAGGAAAAAAATGGGACTAGCTGACTTGGCATCAATTAAAGGCTATCCAAACCACCTTTGTTGGTCCCCCAATCTGTTCACTGTGGAACTTCCAGTTGACTTAGGGCCTGATTTATATGTTGGCGGAAAGGGTACTCAGTCTTGACAATGATAGAGTACCCTTTCTGCCAAACAGAAGGTCCGCCCATCTCATTTAGAGTCAGCGGATCTTCAGGGTGTAGACAGCAGAGTCAGATTAGTACACAAACCTCCAATGGCCCCATTAAGGGCCATCAGAAGTTTGGCCATGTCTCTGTTCACTTTATTTAGAGTGGACAGGCATGTGGCCAGTTTTCACTGCCCATCACCACCATGACAAATGTGGCGGTAAGGGGCAGTGAAAACCTTTAGATGGTTCCTATGCCATGGGAGAATGCTCCCATGGCAAGGGGTGGGCATTGTTTTTCTTTATTTTCGGAAAGAAAATCACGCTTTAGAATGTTCTTTTTGAAGGTAATTTTTTTTTTACATTTGACGGACAGCTCTGTCATGTTGAAGGAGCAGTCCTTCAAACTTATAATACATTTTCCAGGAAATGCAAGTGATGACCACCGGGGTAGCAGACATCTTTAAATATGGAAGGTCAAGTAATCCACCTTAGCGATGGTAATTACTCCGTACGCCAGGATTTAAATCAGCTCCCTAGTGCTATTGTAAACAAACACTAGCAAATCAACAAGCCTGGCTTTTTCTGCAAAAGTATTGTGTCTACAAATGATTGTTTCCTTTGATATAGATAAATATTATTTTAACATTTAACAAAAGCATTATGTTTTTATAGTGGGTTACCTACAGAACTGATGAAGGGCCCCTGAGGCTCCTGCATCTAACAGCTTTCATAGTCTTTAAACCGAATGGGGATCACCAGAAGGGAGGAGCCCCCCACCCTCAACCACAAGGGCTGCAGGGGCCTGTGTTACCCCTCTGGAAGGCACCTCTGTATTTCGAATGTTGACAAATTCAAGATGTCTTCTCACATAAGGGCTTGGTGCAGTGTTCTTCCGGCTCATCTGGGGTGGTCCTTTCTCAACCAACCCGTGCAATGAATTAAACCTCCAGCAATTTGTAAATGTGTTGAAATAAAATAGAAAAACTATCAGATCTTGCAAATTAAAGACATCCCCATAAAGGTAATAACTCGTTTGCCTTTTGCACTTACACTTCAATTTCACTGCTGCCTAACCCTGCCATTAATAGCTGTTACCATTACGCAACTCAATATGACACATTTTGGAGGCCTCTGGGGATTTAAGACCAAGCCCACAATACCAAGATTTAAACCTGTCATCTACATTTACACTTAGATCTCAACTGCCTGTGCCAATTTTATTCAGCAGTGTTATTTTAGAAAAAAAAGCAGCGCTGACATTTTCAGTCAGAAGGGGTGATGCCAGGCCATGCCGCTGAGGTAAGTAGTATGGCTTTACTGTCACAGAAACCAAGAGAGGAAGCACGGCAGCGTCCAAAATAATGAATGAGCCCCATAGAATGTGCCCTGCTTTGTGATGCAGAACGCGCTGTGTTTCGTAACACCTGCATCTCGACAGTATTAGGAGTGTACTCAAAAGAACGCACCTCGGTGGGTGACTCATGTGCCGACTATGTCTCCGCTGAATAAGCATGACATGTTAAGGGAACGAGACCTGAGTATGCTTCCGCTTTCTTGAGGTCACAGCAGAATGCTTCCGCTTTCTTGAGGTCACAGCACAGGGGGCAAGGTGACTCTGCATCACCTGACTCGCACAGACCCCTGAAGTCTCCCTGAGGTGTGTCACCTGCTAAAAATGTAAAAATATTCCATACCTTTCTGATAACGTGGCTCAATCGGGTGATGTTCGTGTGCCCTTATTACTTAATAAGCAGTGCTATAGCAAATTGGATACAGCTCCACCTACAAACAACCTTCTAGGCGGCAGGCAACTGTATCTTCAAATCAATCAAGAAACAGGGCAATATAATAACAGCGATCATAGAAGACACAACATACCGAAGTGGTGTTACTATACAACTCAAGGGTACTCATTTGTCGATCGCAGAAGAATGAAAAACTGGCACGCCTCGATAGGCAGGGGGAACTGCTGTCACTGTTACATACAGATAAAATATTTCCCTTATTACTTACCCGTAATCTTCATTACTTTAGCCTTTATTGTCACAGTACTCATCTTTCGAGGTGACACTGGGAAGCAGACCTATTGGCATTGCTACTATTTGTTTTATTTCCCAGATGTCCAGAGGGCAGGCACACACAAGTGCAGCAACCATCGTGTAATCGTTTTTCTTTAACAAAAACCAAAAACAAGCATTTTCAATGCAACGGGTCTCGCATTTGTTCGAGTTAGAGCTATCAGCATTGTAAAGCAAAAAAAAAATCCAGCACGATCACGCTATGTAAAATGCAGTGCGCTCACGCTGCGTGGAAAGTAAACAGATAAAGTAGTCCGGACTCCAGGCTGAAAACATCGAGCCTCGTATGTTTTTGGTATATACCGGTGCTGTGTAGGTGGGCTAAACACCGGATAAGGCATGACGTATGCATGCCTTTCACAAATGAAAGCAAGCAGATTTTAAAAGGCAAGCTCACGAACCAATGCTAGTGACTGACGTGGCATGGGCGGGGTTTTAAGCCCAAAGAGAGATTACAGAATGGACGGAGCACTTTCTGCTCATCCATAAAAATAGGATGGCTGCCCCACACGTGTATGCATGCATGCTGCCATCTTGGAATGCCTTTTGTTTTGCAATAAGTACATTCTTTCCAAGGTGGCAGGCATGTGTGTACAGGTATGCATCATGACCATGATGACGCAGAAATGAAGGTTTTACATTTATTAGCGCATAAACGTAGTACTGCAATAATCAAGTGTGACTTTAACTGAATTAATAAAGATTGTACGGGGACAAATGTGCCCTCAGAGTAGTTTGCCAACATTTATAAGCGTGCTTTATATAACGTGATGTATTAGAATTGTACTAATCTGACATAACCGTAAACGTGTGCTATGATTTGCTTGTTTGAAATGTTTTAGCTTAGCATAACTTTAGTGGAGGCTTCGGCCTAGTTGCCTTGTCTCACGGTTTAGATGCTCGTGTTTTTCTAATGTGCTAATACAACGTGTATTCTTGCTTGAAGCTGTACTTTTCCAGTGAGATCGGTTCACATGCTTATCTTTCAGGTTTCGTGCCAGCCTGGCATCTTCTTCTTTGCTCCAAGGTCAATCTGCAGGTGCAGACAATGGAAGCTCTGAAAGTGAGTTAATTGGTAAAATATGTTGCAACTTACGTTCCCGACTCCAAGGATAATGTATGCCTAGGTAGAAGCTTGTGAATTGTTGTTTTTGATTGGACAATTTGAAGCCAACCTATGAACCCTCCAATGGAAGACCCTACTGGATTTGAACTGTTGTTTATTTAAACCCGGTGCACAAGAAGAAAGCAGCCATTACCAGCCAGCAGCCATTTGCGGACATTGCCCATTAGCCATTACCCGGACATTACCAGCCATTAGACATTACCCGCCATTTTGCAGGACATTGCAGCCATTATGGCCCATCTTGCAGACTTCGTCATTTTGCCATCTTCTACGATGCCAATTGATGTTCAATGAGACTTTGATGCTTTCTCTAATCGAGAGAAAGAGACTTTAAGTAATTCTCGCCCTAGAGACTTTAACTTCGATTTGCCCCTTTGCATAAAGTAGTAGTTTTGTCCTTTTATCTTGCCGCTGTGAGGCAATTGCCCCGTCCACCCTGCCCTTTGCCCCCGTCCCATGCTGATCGAAACCGGTACCTGTGAGACGAAGACTTCCTTGAATGCTGATTGAATTTGGTAAATATGAAAGGAAAAATGTACAATTGCATTGTGTTTCTTTTTAGGTAACCAACTGCTGATTTTTGATAAGAGCCCTAGTTAGGAGTTTTCCAAATTAATGTTGCTAAATTGTTTTTGCATGAAATCCCACATGCAGATGCTAATTTGAGGTTAGATGAGGATTCATTTGTTGCACGATGCAATTTGAGACCTTGTTATGCAGACTAATGTATGCAATTAGCTCATTACAGATTATAGTTTTAGTGGTTTGCGTTGCTATCATCGAATGCATTGTTATTCAAATGCTGCATAGATTGCATCTTTTTCGCTGTTATGGACAGCTATTAATGTTCATTTACATATATCATTTGGTGTTGAGACACATTTATATCGTGCTAGCTTTGTTAATATAGGGAAATAAATTCATTAACTTTGAATAAACTGGTGTGGTTATTCATGGCCGGAAGGTCATGGTTCGCCGAAATGTTTTCTGGATTAATTGTGAAGTGTTATGTTGATCAGGGCATTGCTTATGTTCGTTATTGATTTGATTAAATTGATTACTCTCGGGTGAAGAGAGCCCCACTTGGTCAAAAGATTCATCGACCCAAGAGCGTCCAGATACAGGTAATTTATTAGGTCGGAACGCTCTATCAGTAGATGGTAGCAGAGGATGGTTTCGCCCTTTGGGACCCCCACTCGAGAGGTATATGGTGTTGAATTAACGGTTTCGCCCTTTTGGACCCCACTCGAGAGGTATATGGTGTTGAATTAACGGTTACGCCCTTTGGGACCCCACTCGAGAAGTTTGAATTAGATTTTTCTTGGGTAAAACAGATTGAGAGAATGATGATGGGCTAAGTCCCCCGCGACTTTCCCGGGATCTCGGAGCTTGCGAATGGAGAGAATGGAGGTGTGGAATCGGCGTTGGCGGTACTGGTGATGGTATGAGTGAAGTTAGGATTTTGCGCTTGCACAGCTTATTGCCGCAGATTGTTTGAAAAGGTTGCGAGGATTTTAGAGAATAGCGGAGGTGCGACTCCGAGTGTGAGAGTAGGGAAGTCGTCGAACTTCATGTGCATGTGGCGCTTTGTGCAGAAAAAGGTCCACGTGGTTGTTGTTGTTGAGACGGGCCCTGCGAGGTCAAGAGACTCCGGAGTATGTTGAAAAGTGTATGAGACACTTGTTTTATGTTGTGGTCTGGTCGGTTTAATAGGTTGACCGGGCGTGGTCAACGAGTCGGTACGTGTGTTAAGGGAGTGAAAGAAAACTTCGACTTCGGGCTTTGACAAATTCTAAGTGCACTAGAATAGATCACTGACAAGTTGAGAGCAGAGTCTGCGGGTCAGAATTTGCTTGCGAAAGTGGGGACCGAGAAAGATGGAATAACTGCTGAGGCTAGTGAAAAATCCCTAAGGTCCTGAAGCGATTGTGTTACCCTTCCTGTAGTAAACCGACAGATCTGTTTTATTATTATTTGGTTGCTCGCGATACATGCTAGAAGTTGTTACGAGAGGAGCTGAGTGAAGGAGGACAAGCCGCGAGGCTTTGTCAGCCGCAGTGTGTGTGAGTGTGACGTCACTAGGAGCCGCGCTGGGATAGGTTGGTTGCAGAGAAGGGTCGCGCACGGATTGGATGCAGTCCGTGGGGCTCGATTGGAAGGGGAAAGGCAAGCGAAGAGTATTCCGGGAATTAAAGTCACTTATTGATTACAAATTTTGTGAAATAAAAGACGAGAAAATGAAATTTTTTAAAGCATTAAAGAGTGCGATGAAGGGGGAGTCTTACATTAAAGCGAGCGTAAGAGAGGAGACGCCACCCGAAGGTACACCAGCTTACATTGTAATGGAGGAAAGGGGGGTAGCTCCGTGCCTTTGGCTAAAGCAATGGCACAAGCTGACAGAGAAACATGGGAGCGTAGCGTTCCCGATCCATGGGACATTCAATATAAGGATCCTAGAGAATTTGAGATTCGCGATGTACGACATGAAGGTACCTCCAAGGCCAGCACAGTTTGAGGCTCTAGCGATTTGGGAACTAATGGCTAGACAGCAACAGCAAAAGAAGTTCGAGAACAGGATAAGAAAGGTAGAAAAGACACTAGCGGACGCTAGGTGGGATAATGCACAGAAGGTGTGGAGGTCAGACATATTGCAGGGGATAAAATTGTTTCCCGCAATTGCTAAGGAAGAAGAGGCGACAGGCAAGAAAGCTACCTGTAAGACAAACAGGAGGTGTTCCAAAGATAGAGAAGACGAGTCAGATGACGAGGAGTTCATCATGCAATTGCTGAACGACCGTCCACCACCTTATGTAGAGAGTGAACAAGGTCCAAGTACCAGTTCTGCCCCTCCGGCACCGGTACAGAATAATGAAATTCCGAATTCAGAAACGCCATCGGGATCTAAGGACCCGAGTTTACTGTTCACCCCGCAGATACCGCAGGTTAGGAGAATATATCCAGATGTGCCCATATTGAAAACAGCAGAAAATTATCAGCCACAGATCCCAAGGTACTACAGCAGTGACAACAGTACGGGAATGATTCTAGAACCAACCGTAATGGGAGTACAGAATGGTCGCAACCCAACATTGGCACAAGCTGAATCAACCCAGCTTTTGATGCCTCAAAAGCAGATGCAGGGGGGAACCGCACATGCTCAGATGACAGGGAGTCAGACGGGCATGCCGGCAATGATGACCCATAGTGTGGGAATGAACATGCCTCAGAACCTGGGGAATGGACAGAACGCAGATGCGATATCCCTACCCATTACCGTAGGTCCACCGGTACCTTTGTACATTCAGCCTAACTCAGGTATGAGCGGTCAAGGATCAGTGGTGCAGAATGGGACGGAAAGGAGGTGCATAGAAAACACTCCAGAGACAACTCCGATAGCGGCTCAGCCAACTGAATCTGGGTCCTTGATGGAGTTTAGTCCCATATGTGCTCAGTCAACAGTGGTGAGGTCGAGTCCCCCACTGATGATACCGCTATCATCGAACACTGAAAAGTTGCCGCAACCATCAATGGCAGTCGATGTGAATGCTACACTGATGGGGTTGAATGCGCAACAGCTGACACAGTGGTTCAACAGTCTGAATTCCACACAAAGCTCAGCCAGTGGGAAGGGAGAAGACTATCTGAATAGGGTAAGGTTGAACATGGAAGCAGAAGAATTGGTGGAAGGGACTATGGGTTTGAATAGGTTAGAGTCCTACTCGGAAGAAAAGCTGAGGTATCTATGTCCCAGGATTACGAGAGAAGTGAACAAGGTACATAGAAGGTTGCAAGAAATAGCTGACAAAAACGGGGTTGAGATAGACAAGACAAAACACTTGAGCAGGAGCTATAGATTGGATTTCGGGACCACAGACTTTGAACACATGAGGTCAGCAGGCATGAAAACGCACCTTAGAGAATTGCTGCAGAGTGCACAAGTGTGGGGGTGCTTAGACAAATGGGAGAGCAGATGGGCAAAGAAAAAGGAAAAGAGGAAAGACAGTGTCCCAGAGCACAAGGAGAAAAGACCACAGAGTGGTGATGCAATAACCATGTTACCAATGAGGGAGACAGCAGGGGGAAAATTAATACATGTACCGTGGCACAGAAGCGACATTCAGTCTTTTACGGATGATTTTCCCAAACTGAGAGAGAAACCGATTGAATGGTATCAGCAGACTGATAGGTTTGTGAAGCTTGCGAAATGTCTTTGGGAAGACCTGAACACCCTCTTTGAGATTGTGGTTCCGGCAGATTTGTGGGAAGACTGCAAAAGGGCTGTAGGTTGGCCGACAAGTGAACCAGAGAGAGACAGGGATACGGGTGCACCATCACCTATGGTAATGAGCTTGTACTATAAGGTGATTGAGCATTTGAAGACGAAGGTTGCCGCGAAAAATGTGGATTGGCAGAAGATTGATCGAACTGCCCAAGAGGCTAAAGAGTCGATTCATGGTTACTATGAGAGGTTGTTGAAGGCGTTCAAGAACTACAGTGGCACGGAAACAATAGAGGCGAAGGACATGCTTCATTTTGTGTTTAGATTTGTGGAAGGGCTGAGTCCAGAGATAAGTCAGATGATAAGGACGCATTTGATTTGTTGGCAGTCGAAACCTATTGATGAGGTGTTGAATTATGCGAAATACTGTAGCGACGAAATTGAAGTGAAACAGAAAAGGTTGAAAGAGAAAGTGATGATGATGCAACTTAAAGCAGCTCAGACAGGGTTGCAAGGGTTGCAAGGGTTTCAACAGCAGATACCGCAGCCGCAGGGAAATATGGTGTTTCAGCCACAGGCGAGAGGCAGAGGCAGAGGAGGCTTTGGGAGTAATGGTCCGGATTTGAACACTGTTGCGATTCCGAATGGTGTGCAGGCAATGAAAAGGGTGATGCCGTGTCACGTGTGCGGAATCGTCGGGCATTGGAAACGCGAGTGTCCGATGGTGGTGCAGGAAGGTGCAGGTGTTGGTCAGCAAAACAATTATGTCAATGCATTCCAGACAATGAGGGGACCGAAAATGAGAGGTCCAAACCCAAATTTTCAGACCATAAATCAGCTGCAGGGATTACAGCCCATGCAGCTGCAGCAGATGCAGATGCCCCGTATGCAGATGACGCAAATGCAGCCAATGCAACAGCAGTTTCCCATGGTACCTAATCAGCAAATGCAAATACCTTTGGCACCAGTGAGTCAGCAGCAAGTGATGGTTCCTCCACAGGTCTCGGGTCAGGTGATGAATACAAATGGCACAGTACAACAGTTCCCACTACACAGTGAGAATGGAATAAACAATGTATGGGAGAGTGAAAGTTCAGATGAGGAGGGAAATTGTGTGCTTGCAGCATCCTTGGAAGTTGATCAAAAGGGTCCATATGTGGAGGGAAGAGTTAAGGGTCATCGTGTTTCATTCTTGGTTGACACAGGAGCCACACGTTCAACTGTTAGGAGCATTGAAGTACCAGATTTGCCACTCTCAGGGAGAACAGTTCAAGTAGTGGGAGTAGCAAACAGGCACCTGACGAACCCAATCACAGATCCAGTACCAGTCAGAATTGGTAACTATCAAGGGTTACACAGTTTTGTGGTATGTGACTCAAGCCCGATAGCACTGTTAGGGAGAGACCTATTGTGCAAATTGGGATGTTCGATTATGTGTTCGGACGATGGAATTAGAATTCAGACGAGCAGTGATGGGGAAGAAGAGGACAGTGTAGAAGGGGATGAGATGGAAACTGTCGATGAAGAATATCCTCTGATTAAGCTTTTTCCGATGATAACTGAAGAAGATATTCCACCTGAATTACGGGAAACAGTCGGAAAGGAAGTGTGGGATATGACAGGAAAAGAGGTGGGATTGGTGAAAGGAGTGGAACCAGTGAAAGTGACTGTAAAACCCAATGTAACCTTTCCCTAGACCCCGCAATACCACATGGCACAAGACACCCTCATGAAAGTCGCCCAACTCATTGACGAGTTTGTAAAACAGGGAGTACTGAAAGAAGTGTTAAGCAGTCCATGTAATTCACCAATTATGGGACTAATAAAGCCGAGTGGAAAGGTCCGAATAGTGCAGGACTTGAGGAAAATAAATGACATCATAATTAAATGCTGCCCTGTAGTACCGAATCCAGCTGTGATAATGTTTCAAATCCCTTGCGATGCCGAGTGGTTCTCAGTCATCGACTTGTCACAAGCATTCTTTTCGGTGCCTCTTCATGAGGACAGCCAATTTCTCTTTTGTTTCAAATTCTTAGACAGAGTTTACAGTTGGTGTCGAATTCCTGAAGTGTTTTCTGAGTCACCGTCAATTTTCAATCAGATTCTAAAGAAAGACTTGGAAGCGTTAGAATTGCCATTCGAGTCAACCTTAGTACAGTACATTGATGACTTACTGATTGCATCTAAGACAGAAAGTGGCTGCACAGCCGACACCGTTGCTTTACTGAACCATTTGGGAAGGAATGGACACAAGCTGTCTCCTTCAAAGTTGCAGTTCTGTCAGAAGAAAGTGAAATACTTGGGTCATCAAATAGAGAAAGGGTCATGGAGAATAATGAAGGAAAGAATAACAAGTGTACTTCAAATGAGTCCACCAAAGACGAGGAGGGAGGTGAGGAAGTTTTTGGGGATGGTGAGTTACTGTCGCCAGTGGATTCCCAACTTCTCAACCCTAGCAAAGCCTTTACTGAAACTGACCCAGAAGGATGCCTTGGATGAAATTGAGCTGAAAGGAGATGAGATGGATGCTTTTATTGAATTGAAAGAATGCATGTGCAGGGCTCCAGCTTTAGGTATGCCTGATTACACAAAGCCTTTCACATTGTTTTGTCATGAACGTGATGCATGTTCTTTGTCTGTCTTGACCCAAGCCCATGGTAGCATAAACAGACCAGTAGCGTATTTTTCAGCTACTTTGGATCCGGTCGCAGCAGCACTGCCAGGGTGTTTGCGCGCCGTAGCAGCAGTTGGTATCAGCCTCACTCAGAGTGAAGGAATAGTGATGGGACACCCATTAACAGTCATGGTCCCTCACTCAGTTGAGATACTTTTGACCCGCTCCCGAACGCAACACATGACTGGGGCAAGACTCACAAGGTATGAAACAATAATTCTGGGCTCACCGAATGTGCAGCTGAAAAGGTGCACTACGTTGAATCCAGCAACCTTGCTTCCCGGTGAAAATGCTGAAATTGAGAACGCTGAAGACGTCGAGCATAACTGCCTTCAGGTGACTGAATTTTGCACAAAACCCCGACCTGACATTAAGGATACTAAGCTTGATGAAAATGACCAAATTGTTTTTGTTGATGGGTCATGTTTAAGAGATGCATTGGGAATATTGAAAGCAGGATATGCTGTATGTACTGTAACAGGTGTCTTGGAAGCGTCCTGGCTTCAAGGAGTCTATTCCGCACAAGTAGCAGAGCTTGTAGCCCTTACAAGAGCATGCCAACTGTCTACATTGATGAAGGTTACCATTTACACTGATAGTCAGTACGGGTTTGGAATTGTGCACGACTTTGGGCAACTATGGTCACAGAGAGGTTTCCTGACCTCTTCAGGGTCCCCAGTGAAAAACGGGGAGAGAATAAGGGAATTGTTACACGCCATTCAGATGCCAGCCGAAATTGCAGTGGTAAAGTGTAGTGCTCATACAAAAGGACAGGACTATGTTTCCCTGGGAAATGCATATGCGGATCAAGTCGCAAGATTTTGTGCCTTGAACTGTATATTGCTCAGGGATGAATGGAATTTGATAAGTGAGCCAGAGCTCGAACCAGCTGAAGCATTTGCCTTGAAGGTCGTGGATACAATGGATGAACTAAAAGCATTACAGAATAGCGTCGGGGAGGATGAGAGAGTTTCCTGGATTAAGTCACAATGTACAAAGAGATCAGATGAGTTATGGGTTTCAAATGAAGAAAATTTGTTTTACCAAATTGTCTCTTATCGCAGCTAGCGCGGTTCTATCATGGGCAGGCTCACCTAGGAAGAGATGCCATGATAAGATTGTTCAAAACTGATTGGTTTAACCCCAGATTCCGTCAAGTTGCAGAAGCAGTTTGCCATCGTTGTGTCATTTGTCAGCAGATGAACCCAGGAAAGGGAACGGTTGTGAACGTGAGCCACATTGGTAGGGCGGGTGGCCCGTTCAGCAGAATGCAGATGGACTTTATTGAGATGCCTGTGCATGGAGGTCTGAAGTATGTGTTGGTGATTGTGTGCATTTTTAGTCACTGGATTGAGGCATACCCTACACGTAGAAATGACAGCCTTACAGTTGCAAAACTATTGTTGAGGGAGTTGATACCACGTTTCGGATTCCCGATCTCTTTAGAATCAGATAGAGGAAGTCACTTCAATAACGAGGTGATAAAGTTACTTTGCGCAGCGCTGAACATTGAGCAAAAACTGCATTGTAGCTATCGCCCAGAAGCCTCAGGACTGGTGGAACAAATGAATGGTACACTGAAATCAAGAATGGCGAAAATATGTGCATCGACAAATTTGAAATGGCCTGACGCATTGCCTTTGGTGTTAATGTCAATAAGAAACACCCCTGACAGAAAGACTGGATTGTCCCCGCACGAAATTCTCATGGGCAGGGCCATGAGACTTCCTGCAGTTCCCGCAAACGCGCTTTTGAATATTACAGATGATATGGTGTTAGACTACTGCAAAGGTCTGGCTGACGTGGTTCGCTCTTTCTCTCACCAGGTGGAAGCAACCACCTTGCCACCGATCCAAGGTCCAGGACACACACTGAAAGCAGGTGACTGGGTCGTGATAAAGAAGCACGTGAGGAAGTCGTGTCTGGAACCCCGTTGGAAAGGCCCTTTCCAAGTGATCCTGACGACCACTACCGCTGTGAAGTGTGCAGGAGTTCCCAACTGGATTCACGCCAGTCACACAAAGAAAGTGTTGTGTCCCACAGATGAGGAAGTTGAAGCGCTGAAACTGCCAGTACCTGATAACAAAGTGCCGAGCGCTGAGACAGAGCAAAACAGAACTAGAAGCGAACAAGCAGAAATAGAGGAGAGAGAAATATTCTCTGAGGTTGAAACAACCGATTCACTTGGGGAAGACCAAGGAGAAACCTCAGACAGTGACGAAGCAGCTGAAAGTGACAAAGAGCCTGAAGAAAGTAGAGGTGACAAAGGGCTCGAAAGAGGTGAAGAAGCAGGAGAGCCTGATCAGAGGAGGGCTTTCCCAGAAGCAGACGGTACAGAAAAAGAAAAGGAAACCCTGATTGACTCCCCAGAAGGAGGGGACAAGGCAGAACAGAATGAAACTGTTCAAACTTCTTCAGAAGAGATCGCAGGTCCATCAAATGGACACAGTGCAAAGAGAAGACCAAGTATATCGCCAGTAAAACTAAGAACTAGAGAAAAGTTGAACGACAGTGAAGGGCCAAGAGTGAAAGAGAAAAGAAAGGAAGTGTCTGTCGTGGTACCAACATCAAGTGAAGGAAAAGACTTGGCCAAAGAGGAAAGTACCAGTGAGACAGAATCAAAGAGAGATGCAAAATTGAAAAGGAAAAGGATACCAAATAGGAGATATTCCGGTCCAGAATGGGCATATGTAGTCAATGACGATTGGACTGACGAATTTGTATCTCTTAGCCTCGAGAACGAAGAAGAAGAGATACCAATAGAAAAGAAAAGTTTTATGGACACTATTGACTGAAAAAAAAAAAAAAAAAAAAGAAACTGATAAATGACATTGCTTGCTATAATCTAACGTGATACAACCGGCTGAGACATTGCTAAACCGGATGAGACATTTGCTAACTTGATAAGACTTTGATAACCTGATTGACTCTTAAACCCGATTTGAGACAACGTTGCTAACTGATAAAAGACTGAGTTATTGCCGAATTGAGACAAATGCTGCTAACCGATAAGTGACTGGGCTCCTGAAGAAAACTGTGTGAACATTGCGCTCGTTCAGCTTTGTAACTAATTGCTAAATCGTTTCTTTATAAGTGCTTCTAGCTCTCTGATTCTATACAGATCATGACTAGGTACGCTACACAAAACAGTAGAGTGAAATATTGTAAATATGTGTGTATAGGCTTGATAACTGCATGTGTACTAATAATAATGGCAATAGTGCTTGCAACGCGTGGTAAGGGTGAAAATGAGAAAATTGATGCTTCTACTTCTGCTCCTGTTACTGTCACTGAACCAACCGCATTGAAAAGACTAGAATTAGATGAGAGACACTTGCATGATAAGAAGGAACTTTCGTATAATGTTTTCTATCGCTTACTAACAGAATATGTTGAGACTATGGATGCGAAAGATTGTTATGTGTGTACACAGATACCGACATCGGTAACGGAAGGGGTGACTTATCACCACATGCCTCTTACATATGGGATTACATGTAGTATAGTAGCTTCTAGATTTTATGGTCAAACTAACATACAGTATTTTTACTCAAATTATGATGTTACTTTTGCATATGTTCCTATAATAACGCAACTAAGCCAGATTGCTAAAGATTGGGATGCTAAAATAATGAGGGAATTTTTCGAGCCAATGCAACCTTTTGAAACAGCTCACGCTCATAGGGAAAATCTTACCTGCTCGCTCTCTGCAGTAGAAATAAGCTTTTTAGATCGCACAGATGATAGAAGGGCACAAATGAATGCGAAATTAGAAAAAGAGCTAAGTAAGAGGACTTCAGTAGATAATTATGCTTTTGCCGCAATAAAAACACAAGGGAAAATAGCTTTAGACGCTTGGCATGTAGGGAAATTTTGTATATATCGTGGTGAATCTTATTATGATAATATTTTTGTAGGAGCGAGTGAATGTAAACATACGTTTATCTTTAAGGCCAAATGGACATTCATGCTGAACGGACTTGACCCTGTCATACCAGGTGTATATTACATTTGTGGGCATAATGCCTATTATCATCTTCCAAAAGGATGGTGGGGGAGATGTTATTTGGGTATAGTGTTCCCAAAGGTTTATCAACTGGATGACCTATCGGTGATTCCAAAGACGCCTGGATCTCATCGTATCCAGAAAAGAGAGACCGCAGCTGCTGTGGTAGGAGATATATTTGGAGCCATGATTCCTTCATTGGGAGTTGTGTTGAATTCCATCAAAATAAGAAAGTTGTCTACTATAGTGGATAACATGTTGACAAAGTTTTCAGGTGCTATAATCCTGATGGATGCTGAACTTGCAGCGGAAAGAGCTATGACTCTTCAAAACAGGCTTGCCCTAGACATTCTTTTAGCAAAGGATGGCGGCGTTTGCAAAATGCTTGGTGCGCGTCACTGTTGCACGTATATACCAGACAACAGTGTGAAGATTAAAACAATGCTTGCAAATCTAACAAAAGAGAGTGCAGACTTGAAGGAATTGAAAGAACAAGGAGTTTGGGAGAAAGTTGGAAAGGGAATTGCTTCAGTGGGAAATTGGCTTGGTGGCATTTGGAATGGAATATTACTAAAAATAATACAGGGAATACTAATAGTACTAATTTGCATCTTTGGGATTTGGGGAATAAAAAGGGGAATATTAATGATCATGGCAAGAATTAAACGAAGGAAGGAAGAGAAAATGATGAAAAGAATGGCAGAAGCATACAAGGCAAGAACAAGGGGAACTAAAAGGCAAAGAGAACTGACAGAATTTTAATGGAATAAAATTTGTGGGAATGGTTTTGTGTGATGACAAGTAGTCATCAGAGGAGGGATTGATGACGCAGAAATTAAGGTTTTACATTTATTAGCGCATAAACGTAGTACTGCAATAATCAAGTGTGACTTTAACCGAATTAATAAAGATTGTACGGGGACAAATGTGCCCTCAGAGTAGTTTGCCAACATTTATAAGCGTGCTTTATATAACGTGATGTATTAGAATTGTACTAATCTGACATAACTGTAAACGTGTGCTATGATTTGCTTGTTTGAAATGTTTTAGCTTAGCATAACTTTAGTGGAGGCTTCGGCCTAGTTGCCTTGTCTCACTGTTTAGATGCTCGTGTTTTTCTAATGTGCTAATACAACGTGTATTCTTGCTTGAAGCTGTACTTTTCCAGTGAGATCGGTTCACATGCTTATCTTTAAGGTTTCGTGCCAGCCTGGCATCTTCTTCTTTGCTCCAAGGTCAATCTGCAGGTGCAGACAATGGAAGGTCTGAAAGTGAGTTCATTGGTAAAATATGTTGCAACTTACGTTCCCGACTCCAAGGATAATGTATGCCTAGGTAGAAGCTTGTGAATTGTTGTTTTTGATTGGACAATTTGAAGCCAACCTATGAACCCTCCAATGGAAGACCCTACTGGATTTGAACTGTTGTTTATTTAAACCCGGTGCACAAGAAGAAAGCAGCCATTACCAGCCAGCAGCCATTTGCGGACATTGCCCATTAGCCATTACCCGGACATTACCAGCCATTAGACATTACCCGCCATTTTGCAGGACATTGCAGCCATTATGGCCCATCTTGCAGACTTCGTCATTTTGCCATCTTCTACGATGCCAATTGATGTTCAATGAGACTTTGATGCTTTCTCTAATCGAGAGAAAGAGACTTTAAGTAATTCTCGCCCTAGAGACTTTAACTTCGATTTGCCCCTTTGCATAAAGTAGTAGTTTTGTCCTTTTATCTTGCCGCTGTGAGGCAATTGCCCCGTCCACCCTGCCCTTTCCCCCGTCCCATGCTGATCGAAACCGGTACCTGTGAGACGAAGACTTCCTTGAATGCTGATTGAATTTGGTAAATATGAAAGGAAAAATGTACAATTGCATTGTGTTTCTTTTTAGGTAACCAACTGCTGATTTTTGATAAGAGCCCTAGTTAGGAGTTTTCCAAATTAATGTTGCTAAATTGTTTTTGCATGAAATCCCACATGCAGATGCTAATTTGAGGTTAGATGAGGATTCATTTGTTGCACGATGCAATTTGAGACCTTGTTATGCTGACTAATGTATGCAATTAGCTCATTACAGATTATAGTTTTAGTGGTTTGCGTTGCTATCATCGAATGCATTGTTATTCAAATGCTGCATAGATTGCATCTTTTTCGCCGTTATGGACAGCTATTAATGTTCATTTACATATATCATTTGGTGTTGAGACACATTTATATCGTGCTAGCTTTGTTAATATAGGGAAATAAATTCATTAACTTTGAATAAACTGGTGTGGTTATTCATGGCCGGAAGGTCATGGTTCGCCGAAATGTTTTCTGGATTAATTGTGAAGTGTTATGTTGATCAGGGCATTGCTTATGTTCGTTATTGATTATTGATTTGATTAAATTGATTACTCTCGGGTGAAGAGAGCCCCACTTGGTCAAAAGATTCATCGACCCAAGAGCGTCCAGATACAGGTAATTTATTAGGTCGGAACGCTCTATCACCATCATTGAATGTTTTTCTTATGTTCTTCTCAAACCCTTTGGTAGGAAACTCAATGAGCGGCAGAAAATGACTAGTACACTGAGATTTATTCCTATGTCATACCCCCAAATAGCACAGTTTTTAATGGAACTGGCACATGTGGGAGGACAGCTTGAGTCCTGAAGGCAGATGGCTACCACTTTAGGACAGTCTCGCTCATAAACTTCACTTTTCTCGACTTCCGTCCCGTTAGCCAAATGGAATGTAATGTTGAATGAATGACAGAAGGAAACCATAGGGGAGAAATTGTCGAAGGGCTCCTCAGCTGAGGTGGCAAGTCTAAAATTTGGAGAAGTGGAAACTAAGATCGGTGGTGACAAAAATTAGCCTCACTGCCTTTGTCCATAAGCAGCTGAAGTACCTTGATTTAACGAGAATGGCGAAAATACATACAGAAGCCCATTTGGCAAATGTATGGACAGGGCGTCCGCTCGAGAGACTGTCAGTGATGGAGCAAACACGAAACCTTGAATCTTGAATTGGTGACACACAAGTTGGAATGCCTTTGGAGAAAGTTAATAATCTACTCTGGATTGAAACACCCTGGTGCGCATGTCAGCACGGAAAATCTCTGAGCACATGAGGTATGTAGCTGCCTAAGATATCAAGTTAGCTCCCACCCAGTTTTCCAATGATTGTTGCACATAACTCAGAGTTTGAAAACTTATCTGTGTGCACTGACGAGCACAGGTGAACCTTTCAAAAAGGGCGAAGAAGAGGGCTCAAAATATAGGTGGAAGTTCACTCCAATTCAAGGAATGGTCCACTTTAGACAAGGACCAATGCTGCTGCTCGACCTGTCCCTTAAAGAGTATCACCAACTAAGGTGACTGGCTTCAGTCAACACGATGAGCAGGACAGACAGACTCCTTGCTGAAGGTGAAGACGTTCCTGCTCTAATGCCCTCTGCCTTCCTGGGTAACCAGGGCTTGTGTCCAAACGTTTTTGTTGGCTGGGCCCCAAGGGCTTAGTACATGGTGAAGAAGGGGATTTAAATGCTGTGCTGGTGCACCCACGAGACTACGACAGTGGTAGCTGCCATCGTGCCCTGGACCCTGAACCAGTCCTTGCAGAGAAACTGAAGGGATTAAATCCTTTGACCTAGTAGCCTCACATTGGTCTTTTCTAGGCTGGAAACAAACTCTGATGAAGATCAAATCACGAGAAGCTCCTGGATTAATCTTTTCTTGTTTCAGGAGGAACCTAAACATCTGAAGAGCTTTGGTAACTTTCTGTACTTTCCGTGCTTCAATCCTTACTTTAAAACAGAAAAGGCACGAATGACCCACATGACTAAATTAGTCTTAGTTATGGAACTCCTGAAGGAAGGCCACCATACCTACCAATACTTGGAACTGGCAATGGTCATCACCCAATACAAATCAGGGAAAATGTTGGTTGTATTAATGAATAGGCACACAAAAATGCCACAGGATCAGAGACAAAGTAACTGTATGTTTTTATCCGATGAGTTACTTGTTTTCATGTCAAATGTCAAATGACGGACCACTTCGCAGCTTTGAGAACTATTATAGTCAAGAATTCCCAATGGGTTTTTGGCCAAAAATAAAGTGGAAAACGCTCCTAGCCTTAATTAGGAACAGGGCCCTGTGGTGAAGGCGGTATTCCGAAGCAAACTGTACACCTCCTCTTGGCTGACCAGATATATATATGTGCACACTTGGGACAATGGGTGATTCTAAACAGGAGAACTCCTGGACAAGATGCAAAGTTGGTAATCTGCAGCAATCAGAGTTTCTAGACCTTCTTGTTCCAAAGAATCATATACAGATGAGGACATGAACTCTGACCTGACAGACAGAAATGGCACAGTCATGCCTTAGAGTGGGCTGCAGGGTGAGCATTCTACAAGCAAGAAAATAGTACCCTACTTCCTGCCTGGATAGTACAGACAGCTTTTGGGAGTATGTGTAGAGGGCCTGCATCATTTAAAACCCCTTGTCGCTTCAACTCCTGCACTAATTGTCATTAAAACACATTGCTTTGGTTAGCTGTTGCAGGGCTTCAGCTCAAAAATGGTTTCCTAATCTCATGCTTTGTTTAAAAATGGCTGCCACTGCTGAGAGGTAGATACTTATAGAAACGTTAGCCATGTTATAAACATTGACAAAGACAACAGATCTCGCATAGGCGAGGCTTATTGGCTTTGCAGGTACTTGGTATGTTTTGGCACAGTGGCAATTAAAAAGTGCCAGGAGAAAACTATTGGAGTATATCTTTCAGGAAATGACATACGTGGCAGGAGTCAGTTGGATCTGTCACATATCACAGCTTGCCCCCAAAAAAGGGCTCCGTGACCAAATGGATTCTCATGCAAATTCAGGCCTGACAGCCATGTTGTGCAGCTGTAAGCCTGATTGTCAAAAAAAAGAATTGCTATGACACTGTCATAATGGTTTTTTTTCACTTTCAACCCCGCTTCGCAGCAGTTGCGCTGCTGTACAACATGGCTTAAATAACATTGATAAAGCCAATAAATCTTGTATAGGTAAGACCTATTGGTTTTGCCGATGCTTGTTTAAAATATCCAACCTGGAGGGAAAAGGGTAATTTTCCTTACACGCATTGGGAACCAAGGCACCCTTGCTAAGACACGGTTGGGAGCATTATCTCTCAACAGCAGCAAATTATGTATGTCTGTATAAGAAGACTCATCTCACTCTTCCAAACCCATGGCTAGTGTCAAGACAACAAGGTTTGTAGCTCACTCAGTCTACCCACTACACCCCTGGAACCCCAAGTGCTCTATAGCAAGAATCATTGGAATCGTTCACTTCTGCAGCTATGGTATTTTCTACATAATTATAGATTTGCCACATAATCCAATATCAGCTACATACTTTTACAGAGTTTAACCAAGAAAATATTTCTAGCTCCAAAAGAAGAAAAATTACTAAAAATGCTGCTACGGGCCCTTTGCAAAGATTAATAGGGTCCCCTTTCAGTTGCTGAATGCCACATGTAGGTATTAAATAGATACTAGTAAGGTGAAACGTTTGCCCAGCCTCCATGTGTCGTTTCTGTAAGAAACGATCTCTTCATTGTAGCGTTTTTTTAGGCCAAAGCCTACCAGACAGCTCAGCTGTCTTGTTTGCTAAAGACATCTTGGGGATATTCAAAAAGCTTCCCTGGGAATGCATTCCTCCCATTTCTTACCTTTGGCTTTGTGGTTTGTAACTCTCATTTTTTGGCTTTCTATTTGCTGGCCTTATTTGTTTTAGGCTGTGTAGCTTCAGTTCGCCCATACCAAGGAGCAAAGATTTTTCACACTACCTCTCCTTGTATTCTTCCATGAATGTTCATTTCTTTAAACAGGCCTGTAAATCGTGTACCTATCTTGTAACATTTGCCATACATTGAAAGGCAGAGGTCAAATGACAGGCTCTGTCTTCTGAGGGAGTTTGGTGTTTACTTTTGTTTCTCCTAGTTCAAAGTGAGAAGATTTATATGACTACCTTGCTGGATACTAGGGGTAAGAAAGGGGTTTTCAGCACATTTTTGTTAATTCTGAAGTGTCCTGGAAACAAATACTTTAATATGATCAAAGCATATCCATGCATAAGGTGATATCCTTTCCACACATTATTGTTTGTGTGCTGTATAGTTTTATTAATAAAACTGTGTGTTTGTGCAAATATAATGGTCATTTCAATTGAAAATGAGTTGCTTGTAATAGCAGTGTGCTACCGTACCATGCATACTTCACTCTATGCAACTCCACTTTACTCTGCACCACTCCACATCACTGCACTCTACCACACCATTGTACTCTATGCCACTGCACTCTACTCCACTAAGCACCACTGCACTCTATGCCACTGCACTCTACACCTCTCTACTTTTCTCTGCAGGGGCACTCTACTCAAAGCCAATGCACTCTATGCCACTATACTCCTCTGCACTCTTCACCACTCAAGTCTAGTCCACTCCACTCTACTCTGCACAGCTCCACTCTACACCATTGTGCAACACTGCACTCTTCGCAACTGCACTCTTTGCCAATACACTCTACACCCCTGTACTGTACTCCAATCCACTGTATGACATTCTGATCTACTCTGCGCCACTGCACTCAGTGCTCCTCAATCTACATCAGTTTACTCTACGCCACTACACTCTACGCCACTGAACTCTACCCTCCAGCACTTCACCCTATGCCACTTCACTCCACTCTGAAGCAATATACTTTAAACCACTGCACTCTACACCACAGCACTCTACTCTGAACCACTGTAGTCTACGTCACTGCTCCCTGTGATGCTCTACTCTATGACACTGCACTCAAAGCCAATGTAATCTATGTCACTGTACTCTATGCCACTCCACCGTGTGCCACTCCACTCTGCACCACTCCAGTCTGTGCCACTGTACTCTACTATCCACAACTACAATCTACACCATTGGATTTTACAGTACTGTGTTGTACTCTTCTGAATTCTATGCTGCTGTACTTTACTCCACTATACTCTGCAACACTCTATGCCAATGCACTGTACACCAGTTTACTCTACTCTATGGCACTCCACTTCACTGTATGCCACTCTGCACCACTGCACTCTACTCTACACCACTGAACTCTATGCCAATGCAATCTACACTACTCTTCACCACTGTACTCTATGACACTGTACTCTGCAAAATTGCACTTTTTGCCAGTGAACTGTACGCCACTCTACTGTGTACTACTGCATTCTATGACAATGCACTCTATGCCACTAAACTCTATGCCACTCTACTCTGCATCCCTCCACTCTATGCCACTGCACACTACAGCACACCACTCTACGTCGCTGCACTCTGCAGCAATCCAATCCACTCTGTCACTGCAATCTACGACACTATAGTCTGCTTTGCAATACTCTACAGCACTGTACTCTGTACCACTTTATGCCAATTTACTCTGCACCACTCTATGCCACTGAACTCTGCCACTCCACTCTGCACCACTACACTCTACTCTACTGTACTCCATGCCACTCTACTCTGCACCCTCCACTCTGTACCACCACACTCTACACCACTGCACTCTACTATGCAACACTGTAATCTACACTGCTGCATTGTATGCCACTGAATTCTATGCCAATGCATTCTACGCCATTATACTCTGCAACACTCTATGCCAATGCACTGTACACCAGTTTAATCTACTCTATGGCACTCCACTTCACTGTATGCCACTCTACACCACTGCACTCTACTCTACACCACTGAACTATATGCCACTGCACTCTATGAGTGTACACCACTGCACTCTATGCCTCTATCCTCACACTTCTGCACTCTACTCTGCACCACTGTACTCTAAGCCAATGCACTCTACACTACTCTTCACCACTGTACTCTATGACACTGTACTCTGCAAAATTGCACTTTATGCCAGTGAACTGTACGCCACTCTACTGTGTACTACTGCATTCTATGACAATGCACTCTATGCCACTGCACTCTACGCCACTCTACTCTGCATCACTCCACTCTATGGCACTGCACACTGCAGCACAACACTCTACGTCGCTGCACTCTGCAGCAGTCCAATCCACTCTGTCACTGCAATCTACGACACTATAGTCTACTCTGCAACACTCTATAGCACTGTACTCTGCACCAATTTATGGCAATTTACTCTGCACCACTCTATGCCACTGAACTCTGCCACTCCATTCTGCACCACTACACTCTACTCTACTGTACTCCATGCCACTCTACTCTGCACCACCACACTCTACACCACTACACTCTACTATATAACACTGTAATCTACACTGCTGCATTGTATGCCACTGAATTCTATGCCACTGTATTCCACACCACTATACTCTGCAACACTCTATGCCAATGCACTCTACACCAGTCCACTCTACTCTACGTCACTCCACTGTATGCCACTCCAGGGAACTCCACTCTATGCCACTCCAATACATAACACTTTGACACTCCACTCTACTCCACTCTTCACCATTCCATGCTAGACATCCAGCATCACTTTTGTCAACTCTCTTCTTAGCCATGCTGAACTGGAGCTAAGCTGGTGGACAAGATGGATATTAGACACATTGTGTAAGCAACACCTATTGGCTTTGCCAGTGCTTGATGGTTTAATGACTGAGTTGTGTACGGCTCCTGAGTTCAAAGGAGCAACTCATACAGCCATAATACCACGCCCCCTATTTTGCCATTCCAGGTGCACATTCCACAGTTGAGCCCTTTCCTGGTGTTTCCTCCTTTCACACCTTGGGGGAGGGGTGTTTTCATGATGCCAGATGGGTGTGGCTTTTGAATGGACCTTCTGTGAACTCCTGGCAAGTGGTTTGGCGCCACTGTATTTTTGACCGTCCTCACGAATACTGGAGAGAGAACAAGAATTGGTGGTCTGGGCCGCTCTAATTGTGGTCTTCATGGCAGTGAACGTCGCACAAGAATTGATCCACTAAGAGATTCCGGGTGGGGGCCGCATGGGGGCCATGGGTTAGTCCTTGGTTTCCATTCACATCTGGTGATAAAAGTTCCTTATTGTTTTGAATAATGTAAACCATGACTACAATTTCCAGAATGTGTTGTGGGGTTAAATGAAAAGCTTAACTGCGTATTGGATTCACAGTTGGACACTTGTTCATCATCAGGTGTAGCTGAATTGTGTGGGGGAAAAAGTCAGCAAAATGCCCTTGCTGGAATAGAAATAGAGAAACTGCTGAAAGAATGTGATAGAGTGTAGTTACTGTGTTAAAATAAAACGCAACACATCAGGAAGCCCAAAAGTCTAGCGTGTTTAATGCAAAGATAGCAAGCAGCACAGAACATTATCAGGAAACGATTGTTTTATCAACTGACCAGAGGTCTTGATCAAAAAAGCCAACTGGAGCATATCAATGTCAGATCTGTGGAACAGGTCTTGAAATAATTGAATAACAGATGCTCTGACCTGTGGGTATCGGCCCCAGCAGGAGCAAAGGTTCTGATGTCTTGCCACCTATTCCCAACCAGGTTCTCTAGAGTTGGGGGGAAGGGATGTAGATATGTGAGATTATGCTGGATTGGACAACGCAGCTGTATATCTGTGTTTTACTCCTGACGTCACGCAAGATGATGAATCTCTCTCTCTTCTCGTTCTATTGGTTGGGCACCACTGACCCTGGAATTCACAACAATATAGGGTTACAAAGGTTTTATAGCAGGTTTCTACAAGACATTGCCAACTCTTTGTCATTTACACATGGATGGCTCCTTGGCTATGGCGAAGGAGCATTTCCCCACTGGCTGTGCCAGAAGCAGACAAATAAAACAATAGTTTTATTTGTTTACTTCTGGCACAGCTAACTTTTAGCTAACTTTTAGCTTGTCTCTGTCCCCTCCCACCACTCCCCTTGCTTTATGTGGCGACTGCCGTTGCATGTACTTTTCTTGACTGACATACTTGCACCTTTCATACCTTGTAGTTTGATTAAATACATCTCATCCCTTAAGTAATTACTGCTTCTGATCACTTGTTTCCTCACATGTTCTCCATCAATACTGTTTGTGGCTGGTGAGGCAATCTCACAGTTCAAGAACTGAAGGGCAAAGGAATTAGGTACTTTCACTCTTAGAGTTGTGGCATGCAACATAAGTCTGTCACCAAATAGTTTTGCACCCTCTGTATACGCTGTGAAATTATGGCACTAATGCTCTTTAATTTTCTCTCTTATTCACATGTCTTTACCTATCTTTGTACTTTGTTTCTTTTCCTTTTCCAGGTGTCACCTGGTCTGGAAAATGCCTGAAGAAACAGCAACGAGAAGAACAGATCTGAAGATCCTAAAGGGAGTGCGGGTTGCAGGTAAGTTGCCCTCGACCATTGACCAGAGAACTCCTTGGGAACTCTGATTGCCAAGCGCAGCATGGCAGAGTACATGGCCCTTTAAACCCTCGTAGGGAAGATGGCCGACGAGACTTCAACTCTCGTGTGATCATTGGGGAATATTCCAGAAGAGACTGACACACCGTAAAGTGTTCTTATGAATAGAGTCTGAGGCAGATTCTACACATTACAAATGTATCCCCTGTGGACAAGCATTAAACAACATTTTCACAGACTTTCAAGATGTTACTTCTCATAAATAGCAGTATGCCTTGACTAAATGTTATCACAACTAACCTGCAATAATAAACCTGATTCTGTGTATTTTGTGGACAATTGCGTCACAGATTGCCTTCTCCAGGCCCTGACTATGGAGGTCCAAACGCATCCCAGAACAATGAGATAGGAGGAAAGCCCTAGGTCATAAAAGTCTTACTAAAATGTACGCAGCTATTTTACAGCTTTTACAACCTGACAGATACTTGTTACTTCAGCAAAATGTATCTAATGGCTAGGCAGTAGGATCTTCTCATGGAGAAAATGTGAGATGTCCTTGAAACTAAGACACAAATTCGGGAACACACTTCTGATTTCATTAATTTTCTAAAATCACACTTCTGGTTGCCATCATTGAAAGTAAGGCTACGCTTTACTACGAGATGCAGGAAATGTGCAAATGTATTATCTCAAATAAAATAGCTTCTATACTTATTGCGGTCATGAGACTTAGCAGGTGTATTGAGGCTAAAGGGCACTTCAGATTAATAAAAACAATTTGGACATTAACAATGAAGCAATTGGAATACATGATTCTCCGTCAGTAACCTCATTGCTTGTAGCGTTTGATAATCCTGATGCAAGCCAGGCAATGCCTGGCCTGCTCGTCTCTCCTGTCACTGGAAGGGAAGATGGATGTAACGTAGTAACTGCCTCTGCTCTGCACAGCGCTCTGACAGCTTTGGGTCATGTTTGCCCTTTATAAAGCTCTGAAAATAAAATAAAAAATAAAAATCTACAGGTTTTAGCACAAGACTCAGAAAGCATCTCTGGATGCCCCTCAATGGGGTAGACTGCTGGGCAAACCTTCCTCACCCTTCAAAATATTGTTCATCTCCACAAGCTTCAATGCCTTTTATGCCACAACATGTGGCTTCATCCTTACTTTGAAGTAAATATGTGACTGCAGTACTGGCATAGACGTACTATTTTATCCCCCTGTTTAGCTCTATTTGTAATGATATGAGTTCAGAGCCTTTCAAAAAGTAGTGCTACACTTAATTGTAGGATCATAGGATGTGGCTACGGATTTTTGGTGGTTACACTGGTGAAGCACGAGCTGGACGGTCGGGCTCGAACTCTGGAAGAGAGAGCTCGAGACATTTTTGGGTTCTACACCATTCACAGGAAAACAAAACTATAGCGCATGCGCACAACTACATCCCACTGTTTTCTTGTTATGTTATGGAAGAGACTTTATGCGTAGGCTGATTGAAGTCTCGTGGCTCCCAAAACAAATACTTATACGTGAGACACCCCGGTGAAAATAAATACATGCCACTACCGCACCACATGAAACACACACAATTATCATATCAACAGACCACCCCGACTTCAGTCAAAGAGTTCCCCAGAACTAAAGTGTGCTCAGATTGCAGCAGCGATACAGAGCTAAACAGGTGGTAATACGCGCTCTACAAATGAATCTAACACAACATAATTGACGTCCACAACAGCAAGAAGTAGGACCTGTTATTTGGTGCCTCTCGGCTGACAAACCAGAGGGGGAAGTACCAACCAACCCTTTACTGTGGAAGTTTAAAGAGGGGGAAGTACCAACCTACCACTTACTGTGGAAGTTTAAAGAGGGGGAAGTAACAACAACCCCTTACTGTGGAAGTTTAAAGTTGCAGCAGGGAGCACATTTCCACGGAAAGGCATCACTCTGAATGACCGTCCCCGCTTCCGGTTTCATTTTAAAGCGCCAGGAGAAGAGGCCCCGAAATGAAACCTGCCATCCTCTAAATTGCGCTTCTCGAAATAGTCCAATAATTGCATATCCGTTGTGATTATGAAGTCATGTTTCCTCATTTTACTCTCTCCGTTTTTTCTGATTAAAGAGTGCATTGAAGGCTGTGGAATGCACGAGTTTGTTCTTTCGAGACCCGCAGGCCACAAAAACGCTGTAATAACGTGGAAAAAGTTGTTTTTAAACGATAGAGGTAGGCCAGCCGATAAATTAACATGGAGCGCCGAACCAAGGGCCAGCTCTGGCTCTTAAACCAAGCCATGCAACCTTTTGGCATGTAAATCATTGAGCAATAGGTAAAAATAAGATACGTTCTCTTCCAAAATAAAAAATCGTTATTTCTTTAATACGCAGAAAAAGTTTCACCTTAGTACATCAGATTATAAACTGATTTGGGAAGTATTTATAAAAAGTGAGCGGTTTTAAACATGAATTGAGAAACATTCCTGTAGTCAATGTAGGGGGTAAGTCAGTTGTCGTGTATACTGTGTATGTGGTCTATGTTCTTTCTTTTTACAATGGAGGGGCCCGGGGTGGCGGCGCATTTCATTACGCGCTGCCACGCGAGAAGCAGGCGCGATAGGCGCGCACAGCACAGGCCCAGGCACGCTCACACCCCCGCAAACGGAGCGGGGAGGCGCAGGGACCACGCGCCGGCAGCAAACACGGTGGGGGGCCCCTAAAATAAAAATCTAAAATTTCAATTATAGAAAAAAAAAAAAAATAATAGAGAGTTTAGGCCCGAGGGCCCGGGTGTGCCAAAAAAAATAAAAATAAAAATATATATATATATATATATATATATATATAAAAAAAAATATTTATAAAAAATAAAAAAAAATCTTTTTAAACAAAAACCAAGGCTGGGACGGGGGGACAAGCTACAGGACAGTTACCCTATGGGGGATCACCAGTGGGCCAAGCCCCTGCAGCTAGGAGGGCCCCCTTTTTCCTCCCTACAACAGGGCCACAAGTGGGGGGGCATAAAAAAAAAGGGAGAAAAAATATATAGAAAGAGGCGCCATGGCGACCAGCCACGACGCAGAAGCAGTGAGGGCCGCGCTCCGCGTTTTGGGCGAGGCAGGCCGGGCGGACTTACTCAGACCGGGAGTACTAGAGCAGGCCTGGGTGGGGATGTCACGCCCGACAAGGGCTGCATCCAGTCGGGTCGCAGCGGCAATTGCGGCATGCGAGTCCCAGGACTCGGACGGGGACAGGGAAGAGGGTCCTGCGGCCTCGGCTCAGGACGCAGGCGTGCAGCAAGGGTTCCCCAGCGCACATAGCCCGCTGATGTTTAGCAGAGAAGCACAAGGCACGCAAGACGCGGGACCAAGAACCGCAGGCGCAGATAGCGCATCAGCAGGGGCCGACCCCTCAGGTGCGGAGGGACAACTGGCAGGTGAGGGAGGGCCCGTATTACAGGGCGGGGCGAACGAGCAGCCCCTGCCCGGGCCCAGTGGGGAAGCTGCCCCGTTAGATTTGCCATACCAAAAGGGGGAGGGCTACAGCTCCGGGGACTTTGGAGCCCCAGTGAAGAAAAAAGGCAAATATGCGGGGAAACCCAGAGGCTAGAGCCAAAGCAGCTCCCCGCCAGGCCAGATTGGCGAAACCCAAGGTAACAGACGAGGCAGGGCCCATGGGGGCCCCAGCCCCACCCACGCAGGGAAATTGGGACCAGGCAGAGACCTGGGACCTAGAGGCCAGGATACGAGAACAGCGCAGGGTTGTTTTAGAGACGGAGGCCAGGTGGTCACAGTTGTGCAAGGACAGGGAGGAGGCGGGCGCTCGCAGCGAAGCGGCCAAAAGGGCCAGAGAGGCCAGAGAGAAGAAAGGGGTGCAGCAGCTGGGGGTGGGAGGCGGAACCTGGGTCTGGGTTCCACAGTCAGAAGGGTACCAGAGACAAGAGGCTGGTGCGGCCGAAGGGCAAGTCGGCGTGGGGAACCCCGGTGACGCATATGGTCATGGGGGTAGAAGCAAACCAATGCCAACGGCTGAGGTTGGCAGGAGATGGGCTACACCAACTGGACACAATACGGCCCAAACACGTTGGTACGAAGCAATGGAGGGGTCTGCGGCAGCCTTCTCCACCCCGGGGAAGCGCGGGTACCGTAACAATGGTGTGCGCCATGTGGGTACGGAGGTGATGGAGACTGCATCAACCAAAACAAGAGGTTTTGCCCAACACATGGGCCAGTGGGGAGGAGAAGAGGAATTGGAACTGGACTATGAGGACGAAGGGGAGGAATGGTAAGATGGTGAGATTCGGGATGTGGAGGTGAGCGCTGTCAAAAAAGGGGGGGGCGAGGGCACAAGAGCGGCGCAACCTCTTCTTCGATTTCTGTTTTGCAGGATACGATTCTAACAGAAGGGCCCACAGGGGGACGGCAAGCCATGCCGCACAGTAGAAATCTGAAGAGAGTGCCAAGGAGCTTGGGAGAGAATGTCGGAGGTAAGAGATGGTGGTCAGTATGGGGCAAAGGGGGAGTGACACCAAGGGAGGCAAGCACAAGTAGATCTATTGGGGTGGGGATGGTTCAGTTTTAGAAACACCAGGCCCTATTTCCGTACAAGGAATGGACGAGAACAAGGATAAGGAAGGCGCCTCCACGCTAGACACAACTACAGGCAGTAAAGCGGCGGGGGGAGATACGACAACAGAGGACAAAGAAGGGGGAGGCCATAAAAAACGTCTTCCATATATGGGTTTGGCCATGCCACTCGGGTCCCATATAGCAGAGAAAGCAAAAGCTAGGATATGGAAACACGAATACGTGGATGTGTTTAAGCTACTACACAGGGACATACAGGCCAAAGAGGGTTCCAAGGAGGAGGAATGGGAACTAGCGCGCAGGCCCAGAGTTCCTATCACAATGGACAATTGGACGTCGGCCTTTTTGATATTTGCCAGTATATACTGCGAAAAATACCCGGATAGGGCTACTGCACTTTTTAAATACATGGACATTATTAGAAAGGCACAAATGCATTTCGGGGGGTTTGCATGGCTCAGTTATGACGAGGAGTTCAGAACTCGGGTGAGTGTAAATCCTGAAAAGCCTTGGGGGGGACGTAGATCCAGAGTTATGGAGGCAATGGATGGCATTGGCACAGGCAACAGCGTCCACGCATACGGCGAGTGGTCTGCCAGTGGTATAAACGCTTTCAGGCACGCCCTGCCCCGGGAGGGGCGGGCGCTGCCACAAAAACCACGGGGGAAACTTCGGGGGCCTGCTGGAACTTTAACAAAGGTTTTTGTTCCAGAGCACAGTGCAGGTTTAAACATGATAGCTCCAAGTGCGGGGGCCGTCATCCAGTCATTCAATGTTTCTCCCTCTCCAGTCCAGCAGAGCAGTGGAGAGCTTCAAGAGGGAGGGGATCGCATGGCGCTCCTGCACCAAAGGGGTCCTACACCAGTTAGACTGGATGTTTTGCTGCCTTGGTTGCGCATCTATCCCGAAGCGGATAAAGCACGACTACTGGAATGGGGTTTTCGAGAAGGTTTTAGAATAGGTTACCAAGGTCCCCGAGAGAGGAAGTGGGCAGACAACTTGCGGTCAGCCAAAGAATGGCCTCAGATAGTGCGCGACAAATTAGCAAAAGAGGTCGGCCTGGGTAGAATAGCCGGACCGTTTTCCGAATGGCCAAGTGATTCTCTGATGATATCTCCTTTGGGATTGGTACCCAAAAAGGCGCAGGGAGAGTTTTGTTTGATTCACCACCTGTCATGGCCCGAAGGTGCGTCAGTTAATGATTTTATTGCCCAAGAGGACTTCAAGGTAATTTACGCGTCAGTTGACGACGCAGTGAAGTTAGTCCTGAAGTGCGGGCGGAATGCTGAATGGCAAAATGTGATATTCAATCAGCTTTTAGACTGCTTCCTATTCACCCAACAGATTTTGACCTCTTGGGCATGCAGCTAGACGGCGCCATTTATGTGGACAGGGTTCTGCCCATGGGCTGTGCGATATCCTGCGTGCTTTTTGATACTTTCAGCACTTTCCTACAGTGGGTTTTTGTGAGAATGAGTGGCCATAAGACGGTGACTCATTACCTGGATGATTTCTTATTTGTAGGAACAGCCGCATCCGGGGCGTGTGGGCGGGCGTTGGACAGTTTCCAGAGGCTAGCTCAGCAGACAGGAGTACCTCTTGCTCCGGAGAAAACAGAAGGACCAATGCCGATTTTGACATTTTTGGGTACTGAGCTGGATGCAAGAGAGTTGGTCGCCAGATTGCCAGCGGCGAAAGTGAGGGAAATACTGGAGTTCCTAGCAGTGGTGCGCACTTTGCGTAAAATAGATCTTCGGACGGCTCAAAAGCTTTTAGGTTACCTCAATTTTGCGTGTAGGGTAGTAAGGGGAGGTCGGACTTTCTGTAGGCGTTTGGGGCTGTCCATGTCAGGTGCAGTGCTTCCACATCATAAAATAAGAGTTTCCTTGGCATTGCGAGAAGACATCAGAATATGGGAGATCTTTTTGAAAGATTTCAATGGGGTACCGATGTCTTTTGGTGAGTCGGACACGGTGTGGCAGGTCCACATTTTTTCAGATGCGGCGGGAGCGTCGGGTTTTGGCCTATACTGGGATGGGAGGTGGTGCGCAGAAACATGGCCGGCAGTTTGGTTGCAGCAGGGGAGAAGCATTGCTTTTCTGGAGTTCTTTCCCCTACTAGTGGTGATGGCAGTGTGGGGACAGGAGTTAGCCAACAGGACAGTGATCTTTCAAGTAGACAACATGGCGGTGGTAGGGTTGGTCAACAGGCAGAGAGCGAGGGACCTCAGAGTTTTGCGCTTGTTGTGTCAGTTCATGCTTCAATGTCTATCTTTGAATGTTATCTTTAAAGCTGCACATATACCTGGGGTTCACAACAAGATTGCAGACTCCCTATCTCATTCACAGTGGCGGCGTTTTCGCGAATTGGCACCTGGAGCGGAACGGAACAAGTCTGTGGTCCCGGCAGACATTTGGGAGTGGGGGGCATGATGATCACGGGGCTGGTGGAGATGTCATTAGCGGTATCTACGCGGCAAAATTACAGGCTTGCATGGTTGGAGTTTCAATCTTTTGAGCCGTTTGGGGGCAATTTTGAGGCGCAAGACCTGTGGACTCTTGAAGCACGGGCATACGTTTTGTGCTTTTTCTGATCGGGGAGGGTTTATCTCCAGCTACAATTGGGGGAAAACTGGCAGGTGTGTTGTTTTATGGGAAACTCTTTTTTGGTTATGACGCGGCGAATAATGATTTATTGGGTAAAATGTTGAAGGGTTGGGGCAGGGTCAGGGCCAGCGAGGATAAACCAGCAAGAGAACCCATTACTTTTTAAATACTGCTGGAGCTGTTGCATGTGTTACCAGTGCGTTGTACGGATGAGTACGAGGTGGGTTTATTCCATTTATGCATGGTGTGGATGTTTTTTTGGCGCTTTTCGAGTGTCTGAATTGTTGGGGGTGGGAAAAGGAATTGGGGTAAGGAGGAAGGAGGTGTGCATGCACAAGGACAGGCTGGGGATATGGCTTAGGCGGTCGGAGATGGATCAGCTTGGCAAAGGCAAGTGGGTATGGCTGGAAAAAGGGGGCGTGGAGATGGCATGCCCGGTAGCAGAGTGGATCATGTTCAAGGCAAGGTGGCTTAGGGCAGGCGATTCAGGGGTGTTTGTACGTGCATCAGGGAAAAAGCTGACTAGTTATCAGCTGTTACAAGTTATGAGAATGGCCTTTCATTGATTCATCTTGGGGAAAATGATCTAGTGAAGCTATCGGGGCTCACTTTGATACAGCTTATGCAGAGAGACTTGGAACTTTTGAAGCAGAAACTATGCGGGACATGTCTGGTATGGACGGAATTTGTGCCGAGAAGGGCATGGAGGGGGGCACTCAATCACTGAGCCATTGAGCAGGCTCGGAAAAAGTTGAATAGAGCCATGAGAGTTTTCTGCTGGGCTAAAGGGATCAAGGTTTTAAAGCACGGGGACATAAAAGAGCAGGAGAAGGCCTTTTTTCGAGATGACGGGGTCCATTTGTCGCAGATAGGAAATGCATACTACATAACAGAGTTAAGGTTGATGTTAGAAAGTTTATGGGGGGTGAATTTGTGGATTAGGAATAAAAAAAAAAAAAACTATACAGGAGCAAATACAGAAGCGGAAAAAGGTTGTTTTTCCTTGGGTGGGGCAGCGAAACGCCGCATGGGTTTCGCTGGATGGCAGGAGATGGGGGAGGGTGGAGAGCCAGATGCGGGCTTGTCCACCCTTCCAGGGGGAAAAACAAGGAGGTGAAGGATCAGAGCGGGGGTAGGCTACAAGCAAGGAAGGCATGGGAGGAATAGGGGAGGGTATACGGTAGGAGAATTGAAGGGAGCTATTTGAGGAGAGAAGGAAGGCAAAGGAATCGTAAAAGTTAAGGTCTGGTTAAAAGGACGATATACAGTTAAATGTTAAATGATGTTGTGTTTAAACCCTGTCCTAAAATAAATGCCCTTTTACACCAACAAGGAGTGTCACTGTATGTATGTCCCGATGGAGGGGCCCGCGGAGAGAGAGACCCGGTCTAGTCTCTCCGCGGGTACGTTCGGGCACAGGAAGTGGCGCGGAGGCGCCCTATTAGTTAGCAGGTAAGTGGGGGAGGGAGTTGAGGCAGGGTTTAAAAAGGGGGTGGAGGGGTGGGGTCGGCCTCTGTACCGCGCCGACTGGGTTCCAGCTAGGGAGCAGCGTTTGACCACCCACCCACCCAGCTTAAGACAGCAGGGGATGTAGGCTATATTTAGGTTAGGCAGGAAGGGTAGGGTTCTTAGCAGTCATTTAGGGCAGGTGATTCAGGAGGTGCGTAGCAGGAGATGGGGGAGGGTGGAGAGCCAGATGCGGGCTTGTCCACCCTTCTAGGGGGAAAAACAAGGAGGTGAAGGATCAGAGCGGGGGGGGGGTACAAGCAAGGAAGGCCTGGGAGGAATAGGGGAGCGTATACGGTAGGAGAATTGAAGGGAGCTATTTGAGGAGAGAAGGAAGGCAAAGGAATCGTAAAAGTTAAGGTCTGGTTAAAAGGACGATATACAGTTAAATGTTAAATGATGTTGTGTTTAAACCCTGTCCTAAAATAAATTACCTTTTACACCAACAAGGAGTGTCACTGTATGTATGTCCCGAATATTTTTATTAACAATTCAGCACTTCTCATCCCATTAGTACAAATCAAATGTTGCCAGTCATTTTCCAAGAAATTCATCACTGTACTCAATGCAGTAAGTAGTCCGCTGATATTCATTTGCACCCACATAGTGTGCACATTCTTCCATTCTGCTCCACTCCCCTGCCATTCCTCCAATGTACCGTAGGGTTTCCACTACCTCATCCTATAGTCCCTTCTCTTTCATTAATGTCATAATGTTGCCTAGATTCTTATTAGTTAGGAAGCAACATTATGGGCTAGCAAATTAAACAAAATAGAGTTTTTTTGACAGCGCACATCTGAACTAAAATCTGTGATAACGAACTAAAATGAGGCTTGGTGAAATAATTTTTTTTGCCTAGGATCACACAATTTGGTCATGCAGGGAAACCGAGATTGATACCGGATTTTCCAGTTTCATACTGCGTAACTCAGTCACTAGATGGATAGCTCTTTCAGAAATCAGAGGTTAATACTTTACTCTTACTTCTTTGGTGTAACAGGCAAACCTGGATGATATTTTTGCATTTTTACATAGATTAAATCTTTCCCAAGGACATAAGAAGGCTTGACAACGGACACAAAGTACATTTCACCTTTTTCAACAGAGGGAGATTTGTCGGGATTCACAGGATGCTGGGAAGCGGCAGGATTCAAACCTAGTTCCCATGTTGCAGGGTTGGCAGCTGCAGCCACTTGACTTCATTGCCCCTCATGAAAGTGTGTCATGTTTCAGGCTCGATGTTCCAAGACCCTGTGTTCCAAGCTTCTGGCTCAAGCTTTCAGTGGTCACTTACCTCTGTTAACTGAATAAGTTGAATTTACAGTTTTTTGTATTTTTGTATAATTTTAATGTCTTGAAGCGCTTGTAAGTATTCAAAAGGTGACAACAATGGTTAAAAATAACAAAATTAGTACATGAAAAGGCTCCTCTGAAGAGTTTTTCATATATATAGTTCAGCACTGTAAGAAATATCTGGTGTGAACAGAGCAGGGCCTAATTTGTAAATAAAAGAGTGCTGGTGCATGAAGCTCTGCTGAAAAGCTGGCGGCCGGTGCAATTAAACATTGGCATGCCAAATACTAAAGCTGTAAGTTTTTAATCCACTACCAGGCACTCCCTGTCCCTTTTTCTTGCTTTTGCTGGTCCCTGTTATCTGTTTGACACAGTTTTACAATTTTTTTCCTCCTCAGTCTTTCCGATCTGTCTGTTTTTCCTTCTCTGGCACTCGGTAAAAGTCTGATACAGAAAAATAAGTGCCAATCTCGAAAAGCAAGTGCCTGTGCCCCTCACCAGCTCAAATTAAGCACTGAAACAGAGTCAGATAAAAACCAAACAACACTATAACCAAACGTGCACAATATATTAACCAGACCCTACAAATAATTCTCCAAAAGAAAACTACAGTCAGTGAGGGAATCCTCGCAAACTAGATATGAAAATACCCAAACTTGAAAGGGCTACAAAGCGATCTGAATGGCAATCCAGCACTAAATAGTCTCTATTAACTCACCATAACATATGACTTAATATATGATGCACTACTTTATCAATTGCAAGTTTTCATGGTTTGTCAACCCATGGATCATAGGCAAAAAAGACACACAGACCCTTCCAACCATCCGCCACACCTGTCTCACTCATGCACACTTTGAAAACATCAACTGGCACAGCCTACATCATCAGGAGCATGGGACCTCTCTCAGGAATAGCATGACCGAGGCTGCAGATGGATTCTCAGAGGTAAGACTAACCCTACTGGTTGTTTATACAAAGGCAACCTCAGGAAACTGCAGAAACACTGGCCCTGGCTCTCACCCTCCATTGTCACAAGCTGGAACCTCTCAATCCTAAGTCTCAACTATCACTCACTTTCAAGCACCCATAAGCCAAAACCTTTATCGTGACATTTCAGATTGCTTCAGCTCTGCCTGGCACAGTGCATATTCCATTGCAAAGCATACACTCACTAGGCATGCTTTCACACAGAAAATACATAGAAAATCCCTGGTTAAATGAACTTCTAGTAGGTATATGCATTCGAAGGCTGACTCAACATCACACTTAAACTAAGTAATGTCAGGCTGGTCCAGCACCCCGTGCAATCATCTCTATTTTGCCAAGTAGTTATCAAACACATGCCTTCAAACTATAAACCTCATGAGGGTTACATATGCCACAACGTTGCCCATCAAGAAGAAATTTATTGCTGCTCTACAAATATTTGCTAGTCTAATATTAATTCTCATGCCAGACCTTTCTGTCAAACAGGTTTTCTTCAAAGAAGACAGTAGGAAGTTTAAATTGTTAAATAGGACAGTTGCTGAGACCATGCCAGAACCCAAATGTCTATATAAAATAGGAACTTTTTGGAAACGTTTAGGAACAGGCTAAACTCCCAGACTAAAACAGCACCAGATACTTTAATATTAAAAAAGGTATCTTTAAGCAAGGGTTGAGATTGACAGACGTACAGGTGAAGATTGGGCATCCTATAGCTCATGCACAAGGAGAAATGCCACAGGGGCAGTAATGTGCATTGGGGTCTAGAGTTTTCAATCATGTGTCATTGGAAAGCTTCTCAGCAAGTGAAAACTGTTAGAGTAAGAATAAGTATTTGGTAACCTTGTGCATCCTTGTCTGGGCTGCCATGAATGATGCTTTACAATGACAAAACTCTCAAATGTTTCTGGGTTGTCATGCAGAGAGGCCCGGTAACCTTTGGTCAAGGCCCTTAGCATCGTCCCTCAAGATGACATTCTGGCACAGAAGCCTCTACCTGCAGGTCTGCCCAGCCGATTTGTCCCAGCTGGCAGTGCGGTGGTGCCATTCATGGAATCTCTATATTCCTACCACCAACTATACTCCTGTCCTGAGGGAGCATCTCTGATTACAAGCTTCCTGATGGTTGGCAGGAAATAGAGGTTCCCAGTGCTTAATTTGTAAATAAAGAGGTGCCGGTGCCCAAAGCCCTCCTCTTAAACATGCGGCTGCTGCAATTAAATGTGTAAACACAGAATACTTAGGCAGCGTAATCCTGGAGCCATCTTGGGCCTCTTCAATCCATTTAAAGCAACTCCCTGCCCCTTCAGCTCACTCTTTCTGCTTTCTCCCTTTGTGACGCTTTTTCGTTTTTCCCTTTCTCCTAATTTCCCATGTGTCTTTTGCTTGCAGCAAATGCTTGAAGCAGAAGAGCAAGCAGCCCTCAAAAATAAGTGCCGGTGCTCAGCACCGGAAACAACAAACACAAATTAAGCACTGGAGGTTTCCCACAGAAGTCATTGCACTGACAGTGACAAAGTGCAGGAGCTGACGGCAGTACACCCTCAGCGGGGAAAGCCAGTAATTAAAAGGATCGCAGCACTCATTGAGAGACAAACTTCAGAAACATTTCTTTACAGATTCCTGTTCAGACCCTTTTCATTATCGGCTGAGAGCTTATTATCATCTGGTGCTCTACTGGTGGTAGGTGGAGTAAAGTGTGCATTGAGTGAGTTCTCGCGGTACTGGATGGTGTCGGGTCCCTGCTTGTGCAGGTATATCAGAGCTACTTCTGGACTCCCTGCTGCCCTCTGCCTACCTTCTCTCGCCCCTTTCGCCTCAAGGCGCTGAAAGTGTAGGTCACTGAGCCCAGTGCATCAATGAAGTGGTAATGTAACAAGAAACACTGGCGATGTGTGCGTCATCATGTTTTCGTGTCCTATGTTGGTAATAGACTTGGAAACATGGCAAGGCGTACCTCTGTGGCCTTGTCAAGGGTTTTGTATTTGTCCAAAAGATATGGAAATAAACAGAACTTAAAAAAAAAAACAATTGCCGAGATTAAACCTTAAAAGCTTCTATATGAAGCCCATATGGCTGGTTGCAAGCCTTACAAATTATTAATCCTTAAACTTGGTCTCTTGGCACTACTCCTCACATTTGTCAGAACTTCTGTTTTAACAAATGTACTACCGAAACATTAACTGTACAAAGTGGATATCTTCAGCAATACAACCGATGCAGTTGACTTTATGAAAAACTGAATTAATCGAAAAGTAAACGATGGCATTGACTATAATGAAAAAGGAAAGCAGGGTGCTGATGTCAAGCACTGTTCCCTGAAGATGGTTGATCTTTACAACTCTTGACTTCTCTGTGTTTGTTTGCTGAAACATGTTTTGGGGCCTATTCACAAGCACATTTAGGTGTATGTACATACATACTCCGGTAGTGCTCTTTTACGGGCTCCTACGTGCGTTTGTGAATTGGCCCCGAAACGTTTAACTCCCTCTTATATTTACTGAGCTCCCCTTTATCCCAAAATTGTCTGTGTAACTAATACACCGAGAGGAGAACCTACGAACATGGCAGTGTCTTAGTGCTGCCCGGATAAATCCTATTTGCATAACTCACGCCACGTAATCATCATCGCCCGTTTTATATAAAGAAAATTAGGCGGGAGCGCTTAGTTTAGTTAGTGCTTGTTCAGAGCTGATCTTTGCTATCGTTTCGGTATGTTACATGTATGAGCGGCAAACGGGAGGGTGAGTTGTCTGTTGGGCAAGGATGCGAAGCTGAGTATTAAACATGTATTGCTCTCGCCATAGGATAGGCAGATGTAAAGCCTGTAGGGCCAGGCTTCTGCTTAGAGTGCTAACCTGCTGCTACTACAGTGCCGCGCTGCTGAATTATCACGTGACGTCACTGACGTGACAGCCTCTCGTGGGGTAGGGTAGGCGCATACTTCCGGCATTCACTGAAAGCGAGGCCTGGTGCTAAGGTGACAGAAGAATAACACGCAAAGGATGCTGGGAGATGCTGGTGTAACTGTGAGTCAAAGAGAAGCGAGAAATACTCCTTCGCGTCTCCCACTCCTGAATCCGGGAATGGGAAAATGCCATTTATTTTGCAGTTTTGTAACTGTTATTCATCGATATCCAAATAAAGATGAGAGTAAACATTGTGGCCACATAACGTCTCTTCAACGCCCACTGTTAGCTGCCAGGAAGGAAGCGAGCGCTATTTTTTCTTTGATCAGTTTCTTTTTGTAAGGTACGGCCAAGAAGATACAGCTCTAAGGACCAGCAAACAGCATTACAAGGAGCATTTTCAGTCTGGTCTACATCCATTGACATCTTGCACAACGAATAATGCAGTGTTGCGTCCTCTCCTGCCCAGCAGCATGCACGAACACATCGCACACGGAGCTCGTCGTGTCTTTACTCATCAGCATACAACATGTAACTTACTCTCATTACCTCCTCCCAGTGCTTAATTTGCAAATAAAAATGTGCTGGTGCTCAAAGCCCTCCTCTTAAACACGCAGCTGCTGCAATTAAATGTGCGAACACGGAATACTGAGGCAGCGTAATCCTAAAACCATCTCTGACCTCTTCAATCTATTTAAAGCCACTCCCTGCACCTTCAGCTCACTCTTGCAGCTTTCTGCTTTCTCCCATTGTGACGTATTTTCGTTTTTCTCTTCCTCTGTCTTTCTCATATGTCTTTTTTGCTCTCAGTAAATACTTGAGGCTGAAAAATAAGCACCAGACCTCAAAAATAAGTGCTGGTGCTCCGGAAACAACAAGCACAAATTAAGCACTGCCTCCTCGTCCGTCTTCCTCACCTCAGTATTTACAAAATGAGCTTTAGCTCCTGACAGAAACTATCAAGTCAAAAAAGTTAGTGCACTAGTTTCCCATCCCTCCAATATGGCCGACCTTCCCTTCCTCATGCATAAAGAGGAAGACAACCCACATCACATCCTGTATTCCAAAGCCACACAAATGCAATGAAGATGGACACCAAGAGCAGGGAGGGACGGGAAGCCATACTGGGGTGAGGAAGACCCTGGGGGGGAGCATTACCTACTTGTCCGTCTTCTCCCCCCCCCCGGTATTTACAAAATGAGCAGATACCCAAGCCAGAAGCAGCTGCATTGTAAAAAAAAAGAACAAAGACCAAACTGTTAAATTCCTTAACAGGATGCTTTAATATAAAGATATCACAATTAGAATACAGAAACACATCAAATTGAACTAGAGGTGAGAATAGACGTGGCAAAAGACGCAGAAGCACCACCCGACCTCCAACCTAAAGTGTTCCATATAAGTATGGGGAGTAGCAGTGGACCTCCCCTGAATCCTACAACCCAACACCTATCCCTGAGATTAATAGGCCAACTGAATGGCTTGCTTAATCCACTCTCTAAGCGTGGAATCTGAGGGCTTCAGGCCATTTCTCAGAGGGCTAAAAGTCGCAGACGGACTGTCTATCTTCCGGAAACTCTCAGTCTGTGACAGGTGCATCAACAAAGCCCTCCTAACATCCAAGAGCTGCAACACAGCCTCTGTATCAGATGTAGGAGCAGGAAAAAAAATAGGAAGGACTACCTTTGCTGACCTGTGGAAATAGGACGAGATCTTAGGGATGAAAGTAGGGTGAGGTCTCCAAATTACCTTATCCTCCAGTACCTTCAAAAACGTCTCAGATCACAAAAAGGTACCCAGTTCACCAATCCTCCTAGCTGAAGAAACTGCCACCAAAAAGACAACCTTGAGTGTCAAGAATTTAAGGTCCACCACGTTTAGAGGTTTAAAAAGATCCTCTTGCATCAATTGTTTCCCAAGCATGCGCAGGGAGATTGGACATTGTTAGGGGGTACAGGGTCATCTTGGGAGACAGACAGTTGCATAAATGACACTCTTTTAGTTTCCTCTCCACTCTTTCGTCCAAGCAAAGGAACCACACACGAACCCTCAGTTCCCTCTTGGTGGCCACAATGCTACAATGGCCTTCATGGGCGGGTTCAATAACTTTCTGTCTCACACTTGCAGGTATGACAATCCGGAATCCTCTTAGCACAATCCCTTCTTTAGTGCCATAGAGTTCATCTTAGACATTGCAACATATTTTTAAATTCAACATTATCACTTAAAGGTCTAATACTCTCCAGGAGTGGGCTACACTGATGTCTTAAAGGGCACACAGGTCCTTATCAGCATTGGTAGCAGCAATGATGCGTTCAATGGACAGAGCTGGAGGCGTGATGGATTTTACGATGAATTTGATGTACTCCTCACCAGTTTTCAATGCTGAACTGTGCTGCTGTAGGGGTACTCGTGAGAAATAATCGTACTCTTGTAGATGCAACCCCTATCTTTCCATGCAAGGGTGCAGCTTGGCTTTTGGATTGCCGAAAATGGTGAGTAATGCCTGGTGGTCAGTAACGATCATGAAATGTTTTCCATATAGAAATGCATGAAAATGTTCACAGGCCCATACCACCAACAGCCTCTCTTTTTTGGGCTGGGAATAAACACGTTCTGTATCAGAAAAAATTCAAATGGAGTACACCACAGTGTGTCTCCAAGCATTTGGATGTCCGCTATGCTGAGCAAGGATCGCTCCCAACCCCAATGGGCTGGCATCAACAGTGATCTCAGTGTGCAAGTTAGGTTCAAAGTAAGCCATCTCAGTCACATTTTAAATTGCTTGTTTTATGTTTTTGAAACTGTGGTCACATTCAACGGACCATCAGAGCAAGAAATTTAGTTTTGTTAGGTCTTGCAAAGGAGCATTCACTGTGGCAAAGCCACAAATGTACTTCAAACAATAGGTGGCCATGCCCAAGAAAAACCCTACCATGGTGACATCTTTTGGAGGACTGGTGGCTGATAGTGCTCGTACTTTGTCAGGATCAGGAGTAATGCCTCCATCAGAAGAAACATGTCCAAATAACTTGAGCTTTGTTTTATGAAATTTACACTTTTTGGCATTTAAGGTGAGGCCTGCATATGTAAGTAATTGAGACACTTGTTTGAGGGCTTTATCATCCTCCTTCCGTGTTGTACCAAATACCGGTATCATTGTAGTTGAAGGTATCTGTGACAGGCTGAAAATCCTACATCTAACATCTTGGAATATTTCTGCATCAGAGAACACTCCAAACCTTAATCTTTTGTATCTAAATATACCAACGAAAAGGTGGCAATGTACCTGCAGTTCAATTCTAGTTTATGGTGATAGTAGCCCTTGTTCAGATCAAGATGGGAAAAAGCTTTGGCTCCATTCAACTGCATTATCATATCACAAATGTGCGGACCAGGATGTCTCTCTCTCTCAATTGCTTTGTTGGCTTGGTGCATATCCATGCAGATGCCCACTGCGGTTCCGCTGTCCTTTATCTGCATTACCACAATGGGGGACACCCATGGTGTTGGTCCAGTAGAGAGTTACATAATGTTAAGTTTCAGCAAAACTTCTAGCTCCTTCTCAACCGCTTCTTGTAGGTGAAATGCTATCCTGCGGTATCTCTGTGTAACAGGCCTGAAGTGTTCATTAATGGGAAGTTAATGAGAATCACCTTAATAATTTCTGAGCCTTCCTAGACCATGAAACAGTGGTATGAATTGACTCACACTTTCAAGTTGTGTATTTAGGCTGTAACTGATGAATACCAGCCTCATGCCAACAGCAGTCGTAAACCTGAGTGGGCATGCAATCATCATCATAACCATGAGCAGCTTTATTTGATTTTTGTACGATACTCATAAAAGCAGCATAAGTATTACACGGACCGTCACAAAAATAAAAACACAATAAAAAACAATCAATCAAACAGAAATCATTTTCTGCTTAAAAACAGCAGCTTAAAAAAAAATCCAACATTAAAACAAACCTGAATATTAGGCAATGATCGCACAAAGAACAAGGCTGGCTTGCATAGCCGTAGACCATACATATTAAAGATCGGTTTTAAAAACATTTGGGTGAACAGGCATATTATTTACAAAAGAAAACAAAATGCTCATGCGATTGTACCGTAGATACATCGCATGGGCAGACTAAAACAGAGGCAGAATCATACAGGCCTAAGGGGAAGCAGAGTAAAGATCTTATAGTCCCAAGGCAGGATATGGTCAGAAGTATTAAATCCCAGGGGCTCAGGACCCAGCACAGGTAAGGCTCAAGACTCTACATCGTCTTATTGCAAACTCTCCCAGGCTTAAGCTCTTCCTGCTCCCTAGAAGCCCGTGCAAAACTAAAAAAGAGTTGCTTGGTCTTGAAGATGTCAGATTTAACAAAGGAGGAGGAGAGGAAAACATGTCCTTCTACCCAATATCCTTGGACAAAGAATTCATGTAACCCAACCACAGAATTTGGAGATCTTTGTCACACCCCAGGCAGTCAAATATTATCATCCTATTCGGGGAGGTAGACTTGTTATCCCAAACAGAAACCCAGAGGGCGAGTGGGGTAACCCTGGTCAAATCTGAGATATGAGTAGGCATGCACTAGATGGAGTACCTTGAAGAATGTGAGTTGGGGCCTGCACAGACATCTTTTTGTCACAAGGTTGCTATGAACGATCCTTGAATCTGCACAAGTTTGGAAGCAGCCCATGTGTACACCTTCGTACTTGACACTTAGAGTTCTGGTACAGGCGATAGACTGTGAAACTGTTCAACTGCCATGATGTTGATCGATGGGGATATGTAATTGAGGAAATAAGCTTTCCACTGGGGCAAAGTCACCAGAGAATCTCTGGAGACAGAGGTTCTCCAGAGACCCCAAGAATGCTTGAGGAGGTGTCAAGGAAAATGTTTTCGCATACATTTTAATTTTAGATAAAGGGAATAAATAAAACAATATTCCAAAGAAAAAGTATAAAGTTCCTGAAAGTTACACTTGAAATGTTCAAGACAAAAATATTGCGATACAGAAACATTACAGTGCATTTATAACCTCCTTGTCCCACAACAACAATTCTGCCAAAAAAACTAAGATACCCAAAAGTGAGTTCCTTCCTTGGATTGTAGAACGTCGGCTCATCCGCTGTACAATCCAAGTTTGTTAATATATTAATGCTGAAGAGCAAAGAAAAAAAAATCTCATTCCAAGATGGCTGTCACGTACTGTCACATGACCAGCGCTTGACATCACGTGCAAGGCATTTTGGTGGCAATCAGAATCTTGAACACAAGAGCTGCCTGAGAGTTGTGCAAGGAATAGGAGCTGCTCGAGATTCCCATAGGCAGAATAACTGACTTACAGGAAATAAATGTACTTGCGATGCACGGTATTTGTATGGTAGGTTTATCAACTCACCTCTATCAGGCAGGATTGGAGAGCGTCACACACAACGGTTGCTCCTCCAAGGGTAGCATTTACATTGTAGCTGCTGTAACACGTGGTATAGACTGGGGTTTAAACGCAGCTCGTCATCAACTAGGCAATGAAGGCATGCACTGTCTGTAGATAAGTTCAGTTTATTTCAAAATAAACCCCAGTCATCAGCGCAACAAATGGACATCTGCTCTGCTCCTGTCCTTGTTTCTAACTGCCACTGCATGTAGATTGTAACCCTTCAAAGAAAGTATTCCAATCTGCATGTAGCAGTTGACATCAAAATTTAACATCACAACAAGCCTAGTACATCACAACACCACATGGACCTGCTTAGATTGCCACAGGGCTCAAAGACCATTGTATGGCAGTGCCAGCTTACTTCTGGCCTGGTCCTCCCATGCAGTGGCAGCATGGAGGTCTACTGTGCATTCCCAAAACCAGTGGACATAAATGGAAGTGCTGCTTAACTGTTGTGATGTTCCACACTTAGTCTATGCGCCCTCTTGTTGCTATCTGTCCGACCTGAGCTCTGGATTGTGCCCAGGGCCGAGGAAAATCCCCCTACATTGCAGCCAGAGGTCATATAACTCTGCAAAGGTGTATCCTTGTAGTGACAGAGCTATTTATTGTGTTTTGTTGGCATCCTCACCTTGTGCTGTCATGCTAAGCATGTGTAAGACAAGGGTGCTAACTGCCTACGCTTGCCACCACCTGCCCATATATTATACCAAATACTCTGTGCTAAGGGTCAAGCATGAGCCTTGCTCTGTTCAAACATCCTGCAGTCCATATTACGTTGTATATTTTGGTCATTACACTCTTTGTGTGATGGCTATACCCATTAAAATTACTTGCTGTGCCTCCTGATGACCTACTAGATACTCATAGGCTGGTAAGCTGCTACCCTCCACTTCTTAATGGAGCGTAGGTCTGGTGCATGGCATGACTATTTCTAACAAGCTTCTTGCTTCTATTGCTTTAGATGCAGGTATTCCTTTTCTGTTTCACTTGTATTTCCATCATGGAAATATGGCTCTGGCTCCCACTGATTTCTCTATAACAGTCACCCAGGACATCGGCACAATGTTGGCGATGCTGTTGTTTTTCAAACTCTTAGGAGTCTGGTGTAATCATCATGCGCGTGTACTACATGTACTACAACTGTTTAATTTGAAGTCTTCTTCTATTGTAAACTTGGCCCGTTAACCAACCCTAAATATTTACTGTCCGTCTCGCCCACTTCATTCCTCTTTGAAAACGTACATTCTACTCTTTCCAGTATCATGCTGCGCCTACTTTTACCGAGACTACGACCTTCATCAATAATATGTCCCAATCCTACTGCCAACTTCCTCAACCTGCCATTGAGAATCATCAACACAACACCTCACTGCTCTGGCGAGGGTGTAAACTTCTGCCGGCAACCATCCTTTTGCCATTTCTTTCTTCTCAAGAAGCTTATGCTTACTTTAACAAATTAATGCATCTTTTCCACTAAAAACCTGTCCACCCAGCCTTCCAGTTCTTCCCTTTGAACTTTCGCTTCCTGTTTGACGCCTGTTTTCTAACTCATTTAAATGAAACTGCCTGCACTGTGTGGGCCAGATTTAATGGAAAACAATGGTGCGCGTCGCAGAGCCAAAGTTGGCAGCGTCGTGCCCCATCATTTTTAAAATGCAGGGATGTGCTGTATTTACTATAATACGACGCAGCCCTGTGTTCCCCCCTGTGCTGACGCTAAATTTGCTGCTGTGTGCTGACGCAGCCACCCTTGCACAGTAGTGCAAAGATGGCTGCGCTGAGGGGGAGATTGCTTTTGTGCAAGAAAAGCCACCTTCCTGTACAAAAACAATCTTAAATGGCGATTTGCTCTTTCCATGTGTGCTGCAAAATGCTGCACACATAGAACGAGCAAAGAACTATGAGAAATGAAAGCATTTCTCCTTGTTGTGCCACTCTAATGCCACCCCTGGGTTGGCGTTAGATTTTGGCGCTGCCTCAGGTTTTCCCAAACTCATAAATCTGAGGCAGCGTCAAAATGCAATGGGTGTTGCTGTGGCACTCCACAGCAACACCCATTGCACGCCCCTTCCACGCAAAGTGCTGTGTGGCGAAGGGGCTGTATTTACAAGCTGGCGTTAAGCCACAAAAAGTGGCTTTACTCCACCTTGTAAATATGGCGCAGGGCCTAGTGGCACTAGGGGCTCTTAAATATGCCCCTAAGATACGCAACTAAGACCATATGCCCACCTCAACCTTTATCTGCCTCTGTTATCAAAATTATCTTTCCACTTCTAATTTCCTATCTTGCCACAATTTTTAAAACATCATTATATATTCAGGGAGACTTAAGGGCCTTTCAAATCGCTGTCAAAGAAGCCATCCTAAGAGTCTTCTAATTCCTCTAGTAACTGACCCCATTTTTTTTGTTTCGCCTGCGATAGAGCATGAGCTGCATGTTCTCTGGCTTGCAAGATATATTGTATAAAACAAAAGGCTTGCAGTCTGCCCAATGCTTCCCATTTGTTGGCTTCGTTGTCATCCTTATTTACTGCCTTTTAATTGGTCAGAGCATGCTGGCTTCACTTCCTCTTCTTTTGGCTGAAACTTGAACTTGATTGCTTCAGCTTGATAGCTGTCTGTTTGCTGCTCGCATTATAATTGAGGCACTATTTTATTGTATAGTATATTGATATGACTCAGTAGGATGTCCACCGCTTCTTCAAAGTGTTATTTCCAGCAGAAAGCTTCACTTATATCCTTTTTAGAAATACCCTGGGAGCAGTCACAGTGTCTGAAAGATGGGTGGCCCCTCGATGATACACAATACTTTAATTACACAAATTAATTTCCTATGCGTTTTTTCTCTGACACAACATAGCTGCTATCATGCGACCGCAATCTGATGGCATTTCACACAAAATGCGTTTAAAAAGTGAATATAGTAAACACTCACGCTGCTGTAATACCCATGTAAATGTTACAACACAATCCTCTTCGGTTTCTAAAATAATACAGTGCTGTTGGAGGGAAATACTGGAGTGTCATGGTGTGTACTGCTGAAATAGAAATACACTAGTATCTCTTCTGGGGTTCCAAGTGGGTTGATGTGCACAAGAGCTTTCTCAATGGGGTTGTCAAAGTCACATGGTGATTATGGGTATAGGGATATGCTTAAATGTCACTCCTTGATCTTTATTTGTCAAGGGGTGTCATCAAGCACTTGAGTTGCTTTTTTGCACCGAGGAAAGTATTTGCCATCTCTTGAAAGTTAAAGTGTCTCTAGAAAGACTGTTGTACCATGACACAAAGCCAAATTCCTTTCCAGTATAATTTAAAATATTTTTCTTTTTACAGGGTTATAGCCACAGATTGCATGCTATTCTATAACCCTGACTTACATTTTTCACTTTTTCCTCCTGCATTAATTGTGAATACCCATCGCCTTCGCTTCTACCTTCTGCATGCCTCCTGTATATCTAGACTACTCTAAATCATATGCATATCTTAATCTCTCTTTCTTTGAAACCATATCCCCCAAACCTAGCAATATCTATTAATCCCATCAAGCTTTTGACATTAATCCCCTCTAATAATCATGCATAAGTCATTAGATGCAACGAAAATCGGGAGCAAATGCATGGAATATTTTAATTGATTGCAAAAGATTTATTCCAAGAAACCCCCAAATACTTACCTCAGGGAAGGTGCTGGACAGTGGCTGAGGAGCAGATTTACTATTCTAACACTACCAAGTAATTACCTCATGGACAGTGCTGGACAGTCAGTGGGGGGCAGATTAAAAGCCTTATTACGACATTGGTGGTGTGAGGACCACCAATGCGGCAGTGGCGGTCAGACCACCACAGTTGTAGAGGTCCTACCACCAATGTTACAAACGTACTGCCGTCCTCGCCAGGATCTTCTATGCCGACGGGTTGACGGCAGGTGCAGGTTGTAATCAGCTAGGGGAGTGTGGAAGTCAGCGTCACCTTGTTGATTACAACCTTGTTCTCAACCAGCCCTTTCATGGCGATTCCACTGCCATGAAAATTCTGGTGGAGAACAGGTGCAGGGCCAAGGGGGGGGGGGGGGCCTGCACTGCCCATGACTCTTGGCATGGGCAGTGCAGGGGTTCTCCTGCCCAGCACCCTCAAAATACGCACTGTCTGCTCTGCTTTCGCATTTCGAGGGTGCTGGTGCCCCCTGCGTGCAGCAGCATTGCCGGTGGCTCAATTATGAGCCGGCGACAATGCTACCGCCACTTTCCCACTGGGCTGATCGGCTGAAACCTTGGTTTGTGCCCAGTGAGAAAGGCATAATGGGACTGGCGGGGAGGTCGCCAGTAGGGCGGTGACCACCCCGTCGGAGTCTGGCAGACCGGTGTTTGCATCCACCAAACTCATCGTACCCTTACTATTCCTACTCCACCAAGTGTTACCTCAGGGAAGGTGCTGGACAGCACCTGGGGGGCAGATTTACCACCTTAACTCCATCAAGTGCTTGCCCAGGGAAGGTGTGGTACAGTGAAAAGAGTGCATATTTAAGGATTCTTTATCACATAAAATCAAGCAACAAAGCATTGAAAGATAAGATTTCTACAGTCCAAAAAAGACCCTAAATTCATCTACCTTTACCAAAAGAAAAGCACTAACAAAAAGGTAAGCAAGTTTAAAGTCAAACGTAAACATATACATTTCAGAAAGACATAAAAGACAGAATTGTCTTTTAGATTTCTCTCTAAACTTAGATACACTACAAAGAAACAAAGGCCACAACAGACCTGAAAATCTATAACAATCCAAGAATACCATCTAAACAACACCAAAAGAACATTAACAAATTTATAGGTAACATTTTTACATAGAATATAAATGTATAATGATAACCACATTCTTTTCTGAGAACAGGAGACTAACAAATATTGAATTTCCTCAGTTTCAACACTGTGATTTAACATTTTTTCTCAACAGATTCCATGAGTTAACCTCACAATTTGTTTTTATTTCTTAGGAGGAGGAATCAAAAAGAAGAAAATAGTACTCACATTATAACATCATATTGGTACATTCTGTTTCTTTTACAGATCATTTAAAAATGTAAAACACAAGGCAAGCCAGTTACAATAAATCAAAAAGTGGCAATAGACTATTAAAATATGGTGGCTATATTTATTGTAAGGAGAGATTAACTGAGCCTAGGGGTCATTGGAGGTGTGTTGAACATTTTTCATCTTACTGAAATGCACAGCTGTTACTCTTGGTAACACAGTGGAAAGAACCACATAGAATAGGCGCTCTGCCTGAGCAATGGAGATTGAAGCAAGGGAAAGCATTCAACACATAAAGACACTTGCAGCCACCTCAAATTAAACATGTGGCTGAGTTTTGAGGGAGGTAGTCCAGTACATCCCCATGCACGTTGCCAGTAATATGCCCACAATCCCAAATTTAAGAAGGATGGTTCAATGACATAAAACAGACAAGTAATCCCCAAAGAGTAACTCCTCAAACCTACTCTGAAGTTAACATCCCTTGAACTTCCTGTTTCTTTTACTAACAAACCTTTTCCACATTATGATAATGAGAACCCTCTAAAGCGAATGTTAATGTAGATTTTCCAAGTATTTTATGATGGAAAGTCTTAATTTTATTAAAGACACGGAGGCGAGTATTATGCTTTCTTTTCCTGCTTTTATTTTAATAGCAGCCAAGAGAAAACACCAATCCCAAAGGTTTGCGTAAGTGGCAACCAATGGGAGATAAGAATAATAACCTTAACCAATCAGACAACTATACAACATAAGATATACCAATCCTGACTGCAGACAGCCCTCTTTTCAGCTGCGAGACTGTCAAGAAAATTATTTGAATAAAGGTAAAATACAACAAATTAAACATATTGCAAGAACAAGTGCAAAAAAGTCTTGAATTCTGTCCAGGTTAGGCGAGTAGAAAGACTTGAAAGGATGGTGAACGGAGGAGTCCATCTTCAATGCTGATTGCGCTGAAGGAGTGCTTTGGGTAGAAACTACATCAGATGGATTAATTCGAAGAGGAGGCTGGAGCGTTGGTAGTGACTAAAAAGGATGGGAAAAAAACAACATTAGTACAGTAAGTGGTGGGATAATACTCGCCTCCGTGTCTTTAATAAAATTAAGACTTTCCATCATAAAATACTTGGAAAATCTACATTTTATGACAAGACCGGATTTTCCTATTATGCTTGTTTAAAGCATGTTAATTACTACAGAAGTTGCTGTATTAACAGGTTTACAATAAAATGTGCGAAAAATAAAATTATTTGACCAATCTGCCGATCTTAGAATATCTTCCAAACGTGATCCAGCCCAAAATGCTTTTGACGCCATAGCCCCTCTAGCAGAATGGGCTCCAAACTTTGAGGTATCAATGCCCGCTAATGACATTACCCATTTGACCCAACAAGCTAAGGTAGGGGAAGATACAGGTTTATAAGGTTTCCTGAAGGAAATTAAAAGTTGGGACGCAGAAGATGTTCTAAGATCGGCTGCCTTTTGTTCATAAACCTTTAAACAGTTTCCCACACAAAGTTTCGGATGATTGGGAAAGAAGGGGTAGAAAACAGAAGTAATGTTGGTTTTTGTACTACAAGACACATTGAACAGTACACCAGTAGGGGTGAAGTGACGAGCTGAGATATCCAAGGCTTTCACATCAGACAAACGTTTGATAGATACTAGACAAAGTAACATTGTTAGTTTAGCGGAAAGCATTTTCAAAGACAATAAGTTATTATCCTGCCAGGATACGAACATTTGTAAGACAAGATTAACATTCTACAGAGCGGTATATTTGGGAATTGGAGGAATGGATAATTTTACTCATTTCAAGAGACGAAAAATGATAGGATGTTCTCCTACTGGTTTTCCGTTTATAAAAGGATGATGCAGGGAGATAGCTGACCTATATAGATTAATGGTCCTGTAGGATTTGCCGGCGCTAGCCTGTGAAGCAAGAAAATTAGCTATCAGAGTGAGATCTGCTGAAAAGGGATCACATGCTTTTCCCAGACACCAGCTAGACCAGATGGAACAAGCTGATTTGTAAGCCTTGGAAGTGCCTGGAGCCCAGGAATTGTTGATGTAGGTTGAAGCTTCAAGTGAAATTCCTGGATAAGATGAGGAAGACCTGAAACTTTCCAGGCGGATAGGAGAAGGGATTTGCTGAGAATGAGATCATGAGGGAGACCTTGTGGATTGAGAAGGAGAGAAGGGAAGAAGGGCAGAAGTACAGGGAAGTCGATTGATAATTCGAGAAGAGTGGGATACCACACTTGAGATTGCCACAACGGAACAACTAGAACTACAGTAGTTTTTTGACGACGAAGATGAGCGAGAACTCTGTTTATCATGATGAAAGGAGGAAAGGCGTAGTTTATTGAATGGGACCACTGTTGAAGGAATGCGTCGGTCGCTAATGCTTGAGATCTGGCCTCCAGCTGAAGAAATGAGGGAGTTGAGCATTCAGACGGGATGCGAAGAGGTCTATATGGAAAGGACCCCATTTGCGGTGAAGAGAGTTGAAGACCGAAGAGTAAAGCTTCCAGTCGCTGGAGTCGGAAAGATGACGTGAATACCAATCTGCAACTGAGTTGAGTGAACCTGACAAGTATTCTGCTTGAACTGAAATTTTTCTGTGGAGGCAGAATTCCCAGAAATTTTTGGCTAGTTCAGCTAGAGGTTTGGATTTGGTACCGCCGAGGTGATTGATGTACTTTACTGCCGTGAGGTTGTCCATATGCAGAAGTACGGAACAACAGACTCTGTTTTTGGTGAAGCTTCTGATTGAAAGGAGCCTGCAAGCATCTATAAATAGTTGATGTGCAATGAAGACTCCTGCAGAGACCATGTGCCTCCAGTCGATATTTGCCCACACCTTGCGCCCCAACCTGTTAGGCTTGCATCGGATTCTAAGACAAGATCTGGGGCGAGGCAAAGATGGTCCTGCCATTCCAAGCTTCGAGATGGTCGAGCCACCATTGAAGTTCTGTACGGGATTCGAGGTCGAGGGGGATGAAATCTGAATAAGCAAGACCTTTGCGTAAATGCTGAATTTTCAATCTCTGTAGAGCCCGATAGTGAAGAGGGCCTGGAAATATTGCCTGTATCGAGGAAGAAAGAAGACCTACAATCCTTGCAAGAGACCTTAGGGAGAGAGAAGTCTGCTGTAAAGATAGGGTTATCTCTGATTTGATGCTTTTTATTTTTGAATTCGGAAGTTGTAGAAGGCCTTGAGAGGAGTTGACTAGAAAGCCTAGGAATTCAATTGTCTGTGACTGAGTAAATATCGATTTCTCATTGTTGACTAAAAAACCTAGATCTGAAAGGAGGGATATTGTGTAGGACAGTTGAGACCGAAGGATAGAGATGTCTTGATGCATGAGAAGGATATCGTCTAGATAGATTATCGTTCTGAAGCCTTGAGATCGGAGAAGAGCTACAATAGGTTTCATTAACTTGGTGAAACACCAAGGGGCCGAAGAAAGCCCGAAGGTCAGGCAAGTAAATTGATAGGTTTGATGTTTCCATTGGAACTGGAGGAACTTTCTGTGAGAGTAATGAATAGGAACTGTTAAGTATGCGTCTTGAAGGTCCAGACGGACCATCCAGTCGTTTAGAAGAAGCGAGTCTCTTAAATGAAGAATTGTTTCCATCTTGAAATGTCGATAGACAACGAATTGATTGAATTGTCAGAGATTGATGACTGGTCTGATTTTTTTGTTTTTCCTGATTACTAAAAACAGGGGGCTTAAGAAACTGGATGGAAGAGGACGAGCTGGTTGGATAGCTCGTTTTCGGAGGAGATCTTGAATTTCGGTAGAAATGAGATTTGACATCTCTTCTGCAAAGATGAGAGGAAGAAGGGGAGAAGGTTGGAAGGGAGTCTCGTAAAATTCTATTAAATAGCCTTTGACTGTGTTGAGAACCCAAGGATCTGAGGTAATCTCTTTCCATTTGTGAAGAACATTTTTTAGACAACCCCCTACAGAAGGATGGCCAGAAGATTGACTTACCTGAATTGTTATAGGACCTGCGTTGGTTCCTGCCTCTGAACCCTCTGGAACGCGGGGGTAGAATTGTGGCCGAAAGTCTTGTTGTTGTTGATAGTTGTAAGACCCTCTGAAGCCCTGATTCCTGAAGGACCGGCCGGGGGAGCGGCCTCTTCCTCTACCGGCCCTGGCAAAAACCTGTGTGTTAAACACCTTTTTAAGCGACTGCTGTGCTTTGTCCAGTGAGGCAAAGATGGTAACATATTTGCTTAATTCCTTGATAAAATTATCTCCAAAGAGCAAGCCGTCAGCCTTAGCTCCTGGATCCATAGCTGCCAGATTCGCTAGCTTAGGATCTAGTTTGAGTAATAGTCCTTTTCGACGCTCGTGCGTCATAGCCGAGTTAGCGTTACCAAGCAAACAAAAGGCTCTCTGAATCCAGAGGGACAGTTCTTCAGGATCAATAGACTCTTCATTGATTCTTGCGGATTCTGCCAGGTCAAAAATGCGGGATAAGGGACCGACCAAATCAAGGACTTTATCCTGGCAGAGAGCCCAGGCTCTGTCTACCCCTTTTCGGGGGTCTTTCACAAATTTAGAGAAAAAAGTTAGTAGGGACGGATCTATAGAAGGAGTTGCAGTAATGTGTAAGGTAAGAGAGGGTCTGGGACACTCAGAACGTAGTTTGTCCCGTACTTGTTTATCTAGGGGAAGAAGCAGTTTTGCTAGAATATAATTTGCAACATGTTCTGAAGGTAGCCATTCAGTAGAATTGGGGTGGTGAGTTAAGCCAGGATCAAACATGGGATTGCCTTTGGAATCCAGTAGTGGGGCGTGGGCTGGGTCAGCTGATGCTGATTTAGACTTTTTTGGAGGAGGCCCAATCCAAAAATCAGAGGTGTTAGCATCCTCATTGTCTGAGGTAGAATCATTGTTATCCCCATCATCATCAGTGTCTCTGATGTCCTCAATCACAATCTTATGGGTCTTAGACACATTTTTTGTGTTGTTTTTACTTTTGGTACCCATAACTTTATTCCCCTCCGTACTAGGAGGCCTGTGAGGAGCTTCGCCCTCTATCCTGAGTGAGTTTGACTCACCAACCATTAGCGCAGACAAGGCATTAGCCTGATTAAAAGAAGCCTCCGAGGCTTTGCGCTTTCTGCTTTCCCCCGCAGAATGGGCCACATGTGATTGGGAGAGACAGGAAGACACAGTAGTTTGAATTTGCTTGGAAATTTTTCCCATAGAAGCAGAAACTGCTTTTTTGACAGAAGATTGTATAAAATTATTTAAGTTGTAAGAAAAATTCTCTTAAGAATCTTCATTTGCTGAGAAGAAATCAGAAAAATCCATTTTGCTATGGGAAGAAAATAAACTGGTAAATAAGGGGTTAAAAAATTTGAAGGGCAGGGCTTTAGAACAACAACGTGTGACTCACCAGGAAGCTAACGAGTGAGAGGCCGGAATAATAGAGCCACGCCTCACCAGGAAGTATCGAAGTCAGCAGAAGAAACGAGCCGAAATGGGGAGCGAAGGTAAGGGCTGCCGAAATGTTTATGGCAGCGTTTCAAAACAAATGCGCTCGGGACGGGGATAATGTAACTGCAGTGCTTGCGTCAGCCGGCGTTCAGAATAGAACGTTCACGGCTACGCGAGTGAAGGCGCCTCAGAATAATGCTTGGTGCCGCACGCACGATGTTATTTTAAGAAATGTACGGTTGACAGAGTCAGCAGAAACGCGCGTTTAACATTAGAGCATTAGGCATTATTATATATTGAAAATAGAACAGTAAATGTTAGCGAATATTTAAAACTGTATGAAGCAACAAAAGATATACTTATCTTGACTGCGAGCAGAAAGAAAAGAGGGCTGCCTGCAGTCAGGATTGGTATATCTTATGTTGTATAGTGTGCTGATTGGTTAAGGTTATTATTCTTATCTCCCATTGGTTTCCTCTTACGCAAACCTTTGGGATTGGTGTTTTCTCTTGGCTGCTATTAAAATAAAAGCAGGAAAAGAAAGCATAATAGGAGCCTCCTGTCTGTCATAAAATCTTTATTGGAACATTGGAATGTTGGGGGCTCCATTGCAGACAATGGAGTGCTCCAGGCTTTTACTGGCCGGTAAAAGCCCGCAGCGCCAACATTCCTATCTTCTTTGTTCACAGCAGCAGCTGTGATCAAAGCTTCAAGGAGCCTGAGGGGATTTTAATCCCCTCTGGTTCCGTGAAGCCTTTGTTTTATTTAGGAGAACATTCTGCCCTCTAATGGCTGAATGTTCTAATAGCCTTAGAACCCGCCGTAGCGGACTCTACCGGCTATTAAAGGACCTCTCCCTTCTTAAAGGCCCTTGCCTTCGGCTCAGGCCTTTAACGCGGGAGCGGGCCTTTAATAGTCGGTAGAGCCCGCTACGGCGGGTTCTAAGGCCATAGTACAATCCCATTAGTTTATGGTTTACTTCCTGACAACCAATCCTCAACTTACACTGAAATATTATAAGTTGTAAAATCTAAAACAGTAAATAAGAGTCCTAGGAAAATAATAATTGACTTTGAATTACTATTGATTAATACAATTACAAAAATTTACCCTAACACACGAATTCAAGGATTTTTTTAACTTTTCCCATGCATACTGGCGAAAATTTTAAAAAATACATTCTTAGCTGAGAATTATATGTCAAATAGTAAACTGAAAGATGAACTTAAAAAAACAACTGCATTGTGTGCTGTACCTCCTGATTGTGTGGATGACTTCCATACTTTATGCAATCAGAATATTTTTCACAAAATGGGGAAAAACAAACCTTTTCCACATTATGATAATGAGAACCCTCTAAAGCGAATGTTAATCTTTATTAGAACATTGGAATGTTGGGGGCTCCATTGCAGACAATGGAGTGCTCCGGGCTTTTACTGGCTGGTAAAAGCCCGCAGCGCCAACATTCCAATCTTCTTTGTTCACAGCAGCAGCTGTGATCAAAGCCTCAAGGAGCCTGAGGGGATTTTAATCCCCTCTGGTTCCGTGAAGCCTTTGTTTTATTTAGGAGAACATTCTGCCCTCTAATGGCTGAATGTTCTAATAGCCTTAGAACCCGCCGTAGCAGGCTCTACCGGCTATTAGAGGCCACTCCCTTGTTAAAAGACCACGCCTTCGGCTCGGGCCTTTAACGCGGGAGCGGGCCTTTAATAGCCGGTAGAGCCATCTACGGCGGGTTCTAAGGCCATAGTACAATCCCATTAGTTTATGGTTTACTTCCTGACAACCAATCCTCAACTTACACTGAAATATTATAAGTTGTAAAATCTAAAACAGTAAATAAGAGTCCTAGGAAAATAATAATTGACTTTGAATTACCATTGATTAATACAATTACTAAAATTTACCCTAACACACGAATTCAAGGATTTTTTTCACTTTTCCCATGAATACTGGTGAAAAATTCAAAAAATACATCCTTAGCTGAGAATTATATGTCAAATAGTAAACTGAAAGATGAACTTAAAAAACCAACTGCATTGTGTGCTGTACCCCCTGATTGTGTGGATGACTTCCATACTTTATGAAATCAGAATATTTTTCACAAAATGGGGAAAAACTGACTCCAGTTCTAAATTACTTTAAAGATACATGGATTGGTCATCTAAGCAGGTTGGGCCACAGAAGAAAACCAATATTTCCTATTGAATGGTAGTGCTGTTGCTCAACCCTGCTTAGAAAGTGCTACACAAACACATCATGCCAGAGATGGTTGGCATAATAAATGGTAGTCTGCATCCTCAGAAATTGAAAAAGTAAAGACATGTTTGAAAGACTGTTGGCAAAGATTTATCAATTTCCACTGATGGGAGCATCAGACTACATTGACAATATTGCATTCATTTTGCACTACTAACACCAAGTCTTACCCTCTAAAATTACTCTCACGTTTTGACTCTATAAACAAAGTAAATTTACATTTTTGAAATTAGTTTTTAAATTAAAAAAATACTTTGAGCTCCTACCTGTAGTTGTCTTATTTCATCAATCCACAAATAAGGCAATCCAAAAAACAGAATACCCAAAGATTTTTTTTTTTTTAAATGTAAAAACGTATGCATTTCCAAAAATGTAATTAATGAAAAAGCATAAAATCAATCCAATAATCCAGAATTTTTTCTTCAAAACCTTTGTCCTCTTCTTCCAAAATTGAAGAACGCTAAAAAAACTGAGTAAAATTAAAATGTTGCCTTTAATTCATGTAGGTTTAAAAAAGTTAACAAGATTTTGTCCCCCTTTTTTAAGCCTAAGTTCAATAAAAACCAACCCTCCTAAAGTGTACATATGAAAAAAACAGTATGAGCATGTAAAACTAGTTAAAACTAAAAAAACATACAGTTTTTAATAAATAGCATCTATTTAACTCCCTCCATCTCTCCTTACAGTGCATTTGGTTACCAAAATAGCTTAAAAAATAAATATACTTGTTCCTACCAGACCTTAGTTCCTACCCGCTTCTGATCTTGACCGCGGTGCTCCACCAGCTGCAGAAACAGATGCTGAACTGTTTGTGTCTGGAAAAATATAAACTAAAAAAGGACAATTTCTTTCATTGATCGGAACAATGTTTTAACATTGCACATATATATGTTTAACTTTATATAAAAGTATGTTTTATTCTTTTTTAATTATGGTATTTTATTTCTTTTTATATTTTTATTAAAACATAGTAATAATCATAAAATTATACAAACTTGGTGTGTTTTTTCAATTTCTAATTAAATTATTAAAATGTACTTTATTGTTTCTTTAAAAAAGATTTTCCTTTTGTATTAACTTTAAACGTTATTTATCACTGTGAACATATAAGTTTAAATTTTTAATAAACACATTTCAATCTACTCAGGAACTATGACGAAGGCCCAGAGTGGCCCAAAACATATTGATTGGCATCAGTAAATAAATGAAGTTGGAGTACACATGCTGGGAGTGCCATGCCGCTGTTTTCTTTATTGTAAAATGTGTTCTTTTGGATACTAGGCATATATATATATATATAGATATATAAATATATTCACTTTAAAAAACAAAGGTTACAGGGATGTTATAGTTTGGCTCACATTTTAAACGTACAAAACCATAGAAATTCACCTGTTATAGTTAGTTATCCCAAGTAATGATAACTCGTGCCCTAAGGTAACTATAACTCGTGCCACCGCCATGCACAGTTTTTTTGTAAAATGTTTTACTGCAAATATTACATTGGTATTATCAATGATCTTATCAAAGACATCATGAGGGACATAATATGTGGGGTAATTAGTAATGCATGGCGAGGGCGTGAGTTATAGTTACTGCAAGGCAAGATTTATAGCTACTTGAGATAACTATAACGCATGAATTTCTATGGTTTTGTAGATTTAAAATGTGAGCCTAACTATAATGTCCCTGTAACCTTTGTTTCTTAACTGAATTTCTATTTTTTATTAATTCTATTTCCTAACTATAGCATGCCTGTAACCATTTTTTTTCAGTGAATTTGTAGGTTTTTTGGCCGTGTGCTTTGGGAGGTGGCCACGGCCTGTCTCTGTGAGTGTGAGAATAGGTGTGAGAGGGTGTATCTGGTGTGAGAGTGGCTGTGAGAGTGTCCGGCTGGTAGTGAGTGTGTGTGCATCAGTGTTATAGTGGGTCTGTGTTTGGGTGTGTCAGGGGCTGTGGGTCTGTGAGTGAGTTTGTGAGTGGGTCTGTGAGTGAGGGTCTGAGTGGGTCTGTGAGTGGGTGCGTGAGGGTCTGAGTGGGGCTGTGAGGTGGTGCACGAGGGTATGAGCAGGTTTGAGTGGGTGTGTGAGTCGGAGAAAGAGATTGACAAAGAGAAATTGAGAGAGAGGGAGAAGGAGTGAGAGGAAGAGAGTTTTTATGCTTTGCTGAAAATTGAAAAGAAAAATATAGTTGTCAATTGAAAAAAGTGAGATCACCTTTCAGTATGAATCTTTAACTTTTGAAGTTGAAAAGAAATTAAAGAAGGAAAATTACCACAGACAAACCTGGAGTAGAACCCTCAACTTTCAGTGCGAGAGTCGTGACCTTAACCATTAGGGCCTAGATGACTCCTTACTGTGATGCTTCCAGACATATCTATGACAGTCATCCCACACGTGATTGGAAAGAAAGGTGAGTGTTCCATCACTAGGAAGTTTTAACAGTCATAACACTAGTAAATAAGCAAATAAACTGCCAAACGATACTTTGAAACTTCAGCCTACTGAGTGACAGCAAAAGACCTTGACCATTAGCCCAGAAGTGACTGTTCCGCTCTGCATTCAAACGTAACTATAGCATTCGTTCCAAAATCGTGCTAGCCATACTCTTTGAAGTCATTGCATGGAGAGACCATTGCAGTACCAATCTATCTATCTCTCTCCCATCCGTTTATGGGATGGGAGAGAGAGAGAATGAGAGAGAGTGACAGGACTGCAGGGGGTGTCTGAAGGACCCCACGGTCCTAGTTGGCTCCTCACATCCTGCGGGAGCTGACATTGCTACCCGAAGCAGGGATACGGTTTAGATAGCAGCTCCCTGCTTGTGGGAGTAATGTTTTCATCTCTTTCCCTGCATGCATATTTGTCAAGCCCTTATAACCATCCATCCCCACGCCTCGCATGGCCTTTGGCCGTGTGCATTGGGGGTTAGCCACAGAGCCTGTGTCTGTTAGTGGATCTGTGATTGGGTGAGTGTGTGTGTGAGTGGATCTGAAAGTGGGTGAGTGAGTCTAGGAGTGGGTCCGAGTGGGTGCAGGGGTGTATGAGTGGGTGTGTGAGTGGCAACATGAGTCTTTGAGTGCATGTATGAGTGAATTAATTTAGTGTATGAATGGGTCTGTGGATGTTTTTAAAAATGTTTTCATATCCTTGAATATCCAATATCCTTGAATATTCGAGGATATTCGAGGATATCGTGCACAGTCATGAAAAATAATTTTAAACCCATAATTTGACCTTAAAACACCTCTATATCACACCCCTTGGGTCAGGCTGCCTTCACCCTGACCCCTTATGCCACTTTCAGCTTGGATTTTCAGCCGGGTCACCATGTCCCCTGCAATTAAAATGGCGGCTACAGCATTCTACTCAGTTTGTGGTGAGACAATTACATCACTTCCATTCACGTGCACTGGTGAAAATTTGTGAATTTTGCGATTTATTCGCGAAGGATCCATATCCTTAGATATTCAAATTAAGGTTCCCTTTAATATCTCAAAAACTACTGAATGGATTTACACCAAATAAGCAAAAGTGTGAGCTGCGTACCAAAAAGCTAGCTTTCTGCCAAATTTTGTGTAATTCCATCCAGTGGTTCGGGCTGTAGTTGTGTTCAAAGGTCCTATCGGAATTAACATAAGAAACACAACTTTTTTGACTCCCCCTTTTTCTCAGCCCCCACTTGACAGATCACCTCGAAACTTTCCGTGCCCAACAAGAATCACTGGAGCACTTTTTTTGGGAAAATTGTATGAAGATTCATCAAACAGTGCCAAAGATATAGACAAGTCAGAAAATGCTTTTTCTATGGAAACATGGTCCTAACTATAATTACCTATTGACGACCACCAGTAGGTAATATATATATATATGTGTGTATTCATTTTAAAACATTAGTTGAAAAACTTTTTTACATATGCTTACCAATATTCTTACTAATGTGCATAGTAAAGGCATGCGTGGTGAAGGCATGCATGGTAAATGTTGTTTCCCACAGAGAACACTAATGGCGTTTCCAATAATATGGGAGAAGTGTCTTTTGAATCAGTGGTGAGACACAATATTTGGTACCATGTGGAATGGTGGGTGGAGGCACCAGAAGTGTCTTCAGAGGTGAGGAGTCAGAACAACGTGATAATTCTTAGGGACAGGACACTGTGTAGGTTACCTTTCTGGTGGCAGGATGACGTGCATGTTTTAATCTGAATCCAGGATACTACATAGAACAGTTCAACTACCTCACAGTTGTGACATGCTAAATCATGGTACAAAGATAGTTTGATCAACCCACCACACCAGAGATATGCTAATTCATGCTAACCTTTAGCTTTTCAGCCTGTCACTACTGCGTTAGCAACATTTTGTACCCAGCCTACTAATGGTACATGTGGCATGCAAAATCTACTAAGCCAATCCTTGTTTTTACGACATGTAGCTACTGACATATGGATTTTTGAGCGTTACATCAAATGCAAAGAGCAAACCAGCTGGAGCTTGGGAATTATTAATAATGGTTTTAGTTACATGTTTTGTTGTCTCATGACATCTGTCCATGTCTGGTTTTACTTTTATTTAACCATACAATTTCCCTATTTATTTTCTTTTGACTATGTAGGGCCTAACTTGAAAAGTGTTTTTGACTCCTGTCAATTTCGAAGAAAGTTACACCTTAGTGGTGAGGAAATCATACAAATTGCCAAAAATTAATTTATTAGCCGAACCCCTTTATTGCAATGACTAAGTGAGAGGGAATTTAGAATATTTTCAGCAGTAAATACCCGTATTACTAACAAAAATTATACTTTTTACACAAGATATCTTTTGGCTGTTGTTTGTGAGGAAGAGGCATGCATGTCATGTGAGAAGCCTACACAACTTATTTTAAATACAGTTTTTGAAGTAATATGGCACACTTTACTAGTGTAGCACATGCAGCCGCTGCCCACGCCCAGTTTCCCAGTTCCTTTGAGACATTTTCTTCTGACATGTATAAAGAAATTCAATGATCCACACATCACACGTGATTCTAAAATATAGTATTTATCACTGGATAGCAGGAATTGTATTGCAAGACAGGAGGATCATATTAAGGAGTCTCTTTTCTTACTGTTTATTCACACAGCACTTAAACGCAACTACAATTCCCACAACGCTGTTCATGAAGACAGGATGTGTAAATACTAAAGAAATACGCCATTAGACTGTAAAAAGAGCAGTCCCGCAGTGCAATTCTCACAGGAGAATATTGATCTGATTTTAGTAGAGGTCCAGGATTTGTTAACAAAAAAAACAATAGAAAAGTGTTACAGAAATCTTGGGGGATTTGTCAACAATATTTTTCAAGTTCAGAAGAAAATAAATGCATTCCAGTCATAAATGTAAAAGACCTCTATTCCACTGTTTGGTACAGAGATTTCAAATTGGAAACAATCCATCAGTCTTTGGGACATCAGGATATTGGATGATGTCCTCAGACAAGAAGAATGCCTATATGACGGTAACAATATGTCGGGAACACAGGAAATCTCTTCCATTTTATTGGTCAAGCTCACAGGTTCTGGTACCTTCAATTTGGTCTATATTCTGCCCCATAGTGTTTCACCAAGCTCATAAAGCCAGTGGCAGCCATCCTTATGTCTCAAAGGATAAGTATGGTAATATATTTGGTTGATATGACATTTCTGGGCTAGCAGTAGGATATGCTGGTGAGCCAAGTACAGGAAGCGGTGGACTTGATTCAAACTCACAGAAAGGTATTTTTGTCCTTCTGGGTTCAAAGCTAAAACTGATCATGAAGGAGCTGAGAGGGTTGTTAGCTCAGACCCAGATCTCCATAAAGCAACTGGTGAGTCTTGTAGGTCTCCTGTATGCATCAATTCAGGTGATCTTTCCAGGTCCCATTAACTACAGAGAATTATATTGTTTAAAACTCAGGCATGTTCATGGGAGCCTCAAATATAGCCTCAGATATCTAGAGATGGTTCCTTTAGACCACTCTGCAAGAACAGATGTGGTGTTGTGGAACCATTTTAAAATGTGTTTTTTTGTGCAATAAATAATGGTTAATGGTAATGAGTTTAATGTTAGATCCAATAAGTAAATGGTGAGCTAATATGATTATAAACAAGTTTAATATGAGGTATAGAAGCGTGTTTATCAGCATAAATTAGTTAAGCCACATTTATGTGAAAACTCCAACTTGAATAAAATGGAGGCTGATTCTTTCTTTCACTCCTGTATTCATCGCCTCCCGTTGTGGCCCCGTGCACATCTCTCTTCACAAGTTCCTCAGTAGCAAGAATAGCTGATCTAATGGGCTATTTCCTATTGGCCCTGATATGTTGCAGTATCCAAGGTCTTTCCGCTGTAGTTCAGCTGGGTAAGCAAGGCCCATTCATTCATGTTAAACAATATTGTTCAAGTATTTCATATTTTGTTCAAATATCCCAGGATGGCGATAGCAGGGACGATGCTTTCTTAGAATGTGATAGTGCTTATGTTTTAAAGTCATGACATTTTTTATTCTGTCCTGCTACAGAGTTGTAACTTACGATCATGCTATGACAAACTTGCTGTTTTAGCTAATTTGTTATGGACGAATTGTGTATTAGAAGCACTTGATTCTGGATGTAAGCCAGATTTTAGATAAGACTTCCTTGTTCTATTAGGGGTGCTGTCTGACTTTTTCTGATTTACTGCTCATTTGGGGCTTAAAATAATTTCAATGTTTTGAATACTTTGTAATAAATCTGCATTTGAGCCTTCATGGCATGTCTTCTGTACAGCTGTTTGAGACTTTTGTAATGTATTAAATTTGACCTTGATTTAGAACTCAATAATCATGTGGTTCCAGTTACTTGATTTGCCATTTACTACTCTACTAAATTAATGTCAGGGAGGGTGACGTTTTGAGCAATTAGTTCTGGTGGGAGAACCGTATGAAGTAAATGTTGTGGTTTGTGGAATTTTGGGGTGTCCTAAAATATTCAGTAATGTTTTTTGTTCCCACAGTATCATGGTTAGACCATTTAGAGGCCTAGAATAGGAAAGCCATCTTCCCCACATTCCCAGAACTTGTCTTAGCATCAAATGCAAGTCTCTGGGGATGAGGGTTAGGCATGGCACCTTCTAGACTGGAGGAGGATGGTCCAAGATAGAGCGATCAATGTGCGTACATTGTTTAGAGGTTCTTGCACTTTTCTTTACAATCCAGAGGATTGTAAAAGGCAGGGTAAGGTGTGTGTTACTCTTTAGAATGGAAAACCTAACTGCAGTAATATACATAACCAAGTTGGGAGAAACTAGGCCAAAACCTTTGGCGGAGTAAGCCAAAACGTTTGGCGGAGTTGGGCAAAGTCTTGTGGGAAGTTTGCCTTGGATAAGGTGTATCCTTGGTAGCAGAGTATCTCCCTGGGTCGGACAACAGAGTGGCAGACTGGTGTTCAAGTAATTGGGACGACAGCAGGGAGTGGAGCTTAAGTGGGCAGGTGTTTAAAGCTCTGAATGAAATATGGGCACTGTTAGATAGAGATCTGTTTGTTTCTGGGTTTATAACTCAGTTGGGCAGGTTTTTCAGAGGGAGACCAGAGCTCGAAACCTTGGCCTTCCTCCAGGATTGGTGGGGGAATCATTATGCTTTTCACCCATTTGCTATGACCTCCAGATATTTTTTCCAGATTTGCAAGCAGTTAGCACCAGTAGAGACAATAACCCATTTGTCGGAGAATCAACCTTGGAATTTAATTGTAACTGTCCAAAAACTGTCCAATTCGTCCTTCAGTATTCCCTCAGTTCTTGAGATGCTCTTTCAGCCTGAGTTACAGCCTTCTAGCTCAGGGTTAAATCTTGGTGTTGGTGGCATGGCATATATCAGGGAGTGCACAGACATGTCAGGCCTGTCGGGGTCAGGTCCTGGGTATATCTAGGTTTCCATGGTCAAAGCGTAGAAATCTGCCTGGGCAGTATGGAATGGCCGGTGTGAAGTATTGTTTAGATCCCAGTTTTTGAACCTCTTGGCTTCCCTGGTAAAGGCGAAAAAGTAATACAGGACAATAAATGGGTATCAATCTGCTGTATTGGCTGGGCATGAAAAGGTTGATGGGAAACCAGTGGGGGAACATCCATTGGTATGTAGAGTATTGAAGGGTGCAAGATACATGGTCCCTCCTAAATGTTACTTACATTTAGGAGGGACCATGTATCTTGCACCCTTCAATTCTCCCTCCTAAATGTAAGTATTTCACTATGTGGAATGTTAATCTTTTTTGCAACTCTTTCAGTCATTGGATTATAATGACAGGTTGTCTTTGAACTTATTGTCAACCACACTGGTAACTGTATATGTCCAGGGGTTTCAGATGTTAGGGCACTGGATATTGTTACAATCTGTTTTTTCCCTGGGGGTTCAGTATGACATCACAAGGTGCACTAAGAACGATTCAAAGCTAGCAGAGTTTCCTGCGTTCACTGTGCACCCTAAGATATGTATCATTTTATGTCTTAAACAAAATGTAGAAGTAACCAGATCCTTGGATATCACCACCCACAGTTATTATTAGGCTTGTGAAAGCCATTCATGTCAGCATCTTCAACTACTTTGAGTACTTGGGTTATGGATGTGATGGCTGTGGCAGTACTGGATATAGATCACTTTGGGGGACCATGGCATTTGAAGCTTTTTGGGCTAGTGCTAGGTTGGAGGACATCTTAATAGTATAAATTGATTTTAGTTCAAGCCACAACTATCCAAGTGAGGAGCTGAGATTGTGGATCTCTTTGTTATGAAAAATATGCCTTTTTCCTGATGAGGAAGGCTGAAGTCTGTTTTGCGGAATGCTGGAAGCAAGATAAACTAATATGGTTGCTGTTAGGATTTTTGTTATTTTCTATTACTTAGGTTTGCACATGGACTGTAAGAAACCTTTGGAAAGATTCAAGGAAAGATGAAGTCTCTCATGGGACTGCCCTACTTATAGTGTGATGATGTATTTATTTTGTGTTTACACTTCCTGGCTTGGTAAACAGGATTGTGGGAATTGCAGTTGTGTTTAAGTACTGTTTGAATAAACTGCAAGAAAAGAGACTTCATAATACTCACCTCCCCTGTCTTTGATAAAATCAGGATTCTCCTTCACAACTGGCTAGAAGAATCCGCAATTTCCAACCCAATCATATTAAAATTATGGAGACCTTTTGCAGATTGTCTTTAGGACATGTCAAAGCCAAAAACACTGACACTTTCATATATTCCACTGTGGTCTGTTTTAAATTGATTGCCCATATTTTTGGCTTTACATGAACTTGATTTTAAGTATCAATGTTTGTTATATTTATCATTTTCTGTGGGGATACATTGCCTTCTGCTTTCACATATTTAGGCTATGCCTCTGGGTATTTATATCCTAGCATCTGTTTACTTGGTACAGTTCACATATGGGATTGTGTGCTGGCTGTGCTCTAACAATGCATATTCGTAGATTTGTTTCCAGGCATGTTTTCAATGTTTTTGTTTTTCCCTGGATCAAGTGTATACTGCATGCTGTCTACTTGGAAAATCACCTTGGCAGGTGGGTAAGAATGGCGTTGGCAGAGTTCAGTATTGCTTGTAGAGATTTGCTCTAATCTGCTAGAGTAAGCTCATGTGGTAACGGAAGTGGCATCAAACTTTGCCCCCTCTTACACCTTAGAAGACTCCGGTTTGATGTTAATATACTAGAGGAATAGCATCTCAGCATATAGAAAGTACACAGGGCATATAGAGTCCTTTTTATGCCGCTTACTTTAAGTACCTAGCTGAGGCATAGCAAGGGCAGTGTAGGGGAACCAATAAGTAAGCCAGGGGTGCAACATTTGTTCCTGCTAGTTTTCCAGCTAATTTATTTTAATGCATTGCCTTAGAAAAGCAAAGCGAGTATGTGGTGTAGTGGTTATGATGTTAAAATTGGGGCAGCGAGGAGAATTTCTCACGAAGGATAGGTTCAGTGTTAGGTGTCTTTTTTCAGCAATTGGGTGCAGGCCATGGTGGAAATTTCATTTGAACAGTTGAAAATATCTACTAAATCTATTTGATAGCAAGTGTTTTTTGTTCTTCTGAAACACTACAGAGAAAATTTAATTTATTTCCAGTTGTTTTCCAGAACTGGTTATAGTGGTCTATTGGTGTCCATTGAGATTTTTCATTTAACGAGAAGAATTTTCCTCACGACTCAATCTGCAGATATACTGTCTAATATAGCAACTATTTGGGAAAGTCAAAGGTCTGCGTTTTGATTTTGGCAATGTGTCGCTTGCTCAGTCAGAGGTTTTGTAAAATGTTGTTTTACAAAAGCTGACGGCTCTTCGCCAATATAAAAATAAATGACTAAAAGCAAAAATCTTTTTTTGGCCTAACAAAGCATATTGAAAATCCTTATGAGTAGGAATAATATATATATAATTTTAGAAACATCCAAAGACCTTGGCGAGTGCCACATCTAAAACCACATATGCCACAACTGATTCAAGCAGAAACTACTTATAGTGGGTCAACTGGTACTTCCAAATGCGGCACTCAAAAACTCCAGGTTGAAATGGACAAAAGTCAGCAACAGCCTGTGTTTGGCAAGCATCTCACTCTTCCCCCATCCTGCCTAAAACCTATTGTGTACAATGCCAATATTTACAGGGGGCTTTGGGACAGCCTATTGTTTATTTTTGGTAGGATTTCTTGTCGGGTTTAGGCCCCTTACTTCTTATGCCATGGCTTCCCTTCCTCTTTTTGTGTTCGTCCCTCCTTTCTCTGCATCCTTTTACCACCTTTTGATTAGGTGACATGTACCATTCAACTGCTTACATTGAGCAAACTACTCTTTAGGTTCTTCCTGCACAGCGGTTGCTCTGCCCTGTGAAATCTCTTGTATTAAAAAAATTCCTTATAGCGGTTTAGAGGGCACCCATTACTTACCACTGGCTGGCTCCCATGTGGCTTAGAGTCACTTTACTTACCATTGGCTGGCTTCCATGTCAGCTCCTCCTTCTCACCTCTGTTGTCCTCCTGGCCTTCAAAACATCGTTCTGCAGTGGAGCAAGGACTTCTGGTGCTTCTGGTAGCTCTCTTCGTATGTTTGCACCATCGCCAGTGAAAACGTGCTACATACACTTTGCTGTGGTTCCTCCACATATCTCTCTATACTGCTATATTGCTGTGTGGCTGGGCCTTTAAAACATACTTTCGCTCCATCAGCCGATCCCACTGGTTCGCCTCTTCAAGTCCTTTTTGGTTGGGTAGGCTTCATAAATAGGGTCACATGAACAAACATGATGTTATAATCTGGGACGCGGCGGACAGCAAGAGCAGCATCTAGGCCTGTAGCACCTCGGGCTGGTGGCGGTGGTTGGTGATGATTCAGCTTCTTTCCTAGAGGGCACTCTACTCACTTCATCTAAACATTGCTTTTAGGCGCCTAGTTTTCTGCGTATCTGTGTTTGCCGTGAGCCTATCAATGACATGTGCATGCCTATAATGTGAAGATTTATTGCAAACAGAAAATATGTATCATGTTGGTATCTCCAGTCCTGTTTTTCCATTAGATTCAGGGGCATTTCTATGTATGAAAACATAGGTTCAAACAAAGACATCACCCAATGATCCTGTCATTCCTCCAAGCTTGATCAAGATGGCGACTAGTTTATTGAAGTGAAACTGCAATTGTATAGCGCTTACTACTCCTCCATTGAAGCGCTACTTTATTTTAGAGAGTAGTGCATGCCAAAGTGAGGCAACACACTGATATTAGTTAACAAAAGTAACATGCTTTATAAAAAAAAAAAAAAACACACACGCCATCCTGGAAGAGAAAGGAGATTAAGGCCCCCATTACAACCCTGGCGGTCGGTGATAAAGTGGCAGTAATACCGCCAACAGGCTGGCGGTAAATACCGCCAAATTATGACCATGGTGGAAAGAGCTCAGGCTGACGGCCACTTTACCACACCGACCGCCAGGGCAGAATCGACATGCACCACGGCGGTAGCCACCTACAGCCAGGCGAAAGTCAATGTTCTGCCCACCGTATTAAGACAACCCAATCCGCCACCTTTTCCAGGGCGGTACCAACGAAATCAAAAGCCTGGTGGAAACACTGCACAGAAGGGAAACAACTCACCTTTGGAGACTCAGGGAAGAGCCACGCCGCCATGAAGCCTGAATTGCATATCTTCCCAATCCTGTTCTACGTCCTGCTCCACCATGAACACCAATGACGGCGAAGACGACAACGGTGAGTACAGCCGCCTAGCACACGGGGGGGGGAGGAAAAAGAGAGTGACACACACACATGAAACATGCAACACCCCCAACACCATACACGCAAGCAGATTCAGTAACATAACATATACACCCCGTGCCCCTCAGGAATAATTCAAGGACAACACAAATAGATAAAAGTGAGTGTAACAAGATAAATAAAGTAGTAATACATGCATCCAATCTAAAAGTATATACATATTTACAAATCAAGGGACAATGCCCAGTCCTCAATGTTCGTGGGCCACATGGCCACATCACAAAGTGCAAGGCCCCACTTGTCTCCTGCACCAACATGGAGAGAACACTGCAGGGGCATCAGTTCAAAAATAGGCAGGCACCTCAGGGGGACGGGGAATGCGGGGCACCTCAGCTGGCAGATGGAACAACACCACTGGCCCTGGAGGGGCCAACATGCCCTGTGTGCTGTCCTGGTGAATGCAAGGCCACAGTCTCTCAAGTGGGTGACTTGCCCACATGCTCTGGAGGGGCAACATGCCCTGTACACTGTCCTGGGGAGTGCAAGGCCACAGTCTCTCAAGTGGGTGACTTGCCCTCATGCTCAGGAGGGGGCAACATGCCCTGTGCGCTGTCCTGGGGAGGCTGGGGTAGGTGGGTGTCTTACCCACTGGTCCCAGAGGGGGCATCGTGCCCTGTGCTCTTCAACCTGGGGAGGATGGGGTGAGTGCGTGGCTTCTCCACTGGTTCTGGAGGAGGCATCGTGCCCTGTGCTTCTGATCCTGGGGAGGATGGGTTGAGTGGATGGCTTCTCCACTGGTTCTGGAGGGGGCATCGTGCCCTGTCTTCTGATCCTGGGGAGGATGGGGTGAGTGGATGGCTTCTCCACTCGGTCTGGAGGGGGCATCGTGCCTTGTGATGCAGGTCTTGGGGAGTGCAAGGTCACAGTCTCTCAGGTGGGTGTCAATCCCACAGGATTTGCAGGGGCAGCCCGCACAACAGCCCATGGACGCAGGACTTCACACTGTCCGCCGGCGGCGACAGCTGCTCAGTGGTGGTGGTGGTGATGTTGCCACTGGTTGTGGTGGGAAGCTCCTGCCCATCCCCTACAGCCTCGGACGGCTTCCCACTGGTGCTGCTGCTGCTGGTGGTTGTGGGGGGAAGCTCCTGCCAATTCTCTGCAGCCTTGGACAGCTGTCCACTGCTGGTGGTGGTGCTGGTGCTGCTGTTGCTGCTGCTGGTGGTTGTGAGGGGAAGCTCCTGCCCATCCCCTGCAGCCTTGGACGGCTGCCCACTGCTGGTGGTGGTGGTGCTGCTGCTGCTGCTGGTTGTGGGGGGAAGCTCATGCCCATCCCCTGCAGCCTCGGATGGCTGCACCACCATGGTTGGTGGTTGGAGCTCCGACTGAGTCCCAGCACCAGGCCCCTTGTCCTTTCTGCCTGCATATGCAGGCCCTGTGCCCTTCCTGGCAGCAGCTGGGGATGGCTCCTTGTTCCTCTTGGCAGCAGCTGGGGGTGGCTCCTTGCTCCTCTTGGCAGCAGCTGGGGGTGGCACCTTTACCTTCATGGTAGCAGCTGGGGGTGGAACCTTTACCTTCCTGGCAGCACTTGGGGCAGACACTCTTTCTGTGTGGCTGCCTGGTGCCCGGGATCCCTTCCCACCACAAGTTGCTGTGGACACTACTGGGCCCGTGGCCTGGGTGGCTGAGGTGCTTGCCTGGCTTTTACACAGCCTGGCCAGATGTGAAGGACGGGGGAGAGGGGTAGGGAAGAAGTCATTGGTGGAGAGGAAAAGCTTCTAAGGGACATTGGGGTGGGAAGAGGGAGAAGGTCTGGGAGTGGAGGAAGAGGGAGTGGTTGTAGGAGGTGTCTGTCTGCTGTGTTTGGGTGCAGGTGCATGGGCTGGATGCTGTTGTGAGGTGGATGGCTGTTGGGTGTCTGAGTGCTTGCGTTTGTGTACCTTGGTAAGGGGGGGCACCGACACAGTTGGAGAGGACACAGGGCACGTGTGCATGGATGTTGGGGTGGTGCCTGTCAGTGAGATGTGTGTTCTGATAGGTGTGCTGGTGATGGGTTAGTGGATTAGGATGTAGTGCATGCAGGTGTGAGTGTAGACGCAACTGGGAGGGAGGTGGAGAAGGAGGAGGAGGGGGACACAGTGGAGGCAGTGGAAGTTGGTATGTCTGCATCTGGGTGATGTTGGTGTGAGTGCCTGTGGGATGAAGTGTGGTGCTTGTGTTTGCCTGTGCCACTTTTGTGTGTTGTCCTGTGTGCATGCTCGTCTGCCTGTGTGTTTGGGATAGGTTGGGTGTGAGGGGAATGGGATTGGGTAGAGGAAGCTGGAGGAGGGATGGTGGAAACAGGGACAATGGCTGTCATCTGAGAGGAGGCCAGAGCCTGGATTGAGCTCTGTTGGGCCGGCAAGTCAGTGTGAATGCCCTCCAGAAATACATTTGGGCTGCCAGCCTCTGGATGGCATTCACAATGGTTGACTGCCCACCAGAGATGGATCGCAAGAGGTCAATAGCCTCCTCACTCAGGGCAGCAGGGCTAACTGGGGCAGGGCCTGAGGTGCCTGGGGCAAAGGAGATGCCCACCCTCCTGGGTGAGCGGGCACGGGCTACTCGCTGAAGGGCTGCTGGGTGGCAGCTGTACATGTAGATGGAGTGGGCACAGAGGTGTCCGTCACCACCAGGGAGCTTCCATCGGAGGAGGTATCCGTGTCCGAACTGTCCCCTCCATTCTTTGCCGTGGTGCTCCCCTCGCCCTCTGTCCCACTGGTGCCCTCACAGTTGGTGGACTCTGGGTCCTGTGGGATGTTGCTCCCTCCATCGCCGGTGCCTCTGCTATTCCACCAGATGATGCTAATGCACTTAAGGACAGGATGACAAAACAAGAAAGGTCTTGGTCAATAGCTGCACCAACACCACCGTTGGCGTACACAGCACCCTCACACACGGGGAACAGCCCTACGCACTGTGCATGGCATTACCAGTAACAATGCTAGTCAACAGGGCATGGGGAGAGACACATACCACCCACTGCAGCATACCTGGGACCCACACACCCCTGCCCAGTAGTGGATGGCTACTAGTTAGGTTGGAGGAATATCACATCAGAACCCTGCCCAACATGGGACCTACACTGCAATGTCAGCCCTGGCCTAGGGGCACCCACAGGCACACATCCCCCACCCGGATATCACCCCACCAGACGTAAGTAGTAATGATCGGCACTGTACTCACCCCCTTGTTGCTGCTGTGATGCCCCCAAGCGCCCATCCAGCTCTGGATAGGCCACCGCCAGTTTGTGGGCCATCAGGTGGCTCAGGGTTCTACGGGCACCCCTTCCTCATTGGGAGGCCATCCCCTGCTAGGCCTCCGCCATCTTTCATGCACAGCGTCTCAGGTTCTCCCACCATTTCTGACAGTGGGTGCTCCACCTGCTGTAGACCCCCAGGGTCCACATGTCCTTTGGGAGAGCACGCCATATACCCTTCTTTTGATGTGCGCTGACCTTCCTAGGAAATTTACACAGGGAAAGGTATTAGTTGGACCGTCCTGCCTGTTACACTCATGGACCACCAGAGCCCTCCCATCCCCTTGCGCACAGGCATGGCCCAGCATACATGCTGCACGCTAGCCAGGGCCCATCCACCAACCCCCCCCACACGAGGCCTTCACTGCAGGAGGAACAGTATTTGGGCTTCAGGGAAGAACTCAGATCCATCAATTCCACCCTGGGCACCATCGTAGGGGTGCTGAAGGAAGTCCTCAACACCAGGAGGGACACTGTGGCACAACAAGGGGCCCCTGACACTAGCCTGGACAATGAACTGCCCACCACCTCCGCGGGCGCTAGTGGACAGGAGGCACCGCCACAGGAACACAACACCAACACCCCGCCCCCTGCAGATGGAGAACCACCCTGCAAACGGTCCCTGAGATCCAGGACAAAGACAGAGAACGATGCCAAGACCCCCGCCAAGAAATGAGACCACCCTGATTGTCATCCTTTTGTCCCACCTTGTCACCCTGTCCATCCTCAAACTGCCCCAGCTCCACTTCCTATACCCCTTTGGACAATGCACCTGTGAGACTCATAGCTTGGACTCTGCCATGGACATTCCTCCACCATCACCCCTCACCATTTAACAACCCCCTCCAATATTGAGCACTTAAATAAACACCTTTAAAGCACAAAACAATCTGGAGTCTGTGATTTAGAATTAGTGTATTAGCAATTACAGTGACAAAATGCTCTTTCAATGGTAATGTCAACATACCTGTGTCACACAGCTCTAGTCCATGAGGAAACAAAGCAGATGTCACACAGTGGGACCCACATCTCTGAAATCATAAGAGAAAGTGACAACTCAGTGACTATACACTGGGTGAAAAGGACAGACAGTAGAGAGGTAGTAGTGCTAAAGTACATGTAGTAGGCAGGTTTTTCTTGTTACCTGTGTCTCACTGGAAGTATTGCAGGATCACATAGTTCCTGTTGTCGATGTCCTCTTCTTCTGCTTCCTCGTCTTCACAGTCCACAGGCTCCACAGCTGCCACAACTCCTCCATCTGGACCATCCTCCTGCAGAAAAGGCACCTGTCGCCGCAAAGCCAAGTTGTGAAGCATACAGCAGGCCACGATGATCTGGTACACCTTCTTTGGTGAGTAGAATAGGGAACCACCTGTCATATGGAGGCACCGGAACCTGGCCTTCAGGAGGCCGAAGGTCCTCTCTATAACTCTCCTAGTTCGCCCATGGGCCGCATTGTAGCGTTCCTCTGCCCTTGTCCTGGTTTTCCTCACTGGGGTCAGTAGCCATGACAGGTTGGGGTAACCAGAGTCACCAGCAAATGGCGAGGGACAACTGTTAGACACACACTAACCTGTAGGGATATCCCCAGACCCAGACAACCATTCCCACTGACTTGCTTCCAGGTGCTCACCTAATAGCCACACATGGTGCCTCTGGAGTTGCCCCATCACATAAGGGATGCTGCTATTCCGCAGGATGTAAGCGTCATGCACTGAGCCAGGGAATTTGGCATTAACATGGGAGATGCACTGGTCTGCCAAACACACCATGTGCACATTCATCGAATGGTAACTCTTCTGGTTTCTGTACACCTGTTCACTCCTGCGGGGGTGGGACCAAGGCCACATGTGTCCCATCAATGGCACCTATGATGTTGGGGATATGTCCCAGGGCATAGAAGTCACCTTTCACTGTTGGCAAATCCTCCACCTGAGGAAAAATGATGTAGCTCTGCATGTGTTTCAGCAGGGCAGACAACACTCTGGACAACACATTGGAAAACATAGCCCGGACATCCCTCATGCTATGACCACTGTTGTTTGAAATGACCCACTTGCAAGGAAATGGAGTACTGACAGCACCTGCACTTGAGGGGGGATCCCTGTGGGATGGCGGATAGCTGACATCAGGTCTGGCTCCAACTGGGCACACAGTTCCAGAATTGTGGCACGATCAAGCCTGTAGGTGAGGATTACATGTCTTTCCTCCATTGTCGACAGGTCCACCAGCGGTCTGTACACCGGAGGATGCCGCCATCTCCTCACATGTCCCAGCGGACGGTGCCTATGGAGGACAACAGCGAGCACAGAGTCAACCAACTCAGAGGTACGTAAACACAGCTAACTCAGAAAACTATTCATAACCCGAAATTTGCCTGCATGAGTGTTGAGCCAAGGCCTAGGTATGTGTGAAGCAGTTAAAAATAATGCCATGTGGGCCCCTGAAATGGCGGCTGCCTGACCTGTAAAGTGGGACAATGGGATATGCGGTAACTGCGCTGGCGTTGTACACCATCGCGGTAGGCGGTCGAAGACCGCAGCGCAATTCTGCATTGGTTAACATTGGACCCTATGGGTCCCAGGAGCCAATGACGATGTACACCGTCGGTGACGGTACGCACCGCCGCGGACGTGACCGCCATTTTCTATCAGTTCAATCACTCGATACCTGATCTTCGACAGGAGAGGACCTACACTGCAAGTGCTGCTGTGCCCTCAGTCTGAAAGAGACAATGGCTCGTGCGTCTGGGGAAAGGGCCCCTGCCTTCAGCACGGAGGAGTTGGAGAAACTCGTGGATGGGGTCCTCCCCCAGTACACGCTACTCTACGGTCCTCCAGACAAACAGGTAAGTACACTGTGAGCATGCTGTATGGGCAATGCCTGTGTGGAGTGGGGTGGATGAAAGATAGGGGGGGAGAATGAGGCGTGCATGAAACGACGGTGAGTGCATGTGCCACATGGCAAGGGTAGGGATGCGGGCCAATGACTGTGATGGTGCAGTTGGTAATAACTTTTTTTTTACCCTGTACAATTCCTGTAGGTCAGCGCCCACCAGAAGAAGGATGTTTGGCGTGCCATCGCCAAGGACTTCCGGACCCTGGGGGTCTACCACAGACGGAGCACCCACTGCTGTAAAACATGGGAGGACATTCGCCGCTGGAGCAAGAAGACGGTGGAGGCCCAGCTGGGGATGGCCTCCCAACGTGGGAGTGGTGCCCGTCGCACCATGACCCCCCTGATGTTCAGGATCCTGGCGGTGGTGTATCTGGAGTTGGATGGGCGCTTGAGGGCATCACAGAAGCAACAAGGGGGTGAGTACACTCTCATTCTGCTGATTCAGCGCACAGTCAAGGTATCTGGTTGGGGGAGGTGGGCTGTGGGTTCCCCTAGGCCAGGGCGAGTGTGCTAGTTAAGTCCCCTTTTTCTGGCAGACCCTATGGCACCCCACCCCACCTGGGTACAGTGCCAACTACACCTAGTCAGGCTCCTATGACATCCATGTGTGCAGATATCGGCCATAGCCTTGTAGGCCATGTACCAGGGATTGAATAGTGGACCCCAAGTGCGCGGCGTAGTGCAGGGGGCTTCTGTGTCTGTCGTGTCCGCCAATGGTAGCGGTAATGCATGCACTCAACATGTCTTTCTTCTGTCTCCCCCCCCTTTTTGTGGTCTCCCTGTACTTGTGTGCATTAGCATCATCAGGCGGAGGAGCAGTGACACCGGAGCAGGAGGGAGCTGCATCCACATGGCCCTGGAGGGCGAGACTACGGACTCCGATTTTAACCAGTGGGGCGGAGGGCGAGGGGAGCTCCACTGCGGGGACAGGAGCTGACACCAGTGATACGGACTCGTCCTCTGATGGGAGCTCCCTTGCGGTGGCGGGCCCATCTGTGCCCCCCGCATCTACAGGTACAGCCGCCACCACCCCCTCCAGCACCGCCCTCCCAGCAGCCCCTCAGCCTTTGCCCCGTGCCCGCTCACCTAGGAGGGTGGGCATCACCTTCGCCCCAGGCACCTCAGGCCCTGCCCCTGTCACCCCTGCTGCCCTCAGTGGGGAGGCCATTGACCTCCTCAGATCTCTCACTGTTGGGCAGTCTACCATTTTGAATGCCATCCAGGGTGCAGAGAGGCAGTTGCAACAAACCAATGCATTCCTATAGGGCATTCATTCTGGTCAGACAGCCCTTCAGTGAGCTTTTCAGACTCTGGCCTCAGCACTGATGGCAGCCATTGTGCATTCCTGTAGGGCATTCATTCTGGTCAGGCAGCCCTTCAGTGAGCTTTTCAGACTCTGGCCTCAGCACTGATGGCAGCCATTGTCCCTGTCTCTAGCCTCCCCCCTCCAACTTCCTCCACCCAGACCCACACCCCTATACCTCAGCCTATCCCAAGCACACCATCAGACCAGCATGCACACACCTCAACACACAAAGGAAGCTCTGGCAAACATAAGCACCACACATCCCACAGGCACTCATGCAAGCATCACACACATGCAGACATACCAACATCCACTGCCTCCACTGTGTCCCCCTCCTCCTCGTCTCCCTCATCCCTCCCAGTCTCGTCTCCACTCACACCTGCATGCACTACATCTTCAGCCACTACGTCCATCACCAGCACACCCACCACCACACCCCGCTCACGTGCAGTCACCACCCCCACTACCATTCACACATCCCCTGTGTCCTCTCCCAGTGTGTCTGTGAGCCCACCTCCCAAGGTACACAAACGCAGCCACACACCCACCCAATGGCCATCCACCTCACAACAGCCTCCAGCCCATGCACCTTCACCCAAAGTCAGCAAATGTACACCTCCTACGACCACTACCTCTTCCTCCACTCCCAAACCCCCTCCATCTACCCGTCCTAGTGTTCCTAAGAAACTTTTCCTGGCCAGCCTTGACCTCTTTCCCTCACCTCCCCCACCCCGTCAGTCTCCTAGGGCCCGACTCTCCAGGTCCCAACCTAGCACCTCAGCCACAACATCGGCGGGACCATTGGTGCCAGTAGTCACTGGATTATGGAGTGCACCAGGCAGCAGGACAGCCAGTGTGGCAAGGAGCCACAGCACGGACAGTCCCCCACCTGTCAAGCATCAGAAGTTGGCCAGTGCACGGCGGGAGAGGGGAAAGACACCAGCCACCAAAGCCGCTCCCAGGGGTACAGGTGGGAGTGTGGAGTCAGCTGCAACACCTTCCAAGGTGGGGAAGGGGCACAAGAAAACCGGCAAGTCTGGGAAGATCAGCAAGGCGGAGAAGACAGCCATCAGCCCTGCTGCCAAGGAGCCGACCGCCAGCAGCAGCCCCGCTGCCAAGGAGCCGGCCAGCAGCAGCCCCGCTGGCCAAGACTGGACCGCCAGCAGCAGCCCCGCTGCCCAAGACAGGACCGTCAGCAGCAGCCCCGCTGCCAAGGAGCCGGCCAGCAGCAGCCCCGCTGGCCAAGACAGGACCACCAGCAGCAGCCCCGCTGCCCAAGACAGGACTGCCAGCAGCAGCCCCGACAGCCAGCAGCAGACCCGCTGCCCAAGACAGGACCGCCAGCAGCAGCCCCGCTGCCAAAGACAGGACCGCCAGCAGCAGTCCCGCTGCCCAAGACAGGACCGCCAGCAGCAGCCCCGCTGCCCAAGACAGGACCGCCAGCAGTTGAACCACTGCCAAAGACACCGCCGCCACAAGCACCGCTGCCAAGGACACCGCCGCCACAAGCACCGCTGCCAAAGGCACCGCCGCCACAAGCACCGCCGCCACAAGCACCACAGGCCCATGAGCGCCAAAAGCTCTGACACTACTGAGGCCACCACGAGCAGGATGAAGCACTCTGGGCACAAAGCCCCCTCCAGAACCAGTGGAGAAAGACATCCACTACCTCAGTCCTTGGCAGGATGGAGCACTCTGGGCACAAGGCCCCCTCCAGAACCAGTGGAGAAAGACATCCACTACCTCAGTCCTTGGCAGGATGAGCACTCTGGGCACAAAGCCCCCTCCAGAACCAGTGGAGAAAGACATCCACTACCTCTGTCCTTGGCAGGATGAAGCACTCTGGGCACAAGGCCCCCTCCAGAACCAGTGGAGACTGTTATCCACTTGAGAGACTGTGGCTATGCACTCCCCAGGATTAAGCAGTGGGCAAACCACCCACTGTAGAGACTTGAGAGACAGTGGCTTTGCACTCCCCAGGATTGAACAGTGGGCAAACCACCCACTTGTGAAACTTGAGAGACTGTGGCTTTGCACTCCCCAGGATTGAACCGTGGGCAACCCACACATTGTAGAGACTTGAGAGACTGTGGCTTTGCACTCCCCAGGATTGAACAGTGGGCAAACCACCCACTGTAGAGACTTGAGAGACTGTGGCTTTGCACTCCCCAGGATTGAACAGTGGGCAAACCACCCTCTTGTGAGACTTGAGAGACTGTGGCTTTGCACTCCCCAGGATTGAACAGTGGGCATCGGGCCCCCTCATGGATTTTGCGTCGTTCACTCAACCGGCTGGGGTGCCCACCCTTTCCCTTCCCCCTGAGGTGCCTGTTTTATTTCTATCTGATGCCCCTGCAGTGTTCTCTCTGTCTTGTTCGGGTATCTTGTGTGGGCCTCGCCCATGCATTTTGGGCCCAGTGGTCCACGGACTTTAATGGTGGAATACCTTGGACTAATATTATTGGTGAATATATGTGTAAATAGTGTATGTATATTTTTTTAATACTGAATTTTAATATATTACAATCGTTCACCTCATTTCCTTTTGTCTTTGCATTCTTCCGGGGGGGTCGGGGTGTAACTGTAATGTATCATGCTGTATTAGTGTGTGTGTGTTGTCGTGGGTGAGGGTGGGGGTGTTGTGTGTTGCGTGTGTGTGTCACTGTTTTTTCCCTCCCCCCTCCCCTGTGTCGTAGGTGCAGTACTCACCGTGGTCTTCGCCACCGGCGTTCGTGCTCCTGGTAGAGGAGCAAGAAGATAAAGGCTGGAAAAATGTGGAGCTCTGGTTCCATGGCATCCTGGTTCCTCGTGGGGTGTGCAGAGGTGAGCGTTTTCCCTTCGAAGTCCTGTTTCCGCCGTGTTTTTGTTCGTGGTGAATCCACCCCGGAAAAGGTGGCGGATTGGTAGGTTGTAATTCTGTGGGCGGTACATTGTCCACCGCCTGTCTGTTGGTGGTGACCGCCAAGCTGTTTGTTTGTACCGCCGTGGCGGTCGGAGTGTTAAAGTGGCTGTCTATGTTGGCGGTTTCCGCCACGGTCGTAATTCAATTTTTTTTACCGCCGGCTTGTTGGCGGTCTTACCGCCGCTTTAACACCGACCGCCAGGGTTGTAATGACCACCTTAATGTATATTTCCCCAGTTTAAGATGGTGGCCACACGTCATACTTGATGACATCATTAACGTTATGAGGAGGCCACCTCTTTTCATTCCCCGTTGCTTGTCCTTGTCGTCTGCAATCCGGCGGGCAGAAGGTGTCTTAAAAGGTAATCTTTCTTACAGCTTACCCGCCTTCGCAGGTGTAGTGTTTTCTTTATTCCTGTATGGGTTTAGTTAAACTATATCGGTAGAGTGACACTTCACTCTCCCAAAAGGCTGTTCTTTCCCTTCTTACAGAAATGTCTACTAGCCCCAGTTTGCAGCACTGCTGGCACGTGTCTGTGTTTGAGTCACACTTTAGAAGAGTTTGGGTGGGGTGGATGTCGAGACTAGGTGCGTAGTGTATTAAACTATCCGATGCTGAACTCCTTCATCGTCTAATGGCGTGAGGATGACACTGCACGTTTGGCTCCTCTGGGCCTTTATTTAGAAGCACATGCGATGCAAGACATATGCCACAAATGCAGCCATGTGCAGCTGAGGAAATGGGTGGCTCTCAGTGGGCCTAAACTTCCCACCTCGGCGTCTTGCAGTTGGTGGGGCCCAGGTCATGACTTTTTAACACCAGCACTCAAACCGCAGAGCTGAACTGGCAATAGCAGGTACCCTATAAAAGAGTTTATGCAATGCTGCTCGCCTACACCATTGAACGTGGACTGGGCAGGCTGCTGCCCACTGATTCAGTGTCCTAGAATGTACTGTCACAAATGGCTCCTTGTTACCGAAAACTCCCAGCTGTTGAGCAGCAGTTAACCGTTTTTTTATATTTAATGAAATGATACATCAGCAGACAAGGTGGTGTGATGGGAAACAAAAAATAAACGTAAGAGCAACATTGACGCTGCATAAGGTTTTCATGCACTCTATCAACACTGCTTTAGTGTAGATGGCCCAAGAGTTAGTCCAAACCAATCAGAGCAGCTTCTGGGTCTTCTGTTAGTGGAATTCCTCATATGTGAGGTCATGTTTTTGTGTTAAAGAATTGTTTTATGGATGCTGCATGAAATAAACACAAAATTTCTATGAAAATGTCAGTAACATTCCCTCACGCATCACCCACACTAAAAATAAATTAAAAGAAAATGGTACTAAAAACAATCTAAGAAATATTCAAGTTCATCAGGGCAAGACTCTCTGTAGGACATGGAAGTGCTTTAGTTATATGCAGGGCCACTGGAATTCTGTGGCAGAGAGGACCAAATTATGCAGCAGAGTTGACCAAATTATGTGGTAAGAAAAGTACAGGTATGCATTTACAACGCCAATAGATCTAACTCAATCAAATACAAAACCAATAGCATTGCAAATGCTTGTTTTTTATACCTTTGCCTCCACGGATACTTCATTGCTCCCTACCCCTTGCTGCTCACTGCTGTTTCTTGACAGCATCAAATTGCTGCCCCATTCCTGCTCCTTGTCCCATTTTCTTGTTTCACTTGTTTTTATTAACTTTTTAGGAGGGCTAGCGAACTAGAATTTGCTACTTGCTTAGCACTTTCTCTAAATGCATTATTGTACAGCTATAAAATGTTTACATTTACTGCTTCAAGTTGGGCCTCCGACATCTTTGAACAGTACATTAAAAGCAACATAAGCCAAAATGGTCACAATAACATGATATCTAAGTGTCCATGCGTTGGGAAACCGAAAGCTAAAATGCCCACTGTGTCATGATGTATGTAAATACATGCACGGTGATGTACAGACACTCACACGTCATCACGGTGGGGCTGCATTTTGCCTCCTTTGTTTCTGATGTCGTTGAGCATGGGGAACATTTTTGTTTCTCATGCACAATGCTGTTAAGCATTGGCTCAAAAAATCAAAATACTGAAAAGCACAGCTAATGACTTTTAAAGGCAATGCCTATTTATTTTGCAAATGCTTTGTTAGAAATGTACTTTGCCAATGTTTGTTAGGATCAGCACCTATTGTGAGAAACCGGGATTTATCAGCAGGCCACCTCTAGATCCCCTGACCTACTACTTTAATGTATGTGTAGAGCACTGAACTGCCCTAGGGCTTCATGGCGCTATCAGAGATAATACCAATCTGAGTGATTATAATAAAGACGAAAGGGCACTCTTTTATTGACTAAAAAGAAAGTGCCAGTTTCTTCTTGAGTGATGGGAGCGCAGGATTTGCATATTGTTCTAGAATCTACGGGGAATGTTCCATTATTCTGAATACTTCTAAAAGGAACTGCCTGACCGAGAGGTAAGGCTAGGTCAGTGCTTAATTTGTAAATAAAAAGGTGCCGGTGCCCAAAGCCCTTCTCTTAAACACGTGGCTGCTGCAGTTAAAACGTGCAAGCATGGAATACTGAGGCGGCGTAATCCTGAAGCCATCTCGGGCCTCTTCAATCCATATGAAGCCACTCCCTGCCCCTTCAGCTCACTCTGGCAGCTTTCTAAAGTCTTCCTTTGTGATGCTTTTTCGTTTTTTCTTCCACCGTCTTTCCCATATGTGTCTTTTGCTCGCAGCAAATACTTGAGGCAGAAGAATAAGCCCCGCCCCCGGCCCTCAAAAATAAGTGCCGGTGCTCAGCACCGGAATCAACAAGCACAAATTAAGCATTGGGCTAGGTGAATAGAGATGAAGACCAGAAAAGGTAGAGAGGATTCGTGAACAATCTTTTACACTCTGACTAAAGCTTTGAACGGAACCCTTTTCTTTATATGGAGCCAGTGGAGTAATCTGAGAATAGGAGTGATGCGGACTCTGCGTCTGGACCATGACACTAGTGGAGAAGCAGCATTCTGCACAAACTTGAGCATTTGTAGGTAATTCCAGCTAGAAAGCGTTTCTGTAGTCGTGGCTAGGTTGTCATTGTACTATCATACCCGGAACGTAGAAGCTGCAGCTTAATTCACAACATGTACCCCTGTGCCCCCCTACATGCTTCTTCCCTGCTCTCTGTCTTATTATTGAAGCTTCTGAGTGCCCTGATAGCTAACATTAGCAGGAAATAACTGAAAGGAGTCTGTTACTGCTCAAGACAGCATCTCCAACTGTGTTCTTTCTGCTTTCAGCGCATTGGGTCCTGCAGTGCGACTTCAGTGACGTGTCATCTCCTCAGCCCCCACTGCCATATGGTAAGCACTGGCTCAATCTGCAGCTTATCAGCAAATCCGAAAATAAATAGAGGAAAAAATAATATTCACAGTGCTCCTAAACCCAGCATTAGTGGGAGGACAGAAATGTTAAATGGAGTGCAGAACCCTCAAACAAGTATTGACAAATCGAAGAGCTTTGGCTTTTGCATAGTGAATGCTTATAGTGACTCAAGCAGTACGAAAGCATGCACAGACATCAATAGGGCCTTTTTTCTACAAAGTGTAGCAGACATCCAGGCACCCATGCACACAAATCAACATACAAGTGTTGGTGTACCCTGAAACCTGTGCAACAAGGGGCACTGGGTGAACTCCATCAATGGATCACAGGATGATGTGGAGGTGAGGACAAGCGGTGACGCACGTCGCAGGTACTCATAGTGACGGGCACTCAAGGAACACAATGGAGGCATCTAAAGGGAGCACTTGATGATACACCACAAGAAAGCACTGGATGATGTGCTTTAGGAGAGCACTGGGTGATAGGCCCAAAGATGCTTTTCCACCTTTCTCGACCACATGCTTCTCTTCCACCCGTTTTTTGGCTGAACTCTTCTATCACATTTGCCTCCTTCCTGAAATTCATCCATTACTGGATGGTCATCACTTAATCTATGTCAAGCTCCCTATGTTCATTTTTCAACCCCTCTAGGAGGTTTGTTTGTCCTCCAGTGTCGGTCATCAACATTGTTTAGTTTAGCTGGTCTTTTGAATTCCTCTGCATCGTGTCCCCTTTGGTAGTTCTCAAAGCTAAGCCCTCTTCCTCCATTCTGTCAAAGCTAGTTGGCCCTCTTTCTTTTGTTCCTCTTCTAGCATGCTCTCTCCATCGTCACCTCCTACAACCCGTCCATTGACTCCTGTCTGCCTGTTCCAGTATCTCCTCAGTTCTCAATTCTTGTTGTCCTCTCCTCCTACAGTGAGGCCACCACCACTCCACTCCTCTATCTCTGTGCCCTCTTTTTGCTGCTGTTTTCCTGATTCCCCTAGAGCCTGCACCTCGCACTCCTCTCCCTCCCTGCCCCACCACCATTGGTTGAAACTGAATGATCTACATCGTGCTGTTGATACCTGCATGTCAGTGAGTGACTCCACAGTGAGCCTCGACCTCTGTTGGTAACTGAAATAAGGTGAACACAGTTTACGTCACATCGGCAGAGTCCCAAAGTAGACACCTTGGCATTGTCATGCTGTGGCTGATTTTTTTAAGTTTGCAATTCTGTTACTAACTGGATATTTCCCTTTTCTTTCAGCACAAATCTAACTTCAAGGAACAGAAGACCTGTTTGTAGAGACAATATTTATTCTAGCAGAGACTTGTACTGCTATACTTAGCTAAGTGGACGGATATCTTTGGAAACAAATAACAGAACAAGAATGTGTGGGGGAGAGATGTGGCAGAGGTGGAGACAAATTAGAGCAGCACCAGCAATTATGTTTTTTAAATGACATATTTATACATTACACAGTTGCATATGTATATACTGCACTCAATTACAGATTACACCTATACAGATGTATACAACTAAATGAAGATTGTTTTACGGTGCTGAATCGGGTGATTTGTTGTTAAGTGTTGTCACCAGGATTGTTTAGAACTCAGTTCTTGGGTGGAATGTAAGCATCTAAGCCACTGGAATCACACTGAGACAGACTCCTGTTTAAAAATGGTACATCCCTTGAAGAGAGCGACTGATTATGTTTACATTTCTATAATTCTGAAACACTCCACTTTAATATTTTTGCGTAGTTGATGCTAAGTGTAAAAATTAATTGTAGCAGTACAATCGTAGGCTGGTAGGGCAGGGTGGTGGGGGCACCCATTGCTGCCAATGTCAAGGCCACATGAGGTGCCCCTACACTACAGGAAGTAGGCACCGAGACACCTAGCCTTTCCACTTGCCTGTGGCCTCCAGTTCCTGCTTATTGTAGCCTGATCCAGTTGCCACTTTTTGACCAAGTGGCACAACCACTGCTCGAGTTTTTCAGTCTGAGTTTTTTCGCCAGGGTTTATTCACTCACTGTTCTTCCTGCCAACAGAAGCCCCGCCCACTCCAGGGCTGCCTTAGTGCGGGCTGCTTTGCCGCCAAACAGCGGGCGCGTTGCTGGTGCGCCAAAGGCATGCTTGACTGCACCTGTCCGTGTCTGGACCTCGCCCAGCACCACAACCCCGGGCTCTCCCGACTTCCGTCGACACACAATCACCAAGCTCTTCACCCTTGACGCAGGACACCACAACAAACAATGCCACCACGCTGACCCATGCTCTATGGTAGGACCTTTCACCTTCAACCACTTCCTCTTCACCTGCCACAGCACACACATCAGCCCACCAATGTGCCTCACACCGAACACACCTCATACACCACCTGAACAAAAACAGCAACGCACGTGCATCATTCTCAACATACACTCACTATGCAAAAACACAACCGAGATTTGGGACATTATCTCCACCCTCGCACCTGATGTTCTCTTTCTCATCGAGACCTGGCTCAACCCCACTTCTGTGCCCTACATGGCCACTGCAATACCCGAAGGATACAAGGTCCCCCACCATGACCGCATCAACAAACCTGGTGGATGGATTGTCATCCTACACAAGGAATCCATTCAATGCACTACCACAAATAATAACATCACCCAAGCCACGGAAAACCTCATCCTCTGACTCCAAACAGACAGCAAAACCTCCATCAGGAGCACCCTCGGCAAAACCTCCATCAGGAGCACCTTCACCTACCATCCACCAGGACCACATTCTGCCTTCTGCAACTTTATTGCCACCCTCACCATAGACTCCAGCAACTACATTTTCCTCAGTGACCTCAACTTCCATCTCGACCACCACAAGGACATCAACACTACCAACCTCCTTAACAGCATGAACAATATCAGATTCACCCAACTTGATCACAACCCCATGCACACGGCTGGCCACACTCTAGATCTCATCTTCACCTCCAGAAACCTCATCAGTTACAGCCATACCAGGGGACCCACCTGGACAGATCACTTCATCAAACAATGCCCTCACTACCACCCACCCCATGTCCTCCAACAACTTAGACCAGAACATCAGAAACTTCAACAACTGAATCACCAACTGTGCCAACAGCATCGCTCCCAGTGGCAAACACACCCACAAAGGTCCACCAAGAAAGCTGTAGCTGGTACACTGTGTAACTGGTCCACTGAAGACTTCAGAACTGCTACTCAGCACTATCAACAACTGGATGGCACACCAGCAAGGCCATGACCGACAAGACTGCCTTCAAGACAGCCCTCAACCTTTACCATAGACAGTTCAGAGAATCGAAGAAAAAGTCTTTCGCTTCATGCATCGAATTAAGCTGCAATGAACAGCAAAGAACTCTTCTACATCGTCAAAGAATTCTCCAACCCCTCAGCTGCAACAAATCATTACCACTCACAGGAACTCTGCAACAAACATCTTCCACAATAAGATTGCACACATCTACAGATACTTCACACCCTAGCCCAAGGCTATCAATTTCTTCAAGTAACACAATGGCCCTGCTATCACCACAAACATCCTACTAACCAAATCCAGTCAGTTTGCCCCACAAGATACCGCCACCATCATGAACTCGGTCCACTCAAGGGCTCCACTCAGCCCATGTTCTCACCACATCTTCAATGTAGGCGAAGCCAGGATCAGCCACATACTCACCACCTTGTTCAACACCTCAATTGCCACAACTACTTTCCCTGAGGACTGGAAATACATAGAAGCCAAAGCCCTATTTAGTAAATCATCGGCAGACCCCAGGGAACTCACCAATTACCAACTGATCTCCCTGCTCCCATTCCCAGCCCACGTTTTGGAAAATGCCATATACCAACAACTCTCCCCACATCTGGAACAGAACCTTCTACTTGAGTCCTCCCAATCTGGATTTCATAGCAGCCACAGCACCGAAACAGCCCTCATTGCGGCTACCAATGACATCCAAGCCCAACTCGACAAAGGAGAGACTGTATCTCTGATCCTTCTAGACATCTCAGCAGCCTTCAATATGGTCTCCCACCACACACTCATCACAGAACTGAACAACATAGGCCTCCAAGGAGCCGCTCTTAGATGGATTGCCTCTTTCTGCACCAGAAGAACACAAAAGGTTTGCCTTCCACACTTCACCTCCTAACTCAAGGAAATCTTCTGTGGAGTACCTCAAGGATCCTCGCTCAGCCCCACCCTCTTCAGCACCTATATGACACCTCTGGCCAGCATCGTAAAAACCCACAGACTCAACATCATATCCTACGCCAATGACACACACCTCACCATCTCCCTTTCTGAAGACACCACCAACACCAAGGCCAACTTCTGCAACTGCATGACAGACATTGCCAACTGGATGAAGGACAACTGCCTGAAGCTCAACACGGACAAGACTGAGATACTGATCTTTGGAAACAAAAGCTCCGCATCGGACGCATCCTGGTGGCCCTCAGAAGTCGGACCTACTCCTTTCCCCACTGACCACGACAGGAACCTAGGCATCGTTCTGGGCAACAAGCTAACCGTGACGATAAGGTCAACTTAATCTCCTCCTCCTGCTTCTTCATCCTCCGCATGCTTTGTAAGATATTCAAATGGCTACCCCAGAACTCAAGATGCACCATCACCCATTGTCAGGAATGTTGTAGCCAAGATCAGTGTGGCAAAGTATAGGGCTAAAAAGCGTGTCCTATTCATGAAAGTACAGCAATATCTACATTGGAGGTTAGTTCCCCTATCAACTAAAAAAGCCTTATAACAGGCCTTGAACTCACTAAATGTTCTTCCTGAAATCAGCTCAGGAAGTCATGGGCGCTTGATTGACTAAATGGGTTAGCGGTCTAGTTTCTGGGCTCGTGCAGAGTCAGCAGCTCTTAATGCACATGGTCCAGGAAGTAACTTCCCACTTCAACTGTATTCTGAGAGGCGCTGGTAGTGTTTCATCACTGTGCTTCATTTCTGAAAAGAAATTCTTTGAGTATTTGATACCAGAATAGTGTCTCAGTTCCGCGCTTGAGTAGCGCATTCGGTAGTGTCTCAACTGAGAATTATTGAGCAAAATATCTAATAGGAAATGCGCAAAGCATTTTTTGACTGAGTTTCTTCATTGGAATTTCAGGCAGTGTCTCAGTACTGCACATCTTCAAGCCAGCATGAAAATGTCACAGTTACGGTGAGCTGTTCCCTGTGTAAGGCATTTTTCCTTCTTCTGTCACAAAACCTTTGACAAACATAACAGTTCTTCATCAACCTTCTGAAGACTACTTATCAGGGACATTCAGAGTTTATTTTTGAATCTGACATGATATATATATATATATATATACATATATATATATATATATATCACCAACACCTTTCTCCGTATTTAAGAGTCTAATCCAAACAGGGCGGCCGGCGCTGCAGGGACAGAGCACCCTCGCAGACACATTCCAGATGTTTCTCCACACAAAGAGAAGCGCCGTACTCAGGTTCACAGTCAAAGTGAGGCACTTTTAATTTCATTTTCAAAACACAGAAGCGAAAATTATTTCATTCCTTAGAGGTGGATATTCTTTCATTCATCCTTAGAAGCAAATATTCTTTCATTCCTGACGCGTTTCGGCTGTCGATGTCAGCCTTAATCATAGGTTCTCCTGTTCAAAAAATAACCATGTGATGTTACACCTTCCATTTATATCATGGCATTAAAGTCACAGAGTCTCTTTCACATTTTCAAAATTTCACTACCGTAGTGTCCTTTGTTAATTACATAGGTCAAAGTACACTTGTGCATCTGTGTTTTTCATCGAGTTATTGCATCATATATTTGCTTCTCATAATATCATTGCTACATTTTAATCACAATGTTATTCTCAAATTTTAGAGTGCTTGGCAATAAACCTCTTCCTGCTTTACTAAGAAAGTGTCTTTGAATATCCTTCGTTTTCAAATGCACTACAGCTGACCCTGTTTAAAGGCCTCAAGAATATGTTGAAGTTCCAGATAGCCTGCGCTTTGTCTCCAGTGCCCATGGGCGTAGGAAGTGTGGGGGACGCGGGGGATGTATCCCCCCCAGATTTTGGAGGGTGGGGACACGGGGGACGAAGGTGGGGGGGACAAGGGGACACAATAATTTCCCCTCTCACATCTGTCATTCAGAGGGCCATTGGCGCACAAACGCGCTACTTACGATAGCCCTGTACAGACAAATCCTCCAAGCTGATGGTAACCAAATGAAGGTGAGTCAGGAGGCCCCCTGCGCCCTCTGCCCTTTTGTCCTGTTCTAAGGGTGCTCATAAGAACAAAGGGCACTGGAGGAGAAAAGAGTTTTGGATGATTACTGTCACCTGCTGCCTTGAAGAGGAGCACTGCAGGATGCCTTCAAGAGGAGCTGCAAAACAATGAAGAAGATCTAAAGAGAGAACAGAGTCCCACTCACCGTGATGCCTGCAGGCTAGAAAGGAGACTCTGTGAAACACAATATTTGTATTTGCCTAAGATCACACCAGTTGGTGAAACAGTGAAGTCGAGACTGAGCTCAGATTTTACATTTTTACACAACAATTTAGCTATTAGAAGGGTATATTTTTCTAACCTTTATGTTTAATGTTTTGTTTTCTAGGTAATGAAGTGCTTGATTACAGCGTGGCTAACAGGGAGAAGCCATATTTCATTTTGGGCCGTTATGCCTAGCGTTATTATTTATGTTGTTATCGTTACATACTTCAGCATATTGAAGTATATTATCTTTTCTCTATCTTTTCTTCACTCTACTCTGAAACAATCTACCCTATGCCACTGCACCCTACACCACTTTTCTCCACTCTGTGCCACTCTACGCCACTGCAATCTATGCTGTACCACTCCACTCTACACCACTGCAATCTATGCTATTCTACTCTAACCATTGTACACTACACCCCTGCACTCTGCCAGTGCACTATTCACCACTTTACTCAAAACCAATGCACTCTATCCCACTGCCAATCTACTCTGCACCACAGCATTCTATTCCACTGCTTTCAATGCCACTGTACTCTGCACCACAGCACTCTATGCAACTGCACTCTATGTCACTCCACAATACACCACTGTACTCTGCGACCCTCTAATCTGCAACATTGCACTTTCTGCCACTGAACTCCACGCCACTCTACTCTGCACCACTGCACTCAATGCCACTGTGCTCTGTCCCACTGCACTATTTTCTGCACCACTGCACTGTATTCTACTCTACACCACTTCACTGTAGGGCACTTCACTCTACTTTGAAATCATCTCCTCTATGCCACTGCAATCTACGCAACTCTACTCTATGCTATGCCAGTCTAATCTATCTTGCACCACGCCAATGTACCCTGCACCACTCCAATCTGCTCTGCACCGCTCTATGCTACTGCACTCTACATCACTATGCTCCACTCTGCAACAATCTACTCTTCACCACTATACTGTACTCTGCAGCAATCTACTCTATGCCATGGTACACTATGCAACTCTAATCTACTCTGCACCTCTGTACTCTAAGCCACTCTTCTCTTCTCTACTCTGCATTACTGCAGTCTACACTAATGCATTCTATGCCACTCTACTCTACACCACTGCCTTTATGACACTCTACTCTGCAACACTACACTCTGCCACTGAACTATACTCCTCTCTACTCTGCACCACGGCACTCTACTCTGCACCGCTCAACTATATGCCACTCTATGCACTCTACACCAATGTACTATATGCCACTACACTCTATGCCACTCTACTCTGCATTACTGCACTCTACCACTGCACTCTACACTAGTCTACTCTACCTTGCACCACTCCACTCTACCATGCACCGCATCACTCTATGACACAGTACTCTGAACCACTGCAATCTATTCTGTGCTCCCCTCTACTCTTCACCACTCTATGCTACTGCACTGTACGCTAAACCAGTGCAGTATTCGCCAATGCACTCTACACCACTTTACTCAAAACCAATGCACTCTATACCACCACACTCTACACCAATCTAGTTTGCACCACTGTACTCTATGCCACTTCACTCTAGACCACCCAACTCCAATCTATGACACTTCACTATGACATTACACTCCATGATATTAGACTCTGACACTCTATTCCATTAAACTCTAACACTTTCTCCACTCTGTAACTCCCTACACAACTCCCTATACGCCACTCCATTCCACTTTACTCCACTGTATGCCACTCCACACAACTCTATGCCACTTCAATCTACGATACTCTGCTCAATGCCACTGCACAACCCTCTACGCCACTCCAATATACAACAATGTACTGTGCTCAACAACACTCTACCCAACTTTCTCTATGCTAGTTCATGTTACTTTACTTCACTCTACTCCAGTTCACTCTTCTTTATGCCTTTCCACTCTACGACACTCTGCCACTCCACTCTATTACACTGTGACACTACTCCACTCTAATACTACTTTATGGCATTGGCGCTTGATTAGAGATTCAGATCTCCATTGATTGCCTTGTCACTCATATGAGACGTGAGTCCGATTTATCTTCGCCGTTATGGTTACAAGCACTCTGTAACCCTTTTAACTCAAGCTTAACGAAGGCTTAGGATGATCCTGATACTCGTCTAGGGGATCAAAATATTGTCGGCCAAAGTACCTTGACTTGAATTTGTGATATTGTACATAAGTTGGCATTAGCATAGGTACTATGAGCTAATGACTTCTTGATTCACTATTTGAGTCATTCATGTAAAAGTCGGTGTATAAAAGCTTGTAAATCATTGTTGTGGATGCTAACCTTGTAGGAAAGTAGCCTCTTTCTAGCTTGGTTACCCCCACATGTGGCCTATTTGCCAGTGTGTTTGCGTGTGTCTACTGGGATCCTGCTAATCAGGACCCCAGTAGTTATGCTCTCTCCCTTAAATTATGGTTTTTGCATACTGGTAACCCAGTACTTCACCCAACATTGGCATATTGGTGCCCCCTTATAAGTCCCTAGTATATGGTACTTAGGTACCCAGGGCATTGGGGTTCCAGGAGATCCATATGGGCTGCAGCATTTCTTTTGCCACCCATAGGGAGCCCAGGCAAAGGCTTCTGCAGGACTGCTATTGCAGCCTGCGTGAAAAGGTGCATGCACCCTTTCACTGCCAGTTGCACTGCACCAGGTCACTTATAAGTCACCCCAATAGCAGGCCCTCCAGCCCTGAGGGTAGGGTGCAGAGTAACTGTGTGTGAGGGCACCCCTGCACTAGCAGAGGTGCCCCCACGACCTCCAGGACCATTTTCCCAGACTTCCTGAGTGCGGGATGCCATTTTACACATGTACTTGAAATAGGTCACTACCTATTCCCAGCTACATAATGGTAACTCGGAACATAGGTATGTTTAGTATCAAACATGTTGGAATCATAACCCAAGGCTTTTGCAAGCATTGGTTGTATGATTATATGCACTCTGGGGGCTCCTTAGAGGACCCCCAGTATTGCCATTCCAGCGTTCTGAGGTTTTCCAGGCAGGCCCAGCTGCTGCCACCTCTCGGACAGGTTTCTGCCCTCCTGTTGCTTGAGAAGCTCAAGCCCATGAAGGCAGAACAAAGGATTTCCTTTGGGAGAGGGGTGTTACACCCTCTCCCTTTGGAAATAGGAGTTACAGGCTTGGGAGGGGTAGCTTCCTTCCCCAGGCCACTGGAAATGCTTTGAAGGGCACATTTGGTGCCCTCCTTGCATAATCCAGTCTACACCGGTTCAGGTACCCCCTGTCCCTGCTCTGGCACGAAACTGGACAAAGGAAAGGCGAGTGACCACTCCCCTGTCCATCACCACCCCAGGTGTGGTGCTCAGAGCTCCTCCAGAGGGTCCCTGTGTTTTGCCATCTTGGATTCCAAGTTGGCAGCAAACTCTGGGAGCATCTGAGTGGGAAGTGCCAGCAGGTGGTGTCTGAGCCGTCCCCTGATCGGTGCTTACCTGTTTAGCTGACCAATCCCCCTTTCATGGCTATTTAGGGTCTCTCCTTAGGGAGGTTCTTCAGATTCGGATTGCAAGACTCCAGCAGGAATCCTCTGCATCCTTTACTTCACCTTCTCACTGAAGAAACTGCATCTGGACCCTCCAGGAACTCCACAAACTGCAACAACGAAGCAAAGACGACTTCTGCAACATTGTATCTTCAGCTCTTGCCAGCATATGCAACTGTTTCCCGGTCGTGCATCCTCAGAGGACAGCCTGTCTTCAGCCTGCACCAGAAGAATGAACGAATCTCCCTTGGAGTGAAGGAGTCACTCCCCTGCTTCAGCAGGCACCTCTCTTCAACGACAACCATCTGCTTGGGTCCCCTCTCCTGTTGAGTTGCATGGATCCTACATCACGGGTGGTGGACTGAAGTGGTCCCGATGGCCCTGACGTCCTACTGTCCAGCTTTGGTGGAGGTAAGAGCTTGCCTTCCCACGCAAGACAGTAACCCTGTTCACCACGTGTTTTTCAGTTGCCAAGGCTTGTTGGCATCCTTCTATGAAATTCTTTGTGCACAATGTAACTCTGGCCCCCAGCACTCCTTCCGGCAATGCACAGCTTCCTGAGCAGTTCTCTGGCGGTGTGGGATCCTTTGTTTTTGTGCTGCGTGGGCCTCCTTTTGCAACTCCTTTGTCCCTGTTTTGGAGGACTCCTGTGTGCACTGGCTGGTCTTCTGTGGGCTCTCTGAGTTCCTGAGAGCCCCATCTGACTCCTCCTCCTGGGTAGAGTCCACCAGGTCCCTCCTGGTCCCAGGCAGTGCCATTTTCCGCTAACCGTGAGCTTTGCGTGTGCCAAGGTTTGTTGGCAGAATCCAGCGACGCAACCAGACTGCAATCATCCATCCGGTGTGGGATATCATCTGCACCAACCAGGAACCCGCATCCATCTTCTTGGGTGCAGTACTGACTGTTGTTCTTCACCAGTGGTTCTTCTTTTGCACCTTGATTCGGGTTAGCATGGGCTCCTGTCCTCCCTGGATTCTTCTGTGCTTCTTGGACCTAGTCCCATTCTTCCACAGGTCTTTAGGTCCAGGAATCCACCCTTTGTGTCTTGAAGTATCTTCTGGTTCTTGCATTATCTTCTTTCACGTGTTCTTGTGTGTTCTTGGAAAGTTACTGTCATTTACTCCTGCTTTCCTGGGCTCTGAGGTGGGTTCTATTACTTACCTTTGGTGTTTTCTAATACTCCCAGCGACCCTCTACACACCACACTTGTCTAGGTGGGAAACCGACATTCGCATTCTACTTTCTTAGTATATGGTTTGTGTTTACCCTAGGCCCATTTCTAACCATTGTGATTTTCACTAATTGCACTTTTCTAACTTTTTATTGCTATTGCTGCATACTAGTGTATATAATTGGTGTATTACTTACCTCCTAAGGGAGTATAGTCTCTATGGTATTTTTGGCATTTGTGTCACTAAAATAAAGTACCTTTATTTTTGTAACACTGAGTATTTTCTTTCATGTGTGTGAGTGCTGTGTGACTACAGTGGTATTGCATGAGCTTTGCACGTCTCCTAGATAAGCCTTGGCTACAGCTACCCCTAGAGAGCCTGGCTTCTAGACACTGCCTACATTTCACTAATAAGGGATAACTGGACCTGGTATAAGGTGTAAGTACCATAGGTACCCAATACAAACCAGGCCAGCCTCCTCTAAACCACTGTACTATATAGGTTACTTTTTAAATTTTTCTTGTAATTGGTGACATTGGGTCATCCAGATAACTTGTGTAATGCCCGAATACCAGTCTTTCTCGATTTCCCCTGTTGATGTTTTCCCACTACATTTTATCTTTTATATTGTGATTGAATAAATGTATGAAACAATCCATTTGCATACTACTTTAATATCATTGTTTATGGGAGTGGTGTTGCATTTTATTCAAGGGACCCCTGTTCCTTTAAAGTTAGTTTACTGCTCCATTTTAGGACACTCTACTTACTCCATGACACTACACCACACCAGTCGATGACACATCATTCTCCTTTATGCTATTAACTTTGAGCCATGCTGAATAGTAGTCTCACTAGTGTACAGCATGGCTAAAACACATTGGCAAAGGCAATAGAACTTGCATAGGCGAGACCTATTGGCTTTGCCAATGCTTGTTTATAAGGTATGAACTTCAAGGTGACTTGCAATATCCTTATGTACGCAGGGGGTATTTTACCCCATATAATACATGGTCACACCACCAACTTTCCCACAAACCACTTAAAACCTTAGTGCATAGCTTCTGACATTCAAAGCTATGAAAGTAGAGCAGAAGAAAGAAAAGCAACTTTCCATTTTTTGCTTTAAACAGCTGCATTAATTATGCTCTGTGACCTGGTCTGCCTTTTACCTTGGCTGCTAGCTCTGGCAGAAGGCATTGTAATGTCAGAACTCAACTGTAATAACCCTATCATAGTCATTTTCCGATGTCTTTTCTTTATAACTATCGAATGTCCTTTCTTTACACGCAGTGACTTGGTGCATCACAAACAGCCGTTTCTAGAGAAATTAGTGACTGCAGTTTATACAGAGATTAGAGAATCCATGTTTATATAGCCTGTAACTGCAAGAGCTTCTTCAGTTGAAATGCTTCTAGTTATGACTGATGTGGAGCTGAGCTGCCCAAGATCACACACAGGAGTAGAAGTGTTATTAGAACTATGGTTTCCGAGCACAGTTTACAACTCTTGTACGTAATCGCTTTTGATATCTCCAGTGCGGTTCCAATTGGCATGAGGCGAAGAGCATGGTGGGTGTGGGGCGCAAAGGGTATGTTCTTCCTTTTTACCCTCCTACCTTTATTTGCTTGGTGCATGGAGATGCAAGGTTAATCAACATGTTATTTTCACATTTTAGCTAATTACTTTGTGAATGTAAATAACAATTAAAGATACTTTCAGACTGTGAAAACATGCCTTCCTTTCTCCCTATTTCACTTCCAATATATATGATTGTGTATATTTATCGGAGCCTGCAGTTCGTAAACAACGAGCGATTTGTATGGGGTTTATTGAAAGTCCCCAAGGCTGTCCCTGTCCCCCCCAGAAATGTATTGTCTCCTACGCCCCTGCCAGTGCCTCACAGATAACGGTTAAACAGTGATTGGTTCCAGTACGCATCCCATGCTTTAAAGAAAACACATATATCTGCACACTGGTGCAAAGGTTTTAAGCTAGCGTAGGGGTAATGAGCAGCAGCAGGCCATTTTTAGGTTGAGCATAGCAGTGCGCAAGCACTGTTTTTCCGATGTGTTGGTATGTATCTGGGCTTTTAACCACACCCACTGCACGCCCATCACTATCACTCGTTCATGGGCTTCCCCTTAAAAAATCCTTTACTTTCGTTGGTAAATGCTTTATATTCGTCCCTCATTGGAGCGGTTTAGTTACCGCCTTGGACATCACCCCTGTTACAAGGCTAATTGCACTTTTGCCGATACGTTTGTCTGCAAGTGAACTTCTTTTTCCTTTTGTGTTGTGCTTCACGCTGATGCCGTGACACTTTGAATCGGCTCGCTTATGTGAAACTGTTTTACCTTTCATTTTCAATTTATGTGGCAAGAAAAGTCTGGCTAGGAGTTTACAACGTTAATAGCTGTAACTCGAGCAAATGCGTGACCTATTGCATTGCAAATGCTTGTTCATAATGTGGCTCTGCACTGCGTTTTCTTGTTTTGTAACTCAGCACAGACATTGTGCAAAAAATGAATGTGTCCCTTTTTGTGGCCTGCTCAGCCTTAGTTCTCATACTGTCAAACAGTTGGTGGGTTTTCTCCGTCGTTCCATCTCATTTCTATTTCCTTACTTAATTTCAACTCCCTTAACCATCACTCACCTTCTCTTTCTATCTCCCGTCCTCTAGGTACCTTCATTATCTTGCTCTATCTCAGCTCTGCTGCACCTTTGTTTACCTCAGTGCTCTCTGAATATACCCAAAATACCTCACTCAACTTCATCTCTACCTCTCTCTCACGACCTTGCTCCTCTCCCTATTGCTCTCTATGCCTGTAGCTATCCCTTTCATTCCCCACCCTCTACCTCAACTCTCTCTTTCTCTGCACCTCACTGCACTTTTCCTATCGTTACTTCATCTCACCTACCCCACCTATCTCTCTGTCTCTCTCTCTCTCTCTTGCGATCTCAATGCTGCCATATGTCTCTCTCTCAGCCCTTTCTCTACCTCACCACTCTGCCTCTCATATGTCTCATTTTTCTCTCGTCCTCCCATCTCCCTCACTACCTCACCTCCCTGTACCTCTCCACTCTCTCTCACTACCTAGCCTCCCAAATGTCTTCACCATTAGTTCACTATCTCACATTCCCAACTCCTCTTTCTCTCATTCTACCACTGTTCCTTTTCATTCACCTCTCTAAGTATCATGCACTTTTCAGACTACCTCTATTTCTGCACCTCTTTTCCTCTATCATCAACTTCTTTGCTTCTCACTCTCTGTCTCTCCTTCACTCGCACAAATGCCTGTCTTTCTCTGGACCTATTTCAGCTTACCCACTCCACCATAACTATTCCTCACAGCCTTTTTCTTTACAATTCTCTCTACCTCACCACCACTTCGTCTTTTTCCACCTCACAACTCTCTGTATATGCCTCACCTCTCTTTCTCTATTTCACATGTACCCCTCAACTTCCTCTTTTCGCTCAATACATTTCTCAGTCCACACTTCACCGATCTCTCTCTACTCTCTTTCCCTTACCTGTTCTCTTTGCCTCTTTTCATTTTGCTCTTTCATCTCTTTGTTATTCTTCAAGTCTCTCTGTCTATGCGTATCTCTTGCTGCATCACCTCGCTTTAATTCTCCTTTTTTACCTCTCACCCCTTGGACTACTGTACTCTTCTGCCTCTCTCTACGTTTCCTGCTCTCTAGCTCTTTCTACCTCTCTACCACACTGTAAACCTTGTCTACTTCTCTGCCTGTCTTTCTTTACCTAAAACCTCCTCTTTCTTTGCTTCTGGCTACCTCACCTTTCTTTAGTGACTTCACTTCTCTCCCAACCTCACATATCTTTCTACATTATCTTTATCTCTACTCCTTTCTCCCTCTATTTCACAATGATGTTCTCTTTATCTTCCTGAACATCTCCTGGACTCTGCCGAGTTCCATTTCTTTTACCAATCAGGGTCATATGTAACTGTCTAGCCAGAGACATGATCATGCATTTATTTTTTTATTTAGGGAGTTGTATTAAGCTTGAACTTGACCCGTAGGTATCAGAGTGATGTACAGGCAAGCAACATACAACATCCTTTGATGGCATTCAAATAGAACTTACTTCACTAAGGCCCTCATTATGACATTGGCAGTAAGTACTGCTTACCGCCATGCTGACTGCCGCCAACATACCGCCGCCACAGCAGATTACCGCTACCCATATTATGACACACACATAGCAATCCGTCACTATACAGCCACACACACAAGTCCGCCAGCCCAAAGGTCAGTGATAAACTGGAGGTAGCAAAACCCACACCATTACGCCAACAGAACTACGCCCACAGCATTATGACCCACGAATCACTACATTCAATGGCGCTAAACCATTGGTGGCACATACAGCCGCGCTCAAAATACACACACACATACAAAACAACACTACATTGGACAGTTTGAATAACACACACCTGACACCCATACACACACCACCCCCACACACCCACACCACTATAAAACACACACCCACATTACCCACAACCCTTTACGACTAAAAACAATTGCCACAAGAGAGATAGCAAGGCCACAGAAAAGACCACAGCCACACACCACCATCACCTATACACTATCCACGCAACTTACATCACACACCCCAACACATCACCCCACACACCCACACCACTCACACTACACCCATGGCACCACAACGACACCCCAGGTTCTCAGAGGAGGAGCTAAGGGTCATGGTGGAGGAAATCATCCGGGTAGAGCCACAGCTGTTTGGATCACTGGTGCAGCAGACATCCATTGCAAGGAAGATGGAGCTATGGAGGAGAATTGTGGACAGGGTCAACGCTGTGGGACAGCACCCCAGAACAAGGGATGACATCAGGAAGAGGTGGAATGACCTATGGGGAAGGTTCGTTCCCCAGCAACAAGACACCAAATAGCTGTACAGAGGACTGGCGGTGGACTCCCACCTCCTCCCCCACAACTAACAACATGGGAGGAGCAAGGCTTGGCAATCATGCATCCTGAGGACCTGGCAGGATTAGGAGGAGAACTGGACTCTGGTAAGTCAAATATCTATTACTATCACCCCCCTACCTGCATGCCATCACAAACCCCCCACCCTTACTCTTACTCCCATCACCCCACCACCTCAAACACACCCCACCATCACAACCCACCCCTCCCAATTCCAAGCCCTGCATGTTACACCAATGCACGGACCCCCATCACTGACCTGCAGGGACACCCATCACTAAAGCAATCACCTAGCCCACCAAGTAACTACTCACACAAGGCAAGGCTGCCAGGGCAATAACTACCATAAAGGGCAACACACCCATGCACAAGATGTCACATGCAGAAACAATAACACTGCATTTACATTCCAACACGTCCCCCACCCAACGTCACCGGAGAGGAGGTGCCAGCAACATCCAGTGCCCCCCCGAAGAGGCCCACAGTGATGACAGCAGCTCTGGACGCCTGGATCTGGATGACCAACCTGCCCCATCAGGGACCTCCGGACAGTCCATTACCCAGACACAGTCCCATACCACCACAGAGCCTCCCGTCTCAGGAAACACCAGCACAGCACCCATCCAAGGGGCTCGGAGGCACAGAACAGCAGGGAAGCTGGGAGGACTGCTGTGCGACAGGGCAAGGACAGGCCCAGGGAACCGACTCTCTAGGAGGCACTCACAAAGATCCTGGGAGCATACCACCATTCCCAGGAGATGATGGGCCAGATACTGAACAAGTTGCAGGAGACCCAGCGGCTGCAGGAGGGACAGTACCTGGATATCAGGAAGGACTTGAAGGACATCAACACCATCCTGGCCACCATTGCAGGGGTGCTGGCAGACATGGCCAACACCATGAGGGAGGCAGTGGCATACCAGCGGGCCCCTGACACTAGCCAAACTGATAAACAGCCTTCCACCTCCACTGCCGCTAGTGGACAGGAGGCCCCGCCACAGGACCAACAGGCCACCAGCACCCCCCCCTGCAGAGGGAGAACCAACCTGCAAAAGGTCCCTGCAATCCAGGCAGAAGCCAGAGACTATTGCCAAAACCCCCGCCAGGAAATAAGACTCTCCTGATTGTCACCCTTGTGTCCCACCCTGTCACCCTGTCCACCTTGAACTGCCATTGCTCCTGTCACGTAGGCTCTCATTATTCTAATGAGACTACTGAACATTGAGTGGCAGAATCGCCCGCGGTGTGGGAGACTTAGTCTAACCCACTGCTGGTGACACCTGTCGCTCCAATCCGGGTTTTGCTCCGGCTAACTAGCAGCACCTCATCTCTACCAAAGGATAGGGATGACTGGGCAGCAGAGTGCATGATGTGTTTGGCTTCTTAGGGAAGTCGTGGTCACTCAGGTCACATCCGGTTCTCTCACTTACAATTCAGTCTCATATATAAATGACAAACAGAAGCAGTATATGTTCCAATAATAAGTTTTAATAAAACGACTGGATCTTAGATAGCAAGGTGTGAGCTGCAATAACCAGGACGACACAACATGACAGTATTAAGATTGTAACGAGTAGAGTGAAACATAAGAACAACGCTATCATGTTGACACTTTTGTCAATGGACTTATCCCTACCTAGGCTAGGATAGAGTACAGCATGTTGAGCTCTAAGTCTGCCCTTCAGGTTCCCCTGGGAAGACATCAACCCCCATACCTGAGCAAAGGCCTGCGGTCTGTGTTAGCATCTGTAGCAAAGCATTCAGTAATCAGCATACAGTCGTGGTTCCCTGGCTGGAATCTCCCTCTAACGTGTAAGGGACAAGGAAGTGTTTTTATAATAACACAGCTGATATTCTGAGAAAATGTCCCTACGTAAGGATGTATATTTTCTACGAATGTTGGAGACTAAACTTCTACCATGTTCACCGGCAATGTACCGTGCTGTAGCCTTGGAAGAAGCACAGAGTGATCAAGAATGTCTTGTTTGAGAACAGAGTGATGGCCTAGGCAAAAACAGTTAGATAGATGGAAATAAAACAAGACCGTAAAAGTGGTTATTGTAACAATAATACGATGAAGCTGAATAAAATATATCTAGGTTAAAGTGCACAGCGGCCTAGTGTGTTAAAATAATGTGCATGGAGCTATAACTAAAATGGCTACACAACACCCTCCCCTTGTTGGTTGAAAGTAGTTCGAAGCCAAAGATATATAAATTTATTGCTAAAAAGCTCAACCTAAGATATATATATAAAAAGCAATGTCAATGATGACAAGTCAAAGGGACACATGAGCATCCATCGTGACAATTTAAAACATGAGCATGTGGCAGAAGACCTAATTCAAAGGGCAAGTTAATCTCGAAAAGTTCCAATTGATTCCTGAGTCATGCACATTAGATCTTCCACTTCAGCCAATGTTAAGGTTGCAAAGTCATCACCAAGAAGGGTCAAGGAGCAGATGTGTTCTGTAGCCTTAGCCTCAGCCAAGGCAGCATTCCGTGGTGTGCCCAGTGATGAGTCGTGAGCTACATTCTCCAAGAAGGGTAACTCATAAGTAGCTTCTCGTAGCAAACGCAACCTCAATGCGCATGTCCGGTAATGAACCCTCAGCGAGAACATCAACAGATCAGCGTCCCATGTAGGCAAGCGCTGCGTCAGAAGACAAACTTTCAGTGCATGTTCAAGAGAGCACCAGAGGCACCGAAACACGGGCTGCACACAATGCAAGACCGGTCTGAATGACAAAGACCAGCCACACTCCAATTGCTCCAGGAGTGTTGCTCCAAAATACTGTATCATGCGTTCACGACACAGCTGCGCTGATGGGAGCGCCATCATTCCTCCTCATTGTGGCAGGACAGCCATTGCGCATATAAAATAGCAACAGCAAGATGCCAGCTAATAAAGCCAAAGTTATCGGAAATCCCCCGAAAATACTAGAGAAAATTTAGTGGATTGCTGATGGTATCAAACTGAATACAGAGGAGAAGGTGTAAATGAAAGCAGAACCAACAGCTTTGAAAAACTGTGCGATTCCAGTGGTACTGGACGCAATAAATATTTGTCCCACGAGCTCACCAAAGTGTCTCGGAAAGTTTGTATTTAATAGGGACTGTATCTCTGCCGACGACCTTGCCACCTGAAGTGCATAGGTCTCGCGCGCAGATGTAAGGGCCACATGCTTTTGAAACAGTAAAGCCTTGAGTCTGCTCAACTTGTCAAAATTCACATTTGAAGTAGCGATGTGAGGCCAAATGTCAGCTACCACTTTAATTTTAGTTGGGGGGGAAAAAGTAGGTTCCCGCAGCATGTAACGACCTTAGTGACCGAAACAACGTAAACTATTCCGGCTCGCATGCCACAACAGTCTTCACCATTAAGGAGGACATAGCTGCTGTTTGAAAGCACCTGGAACGTAGGTCTAATCAAGGGGACTGCATCTAGTGAGGAAGTTCTTAGCCATTGCTGACATAGTTTTCCTACACTATATGTCGTGACTACACCTGCATGTTCCGATAATATATAGCGAGGGTCCGGCCTACTAGTTCTAAAACCTACTGAGGAGTTAATAAAATGCTAGTGACACCCATTGGTGTCTACTGGCCACAATAACCACCCGCCAGGACGTGTCAGTGAAACATTAACTGTACCATTCAGGACCCATTCGTCAAGTTGTTCTTCAGTTGCATTTGTATATTTTTGCCATTTATAAAATTTTGCAGGGGCAGGTATACTGGGCGTGTTTAATTCCTTAATTTTAGCTAAGCTTAAACAACTGGTTTGTTGTACAGTTTCATTTAAAAAGATCACTTGTACGGGAATGAGGCATGCTCTAAACAAAGCTTCCCTTCCTTTAATTTGCCAATTTTTAGTTCCCCACACACTTTTCAAATCGATCGACTTCAGCCAATATTCATAGCCTTCTAGAGACAATCGGGAAACAAGTGATTCTGAATATATAAATTTTGTATTCATCATTAATATATGTATATCCTTTGTGGGTGGTACCTTAAAATAATATGACTCAGCATTCTTAACATTGTGCCCAGAAAAATATGTAAACTTTTCAGAATATGTTTTGGAACTCCCCTGTGGTGGAGTCGGACAATGTTTCCATTGTGTATAATTAAAAACAGTTTTGGGGCTGCTCGCTCTATGTATGAAATGGTGCCCATAATAATTATAACTAAACATATCACCATAATTCTCTTTAGATTGATAAACATCTTTGTTTTCAAAGACAGTATAATACTGTAATTCAGTCATCATAGAATCAACTGTTTTCACATCCCAATCATCAGAAACAATGCCTGGTATTACAATATCATTAATTGATAATTTGAACACATATGGTATTTGAATTACTTCTGTGGGACCATATATATCAAATACCACTTTGTCCCAAACAATCCCATCAGGAATTGGTACTGCGGAAATGTTCGCAAATGATAAGTCTCTTCGGACCTTATGTGATGAAAAATGTGGTTTTAAGACCTCCTCCACCAATTCAACTGTTGATTTTTCAGGAAGAAAATGACCATTTATTAACAAGAAAAAGGTAATAAAAAAACCAATCCAAAGTAGGACAGCTAGGACAGTCAAAGAGAGCCATAGATAGTTCCATGGAAAAACAAAATATGGTTTTTTAAGCCAGTTCGTTAGCTTACGTGGTCTTGACAAATCAGGTGTCGGAGAGGCGAATGAGTCTGAGAAGTCGTCATTGAAGTCGGCAAAATTTCCAGAAGCAGTTCGTGCAAATGGTGGTGCCGTGGTCAGTGGTGGAGTTGGTGTTTCCATTGGTGGCACACTGTAAATTGCACCATCCAGCTGTGTTGGAGTTGAGTCAACTCGGTCAAATGTTTCTAAATTGTTTGATGTTAGTGGAACCAATGCTAGATCATTGTCCACTCTCGCCAAGCTCGGAGAGGTGTCGGCGTTGGTATAAGCGACTTCTATAGGAACTTCTTCGCCAGTAGTGAGAGGGATTCTGGAGCTATTGGATGTTCCTGTTGGTCTGCTGTGCAGGATCGGCCACATGGTGTAATTTGACATTGTCGATGGAGACAAAACAATTTTCTTTGGCACCTGCCAACGGTGGTAGAATAACTGTTCTGGTACCGTGTATCCCTAGTACTGGTGCTCAATATGAAGGGTCAAATTCCTTTATTACAGCGACTTTCTCACGTACAAGATCCCCAACTTTGGGAATCCAGCCGGTAGATGTTACTGGCACATCGTTAATTCCTGTGGAGGCAGCATTGATGGAAGAATTGTCCTCACGGAACTGTTGTAATTCCTGTAAGACAGTGACACGTTCATTTATGTCAAACGGTGTTTCTGCTGCCTCCACGCCAGGACCATCAAGATCCGGAACATACATTTGAGTTCCGAACAGGCACTCATATGAAGTACGACCCCCCAGGGACCTTCTAGGCAGATTATTAAGTGCTCTCTGGAGTCCATATAGGTGGTTAAGCCAACTACGACCCGTGCCTAAGACTCAGGCTGTTAAGAATTGCTTTAAATCACAGTTTAATCGCTCCATGACACTATTTCCCTCGGAATGAAATGGAGACAAGTACTGGAGTTGGACCCCCAACAAAGCCATGGCATCCCTGAATGCCGTTGAGGCGAAAGGAGGGCCCTGGTCCGAATGGAAAGCCACAACCGCATATGTACAGATAAAGACTCGCAAATCTTTAATAACAGTCCGAGCATCAGCCGAGCGTTGTGGCCACACCCATAAAAATCTGGAGCATGAATCAACAGTGACTAAAGTATACTTGTATGCACTGTCCGGTGTTAAGGGACCACAGTGGTCCAAGTACACACATTGTAATGGTCTATTTGAAATCAGGAGGTGGTGGGCGTTTTGCACTGGAAATTTTAATTTGTTGACAGATGTCACAACAAAGGCTACACTGTTTGGTCTCTTTATAGAGACCTGGCCACCAATAGCGGGCCTGCAAAGTCAAAATTGTAGCCGCCACACCAGCATAGGCAGAAGCCACTCCCTTATTCGCTGCTTTAATCAATTGTGATCTTATATCTCTATTGGGAATGTCTTGTACCCCTATGCCTCGCAACACTCCACTTCCTATGCCCCCTTGGACAATGCACCTGTGATCCACATAGACTGGACTCTATCCTGGACATTCCTCCACCATCACCCCAGCCCATTGCACAGCCCCCTCTACGTATTGGCACTTAAATAAACACCATTTGAATAAATACAAGTATGGAGTCTGTCAAATGATTGAACTATGTATTCGTTTAACAAGCTTTAAACACTGCAATACAACTGTAAAGTAATTTATACATAGGAATGACCTGTAGTTGGCTGCAGTCAACACACCAGGAGCGATAGTGGGGCACAAATATCTGAAAATAGATATACCAAAGGGTAGAGTAAGTGGCCATAGAAGTGGGAAAATCAGCCTGCCAGTGACAATGTCAAACACAAAACTGTCAATGAAAAGTGAAGTTACAGTGTCTTACCTGTGTGTCATTGGAAGTATTGTTGTATTATTGCACTTCTGTTGTCCTCATCCTCATCGTCTGCCTCCTCATCTTCACTGTCCACATGGTCCACTGCTGCCTTATGGCCATCTCCAGCCTCATCCTCCTGAAGAAAAGGCACCTGGCGACATAAGGCAAGGTTGTGCAACATACAGCATGCCACGATGATCTGGCAGACCTTCTTGGGTGAGCAGTACAGCGATCCACCTGTTAGATGGAGGCAACGAAACCTGGCCTTCAGGAGGCCGAATGTCCTCTCTATGATTCTTCTTGTTTGCCCATGTGCCTCATTGTAACATTCCTCTGCCCTTGTCCTGGCATTCCTCACAGGGGTCAGTAGCCATGAGAGGTGGGGGTAACCAGAGTCACCTGCAAATATCGAGGGACAACTGTTAGACACCCACTAACCATTAGGGCCCACACCATACCCATACACCAACACCTACTGGATGGGAACCAGAGCTCACCTATTAGCCACACCTGGTGCCTGTGGAGTTGAGTGATCACATATGGTATGCTGCTATTCCTCATGATAAAGGCATCATGCACAGACAAAGGATACTTTGCATTGACATGGGAGCTGTACGGGTCCGCCAGGCACACTATCTGCACATTCATGGAGTGAAAGCTCTTTCAATTTCTGAACACCTGTTTATTTCTCCTGGGGGGGGGGGCAAATGCAATATGTGTACCATCAATAGCCCCAATAATGTTGGGTATATGTCTCATTGCATGGAAATCAGGTTTCACTGTGGCCAAATCCTCCACCTGGGGAAAAAACAATGTAGCTGTGCACGTTTTTAATCAGGGCAGACAACACTCTGGTCAGCACTAGTGAGAACATTGGCTGAGACATTCCTACTGCCAAGCCCACTGTCACTTGGAAGGAGCCAGTTGCCAGGAAATGGAGCACAGATAGGGCTTGCACAATAGGGGGGGATCCCGGTGTGCTGACGGATAGCAGATATCAAGTCAGGTACCAATTGGGCACATAGCTCTGTGATTGTGGCCCTGTCCAGTCTATAGGTGAGGATAATGTGCCTGTCCTCCAGTGTTGCCAAGTCCACCAGGGGACTGTACACGGCAGGATGTCTCCATCTTCTATTCATCCGCAGCGGTTGCAATCTAGGGGGCAAAACGGTGAGCAGCTGGTCAGTATTCCATATTTACAAAAACTACACTGCATTGCATGTTGTGACTGTAACAGTATATTGTTGGATGGGCCCAAATGGTGCCTATGTGTACTGTCACACAGTTAGGTACCATGGCCTGCCCACCCTCATGAAATGGCGTCCGCCTGTCCTGTATGGAGGGACATGGGGAAATGAGGTAATTACGCTGACTGTGCGCCGTTGCGGGAGGTGGTTGAGAACCACGGTGCAACTCCTCACTGGATACCATTGGGCCCTATGGGTTACAGCGCAAATCTGTTCACTCAATTGCTACCTGACCTTCAATAGGAGAGGACCTACACCGCAAGTGCTGCTGCGACCTGTGTCTGGAACCGACCATGGCTCGTGTCACTGGGGAAAGGGCCCCTGCCTTCACCGCTGTGGAGTTGGAGAGACTGGTGGATGGGGTCCTACCCAAGTACTGAATGCTATATGGGCCTCCAGACCAACAGGTGAGTACACTGTGAGCACGTTGCATGGGGCATGAATGCATGGAGTGCTGTGTGTGAGGGCCTCGTGTAGGGGGGGTTGGTAGAAGGGCCCTGGGCAGCGTGCAGAATGTATGGTGGGCAATGTCTGTGCATAAGGGGATGTGAGGGCTATGGTGGGCCATGAGTGTAACAGGCAGGACGGTCTGACTGATACCTTTTCCTATGTGTATTTCTCTGCAGGTCAGGGCCCATAAAAAAAAGGGTATATGGCGTGCCATCGCCAAGGACGTGTGGACCCTGGGGGTCTATGGCAGGTGGAGCACCCACTGTCAGAAACGGTGGGAGGACCTGATACACTGGGCACGGAAGATGGCAGAGGCCCAGCTGGGGATGGCCTCCCAACGAGGAAGGGGTGCCTGTCGAACCCTGACCCCCCCTGATGGCCCATATACTGGTGGTGGCCTATCCGGAGCTGGATGGGCGCTTGGGGGCATCACAGCAGCCACAAGGGGGTGAGTACAGTGCCCCAATATACTACTTGCGTGTGGTGGGGTGGCATCTGGGTGGGGGATGTAGGCCTGTGGGTGCCCCTACGCCAGGCTGGATATTGCAGGGTAGGTCCCATGTTGGGCAGGGTCTGATGTAAACCTCCTCCAACCAAGGTAGTAGGCATCCACTACTGGGCAGGGTTCTTTGGGTCTCAGGTATGCTGCAATTGGCGGTAGGTATTTCTGTCCATGGGCTGGTGACTAGCATTGTGACTTTTAGTGCATTGCCTAGTGCGTAGGGCTGTTCCCTGTGTCTATGTGTGTCATGTACGCCAAGGGTGGTGTTGTTGCCGCCATTGACCAAGGGTATCCTTTGTCTCGCCCCCCCTTTTTGTTTTGTCACCCTGTCCTTATGTGCATTAGCATCATCTGGCGGAGGAGTAGAGGCACCAGCGATGGGAGAGCTGCATCCCACAGGGCCCAGGAGGCCGAATCCACCGACGGTGAGAGCACCAGTGGGACGGAGGGCGAGGGGAGCACCACACGGAGACGGGAGGGGACAGTTCTGACAGTGATACCTCCTCCGATGGAAGCTCCCTGGTGGAGGCAGACACCTCTGTGCCCACCCCAACTACAGGTACAGCCGCCACCCCCCATACCAGCACCGCCCTCCTAGCAGCCCCTCAGTGTGTTTCCCGTGCCCGCTCACCCAGGAGGGTGGGCATCTCCTTCGCCCCAGGCACCTCAGGCCCTGCCCCAGTTCGCCCTGCTGCCCTGATTGAGGAGGCTATTGACCTCCTGCGATCCATCTCTGTTGAGCAGTCAACCAATGTGAATGCCATCCAGGGGCTGGCAGCCCATTTGGAATAAACAAATGCATTCCTGGAGGGCATTCACTCTGGCATGGCGGCCCAACAGAGATCAATACAGGCTCTGGGGTCCTCCCTGATGGCAGCCATTGTCCCTGTTTCTAGCCTCCCCCCTCCAACTTCCTCTACCCAATCCCATTCCCCTCAACCCCAATCTACCCCAAGCACACAGGCAGACCAGCATGCACACAAGACAACACACAGGAGTGGTTCAGACAAACACAAGCACCACACATCATCCCACAGGCACTCACACAAACACCATCCAGATGCAGACATACCAACATCCACTGCCTCCACTGTGTCCCCCTCCTCCTCGTCGTCCACCTCCCTCACAGTTGCGTCTACACTCACACCTCCATGCACTACATCCTCATCCACTCCCACCATCAGCATCACGCCTATCACTACACGCCCCTCACTGGCAGTCACCACCCCCACATCCATGCACACATCCCCTGTGTCCTTTCCCACTGTGTCTTTGCCCCCTCCTCCCAAAGTACACAAACGCAAGCACTCAGACACCCAACAGCCATCCATCTCACAACAGCATCCAGCCCATGCACCTGCACTCGAAAACACAGCAGACAGACACCTCCTACAACCACTTCCTCTTCCTCTACTCCCAAACCTTCTCCCTCTTCCTGCCCAAATGAACCCAGGCACCTCAGCCACCCAGTCCACGGCCACAGTAGTGTCGACAGCTACTGCAGGTGGGAGAGGATCCCAGGCACCAGGCAGCAACACTGTAATGGTGCCTGCACCAGGTGCTTCAAGTAAGGGCGACAGGGAAGGGCAAGGAGGCACCACCAGCTGTGACAGGGAAGGAGGCATCACCAGCAGCGTCTCGGAAGGGCAAGGAGGCACCACCAGCAGCATCTAGGAAGAGGAAGGAGGCACCACCAGCTGCGACAGGGAAGGGCAAGGAGCAATCCCCGGCTGCTGACAGGAAGGTCAAGTGGCCTGCACCAGCAAGCAGAAAGGACAGGAGGCCTGGTGCTGGGACTCATTCAGAGCCCCCACCTCCAACCATGGTGGTTCAGGCACCAGTGGAGAAGCCATCCACTCACCCCATCCTTCCCAGGATGAAGCACAGTGGGCACAATGCCCCCTCCAGAACCAGTGGAAGAAGCCATCAACTCACCCCATCCTTCCCAGGATGAAGCACACTGGGCACAATGCCCCCTCCAGAACCAGTGGAAGAAGCCATCCACTCACTTCATCCTTCCCAGGATGAAGCACACTGGGCACAATGCCCCCTCCAGCCATCCACTCACCCCATCTTTCCCAGGATGAAGCACACTGGGCACAATGCCCCTCCAGAACCAGTGGAGAAGCCATCCACTAGAGAGACTGTGGCCTTGCACTCCCCAGGACCAAGCAGTGGGCAAACCACCCACCTGAGAGACTGTGGCCTTGCACTCCCCAGGGCCAAGCAGTGGGCAAACCACCCACTTGAGAGACTGTGGCCTTGCACTCCCCAGGACCAAGCAGTGGGCAAACCACCCACTTGAGAGACTTTGGCCTTGCACTCCCCAGAACAGCGCACAGGGCATATTGCCCCCTCCAGAAAAAAAGTGGGCAAACCACCCACTTGAGAGACTGTGGCCTTGCACTCCCCAGGACTGAGTAATGGGCATGTTGCCCCCTCCTGGACCAGTGGTGTTGTACCATCTTCCAGCTAAGGTGCCCCCCCATTCCCCGTCCCCCTGAGGTGCCCGTGTATTTTTGACCTGATGCCCCTGCAGTGTTCTCTACGTGTTTTCAAATAATTTTGTCCTTGCATTATTCCTGAGGGGTACGAGGTGAATCTGTAATGTTACTGCATCTGGTTGTGTGTATGGTGTTTGGGGTGGGGGTGTTGTGTGTGTGTGTCACTCTCTTTTTCCTCCCCCCTCCCTTGTGTGCTAGGCGGCAGTACTCACCGTGGTCGTCTTCACCGGCGTTGATGTTCATAATGCAGCAGACGGTAGACGAGCATCAAAAATGTGTGCAGCTCAGGCTCCATGGTGTCGTGGTTGTTCCCTGAGTCTCCACAGGTGAGTCCTTTGACTTCTGTGCAGTGTTTCCGTCATGCTTTTGATGTTGTTGGTACCGCCCCGGAAAAGGTGGCGGATAGGCCGGTCGTAATAGTGTGGGCAGTACATTGTCTTCCACCTGGCTGTTGGCGGTTACCGCCGTGGTGCTTGTTGATTCCGCTGTGGCGGTCGGTGTGTTAAAGTGGCTGTCTGTCTGAGCGGTTTCCGCTGTGGTCATAATTCCATTTTGGTTACCACAGGCCTGTTGGCGGTATTATCGCCGCTTTATCACCGACCGCCAGGGTTGTAATGAGGGCCTAAGTATGTAATGGTAAATATAGTAAGATTTTTTTTCTTGGCACATATGATTGTTTTTGGCACGCACAGGTCTGCTCCAAGGATGTGTCCTCATTTAACATGTATAGTCGTTGCCTGTGAGTGTCAGAGCATTGTGCAGGAAGGCAACACACCTGTTATCGTTTGATGGTAATTATATGTTGTCGGGATTGTTAGGCAGTACAAGTCTACTCCCTCTGAAACCAGGGCATGAAGCCTAATTTGCAAGTGCAATATTTAGGTGGAGATCTCCGCTACCAGAGAGATCATCTCTCAATGGTAAAGTGTAGGGAAAACTTTAAAAGTTTGTTATAGTTAAAAAAAAAAGTTAACTATTTTTAAATAAATATTAATTTAAATTATTTTAAATGTAAAACAAAAAATGATACAGTATGATTACCTTAATTTTGAATTAAATATTTAGTTACTTTGAGTATGTTATATTACATTGTTTTCTTAGTATTTAAACTACAAGATTATAACCTAAAGTATATCATTTAGATGTATTTTTTCATGTGGTGAAATGTATTAAAAGTTATGTATAGAATTAAGTTGTTAATTAAAAAAATAGTTAAAATCAATTTTAAAATGTACACAATTGTTATTAACATATTTCATAATAAACTAGTACTTATGTTTGTTTTATGTATATTTTTTAACATTACAATAATTATACTTAAAAGTTAAAATAATTAAAATAATTACATTTATTTTACATTAGTTTCTATGAACTAAGTCACTGCCTCTACTTTTTTCTGTGGGAGGCTGTTGCAATACCAGTTGTTAGTCTTTTGTGGTTCTGGACTTGACTTGAAGTTTATTTGCTACTGTTTTGGGTTCTTTTTAGGTCTTGCAGAAGAGACAGCGCTTGTGCTGCCTGTTGCAAGACTTTTGGCAGCTTACATTGGGCTTCGAGCTCACCAATTGCTTACTATTGGTTGGCTTCATTGTCACTCTTGTTTGCTACCTTCTTATGCTGTAGCATGTGTAGTGGGCTTTCCTTTCTGTTCTTGTGTTTGGCCCTCCCCTGGAGTACGCACGCATTAGTAATGTTTTTCCACTGCTTCCCTTTGAGGCACTGATTTTAACTTTTTGTTTAAGCATCTTACGAGAGAGTGTGTGTTTTCCAGCTGTCTCCCTCCTGTACTTCACCCCACAGCAGCACTGGTTCGTGTTTCTCATCTTCTGCATGTGCACATCTCCCCTGTCCTCTTCTGTGATGCCCTTCAGCAGCACATTAAATTCATCATACGTGTCGGTTTTAGAGGGATTCTACAGAACACAGATGGAGGCAAGTTTTAAAGTGTTCGAGTAGAAAATTAGCAAGCAACCTATAGGAAAAAGCTATTTGGTTAACATAGATGTTTTGTGTGTAAAATATGCACTTAATTTCCCATTAGCACATCAGTGTCTGTCTTGTGTATGTTTGTGAGGACTCTTGTTAAAATCATGCTATGTCTCTTAGTCGATGCTATCTTCTAGAACGACTTCTATGTTTGCAAAATGTCGCAGTTTTTGGTTTTTATAATCTGGTTACCCTAGTTAATTCGCTCCCTGAGATACTTCACCTCATTCACACAGCACAACCAGAGGCGTAATGCAGGCCCCTGTGGTGCAGTGGGACCACTACTTCCAGGGGCCCATTCAGCCCAAGGCAAATAGAGATATGTGGGATTTTCAAGACATAGGGGTCCCTTATCACATTCTTCTGGGGGCTGCATCACTTTACTCTATACCACTGCGCACAACAGGTGAATGAACGTTTGAGTAGACCCAACAATAAGTCAAATGCGAACTAGCCTTCATCTAGCTTCACCAGTGCCTTGGGAGCAGAAAGGATTATTTTACTAAAACCTTATTTTCCATAAAACGTTTGCACAAAGGGAATAGCTATATTAAGCAGGTAAAAGAGGCTATGACTGTTTCATAACTCGGAAACGCAAGTGATTCCCATTAAGGATCATGAGTATCCCTCCAAATTCATTTCTGCCTCGTAGAAACGCAATGAAGCTTATCTAGTCCTAGTTTTACTCTGCATTCTGGTTCTTGTAGTTCTGTTTTTACCTCTATAAAACTAGGACCACAAGTCCCACAGTGCAGAGAAGACTCGATTGAATGAACTACTGCTATGCACCATGTGACAACTTGAGATGATTGTCATCTTTTGGCTAAAGTGCACAGCCTCTAAAATGACGGTCTTTTTTTTTAACTTTCCTATGTCTGGTCTCTCATAACGTTTATGGAATGTACCCATGTAGTTCTATTCTGTTGATGGGATTTATCGTAGTCCTGTTTCATTCATGGTCAACATTTAGTCCTATATCGATGTTTCTGGCCTATCTTTGCATTTGGTTTTGAAAGTTTGGTCACCCTTCCAGGTTTGCCATGCATGTTTGGTTCAAGACCTGAAATTGATTATCATAGCCCATCACCCAAGAAATTGGAAGATAGGGCCTCATTTAGGGTTTTGCAAAATGTGAGTACTGCTGTAAATCTGCAGCATTCCCACCCCACAAAATCTGTGGTTGGCCGTCCAAATCTAGAGTGAGAGTAAGTGCTGTATTTTATCAGAAAAGCCTCCTCTGGCTGCATCAGTTTAAACCTCTGACCTGAAGGCCTGTCTGCCAATGTGCTGTTATGTCGTAGTGACTGTAGTCCATCTAGTCATTCATTTTCCCTGTCATTCTCTGGCATGCAAGGCATGGAGGATGTGGGCAAGGTAAATATAGCATGATCTCCCCAATCGGGTTGTTTGTTTAGAGTTTGGAGAAAACAAGCTACTACTTTGGGAAAATGTTTTTTAAAATGTGGTCGAGGTTGCTTTAAACACAACAACCGCTTGACAACTCTGCCGTGCTTCGAGGTCAGCCACTATGGTAGCTGCTCTACTTACAGCACAGGTTGGGGTCTCTAAATTGAGTGGATGGTCAACTGCCTGCTGGCAGACTGGTGACCTGCAACTGTCAGAGTTTGTCCTATGGTCAAAGTTTGCCCTATGGTGATGTCTGTCCACCTGATCATCTTCTAAACAGTTCCGATAAAATGGGAGAAGGTGTGTGAGTTGACCTCATATTTGTGACAGGTGATTAGATTTTCTGGAACTCAGCCCTGTGCAGAAAATGATCTTGTTAATGACCTTCCAAAATTAAATATCTCTGCTTGTCACAGTGCTTACGATATGTCCGAAACGCTGTAATTGCTCTCTAGCTGGGACGATCATGACACTCAAACCCTTAGAGCTCGCCCAAAATAGTGTTAACTGCATTTGCTGGGGCTGGGTTGCAAAACATATTTACACCTACTCCCTAGTGCAATCTTTATTCTTTCAGGAAAACGCCCAAATCAAGATAAAGATAGCAGAAATGTATGAACTTGTCTTTTCACTTTATTCTGACTATCGGGCCTAGATTTAGGTCCCGATCACAAAGGACCCGATGATGCTGTTTTGGGTACAAACGCCCGTTTGCTTCCAAAACAGGATTACAAAAATCTGGGCACAGTTTGTTGGTGTTTTCACGCGTGTTTGTTGCAGGAAAAAAAACTGCTGCACATCTCAGGCACAATTTATGCAAAAGCTGTTTTTTGTGCGCCCGTTAGAGGCTGATACAGTACGCAGTCAGCTCGTTAGTCTTCACTAAATGGAAAATTAAGCGCAAATTCTACACCTGCTAAAATTGCATCCGCTAATTTAGTGCAACCTGCGCTAACTCAAATTAGTGGGTACACAATTACAATTACAAAATGTAGGCCTTTGCGATTGGCCAGTAGATTGTGCTGCCTGTAACATGCTAATCTCAATCGGAGGCACTCGTTTTATCAGTCCCAGAAGAATGAATGTCTACATCATTTCTTACAGAGGACGAGCCTGTGCCCACTGAAATAAACGCTTAGGAAAGAAATCAGTTGTTATGATGAAGTAGTGAAGAAGAGGCAGCAGGAAGCTTGAAAGGGCTTTTTTTTCTAAATGGTCGCCACCAGCCTCGTCAGAGGAATCTCTGACCAGAAGGGCAAGGGCAACAGTACAGTAAGGGAAGAGGAGACCCGATACCTGTACCCAAGGAAACAAGGATACAAGGCAGCTGCAAACACATCTGGCTGTTTCAGGATAACAAAACACGAGTGAAAAATGAAAAACTGCGGATTACAAAACCCCTCTGTCCTTAAGGTTGCAACTCTATCCAGGAACACAATCATCCCGCCTTGCAGGAGCTGTACAGTCTTTCCCCGGAGCTGCATCAGTCTCCCTCTTGCAGTGTTCTTTAAGGTTGAGTTGTGAGGGTAATGACCAACCTGCCACACACCTCCCCAAGGGCACATCTGTGCTCCAGGCCTGTCCATTCTCAAGGCAACCACGACAGATCTAAGGTTTTAGAAAAAACACTGGTTCCATCGCCATGTCAGGTTTTGTCACCTGTGTCCAGTCTCTAATTTTCGACTCCAGAACTTTAACACCTTGAATGCTGTCATAATTGTTCAGTTCAGTTCAATGAAAAGGTTATTCGTTTTCAGCATTTAATCATGAAAGAAAACAATAACAATGAGACAAAATAACTAAAAATAAAGGGGCATAGTAAAAAAACCGCACATGACCACTGAATACCTTTAAAGATGTCCTAAATTTGACATCCGCAGCTAAAAAACTGCCCACGGACCAATATATAGATTGTAAATATAAGAATGTTTATCTCGAGTTGTTAAACTCATGCGATCTAAGCAAAGGAAATAGAACATTTAGGGCAAAAACGTTTATAATAGTGCATTGGTGTTTGAATAGATAAACAATTACAAGGACAGGGATTAGAAGCGTCAAATTTCGTCCAACCCATAGAAAAAGACAGAAAATTAATTCTACCCAACCCCAAACTGGCAGAAGGTTTGTTGAGATCAATATCTCTGTTCAGTGTGAAAGACAACACAGTTCTTTTTTTGCCCAAGACCGATCTTCCAGAGGAATGGTCCAGGGATGTGTAAACATGTATGGTCTCCCCAGCTGATCGCAGAGCTTTCTAACATATTTGAACCAATTAATTCTAGGTAAACCATCTAAATTCAGACAATTCCTGACCATTTCTCTATTGAGATCAATGGCCAGATTTAGGCAAACTATACCAAACAAAGTAATAAGGAAGCAGAGTGAAGGGGATCTTTAAAATATTTCGGACCTAATTCACTGTGGCAAACAAACAATGATATGCCCCGAACAAGACTCAACAGCTTCTTACAAAAGCTGTCATCAGCCACTTGGAGAACATTAAGATCTTCATAAGCCCGGATTCCCTACCCATAACTGTTTTTGGAAGCACGCTTGCTAATATGAGCCTTGAAGATGTATTTTTGAAGTCCAAATCCTCCATGAATCTAACATAGCTATTCAGAAATCTCTACAGATCAGTTACAGTCCTAAATAACTAATTATTAACCCTATACTATACTCAGGCAAATAAATCCAGATGGAGATGCTCAAAAAATGACTGATATTGATGAAATAATGGGCCAAAGCTTAGACCTGTTCGCACAGTCAAGGCCTAACTTAGATTCTTAAATGTTAAAACAAAAGAACCACCTGTTGCCACCACATATTAGTTACTTAGTAAGTGACGATAAAGGCACTGCTCAATCGTCCCAAGCCGATCTCTAAAACTGAACTGTCTGTACTAAAATATTCTTCCCTTGAGCCTGAAACAGTAATTTTCCCATGATGACACAACCTGCAATTTTACAAGTAAATCAATCAGGGAAAATGAGTGGTAACTTCTCGGGTACGCCCATCTCCCTTTTTGAACATTGGGGTAATAAATGGCTCTGAACAATTATTTGGAATGACAAAATCTCTGGCTGCATTCACAACATTTGTTACAATTTGGCACTAGAGTGATGTATTGACCTTGTAGAGCTTCATCTGGACTCTATTGGCGTCTGGGGCTTTACCAGAAGGGCTATTGTTCATGACTTTATTAAACTCCCATATGTCAAAGGAACTGGTTCTCCCATTCTCCACAGTTATAGACTCAGCAAACCCAAACCATAAATATTGCTGAAGCGAGCGACCCATCTATTTGCAAGAATAAGAGAGTCCAGCCTAGTGGCATTAATAGGATTAAAATAGGGAGCATTGACAATCCTCCAGAAGGGACATTGATCATTAGACATAATGGCAGCACATAAATCATTTCAAACATTTTCTTGGATACTTAACTTCCTTGACCCAGTTGCCATTTTACATGTACTTCTACATCTGGCAGCTTCCTCAATATCTCTGGGGGTCCTTCTGAAAACCAAGTGCAATTCATGTGAGGCATTAGAACAAAAGATGTCAAATCAGTTATAGTTAGTTATTCCAAACAAAAGAACCCCGACAAGTACCATCCAAGAGGCCATTAATGCATTAAATAATGTTGGGAAAAGCATCCAAATAACAACTAGGGTCATTTCCAATCAAAGACACCATTCAATGTAAAATTGTCTGTCACAGGATGCATTTGTTAGCAGGTAATCTTGGTCTATCACACCTCATTTAAATTTTTAACCATGATGAAACCCTTCTAGGGCTTATAATCACTGAAGTGATTGAACAAAACAGAATAAAGCATAATACAGCTCCTCAAATTGTCAGTGACAAAGATGTAATCAATCACATTTTGATGACGATTAGAGTCAAAAAGTGGGAATACAATCACTAGTAGAATAGATTATCACTGGAATTAAACATATTAGCCTCACCTAAAAACTCTAGTGTGGTTTCTCACTTCTTAGAGATACCTTGAAAACAACCAACAAGATTGTATTTATTCTGCCTGAAGAAGATTATAAATCGAGGAGCCAATGTTAGTGTTATAATGACTTGCCAAGATGGCAAAGACACTTCACCTGTAGCTGGTGTGTGAAGCAAGAAGATGTTTTTTATATTTCAGGTAGCCTCACATTATTGGATTAAATGGAGCCCTTAAACCTATTCTTATGCAAAAGAAGAAATAAAGAACCAAAATTATCGAAGTGAACTGACCACCTGCACACTGAATAGATCTGTGGGCCACTCCTCAACTTCACAATTTAGAGTTAATAGGACCGAAATAGGTAGCCCTGACTCTGTCAGAAGAAGATGCCTTCTAGAATAGAAAGAATGACCATCAAAACAATAGTGTTATACGTTTTTGTACTGTAATTGGTGTGATTTATTGTTTTCATGACCCTTTGTCTGGTCACTCTAAGGGATCGCTCTATATTGGATGTAGTCATATTTGTTCCAGGGTGCCTCCTTTTAAAAGAACCAATTGGTAACACATCAGTTATACTGTTAACAGTAGTCTGGGAGGAGAATATAATTTGCTGCAGTGCTTTTTCTAAAGGTATACCCATCACAGACGCCTTATGTATACACTTTCCTCATTATGGAACACCTCCTGGACTACATTTATGAGCACACTGGTGATAGTATTATGGGCATCTCTCACTATACAATGGGTGATAGTCAACAAGAACCAAAATATATTTCCCTTGGAAACCAACACACATTATTGGCCCTACTCTATCATGGGTAACTTGAACAAATGACCTAATAAGAACCTCAACAGGATTCTGGTTTTATCACTAGCAGCACAACTATTACAAGATTGAACTTTTTTCATCACAAGGGAGTCCAGGGATGGTCATCAGTACTGAGATCTAACTTTACATTTGGTTAGACTTTTGCCCAATAGAACTTTTTGTGCAAGGTTGACTATTCTCTCTCCCTTTTTGGGGGTAATCATAATTGTAGTTTCAAGAAGCATTTTTACAGTTTTTGGTCCACCCCATCTGCATTTTCTCTTGGCGCTCTTTCGCATGAATGTCAATTCACCAATGCAAGGGGTACCAGAAGTGACATCACATGCCACTTGACCTTTACTTTCACTCACACATGATCACATATACCCAAGCATTCACATATACACACACTGTCACTCACATTTACACATTCTCACTTGGAAGCATTGCCACTACATACATTTAAAAGCATTTTTACTCACCTGAGCTGATAGTGCTGGCCATATGCTAAGTGTACTTCATTTTCAATTACACAAATAGTGAATAATATAGTATTATTTATGATTAGTGCAATGAAAATTTACAAAAAACAATGGAAGCCCATGAGCACAAGTTGCCTATGTGTTCCAGGAACTGATTTTGCCACCGCTGAGGCCTAGGGTCACAAAGGCAGTGACAGGGGTCGCACAGTGCAAGCCAGGGTCACAGCTGCGACCCCTGGTTGACATCCATTCTCTTTCATTTCATCATCATCGCCAATGGGAAATTCTATGTGTGGTGTAGTGCGAAATTTTTAAACTGAACACGTGCTTTAATTGGTTGTGGACAGTTGGAATTCCCCAAAGGAAGAATTTAAAATGTTTGACATGCAAGAGCCTCGCTTTCTATAACAAAACATTTGCACTCATATCCCCTCAGGATGTGGGAAGCAAATGTTAGTTGTTGTTTTCCCGGAACAATTTTCATTAATCAGGCTACCAGCCCCTTTATACTAGTATCAGTGACTAAAATCGTGGGTCTTTGAATGTTATGTTATATAATATGTTACGTTAATACATATTCCATTTACTGTCACCAAAGCTCCGTAGGTGCAATAGATGATTAAGCACTGATCACAGTGAGGTGAAGAAGGCAAGTTATGACAGAACAGCCTGATGAAAAATCCATGCTTTAAGATGACAGTGAAAACTAAGAGTGGACTCAATGTAATGCGAATGGCAAAAGTATTTTGGAAGTAAAAGAGAACCTTCTGCCTCCCTCTTTTGTCTGCAGCATCTCAGGACATTTGGAAGATTTGCAGTTCCCTAACAAAGGATCCTATATAGAATATATTTCAACAGGTGTCTGCTAATTAATGCTGATGATTCACGTAGCAAGGACTTATGAATAATGCAGAGAACTTTAAACGCACCTCTTTGCTTTATCACAACCTTGTGAAGTATCTGAAGCAATGGACTTAAGTATCTGAAAAAGTGATGGGTAGAATGCTTGAATAAATCTCAGACATTGGCAATTACTCAAACCACATCCCAATCCATTGTTATTTTGCACACCATGTCACCCCGGTTTGACCCAGCTATATGCAAATTAGTCTTGATCCTGCTTCAAATGGAACAGTCCAGCCCATACGGCCAAGCCATGTCCTCTGTGAACTGGAAAAGAAGCATTACCGGACTGGTATTGCCATAGTTATGGGTTTATCAGTCGGGTACAGCTCGGTTCAAGTGACACAGTGTGCATACGGCCCACGTTTGGGCATGCCCATCCCACTTAGGGCAAGAAACTAACGTATACAATACAGTGATGGATAGATGGCTTGAATTAATCCCAGCCACCGGTAAATACTTGGTGCCACATCCCAATCCATTGTTATTTTGTACACCTTGTCACCTCAGTTTGGACCCATGTATATGCAAATCATTCTTCATTCATAACCCTGCTTCAATTGGAATAGTCCAGTTGAAACTGCTAAACCAGGTCCTCCCTGAACTGGAACACAAGCATACCAGGATCAATTTCCCCTAGTTATGGGCTCATCAGCAAGGTACAGTTTGGTTCCAGTGAGGCAGTGTGTACGGGACCCACATCTGGGCATACCGGTTCCACTTAGGGTGACAAACTAAAACTGAACCCCCAAGCACCAGTACAAGCACCTTAAGAAGAGATGTCACCAGCAAGGACTCAGCCAGCTGAACCCTCTACAAAATGCACTCAACCTATACCACTGCCAGCTACGGGAGACAAGAAGGTAGCCCTAGCAGTGCAAATCAAAGCAGCCCCAACTGGTAAGGAGCTCTTCTGCATCATCAAGGAACTCACCAGCTGGAACAAGCAATGTCACTCCCTCTCAGGATATTTGTGACAGGCCAGCAGATTTATTCCATGATAAGATCGACAATATATACAGGAACCTCAGTCCCCTACTCTAACCTGAAGACGTCTTCAACTGTCACACCCCCACACCCACGAATGACCCAAGGCTATCCACCTGGAACCACCTCACCACTCAGGATACAATCACCATCATGAGATTCACCCACTCAGGGGCCTCTTCCGACTTATGCCCCCACCACATCTTTAACCTAAGAGGTTCCATGTTCGACTATTAAATTTCTACCCTAATCACCACCTCACTGGATTCTGCCACCTTTCCTGAAGACTGTAAACATGGAGACGTCAAACCCCTGTTGAAAAAACCCTCAGTGGACCCCATCATACTCATCAACTACAGACCCATCTCCCTGCTCCCTTTTCCCGGCCAAGTCATTGAAAAATCATCAACCATCAACTAACAAACTACTTAGAACACAATCACCCCCTGGACGACTCCCAGTCCAGATTTCACAGCATCCACAGCACAAAGACAGCCCTGATAGCAGCTACCAACAACATCTGGGCTCTCATTGACCGAGGGGAGACAGCCGCTCTCATCCTCCTTGATTTCTTAGTGGTCTTTGACACCATCTCCCCCCACTCACTCAACACCAAGCTACATCACACAGGCATCCAAGGAACTTCCCTCAGATGGATCGCCTCTGTGCTCACAGAATGCAACAAGTTCACCTCCCACCATACACCTCTGAACCATTCATCTGCATAGTTCCACAAGAGTCATTGCCCAGCCCCACCCTATGAACATCTACATGACACCCCTGGCCAAAATAGTCCAATCCCACGGACTCAATATCATCTCCTATGCTGAGGACATACAACTCTTCTTTTCCCTCTCCAAAAACACCACAGCCGCCAGACACAACTTCCACGAATGCATGACCAGTGTCACAAACTGGATCAGAGAAAACTGCCTGAAGCTCACACAGACAAGACAGAAGTCCTGATCTTTGACAGTGATGACCTCCAGGTGACCATGCCAGGAACCTCGCCATCATCCTTGACACCAAACTTACCATGAGGTCCCAAGTCAATGCAGTGCCATCCTCCTTCTACCTCTGCTGCATGCTATGCAGGATTTTCAAGACACACTGTCACCAGGCCCTTGTCACCAGTCGACTGAACTATGGAAACACCCTCTATGCAGAAATTGAGTCCCACCTCATTCAAAGACTGCAGACCATCCAGAACGCCACAGCAAGACTCGTCCTTGATCTCTCTCTTCACCCCACCATGAGCCTCCATCTCAGATAACTCCACTGGCTCCCTGTACACAAAAGATGCCAGTTCAAGCTCCTTACTCACGCGTAGAAGGCCTTGCATGACTCTGGACCCGCCTACACCAACCACCACCTAAGATTTCACAAACCCACCAGACACCTCTGCTCTGCCTCCCTCATGCTGGTGGCACCTCCTGCATTTGCCGCAGCAGAACAGGAGTACGCTCCTTCTGCTACCTTGAAGCCAGGGCCTGGAGCAGCCTCCCCTGCACCTCAGGATCTCTTCTAATCTATAGGAATTCCAATCTGCTAAAAACCTGGCTCTTCCACTTTGAAAGTCTGGACCTTAGTAGCATCTGGATACCCTCACGGGTGACAAGCCATGCTCTGCAAGTCTACCAATTGATTAATTGATTGATTTAATTAATCTCAGCCACTGGTAATTACTCAGAGTGCATCCCAGTCCATCATAATTTTGCACAACATGTCACCTCAGTTTGCACCCAGATATATGCAAATCAGGCTTGACCCTGCTCCACTCGGAACAGTCCAACCCAAACTGCCAAACCAGGTCATCCCTAAACCAAAGCCCAAGCAACCCAGGACTGGTTCACCCTAGTTATGGGCTCATCAGCCAGGTACAACTTGGCTCCAGTGACAGTTTGCAGGGGACCCACGTTTTGGCATACCTGTCTCACTTAGGGCAACAAACTAAAGTATACAAAAAACTGATGGGTGGAATGCTTGAATTAATCTCAGCCACTGGTAATTAGTTATACTTCAGTGAAGCAGTGGACTGGCAGGAGCAAGGCGAGGGGGCACAGTAAAGAAATTAGATGTTATTTTAAATGATCTGCAGCTTTTGTAACAGGCCTATATCAGAAGGCCAATATGTATCCAGACTTCACTCCATGCTACTACTGACAATGTGAATTTTTGTTTTGCAGCATTAAGTTTCAACTTATTACTTCTCACCCGTTCCCAAAAGAATCTTGTGGATTGCTGGAATGCACACTAAGCGTTGTGCATTATATGAATACATGTAATCTCTAATGCTTTTTCCATAATTGCATTTGATAAAGGGCTTACTTAAATATTGAATAAATACTTAGAAAGAGAAGAGCCTGAGGCCCTCTGCCAATGACAGGGAGTGCCTGTCACTGTGACACGGTCTTATAAAATGGCCAAAAGGGGCCAGTGCACTTACATGTACAGCTTTTAAAGCAATCATAAAAAGCACCAACATTTGAGAGCTGTACAGATTACACAAACCGTGTCTGAATATTCTCCAAACAATTATTGGAATGTAGATGATTGCTCCAACACTGTTACTCATGGTTCTCAAGAATGTTTACAATGGAATTGGGTAGAAATGTCTTAAATTGGTCATTTTTAAATGCTGTATAACCGTGACAGCTTTAAAATGGAAGGGAACCATTCCCAGCACTAGGGGAGCGTTTAAAAGATGAAGGGTTTGGGGTGGGAGGGGGGATGGTGAGGGGGGGGTTATGTATTTACCTCAGCCAACTGATTTAAAATGTTAACAGGGCAGTGGTTAAGAGGGGAGCCTGATTTAGCAGAAATAATCTCCTTAATGGACTTCGGCCCTCATTACAACCCTGGCGGTCGGTGATAAAGTGGCAGTAATACAGCCAACAGGCTGGCGGTAACTACCGCCAAATTATGATTATGGCAGAAAGATCTCAGATAGACAGCTACTTTACCACACCGACCACCAGGGTGGAAACAACAGCCACCACGGTGGTAGCTGCCTATAGCCAGGCGGAAGTCAATGTTCTGCCCACCATATTAAGACCCTTGAAACTGCCACCCTTTCCGGGGTGGTACCAACAACAGCAAAAGCCTGGCTGAAACACTGCACAGAAGGGAAAGGACTCACCTTTGGAGACACAGGGAACAACCACAATGTTATGGAGCCCGAGCTGCAAATCTTTCCTATGATATTCAGGTCCTGCTCCACCACGAACATCAACGACGGCGAAGATGACCACAGTGAGTACGGCCGCCTAGCACACAGGGAAGGGCGAGAGGAAAAAGAGAGTGACACACACAGGCCCCACCCCCAACACCATACACACAATCAGATGCAGTAAGAAAACATATTGACCCCGTACCCTTCAGGAATAATGCAAGGAAACCACGACTAGATGAAAGTGAGTGTAATAATATAAATGCAGTAAAAATACAAACAGTCAATCTAAAAGTATATACATATGTACAGTTCAAGGGACACTGCCCAGTCCTCAATGTGCGTGGGCCATAGGGCCACATGACAAAGTCCAAGGCCCCACTTGTCTCCTGCACCAACACAGGGAGAACACTGCAGGAACATCAGTTGGAAAATAGGCAGGCACCTCAGGTGGACGGTGAATGGGGGGCAACTCAGCCGGAAGACTGAACAACACCACTGGTTCTGGAGGGGGCAACATGCCCTCTGCTTGGTCCTGGGGAGTGCAAGGCCACAGTCTCACAAGTGAGTGACTTGCCACCATGCTCAGGACGGGGCATCGTGCCCTGTGCTTCAGATCCTGGGGAGGATGGGGTGAGTGGATGGCTTACCAATTGGTTCTGGAGAGGGCACTGTGCCCTGTGCTTCAGATTCTAGGGAAGATGGGGTGAGTGGGTGGCTTACCCACTGGTTCTGGAGGGGGCATCATGCCCTGTGCTTCAGATCCTGGGGAGGATGGGGTGAGTGGGTAGCTTACCCACTAGTTCTGGAGGGGGCATCGTGCCCTGTGCTGCAGATCCTGGGGAGGATGGGGTGAGTGGGTGTCATATCTACTGGTTCTGGAGAGGGCATCTTGCCCTGTGCTTTAGATCCTTGGGAGTGCAAGGTCACAGTCTCTCAGCTGGGTGTCATACCCACAGGATTTGCAGGGGGCAAGCCACACAACAGCCCATGGAGGCAGGTCTACAGACCGTCCGCCGGCCGTGATGGCTGCTCAGTGGTGGTATTGGTGCTGTTGCACCTGCTGGTGGGGGGAGGCCCCAGCACATCCCCTACTGCCTCGGATGGCTTCCCACTGGTGGTGGTGGTGCTGCTGCTGCTGGTGGTGGGGGAAAGCTCCAGCCCATCCCCTGCAGCCTCGGATGGCTGCCCACTGGTGGTGGTGTTGCTGCTGCTGCTGGTGGTGGTTGTGGGGGGAAGGTCCTGCCCATCCCCTGCTGCTTCTGATGGCTGCCCACTCCTGGTGGGGGTGGTGCTGCTGGTTGTGGGGGGAAGCTCCTGCTCATCCCATGCAGCCTCGGATGGCTGCACAACCATGGTTGTTGTTGGGGGCTCCTACTGAGTTCCAGCACCAGGCCCCTTGTCCTTCCTGCCTGTTGGGGCAGGCTCTTTGCCCTTCCTGGCAGCAGCCGGGGATGGCACCTTGCCCTTCAGGGCAGATGGGGAGGGCTCCTTGCCCTTCCGGGCAGCACTTGGGCAGGCACCTTTTCCTTGAGGCTGCCGGGTGTGGACACTACTGGGACCGTGGACTGCGTGGCTGAGGTGCTTGCCTGGGTTTTAGCCACCCTGGCCAGACATGAAGGACGGTGGGGAGGAATAGGGAAGAGGTCAATGGTGGAGAGGAAAAGCTGCTTAGGGACATTGGGGGGGAAGAGGGAGAAGGTTTGGGAGTGGAGGAAGAGGGAGAGGTTGTGGGAGGTGTCTGTATCCTGTGTTTGGGTGCAGGTGCATGGGCTGCATGCTGTTGTGAGGTGGATGGCTGTTGGGTGTCTGAGTGCTTGCGTTTGTGTACCTTGGGGGGGGACAGACACAGTGGGAGAGGACACAGTGGACATGTGCCTGGCTGTTGTGGTGGTGTCTGCCAGTGAGGTGTGTGTTCTGCTAGGTGTGCTGTGATGGCGGTAGTGGATGAGGATGTAGTGCATGCAAGTGTGAGTGTAGACGCATCTGGCAGGGACATAGAGGAGGAGGGTGCCACAGAAGAGGCAGTGGATGTTGGTATGTTTGCATCTGGATGGTGTTTGTGTGAGTGCCTGTGGAATGATGTGTGGTGCTTGTGTTTGCCTGTGCCACTCTTGTGTGTTGTCCTGTGTGCATGCTTGTCTGACTGTGTGCTTGGGATAGGTTGGAGTTGAGGGGAATGGGAAGAGGAAGTTGAAGGGGGGAGGGTGGAAACAGGGACAATGGCTGCCATCAGAGAGGAGGCCAGAGCCTGGATTGATGTCTCCTGGGCCACCAAGCCAGTGTGAATGCCCGCCAGGAATGCATTTGTCTGTTGCATTTGGGCTGCCAACCCCTCAGGGCAGCAGGGATCACTGGGGCAGGGCTTGAGGTGCCTGGGCGAAGGAGATGCCAACTCTCCTGAGTGAGCGGGCACGGCCAACTCTATGAGGGGCTGCTGGGAGGGCAGTGCTGGTACGGGGCTGGTGGCTGTACCTGTAGCTGAGGTGGTCACAAAAGTGTCTGCCACCACCAAGGAGCTTCCATCGGAGGAGGTATCTGTGTCCGAACTGTCTCCTCCAGTCTTGGCCGTGGGGCTCCCCTCGCCCTCCGTCCCACTGGTGCCCTCACCGTCGGTGGACTCTGCCTCCTGTGGGATGCAGCTCCCTCCATCGCCGGTGCCTCTGCTCCTCCGCCAGATGATGCTAATGCACATAAGGACAGGATGACAAAACAAAAAGGGGGGGAGAGACAAAGGATACACTGGATCAATGTGTGCACCAACACCACCGTTGTCGTACATACCACCCTCATACACAGGGAACAGGCCTACACACTTTGCTATGCACTACCAGTAACAATGCTAGCCACCAGGGCATGGGGAGAGACACATACCGCCAACTGCAGCATACCTGGTACCCACACAGACCTGTCCAATAGTGGATGCCTACAAGCTAGGAAGGAGGAATATCACATCAGAACCCTGCCCAACATGGGACCTACTCTGCAATGTCAGGCCTGGCCTAGGGGCACCCACAGACACACATCCACCACCCGGATACCACCCCACCAGGCGTAAGTTGTAATAATAGTCACTGTATTCACCCCCTTGTGGCTGCACTGATGCCCTCAAGTGCCCATCCAGCTCCGGATAGGCCACCACCAGTATGCGGGCCATCAGGGGGGTCAGGGTTCGATGGGCACCCCTTCCTCATTGGGAGGCCACCCCCAGCTGGGCCTCCGCGGTCTTCCGTGCCCAGCATCTCAGGTCCTCCCATGTTTTCTGACAGTGGGTGCTCCGTCTGCCTTAGACCCCCAGGGTCTGCACATCCTTAGCGATGACATGCCATATACCCTTCTTTTGAAGGGCGCTGACCTGCAGAGAAATACCCACAGGGAAAAGTATTAGTCAGACCATCCTGCCTGTTACACTCATGGCCCACCATACCCCTTCTCATCGCCATTTGAACACACAGGGCCCAGCACACAAACTGCACGCCGCCCAAGGGACATCCACCAACCCCCCCCCTACATGAGGCCTTCATACACACCACTCCATGCATTCATGCCCCATGTATTGTGCTCACAGTGTACTCACCTGTTGGTCTGGAGGCCCACACAGCAGTCTGTACTGGGGTAGGACCCCATCCACCAGTCTCTCCAACTCTGCCGAGGTGAAGGCAGGGGCCCTTTCCTGAGTCACACGCGCTATGGTTAGTTCGCTCCTGTTGAAGGTCAGGTAGCAAGTGAGTGAACAGATAGAAAATGGTGGAGACGTCCACTGCGGTGCATACCGTCACCGCCTGCGTACATCACCATTGGCCACTGTACCCGATAGGGGCCAATATTATCCAATGAGGCATTGCACGGCGGTTCCCGACCGCCTCCTGCAACGGCGCACAACATCAGCAGAATTACCTCACTTCCACCTGTCCCTCAACACGGGACAGGCGGATGCCATTTCATGGGGGGTGGGTGGGCAGGCCCTGGATTATAACTGCGTCACGGTTCACAAATGACCATTCAAGACAAATGCCACTTATACATTTCAAATTAACATCATGCATTGTACTGTTGTGGCTACAATGTTCAGTTTGTGACCGGCTCCTCACTCTTTTGCCCCATAGACTGCTACCGCTGCGGATGAATAAGAGATGGATACATACCCCCATGTACAGACCCCTGGTGGACTTGGCAACAATGGAGGACAGGCACATTATCCTCACCTATAGACTTGACAGGGCCACAATCATGGAGCTGTTTGCCCAACTGGAGCCTGACCTGATATCTGCTATCCGTCACCCCATTGGGATCCCCCCTTTTGTGCAAGTTCTATCAGTGCTCTATTTCCTGGCTAGTTCTTTCCAAGTGACAGTGAGCTTGGCAGCAGGAATGTCACAGCCAATGTTCTTAATAGTGCTGACCAGAGTGTTGTCTGCCCTGATTCCCCCAGGTAGAGGATTTGCCCACAGTGAAGGCTGACTTCTATGCAATGGGACATATCCCCAATATCATTGGGGCAATTGATGGAACACATATTGGATTTGTGTCCCCCCCGGCAAAATTAACAGGCATTCAGAAATCGAAAGAGTTTTCATTCAATGAATGCCCAAATAGTGTGCCTGGTGGACCAGTACATCTCCCATGTCAATTCTAAGTATCATGGGTCTGTGCATGATACCTTTATCCTGAGGAATAGCAGCATCCCAAACGTGATGGCCCAACTACAGAGGCACAGGGTGTGGCTAATAGGTGGGCCCTGGTTCCCACCCAGTGGATGTTGGTGTATGGGTGTGGTGTGGGCCATATAGGAAAGTGTGTGGCTAAATATTGTCCCTCCATATTTGCAGGTGACTCAGGTTACCCCAACCTACCATGGCTACTGACCCCTAAGAGGAATGCCAGGACAAGGGCAGAAGAACATTACAATGAGACACATGGGCGTACAAGAAGGATAATAGAACATACCTTTGGCCTCCTGAAGACCAGGTTTCGGCGCCTTCATCTAACAGGTGGATCCCTGTGCTAATCACCCAAGAAGGTCTGCCAGATAATCGTGGCATGCTGTATGTTGCACAACCTTGCCTTAAGATGCCGTGTGCCTTTTCTGCAGGAGGAGAAGGCTGGAGATGGCCGTGTGGCAACAGTGGACCCTGTGGACAGTGAGGATGAGGAGGCAGAGTATGAGGACAACAGAACTGCAGTGATCAGACAATACTTCCAAAGACACATAGGTAGGACAGTGTTACTTCATCTTTCATTGACATTGTCTTGTTTATCTTTGGCACTGGCATGCTGTTATTTCCCACTTCTATGCCCACTCACTGTTACCTTTGGTAAATCATTTTGTAGATGTTGGTGCCCCACTATCGCTCCTGGTGTGATCACTGCAGCCAACTACAGGTCTTTCCAATGTGAACATTACTGTATATTTGAATTGCAATGTTTGAACCTGCTTAAATGAATACATACTTACATCATTTGACATACTCCATAGTTGTATTTTTTCAAAGGGTGTTTATTTAAGTGCTAAGATGTAGAGGGGCAAGTGCATTGGGCTGGGGTGATGATGGAGGAAAGTCCAGGGTATGGTTCCAGTCTATTGGTAGCACAGGTGCATTGTCCAAGGGGACATAGGAATGGGAGCAATGGCAGTTCAAGGTGGACAGGGTGACAGAGTGGGACACAAGAGAGGCTGCCTCCCTCATAATGTTGGCCATGTCTACCAGCACCCCTGCAGTGGAGACCAAGGTGGTGTTAATGGCCTGCAAGTCCTCCCTGATCCCCTGGTACTGTCCCTCCTGCAGCCGCCTGTTCTCCTGCACGTTGGACAGGATCTGGCCCAGCGTATCCTGGGAATGTTGGTATGCTCCCAGGATCTTGGTGAGTCAATCAATCAATCAATCACTGCATTTGTAAAGCCCGCTACATACCCGCGAGGGTCTCAAGGCGCTGGGGAGGGGGGGTGCTACTGGTCGAAGAGCCAGGTCTTGAGGAGTCTTCTGAAGGCCAGCAGGTCCTGGGTCTGTCGTAGGATGGTGGGGAGAGTGTTCCAAGTCTTGGCGGCGAGGTAGGAGAAGGATCTGCCGCCGGTGGTGGTTTTTCGGATGCGGGGGACTGTGGCGAGGGCGAGGTTGGCTGAGCGGAGGCTTCGGGTGGGGGTGTGGAAGCTGAGTCGGTTGTTGAGGTAGGTGGGTCCGGTGTTGTGCAGTGCTTTGTGTGCGTGGATCAGGAGCTTGAAGGTGATCCTTTTGTTGACGGGGAGCCAGTGCAGGCCTCTCAGGTGGAGTGTGATGTGGCTGCGGCGGGGGACATCGAGGATGAGTCGGGCCGAGGCGTTCTGGATGCGTTGGAGTCGTCTCAGGAGCTTGTTTGTAATTCCTGAGTAGAGGGCGTTCCCGTAGTCGAGTCTGTTGGTGATGAGGGCCTGGGTAACAGTTTTTCTCGTGTCGAGGGGGATCCATTTGAAGATCCTGCGGACCATACGGAGGGTGTTGAAGCAGGACACGGAGACGACGTTGACTTGCATGGTCATGGAGAGAGTGGAGTCGAGGATGACCCCCAGGTTGCGTGCATGGTCCGTGGATTCCGGGGCTGTGCGTAGTGACGTGGGCCACCAAGAGTCGTCCCAGGCTGATGGGGTGGGTCCGAGAATGAGGACCTCCGTCTTGCCTGAGTTCAGCTTCAGTCTGCTGTCCTTCATCCAGCCCGCTACGGCCTTCATTCCTCGGTGGAGGTTAGCTTTGGAGGTGTGGGGATCTTCGGTGAGGGATATGATCAGCTGGGTGTCGTCGGCGTAGGAGATGATGTTGAGGTTGTGTTGTCGTGCGACATGGGCATGGGGGGCCATGTAGATATTATAACAGTGTCGGGCTGAGGGAGGATCCCTGTGGGACGCCGCAGATGATCTCGGTGGTTTTAGAGCGGAAGGGTGGGAGGCGGACGCTCTGGGTTCTGCCGGAGAGGAAGGATGTGGTCCAGGCCAGGGCCTTCTCTTGGATACCGGCGTCATGGAGGCGTGCTGATAGGGTGCGGTGGCAGACCGTGTTAAAGGCTGCTGATAGGTTCAGGAGGATGAGGGTGGCTGTTTCTCCTTTGTCCATCAGGGTCCGGATGTCGTCAGTGGCGGCGATGAGGGCGGTCTCGGTGCTGTGGTTACTGCGAAAACCGGATTGGGAAGGGTCCAGGATGTTGTTGACTTCGAGGTAGCGGGTCAGCTGTTTGTTGACAATCTTCTCTGTCACTTTTGCCGGGAAAGGGAGCAGGGAGATGGGCCGGAAGTTCTTGAGGTCCTTGGGGTCCGCCTTAGGCTTCTTCAGAAGGGCGTTGATCTCGGCGTGCTTCCAGCTTTCTGGGAAGGTTGCTGTCTGGAAGGAACAGTTGATTGTTTTCCAGAGGTGGGGCGCGATGGCTGCGCTGGTTTTGTTGAAGACGTGGTGAGGGCAGGGGTCTGATGGGGATCCGGAGTGGATGGAGTTCATGGTTTTGATGGTGTCTTTGTCGCTGACGCTGGACCAGACGGTCAGGCGACTGGTGCGAGTGGTAGTCGCAGGGGTGGTGGACTCGGTGGTGGGTGCGGGGGGGTCGGGGTTGAAGCTGTCATGGATGTCGGTTATCTTGCGGTGGAAGAAGGTGGCCAGGGAGTCGCACAGGTCTTGAGATGGCGGGATGTCGTTGATGATGGAGCTGGGGTTGGAGAGTTCTTTCATGATGCTGAAGAGCTCTTTGGTGTTGTGTGCGTTGTTGTCTAGGCGGTCCTTGAAGGGGGTCTTCTTGGCGGTCCTGATGAGTTAGTGATGTCTGCGGATGGCGCTCTTGAGGGCTGTGTGGTTGTCTGGTGTTCGGTCGTGGAGCCATTTCTTCTCCAGCTTCCGACAGGTGTGCTTGGAGATCCGGAGGTCCTCGGTGAACCAGGCGGCTTTCTTGTTGGTGTGGTTGGTTGTAAAGGTCTTGAGAGGGGTGAGGGTGTTGGCGCAGTCGTTGATCCACTGTGTGAGGTTGGTCGCGGCGGTGTCTGGGTCGGTGGGGTCAGTGGGTGGTCTCAGGACGAGGGCGATAGTCAGTTGGTCCTCGGTGACCTTTCCCCAGCAGCGGCGTGGTAGCTGTTGGGTGCGGTGATGTGTGGTGGGTTTTCTGAAGGTGAAGTGGACGCATCTGTGGTCGGTCCAGTGTGGTTCGGTGGTGTGGTTGAAGGAGACGTGGGGGCTTGCGGAGAAGATGGGGTCGAGCGTGTGTCCAGCGGCGTGAGTGGGTGTCGTTACGAGCTGTTTGAGTCCGAGGTTGGCAAGGTTGTCGATCAGGGCGGTGGAGTTGGCGTCGTTGTTGTTCTCGAGGTGGAAGTTCAGGTCCCCGAGGAGGATGTAGTCCGTGGAAGCGAGGGCGTGGGTGCTGATGAGGTCGGCGATGGTGTCACTGAACTGTGGGTGGGGTCCGGGAGGTCTGTAGATGAGAGTTCCTCTGAGGGTGGTGTTGGGGTCGGTGTGGATCTGGAAGTGCATGTGCTCGGCGGTGGTGAGGGTGTCATCAGTGTTCGTTGAAATTTTGATGGAGTCTTTGTGGATGATGGCGATTCCTCCTCCCACTCCGTTGGTGCGGTCTCTGCGGGAGATCTTGTAGCCCTGTGAGATGGCTATGGCGATGTCTGGTGCTGAGGTGGTGTTCAGCCAGGTCACCGTCAGGAAGGCGACGTCGGGGCGGTGGAGTCTAGGAGGTCCCAAAGTTCGATGGCGTGCTTGCGAGCGGAGCGGGTGTTGAGGAGGATGCAGCGGAGGTGGTTGGGTTCTCTGGCTGGTGGTCTGGAGGGTTGGATGCTGGTGAATCTGCAGTTCTGGCAGGTGAAAGGCCCCTGGGTGCGTTTCGGGGTGGCCCGGTAGCAGGGGTGGTCTCGTCTGGTGTTGAGTGCGTGGAGGGTGCTTGCGTCGTAGTGCAGTCTGGCGTTGCGGGGGTGCGGGTTCCAGGGGTTCTGGTGCTGGGTGCGGTCCAGGCACAGACGGGCGCAGAAGGGCTTGCCTCAGGCGCGCCTTTGGCGCCCCAGCGGCGCGCCCGCTTCGCGGCCTCCATATGAGGGTAGAAGGAGGGAGGAGAAGCTGGGAGGTGGGAGCGGGGCGGCCAATGGGAGTGAAGGGGGCGGGGCAGCAGGGGCTCAGCAGCAAGGGAAAAACCCGGGGAAAAACCCGGGGGAAAACCCGGGGAAAAACGGTGGGGAAAGACGGCAGGAGAGGGACAACAGAGCACAGGGGTACAGAAAGTAAAACACAGGGGCACAGAATGAAAAAACGAAGTGGCACAGAAGCCAAGCGCTGGGGTACAGAAAAAAGGGAGTGAGTAGTCAGGCGGCAAAAGCGGCAATGGAGGTTCAACCCACAGGGGGCTGCGTGGCAGATGGGGGGAGCGACCTGCCTGGTGACAGGGTCAAAGATCGCTCCCTGGAGTGCCTCCTGGAGAGTTGGTTCCCTGGGCCTGTCCTCCCCCTGGCGCACAGCAGTCCTCCTAGTTTCCCTGTTGTCCTGTGCCTCTGTCCCCTGAACCGTGTGCCCACTGCCACTGACCCCAGATCCCTTATTGTTTTGGGTATGAGGTGTGCCCTGGGGTCCCTGTGGTGGTGGACACACTGCTGATTGACCTGTCCTGGGGACAGAGATATGGGTACGCTGGGTAGGTGCTGTGTTGGTGTTTTCTGAGGGAGAGGCTCTGTGGTGGTGTGTGACTGTGGCTGGGTTACCGACTGTCCAGAAGTCCCTGATGGGCCAGGTTGGTCATCCAGATCCAGGCGACCAGAGTCCCTGTCATCACTGTGGGCCTCTTCTGTGGGGGGACTGTGTAGTGCTGGCACCTCTTCTCCACTGACATTGTCTGGTGTACCTGTGGGGATGTGAATGCAGTGTTATTGTTTCTGTGTGTGACATATTGTGCATCTGTGGGTTGCCCTCTTTGATTGTATTGGCCCTGGCAGCTTTCACTTGTGTGAGTTGGTGTATGGTGGGATAGCTGATTCTCTCTAGTGTGCATGCCTTAGTGATCGGTGTCCATGCATGGCTGTGAGTGGTGTCCATGCATTTGTGGTGCATGCAGGGCTTGGCATTGGAATGAGTGATATGTGATGGGAGTGAGGATGAGGGTGAGGGTATGTGACGACATGCAGGTGGGGGGTGATAGAAATAGTGAGTCGACTTACCAGAGTCCAGCCCTCCTGATACTCCGGCCAGGCCCTCAGGATGCATGATTGCCCATACTTGCTCCTCCCATGTTGTTAGTTGTGAGGGAGGAAGTGGGGGTCCACCGCCAGTCCTCTGTACAGCGAGTTGGTGCCTTGCTGCAACGGAACGTACCTTCCCCCGTAGGTCGTTCCACCTCTTCCTGATGTCATCACTGGTTCTTGGGTGCGGTCCCACGGCGTTGACCTGTCCACGATTCTCCACCATAGCTCCATCTTCCTAGCAATGGATATCTGCTGCACCTGTGCTCCAAATAGCTGTGACTCTACCCGGATGATTTCCTCCACCATGACCCTTAGCTCGTCCTCTAAGAATTGGCGGTGTCTTTGTGGTGCCATGGGTGTTGTGTGAGTAGTGTGGGTGAGGGTGTGTAGCGTGATGTGTTGGGGTGTGTGATGTGAGGTGCATGGGTGGGGTATAGGTGATGGTGGTGTGTGGCTCTGGTCTTGGCTGTGGTCGTGGTGTCTGTCTTGCGCCAATGGTTTGTAGTCGTAAAGGGTTGTGGGTACTGTGAGTGTGTGTTTTATAGTGGTGTGGGTGTGTGGGTGTGGTGTGTGTATGGTTGTCAGGTGTGTGTAGTTTGAATTGTCCAATGTGGTGGTGTTTTGTATGTGTGTGTGTATTTTGAGCGCAGCAGTCTGTACCGCCAATGGTTTAATCCCATTGAATGTCCGCCGTGGTGATTTGTGGATAATGTGGTGGGTCTAACCCCCCCAAGCCCTAAAACAGTTCCCCCTTCCCCTTGCCTTTACCTCACTCTCCTCATGATGGCAGGAAGGCAAGTTGTAAAGAGGAAACAGAAAAGTCTTTCTGTTTCCTCTAATGATGCTGACAGCCTTTACCATACCTTCACCATGCATATGCCTTAACCATCACTACCACGCATATGCCCTTACCATGCATACCTTTACAATCTAATTCTTTGTAAAGACATGTGTGGTAAAGGCATATGCGTTGGGAAAAATGCGTGATTGAGGCTATGCGTTGTAAAGGGTGTGCGTTGTAATGCATGAGTGGTTGAGGCTATGTGTGGTTACTGCTGCATAGTAATGGCTGTTTCCCACTGCCTAGTGCCCACTACAAACATCCCAGGAATTTCTGAAAGAGTCCTCCAGTATAGATCATCTATCTGGGCTCTTTCTCCATATTAGGTAACACATGTACTCTGTAGTACACAAAATGAAAGCCAATGTGTGAGACAAAATAAAAAATACAATAGAGTCCAGTAAGCTGCTTTCCCTGGCAGGTGACTGGTAAAAATGCCCGACCTTCATCTGTAATCACTTCATTGTCAATACTTTCAGCCCTCTACTGCCAGGTGAGATTACAGCAGTGTCCTCTTCAAAAGAATGATGCACATGGTGTGCCCTTCGACCACAGAGCCCAGCTCTGGGTCCCAGTCCATGTCACTGAAGGGCTGCAAGGCACACGTATGAAGATTGTGTGTGGTTATCTCTAATCTGCAGCTCACTGTTTCCAATTCCTGTGACACAGCTCAGTGGGTTCCTACACCTACTACAGTGATCCACATGTATTCTAGATTGAAAAAGGTAAGTCGTGAATGAGGGCGCGGGCTCCTCGGGCCCATGTGTCTTGCGGAGGAAAGAATGAATGGAAGCTTCACAGCTGGAGAAAAGACGAGACAGGGTGCTCCGCCTGAACCAATGGCGCCACCCCCTCTCCTCTGCTCTGTTCATCTCCGCGGGCTCTTCATGGAAGCCCTTTCCAGTCTTCAAAGGCTTAAAAGCTAATAGGATGTCGATAATTCAACGGAAAAACTGAACTATCTGGTCCTGCGAGTGCTCCACGGCCGCGCGAGAGACAGGACGGTGAGCTGTTCCTAGGTGGGGGCACAGCTCATGCTTTGATCTGTCACACAGACAGAGCCAGTTCCTAATTGAGTAATGTCGTGGCCTCCAACCCCGTATTACTTATCTCTACCTTGTTATTTAGGGGACTGGAGGATGGACACATTACCCCGTTGGCGCTATGGTGTTTTGGCATCACTCAAAATCCGCAGGATGTCTAGCCTTTCCAGCAGGTTTCTAAACGTGGAGGGAAACACGTTAATGCAGACTGGCAACTCATTTGCAAACTGTGTCGTTATTTGGACTATGTAGAGAGAATCTATTGATTTTAGGTATTGATGCAGAATATTATAAGGCCCCAAGATAACACCCTTCGGCACCCTCCACTCTCACAGACACCTGTGTGCACCTGAAATACAGTGCCAATGAAAAGAGGGAGTCTGGAGTGATCATCTACAATTATGCTAAGCGCACTCGGTATTTTATTCACACACGACAGGAGAGTATGAAAGGGCCGTAACTCCTTCATTACATCATTCAAAACCGGGAAGTATCTATTGCCATCCTTAAGTTGAGCACGATAACTTGGGGACATACCCTTAGAAATATGCAAATGATAACATATTTTACAGTTTGATAACATTTCCTTTTACCAACATCAGTGACCACAGGCAAACATCATTTACACTGTAATTCTAAATCTTTCCATTGTTGCATATGTGGAAATGTAAAAGACTGATGCCAAAAATTCATGGACAGCCATCGAAGACCAAGACAAATCACAGATTTCCACCATGGCCCTTACTACAAGTGGCTCAGAAAATCATCTGGATTTTCACCAGGCAATACCTTATTCCCATCCACATTTTTCACAAGGAGATATCTTCTGCTGAAATCTATGTGTGATAATAGAAATATCTTCCACTTAGGCTGGTAATTGCATTTACTGGCCCCATCTGAATTAAGAGGCCACTAGAGATGAAGACCTAAGTGAACAAAAAAACATGAAGTGATTAACCCTATGATAGAGCTGAAAGTACCCTTCTAGGTCGCCAGCAAACCACACTTCACTTCAAGACATCCTCCAAACCACATCAAAGCCAGTAACTTAACCTTCAAAGCAGGTCCATGAGCTTTTCACCATCTTTGCTTATTGCATTTCCGACCCCAGTGTGTGTGGGCAACTGGCGTGTATGCAGGCTTTACACCCACCCCCTATAAGTATGGCAGCCCGCATGGGTTCAGACCCTCAGTGCTGACTAAGGCCCTCCTTATCTTACTTACAGGGTGCGGACTGCAGGAGCCTCAGAAAGGAAAGAACAGGCCTATGCGGTCAAAAAAGACACATTTCTCATTAAGAAAAATAGTTTAGAGAAATTCCAATAAGATCACAGTCTGAAAAGCACTGCAGGTACAAAGCTTGTCATGTGCAAGCTTAGCTTTGTGTTTACGTAATTGTTTGATTACTGTATTTTGTAAACTATGGGTTGTTACTTTTAAACTCAGTCCGGATTTATATAACAATCACGGTCACATTATTACACAGTCACGAGCTGAACTAAGGATACATAACTAATGTTATTAATATTCCTGTAAACAAAGTAAACAGAGGATTTTTTTAATATCCCTTTAATAATGATTTCTGATGGGGTCAGTGTAAATTGTTTTTCCATATCTAATCCACCTGCGACTAAGTCACACTAAGTTGTCCGATTACACGTTACTAGCCCATATCCTAGTACTTCACAGGCTAAGTGACATTGATAACCCGTGGAAAGGGGAGCACACATGAAAATTCCTGTGCACCTCAGACAAGTACACCCTGTTACTGGTGCCATGAGGAGTCATGGAGAAGGGCGGGGTCTCTCAGGGTAGTTTATAGATGACTGACATATAGGATTCCAGTCACTGAATTGTATGCTCCTTTTGAATCACGAGAAAGGTGTATTGTATTGCAATGTATCGTATTGCAGCATTTTATATAGCACTTACTATGCCCATATGGAGTGCTAATGCATTTGCCTACATAGGTAGCATGCTACACCATGTAGGGCATGTGGTTGGAAGGGTGTTGTCTTTGTTTTGATGCTGTGTGGGAAGTGTTTCCATGTCTTGTGTGATGTTTACCAAAGTGCAGTTATCATGTCATCAGATGCAGTGTGTAGCAGTGTGTTGAATGATGAAGTGCAGCAGTGGCCTGTCCATCAGGGCTGAGGGGTCATGCCTCCTACCTTTTTCCTGATGTGAACAGTATCTGTCAGACTGAACAAAATTCAGCCTGACAGATACTCTACTGGTTCAGGTCAGGCAGCCAGGAATTGGGCATGCGCTAAATGTGCAGACTTCTGGCTCCCTAAGCTGAACTTTGCTGGGCTGAAGAAGTGACAGCCCTGTGCGTGTGACCTCTTCAGCCTAGCAAAGGTGCCTCAAGGCCCTTCCCCTTATGATGAGGGGGAATGTCACTGATTGCTTTGGATCTGGGCACTTCAGTTTTAAGCCCTGAAGTGCCCAGAGTTGAGTGTCAATCAATGATACCTCATCTCAGTGTGGGGTGGGGTCAACAGTCTCACTGACCCCATCCCACTCTGTGACAAGTTGGGACTGCTTCCTTCCATCATTGGCTGACCTTAGGTTAGACAATCAGCAGTCCCAACCCTCCTGGACCTTCCGACGGTTCCCCATCGGAGCTGCTGGGGTAAGTTTTTTTTTTTATGATTGGTGCGTGTGTGTATGTATGAATGTATGTGTATTTGTTAGTGCTGTGAATGGGTGTGTGAGTATGTGTGTGAATGACTGGGTGTGAGTGAGGTGTATGTGTACATGTGTAACCTACCACTTCCTCCACCACCCTCCCTCTTAAAATTACCAGCTGGCTCTGATGAAGTGCCAGAGACATATGCACAGTTTTATGGTTTGTTTTCATTATGATTGTAACTAGCAGTCCTAAGTCTGCTTAGCTAGTTACTGCACTAGGGTGTCCAAACTGAGATTTTATTTGTATAGTTGTGGTCCTGAGCTGACATGGTTGGTGGGAAAGAGAGAAGTCCAACGATCTATTGGATTGGGTATTTTTATCACCATACCATATCTGAGAGTCTTTGTGAAATGTAAAGAAGAGGTCAGATTGTGACCTGCAGTAGTGGACTATATGAAAGTCCTCCGAATTGTCCAGCAGTGTGTGACAGATCTCTCCAGTTTTTCCTTGCATGTTCACATTGTGGTGATTGTTAGTGTGGCTGTACAGTGCTGGTGATTGACTACTCTCTTAACAGATATGTTGCATGTGACATTAAGAGGTATAAGTTACAATTGCTGCAGAATGCTGTACATTATGGTCTTTGTATTATTGTGGAGCATAGCTGTTATATGTGCAACTTCATAACTATCTAATGCCACGGCAAACCATAAGTCAGCCCTTCTTAGCTTAATTGCATATTAAAAGCAGTATACTGTTTGAGTTATTTCCAATTTGTGGGTTGTAGGCTGAGGATCAAGATTGAGAGTGGGACTGTTTTCAGGGCTCTGTTGCCAGAGTGTGGGTGGTGCAGTTATCTAGGAAATAGTCATGTTTACAACTGTCTTCAGAACTGTATATGCTCCTGGGAGCTCCTAATGTTGGCTGGTAGTGAATACCAGGGCTTGGAGGCTTGTACTGAACAAGGAATGCCTCCTACAAATGTTAATGCTAAGGTGGTATGACAATATGTGGTGCAAGCCTGGAGTGCAGTGTTCTTTTTGGTTTGTATTGCTTGAATTTAACTTGTAGAGATATAGTTGTTCTTTTCAATGGGAGTCTATTTGGATAATGCAGAGTGACTTCCAAATTGCTGTTCTAGCTATACGTAGCCAGTGGAGCAATTACATGACTGGAGTCAGGAGCTCTCTTGGGCGAAGGTGGAGAAGAAGGCTTGCGGCAGCATTTTAGATGAGTTGTATATTGCGTATGATGAATACTAATGCACCAAGACATCATGTTGGCATCATCAAGCATGGAGATTGCTAGTGTAAGGATAGCTTGCAGTTTATGTTGGTATGCAGGATACAGGAAGATGCAGCTAGTGTTTACTTTGTGTAGAAGGAACTCTTTGTGATGTTGTTAACATGTGTAACAAGGATATGCCTGAGTTAATGATTACTCTTGGGTTTGTAACTTGATTTTGTTGGAGAGGCTTCACGTTATTCAGGCCATATGTGTGGAAGGCTGGCCTGGCTTATAGTGGGTACCTTGTGGTATTTACACCCTGTGCCAGGTCCAATTATCCCTTATTAGTAGAATAGAGGTGTTTCTAGCAGCTTAGGCTGATAGAAGGTAGCTATGGCAAAGCTTAGGCTGAACTAGGAGACATGCAAAGCTCCTACTATACCACCTATATCATATAGCACAATATCATAAGAAAACACAATACACAGAGTTACAAAAAATAAATACACAAGTTACATGTACACAAACCCAAAACAGGTAAGTAATAGTAAGAAAAGTAATGCAAACAGTGTAGAATTACAATAGGATGCAATAGGTGAACATAGGTCTAGGGGCAACACAAACCATATACTCCAAAAGTGGAATGCGAATCACGAATGGACCCCAGACCTATGGGAGCTTGTAAAGGGTCGCTGGGACTGTAAGAAAACAGTCAGGGTGTCCAAGATACCCCACCCCAAGACCCTGAGAAGTAGGAGTAAAGTACACCTACTACCCCAAAAGGACACAATAGTTGTGATAGGGGATTTCTGCAAGAACCACAAACACCAGCAAAGCACTGAAGACAGATTCCTGGACCTGAGGACCTGCAAGGCAAGGGGACCAAGTCCAAGAGTCGCGATAGTGCCCGGGGGGGGCAGGAGCCCAGGAAACTCCGGATGAAGGTGCAAGGAAGCTGCCTCCGGATGGAAGAAGCTTAGGGTTCTGCAACAACGAAGAGAGCTAGGAACTTCTCCTTTGGAAGGAAGATGTCCCACGGTGTGCTGAAGGTTTCAAAAGTGTTCCCACGCAGAAATACTGCAAACAAGCCTTGTTAGCTGCAAGGGTTGCGGTAGAGCTTTTTGGGTGCTGCTGGGGACTAGGAAGGACCAGGACATCGCCCCTTGGAGGAGGAGACAGAGGGGGCGCTCAGCAACTCAGAAGGCCCCCACAAAAGCAAGCAGCACCCGCAGAAGTACCGGAGCAGGCACTTCGAAGATTTGTGAACCGGAGCTGGCTCAGAGTCACAAAGGAGGGTCCCACGACGTCGGAGTCCAACTCAGAGGGTTGAGCACTGCAGGACGGAGTGCTGGGGACCCAGGCTAGGCTGTACACAAAGGAATCCTTGGAGGAGTGCACAGAAGCCAGAGCAGCTGCAAATCACACAGGACACAGGTTTGCAGTCTAGCGTGGGGAGGCAAGGACTTACCTTCACCAAACTTGGACTGAAGGATCACTGGACTGTGAGGGTCACTTGGATAGAGTTCCTGTGTTCCAGGTACCACGCTCGTCAGGATGAGAGGGGACCCAAAGAACCGGTAATGCAGTCTTTTGGTGCCTGCATTAGCAGGGGGAAGATTCCATCAACCCATAGGAGATTTCTTCTTGGCTTCCAGTGCAGGGTGAAGGCAGACAGCCCCGAGAGCATGCACCACCAGGAAACAGCAGAGAAAGCCAGCAGGATGAGGCGCTACAATGTTGCTGGTAGTCATCTTGCTACTTTGTTGCAGTTTTGCAGGCATCCTGGAGCAGTCAGCGGTCGATCCTTGGCAGAAGTCGAAGAGGGAAGTGCAGAGGAACTCTGGTGAGGTCTTGCATTCGTTATCTGAAGAATACCCCACAGGAGAGACCCTAAATAGCCAGAAAAGGAGGTTTGGCTACCAAGAAAGGAGGTTTGGCTACCAAGAAAGGTAAAAGCCTATCAGAAGGGGTCTCTGACGTCACCTGCTGGCCCTGGCCACTCAGAGCAGTCCAGTGTGCCCCCAACACCTCTGAATCCAAGATGGCAGAGGTCTGGGAAACACTGGAGGAGCTCTGGGCACCTCCCCTGGGAGGTACTGGTCAGGGGAGTGGTCACTCCCCTTTCCTTTGTCCATTTTCACACCAGAGCAGGACTGGGGGATCCCTGAACCGGTGTATACTAGCTTATGCAGAGATGGGCACCATCTGTGCCCATCAAAGCATTTCCAGAGGCTGGGGAGGCTACTCCTCCCCAGCCCTTCACACCTATTTCCAAAGGAAGAGGGTGTAACACCCTCTCTCAGATGAAATCCTTTGTTCTGCCTTCCTGGGCTGGGGCTGCCCATACCCCAGGAGGGCAGAATCCGGTCTGAGGGGTTGGCAGTAGCAGCAGCTGCATTGGAAACCCCGGAAAGGCAGTTTGGCAGTACCCAAGTTCTGTGCTAGAGACCCCGGGGATCATGGAATTGTCACCCCAATACCAGAATGGTATTGGGGTGACAATTCCATGATCTTAGACATGGTACATGGCCATGTTCAGAGTTACCATTGTGATGCTATACATAGGTGGTGACCTATGTATAGTGCACGCGTGTAATGGTGTCCCCGCACTCACAAAGTCCGGGTAATTTGCCCTGAACGATGTGGGGGCACCTTGGCTAGTGCCAGGGTGCCCACACACTAAGTAACTTGGCGCCCAACCTTCACCAAGTGAGGGTTAGATATATAGGTGACTTATAAGTTACTTATGTGCAGTGAAAAATGGCTGTGAAATAACGTGGACGTTATTTCACTGAGGCTGCAGTGGCAGGCCTGTGTAAGAATTGTCTGAGCTCCCTATGGGTGGCAAAAGAAATGCTGCAGCCAATAGGGATCGACTGGAACCCCAATAACCTGGGTACCTAAGTACCATATACAAGTGAATTATATGGGTGTACCAGTGTGCCAATGAGAATTGGTAAATTTAGTCACTAACCTGCAGTGACAAATTTAGAAAGCAGAGAGAGCATAAACACTGAGGTTCTGGTTAGCAGAGCCTCAGTGATACAGTTAGGCACCACACAGGGAACACATATAGGCCACAAACCTATGAGCACTGGGGTCCTGCCTAGCAGGATCCCAGTGACACATAACAAACACACTGACAACATAGGGATTCCACTATGAGCACTGGGCCCTGGCTAGCACGACCCCAGTGAGACAGTGAAAACACCCTGACATATATTCACAAACATGCCAAAAGTGGGGGTAACAAGGCTAGAAAGAGGCTACCTTCCTACAATATGGCAGTTGACTGTTTCTATTGCCGCCCACAGGTCATAATCTCTGTAATTTTCAATCTTTTGGATTTCATTGGAGATTTTGTCACAGAAGTGTTGTGATTGTGGTGCTTGCATTTTGGCGCTCAGGGTTGTGGAATTCTGTTACTTGGAATAATTCAGTGTTCTTTAGAAGGGCAGTCTGCTTCATTTATGCATGTGGAGTAGTGGTGTCTTTTTGTGGTTTTGATGGCCTTTTTATAGTGGCATAGGTGGTCATTCCAACCCTGGCGGTCCATGACCGCTGGGTTGGAGGACCGCGGGAGCACCGCCGACAGGCCGGCGGTGCTCCAATGGGCATTCCGACTGCGGCGGTAAAGCCGCGGTCGGACCGGCAACACTGGCGGTCACCCGCCAGTGTACCGCCGCCCATTGGAATCCTCCAAGGCGGCGCAGCTAGCTGCGCCGCCGAGGGGATTCCGACCCCCCCTACCGCCATCCAGTTCCCGGCGGTCCGCCCGCCGGGAACCGGATGGCGGTAGGGGGGGTCGCGGGGCCCCTGGGGGCCCCTGCAGTGCCCATGCCACTGGCATGGGCACTGCAGGGGCCCCCGTAAGAGGGCCCCTAAATGTATTTCACTGTCTGCTGCGCAGACAGTGAAATACGCGACGGGTGCAACTGCACCCGTCGCACAGCTTTCACTCCGCCGGCTCGTTTCCGAGCCGGCTTCATCGTGGAAGCCTCTTTCCCGCTGGGCTGGCGGGCGGCCTGAAGGCGGCCGCCCGCCAGCCCAGCGGGAATGTCAGAATTACCGCCGCGGTCTTTCGACCGCGGAACGGTAACCTGACGGCGGGACTTTGGCGGGCGGCCTCCGCCGCCCGCCAAGGTCAGAATGAGGGCCATAGTGTGCTTCTGTCTGTTTCATCTCCTGATTTTCTCCATTCACAAGTTGTATTGTGGTATGTGGATTTGTGTTTTAATTCTTTTGATGTTGTCATTAACCAATGTGGTGTTCTTTTGTGGTCAAATCTGGATGTGGTTTTGTTGGTATTTGTTTGCCAACTGCAGTGGAGATCTTGTTGCTGAAGGCATGTATGTCTTTCAGCCACATGTTCATTGAGGTTCTTTCAAGGTGGGTGTTGAGTGGGTGGATATCTATGTTTTTTCATTGTCTGTATGAGTGTTTGTTGTTGTTGTTTTTTAGAGTCTTAGCAGTGTTATGATTGGTAGGTGTGTTGATCCTCAAATTGATGATGCTGTGGTCACTTCAGCTTATGGAGGAGTTGTCTGTTACCGTGGGTTGTCTTAAAGTTTCACATATGACATCTAGAGTGCGTCCTGTGCAATGAGTTGGCCAGAGATTGTTGGAGGTTGAAGGTGTTGAGGTTAGTTTTGATAGCTGTGGTTGAGGTTAGATGGTCTAGATGTCCAGGCTATACTGCAGCCAGTAGTCCATATTGGAACCCTGGCAGCAAACAGAAACCTCTTTTGTAGCCAGAAACCTCAGCTGAATCTCGCCAGCTACTGGAAATATAGACCTGAGAATGATTTAAGTATTTGTATTGTGAATGTATGATTTTGTACAGAAGCAGTGTGTTGGCTGATGACTGCTTCAAGGCACTGGAAGACACTAAACATGTCTGGATTCTGAAGAACTGAGAAATACAGTGAAAAACGGAGTGCTTCCGGGGACCTCTACCTTGATCCATTTAAGCAGAAAATGTAAAATACTTTCAGGTGTTACAGCACATAGGTACACTACTTGGCTAGTATCCTTCTTTAAAGTCGGGTACTAACTTAAGTTGTAATACCTTGATGCAGTAATAACCTTAGAGCATTTGGGACATGTGGAATCACAAAAAAAGTTTAAATCCAGGCTCAAATAGATGTGGTAAGACACGCAGAACAATAATCACTTGTACTGCATCTCCTGCACATTTTGCCACTTTTTTTGGCATCCATTAGTACTAGCTCACTGTTGGCAGTTCCCATTAAATAATGTGGTATTGCCACATTACTATAAATCAGCGGGAAAGGTAGAAATGTGTATTTTTCTGATTACTGCACATGTCTACCGTTTCTCTGCGAATGCTACTGTTAATGTACACAGACGTATATGGGCTTTGCCCTCACTTTCCTAACTCATAGTGTGTTTACAGTGCTTGCAATACTAGTGCGAAAAACATCTCCTCTTCTTCAGGTTGTTATTTTTAAAACAGTTTTATTATAATGATATAGCCTTCATCAGTGAGTACTTTTCACTTATTTCCTACTCTCACCAACACATGTTCACTTCACACGTCTTCAGGGCGAGCATAATTATAACACTTTTGTGGGTAATTAAATAATTGTCCCATAGTTCCTTCTACAATATTGTCGTCAGAACCCAAAACTTTACTTTTAAAGTTCCTCCTGTATTTAAGGAGTCCTGCATTATACGTTCGGGTAATTCTGGAATTGATTTAAACACCCCTGTCCTCGGTACGGCAAATAGGAGAAAAACATTCTGGCGGTTTCCCTCGTGTGGCTCATAGGCGTTTGCTCCTTCTTAACCATAAATGAGGTATAGTTACTCTTGCCCTGAAGAAGCATGAAGTGAAACATGTGTTGGGTGAATAGGAACTAAGAGAAAAGTAGTCATTGGTGCGTAATAATGAAGAGAATTAATTTTCACAAAAATATAATTATGATGAAAAGTTTTTTCAAGTCACCATCTGAAGAAGATGAGATGTTTTTAGCAACATTATAGCAAGAACTGTGGAGTAATAATTGCATACAAGTTAATTAAATTATATTGATTTGTATAGTGCACCAATCACCCAAGAGGGTATCCAGGCAGCCGCGGATCCTCTGTTAGGGTGGAGGAGCGTCACCCCCGCCAACAGCAGAAGTTGCAAAACTTTTAACAAATGAAACAATAATAAACAATGTTTATATTGTTTTGTTTGTGAAAGGGGCGGGACCACGGAGGTGGTGAGCAGTGAGGGGAGTGCACTATGCACTCCCCTCACTGCGCATGTATGTTTGGCCAGGCGCCTCGGGCCGGGCAAACACACATGCGCTGTAGGCTCTCTCCAGCCCAGCAAAACAGTTGCCGGGCTGGAGAGAGCCTGCACAGACTCCCAGTCTGCCTGGGAGCGCCCTGGCTGGGTGCTCCCAGCCAATCTTGATGCTGCTCTGAGCAACGTCAGGATTTGCCGCAGGGCAGGCTGGGAGCCTGTGCCTGACTGCAGCGACAGGAGCAAGAGGAGTGGTGCAGCGCGGGAGCAGAGCAGGTAAGTTTTTATTTTGTTTTTTAATATTTTCTAATAAATTTCACCCCCACCCCACGCACCCACCCCTTGTGCCAGAAGTGAGTCATTACTGTACTCAGGTGCTTCAACAGGTTAAATACAATGGGACTGCACAAATTGCCAAAAACAAAATAGCTTTTTCCCCTCTCTGAATAAATGTATAATTGTGAGCCACACTATTATCATGATTCTGCCCAGAGAAATGAAATACACAATTTTCTATGAATCCACTACGACCTCTAGGCAAGGGTTACAAAACAGATGGCACCAGGAGAGTAAATACACATATCACATATATATTTTATTTCTCTCTATATAGCTATTATTAATATATATATATATATATATATATATATATATATATATATATATATATTTACTTCTATGTTTCCACCTTCCCGTACACTGCCTGATCCCTAGATTTTGAATACTGTGGAATGTCGCCAGCGTGAAACAGAAACTAAACCCTTTTTGGGTTTCTGCCCACTGCGCCCACATATGCCCTCTTCCTCTGATTTGTTACTATTTGTCGACAAAAAAGCAGGAAAGATTTTAAAGACGACCATCAGCAACTTGTTTCAGCTTTCCGAAGTCACTCAGGGAGATATGATTCCAACCTCAAGGTGTCAGAGTGAAGAACAATCTTTTCAGTGGCATCCATGTACATTCAAAGGGCATCACATTATCTCTATATTACTGCTTTATATTTTGGTTCATTTATTGTACTCGAATATACATACAAAGGTCCAGGGCCGGACAGGGAATCAAAATCTGCCCTGACAAAAATGTTCAAACCGGCCCCACCTCTTTTTGTCTGCTTGTGCAAGCTCTTTCCATCTATCCTTTTTCTATCTCCCCCATCTTTCTCTCTCCTTCTGTCTCTCTGTGCTTTCCTCCCACTCTGCTTGCTTTCTCTCTACCTCTCTCCCACTCTCTCTCTCTTTAAGCCTCTCTGTGCCTGCTGCAATGAACCTCGGGAAGCTGGGTAAAGTGATAGAGTCCAGAAGTGTCCCTGGACTTTTAAAACTGGCCTCCATGGGCTCCAGCCCCCAGGGGAAATGTCCCATGGAAAAAAGGCCTGTGCGGCCATGTACCATGCAATGGAGCACTGCAAATAGAGCTCACCCAAAGTGTCAAAAGACCATAAAGGAGGGACATAATGTGGAAGACGGGGGTACTACAGGGTATGAGAATCAGGGCCCGACTAGGAATCAAAAGTAGCCCTGGCAAAGTTTGTCAGACCAGCCCCCATACTGAAAGTGGCATGGGAGTGAGCCTGACCTGCCAGGACAGTTTGGAGGGGGAGTAACCTCCAAGAACTCTTTAAAAAAAATGCAAATATTGTGTGTTTTACAACACATTTTTTATTTATTATTGAACAGTGTCCAATCATTGGATAGATGGATGGATAGTGATTGGGGACATGACTACATGAATGACAAGTTGGGTGGTGACTAATCAATTAGAAAATGGATGACAATGAATAATGATATTTAGCTACATGGAGCAAATGGTCTCAATGCACTGACCAAGGGTCGGTGCTCTGCTTTTCATTTTAGTTTCAGCATTAAAACATCATCATTCCCAAATGCTACTACCACCAATCCTTTTGAAACATGCATAGCCTGGATCTATTAAACAATGCACTGACTTAGCACCTCAAAGGAATAAACAGAAAGTCTTAAACGTTGTTCAGAAACAGAAGAAAGAGAGAGAGAATCATGTAGTGGCTACATTTCTTAACATGAACCAGGAAACCTTTATCAATCCTGCCTTCCACTTGACCACATTATGTGATCCTAGGCAATTACTTTTTTCACAGTGCCTCCTTTGGCTTCATCGTCAAATAAGAGCACCTTGAAACACGTTAGCTCCGGATGCGTGTGACACAAAAACAAAAGACTACAATGTTACTCAATATAAAGTAACACCTTAGGCCACGTAAATGAGGGCAAAAGACAACTGACTTTCCTCTTGGTTCACTAATATCATCTTCATCAGCGCAGTGTCCGAAGGTTATGAATCATTCTAAGTTTGTGATTAAAATCACTTCCAACAATTATATTTAAATATAGTGATATAATTTAACATTTAAACTGAAATGTTTTGCCACAGTCAAATGTTGGTATAATTTAACTTAATAAACAAGTTTGTTGCAGCAGTCACATAACAAAGACTACACTGTTTTGAATTTCGAAGTATTTTATCATATTGATACCTGCCTCTTTAAACCAAGCAACAGCTGACCCCTCAACCCACTTCCACCTTAAGGTCAGCACTGCTGGTGATGTCCCTGCAGGAAAAGGGGAACCAACCAAATGCAAAAACAAATTGTTTTGGAGAGAGTGTTGTCTGACCAATTAATTTTAATCTCTTTTGTTTTGCATTGTTGTAAAGCACCCCACACTCCAGGCAAGAAATGCTGCCAGCCTAGCCCCCTGCAACAACACCAGCCTCTGCCAGCAGTGCCCAGTACAACCAGTCCGAGCCTGATGAGGTTCAGAAGTTCCATTCAGAGGATACAAGTGACAGCTAGGAACTTTAGTGTAAGAAACACACATTAGAATTATGAAGTTTTCAGAGAGACACAAAGTAATCACTTTCCTAACCTATATAGCTTCCTTGATACATTATGGGGGTCATTCTGACCTTGGCGGACGGCGGAGGCCGTCCGCCAAGGTACCGCCGTCAGAACACCGCACCGCGGTCGAAAGACCGCGGCGGTGATTCTGACATTTGCCCTGTGCTGGCGGGCGGCCGCCAAAAGACCGCCCACCAGCACAGGGCAAATCAACCTTCCCACCAGGATGCCGGCTCAGAATTGAGCCGGCGGAGTGGGAAGGTGCGACGGGTGCAGTTGCACCCGTCGCGTATTTCAGTGTCTGCTGGGCAGACTTTGAAATACTTTTTGGGGCCCTCTTACGGGGGCCCCTGCCGTGCCCATGCCATTGGCATGGGCACGGCAGGGGCCCCCAGGGGCCCCGCGGCACCCCCTACCGCCATCCTGTTCATGGCGGGAGAGCCGCCATGAACAGGATGGCGGTAGGGGGTGTCAGAATCCCATGGCGGCGGAGCGCGCTCCGCCGCCATGGAGGATTCAGACGGGCAGCGGAAAGTCGGCGGTACACCGCCGACTTTCCGTTTCTGGCCGCGGCTGAACCGCCGCGGTCAGAATGCCCAGCGGTGCACCGCCAGCCTGTTGGCGGTGCTACCGCCGACCTCCGCCATGGCGGTAATTACCGCCATGGTCAGAATGACCCCCTATGTGTGTTAAAAGAAACACATTTGAAGTGATGGGGATTACTCATTCCTCAAACTGACAAAACAAACTGTGCAAAAGATATGAGTTTATGATCCTTTAAGTATAGTTCTGTATCAGGTCTTATTAGGAGTTTGTCTCTACAAACATAAATGAGTGTCTCAAAATACTTATTTGGATTCAGTTCAGAGATCCTTGAATTCCAATGTTAATTGCAAACTGATTCCAAGGTTTTACAAAATTTCTATACCATCAATACCGAGTGAGGACTCAATGATGAAGCAGACCACATAGAAACATGTGGGTGAAAGTCCTTTAAAAAAATGAGTTTTCCTATGATACAGGGTTCAGGAGGTTTCCACTCATTTGGTTAGTGGTGTTACAGATGGGAACTGTGGCTGTCTCTTAAAATCCTTTCCTTTCTCACTCTCTTTATGTTGACTCTTCTCATATAGCCTTTTACTTTTCACAATATACCCAACTAGGAATCCATAGTTTCAGCTACACCACGTTAGGCCTTCATCAGGATGATACAAATTGTGTGGCTATACATTTGTTCCTGAATTGATGTAGATTATTATTGATTAAGGTCCAAGCAGGGTACACAACTTCTTCCTCTGCTATGAGAAGAAGTTAATATGAATTTGTGTATCTGACCACTGTGAGTGTCTCTCTCCTTAATCAATGGTATTTATCCATCTATTTATTAGTTTCCCAGTATCCACTAAAGTTGAGGAAAAAATGTTTACATCACAAAGGGAATGGGTAGTCTTGGTGGAATTGATCCGCTCTCCTTTTATGGGGGCAATATTATCTTGTAAAACACTAAGGACCGTCCTGAAGCCTTTTGATCCTGTGTTCTGTTTCGAACATTAAACAGGGAGAAGTGTGAAGAACAAAAGTTTTTATTTTTGGTTTTATAATGATATTTTTCTTTGTGCTTCTGATTGTGATGTTTTTCTAGCTATTTAACGCAAATTTGCATCATATCAAAGAACAAAATGCATTGCCATGTCCAGACATTTTGAAATATACACCAGGGATCTTTTTGCATCTTTTAACTTTATTTATGTTATAAAGCCTTGGATACACTCTCTCCTCATATTTTATGTTTTAAGTGTAGGTGGCTTAGGCAGTTTCAGTATTTAGTGACGAAAAACAGAGGTGGTTGGTCGGAACAGAGCATGAGGACAGGTAGGTTGGTATGTATATGCAGTGCAGTGTTGCAGGTTGTTTGAGTTGTGTGTGTCAAAGAGAGAGATACTATGACATGGTGTCCGAAAAAAGAAAATATTCCAGAAAAGGTACAAACTAAGTGCAGTATGAATGAAACATCACTTTTCTTTTTCTCGGTCGGTTCGTTGCATTGCCTTGGCTAGCCAGAAACGAACCTTACAAGAAGATAATGAAAATAAATAGCAACTTCCAGAGTGATAAGAGAAGTGCTGCTTTATACACAGTTCAAAGTTTAAAGATTTTTTTTCTGTAAGTGTGAATGGAAAACGTGAAGCAGTTACACTGGGACCCATCACCTATAGTGTGCCCCATGTAATGCCTTAAGTTGCCAAAGGTTTGTCCAGACGTGCATGCGTGCTCGCTATGCAACAGGATCAGAGCCATACCAAGCTGACAAAGCCAAAACCAGCCTGAGGTTGTGGGTGTTCCCTTATTGAGTGGAAATCTACTGGTAGTTTTAGGATAGACTTTCCCTATGAAGAGCATGATGTGCAATGATTTTAGCTAAGGTGGACCTCGATCAGTACTCACCCTTGACCACTGTGCTACAGGATCCAAGCTATTCCTCACTGATGATGCCTTGCAAGTCCCAAATCGGTCTTGTGTTGCTTCTGCTCCCTTCTGGAGGGGGCCTTGCCTGGCAGTTCAGAATGGACTGTTCCAATGAGGAGATGGACCAGTGATGAGCGACATGCATGACAGATCTCCGTCTAGAGTAGCACAGTGGGTGAAAAACAATGGGTCTGATTACTACCCAGAGTGATTGCCATTTTTTTTTTTACTATTTGCAGCTCTCCTACTACCACATTTTGTGTGTCTGAGTGGAATCTAGATCACTAGAGAGAAGAAAGATCCTCTGAAAGTGCTTTTCTGAAGAGGGACATTGAACTAGCTAGTCAAATGAATGGACTGGGCCAATGCGGCGTGGCATAACCATACATAGAGTTTCACATTTTATTTGATTTTCAGTTTGAAATGTGTGAATCTGCATCAGCATGGAGATGAAAACCTGGTCACGCCGTGGTTCGCTGCAGAATACGGGTGATACAATGTTTAGTTCTAAATAAGCAAGTTTCCTCCTAAAGACAATCTTACAAACCCCCCTCGACCCGTAGGTGCCTGTTTTCCTTCTCTCACTTTGCTCACAAACCAGACCTCGTGCCCTATATTTTAGCATTCTTTTAATAGGTGTAAAAAGGCAAAAGATAATATGGCATTTGTAAATATAAGAAATGGCTACATGGATTGTGACACTGAGGTACTATCAGGGGATTTGTACTGCATGCAGTGCGTGTTTCCTGGATTTCATGATAGTTATTTCAATTTAGTCAATTTAGTTAATCCAATACTATCTTTTGGCAGATTCTTGATACACTTAAGCCCATAAAACCAGTCTCAGGCATATCTGGTGGTGATCAAATATATTTTATATATCAGCATATCTCATTAGATTTCAGCTACTCTGGAGGGGGGTCGGCCGGGAGGGGCAATAATCAACTGTAAACTAATTTTCAGTGAAATTACCGTAACCTAACCAAGGTTTCAAGTTGTACAGCCTTCTACAGTAAGCAGAGAAAATACAACATTTTGCTGATGGAATTCTTTAAAATTATTCACAAATCCCCATGTCTTGCTCGCTCTTTCCCTTCCACCCATCTAAAGGAGTGACTTGATCCACGGTTCTGCACACAGATAAAAATGTGCCCTCATAGACATTCTATTGCCACCAGAGGAGAACATAATGATAGGGAACGTTAATTGTGTCCAAAGGGTTCCAGACTGAGGTTGGTGATGATGGGGCCTTTGGGAGTGGAGGCAAGATTGAGTCCTATGGTATTCAGCAGCAGCTAGAGAGGTTCTGGGATTTTGAGGATGGATCACTGGCAGTTGGTAAGATGAAGTGAAACACTTCAGCACCATGTCAGAGACGTCCATGCATTATCCAGTTTAAATTTGATATAAAATGATGAGGAGAGATCTCGATTTCAGGGGGATTTGGAATATGGATTATGATAAACAACGTGTGGAATGTTCAGTTATGACTATTTATTTATAAAATGCATGTTAATCAGTTTCTTTGCAAACATGTATCAAGAAAGAACAATGGCGTGAAAAGTCATTAAATCTAAATTAACATAATCACAGTCAGATTTTCAACTCCTTCCTGAATTCCAGTACTCTTTGTTCATTTGTAAGCTGTTTCTGTTAGCTGGGCGGAAGGTAGAAGTACCAATTATGTTTCTCTTTTTGTTTATTTTGTTTTTTGTTTGTTGCTGGGGAGCTGGAGAATGCATGCATAAAAGCTAGGGCTGGCCCAGGGCGTGAGGAACAATCACATGGTCTTTTGTAGCGATGATGAGCATTTCTTGTACTGCCCTTTGTGCTATTTGAGTGGTGTATGATATGGACTGGACATGTTCACTGTCTGCATATGGTAATTTTTTATTGGTTCTTGGAGGGGGCCATAAAATATAATTTGTGCATGGTAATGTATTAGTTTTGTGTACCATGGTTAAAGAGGTGTTACAACGCTGCAGAGAAAATCTATGTGCATAAGTGGTTGACAGGGTGAAGAATACTTTTAATTCAAGTTGCCCCCTGTGGATGAGAACTATGTTGGCAAGTGTTGGTTGCATTGGTTTGAGTAGTCCATGTGCTAGGTTTAGGGCGGGGTAACTGGTGCTGATGAAAACAAGTATACACGATCTGAGTCCAGGAGCTCTATATTTGCCTTGTGGTCCATTCCAAAAGAAACACTTTTGCACTCATAATTTTCTGTTCCTTTTATGTGCAACGTAGAATTCCCCTCTTAAGCACTGGGTTAAGAACAGCGAAGGAGATGCTGGGTGTTTTAGGTATTGCAGTAATACAATTATGAAGAATGAAATAGTTAATTACATGCCTACGGTCTGGAAGTCCACAGACAATGCTATAATCACAGCCTGACCATTGCCATAGCTTTGGTTTCACCATTGGTTACACTAATTCGGATATAATACTATATTGTTTTCAATCTGCCACCATTAAAACCTTTGGCTGTATCCATCTATAAGCTGTTCTTAATCGAGTGTTATGATATTGTTTTGTATGTATTTTAATATCTTAAACGTTGCATTCATCTAATTACTCTACAAAACATTCTGTATTGGTTGATTTACATACATATGGTGCTTGGAGTAGGAGAAAAATAACACAAAATTCTCTACTTTGTGCCGATTCTGCTGTGGATCCCACTGGTGTAATTTCCCCCACTACAAGGTTAGTAAGGTGGAAGAAATCTTTCCTGACACTTCTCATCTGGATTTAGAGCTCCCTTCACAAATAGGAGCATTTTCCACAGTAGATGTCTCCAAAAAGGGCTTGTCTGCTTTCATTATTTGATGTAGAAATACTTTTTGTCCTTTATTTCTTTTTCTTGATATTGTGTCAGGTGAAGCAATATAAAGCCTATCACCCCACTTTGGCGTTAAGGGGTAATAGAAAATCCCCAATTTCTGGAGGTGGGCAAGATCTAGAAGAAAGTCAACCAGATGAGTTTCTTCCACCACACCATTACATAGATCCTATTTTCAAATTAGCATTGCTTCCTGAAACTGGAGGATTTTCCATCACCACCAAAACCCACTGGGAAAACAAAGAGTACTATCTTATGTACTTAGAGTAAGGGTTTCAATCTTGACTTGATCATTGCTAAGGAAGACCTCGTACTGAGCCTCTCAAACTTAACTGGTGAGAAAATGTTAGATTTGTTCTTAAATTGTAACAATTAGAAACATTAATTCCATTACCAATAACACTCTGAAAGCCACAAGTCACCCTGCTAAGGTACTGTAAGCACCAAGTGCAAGCCGTTCCGTCCTAGTTGAATCATATAATAGATTTCTAGGATGAAATACAAACTTGTTCTCACCAATACCCACCTCAAGAGATCCGGGAAAACAGCCATTTGATTTAACAATGACATAACCAGGATGTGAAAGGTGTCCTGAAAACATTTGAGAACCACCCCACCCAAATGCAACTCATCTAGTCCAAAAATGTATCTATTAGGAAATTATACAAGCCAGCTCTCTAGTGGGCCAAATCGTCTCTCCTCAACACAAAGCCAAGAAGCACAATTGAGCAATCAATACTTTGGACCACATGCCCTCCTTTTAACTCTAATTGACAGAATTGGAAATATTGTGTTTAACTTCCTCAATACCCATCTGATGAAGAGCATACAGACCTTCAAAATGAGTAACTCCCTCTCAATCCTATTAATGTCTCATTTCAGGGTGCCTCAAGATTCTCATTCTCTCTTGTTTTCTTTTGTTATTTTTTAACCTATTGGATGTGCCACTGGGTGTATTACTGGTGAAGCATTTGCCCACTTGACTGTCTGAAGAACCTCAAAACTTTAACCTCCCCCCTGAAGAGCAGCCATTCCTTAACAGTAAATAGTAGGGGCAAAACACCGAAAAATAGAATTCCTACTACTCATTCCTAACAGAGGTCTGGAAAGGCCCAAACATTGAATAACTAAACTAAAAACCCTTGTACCATTACCACAAAACTGTTACTTCTGCTAAATCCATTGGCTTTAAACGTGATAAATCACTCCATCTTGGCCTTCACGTCAAGAATGTGGCCAGAAATGACAGAATCGAATTTGAAGTACTCCGTAATACCAAGGAGTTCACTCTAAAAAGGACCTCAACATGGAAATCCAAGCCCTTAGGATCTCATGAACGGAATACAGAAATGTTCTAATGAAATGTCCACAAGTGTCACCTAGCACCCCGCAAAACACTCTGGCAATCATAGTTCTGTATGGTTTCTAATATAAAATATCTGCTTGCATCACAAGAACCTCACGTGACTTCCTATAGACCTCTTTTCTGCTGTTAACACAGCTTATATCCCTTACAATGCAATGTATTGCAATACTTGACTCAGAAACGTCAGGTCTCTGGCGCAAACAGAATCCTGAGAATTCATACCCCAATGAGTATTGACACACCCAGAATCAAGATGACGTCAACATTGAAACGCTTCTCTGGTTATGCACCCAAAACGTGACATTCTCATCCTGCACACATCTGAACGGCCTCAGTGGTCTCCCTATTAAAGAGAGTCTCAAATATCACTTCCTAAATAGCTTGTACACGCAAGGTGGGAACTTCCCTAAGAGACTTGTACTTTGAAATGACTTTCTCTTCCACTACCAGGCTCTGCTCGAGTTTGATATCTGTCATCACCGGTGACTGAAACGCTCCAACCTGTCTCCAACCGTATGTACGGCTCCGATATATATGTTGTATGGCACGTAATACCTATAAGACGTTATTTTCCTCGGAGATATGCTGCTGTGTGCACTGCGACCCCCTGTTTGGAGAGTTGTGAGCCTTTATTAAGAACTAGAAGAACTGAGACGTAAAATATACTTTACTGCAGCCTCTGTGACAAGGTATGTGGCTGTACGCAGTTCTTTAAATGGGCAGGCACTATCAGGTACTCATTACCTGCACTTATTTTATTCGGAAGGGTTAGTACCTGCACTTCTTCAATGCTTTTAATGGAGAGTGCACTTCTCAGCAGCAAATATGGGCAGTCACGGAATACCTGCACTTCTATCTTTTAATTACAACCTCTGGGTGATCCACTGATTTGAAGAGTGCATTCAAGGCACACTTTCCCCTCGCGTTTCAGAGATAACTTCTCCTTTCACGGAGGTCTTGACGCCCCAGGAAAGCCGCCTTCAAACACCTACTGGCAGATAGGATGCGGGCTCTGAACGGGGGCCAAGTCTTTCTTTCAGTCGTGCGGGAACCGAATGGGTGAATCACACCTGAGGTGCCCGTCACCTGGCACTCGCAGAGGGACGAGATTAGCGCCCATGGGAACCCTCGGTGTGCCTGGGCTTTGTTTGCATTGCCTTAATCCCCATCTTGATACAGAGGCGGCATCTTTTTCATCGGGTGAAACTGACTGTTTTAAATAACCGAACGAGGGATGATTTCAATGGCCCAGCAGTGTTTTTCAATCAACTGTTCTGGAGGTTGCAGAATAAAAAAAAAAGGATCGCGTAGGAAGGGTTTCTGATGAGACTCAATTAACAATTATAGACTTCTAGGAAGTGTTTTTACACCAGCCACATCTTTCCCTGGCATTTTTGCTAATCTTTTGTCAGATGAGAAATATATTTTAATTTCACCTCTGCCATGCATTCTACGTCTACCCCAGAGAGTCAGAATATTATACCCATTTACAGGGGCATAGGTGGGAAGAATAAAGAAGCACTGTTTGTCATTTTATGTAACTTAAGTTCCCAATAATCAAAATGACTTGAAAAATTGACTTTTATTCCATTCTCTCTGCGAGAAAAATCAGGACCATGTTTAACAGTAGCTCCCGTTATGCCGTGCGATGTTTATGGGCTCAGATCATACGCGTTTCAAAATAGATCAACTCCCGGTGTACTCAGGCCGAGACGAAACAGAGTCCTAAGAAGGATTCAGATCCAAAGTCAAGACACATTTCTACCCTACTTAAAGGAGCGCCCCAGTTTTAAGACATCGCTGGTTTCTCAATTTGGAGCCTTGAGCAGTCCCACAAATCTGTGATTCAACATATTTTGACCTATAAAGAATATGTAATAGGAAGACATGAAACATGTGTAGACAATATAAAGCATATCAAAAAGAAAAGTGATATCTTTATTGGCCTTTTGTGTCTCAACTTTCAAATAGCTGCTGTATTTGTAGCTCTAGTTGCAGTGATTCACTGGATACAGCAGTTGTATTCAAAGTACAGCACAAGTGAAAAAGAGAGGCTCAAGTCCTTGGAAAGAACCAACACTTAAGCAGAATATTTTATTCATATCCGGGGCCTATGTAAATACAGTTTCCAACATAATCGAAGCCCCGGATGCCAAAAAGATATTGAGACTGGCACTCAACACAAACGTGCCTAACATACGAGCCGCTTGTTTTAGGCAAGTTCTCCTCTCACCACCTACCTATATTGTAAATGTTATAAATGCCTCCTTTCTATAAGAAGAGTTAGAGCACTAAAATAACTTTCATGTCCAGAAAAAGCATCAACCAACCCAAAGATGCTGGTATACCATAGACCAAATCCACAACCTATTCTACACCAATATACTATGGAAAATAGACTACAAGGCACCTTCAAGAACACATGGAGCTGAACCATCTTCTCCACAATCAACAGTCAGGGTTCAGGCCCTCAAAAGAACTTCTTTCTAGAGACAAGAAAACAATCCTCATCATTCATGACTTTTCTGTGAAATATGGCAAAATGACACATGGAATGCATCTGGAATTTTTGGAAAAATGGACGGGTGAGTCTGGACCTACCTTGGATCTGATCCTTTCTCTTAAACCACAGTCAAAGTATATGCAGTCACAGAAACTAGTCATGCAACTTGTCTATTTGTGGAGCACACCAGGGAGTCATCTCTTTGCAATCAATTATTGAACATCTTTGGGCATCCGTTGATGAATCTTCTTAAGCAGTATCAACTTAACTTCCAAATGTTACTGTTGACACTCAACCCGGTTTCATTTTGGGAAAACAGACCTGGGACCAACAACAGCAATGTTTGGGACTGGTGGTTGTACTTCCAAGCTTCATCACTTCCAGTATCTTTCACCATGTAGCCCAGACTCTGTTTCTTCCCTGACTCCCTAACATGACCACATTCCAGTTTTTACGTGATTTTAGTCATTCCACCCCATTGCCCCCATAAGCTCCCACTTCATCCCATTTACTCAACCCTTACATGACTACACAGCCTCTCCCCGCCCTATGATTCGCAGCTTAGTCTGACTCTCGCACTTCCTTTGACTGGGCACTCTCTTGCCCTTTCTCTGGCTATCCCTCTACATACCGATTGCTCCTCCCCAACCTTGCTCTTTTATTTTCCTCTAATGCTCTCCTCTCACTCCAGCCCATGCTGCTCGCCTTCCACAGACTCTCTCCGGGCCCTGATTGTGTAGCCTATCCCACTCTCACTGACACCCTTTACTTTTTCCCCTAACTTTAGGTCTCTTTCCCTATTCCTAATGTCTCATCTTCATCCTAGCTACTCCTCCTTTTGCTTCTTCCCATTCCTGAAGTACATCTTCTTCCACTACTTCTCAGCCTTCATTTCTCAATTTCGTGTCTGTCAGCAGTATTTCAGTAGATGTGCTCGAGTAATCTTCAATTGCTTGATTTGGCAGGTTTGAAGTCAATGGCTGTAGATTAAGATGTGCAGGAGGGGGAGCATCTTGGAGGCCAGAAGGTTGCTCAGGACTGTGGAGGAAGGAAGGTTGACCCAGGTGCTGCAGAAACTAATTTTCTTGGACGGAGTCTTTAATGGAAGGGGTACATGTAATGGCATTTTTATACACTCCCAGAGTCCCTTCAATACCTCCGTCCACTGCCTTGGTCTTAAAGTAGTCCTCTTTCTGCGGGCAACAGAAGAAACAGTCCATGGAGGGGCTGGAGGTGGCAGCCATGATGCCTTTGCTGCTCTATGGAGGTCTCCACAGTGTCTTCAATGCAGCACCAGTAAAACCAAAATGCTAGACTTTGGCATCCCTCCTATATCCTGATGAGGTTAATTTTGGCCCTGTTCTACTCCATCTCGTCCCACCCCTGACACGGTTGGCGCAGCCTTTGGGTGAAGTTTGATAATAAATTATCTTTTAGCTCCCACGTGGACAGTGTGATAGAAATGGGCTTTGGTCTTCTTAGATCATTAAAAACGTTTTTATTTCTGCTTCATTCTCATTGCCAGAAGATTGTAATCCATGCTTTTACAACCGCAAGGATGGATTATGCCAACGCTCTGTACTTGGGTCGCCCAGCATACCAAATTAAGAGACTCCAGCTGGTGCAGAACACTGCAGCCCAGCGCCTACTAAATGTTCAGACACACAGTCACATTTGTCAGCACCTGAAAGAGCTGCGCTGGCTGCAAGTCTGTGGGAGAATTCAATTCAGAGGAATTGTACTGGCCCACAGTGCTTTTGATCAGCCAGGTTCCCATTACATGGCCATTAGACTTACTCACTACCTTACAGTAAGAACTCTGCATTCCTGTCATGCTCTGTTGGCTGCTGTGCCAAACACCAAAAGGAAGAAATGGGGTGGCACCTCTTTCTCGGCTCTCACCATCTCTGGCTGGAATGCTCTTCCCTTCTATCTGCAGGCCACTAAAGATGAAGGTTCTTTCAAACATAGCCTTAAAATTTGGTTGTTCAATCTGGCTTTCTAATAAACTCTCCTTGACTGTAGTCAATGAACACCAGCGCCGAGACACTCATACGAGTAGCTGCATGCTTTATAAAAAATCTTGATTGATTGACTGATTGATCTCAAAATCCTATATCTGTCCTCCTTTTGCTTGGACTCTCCTCTTTCATCCTTGATCCTTGCCATAACTCCCACCTAACCCCCCCTTTTCCATTAGCTGTCTTCTCTTCACCATACTTCTCCAAGACATCCATTGACTCCTAAGCCTCTCCACATTTCTCTCTACCTTTCTCATCTAGACAAACCGCTCCTTCAAAGTACCAAGCTACACACCCCTCTTTCTTCTCTTCTCCCTCCAGCCCTCCCCAAGATACCTCCTCTCATGGTTACCTCTTTGAACCAGCTTCTCCCCTTCAATGACTTACCAGCCAAAGCCTTGTTCCCTACATTCCCAGACTCCATAGCCTCTCCCTCTTGCTCTCCTCCTGCTTCCCATTCATTCCGTGTTTTATGGAGACTCCACACTACTGCTCACCTGTTCCACTGCCCCCCCACTTCACTCCAACATTATTTTGCTACCTTGAGCCCCCCCCTCTGTCTCCTGCTGGTTTACGATCATTCCTCCTTGGCTCTAAATTTCTAGCGTTTCTTTTCCTCATTGCCTTTCCTCCTCCACCCACAGCATCTTCTACTCATGGTTTCCCAAGTGTTTTTCGTCAGCCTCTCAACTTCCCTTGACTACCTAGCCATGGGTATTCACAAACATTTTCTCAGGGGCCAAAATGTACAGTCTAGGGTGTGCCCCGAGGCCTTGGCATCCTCAAGGAGACGAGGTAGGGTAGAAAATTATCGGCCCAGAAAAGAAAATGTACCTTTTCAAAAGATTACTAGAAAATGTTTTCTTTAAAATCTTTTTTTGCTAATTTTGCAGCAGCTTAGCTTATACTGTGTGAAGCAGATATAGGCCCTCATTACAACCCTGGCGGTAAATCCCGCTTACCGCCGTGCTGAAGGGCGCCAACATACCGTGGCCGCGGCGGAAATCCGCTACAGGTATTGTGACCCACAGCTCGTAGTCCGCCACTATACAGACACCCACACAAGTCCGCCACACCAAAGGTCAGTGATAAACTGGCGATACCAAAACCCACTCCGCCACGCCAACAGGAATACGCCCACACTATCACGACCCACGAATCAACGCAGCGGTCTTTCAACTGCGGTAATCCATTGGCGGTACACACCGCTGCGCTCAAAATACACACACATTTACAAAACACACCCACATTGGACAATTCTAAATACACACACCTGATACACATATACACACCCACACACGCACACCACTATAAAACACACACCCATATTACCCACAACCCCTTACAATGACATTTTTGGGAAGAAGCACAGAGAGAGAATAGCCAACACTACACCAGCATCCACAAGCACACTACACCATCACTCATACAACATCCACGCACCTCAAACAACACACACCAACACAACATTTCACACAGCACAACAAACATCACCTCACACATCACCCATACCACATCATGGCACCTCAAAGACACCCCAGGTTTTCTGAGGAGGAGCTCATGGTCATGGTGGAGGAAATCATCCGGGTAGATCCACAGCTTTTCAGATCACAGGTGCAGCACACCTCCATTGCTAGGATGATGGAGCTATGGCGGAGAATCGTCGACAGGGTCAATGTAGTGGGACAGTATCCAAGAACACGGGATGACATCAGGAAGAGGTGGAACGACCTACAGGGGAAGGTGCGTTCAGTAGTATCCAGACACCAGATTGCTGTACAGAGGACTGGCGGTGGACCCCCACCTCCTCCACCACAACTAACAACATGGGAGGAGCAAGTCTTGGCAATACTGCATCCTGAGGGCCTCACAGGAGTAGCAGGAGGACTGGACTCTGGTAAGTCAAATCTTAATTACCATATTGCCCCACCCCACCTGCATGCCAACACATACCCCCACCAACCCTCCCTCTCTCCCCTATCACTCAAACACCTCAAATATGCCCCACTATCGCAACCCAGCCATCCCAATACCAAGCCCTGCATGCAACACCAAAGCATGGACACCCATTTCCAAAGCATGTCCAGTACAGACACCCACACAGACCCCAAAACACTAATCACACAATGGGAAACACAACAAGGCAAGCACAGGAGTAGAGGGTAACTCACCCAATGCACAAGATGGCACACACAGATACTAAAACTATGCATTTACACCCCAACAGGACCCATACCCAACATCACCGGACAGGAGGTGCCAGACATATCCAGTCCCCCCACAGAAGAGGCCCACAGTGACAACAGCAGCTCTGCATGCCTGAATCAAGATGACCAGGCCGGCCCATCAGGGACCTCTGGACAGTCGGTTCCCCTGCCACAGTCACAAGCCACCACAGAGCCTCCCCCCTCAGGAGACACCACCACAGCACCCACCCTGCGGGCCCATCCCACTGTTCCGACGGACACGTCAATCAGCAGTGTGTCCACCACTACAGGGACCCCAGGCAAACCCACCAACCCAAGACAATCAGGGACCTGGGGTCAGTGGCAGTGGGCACACAGTTCAGGGGACAGAGCCACAGGATAACAGGGAAGCTGGGAGGACTGCTGTGTGACAGGGGGAGGACAGGCCCAGGGAACCCACTCTCCACGAGGCACTCTCCAACATCATGGGAGCATACCACCATTCCCAGGAGACCATGGGCACGGTACTGGCCAAGTTTCAGGAGACCCAGCGGCTGCAAGAGGAACACTACCTGGGGATCAGGGAGGACTTGAAGTCCATCAACACCACCCTGGTCACCATTGCAGGGGTGCTGGCAGACCTGGCCAACACAATGAGGGACACAGTGGCACACAAACGGGCCCCTGACACTAGCCTGGACGATGAACAGCCCTCCACCTTCGCCGGCGCTAGTGGACAGGAGGCCCCGCCACAGGAACAACAGGTCACCAGCACCCCACCCCCTGCAGAAGGAGAACCAGCCCGCAAATGGTCCCTGAGATCCAGGAACAAGACAGAGAAAATTGCCAAGACCCCCGCCAGGAAATAACACTCTCCTGATTGTCACCCTTCTGTCCACCTTAAACTGCCATTGCTCCTCTTCTTATGCCTCCTTGGACAATGCACCTGTGAGACCAAGAAACTGAACTCTACCATGGACATTCCTCCACTATCAATCCAGCCCATTGCTCACCCCCCTCCACTTATTAGCACAGAACTAAACACCCTTGAATCACAAATCAATCTGGAGTCAGTCAGTACTTTTACAAATGTGTAATTGCAACCTTTCGTAAATCTAGCAATGTCAATGTTCATGTTCACATACCATGGTTACACAGTTGCTGGGCAGCAGTAAACATAGCAGAGGGCACAAAGTCGGACCCAGATCTGTGAAATGGAAAGCCAAAGTGACATGTCAGGGTCCATATACAGAGGTAAAAAGGCAGATTTATGCTATGTCCTACAGTAGTATGAGATGTGAGAAGCAGTGCCATCCTCTTACCTGTGTCTCACTGGAAGTATTGCATGATGATGTTGTATCGGTTGTCCACAGGCTCCACAGCTGTCACAAGACCTGCATCAGGCCCATCCTCCTGCAGAAAAGGCACCTGCCGTCGCAAAGCCAGGTTGTGCAGCATACAGCATGGCTCGATTATCTGGCACACCTTCTTCGGTGTGTACTATAGGGAGCCACCTGTGAGATGGAGGCACCGGAATCTGGCCTTCAGGAGGCCGAAGGTGCACTCTATTATCCTCCTAGTTCGCCCATGTGCCTCATTGTAGCGTACCTCTGCCCTTGTCCTGGGATTCCTCACTGGGGTCAGTAGCCATGACAGGTTGGGGTAACCAGAGTCACCTGCAAATATCGAGGGACAACTGTTAGACATCCTCCAACCATTAGGGACTCTCCCATACCCAGACACCTATTTAAACTGTGTGGGGACCTTGGGCTCACCTATTAGCCACACACAGTGCCTCTGGAGTTGCCCCATCACATAAGGGATGCTGCTGTTCCTCAAAATGCAAGCGTCATGCACAGAGCCAGATACTTGGCATTCACATGGGAGATGTACTGGTCTGCCAAACACACCATCTACACATTCATAGAATGGTAGCTTTTTGCGTTTTCTGTACACCTGTTCATTCCTGCAAGGGGGGGGGGGGGGGGGCAAATGCCACATGTGTACCATCAATGGCACCAATAATGTTGGGGATATGTCCCAGGGCATAGAAGTCACCTTTCACTGTGGGCAAATCCTCCACCTGAGGGAACACGATGTAGCTGCGCATGTGTTTCAGCAGGGCAGATAACACTCTGGACAGAGAACATTGGCTGTGACATCCCTGATGCCATGGCCACTGTTGTTTGAAAGGACCCCCCGGCCAGGAAATGGAGCACTGACAGTACCTGCACTAGAGGAGGTATTCCTGTGGCATGGTGGATAGCTGACATCAGGTCTGGCTCCAATTGGGCACACAGTTCCTGGATTGTGGCAAGATCAAGTCTGTAAGTGATAATGATGTGTCCGTCTTCCATTGTCGACAGGTCCACGACGGGTCTGTACACCAGAGGATGCCGCTATCTCATCACCTGCCCCAGCGCACGTGCCCTATGGAGGAGAAGGGTGAGCAGAGGGTCATACACCACATAGGTTTCACAAGGCTGTTCAGCACAATCGTGAAATAATCTTTGTGTGCCTTTGTCTGTCCGTATTCCTGGCCAAAATTGCTGTGACGCAGTTAGTTGCCCTGCCATGTGGCCACCTGAAATGGCGGCTGCCTGACCTGTAAGGAGGGACAAGGGGAAATTAGGTAACTGCACTGGCGTTGTGCAGCATCGCGGTAGGCGGTCAAAGACTGCTGCGCAATTCAGCATTGGTTATCATTGGGCCCTATGGGTTCCAGGAGCCAATGACGATGAACGCCGGCAGTGACGGTACGCACCGCCGTGGACGTGACCGCCATTTTCTATCAGTTCCCTCACTTGATACCTGACCTTCAAAATGAGAGGACCTACACTGCAAGTGCTGCTGTGACCTGCGTCTGGAAGCGACAATGGCTACAGTGTCTGGGGAAAGGGCCCCTGCCTTCACTGCAGAGGAGTTGGACAAACTGGTGGATGGGGTCCTCCCATAGTACACGCTACTCTACGGTCCTCCAGACAAACAGGTGAGTAAACTGTGTACATGGTGGATGCCACATGATTGTATGGAGTGTCGTGGATGGAAGAGACGGGTTGGCGCAGGCCAGCATGTGAGGATGGTGAGTGTATGTTTTTCTGGGCCAGGGTGGGAGGTTTGTGGGCAATGAGTGAGAAGAACTGGACGGGGGAGTAACATCCATTTTTACTTCACTATTCCTCTAGGTCACCCACCAGAAGAAGGGTATTTGGCACGCCATCACCTAGGAAGTGCGGACCCTGGGGGTCTACCATAGACGGAGCACCCACTGCAGTAAAAGATGGGAGGACCTGTGCCGCTGGAGCAAGAAGATGGTGGAGGCCCAGCTGGGGATGGCCTTCCAACGTGGAAGGGGTGCTCATCGCACCATGCCCCCTCTGATGTACCAGATCCGGTAGGTGGCATATCCTGAGTTGGATGGGTGCTTGAGGGCATCACAGCAGCCACAAGGGGGTGAGTACAGTATCATTCAGCTGACTCTGTGCGCTTGACAAGGTGTATGGGTGGGGGAGGTGGGCTGTGGGTTCCCCTAGGTCAGGGCAGATGCGCCAAGGTACATCAATTGCTTTGCAGGCTCAGTGCCACTCCAACCCCAAAGGTGGTAGTTGCCCTCTACACCTAGTCAGGCTCCTATGGGTTTCAGCTGTGCATGAAATGGGTCTAGACAGAGTCCCCCATGGGCATGTGCTTTTCCCCTGCACTGTTAGTGCATGCGCTAGTGCATAGTGCTGCTCCCTGTGTGTTGTGTCCGCCAACGGTAGTGGTGTTGCTGGCATTGACCATGTGTCTCTTGTGTCTTTCCCCCCCTTTTTGTTTTGTCACCCTGTCCTTGTGTGCATTAGCATCATCTGGCGGAGGAGCATTGGCACCGTAGCAGGAGGGAGCTGCAACCCACATGGCCCTGGAGGGTGAATTTACAGAGTCTGAAGGCACCAGTGGGATGGAGGGTGAGGGGAGCTCCACGTCGGGGACTGGAGCAGACACCAGCGACAGCGACTCCTCCTCTGATGGGAGCTCCCTTGCAGTGGCGGGCACCTCTGTGCCCACTGCAACAACAGGTACAGCTGCCACCCCCCCACCAGAACCACCCTATCAGCAGCCCCTCATCGAGTTTCCCGTGCCCGCTCACCCAGGAGGGTGGGCATCTCCTTCGCCCCAGGCACCACAGGCCCTGCCCCAGTCAGCCCTGCTGCCCTCAGTGAGGAGGCTATTGACCTCCTAAGATCCCTCACTGTTGGGCAATCAACCATTTTGAATGCCATCCAGGGTGTCGAGAGGCATTTGCAGCAAACAAATGCATACCTGGAGGGCATTCATTCTGGCGTGGCAGCCCAACAGAGAGCATTTCAGGCTCTGGCCTAAGCACTGATGGCAGCCATTGTCCCAGTGTCCAGCCTCCCCTCTCCAACATCCACTACCCAGACCCAATCCCCTCTACCTCAGCCTATCTCAAGCACACTTTCAGACCAGCATGCACACTCATTAACACACAAGAGTGGACATGGCAAACATAAGCACCACACATCCCACAGGCACTCACACAAGCACCATCCCCATGCAGACACACCAACATCCACTGCCTCCACTGTGTCCCCCTCCTCCACGTCCTCCTCCTCCCTCCCAGTCTCGTCTCCACTCACAACTGCATACACTACATCCTCAGCCACTACCTCCATCACCAGCACGCCTATCACCACACACCGCTCACGTGCACTCACCACCCCCACCACCTCCTCTCCCAGTGTGTCTGTGAGCCCTCCTCCCAAAGTACACAAACGCAGGCACACACCCACCCAACAGCCATCCACCTCACAACAGCCGCCGGCCCATGCACCTTCACCCAAATTCAGAAGACATACACCTCCTACAACCACTACCTCTTCCTCCACTGCCAAACCCCCTCCATCTTCCCGTCCCAGTGTGTCTAAGAAACTTTTCCTGGCTAACATTGGCCTCTTCCCTACACCTCTACCCCATCCTTATCCTGGGGCCAGGATGTACAGGTCCCAGGCCAGCACCTCAGCCACCAAATCTTCCAGCACTGTGGTCTCAGCAAGTCCGGTCACATCGCAGGCAGCACCCATCAGGGCTGTCAGTGTGCCACCTAGCGAGGCCAAGGATCAGCCCATTCCGCCACCTGCCAAGGTGAATAAGGTGCCCACATGCCGTAGGGAAAAGCCGCACCAACCACCCAGGAAGGCCTCCTCCAAGCCAAAAGGGGACAGTGTCAAGAGACCAGCAGCGATATCCAAGGTGGGGAAGGGACACAAGGCGAAGGGGAAGTCAGGACAGGGCACCGGGCCTCCGGCTGAGGGACTAGAGTCACCCCTTCTGACAACCAGAACAGCAAGCTGTACGGCAGTGGACACCGCCACCTGTACCGTCACCTGCACGTCTGCTGCCACAGCAAGTCCCCAGCATCATCCCCAGTGGGCAGACATCCGAGGCTGCAGGAGACGTCTGGCTGTCTCCCTCCACAGGTGCTGACACATTCACCACCAGCAGCATCTCCGCCACAGACACCGCCGCAACCACCGCCACCAGCCCCGCGACATGCTCAGGCAGTGCCACCATAGCCGACATGGCTAACATTCCCAGTGGACAGCCATCCGTGGCTGCAGGAGACATCCTGGACCATGCACAGCGTACATCAGGCACGACACCCAGCACTGTTTGTACCAGTAGGTGGCAGGCAAAGTCGCAGCAGGGTGGAGTGTGTCTCTGCCTCCATGGAGTATCATGCTACCTGTTCCCAGGCAATCTCGTGGCACACACACCCAGGTGAGGGAATGTGAGCTGCCACACTGCATGTGAAGCACTCTGGGCACCAAGCCCCCTCCAGAACCAGTGGAGAAAAGCATCCACAACCCCAATCCTTGGCAGGATGAAGCACTCTGGGCACCACGCCCCCTCCAGAACCAGTGGAGAAAAACATCCACTCACACAGTCCATGGCAGGATGAAGCACTCTGGGCACGAAGCCCCCTCCGGAACCAGTGGAGAAAAGCATCCACTCACACAGTCCTTGGCAGGATGAAGCACTCTGGGCACCAAGCCCCCTCCAGAACCAGTGGAGAAAAGCATCCACAACCCCAATCCATGGCAGGATGAAGCACTCTGGGCACCAAGCCCCCTCCAGAACCAGTGGAGATAAACATCCACTCACACAGTCCTTGGCAGGATGAAGCACTCAGGGCACCAAGCCCCCTTCAGAACCAGTGGAGAAAAGCATCCACAACCCCAATCCTTGGCAGGATAAAGCACTCTGGGCACGAAGCCCCCTCCAGAACCAGTGGAGAAAAGCATCCACTCACACAGTCCTTGGCAGGATGAAGCACTCTGGGCACCAAGCCCCCTCCAGAACCAGTGGAGAAAAGCATCCAGTCACACAGTCCTTGGCAGGATGAATCACTCTGGGCACCAAACCCCCTCCAGAACCAGTGGAGAAAAGCATCCACAACCCCAATCCTTGGCAGGATGAAGCACTCTGGGCACCAAGCCCTCTCCAGAACCAGTGGAGAAAAACATCAACTCATACAGTTCTTGGCAGGATGAAGCACTCTGGGCACCAAGCCCCCTCCAGAACCAGTGGCGAAAAGCATCCACTAGAGAGACTGTGGCTTTGCACTCCCCAGGACCAAACTGTGGGCATGGGGCCCCCTCGTGGAGCAGTGGCGTCGTCCGTTCATCCGGCTGAGGTGCTCCCCTTCCCCTTCCCACTGAGGTGCCTGTTTATTTTCGATCTGATGCCCCTGCAGTGTTCTCTCCGTTTCGAGACAGGTATCACGTGTGGGCTTTGCCCCCATGCATTTCGGGACCACTGGTCCACGGACAATGATTGCAATCCTATCTGAACTAGTCTACTTGCTGTACATATTTGTATATACTGATGATTTTAAGTTATCCTGGCCTATCTGATTTTTTGATGATTACACTCGTTACAATCATTTCATTTTGTCCTTGCATTCTTCCAGGGGGCGACGGGGTGTAAATGTCATGTTGCTGCATGTATTTGTGTGTATGTTGTTGTGGGTGAGGGTGGGAGTGGGGGTGTTGCGTGTGTGTGTGTCACTCTCTCTTTCCTCCCCCTCACCCCTCCCCTGTGTGCTAGGTGCAGTACTCACCGTGGTCGTCACCGGCGTCTTTGCTGCTCCTGGTAGAAGAGGAGGTAAACCAACATGGGCAGGACCTGTAACTCGGGCTCCATGGCGTCCTGGTTCCTCGTTGGGTGTCGAGAGGTGAGTGGTTTCCGTTCCAAGTCCTGTTTCCGCTGTACTTTTGATGGCATTGGTACCGCCCCGGAAAAGGTGGCGGATAGGCCTGCTGTAATACAGTGGGCTGTACATTGTGTTCCGCCTGTCTGTTGTCGGTTACCTCAGCGGTGTTTGTTTCTACCGCCGCGGCGGTCGGAGTGTTAAAGTGGCTGTCTATGTTGGCGGTGTCCGCCATGGTCGTGATTCCATTTTTTTAACCGCCGGCCTGTTGGCAGTATTTCCGCTGCTTTAACACCGACCACCAGGGTTGTAAGGAGGACCATAGTTTTTAAAATGTGTTGACTACATTATGCTGTGTGCAATACATTTTTAAATTAATTGTCTGAATATTCACAATGGTGTCACAGGGAGGGCCTTGTAGGATTACATATGCGCATCACTTTTCTCTAGTGCCCCAAACAGGATCTATGCCCCTCTAGTTACACTCATAGACATGTGAATTATGTCGAAATCACATTTACTAACTGAGCTTTCCTACCAAAACCATCCATTTCTATAATTTCACTTGGATTCATTTTTGGGTCGAGCCTGCAACAGCATGCGCTAATGCATGTGCTATCCTTTGCGAGACTCTTGTGTCTAATGATTGTAACATGCCTTGTTATTATGTTGTTACTATTTCTTTATTATGCATTTGTTTCTTGTTTTCCTTTAACTTTGTGTTCTCGAGTCACGTAGCGTAGTCAAACACTCCATGTTCGAGTGTTCGGGTCTGGTGTCAGTTGGTGACATACTCTCGACTCGGATGGGTGTGGCTTTCACTGTCGTGGGTCCCATTCCTTGGAATAAACAATCTTCTACGGTATTTGTGTCCTGGAGCATTTTTCCATTGGGCAAGTATAACCGCCCATCTCCACATTTTGGTACCAGGAGTGGGGTGCTGTTGAAAGGTGTACTTCCGAATCACGTTGCTGGGCCAGGGACCCACCGACCCAGTTGCCATCACCCCACCTCTTCTGGAGGTCGGAAGCGGAAAGTTTTCGCAGGAGGAAAGAAACAGCGAAAGAAAGAACGGCAACAAATGCAATTTGCGTGAGCTACACTACCATCCATCAGGCTATTTCACGCAGCATATTTGTTGTTATTTGGATGCAGACCGTTGGATGTGCGCGTGCGGCATAACTCACCTGTTGCACGAGCCGTAGTCCATTGTCCCATGTTCCACAAGCCCTTGTTTCGTCATCCCAAAGTACGGCGTGCGTCAGCGCGTAACCAGGCGCATGCGTCATAGCAATAGCGCATAGCAACAACACATAGCAACGCCGCAGGATGTTGACGCCGACGTTTCCACTTTTCTTCCTGCTGCCTGGTTGCCGCCTCATTACACTGCGCTTACGATACCTTTCCAAGGATAATATTTGTACTACCCGCGGTGAGCGTACTAACTGCCGACGTTGTTTGTTTCATTTGAATACAAGTCGGAAGTTTTCTTATCGCAGTGTGGGATATTGCTTTATTTAATTAAAGGACCGGTTAGGAACTTTCCTCACCGTTGTATGAACACCAGGTCCTCACTGTTGTATGGACACCAGGAGGAGGAGTGCACCGTGCACCAGGAGTTGACTTCTTAATTTAACCTTGGGACAGTCTACATATGCTTAACTTTGGAGCAGACCACATATGTTTATGGTGCATGTAACTAGTATTTTTATGTAAATCCTACCCTACGTGCTATTAGTTAGCTCCATGCGCATGTAATACTGCCATATCATGAATACTTCTCAAAGTGTTGTCCAGCCTCTGCCCTTCCTACAGAAGAATGAGAGGCCCGAGTTAAAGAGGTCCGAGTGGTTGAGAATATTTGAGAATTATCTCATAGCTATTGATGCCAACACATTTTCGCCGGCAAGGAAGATGGCATTGTTGTTTAATCATTTGGGGGTAGCAGGCCAACGAGTCCTTGACAATTTGCCGCCAGTGCCTGCTCCTTTTTCTGATGATGTAGTGTGGAATGAGTTTGAGGAAGGAAAAGCGAGAATGATGAGACAGTATGCAGATGAATCTAGTGTTGTATTGGAGAGATTCAACTTTGCCATGTGTAAGCAGGCTGCTGTTGAGTCTGTGGAGGAATATGTGGCTACATTACGAGTGCTAGCAGCCAAATGTGATTTTGGTGCCAATGTTGATCTATACATAAGAGACCAATTTGTCTTTTATTGCTTCTCAAAAAAAATTCAGGAGCGCCCTTTAGCTTGTCGCAACCCGACATTGGTGGAGACCATGGACATCGCTAAAAGTTGTGAAAGGTCTATAGTGTCTTCCAAAGTTCTTTCCAGTCATAATCCTCATATGGCAGTCAGCTTTTGTGTCAGAAGAAGATTCTGTTTGTACAATCAGTGACAAATTCCAGATAGGTAAGAGGAATCCTGGTCAGAGTATGGGCATGTCTGTCTGTTTCAGGTGTGGCTCTTACAGGCACATTGGAAATTGCCCATATTGTCCTGCTTTAAACAAAAAATGCTTGAAATGTTGCAAAGTAGGTCATTTCCAAAAAATTTGCAGAATGGGCAAGTCCAAGCCAGGTTCGAGCAACAATGTATCCAAAGTGCGCATTAGCAACGTATATACCACAGAGCCTGAAAATGATGTTTCTGAATGCATGAGTAGACTTTCTAATGTTGTACTGACCGTAGGCACACACAAAGATTTGGACACCAATGAGGCCAACATCAAAGGACCCCTATGTGAGGCAAGTATTGGTGGGAAACGACTATTGGTCATAGCAGATTCTGGAGCCCCAGTGACCTAGTAGCGGCTAAAACATATTTTACATTATGGCCTGAGTCATCTGGGTTGCAGTGTCCCGACATCAATCCAAAAGCTTTTGGTGATCAAGATATAGACTTGCTAGGATTTTTCTTGTCAGATTTATCAATTTTAGGGAGATGTGTACATACCAAAGTCTATGTAACTGTCAATGGGAGAAATATCGTTGGTTGGAGGGATTTGGCCAAACTCTGGATTATTTTATTTCCTGGCCATTATACGCCCATTATATTCGCTGATTTACCGGTGATTGGTGACCCTGTCTTGTCGGTGTTGTCTTCCGAGTCAGTCTTTTGCAATCTGAAACTTCAATTTCCTAAGGTATTCCAGGACAAAGTTGGAAACGTTAAAGGTTTTGAACATAGTATCAAGCTCAAGAAGGGGGTATCACCCATAGTTCACAAAGTTAGGCCAGTACCCCTGAGTATCAGGCAAAAGTTGAAAGAGTTATTGGAAAAATTGATTGGTGAAGGTATAATTGCCCCCACAGATTCCTCTGAGTGGGTCTCACCCACTGTCCTTACTAAGAAAAGATCAGGGGATTTGAGAATATGCTTGGATTTGAGGTTACTAAATAAAAATATACTAATTGACAGCCATCCCCTCCCTCACATTCAGGAGTTAATTACTAGCATAGGTAACTCCAGATACTTTTCTACCATTGACCTACACTCAGCATACCATCAGATACCTTTGAGCGAAGACTCTCAATCTCTTACTACTTTTGTAACCCCTTTTGGGGCGTATAAATATCGTAGGCTTCCATTCGGGATGGCGTCTGCAGCCAGTGTCTTTCAAAAAATGATGGACACTTTGTTTAGTGGTTTGGACAATGTTGTAGCCTTCCAAGATGATATCTTGGTTCACAGAGTTACAACAGAGGAGCATATTGCTCTTTTGAGCAAAGTTTTTGGCATACTACAATCATATGGTATGACAATCAAAGCAGAAAAGTGCAAAATTCTGGCTGAACAAGTAGACTACCTTGGTCATACTATCTCAGCAGAAGAAATAAAACCTAAACTCTGCAATCTAGAAGCCATGAAAAATGCTGCTGCTCCTATAGATAAGGATGCTTTGCGTTCGTTCATGGGTCTGTGCGAATACTATGCACGGTTTGTGCCCGGGTATGTACTAATAGTCCAACCTTTGAGATCCATGCTCAAGAAGGGTCAGAAATGTATCTGGGACGAAGTGATGGATACAACTTTACAAAAAGTGAAGGGTTTAGTGTTATCTGCACCTTCACTAAAATCTTTCATACCTTCGGGTGAGTCATTCATAGCTGTAGACGTCAGTCTAAAAGGTTTGGGAGCCGTTTTCGGGCAGCTGGTTAATGGAAGAGAGAACACGGTTGCGTTCGCTTCTAGGTCTCTTTCAGAAGCAGAGATAAATTATAGCACCATAGAAAGGGAGGCCCTAGCTTGTGCCTGGTCTGTGGAAAAGTTCAAAACGTACATATGGGGTAGAAAATGTGACGTGTTCACTGACCACAGGCCATTAGTGTACCTTCTTAGTGGCAATGGCTTGGGGAAAGCTTACGCTCGTTTGGTGCGTATTTTATCCAAATTACAAGAATACAATTTAAATGTCAAATATATTCAAGGAGGTATGAATATTCGTACTGACTGTTTATCCCGCATGCCGCTGCAAATTTCTGGTGGTGAAACGGAAGGTCATGAGGATGAATGTGTGGTTGGTTTAGTGGAAGCTCTCTCAGCTTGTGATGGCAGTATCAGAGTTGATAAGTGGAAAACAGCCATGTCCACAGACAAAGTACTGTCACGCGTGGCTCATTTCATTAATTGTGGTTGGCCGACAGAGAAAACTCTTGATAATGTAATGAGAACATTCAAACAAGTGTCGGGAGAATTATCATGTAACAATGAAATTTGCATGAGAGGTGACCTATTTATTCCTCCTAGTGATCTTCGTCATAAGATTATTAAAATTGCCAATCTAGGACACTTGGGAATCTCAGCTACAGTGAAAAAGCTGAAAGCATCGTATTGGTGGCCTGGTTTACATGAGCAAGTTACACACTTTATCAATAATTGTGAACATTGTGATGTGTCTGACAAGCACTGGAAGAGTCACACTAAACCCTTGCATCCTGTCACTTTCCCCACTAAAGCATGGGACAGTTTAGCCATTGATTTTTCTGGGCCTTTCTACATTTACCCGAGAGAAATGAAGTTTTTGATTGTACTTGTTGATTAATACTCAAAATGGATATATTATTCATTTGTTGAATCTGCTGACTCTGAGTATGTTACAATATTTCTAGAGAGACTTTTCCATCTAGAGGGTTCACCGACTTCTCTAATTACTGACAATGATGTTCATTTTTCGTCTCATAAGATGGAGGCCTTTCTCAAGAAATATGGTATTAGGCACTCACAAGTAGCACTGTATAGTCTCTCCTCGAACGGCTTGGTAGAGAGGGCCAACCGTATTTTGAAGGAGGGTATACAGACAGCTATTGCCATGAACGTAGATGTTGCACATTTTGTTCAGGAAAAGATTTGGGCGTACCATACCACACCTCATTCTACCACAGAATTGACTCCCTTCTCACTTCTTAGTGGAAGGGAAGCTATCACTAATTTGACTCCCACGTGGCTTCTACAGAATAGGAAATCTAAGAATGAAGGGGAAAGTTTGATAGACTTGAATAAATTAAGATGTACAGTGGAAAAAAAACAATTGGCACAGAAGAAAAACTATGACCTCAGGAACAGAGTCAAAGAAATCAATATCAATGCCCAGGACTTTGTTTTAATCAAAAAAACGCACAAAGTCATGAAAGGGGAGTCCAAGTTTTCTTTACCTGTTAAAGTCATCAAGGTTAATAAAAATTCTCTTTTGTTAGAAGGGAAGGGATGGTGGAATAGGAACAGTGTTGTTCCGGTATCTAAGGAACAAGCTGAGATATTTGGTAAAGTTTACTCTGAGCCTGATCAAAGTAGTTCTTCATTTCCAGCTACCTCAAATTCCGCAGATTTTTCTATTGGTAACAGTAATGTGCATACTGAACCGGGTGCTATCTTGACAACGTTAGACTCCATGCCATCAACATCGGTACAGACTTCTCTGGACACTACGCCATCTACTTCAACACAAGCTGAAACCATCCCATCTGACCAGTCCAATCTGGGTGTTAATACTGACGCAATTGGAGACAAACAAGAACGCACAAGGTTCAAACGTGCTATTAAGACGCCTACTAGATTTCGAGATTACCTGTTGAATTGAATTTTGTTTCATTTTTGTTAGGAAGGGAGGTGATGTAACATGCCTTGTTATTATGTTGTTACTATTCCTTTACTATGCATTAATTTCTTGTTTTCCTTTAACTTTGACTTTGTGTTCTCGAGTCACGTAGCGTAGTCAAACACTCTGTGTTCGAGTGTTCGGGTCTGGTGTCAGTTGGTGACAGACTCTCGACTCGGATGGTTGTGGCTTTCACTGTCGTGAGTCCCATTCCTTGGAATAAACATTATTCTACGGTATTTGGGTCCTGGAGCATTTTTCCATTGGGCAAGTATAACCGCCCATCTCCACAATGATGGGCGTAGAACCTGCCCATAGCTTGGCATTTGTTGGCATCACGTAACTCTTCTTGGCTGCCTTCTCATTGGGCGGCGTTTGTTGTGCGTCACTTCCTTTTCTTGCTGTGGCGCACAGACCAAGTGCTGATTAAGTAGGGCCTCTCTGCTGGCCTTCTGCTGCTCGTGCTGGAATCCAGGTACTAGTTCTGTTTGTTTCTTCTTGTTGCTAATAAGCATCACACACAAGAAAGAAGAATCTACTTCTGTCTGTTGTTAATCTTCACCTTTTCCTCCCTGCACTCACCTCCGCTGTGCCATACTATGTGCTAGGCATTCGAAAAATTATTGGACACAGATTCAACCATTTTAGCTCTCTGCTTTTAGTATAACTTCTCAACCCAGTTCAGCGAGATTACCTACATATGATGTGTTCTATGCTTACTGTTCTGCACCTGCCGACATTGGTAAGTTACATGTGACAACTCGAGCCAGTCCTTTTTTTTAAACAACAGCACATTGCATTAGTTAACAAGGCAGATCAACTCTCATAAACGTAAAGGAAAGAACTCCAAGTCCCAGAACACATTTCGCTTTTCAGTCGCAAATCATAGCACTGGAGCTGATGGAAGAGTGTGATAATTACAAAGCAGTTGACCAGTACTAAAAGTACAGTGCCAGGATAAGAGACGTTCAATTGCAGCCCCGCAGTTTTAATTGTGAAATTGCTCAGAAGAAGCTACTTCCCTATCATTTGCACTTTCGCACCAGTAGTTTTTCTTCTTCCAGTTCGAAATCACAGTGTTAGATGCGTCATTGTGCACGTGGACCGTGAATTGTGAGAAAACTTAAAACGTCAGGGCTACATAGTTGTGTGCCCGCTTACAGGGGTCCAGGACACTTGTGGCTGGAATAGATAACTTTGTTGACTATTTTCAAAATCGCATTCATAAAACTGATGCAACATTTTTGTCTTCTGTGAAGCACCTGCAATCCAACAAAATAATTAATAAAAAACAGTGACATCATGTTTCACCAGAATAGTGTGAAATGTTGAGGTTATTGTTCTGCTACTTTGGTTCATCAACACAAAGCTAAGCTTCATGTGAACACGACTTTATCCACAGCCTTTGCACCTTTCGGCTAGTTGAACTGTGTGGCTTCACAGACTATACCGCTGAACCTTGTGTCTGTAAAAAATCATCAAGGTGAGCCAAACAGCCCAAAAAAATACTCCTACAAACGACCAAATAGTCACCCGAAAACCAAATGCCAGTGAACTATCATGTCTCCAAGGTCTGTTGTTACAACAGGTGCTCCACTGGCTGCAGGCTTATAGTATGGTTGGGTTCTACCTCGTTTTCTTTGTCAGGGACTTTTAGACAGGTCTCCTCTCTCTATCCTAGTCACTTGGGATGTTCAATATTTCAGGACAGTCCTCAGCCCAATTCCTCTAACAAGCGGCCTCACCATGACACAGAAGCAGCAAAGCTGCACAGAAAAATGGCATCACAAAATGGTGTGCCTTTTCCCACATAGCTGGGGCAGGTGCTCATAGTTCAAATCCAAACAAAATTAAAGGAACTACAAATTCCAGGTACATCTAGCGATTGCTGAGTTTGAACAGCAACACAAAAGGATGATGGACGGAGTGCTGAAACATTTCAAACACTCAACCCCAGTCACAGATCTGGGTTTAATCCTTCATTCTTTTGCTCACCTTGCCACCCCAGTTTGGACCCAGCCATATGCAAATCAGTCTTGATCCTGTTCCCCATGGGAACAGTCCAGCAGGAACTGCCAGACCAGGTATGAACAGCAGCCATATTTATGTCTTGCAATAAGCAAGCAGTCTTTCATAACTGCTGTTGATGAAGGCCAGACTGAAATCTTTGTTCTATTTGGTGTGATCTCTTAATCATGCTTGGCAGTCCTTCATCTCTATATCTTCCATACTAAGGGCAGACATGGCGATACTGCCACTTTAGGCTACTGACGTTCACAAGGTGGCAGCTTTCACAGCTGGATGGACTGTAATTACTTAACCATGAAAGGTCCACATGGCCCCATTCTAGCTGTTGTCTCTTTCTGTGTCAGGCTAGTTTGAACATTTTAGCCACAACTGGTTTTGATTTCCAGTCTGGCCATGTCCATTCTCTGCCCTTGTCACCTTAGAAAATTGGTTGTGAGAACAAATTAGTTTCCTTCTGAATCTATCTCTCTTTTTAGGTCGAGCATAGCAGTGTGCAAGTGCTGCTTATCAACATGTTGTGATTTATTCTGTGGGCTTTAACCACATCCATCTCACGCCCATAACTTTAATTAGTTCCTGGGCCTTCCTTTCAAAAACCCCTGACGTTGTTGGTAAATGCTTTACGTTTGTCCCGCCTTGAGGATGTTTTGTCACCGCCTTGGAGACCGACCCTGTTGCATGGATTATTGTGCGATCGGCAATGTACTGTAGTGTGGTGCACTAATTTTGTCTTTTGCCTCGCTACTTCACGCTCATGGCAGTATGTTGTTTCTTCCTCTTTCTTGTTTTCGGGCATCCTGCTGTTTCTTTAAAATGTCTGGTGTTTTTTTTTTTGCAGTTATATGTAGAGCAATCTCGACACAAAGGGATTGGAGCGCTTTATTTATTTTTATTTTTTGAAGTTTTATAAAGCGCAAACTGGTTACAAAGGTATTAAAGCACTTTACATGAGCACTGGTTACATTACACAAGAACACATTCATTTTTGGTAGCAAGGGGAATCAAGTGATTTGCCCAGAATCACAGGTTGGTAAGCAGGCGCCTAGACTCGAATTGTGTTTCCCAGCTCCAAAGTCAGCAGCTCTGGCCCTTACGCCACATCCTCTCCCCTAGGGTTCTTTGTCTTGTGCCTGTTGGGGCAGTATGGGAATAACTTTTTTTAAATATATATATATATATATATATATATATATAGCGCTTGGTAATACATGTTCTGCCATTTCAGAGCGCGGCAAAGTCGTTATAATTAATTTGCATCAACCCTGCAGAGATGAAGAGGTAAAAAAAAAGCTGTGTCAGGACTGAAATCTGTGACATTCTCGTTCTGTCAAGACCTCTGCAGTGGGTGCATTAACCAACTGGCTTGAGTAGAGCTTAACACTAAGCAATAGCATGTGCTCTTTATAACCTCTGGAGGGTCACCAACCAAGCACATAGGTTAGTTCTAGGCAACAAGAAGGTGAAAGGTGTTTACAAAATGGTGGAAAAGGAGTCGTGGCTCCAGACCCAAGCACTTCATGGCCTCAAGCCTGATAGCAAAAAACATCTAGCCTTTGGATGTAAATTGGGCCTCTTCAAATAGAGTTCAGTTTTTAGAGGCAGCCATTTTCCTAACCCTGTAGCACAAGGAAGCTAACACAAGGGTGCCACAGTTGGAGGAGCAGCATATCGTAGTACACAAAAATTAACCTAACTCCATCCCTATTCTCAGAAATCACTGGTGTCGTGGCTTTGATGACAGTCCCCTCACAGTTACTGTGGCCTTGCAAATACCACTTCCGGGAGCGCGTTCTGTGATACAGCGCTCAAATAGCACTGCTTCCTGTTTAAAGAGGCCCCACCTCGAATACCCCCCACAAACAGTAAAGCAACCAATGGTAAGGAACTGGTGGGCTAGGAGCACCTTTATGATTTTTGGTAACCCCACAGTATGTCTTTCGCCACTGTCACAGATGCAGAGCACGTCCCCATCACTCTCTGGACTCCTGTGTATAATGATTCTTGCATCATCTGCCACAGTCCAGTAATGTTTAACCTGCTCTCCTCCCTTCCAACCCATGCTTCATGTAACCACTCCACTAAGTTCTCATGCATCATTTGATGTAAACTCTATGCATTATTTCTGATTGCCATGGTCACCAAGTACATGGAAAATCAATGTCAAGAAAATATCTTTCTGACCCTATCAAGTGGCTCTTTTCTCACTTCTACTTCCAGTGGGTTTCCTCTCTGTGGTTCACCACGCCTCCCCATGTCTATAGGAATATACGTGTGTTTGTTGATATGGGTACACACCCCAAGGACTATATCTCAAAGTCAATCCTGGACAGTAACAGTAAAGACTCCATGGGCAGGAGATGTTTTAAATAGGTGAACTGTTGTTTCACAAACTGTTGCCACCAGGACCAGTCACTGCTTGCACTTATGTAACCTGAATGTGTCGCTGTGACTGAAGTCTTTTTTTGTATAAGATAACAAAAAAAGACTACAAATAGATGCTATGACAAGTCCAGATTTGTCGCTGGCACAACATTGTTAGGTTACTATATTATGGCTTGCACGGGGACACCGTGGCTTTCTAATTGAAATAGTGCACATCAAGTGTTTTTTTTTTTACATAATTACATCACACATTTTGTTCACATTAAAAATATTTGAAATTTGAGGTCCTGGCATTTAAGTTAAGGTAGCCTGAATATGGGCCAAGGTAGCCCTCAGGCCTAATTTGTCTGCAGCAAAGATCTGTGTGGCAAAAAGGATCAACTATTTGATTCCCAGAGGGGCTAGCTTGGCATTTCATCATCCAGAGTGATACCACCTGAGCCTTTGAATTATATATTACACCATCACTGCATGGAAGAGACTGGCCGTCACTGAACTAAGACACTGAGCCCAGACCACCACTATCCCAGTTAGTGAGAACTGTCAGAACACAGCGGAAGGGGTGCCACAGCGTCAGATGACGGCATACAGAAGACAAAAGTGTTCAAAACAAATGGTGGAAAGATAATATATATGTTTTATCTTGTGTCTGTCTTTTGGTCCTTTTCTTGTCCTGGAGTCATGTCTTGTCATGGTTTTGTGTGTGGTGCCATGTGGTTCCTCAGGTTTTTTTTTATGTCAGCTGAAAACAGAAGAAGCTACTTTGGGAATGAGGTGATGAAATGACGCTGCTGGTGGGACCATGCCAAGTACATGACTGATCACCTACCTTCTGTACTAATTTACAGGGTAATAAATGCTTTAACAAGTGTATTTGCCTGCTTCATCTGCTGTGCATCTGTCTCTTCTCTTCAGATCACCTATTATCAGGGCCACTGGAATTATGCAGCAAATGGAAGGCAAATGTATGTGGCAGAGGTGGCTGAATTATTTAGCTAGTAGTATTGCAAAAGGCCCGCCAGCCCTGAAAATGTATAAGGCACTATGTTGTCTAGAGGTTACATATATGGTTACAATGCATTACTTTCTGCCATTCTGTTGTAGTACCCTTTAGGGACTGACTAGACGGTTACATGACCATGTTTCTTACAAATGCTATTTTTTATTATGGTGTCCTCTACTGGTTGTTCTGAGCATCACAGTCAAGATACTATAATATTCGCAGCACTCAGAAACTTTCCCCATTATGCTTTGTGGGGCATTCCTTTTACGACGTGCTCTTTCCATCTAGGCCATCTCTGGATCCCCCGCTTGGTTGGGGGGGGGGTCCCCAAAATAACAATCCCTCCCACCAGTCAGTGTCTTTTTAACTTCTCTCATAGCTGGAACTTTTCTTTTACAGTTGGGAGTAGTTTGCTTTTTAAGGGCCTTTAACGCACTGCACCCTCTAGGGGCTAAATATATGGTTACACTGCATTACATTCTGCTGTTCTGTTTTCATGTGGTTATGCTCTCTACGGGCTGACTATATGGTTACATAACCATATTTCTTACAATTGTTATTTGTATAGTGGTGCCCACTAAATGCTGTTCTGAGCATTAGAGTCAAGATACTACAATATATTAGAAAAGATTGGCAGCGGGTTACAAAGAAATGCACCTTACCTCTATCACCTATTACATATTAAACAGATACAGCGTCACAAATGTAATTTCTGTAATGATATGTGCACACATCACAACACCTGCTACCAAGATGCCATCCCGAAAAGGAACTTTATTCTGCTAAATATGTTATGGGAATAACTAAATAGTCATGACCATGAGGTTAGATAATACCCTTATTTGTGGTAGAAATTGTTAGGAAAAGTTTCTCTGGGGTTTTTCAACATATTCTTCATTGATTTCCTGTATACATAGATGTGCCTTCAAAGAAATGTATGAGTGACTGTGCATGTGCATTGTGTCTTATTTATTACTTTTACTATTTGTTTAGAGTTTGTCTGTGCATATTTACTTTGTGGTAGAATTTTGTGGAAGGTATATTATATTATGGTTTTTTGTGACATGTTTTGTGTATATTGTATATGTTGTTTAAAAAATGGGTGCATAGGTTGTGGTTGTTGTTTTTTGTTATGTATTGTATATATGGACTTTGTGGTAGTATTGTGTGTAAGGTATATTATATTATGGTTTTTGTAATATGTTTTTGTATATTGTACATGTTGGTCTTTTACAAAATGGGTATAAAGGTTGTGGGTGTCCCTTGTTTTTCTTTTGTTTTTTTGTTTTTTGGATGTTAATTTATTAGAAAATATGTGTTTGTGTAATAACATGTGTGTCTTGTTCATACAGAACAAATGGGATGTTTGTGGGTGTTTAATGTTGGGATATTACATTTATTTCATTTTATTACAGCCCTGAAGAAGTCCTGTGTTAAGGACGAAACGCATTGGCTGATGTTGTTATGATATGCTTTTAAAAGAGAACAAAAAAAGAATAAAGAGAAGATAATATATGAAACAGTATTGAATCATTGGACTTGGTTGGCTATTCTTAAGTGGTGCACCATCAAAATATATACAAGATACTACAATATTCGATGCACTTGGAAACTCGCCCTGTAAGGCTTTGTGGGGCATTCCTTTTATAAAACATTTTTTGCCTATAGCTCACTGCACAATGTGCTCTCTCTATCTAAGTAATCTCTGGGTCCCCCCACTAGGTTGAGGGGGAACCCAAAATAATAATATAAAAAAATATAATAAATAATGGCAATATTTTCATTTTTTGCTGCAGATAAAGGAAGAAGGTAAATGGAAGTGCTTTAGTTATATGCAGGGCCACTGAAATTATGTGGCAGAGAGGACCAAATTATGAGTCAGGGTTGACCGATTTATGTGGCAAGAAAAGTCCAGTTATGCATTTATGTCAATAGCTCTAACTCAGGCAAATGTGAGACATATTGCATTGCAAATGCTTGTATTTTATTGGATCCAGTTGGAACTCTCAGAACTCTGCTACCATTTGGCCTTCAATGTCTTTACTTGCTTCTTCCTGATTTTCGGCCTTAGTGCTGCCAACCCTAATAACTTTCTCGAGCTGGTCCAAACCTTTGATGCAACACTTAGAGGTCAGGGAAATAATGCAGGCTGCTGAAGACCCTGTGGTGCAGAGGGGCACCATTCAGCTTCGGAGCTATCAATATCTGTGAGAAATTCTGCAAGGGGGTGCTATCATTATGAGTTACACCACTGATTCAGGTACACACAGTTTTCTGTATAAGGTATTTCATATGTTCATTAGGTCGAAGCCTACCAGACAGCTCAGCTCTCTGGTGTGTAAATACATCTCAGGGAAACTTTATGGGAATGCATTCTGCCCACTGCTTACCATTGGCTTTGTGGTTTGTAACTCACCTTATGTTTACTTTATATTTCCTGGTGTTATTTGTTTTAGGCTGACCAGCATGTCTTTGTCTCTACTGTGGAGCACAGCCTGTTCACCATCGCTCCTTGCATTCTTTCACAAGTGTTTACTTTTTGTAAACAGGCCTTTAAAGTTTTTTTCTCATTTTGTCCCATTTGCTGTGCATTCAAAGACAGTGGTCAAATCTCAGGCTCTGTCTTCTGAGAGAGCTTGATGTTCACTTATCTTTCTCTAACATCAAAATAAGGGGATTTAAATGACAATCCTACTCAGTGCCCATGTGACTGGAAAGGCTGTAGGATGCACACAACAAACTTTAAATGTCTGTAAATGAACTGTGCAAATATTTCAGAATGTATCTTAATTAGGAAGGCAAATTAACCACATTTTCTTGTAATTCTGACGTGTGGTGGAAACAAATATTTGAATATATTCAAAATAAATCAACACACTTGGTAATGCCATTTCTACACACTATTGTTTGTGCGCAGTATAGTTTTATCAGTAAAACTGTATGTTTGTGCAAATGCAATGGTAATTTCAATTGAAAATGTTTGTCTGTAATGGCAGTGCGCTGCCACAACATGCATACACTCTACTCCTCTCTATTGCATGCTATTTTACTCTTAGCCGTTCTACTCTACTCCACTCTGTGCACTCCACTCTATGCCTCTCTACTCAACTCTAGTCTACACCACTTCACTCTACCCCACTCCATTCTAAATCACTTCACTCTTAGCCACTCCATCCAACGACACTCTACTGTACTCCACAACACTCTAGGCCACTCCACTCAATGACGCTACTCTTCACTTTAACACTTTATTCCATTCCACTCTATGCCACTTTATGCCATTCCATTCTACAACACTGTACGTAACTTCACTCCTGGCCACTCCACTGTAAGTGACACAACTCTACAGCACTTTACTCCACTCTACGCTATGACACTCCACTCAATGGCAGTGCAGTCTAATCCACTCTACAACACTTTACTCCATTCTATGCAACACCATTCTACACCCCTCCATTCTACATCACTCCACTCTAAGATATTCCACTCTACTCTATGCCCCTCCACTCCATGACACAACTCTACACAACACTGTACTCCAGTCTACGAAACTTCAAACCAGTCAATGCCCTTCCCCTCCATGGAACTGAACTCTACGAAATTCCACTCTACTCTATTCCACTCTTTGACACTATTCTCTACTGTGCAACAATGCTAAAACATATTGGCAAAGCCAATAGCTTTTGCATAGGTGAGACGTATTGACTTTTCCAATGCTTGTTCATTTAAGGTGTTTGCATTAAATTTTGTATTCAGGTACCTGTACATGATAACACCATCAAAATAGTGACATGGGGCCTGATTTAGATCTTGACAGTTGCACTGCCAAGCCACGTAGGCCCTGAGAAGACTGTCAAGTCGATGGTGTTCCACCCGCCGTATTTAGATGTATCAATGGAGCGCTCTTCTTAGCGATTAGAATGAATAATGGCACCATCACTACAATTGTGAATGTGTGCGATATGTGTGATGTATCAGTTTGTCCCCATCCGTGTCTGACCCATGCGTGTCCCTGACATATGCATGTCACAGTGGTATATAAAAAATACTGTGACTAGTATATGTCTGCAGTAGTCCCTTTTTCATGTGCAGTGGCCCCCCTCACATACTCAGCAAATGCGCATTGCCTACCTTCATGTCCAGTGATGGCAGGGTTGTGTTTTCTCTGTTGTCCGGTGGCAGCAGTGACAGAGGGTCCTGTCCAGTCATGTTCAGTCAGAAACAGAAGTAGAGTCAGGAGAAAAGTTGAGTTTTTCCTCCCTTTTCCTCCTAATCCGCCAACTCAGAAGTGGAGGTCAGACTGTCACTTTTTGCTTGGTGGTACGGCACACCCAAATCTGCCTGGTGGTAAGTGTGGCTGGAGTTCCACCGTCAGCCACACTTTACTTTGGGGCCGTCAATGCCGATGGGAATGCTTGACCGTGTAAAGTCTCTGGGACCGCCATCATTTAGAAACGGCAGACAGAGCGTCAAGACACCGTACAGGTTTTCAGTCAAAAACTCGACAGTGGGACCATTCCCGCCAAGATCTAAATCAGGCCCATAATATTTTGTTCATTTTAATTATCTGTAATTATCTGCCACCCCTCCCCACAATTACTGGCCCTGCCCTATTTTACTAATGTCCTAACAAAGAGGGCGAAGGAGGTCTGTCCTCCTTAGAGCCTATACAATTTTACAAAAAGGCCCAGCCCAAAGGAACTTCCACAGGGTGGAAAAAATGTTTTTTTGTGTGTGAAAAACCCTTACTCACCAGGGTTACCCCTTGGTGGTATGCTTCATTATTGGGGTTCCTCCCATTCTGCTGAAGAACGAGGCGTGCTGAGACTGACTGAAAACGTGGGAGCACTGTTATAGTTTAATCAATGTGAAAACTAAGAGGGATAGGAGTGGTGGGGTCTTTAGGTGATTTACAAATACCTGCTCTGGATGGTATTACTAATTTAATCCATCTCACAGGGGTGGTATGGTTAAAAGAAGGGTGTTGGAGGTGGGGTATATTATGTACCTTATCTCCTAAATGGTCTACATGTTTCGGAGTCTACCCCTAGACTCCTCTATCGGACCAAGGTGGACTTCCTAGTGTCACTTTTTGATTTACTACCACTAGTGAAAGCACTAATATTAAATGCTCTGTGGTAGGATGTGGTACATACAACTAAAGTAAAGTAATACCCATTGGTAACGATGTCCTTCTGGAAAACCTGTGGAAAACAAAAGAATAAAGGTTGCTACTTGTGTTACTTATGGGTGTGGAGCTCTTACAACCACACCCTGCTTGTGAGAAAAAGGCACTTGTGAATCACATAAAATAGACAAATACAAAACATACTACATTTAGAAAAACATATCAACACACTTCAACTCAGGAGGCACCTCTAAGAAACACACATGGTGCATGCGTGACCTACTTTTTAGTGTCTACGCTCTTGCATCATAGATCCTCCGGGAGGTGTGTGTGCTTGTAGTCACACACTGAAAATATATGCAGCATAATTAGACTCACCGAATGGCTGATACCCCTGTGCAAGGTCAAAAGTGTTAAGCGCACTTACCTCGTCAAAGCAACACTCCCGCTTTCTGTCTAATGCTCATGTACCCGGGGTCTGAAACACCGTGGTCCCCGTAGGGATCTGGTATCTATGCTTAATGCCGCTCTCGCGTCACCGCTGGTGGACACGCATGGCACTAGACCGCTGACCATCCAAAATGGCAGTCATCCGTGTGCCGAAGAGGGGCTGCGAGGGCCCGTTTCTTAGGTGTCCCTCAGAAATGCCTGATATTTCGCGGGCATCTGAAATCAGGGGAAAAAAGAAGAATTGTAAAAAGTGACAGGTGGCTCTACTATCTCAGTGGAGTAAGAAATAATAGGACTCCCTCTAATGGTCTTGTAAAAGGTGTAATTGACAGGTGGCTCTACTATCTCAGGGGAGCAAGAATATTAGGACTCCCTGTAATGGATTTGTAGAAGGTGTAAGGAGAGAAGGTTTCATGCATAACTAGCCTTGTCAAAGGAAAAGGTGACCTGCTAAATGTTATGGCGTCACGCTCTTCAGGGTAAACCCGATGTTAGTGTTGATTAACTGGCCCCAGGGGATATTTTCATTAAGGCCACGTTGGTGTGTGCATAATTTAAGGACCCAACGTTGGAAGGATTTGCCCTTAACCTCTTTGTGATGTTCACGGATAACCTATCGGTAATCCTCCACTGTGTGTGCACTGTTAATGTAATGAGAGGTCATTTTTGTGGTGGCGCGGCCACATCTCAAATTACTACGATGTTCACCGATGCAAGTTTTCACTTTGCGGGTGGTCATTCCTATGTAATGTAAATTGCATGAGCACATAATCATATGGACTACTCGCTGAGTGTTGCAGTTGGTGAAGTCCTTGGTTTCCCACAAAGTATTGTCATTAAAAATGACCCTTTTGGTCACGTTTGTCAAATGGAACATGCTGCAATTCCCACATGGATAGTGTCCTATGGGTGGTGGTAAGAGGTTGGTAGTGTCCAATGTTCTCTTGGACAGGTGTGGGCGGGTGTGTACTAGAATGTCTTTTATACTTTTGCCACGTTTGTGGGAAAACATTGGTTTGGGAAAGTTCAAACGGCCGCTATTAAAAATGTGCCAATGCTTGTTTATAATCTTGTTCACTTGATTAGAGGCTACACTGAATGTCGTGGTACAAATCGGTCTTTCTTCTTTCCCCTTTTGGGGAGGAGTGTCCAAGAGGGCCTCTCTGTAATTGTTGCATGCTCGTTTCATGGCTCGATTGATGATTTTTGGGGGGAGTATTTCCTTGCCTCCAATTTCGATGCAAGGTACTGGGCTTGTTTTTTGTAGTCAGACACCTCGGAACAATTCCTCCTTAATCTGAGAAATTGTCCAAACAGGAGGTTCTCCCCCAAATGGCGGGGTGGGCACTGTCGAAAAGTAACAAACAGTTCTTTGGTGTGGGTATTTCATGGGTGGTGGTTTTTAGGGCTCCATTGGTTGCTATGATGTTAAGGTCCAGAAAAACTAACTGTTCCTTGCTCTTTGTCAGAGTGAATCTCAGGAACTGGTCCTGTCTATTGAGCCACTCTAAAAAAGGTCCCACTTGTGTTTCTTCCCCTTTCAAGATGACCAAAATGTCATCAATGTATCTTTTCCATAGTGCAATGTTTTCTCTATATGGTTTAGTGGTGAGCGCAAAGCGCTCCGTCCCCTGATGTAATCTCTCTTTGGGCTTCTAACCACACCATGTCCCCTCAGTCCCTTACATTGGTTCGTGGGCTTGCCTTTTAAAATAAGCTTGGTTTCATTAGTGTAGGGCATGCATATGTCATGCCTTTTCCGGTGTTTAGCCCTCCTCGAGCGCACCGACCAACTACTGGAAACATACGAGGCTCCATGTTTTCCGTATGGTTTCTGCACTACTTTTTCTCTTTATTTTGCAGCGCGATCTCACTGTGTTTTACACAGCGCGATCGCGATCATTTTTTTTTTCAATTAATGAGGCAAGAAAAGTCTGGTTAGGAGTTTACAATGCTAATAACTCTAACTTGACGAAATGCGAGACCCGTTGCATTGCAAATGCTTGTTAGAATTGTCTCTTTTTCAAGATGGTAAATGTAGAGACCGGCTAGACTAGGAGCAAAGGTGCTTCCCATGCTTGTCCTATATTTCCGAAGGTACAGGTTGCCTTCAAACTCAAAAAAGTTCTTGGTTGAAGCCCAGAAGCAACATTCCATAACCAAGTTATGTGGTGTGTGGTATTCCCAGTCTATATCCAAAATTACCTCCTCTATTATGCATAAAGTGTCAGAGTGAGGGAGAATGGTGTACAGTCTTTCCACCTCCAAACCTAACAGTGTTTCATTGGTAGGGTCGAAAGCTCTATCTTGCAAAAGACACAGTACATTTTTCGTGTCTTTAAGGTATGTGTCCGTGTTTTGGACTATGGGTCTAAGGAAGGCATTGGCAAAGCGGGACAAGGGTTCCAAAATTGAATTAATTCCAGATACAATAGGCCTACCAGGAGGTAATACCATCCAGAGGCAGGTATTTTTAACCCACCTAAGACCCCCACCACTCCTATCCCTCTTAGTATTCACGTTGACAAAACTATAACAGTGCTCCCACGTATTCCGTCGGTCGCAGCACACCTCGTTCTGCAGCAGAACGGGAGGAAACCCAAAGATGAAGCATGCTACCAAGGGGTAACCCTGGTGGGTGAGGGTTTTTCACACAAAAAAAACCTTTTCCACCCTGTGGAAGTTCCTTTGGGCTGGGCCTTTTTGTAAAATTCCATTGTACTAATTTACACATTTCCCTTAATCTTGCAAGTACTTTCACAGAACTCTCATCTAAGCTTTCCGTCACCGAAGACCCGGACACTGTCAAAAGGAACTTTCACTCAGGAACAGAAGCCGTCACCACCTCAATGAGAGAAAGATGCCTCAAGCTTAACTATGACAAGACGGAGCTTATCATCTTCGGTGTCGGACGACTTCTGGTGGTCCACATCCCTCAACAGCCCCCATCAGCAAACCGAGCACGCCTGCAAGTTAGGAATCATCCTCGACTCCTCCCTATCCATGACCAGCCAGGTAAACTCTGTCACCTTCTCTTGCTGGCACACACTCCTCAAACTTCGGAAGATCTTCAGATGGATCCCAGTAGACTGTCGCAGGACAGTCACCGGCGCCTTGTTACTAGCAAGCTCGACTACAGCAACGCCCTCGATGCCGGCACCCCAACTAAGGTCCATCAAAAAACTTTAACTCATCCAGAACACCACCGCCAGACTCATTCTGGTCCTCTTTTGTCAAGAACACATCTCCCTCCACTGGCTACTGGTCGAGAAACAAATCACCTTCAAGCTTCTTACAGACACGTACAAGGCCATACACAATGCACGACCAGCCTACCTGAACGACCGCATCTCCTCCACACCCCCGCTCTGCCCAGATGGCCCTGGACACCGTCCCTCGCATCCGCAAAACCACCGGCGGAGGACGATCTTTCACCTACACTGCAGCAAAGAGCTGGAACAACCTCAACCTGGACCTCAGACAAAGCACGTCACTTTCCATCTTCAGGAAGAACCTCAAGACCTGGCTCTTTGGATGAGGTCTCTTCACGCCCCCCCCCCCCCCCAGCACCTTGAGACCCTCATGGCTGAGTAGCACTTTAAAAATATTTATTGATTGATTGATTGACTGTCTCCATTAACCCCAGTTTTCCCTTTGCCCCATGGACTCCAAAGTTTGTAGATGTTCCTTACTCCTCAATCTTCTTAAGTGTGTACTCTGAAGCTAAGCTTATACACCTCAACCTGATTAAGATGGATTGAAGGCAGATGGTGTGTACTCAAGATCAAAAGAGAGCCCTGGATGAAGCCAGGTTGTGGAGGAACAGGAGCAGAGCTTATTGTGTTAAAAAATCTCAGGTGATATTGGACACATCATTGATTTATTTGAGAAGCAAATGTTTTAATCTTTCTGGTCTAAGATGTGTCTTCTTAACCAAGAGACGTTGCTAATATAGAGCTCATAGTCTCACTGTACTGTTGAAGAGCTGCATCTCCCTAAGTTTAACATTTTTGTTCTATAGATTACAAACAGGCTATGTGGTGCAGGTGTCAACTAAATGTGAGTCCTGCATAATACACACCAATATATGAATATTAACCTATTGAACTGTCTCTGAGGGATCGGAATCAGTGACCTGTAAATTACACACAGAACTCTGCAATATGTACAATAATCTCAATCAATTGATATAACTAGTCTCCTGTATTAAAAAGTTTACATAGCCAGTGTAATAGCGGCACAATGCCTGTTACCAGAGCCAGCAGCTGAGAAGAAAGGCAGGTCACGGAGCATAATGAAAGTCACACCTTAAACAAGCATTGACATAGTCAAAAGGTCTCATCTTTGAGACCATATAGTATTTAGCCATGCAGCATATTATCCTGGATGATATATTGATTGATTGATATTGGTATGTTGATGTCATCAAGCACTGAGAAACATGAAAATGCCAGTTTCCAAAGCGACGCCATTATTGATGACCCCAGAATATGTGCTAGATTTATTTACCTCCTGTACCACTGTGATATATGGAATAATAACACATTAAACCATACTTTAAAACAAATGTGTAGCTAAAGAAGTGATACTAAGAAACATTATTAGTGTATAAAATGTAAATGCATCTGATGAAAGTGATAAGACTAAGAGTTGCCTAACACTGTGATTTAATCTCACAATTGGAGATGCACAGTATATACATACCAATAGTAATAATTAAAATACAGTCAAAAATGGTTCTAGCTATAAAAATGAAGTTAATCTATTAATAGTCGGCATAGATCACACTCTGCTGTGGGAAATCACTTGAATAAAACAACTAATACATTCAAATGAATGGTTTAATTGATTTGACTCAAACTCAGAATAATTTAGGGGGCTGAAAGCAATAAAGAAATATTTTTTTAGAACTTGAGAGCAAAACACGCTCAGTTAAACTGAAGTGGGATTGGGCTGAGTTTAATTTACTTCATCATACAGAGATAGAAAAATGCAGCATGAATAAATGAATAAATGCTCACAGGTCCATAACTGCAATATTTCAAAGTGCACAGAAATAAACGCTCATGACTGGAAGCAGTGAGACCCAAAACGGTGCATGTCAATTTAAGAGGGAAAAACGCTAATGAAATAGTTAAGAGGTGCAGAGATCTAGGTGCAACCTCCAGTTTCTAATTCAAGATCGCACAGGAGGCAGGTGTGCCTACTAGAGAGATCTGTGCACAGCATGTTTTAGAGGGGATTGGGGTGAGCCACAGAATCCAGTCCCATTGGAATAGCCCAATAGGTTAAAAGATCTAAAGTTGAACCAATAATTGAACCTCCACCCTTAACCAGTATGGACCTCCACATTTAGCCAATACTGGGTATGCAGGAGGCTAAAACATACCAAGGTACCTCATATACAACATAAGTTCTGTACAGTTGATGTGTGGAAGCACCGTAAATCATGTCGAACAGCGCAGCATATAATGAGATAATGTGGGCTTAGAAATCATGGGTTACGGGAAGGGGCAAGGGTTATTGAGGACTCCCCCCCCAACACACACTAACAGATCATAAAGATGGAACCATTCAACACCCTCAAACCCCAAGCCTGTATTATGCATGGTGACAAACCACACAGAGGTAAACCTATTTAAAATCAATGTATATAGCAAGTCGCAGGAGGGTATGGTGCCTGAAGGGAGAGCAGTCTTCAGGGAGGTGCATCAGGGGGTAGATAGGGTAGTGTGAATACAAGGGGGCTCTGCGGGATTGTGGCACTCAGCGACAGATTGGAGCAAGTGGCAGATGAGGCAGCAGGCGAGAATCCCCTGTCGTGTGTGCGCTCACCTGGACAGGGGCTAGCAGGCAAGCATCCCCTGTCAATTGATGTGGGTGCCCTCTCCCCAGTAGGGGATCCTCAGAGCTAGGGTGACGGCAAGACCCCCCTAGCCTCCTCTGTCCGCTCGGCTTCTAGGATAGGCAAAGGGCAGAGAGCGCACTTCTTGTTCAGGAGCTTCCAGCTGACACAGGAGGAGGTGGGGAAGCTGGAGGCAGAGAAGGAGCTAGGGACGGGGGACTCAGTGCTCCACTGTCCCCTGCCCTCACCATCACAGACAAGGGCACCATGTGACTAAGAAGAGGAGAAAGCATGTATTGCTATGTCATTGCATATGGGAGGGGAGGAAAAGAGGGGGTAGAAAGCAGACAAGTTCAGTTGTTGCTTCAACGCCTGGCTGCGCAGCCAGATTTCAAGGATGACAGACTTGTGGTGGCAAATAGGTAATTGGTATCACCGTGCTCATAATGGTACGATTCAAAATGGCACATTTATTTAGTAAGTTATGCATTTTTATATAGCGCGGCCATTAAGCAAAGGTACTAGAGTAGTTTACAACACTAAGTACAAAATAAACAAGAGGCACCTGCGCGTAGGCTCCTGGGGCTGAGGCTTTATGTTCCAAGTCCTTGCAGTGCTGCTGACCAGCTGTGGGGCGCCCTAAATGCACATGATGGTGAAGCATGAAAGCGTGCCCCATAGTAATAAAAGAAAGGCCCAAGATTTACAACCCTCAGGCCTGTTTTCGATTGCGCTGGAATTAGAACGGCAGGAGGAGGAGTTGTGTGAAGTAGAGCCCTCCCATGGTGCCCAGAAACAAAAGAAACAAACAACTACTGGTGCCAGGAAACAAATAAAAAAAAAGTATTTCCCCCAAGGAACTGATAAATAATCAAAGCGCAAAGATACAGTACTTGGTCCCTGTTTAGTGGGAGGAAATGGAAGACAGAAAGGAGGGACGAAGAGGAAGGATTGACCAAAAGCAAGCAAGGATTTTTAAAGGAAACTGACATAGACAAATGAAAACCAATGGACTTAGTTGTACCACGCAAAGCATATACAACAGGTTGATAAGTGACAGCACAAGCTCTGTCTAAGCTTGACCTAAACACGAAACTTGGCTTTTCCTTTTTCTGCTCTGTTTTTGTAGATCAACAGTGATAAACAGAAACAAGACTTTTATGGTAACATGTTTGTTTTTTTCCATGCTTTATGGAAAGATAGAATCTCTACATGTTTCTACAACTTTAGAGCTGCAGTGTGTTTTTTTCTTCCATCTGAGGTATAGTGAACTAATTCTAAAATCGTTTTTGCAGCAACTTTTCCTGGGGTGTTTGGTTTGATTCTAATGCATCCTTCATATTTACAAATATTCTCTTTCAAATGAAAAAACACTACACTAAGGCTTTAACTGGTTTGTGTGAAGGATTTTGGAGTGATCAGATATTATAAGAATTAAAGTATCCCTAGCCATACATTTTAAGGATATTCCAAGTCACCTCGGAGTACCATGACCTTATAAAGGAATTCAGCCTTCGGCCTCTTTTCTTTTTATGGTCATGGATCTCCTCTATGATTTGCACTAACCTTATAATGTATGGTAGGAGGTGTTCCTCATGTCATACATAACTGTGTGCCCTCAGACCTCTGGACCCCTCTGCCACATCCAGTCCTTGAAATTGAAAAATAGAAGAGCAGGTACTCTGTGTCAGAGTACCTGCTTGATTCTGAGAAGTCCTGCTGCTGTCCAATGAAAAGTATCACGTTTTTCTTCAGAAGTGCAGGTACTCTCCCGCTCAAAATAAAAAAGTGCTGGTACTCAGTACCGGACAGCCCATTTAAAGCACTGGCCACAACCCCTGATACACTAATGAAGATCACACTCCTATATTTTCCTGCCCTTTTCACTGTTCCTACCATTACTTGATCCTTCGCATCTCTCCTCTTGTTAATTTCTTACTGTTCCATTGTTCATTCTTTTTCTCGCCTCCTTTCCTCTTTCCTCCTTTTTTTCATTTTTCCTTCTTGCTGCATGTTCACTGGTGAATTGGTGAGAGCAGCAGAACAACCTTCACAAATTGATTTTGAGCTTGTGGAGATATTTAGGTGGGTGGGCCATCAGCAACATTTCAGAGGCTCTTGGTGAGTAAAGAGTTGAGGACATGAGGGGCATAAAGTGCAGGCCTAGTACAGAGACCTGGGCTTGTGTTACGTAGAGTGCCCACTGTCCATATTTGTGCTGCAGCGCACCATTAAACGAGTAAACTCAGACTGAGACAGAGCACTAAATGACTGTAAAAGCGATGCCCTCAATGTAGCCATGAGCTCATTCCTGCCCTGAAGGCATTGCTGTAGTGAAAGACTGACTGGCTATGAGAAGCCACAGGTCTGTCTTTCACTGTGCAGGCGGCAACCAGCCTGCACTTCAAAGTGGGGCAAAGATCTCTTTCTAGATGGGTGCAATGAATGAGTGCAACTTGCCCTGCCTGCAGGGGGATGTCATCCATAGGACCAGTTTTCCCTCCAAAAAGTGCACTCAGGGGACTTAACTAACTGTGCACCACCTCTGTGTAGTGCACTATCACCACACCTCCTGACATCTATTTTTCCTATGCATCCATGTGTGCAATACGGCATGGCAGTAGAGGCAAAACGATTCTTCATTTGCATGAGGTCACACTGTAAACAAATGGGGGAACATACCATTGTGATTACGTCATCATAAATGTGTGTTGGCAGGATCTGTATTATACAAGGGGCTGTAGAAGCATCTGTGGGCCCCTCTGGTCCACAGTAAGGGGCATTACATATGTCAGTTACACTCCCAGGGCACATTCTGTTATACAGTCCCAAGTTGACCTTTCTCGGCTACATCCAATAGTAAATCCACTTATGAACCACACTCTGCTGAAAGTTGGGAAAAGTTGGAACAAGAAAGGACTGGCCCTGCCCTTTGTGGACAGCACCCGGAGACTGAATGCTATCACAGCTTATCCAGCTGATTGTAATTTAATGAATAACAATTAGGCTTCTCAGAAGCGTGTGTGCCCTCTCTGCCTGTTTGGCACCTCTTTTGTTACACCTACTTAGTAGGCATCCTGGACTTGACAGTGGGGTCGTATTATCTTGATGTGACTGAGCATGGCACCATGGCCGAGGAAAAGGTCCACAACTGGCCTCTTGAGCATTTGTTGTTCCTCTTATGACCAATCCTGTGCTGGTTTCCAGACGGAATTTGAGATTTAGTGAGATTTTGAATGGGATATTGTTAGGATGCAGCCACGATGTCAAGTAAGTCAACAAGAGAAGGGATAAAGAGCAATAAATCTCATTGTTAACTATACTTTATACAGATTTGGGATAATCGTGGGTACTTACAATTTTTATTTTTGAATGAGACTGGGTTCCTCTTTAAAAAGAAGTTGATAATCAAGATGTCCCACCCCATACTGCACTAGTGCGCATAGGCATCTAACCCGCTTCCTCGAATCCGGTGGAGAGCATCTCCTGTTTCTCTAGCTGAGTAGGCTGTCAGCTGTGTGACTAACTTCCTATCCAGGCCGTATCTTCTCAGTTGTGGTTGCAGTCTTGCAGACACTAGTATGCGTAACGAAAAATGTGACAAAGTGCACATCATACGTGCTGCTTCATCTGGCACAGATGGAGCGATGTCAGATGTGACGACAATAATATGGCTTGAACCCAAAGGAACACATTTCTGCACCTTGAAATGTAAGCATGAGGACTGAATAAATGAACCCACTATGCAGAGTATTAACATGGTAAACAGATATCCTCGTAATGAGGCTTCTGCAACAGCCTTCAATATTAATCATTGCCAAAATACTGTTACATCAAACACAAGTTAGAGACCAGAACAACTAGAGGCACAGTACTAGGAATAGGTTCTCCAAATTGGAAAATAAACATTAACAAAACCAAGAGGACACTCCTTTCAGCCCAACTGCCTTTGCCGTGCTTTTTGGTGATGCTGATCAGCATCAGTAACTATATTTGGGAAAAAGAATGGTAAAGCTGGGGAGCAAAGGGGAGATGGATGGGGTGATAAGGTTGGGAGGAATGTAATGGGGAGTGGGCAGGGAGCCCAAGGGAAAGAGTAGCAGAGGCTGAAGTGAGAAGCACACAAGGTATACATCAACAGGGGGAGAGAAGCTCGTGACGGAGACTGCAGCCGGGAAACCAGACGGATGTAGGTAGGAGTAAAACACGGTATAGAGAGAGCAGACCAAAGAGAGAACGCAAACACAGATCACAAGGGAGTATCATGCGGGAAGAAAAGAGGGAAAGAGCTGGAAAACACATGCACTCTAACGGAGTGCTTAACCACCAAGAAAAACTAGTTGCATAAAATAGAGCCTTGGGAGGACAGAAGTCATCCATTCAAGAGGATGGTAAAGAAGCTTCACTCCAGGGGAGGAACGACAAACAGAAGTTGGACAAGGATAGGCATCAACTAAGAAGAAAGCCAATGAGCAGTGGCGGACGGTAATTTTAGGAGGGAGGGGGTGGGCGAAAAGCACACTCACACTCATTCATTTCGATTCACAACACTCATCAACATTCAAACATACGCACACCCACCAAACCTTCATTTAAAAAAAACACACACACACTTACCTTCAACTCGGAGGTCCCAGGAGGGTTGGGACTTCTGCCTTCCCTCATTGGCTGACTTTAGGGAGGGAAGGCAGCAGTCCCAACTTCGTCACAGAGTGGGATGGGGTCAGTGAGACTTCTGACCCCACTCTGTGACGAGGTGTCACTGATTGACACTCGCCCTGGGCACTTCAGTGCTTAATCCTGAAGCGCCCAGGTCAGAGTCAATGGAGGATGCTTCCCCTCGTCACCAAGCGGAAGGGCCTCAAGGCACCTTTGCTGAGCCGAGGAGGTCACGCTCATAGGAGCTGTGACTTCTTCATCCCAGCAAACTTCAGCTCAGGCAGCCAGGAGTCTGCGCAAATCGCGTATGTCTCGCTCCTGGCTGCCTGAGCTGAACATGAAGAGTGTCTGTCAGGCTGACCTTTGCTCAACCTGACAGGCACTCTTCATGAGGAGCAAGAGGTGGGGGGGGGGGGGTGGCCCCTCCCCCCTAAAGGACGGGCCATGGCCACAAATGAGAGTCACAGTAAAACCAACCAATGGTAATCAATATCTGGGATGTAAGTTCTTTTTAAGCACAGAATGGGTCTTTTGCGACAGACGCAGTGTGGTAGGCTTGACCTAATGGTGCATGTGCTCAATATCTCATCTAAAGGGGGAGGAGATTTTGAGAGCAAGGACATTTAATACTTCTTTGACTTGTCCTTCTCCTTTCCTCAGGGATCTGCTTCTGCTCCATTCAGACCGCCGGTCCTGGATGACAATACACTGCTTAAGGCTTACCTCTGCCATGAAAGAGTTCATCAACGTTGCTGCTCGATCCACACTTAAACCATTTTATCTTCCAACTCATTCTTCCAGTCTTGCCTACGCACAACCGTACCCCATGAGTCATGTGGGCATCGAAACTTTTATGTCCTTGCAACCCTTAGGGCTTGTTTTGAGAACTCTAGGAGTCTCACCACCTGAGGTCTACCTCTGCAGCCTTGAGGCTTGAAAGCTTGAAATCAACACCTCCAAACACTCCCTTTTTTATTACTGTCTCTTTATTGAACTCATAGGAAAAGCAAAGGGAAAGCAAAGGCTTACCCCCCTCTCAGAGACTTTGTGCTAATGTCAAAATGTCGGTGACTATTTTTGATGAATAAGCCCCATCGAGGTGCCTTCTTTGGGCTCTTTGAGTAAAATACTTCTCTTTGGCTCTTCAGCCATTACACCCGCAACATTAACTTGCTCTTATTTGTCTATCCCTTTACAAGGCGCGTGTGTGTCTGTGGGGAAGTAGGGAGTCTTTCCCAAAGTATACATTTTTGGGATATGCAGTGGCAAGTGATGAATTTGAAAGCCCTGTGGTCCAGAATCGCTGATCAAAATAGGATACGACCTAAAGCCCACAATTTTAAGAGGTATTGTATATCAGAATATTGTAATCCGAAATTATGCCCTAAATATCGTTTACAAAAATACTGTCCCGTTGGGTATACATTTCTATTATTAAATCCAATGGTGTAGTATTTTTATAGACGTCATTTAGGGCACAATATATATGTCACATGACATTCTCACACATATGTTCTGGTACCACACTTTAGCAAGGTGGGGAGTAGAGTTCTAATACAAGCACACATTTTGAAAAGTAGTGCACATTTAGCCCATATTAACGGATATTACGCCTGGCATATTATCCGAAATGTGATAAGATTTTAAAAGTACTGTATGGGTGGAATTGAGGGCACTTGAAATAATGTTTAGGAAATTGAGTGACACACCGCATGTTTAGCGAAGCACATGTAATTAAAAAATCATGAAGATTAGAGTTGCAATGGCTGTTCTGACAGAAAAATAATGTTTAAAGTGACACCACAGTGACCACCAACACCTCTCCCCAGAATCCTACACTTACTTGTGTGACAAGGAAGCTTTGCAAGGAAGTTTCAAGCCAGAGTCCTCTGCAGTCTAACGGATCCTGTTTCCAATCGCCCAGAGTACAGTGCCCTGGATTTGCTACCAGTAACTAGAGTGCTCTGCTAGTAACAAACACACAAAAGGGGACTGAATTAAGAGGTGCCAAGAGAGGTTTGTGTGAGTCTAAGGTAGACCCTTAATGTTTCGGGTAACCTGCCTTCTGAACATGAGGACATGTTTACATTTACTGGAGTTGGCTACAACTTTGCATCAATATGCTTGGATTAATTGGAGAAATATTAACGCTCGTTTTAATTAACATGGCCATCCTTTTCGTGCGAAAAAGAAAATATTTAATCAGATTTTCAGATAGTTTTTCTCAGATTTGGAATACTTCTGCCGATAAGTAACAGTCATCCAGTAATACAAAATACCAGTGCCAGTGCTCCACGATGACAGGGTTGTCATTCTGAAGCACAATGTGTGTAATATTCCAATACCTGCACAATGTACACGTCAGCACATAAAGACCCAAAGTGCCACATAATTGCTCCATGTGATCATTACAGTACATCCAATAACTGCACGTACTGACCATACTATGAATGCATGACTGCTCCAGCAGCCAGAAATCTGTAATACAGATTGTCCCTATGCAGAATGAAGCAAAATATCTCTAAATAATGACATTAATAGTCTATCTCCTCTGTGCTTCTCTAAGCATATTGCTGTCTGCAGTGCTTAATTTGAGCTGGTGGTTGGTGGTGGGGCCCACCTGTACTCATTTTTGGAAACTAGCACTTATTTTTCCTCAGCAGACTGTGGCCATGAGCAACAGAGAGAACAGGCATTTGCAATGCAACGGGTCTCGCATTTCTCTGAATTAGAGCTATTAGCACTTGTAAACTCCCAACCGGACTTTTCTTGCCACATTTAATGGAAAAAAAGAGCGTGATCACGCTGCTACAGTTCACTTGTAGTGAAACCTATCGGCAAAAGTGCAATTATCTACGTAACCAGCAAAAGTGCAATTAACTATGTAACAGGGTCGATGTCATGCAAAGTGCTCGACTTCTGCCAAGTGAGATCGCGCTACGAAAAGAGATAAAAAGTTGTCCACAAAGCAGATAGAAAACAGCGAGCCTTGTATGTTTTCAGAACTTGGTCGCTGCACTCAAGGAGGGCTAACCACCAGAAAAGGCATGACGTATGCATGCCTTCCACTAATGAAAGCAAGCTGATTTTAAAAGGAAAGCCCACGAACCAATGAAAGACACTGACGTGACATGGACGGGTCTCCAAGCCCTTTTCTAAGTACTAAAGCATCTCTCAAGCGATACGCATGCGCAAGCGCATGCTAGCGCAGGCTCGACCCTAGAAACACACAAAGGGGAAAGAAGAAGGAAGAGAAAGGCCAAAAAACCTTGAAATGGGGGAAAGCAGTATCCTGCAAGAGTGAGATGGAGGGTGAGAAAGTGTATGGTAGAGGATTAAAGAGGCTGGTGTGGATTCCAGACCACTCAGCCTTGGTATTCAATGCACTAACATGTAATAGCGCTGGCTACGGGCTTCTAAGCAGAGCTTTGGGCACTGGCACTCGTTGTTTTGCAAATTAAGCTCTGTGACTCTCTGCACAATGTGAGCAAGCAGAATTTGCCCAATTTCCCATTAGGCACACATTATCTAGGTTTACTAATCTCCTAGTTTCCACAATGCTTAAGTTAGTACACTTTGGACAGTATTTATAAAGTGTCAGTAAGAACACATTTTCCGAATGTTCCCTTTAGTAAATATTAACCAGCTTTCATAATGTCCTAACAGGCATTTTGCCCATTATCCGTTATATCCTAGTAAGCATAATGGCCTGTCTGTCTCTCCGCTCCCATTCCCCTAAACATCAGTGAGTCTGTTTCCTCGTCAGACTTCCTTCCACCACTCCACCCGCATCATTTAATTCCTCTCTCTCATCTGCTTCACTTCTGTGTCCTCCCAGCTCAGACTCACAATCACTTTGCCTCACCCTCACCGAAGGCACATTTTTAAAGACACATGCAGTTCCTTCATGCAATGCATGTATTGCTTCACATGACCCACATGCTGGTGTGGCAGCCATCGGGCAAGATGACGCACAAGTAGGACACTTCCCACTTTATATCAGGGGTAAAAGGCTGCTTTAGTAAAACGGGTCTGGAAATTCATCATAGCGTCACCTCGGCAAAGTGCCTTACAAAACTAAATAAACCTTGATAACCTCACTAATACAACTTTGACCTCCTAAACCCCAATCACCCCTTGTAAACTCTTCTTTTCCCCTCCATATATATCATCCTACCCCTTCACAGCCCAAAGCTGTCATACTCGGCATGCACCCTCTGATGTCACCATTCGCTCCCCTGTCCTATTCAATCCCCTTGCTCCCTGACCATATCCACACTCGCACTGTGCTGTGGTCACCTGCCCCGAGAGCTCCCCCATCACCACAAATTGACCTTCTGACATCGCCACTCTGGAAAACCCAGAGGCGTTTTCCTGCCCCACCGAAAAACCTCAACCTCAAACCCACAACTTTTCATCAAACAATCGAGCCACCAACAGCTGCAGCTCCATTAGGTAGTACTCAACCCCCACAAAAAGGATAATTGTACACCATCTTGGCGAAAAATACATCGTCCTCTACAATCTTCTCTTGTTCAAGCACTGAAATACCCACAGACAGACAAAAAAAACTCATCTCCCTATTCAACTCTTGAAGCTGCTTCTCAATGGCACTTGGTTTGATCACACCTCTCTACTTTAATTCCATCCATAAAACATGAGTGCCTAACCCACACTCCTTAATGCGGGTAAGATCCAATTTCATTGCTTCCAATAAACTGACACCTGACAACTGCACCAGATAATTTTCACCAAGATGTAAGACTAGTAAATCAGGACAAGCTCTTCCATATAGATGTTAAGACAAAAAGCCCAACATTTCATCCCAATGCATACTGCTCTTTTTCCTCCAAGAAACCATCACACAGATTCCACCAGATCCCAGCTGCCTCCCATATGTCGTTTTCACTGCTTGCTTGGCAGCTCATCAAATCAAAGAATGTACATCTGTAAGACTGCTGAGGGGACCTGGCACACAACCTAGGAAAGAAAGGAAAAACATCAATATTAAACAGTAATACAAATCAATGAGTCACATACTGATTAGATGGAAAACCTAGTTCAACTAATGCTAATCTCAAAATTTTCAGAACCTGAAAAGGGATTAAGGCTGACCCTTCCTCATGGATAAAAACTGGACATGATGCCTCACCCATAAATTACACAACATTTAATCAGTTTTGCACAGGACAATAAGCAGCATTAACTGTTGTTTCTAACAGAATCTCCTGACTCCTACCCAACTGATCCTTCTTACAGTTCGACAACCAAATCCTCACAGTCGCAGGAGAAGCTGAAACATGTCTTCTCAACAAACCACCCTGCCCACTCAAACCTAATAATTCAGAAATGCAGAAACCCCATGGAACAACCAAACCATGCATCAGAAAAACAGAGCCACCTCCAAACTTGAAAAACAGATATCTGGTAACTTTGCTATGATCTCAAACAACATTTCCAATGAAATGTGCCTCCTTCTATCTATTCTGGATCCACCTTCTCTCACCCAACCAGCCACATTTCTGAGACAAACTTCACCTTCCAACGGATCATATTTCCAAAGAGATTTTCCATAAAAAGAAATGCCAGCCAGTTTGCCCGAAATGATAACTGCTCGAAAACCCAAAGCAAATTGAGACATATTAAAACATACAGCATTTGGGGAGCACAATACCAAATTCTCATACACCTCTCTCTTTTCCGGGTACCACTGTATGCTCTTCTGGTAGAAATTCCTACCGACCTCTCAATGAGATCCAGTACTCTTATGTTCCCAGCTGGCAGAGGTCCCACAGCATCCTTCTCTTCATTGCATCTGCTCTGGGAGTCAGCTCATGGAACCGCTGCCACTGTGAATGAGGTAATGCATCTGTGATATTATTATCTCTCCCTGGAACATATCTCGTCCTAAAAAGTATGTTAAATTTTAGGCAACCCAACAGAAAATCTCTGAGTAAGCTAAAAACACTCTCACTTTCACCTTCTGTTTGTTAACCAAAGCAACAACAGTTTGATTGTCAACATTAAAAGTAACCCTTTCGTTCGCCAACAGCTGCTTCACAAAACCTTTGTTATGACTAAAGGAAAGAAATTCAGAAAGGCAATGCTTCTCCTGGCAACCAACCAATCTGCTGGCCATTGTTCTGACACCCAATGTTCATCTAAAAAAAAGGGCTAAACTGTGGGCACCCGCAGCATCAGAAAAATCTTAACCTGTTATAACCAGTCATCCTTCAAAGATACCATAGAGATACCATTGAACTCTTCCAGAAATGTAATCCACATTTGCTTGGCTTGTAAGATGTCTGCTTCCAAACTGACCTGGTGGCGCAGCAAAGTGGTGCCTGCCACTAAAATCCTAAGCCATCTACAGAAAGCCCATCCCGCTCGCACCATCCTACCGGTGAAATTTCAATGTCTTAAAAGGGACACAGAAGCCTCCTCCAACAACTGTAACAAAACCTGTACTTTGTCTTCTGGTAAACTCACCTCCGTGGTAACGGAATCAAATTCAATTCCTAGGAAAGTCAGCCTGGTCAGAGGGCCTTCAGTTTTATCAGGAGCTAGTGGCACACCAAGGTCCTCCATTACCAAGTGAAAGGCTTCCAAAACTTTGCCACACTCCCCTGAATTTGATTACCCAAAAAACACAAAATCATCTAAGTACTGTGTAACTTTCTTAAAACCACTTCTAAATTGGAAAAACCATTGTAAAAAAGAAATTAACAATTAAAAAAGGAAACAAGAAATCGAACAACTATTGACAGCATCCTATCTACATAAATTGCACTGTCAAACTGCAAATCCAGAAGTGAGAAATTTCACTTTTACCTTCTTTGAGTACCAACACAACCAATAGAATTGAACTGGTGAAGGTCCCTTTTCCTACAATAGCTTGCTGGTCTCTACCTTGCTCTTGCCCCCCCCCCGCTACACATACAGGAGATTTCCAAAGCACTGGATAACTTTGCATCTTCCCCCACATTTGGAGCATTGTGCCTGAACTTATATTGCACTCTTATGCACGAGCTTTGGTTAAATGACCAATATGCTTTATTTGAGGAAAGTTTTCTCTAACTGTCCACTAAAAATCTCTACCCCATTTGGTTGGGATAACCTTGAAAGGGCTTATAAGGAACCAGTAAACCACTTCTGGTATGCACTAATGAAACTGGGCGTGCCTTAGTCATCCACCAAATCCACTGTTCATTATCAACATCCTCCCTTTCCTAATCCGGGGTAACAGCCAAACGAGCAGAAATTACTCATCATAGCGGAACCTTGTAAAACCACCATTATCCCTGTTTGCTCTCCATACCCGATCGGTATATTTAAATAATGTGACATATTGCTCCGGATGTTATTCCCAATAAACACTAACTTAGATCAAAAAGGCCGAAGTCCAATTTTCACTAGTGGCGGGCACAATATGTCTCCTTGTCAACTCCTATTCTGCTGCCTTTTACCCCTCTTTTGCCTGAATTTCCTTCTGTAATAGCTTGAAAATATTAACAAACTCTCTTCTCCAAATCGTTTCTTTAGTTGTCTGGATCAGGTAAGAACCGAGGGGCATAGATGCCCCCAAGTAAGGACTTTTTGTTCTTAACACTATCCCCTGGTTCAACTTTGTCCCTGGCACCTCCAGAAGACTACTTGCCGTATTGTGTTGTGATCACCAAACTCTCAAACATTGTATACAACTACTGAACCTCACCTGTACAGATGCATCAATGTCCCTAGATTTCTTACCTCCTGTTTTAGTCAAAGCTCCTGTTTTAGTATCAGGCACCTCTTGCTTTAGTAAAAACGAACTGCTCCCAACGCCAGATGACACCCTATCAAAACTTTCTGCCCAACCACCTTTTTTGCACTATCCCCAGCCATCCCAGAATCCTTACCTTATTTCAACAGATGACAAAGTTCCTGTCTAGGCAAACTTTATTTGTGACGTACAGTACATTCCTCCAGAAGGCCTCTGAAAAACATCAACTCTCTGACTTCTGTTATCCCCTGTTCCCACTGCAGCGCTAAAACCCTTGTCAACAACTGGATCCACCCCCCCAATCATCCACAATTTCATCCTCCTCCAACGAATCATGTTCATCATCGTAGTCCAACATGAGATACCTCATATTTTGCAATGCATCCATTACAACATTAACTCCTGTGCTATACTATGAAACTCCCTGTCTCCAATTCTGCTGTCATCCAAATATTCCATCAGGTGGTGTTGATCCAACGTCAGGACGGTTTCCCTGGGCCCATCTGTTTCTTCATCCCGGTGCCACCCTAAATTTGACCAGGGCAAGATACTATCACTGACCTCACTTGCCAGCCTTGACAATGCCATCCGGCCTAGAACGCTTGACTTGAATGGTGCGTCACAACCAGTGACCCCTCCTCTCACCCCAGACTGTCTCCTCCCTGCATTATAAAGAGCACCAGATAACGATACCCATTGTCCTGCTGCCTGCTTCCCTGCGCCCTGCCCTCCCAGGCGACAATTGTTTCCTTCCATGGGTATCTGCTCTTGCACCCTGAAAGCAAAACCACTTACCCTGGTAGGAGTCACATCCTTATTGGCTACTTCCCATCATTGTACTTTTTTAATAACAGGTGATATCTTTCTTGGCACTACTGGTATTGGCCCTTAAGCAATTTTTGCAGCTACAATACTCCCTTGCTGCAAAATACTAGCTCCCCCTTGAGATGTAGCCTTATCTGACTCACCCAGAAGCCCTTGTGGCTCCGAATCCAATAACATGAATGGGACCACCATCTTAGGCATGTCCAACTGCCTTTCTCCAAAATCTTCCAGCACATCATCGGTCGTTGCCCTAAGATACACCCTCTGTTGCTCGAGTATTGTCATAACACTTGTAGGAGGAGTTGCAACTGCAAAACCCCACCCTCTGCCTGGATGCACTCCTGAAGAAGCTCCCTCTGCACCGGCTTCATTTCCTGCACCATGAGAGATTACAATGTTTTCTCGCACCAGTGAAATGTCAAGATTAGATTTGGTGAGGCCCGTCAAGAGTTTATGTGCCACAAGTGATTTTGTTTTTCTGTTTAATTTGCTTTTTGATGATTTTTGATGCAGCAGTGAATCGTCACCACCGCAGCTCTTCCCACCCTCTGCTAAAACCCTCTTAGATCTCCACAGACCCACCTAACCCTCCCCCACTTTGAGTAAGTCCTCTCTGCCTACATCGTGCAGGACTTAGAGTCCTTCCACTACCCGATTTGTAGACATGATGACAAAAAATTGCTAAAACATTGCTCTATCTAAGTAACAACCCCACTCCACCCCACGGTGGATTACTAAACCTCTGCCCTAACCTGACTGGACAAAGCTAACTCACTGACCTGCCCCTGGTTGTGACAACAGCCAAAGAGGCTGTCCCACAACCTGTAGCCCCTCTTTCTCTTTGATTGTGCTTGAGAATGTGCCAAGCCACAGCATGCACCATGATGTAACAAAACAGCCTGTCACAGACTCTCATTTGACTTGAGTTGTGTCTGCCACAGAGAAGATTGCACTCTGAATGAAACTATAAGTTGCTTACCATAAGAAAAGGGGGTATTTAGAAACAGTGTGTGGTAAAGACTTGCTGTGTCGACAAAGAGGCCGAGACTGGTTTCTGCATCAGGGGTCACAAAAGGCGAATTGCTACAACAGCAATTTCTTCTCAAAGTAAATGTTGTGTATCGCGTACTCTCCACACTACAAAGTGCCTGCTACTAACTTATTCACTCTGAGGGGAGGACATTCTGGTTAAACGTGTACTCTCGTGTCCAGTCGCAAGCAGCCACACTATAGAGCGGGGCTCTCTTAATCAGTGCTAAAGCTGTCCCACTGAGGTCAGGTGACAGCTCAGCCACTGGCCTGGCTCAGATGTGGCTATCCTCTCCTCAGCTGCAGTGTGGCCCAACCCAGAGGAGAGACCTTAGCTGACTACATGGTCTTAGAGTGAAATGATTGCCGAGGTTTAGCTGCAGTTTTTTCATCTTGTCCGAGAACAACATTAGTGCTTATGAGGACTAATCAATAAGCAGGAGTAAATTCCTTAAGGCTTCCAGAAAGAGTATTACGCTGTTAATTGTGCTATTTTTATTGCCAAAGCATTTGGATAGTGCGCATTAGAAGCCACAACAGCGTCAGGTTTTTCCTTTGCGTCACAAGGAAGGCTATGTTGTGTCTGCGATCTCCTGATAGAGCCTCATAAGGTGAAGTATATTCGGCACGGATGTGACATAGTCCAGGAAGTACTGACTCAGCCGGCTGAGACGGAGGCAGTCAGATATGTTCACTATGTACCTCACTTCAAAGGTACTTTTCAGCTCTTGGCAAAGGGCCTGCGCCTGCCCCTAACAATAGACTTCACTTGCACCGTTCCACTGTGACATGACGGAAGGAAGCTCCTTCTCCCTTGGAGGGAAGGCGCCGTCACACTCGGCGAGCATGTCATGGAGCATACAGCCCACTCAGTACTGGCAGGACACCTCACCATGGTTTCATCCTAATGGGAATCGGTTCTTTGAAAGCATAATGATAGTAATAACAAGTTAGCTGACATAGTCCACAAACTGTTCTAATCGCTTTCCTGTGGAATTATGAAAAGTCCTATTTTGTAGTAAGTGCAAAGTAAAAGGCATTAGTTTGGAACTAACGCGCCCTCTACCGTCTGAATGAGAAGCTTGACTAACAAAGGAAGGTTTGCCACGAGACTGGTTACCCACTGCATAAATGGACCCCATCCAGGGGAATCCAAGCTGGTTAATGTAGACTAACACATTTATCTAGGCCAGGGGTGTACAACACAGGGCCACAAGGGGGACAGCCATTGACTATGTAAATTATTTCTATTACGATGACCTTTTGAAAATCTGTCTTAGGTGGAGTTCTTATCTTGAAAATGAAGCAATGATGCAGCTCTTGTGCACCCACGTTGAAAAGGGGCAATCAGTCTACAATTGGTTCTTCAAAAGGTTCTTGGCCTTATTGAATGTGAGTGACACTTGCCATTGGGCAAGGGGGCATGACTCCTGTCTTTACTAAGACAGGAGTCATGTTAATGGCGTCTAGGCGCCCCAAAAAAATGGCACAAATCGGGTTAAGACGTTTTTTTTGCCTCAGCCTGACTTGCCCCATTTTTGGACACCCAAACGCCATTTTTCCCTACGCCGGCACTGCCTGGTGTACGTGGTTTTTTTTCACGCACACCAGGCAGCGCCGGTCGGCTAACGCCATTCAATAAATACGGCGCCCGCATGGTGCTTCAGAATGGCGTTAGCCGGCGCGAATTTTTTTGGCGCTAAACTGCGTTAGCGCAGTTTTGCGTCAAAAAGTATAAATATGGGCCTAAGTGTTCAGGAAAAAGAGTATCTTGCCTGGCAACAGGAACCCGGAACATGGTTTACACAGCATATGGTGGCCAACAAATCTTATTTAACATTTTTGCATATCTATATATATATGTATGTTGGTATGTATTCCACGTAAAACTAGCTGAAAGGCAGAAGAGTGCTGCACAAGCTCAAAGGCATAGTCAACTGGTGATAGGGGGAGTAGCCGGGTTCTGAGAGAAGAAGTGGACATTTACTGAGTTGTGATGCAGTGTCCTTTAGAGAGTTTGTCTTCAGCCCTTTCCTACATTAGTGTGGGGTCGGGCAGTCCAGATGAGTGATGGAAGGGGTTGTCAATCCAGATCCTGAGTACAATACATATTGAAAGGCTGTGGCACTGTTTTTCTGTTTTTTTCTTGTTTGCACTTCTTCGCTTCCTTTCTGATGGTGTATGGGAGGGAGCTGTGTGGTGACCCACCAGAAAGGGTGAGCTTTTGAAAGAAGCTTGACAGAAATGAACTCTGTAAAGACTGTCCATACTAAAGTAGTATCTGCAACGTTTTGTTCTAATATTCCCAAAATACAGAGATGGTGGAATTGCGGGAGGACCTTCATGAGAAAAGTCCCAAACTCAAGAACCAGTGCTCTTACTCTTTTGTCACTAACCAACTACACGCTCTTGCTTCAAAAGCCGGATGCATTCAGGACATTTTCTCCTTCCTCATGCCCTTCACTCCTATTTTCCCCTAATGTAGGTGATTCAAAACATGGTTAGGGCAGGCTCTGGCTAAGGCAGCTTCAGGGTTAGAAATGTTGCAGGGTGAATTGGCACGAATTAACCCTCCACCAGGCCTTAATACTTCCATGATGCATCATTCAGAGTGGAGCTGACTCTCCTATTTCCAATTAGTACCTTTGCCTCGAAGTATCAGGTGGCTCTCCTGAATCAACACGATGCTACTGATGCTCAGGTTGTCATTGATGTGCAGTGACGATGTGGACTATATGTGCTCCGACTCCAAGGGGGTGCTAGGATGGAGCTTCTGATCCTCAATGGTAGAGAGCACCTCGTCAAGATTGTGGCACTGATGTGGATACTGGTGCTCCCACGCTACTTGTCCTGCAGCAGACTGATCATGTCTTGGTCTTGGCCTATTTATTTGAGGAAGGTGACACTATACGATGCCCTTGTAATGAGAATAATACATTGGTGAGGGTCAGAATCTGTTTGCTTGTGGTATGTGTTGCTTTCCCCATAGTGCTCGCCACTGGCGCCTATTCCTTTTGGACACTCTAAGGGATTTAGCACTCTACCAAAACTCAACACAAACATATAATAATGTGTGTAAATGTAGATGTGCAATTTCTGCTACTGCAGATTACCACAGAAAAAAGAAACATGGTGCGTGCTGTAGGTTTATGGTGCTGGTTTTAGGTGTGCTGCTGCAGAAGTAATGCACCCCCATTTGAGTGTACAATTTTACCTATATCTGACATTCAGCAAATTTTTTGTGAGTTTACGTTTCCTTCTATATCGTTTTCCTTACAATATGATCCACGTCTCTCTGTAGGCATATGCATGAAAGAGTCCACCCTTGTCAGAATTATTCACAGCAATGTAAACAAACTACATTCACATTCTACCATATCAGCTTCCTTCAATAAATAGTATGTAGCACAGGCCCCCGGTGGTTTTTGAGGTTCCCCAGAAACTAACCATGACACTTTCGCTCCCAGGAGAACTTCCACTTCTGAGCACAAATGGAGGCAGAGTAGAGGGAATGGGTAACATCCCTCCTTGTGTCGACTGCCTGACAATGAATCTGCAAAGCTGAATCAAATAGTATCATTTAGCAGCAAGCAAGCATACGGTTGTTGAGAAATAGTGAAGGTCTAACACGCAAGATCGCCAAAGGGCTAACGCATTTGAGGGTCCAGAGACCACTGTTAAATCACATGTGGTGCAGTAAATTGGGTGTGGCCCTCAAAGTAAGCTCAAATGCAAAGCACAGAGAAGCCTGCCAAAAGTAAGGGATGTATGCTAGAATTAAAAAGTGATTTTTACGACAGAAATGTCCACTGCATGGTAAAAGGGTGTTTACTCCTGCTCGCAATACCTGATTACATATAAGACTGGTAGTCTGGCTTTCTGTTTGTCCCTAGTGCTTTGATAATCTAATGAGTGTGCAGAGACCTAGCCAATGCAATTCAAGTTCCATAACCTGTCATCTTGGGGGCTGAACCAAGCATGCCCTCATAGTGGGGGCATATGACTACTGCCCATGCCTAAGTGAGAACATAAAGCAGTGGTGGCAACATACCGAGTTTTGTGAATCTTTATTCTGACCAAACTATTTCTCTGTGTCAGAGAGGTTATGGTAAATCTTTGCTGTCACATGAACCTCCCAAACCTTCTGGAACCTCCCAAACCTTCTGCTGACATCTTGTAAGCATATCAAGTACATGTGTGTGTGAAGTCAATGTATGTATTTAGGAATGAGTACTGAGGCCTGTGGGATCCATTTTGGATGTCCCTGCTCCTAGCATGGCACAGGATGGTGGAGGGGGATAGCTTCCTAGATAGTAAAAGTGTATTGCCTGCATTCAGGTGGCTGGAGAGCCAAACAATGACATGAGGAGGAGGGAGACAGGGCTTTCTTTTGTTGGCAATAGGCTGCTCATTAGTTCTTGTCAAACACTACTATTTGATAGATGGTAGGGTTGAGGGTTGGTACTGCAGTGTTTGTTGTGCAAGGTGAGGGAGTTTCTAGGCAGGGCCTACCCTTTTGTGTGTCTCTGATTGTGGCTAATGAAGGCTGTTGATAGCCAGTGGCAGAGATCTCCCACTTTATTGTACCTATTTTGTGCCCATGTTTTGCATACTCCTTCTTGAAGCCAGTCCCATTTCTACCTGCAGCGAGAGCGACCAGAAAATGACATTCAAAAGAGAACCAACCCAAATCGATGTGAAGCCTTAGACAGTGTGTTTACACCACATGCTTGGAAAAAAAGTGAACTCCAAACAACTCCACTTTGTTCTACTCCCAAGTTCTTCTTAACCTAGGAAGGGAGTACTCAAAGAGTCGGTGAGTAACCATGGTTTGAGTTTGCCGGACAGCCAGTCTCTCAGACTTGAGGGGACATCACCTGAGATCAGCGCTTTCCACAGTAGTATTTTGAGGAAGTGACAAAATGCCTAGAACCCTGTCTGCCTGCTAAGAGAAGGAAGGGGTGTACCCAGCCTTGCAGAAGAAGAGACTATACAGGAGCATCCAGAGAAATCTGACTACCAGAAATAGTGAAACCAGGAGTTATTCATTCTGGGAGTGGCCCACCAAGTCTCTCACAGCTGTTCCTGTGTGAAGTGCACCAAGAATTGTACAAAACCAAGTTCCAACCTGTTGTCCGCCAATCCACTGTAAGCCCAAAAGACGTGTGCTGCCGCTGCTTATGTCAGAAAGAGTAGCCGAGCCGCCATCAAAGTGGAAACCCTGTTTAGTCCAGAAGACACAACTGGTGAACACACAACATCCTGGATGAATTGGCCTTGAGGCCACAGATTCTGATCCTCAGAGACTCAGTGGGGCTGATTTAAGAGGATGCTCATGTTAACCCCACAGTTGGGAAAAAGAAATCAGCACCCACCCACAACTAGGGACAAATGATTAATGAACACTTGCACACAACCTGTTACAACGAGGTCATGATTAGACTGGATTCGAGCAACCAATAATATGGTACCAATTCCCAGGTTATAAGGATGATAAGACAAGAGGTGGCAGCCTTCAACTCAGTGATCCCCATAGAGCCAAATGTCGGTGATAATTGGGGAGAAGAAGAAAAGAACCCCTTCGGGCTAGACACAGCACCCCAATCCCCTACCTCTTGGATCAAAGATGGTAGACCTGCAAAGCAAGAGGAATAATTGGTTAGTAAATTAAGCCTTGGAACTCGGGGTAGCATCCTAAAAAGGATCCATCCCCTTGAAGGCAGTCGGTCGATCGCTTAATTACTTTTTTGTCATGGTATGCACATTGTATCTTTCATGTAAGTGTTATGTCAGTACACCTACGAAGGACTTGGGTTATGTTTATACAATAGAAATGCTGTCATTGATAAAAAAAATGGCGTGGTCTGTTTATGATGGTTCAAGTCCTATTGGCAGAAGTATAAGGTTAGAAATGCCATTTTATTTTTACAAAAGCTGCGAAAACAAAACACAAAACTCAAAACAGTCAGTGGCACCAGGGACCACCACCATGGAAACACTTCTGAAAACGATTAGCTCTTGTTCCTCATTGTAAATCTGCGCAGACAGAAAAAAATGTTAGTTAATAGGAGTCCAAAAATAATTAAGTAAGAAGTGTCAATTGACAATAAGTGAGGAAAGGAATGACAACAGAAATGAGAAGAAAAGGATTGCAAATGTATTAACAAGAAACAAACTTGCTCTAAGGCAAACCCCGTGCTCTGCCAGCGAAGAACCTTCAGAAAAGGAAGTATGAATCAAATGCCGGATGCAGGCACCAGGCCTAAGGACCAGGCACCATCAGTCAAACGGGAGCAACAGGTCAAAGCTACACACATCACTTACGAGTCGAAGGTGTATAGGGAGTGATGAAGCTGAAATGAAGGTTTTACATTTATTAGCGCTTAAACGTAGTGTTGAAATAATCATGTGTGACTTTAACCGAACTAATAAAGATTGTACGGGGACAAAATGTGCCCTCAGAGTAGTTTGCCAACATTTATAAGCGTGCTTTATATAACGTGGTGTATTAGAATTGCACTAATCCGACATAATCATAAACGTGTGCTACGATTTGCTTGTTTGAAATGTTTTAGCTTAGCATAACTTTAGCGGAGGCTTCGGCCTAGTTGCCTGGTCTCACGATTTAGATGCTCGTATTTTTCCAATGTGCTAATAAACGTGTATTTTTGCTTGAAGCTGTACTTTTCCACTGAGATCATTCACATGCTTATCTTAAGGTTTCGTGCCAGCCTGGCATTTTTTCTCTTTGCTCCAAGGTCAATCTGCAGGTGCGGACAATGGAAGCTCTGAAAGTGAGTTAATTGGTATAAAATGTTGCAACTTGCGTACCCGTCTCCAAGGATAATGTATGCTTAAGTAAAAGCTTGAGAACTATTGTTTTTGATTGGATAATTTGAAGCCAACCTATGAACCCTCCAATGGAAGACCCTACTGGATTTGAACTGTTGTCTATTTAAACCAGGTGCACGAGAAGAAGGTAGCCATTATTGCAGCCATTTGCAGCCATTACCGCCATTACCAGCCCGATACCCGCCATTTTGCAGCCATTATGGCCCATCTTGCTGCGACGCCATTTTGAAAGAGACTTTGATACTTTCTCTAATCGAGAGAAAGAGACTTTAAATGATTCCTGCCCTAGAGACTTTAACTTTGATCCCTTGCATGAAGTAGTAGTTTTATCTTGCCGCCGTGAGGCAATTGCCCCGTCCACCCTGCCCCTTTGCCCCGTCCCATGCTGATCGAGAAACGGTACCTGTGAGACGAAGACTTCCTTGAATGCTGATTGAAATTGGTAAATATGAAAGGAAATTGTAAAATTGCATTGCGTTTCTTTTAGGTAACCAACTGCTGATTTTGGATAAGAGCCCTAGTTAGGAGTTTTTCAAATTAATGTTGCTAAATTGTTTTTGCATGAAGTCCCACATGCTGATGCTAATTTGAGGTTAGATGAGGATTCCTTTTGTTGCACGATGCAATTTGAGACCTTGTTATGCTGACTAAATGTATGCAATTAGTTCATTACAGATTATAGTATTGGTGATTTGCATTGCTATTATCGAATGCCTTGTTATTCAAATGCTGCATAGATTACACCTGTTTCGCCGTTATGGACAGCTATTAATGTTCATTTACGTTTATCATTTGGTGTTGAGACACATATATATTGTGCTAGCTTTGTTAATATAGGGAAATAAATTCACTAACTTTGAATAAACTAGGTGTGGTTATTCATGACCGAAAGGTCATGGTTCGCCGAAATGTATTCTGGGTTAATTGTTAAGTGTTATGTTGATCAGGGCATTGCTTATGTTCGTTATTGATTATTGATTTAATGAAATTGACTGATTAAGGGTGGAGAGGGTCCCACTTAGCCAAAAGATTCATCGGCCAAAAGAGCGTCCCAAGAATAGGTAAACTATTAGTACGGAACGCTCTATCAGTTGATGGTAGCAGAGGATGGTTCCGCCTTTTGGGACCCCGTACTCTTAAAGTACATGGTGTTGAATTAACGGTTACGCCCTTTGAGACCCCACTCGAGAAGTTGAATTAGATTTTTCCTGGGTAAAATAGATTGACAGAATGATGATGGGCTAAGTCCACCGCGACTTTCCCGGGATCTCGGAGCTTGCGAATGGAGAGAACGGAGATGTGAGATCGGCGTTGGTGGTACTAGTGATGGTATGAGTGAAGTTAGGATTTTGCGCTTGCACAGCTTATTGCCGCAGATTGTGTGAGAAGGTTGCGAGGATTTTAGAGAATAGCGGAGGTGCGACTCCGAGTGTAGGAGTAGGGAAGTCGTCGAACTTCATAGAAGTAGCGGAGGTGCGACTCCGAGTGTGAGAGTAGGGAAGTCGTCGAACTTCATGTGCATGTGGCGCTTCGTGCATAAAAAGGTCCACGTGGTTGTTGTTATTGAGACGGGCCCTGCGAGGTCAAGAGACTCCGGAGTATGTTGTTTTATGTTGTAGTCTGGTCGGTTTAGTAGGTTGATCGGGCGTGGTCAACGAGTCGGTACGTGTGTAAAGGAGTGAATGAAATTTCGACTTCGGGCTTTGACAAATTCTAAGTGCACTAGAATAGATCATTGACAAGTTGAAAGTAGGTCTGCGGGTCAGATTTACTTGCGAAAGTGGGGACCGAGAAAGATGGAATAACTGCCGAGGCTAGTGAAAAATCCCTAAGGTCCTGAAGCGATTGTGTTACCCTTCCTGTAGTAAACCGACAGATCTGTTTTATAATTTTTGGTAGCTCGCGATACATGCCAGAAGTTGTTACGAGAGGAGCTGAGTGAAGGAGGACTAGCCACGAGGCTTTGTCAGCCGCAGTGGGTGTGAGTGTGACGTCACTAGGAGCCGCGCTGGGATAGGTTGGTGGCAGAGAAGGGTCGCGCACGGATTGGACGCAGTCCGTAGGGCTCGATTGGAAAGGGAAAGGCAAGCGAAGAGTATTCCGGGAATTAAAGTCACCTATTGATTACAAACTTTGTGAAATAAAAGACGAGAAAATGAAATTTTTTAAAGCATTTAGGAGTGCGATGAAGGGGGAGTCTTACATTAAAGCGAGCGTAGGAGAGGAGACGCCGCCCGAAGGCACACCAGCTTACATTGTAATGGAGGAAAAGGGGGTAGCTCCGTGCCTTTGGCTAAAGCAATGGCACAAGCTGACAGAGAAACATGGGAGCGTAGCGTTCCCGATCCATGGGACATTCAATATAAGGATCCTAGAAAATTTGAGATTCGCGATGTACGACATGAAGGTACCACCAAGGCCAGCACAGTTTGAGGCTCTAGCAATTTGGGAACTGATGGCTAGACAGCAACAGCAAAATAAGTTCGAGACTAGGATAAGGAAGGTAGAAAAGACACTGGCGGACGCTAGGTGGGATAATGCACAGAAGGTGTGGAGGTCAGATGTATTGCAGGGGATAAAATTGTTTCCCGCAATTACTAAGGAAGAAGAGGAGACAGGTAAGAAAGCTACCTGTAAGACAAACAGGAGGTGTTCCAAGGATAGAGAGGACGAGGAAAAGTTGAGAAGAGAAGAGGAGTTAGAGGATGAGGAGTTAATCATGCAATTGCTGAACAACCGTCCACCCCCTTATGCGGAGAGTGGACAAGGTCCAAGTACCAGTTCTGCCCCTCCGGCACCGGTACAGAACAGTGAAACTCAGAGTTCAGGAGCATCATCGGGGTCTAAGGACCCAAGTTTGCTGTTCACCCCGCAGATACCGCAGGTTAGGAGAATATATCCAGATGTGCCCATGTTGAAACCAGCAGAAAATTATCAGCCGCAGATCCCAAGGTACTACAGCAGTGACAATAGTACGGGAATGATTCTAGATCCAGCCACAATGGGAGGACAGAATGGTCACAACCCGACATTGGCACAAGCCGAATCAACACAGTTTTTGATGCCTCAAAAGCAGATGCAGGGGGGGACAGCACATGCTCAGATGACGGGGAGCCAGATGGGCATGCCGGCAATGATGACCCATAGTGTGGGAATGAACATGTCTCAGAACATGGGAAATGGACAGAACCCAGATGCGATATCACTACCCATTACTGTAGGTCCACCGGTACCTTTGTACAGTCAGCCTAACTTAGGTATGAGCGGTCAGGGATCAATGCTGCAGAATGGGACAGAAAGGAGGTGCATAGAAAACACTCCGGGGATAACTCCGATAGCGGCTCAGCCAAATGGATCTGGGTCCTTGATGGAGTTTAGTCCCATATGTGCTCAGTCAACACTGGTGAGGTCGAGTCCCCCACTGGTGATACCGCTGTCATCGAATACTGAAAAGTTGCCGCAACCATCAATGGCAGTCGATGTGAACGCTACACTGATGGGGTTGAATGCGCAACAGCTGACACAGTGGTTCAACAGTCTGAATTCCACACAAAGCTCAGCCAGTGGGAAGGGAGAAGACTATCTGAATAGGGTCAGGTTGAACATGGAAGCACAAGAATTGGTGGAAGGGACCATGGGTGTGAATAGGTTAGAGTCCTACTCGGAAGAAGAGCTGAGGTATCTATGTCCCAGGATCACGAGAGAAGTGAACAAGGTACATAGAAGTTTGCAAGAAATAGCTGACAAAAACGGGGTTGATATAGACAAGACGAAACACTTGAGCAGGAGCTACAGGTTGGATTTCGGGACCACAGATTTTGAACACATGAGGTCAGCAGGCATGAAGGCGCACCTTAGAGAATTGTTGCAGAGTGCACAAGTGTGGAGGTGCTTAGACAAATGGGAAAGCAGATGGGTAAAGAGAAAGGAAAAGAGGAAAGACCGTGTCCCAGAGCTCAACGAGAAAAGACCACAGAGTAGTGATGCAGTAACCATGTTACCAATGAGGGAGACAGCAGGGGGAAAATTAATACATGTACCATGGCATAGAAGCGACATTCAGTCTTTTACGGATGATTTTCCCAAACTGAGAGAGAAACCGATTGAATGGTATCAGCAGACTGACAGGTTTGTGAAGCTTGCAAAATGTCTCTGGGAAGACCTGAACACCCTCTTTGAGATTGTGGTTCCGGCAGATTTGTGGGAGGATTGCAAAAGAGCTGTAGGTTGGCCGACAAGTGAACCGGAGAGAGACAGGGATACGGGTGCACCATCACCTATGGTGATGAGCCTGTACTATAAGGTGATTGAGCATTTGAAGACGAAAGTTGCCGCGAAAAATGTGGATTGGCAGAAAATAGATCGAACGGCCCAAGAGGCTAAAGAGTCGATTCATAGTTACTATGAGAGGTTGTTGAAGGCGTTCAAGAACTACAGTGGCACGGAAACAATAGAGGCGAAGGACATGCTTCATTTTGTGTTCAGATTTGTGGAAGGGCTGAGACCAGAGATAAGTCAGATGATAAAGTCGCACTTGATTTGTTGGCAGTCGAAACCGATTGATGAGGTGTTGAATTATGCGAAATACTGTAGCGACGAAATTGAAGTGAAACAGAAAAGGTTGAAGGAGAAAGTGATGATGATGCAACTTAAAGCAGCTCAGACAGGTCTGCAAGGTTTGCAAGGGTTGCAAGGGTTCCAACAGCAGGTACCGCAACCGCAGCCGCAGTTGCAGGGAAATATGGCGTTTCAGCCACAGGCAAGAGGCAGAGGAGGTTTTGTGAATAATGGTCCGGATTTGAACACTGTTGTGACTCAGAATGGTGTGCAGGCATTGAAAAAGGTGATGCCGTGTCACGTGTGCGGGATTGTCGGTCATTGGAAACGCGAGTGCCCGATGGTGGTGCAGGAAGGTGCAGGTGTTGGTCAGCAAAACAATGATGTCAATGCATTCCAGACAATGAGAGGACCGAAAATGAGAGGTCCAAACCCAAATTTTCAGACCATAAATCAGCTACAGGGATTACAGCCCATGCAGCCGCAGCAGATGCAGATGCCCCGTATGCAGATGACGCAAATGCAGCCAATACAACAGCAGTTTCCCATGGTACCTAATCAGCAAATGCAAATACCTTTGGCACCAATGAGTCAGCAGCAAGTGATGGTTCCTCCACAGGTCTCGGGTCAGGTAATGAATACAAATGGCACTGTACAACAGTTCCCATTACACAGTGAGAGTGGAATAAACAATGTATGGGAGAGTGAAAGTTCAGGAGAGGAAGGAGATTGTGTGCTTGCAGCATCCTTGGAAGTTGATCAAAAGGGTCCGTACGTGGAGGGAAGAGTAATGGGTCATCGTGTCTCATTCCTGGTTGACACAGGAGCCACACGTTCAACTGTTAAGAGCATTGAAGTACCAAATTTGCCACTCTCAGGAAGGACAGTTCAAGTGGTGGGAGTAGCAAACAGGCACCTGACAAACCCAATTACAGATCCGGTACCAGTCAGCATCGGTAACTATCAAGGGTTACATCAGTTTGTGGTATGTGACTCAAGCCCGATAGCACTGTTAGGGAGAGTCCTATTGTGCAAATTGGGTTGTTCGATTATGTGTTCGAACGAGGGAATCAAAATCCAGACGAGCAGTGATGGGGAAGAAGAGGACAGTGTAGAGGGGGATGAGATGGAAACTGTCGATGAAGAGTATCCTCTGATTTGTCTTTTCCCGATGATAACTGAAGAAGATATTCCAGCTGAATTACGGGAAACAGTCGGAAAGGAAGTGTGGGATATGACAGGGAAAGAGGTGGGATTGATGAAGGGAGTGGAACCAGTGAAAGTAACTGTAAAGCCCAATGCAACATTTCCCCAGACCCCACAATACCACATGGCACAAGACACCCTCATGAAAGTTGCCCAACTCATTGACGAGTTTGTAAAACAGGGAGTACTGAAAGAAGTGTTAAGCAGTCCATGTAATTCACCAATCATGGGACTAATAAAGCCGAGTGGAAAGGTCCGAATTGTACAGGACCTGAGGAAAATAAATGACATCATAGTCAAGTGTTGCCCTGTCGTACCGAATCCAGCTGTGATAATGTTTCAAGTCCCTTGCGATGCCGAGTGGTTCTCAGTCATCGACCTGTCACAAGCATTCTTTTCGGTGCCTCTTCATGAGGACAGCCAATTTCTCTTTTGTTTCAAATTCCTAGACAGAGTGTACAGTTGGTGTCGAATTCCTCAAGGGTTCTCTGAGTCACCGTCAATATTCAATCAGATTCTAAAGAAAGATTTGGAAGCATTAGAATTGCCATTCGAGTCAACCCTAGTACAGTACATTGATGACTTACTGATTGCATCAAAGACAGAAAGTGGCTGCACAGCCGATACTATTGCTCTGTTGAACCATTTGGGAAGGAATGGACACAAGGTGTCTCCTTCCAAATTGCAGTTCTGTCAGAAGAAAGTGAAATACTTGGGTCACCAGATAGAGAAAGGGTCAAGGAGAATAATGAAGGAAAGGATAACGAGTGTACTTCAAATGAGTCCACCAAAGACAAGGAGGGAGGTGAGGAAGTTTTTGGGAATGGTGGGTTACTGTCGTCAGTGGATTCCCAACTTCTCAACTCTAGCAAAGCCTTTACTGAAGCTGACCCAGAAGGATGCCTTGGATCAAATTGAGCTGAAAGGAGATGAGATGGATGCTTTTATTGAATTGAAAGAATGCATGTGCAGGGCTCCAGCTTTCGGTATGCCTGATTACACAAAGCCTTTCACATTGTTTTGTCATGAACGTGATGCATGTTCTCTGTCTGTCTTGACTCAAGCCCATGGTGGCATAAACAGACCAGTAGCGTATTTTTCAGCTACTTTGGATCCGGTCGCAGCAGCACTTCCAGGGTGTTTGCGCGCCGTAGCAGCAGTTGGTATCAGCCTCACTCAGAGTGAAGGAATAGTGATGGGACATCCATTAACAGTCATGGTCCCTCACTCAGTTGAGATACTTTTGACCCGCTCCTGAACGCAACACATGACTGGAGCAAGACTCACAAGGTATGAAACGATAATTCTGGGCTCACCGAATGTGCAGCTGAAAAGGTGCACTACGCTGAATCCAGCAACCTTGCTTCCTGGTGAAAATGCTGAAATTGAGAACGCTGAAGACGTCGAACATGACTGCCTTCAGGTGACTGAATTTTGCACAAAACCTCGACCTGACATTAAGGATACTAAGCTTGATGAAAATGACCAAATTGTTTTCGTTGATGGTTCATGTCTAAGAGATGGGATGGGAATTTTAAAAGCAGGATATGCTGTATGTACTGTAACAGGTGTCTTGGAAGCGTCCTGGCTTCAAGGAGTCTATTCTGCACAAGTAGCAGAACTTGTAGCCCTTACATGAGAGCATGTCAACTGTCTGCATTGATGAAAGTCACCATTTACACTGATAGTCAGTACGCGTTTGGGATTGTGCACGACTTTGGACAACTATGGTCACAGAGAGGTTTCCTGACTTCTTCAGGATCCCCAGTGAAAAACGGGGAGAGAATAAGGGAATTGTTACACGCCATTCAAATGCCAGCCGAAGTTGCAGTGGTAAAGTGTAGAGCTCATACAAAAGGACAGGACTATGTTTCTCTGGGAAATGCATATGCGGATCAAGTCGCAAGATTTTGTGCCTTGAACTGTATATTACTTAGAGATGAATGGAATTCGATAAGTGAACCAGAACTCGAACCAGCTGAAGCATTTGCCTTGAAGGTCGTAGATACAATAGATGAATTAAAAGCATTACAGAATAACGTCAGGGAGGATGAAAGAGATTCCTGGATTAAATCACAATGTATAAAGAGACCAGACGAGTTATGGGTTTCAAACGAGGGAAAATTTGTTTTGCCAAATAGTCTCTTATCACAGCTTGCGCGGTTCTATCATGGGCAAGCTCACCTAGGGAGAGATGCCATGATAAGATTGTTCAAAACTGATTGGTTTAACCCCAGATTTCGTCAAGCTGCAGAAGCAGTTTGCCATCGATGTGTCACTTGCCAGCAGATGTACCCAGGAAAGGGAACAGTTGTGAACGCGAGCCACATTGGCAGGGCCAGTGGCCCATTTAGTAGGATGCAAATGGACTTCATTGAGATGCCTGTGCATGGAGGTCTAAAGTATGTGTTGGTGATTGTGTGCATTTTTAGTCACTGGATTGAGGCATACCCCACACGTAGAAATGACAGCCTTACAGTTGCAAAGCTATTGTTGAGAGAGTTGATACCACGTTTCGGATTCCCGATCTCTTTAGAATCAGATAGGGGAAGTCACTTCAATAATGAGGTGATAAAGTTACTTTACGAAGCGCTGAACATTGAGCAAAAACTGCATTGTAGCTATCGCCCTGAAGCATCAGGACTGGTGGAGCAGATGAATGGTACACTGAAATCAAGAATGGCGAAAATATGTGCATCGACAAATTTGAAATGGCCTGACGCATTGCCCTTGGTGCTAATGTCAATGAGAAACACCCCTGATAGAAAGACTGGATTGTCTCCGCACGAAATTCTCATGGGCAGGGCTATGAGACTTCCTGCAGTTCCCGCAAACGCGCTTTTGAATATTACAGATGATATGATGTTAGACTACTGCAAGGGTCTAGCTGACGTGGTTCGCTCTTTCTCTCACCAGGTGGAAGCAACCACCTTGCCACCGATCCAAGGTCCAGGACACGCACTGAAAGCAGGTGACTGGGTCGTGGTAAAGAAGCATGTGAGGAAGTCGTGTCTGGAACCCCGTTGGAAAGGCCCTTTCCAAGTGATCCTGACGACAACTACCGCTGTGAAGTGCGCGGGGGTTCCCAACTGGATTCACGCCAGTCACACAAAGAAAGTGTTGTGTCCCACAGATGAGGAAGTTGAAGCGCTGAAACTGCCAGTGCCTGATAAAACAGTGCTGAGTGCTGAGACAGAGCAAAACCAAACTGAAAGCGAACAGACAGGAACGGAAGAGAGAGAGATATTCTCTGAGGACGAAGCGATCAACTCACTTGGGAAAGACCAAGGAGAAAGCTCAGACAGCGACGAAGCAGCTGAAGGTGACAAAGAACCTGAAGCAGCTGAGGGTAGCAAAGAGCCTGAAGCAGCTGAAGGTGACAAAGAACCTGAAGCAGCTGAAAGTGATAAAGAGCCTGACGAAAGTAACGGTGACGAAGGGCTCGAAAAAGGTGAAAAAGCAGGAGAGCCTGATCAGAGGAGGGCTTTCCCAGAAACAAACGATACAGAAAAAGAAAAAGAGAACGTGATTGATTCCCCAGAAGGAGGGGACAAGGTAGAACAGAACGAAACAGTTCAAGCTTCCACAGAAAAGATCGCAGGTCCATCAAATGGACATGGTGCAAAGAGAAGACTAAGTATATCACCAATAAAACAGAGGACTAAAGAAAATTTGAATGACGAAGAAAGGCCAAAAGTGAAAGAGAAAAGAAAGGAAGTGCCTGTCGTGGTACCATCCTCGAGTGAAGAAAAAGACTTGACAAAAGTGGAAAGTACCAGTGAGGCAGAGTCAAAAAGGGATGCAAAATTGAAAAGGAAGAGGATACCGAACAGAAGATATTCCGGTCCTGAATGGGCATATGTAGTTCATGACGATTGGACTGACGAGTTTGTATCTCTAAGCCTCGAGAACGAAGAAGAAGAGATACCCATAGAAAAGAAAAGTTTTATGGACTCTGTCGATTGAAAGGGTAATAAATGATATTGCTTGCTACAATCCAACGTGATACAAACAACCAGATGAGACATTGCTAAACCGGATGAGACTTTTGCTGAACTGATAAAAGACTGAGTTATTGCCGAATTGAGACAAATGCTGCTAACCGATAAGTGACTTGGCCTCCTGAAGAAAACTGTGTGAACATTGCGCTCGTTCAGCTTTGTAACTGAATTGCTAAATAGTTTCCTTATAAGTGCTTCTAGCTCTCTGATTCTATACAGATCATGACGCAAAACAGTAGAAAGAAATATTGTAAATATGCGTGTATAGGCTTGATAATTGCATGTGTACTAATAATAGTGGGAATAGTGCTCGCTACACGTGGAAAGAGTGAGAATGAAAGAATTGATGCTTCTACTTTTGCTCCTGTTACTGTCACTGAACTAACTGCACTGAAAAGACTAGAATTAGATGAGAGACACTTGCATGATAAGAAAATGCTTTCGTATAATGTTTTCTATCGCTTATTAACAGAATATGTTGAGACTATGGACGCGAAAGATTGTTATGTGTGTACACAGATACCGACATCAGTAAAGGAAGGGGTGACTTATCACCACATGCCTCTTACATACGGGATTACATGTAGTATAGTAATGTCTAGATTTTATGGTCAGACTAACATACAGTATTTTTACTCAAATTATGATGTTACCTTTGCATATGTTCCTATAATAGCGCAGCTAAGCCAGATTGCTAAAGATTGGGATGCTAAAATAATGAGGGAATTTTTCGAGCCAATGCAACCTTTTGAATCGGCTCACGCTCATAGGGAAAACCTTACCTGCTCGCTCTCTGCAGTAGAAATAAGCTTTTTAGATCGCACAGATGATAGAAGGGCACAAATGAATGCGAAATTAGAAAAAGAGCTACACAAGAGGACTTCAGTAGATAATTATGATTTTGCTGCAATAAAAACACAAGGGAGAATAGCTTTAGATGCGTGGCATGTAGGGAAATTTTGTATATATCGAGGTGAATCTTATTATGACAACATTTTTGTAGGAGCGAGTGAGTGTAAACATACTTTTATCTTTAAGGCCAAATGGACATTCATGATGAACGGACTTGACCCTGTCATACCAGGTGTATATTACATTTGTGGGTATAATGCCTATTATCGTCTTCCAAAGGGATGGTGGGGGAGATGTTATTTGGGTATAGTGTTCCCAAAGGTTTATCAACTGGATGACCTATCGATGATTCAAAAGACATCTGGATCCCATCGTATTCAGAAAAGAGAGACCGCAGCTGCTGTGGTAGGAGATATATTTGGAGCCATGATTCCTTCATTGGGAGTTGTGTTGAATTCCATCAAAATAAGAAAGTTGTCTACTATAGTGGATAACATGTTGACAAAGTTTTCAGGTGCTATAATCCTGATAGATGCTGAACTTGCAGCGGAAAGAGCTATGACTCTTCAAAATAGGCTTGCTTTAGACATTCTTTTAGCAAAGGATGGCGGCGTTTGCAAAATGCTTGGTGCACGACACTGTTGTACGTATATTCCAGATAATAGTGTGAAAATTAAAACTATGCTTGCTAATCTCACAAAAGAGAGTGCAGATTTGAAGGAACTGAAAGAACCAGGAGTGTGGGAGAAGGTTGGAAAAGGACTTGCTTCAGTGGGAAATTGGATTGGGGGAATTTGGAATGGAATATTACTAAAAATAATACAGGGAATATTAATAGTACTGATTTGCATATTTGGAATTTGGGGAATAAAAAGGGGAATAATAATGATAATGGAAAGAATTAAAAGAAGAAAGGAAGAGAAAATGATGAAAAGAATGGCAGAAGAATACAAAGCAAAAACTAGGGGAATTAAAAGGAAAAGAGAACTGACAGAATTTTAATGGAATAAAATTTGTGGGAATAGTTTGTGTGATGACAAGTAGTCATCAGAGGAGGGATTGATGAAGCTGAAATGAAGGTTTTACATTTATTAGCGCTTAAACGTAGTGTTGAAATAATCATGTGTGACTTTAACCGAACTAATAAAGATTGTACGGGGACAAAATGTGCCCTCAGAGTAGTTTGCCAACATTTATAAGCGTGCTTTATATAACGTGGTGTATTAGAATTGCACTAATCCGACATAATCATAAACGTGTGCTACGATTTGCTTGTTTGAAATGTTTTAGCTTAGCATAACTTTAGCGGAGGCTTCGGCCTAGTTGCCTGGTCTCACGATTTAGATGCTCGTATTTTTCCAATGTGCTAATAAACGTGTATTTTTGCTTGAAGCTGTACTTTTCCACTGAGATCGTTCACATGCTTATCTTAAGGTTTCGTGCCAGCCTGGCATTTTTTCTCTTTGCTCCAAGGTCAATCTGTAGGTGCGGACAATGGAAGCTCTGAAAGTGAGTTAATTGGTATAAAATGTTGCAACTTGCGTACCCGTCTCCAAGGATAATGTATGCTTAAGTAAAAGCTTGAGAACTGTTGTTTTTGATTGGATAATTTGAAGCCAACCTATGAACCCTCCAATGGAAGACCCTACTGGATTTGAACTGTTGTCTATTTAAACCAGGTGCACGAGAAGAAGGTAGCCATTATTGCAGCCATTTGCAGCCATTACCGCCATTACCAGCCCGATACCCGCCATTTTGCAGCCATTATGGCCCATCTTGCTGCGACGCCATTTTGAAAGAGACTTTGATACTTTCTCTAATCGAGAGAAAGAGACTTTAAATGATTCCTGCCCTAGAGACTTTAACTTTGATCCCTTGCATGAAGTAGTAGTTTTATCTTGCCGCCGTGAGGCAATTGCCCCGTCCACCCTGCCCCTTTGCCCCGTCCCATGCTGATCGAGAAACGGTACCTGTGAGACGAAGACTTCCTTGAATGCTGATTGAAATTGGTAAATATGAAAGGAAATTGTAAAATTGCATTGCGTTTCTTTTAGGTAACCAACTGCTGATTTTGGATAAGAGCCCTAGTTAGGAGTTTTTCAAATTAATGTTGCTAAATTGTTTTTGCATGAAGTCCCACATGCTGATGCTAATTTGAGGTTAGATGAGGATTCCTTTTGTTGCACGATGCAATTTGAGACCTTGTTATGCTGACTAAATGTATGCAATTAGTTCATTACAGATTATAGTATTGGTGATTTGCATTGCTATTATCGAATGCCTTGTTATTCAAATGCTGCATAGATTACACCTGTTTCGCCGTTATGGACAGCTATTAATGTTCATTTACGTTTATCATTTGGTGTTGAGACACATATATATTGTGCTAGCTTTGTTAATATAGGGAAATAAATTCACTAACTTTGAATAAACTAGGTGTGGTTATTCATGACCGAAAGGTCATGGTTCGCCGAAATGTATTCTGGGTTAATTGTTAAGTGTTATGTTGATCAGGGCATTGCTTATGTTCGTTATTGATTATTGATTTAATGAAATTGACTGATTAAGGGTGGAGAGGGTCCCACTTAGCCAAAAGATTCATCGGCCAAAAGAGCGTCCCAAGAATAGGTAAACTATTAGTATGGAACGCTCTATCAGGAGTAACTATCATAGGTGACACAAGGAGCCTGAAGTCAACTATTTGTACATATGTCTGCGATAACAGCTCACGCGTGGAAGCGGAATACACTAAAACGAGACATCCGCAGTATAAATACCTGTGGCTTGAGTATGTGTTCACCCCACCAACGCCACAGCTTTGTCCAGAGGAAGGTACTGCCAGTGGTTACTGGGAGGCGCTTTCGTTGACCGTCCTCACACTGTTCTGTGTTTAAGACGTGTCTTTATTGAGATCCGGACTCCAGGTGAGTTCAAGAACTTTATTTCAATTACAGCAGGACATGGCAATAAAGCAACCGTCTCGCCTCTCACCATCCAGCTAACCGCCTTCCATACATTCCTTTTCCCTTTAAGATTCTACATTCCACTTGTGAGTATTCCATCCCCTTACATTCCATACCTTACATGTTGATAAAGCATCCCAGCAGTCTTCTCATTGGTTGTACTTGACGTCCAATGGCTTCTCTGATACCATGCACCCACTGCAATACCTGCTGCCAACACACAGCAGTATACTTCAAGCTGGCAAGTAGAAACAAAACCCCTTCCATGAGCCCATATCTATTGGTGGTCAGTTGATTAGTACTTTTGTGAAGCGAAGTGTGACAGTGGTTTGAAAAACCGACTTTCTTCCGACAGAACAGACTGCTTGATAATGGAGAGTTTATATGAGGTGATAGAGAGAGAAGTAGAGTCTAGCAAGTTTTGCGGGGCTTGTGGAACTCAGGGGCACTTTGACAATTTGTTTAAGAACTATTGCTGTTGTCCCAGAGTATCTTGTTGGCTGGGCAAAGTCATTTCCAATTTGGCGGTAGTCGATACATGAAGGGCTGACAACCCCTGGACAATGAATTTACCTGTTTTTCTAAAACATATAAAACAACCTCTAGAATTGATTTTATACTTGCCTCTTTTTTCTTGGCGAGGTGTGGCTCCTCTATTCTTCCCAATCCTTTTTCTGATCACTCAGCTTCTCAGGTTATTGTGAGTCTCCGTGGTGAGAGGATAGATCATCCCCGCAGGAGCTTTGAAAGGTCCCCTCTGGCAGATGAATGGTGGGTTGTGATTCTCAAAACATTGGTTACCGACTTTTTAAATATTAACAAAGGCTCTTCTTCCTTATTTTTCATTTGGGAAGCCCTTAAGGCTCACCTAAGGGGAGAAACAATACTTTGTAAATCCCACATGGCCAAATTAGCCAAGGAGAAAGCCACAGAGTTTCAACAGCAACTTGACGAAACGCAAAGGATCTATCAGACTACCCATGATCTAGAGGTGGCTCTTAGATTGAAAGAGGAGCAGGGAAAACGGAGAGATTATTATATATCCTGTGAGATAGTTAATCAGCATACAAGCTCTCAGCGACTGTATGAAGAGAACAAGCATGTGGGCAACTTTTTGGCCTGGTCCGTGGGAAAAAAAGTCTAATAATAACATTATTAAGACTATACTTGATGAGGAACAGGGTCTGCTCATCAATCATTCTAAATATGTTGAAAGGGTTTTTTATCCCATTATTCGAAAATATATGCCTTTTCACTTCCAACTAATGTGCAATTGATAAATCAATATCTAGATGCTCTTAACTTACCAGTGTTAGATGAGACATCTCGGGTAAATTTATTAGCACCTATTTCTCTTTTTGAAGTGAAAGAGGCGATTATGGCGTCACCGAGTGGGAAAGCCTGTGGATAAGATGGCCTTCCAGACGAAGTTTACAAAGCTCTTCTAGGCCAACTAGCTGAGTTTCTGGTTAGTCTCTTCAATGATAGACTTCAGGGGGCACAAATCCCAGCCTCCTTTACAAGGGCCATTATTGTTAGTTAAAAGAAAAAAAAGATTGGCCTTCTGAGAAACCGGACTCTTACCGTCCGATCAGCTTACTTAATTATGATTATAAACTTCTAGCAAAGATTTTGGCGCAAAGAACGGCCTCTGTGGTGCAAGGATTCATTCACGAGGACCAGTGTGGCTTTCTTCTGGGCAGGCTTTTAGCGACTAATACTAATTGTCTAATTCAGGCCATTGACTATTTTTCCCACAAAAACAAGCCGGCCGCTATCATAATGCTGGATGCTGAGAAAGTGTTCGACTTCGTCCAATGGGAGGTGTTGTTTATGATTCTTGATAAGTTCAAGTTTCCCTGGCAGTTTATTCAGGTACTTCGTAATCTCTATTCTAAGGCCCAAGCAAAAATTGTAGTTAATGCACGCATAGCAGGGACTTTACAAGTCTGTCGAGGTACGTGTCAAGGCTGCCCTCTTTCTCCGGTGCTTTTTGCACTCCTTATTGAGCCTTTAGCGGCAGCTCTACGTTAAGACAAATATATATATATATATATCACAACTTTTCTGATCTTTTTTTGTTGAATTACCTATCTACCTTTAAGAAAGCGTAAGGCCTCTGGCAGGAATGAAAAGCATGTTCATTGTCAAGTAGTGGACAGGTAGCTTTGGTCAAAATTATGATTCTTCCTCTTTTTCTGTTTGCATTTTCCAATGTGATCATCAAAATCCCCCGAAAAGCCTTTAAAGTTTTTGATACGATGCTTTGTCAGTATATAGGCTAATAGAAAAAACCTCGAGCTCAGCTTGAAACTCGAAGCGGTCGATGATGGAGGGCTAGCCAAACCGCATTTTAGGAAGCACTACAAGGCTGCTTTTATGGATTGGGTTACCAGGGCAGCTTTATCTCCTAACCTTAACTATTATCTTAAGACTATGCTAGTAGAGTATAGCATGCACCTTTCTCAAGATTCCACAACATCCTAAACGCACCAAATCTAAATTTCACACTATAATCTGTGCCAGGGTCATGCAATTTCTAGATAAATATCAGGTTCCCAGCCGTCACCCAGCATTACAGCTCTGTGAGGCAGGGATGGTGGGTTTAAATCTGAACCCGGCTCACGTCAGACAATGGGAACAGTTGGGCTTTGTTAGGTTCTCAGACTTTATACTAGGCAACCAAATTAAGATTTGGGCGCAATGTCAAGGGGACGGATTATATATTCCGGATATTCTTAGATTCTTGCATCTCCAAATTCATAATTTTCTGCTTGTAGTCGTTAAAATTGTTGATCCATCTTCTTCCATAATCTTTCAGACTTTATACGGGAATCAGAAGGCAATAGGTAATTGGTATTGGATATTGAGCTCTCAGGCAGCATCTCGAATAGTCCTCTTTTTGACAAAGATCGAAAATACAACAGGTTGTAAGATAGACCCTCAATTATGGAGGACTTATAATATTCTATCTCACAAGACAATAAGGGGTGTAACTTTAAGAGAATGGCATTCTACTCAAAATGGATGCTTTATTACACCCCTGCTCGAATAAAGGAAGCATTTCCGGACACTGCAGGCCTCTGTCCGCACTGTAGCAACATTCAGGGTGACTGGCTTATGTTTTACTTGTCCCAAGCTTGCAGATTACTGGGATAGAATATTCCAGTGCATTAGTTTGAAGGTTAAGGCTTCTCTCAACCCAGACTCCGCTGGAGCTTTGTTTGGCATCACCAGCCACCCTGAGCTAACCATTTGGGCAAAGCAAATCCTATTTATAGCCTCGCTGTTTGCCAAATCATTAATTCTTCTTGCTTGGAATTCGCCTCTATCACCATCCTAGGCGGGCTGAGAGGCGAAAATGAAATATGTACGCTCCAAGGATCAACTTAATGCTCAACATATGGGTGCACTATGCAAGTTTAAGGGTAAATGGGTATTAAGCTCTTATCCATCCACATAAGGATATAATACTACAAGACTGTAGAGCTGTGAATAATTTGAATTGGGAAGTAAGTTCCACTTCAGTGCTCCATGGCTATCGATTGAGTGTTTTGTTTTTTTTCTTTTCTTTTTGTAAGTATATGCTCTTTTGAGCTCTTTGAAAATTGTAAAACCATATATGCTATTGATTTTTATTCTTCTCTATGTCTTTTCTTTATATAATTTGTGCAGTTTTTGGACCGGCTAAAACTTTGAGTAAATAAAGGAATAAAAAAAAATATATATATTGCTTTTGTCTCTGGAACCACAGTAGTCCGATACTAATGTTAGCTTACTGAGTTGCCTTCATTCTGGCATCAGCATCAAATAAAGGTGTGATGACATGTCAATAAGGGCAGCGGCCACAGGTCTCTAGGCTCCACTGCCTTAGTCCTCTCAAGCTCTTTAAGCAGACACTCTGGATTACTGAGGCGATCCTCTACACACAGGCAGTCTACCTCCTTTTTCATGTGCAGGTTGTAGCAGCAGAGTATTTTCTTTAGTGTTGAGAGATGCTCCCTAACCCTGAAGGAAAGATTGCTAAGATTCCTCTACTGAGGTGTGGACAGATTTTCCAAATAAAAGGATGACACTGGACAAGTCAAAGGTGTCACCTTCTATCCAATACAGTGACATTTGGAAACCAACTGGTGACTCAAGTTCTACATTGCATACCAACCTTTGGGTAGAGTTCAGTGAAAACGACCATTCCTCTAGGTGTGCCACAGCGCAGTGCAACTGGCTGCTATGGAGCTGTCGCTCTCTTGTAGATTGGGGACAAGGCAAGCTCTGGCTACTCAGGTTCTATTGGTGGATCCTGGCATCTTTGAAGATCTGGACACTGGATGTGGGGATGTCTTTGCTCAAATATTGTTCCTCTTAGGCCATAGGCTGACGTGCTACATTTAACCGTGGTTGACAGCAGGTGAACACAAAATAATCTTCTTGCTCAGGTCAAGACCATGTGATTTCAAACCTTAACATGCACTTGGGCTTACAGTGGGTTCTGCATGGACGGGGAAAAGCACAAGGGGACAGACAGTGAAACGTTCAAGACTATTAATCAGTGGCCACCAACAATTAGGCATGCCATGACCTGGCCATAAGTTTGGTAGTCTTCTCTGTTACAATGAGCATGTTGGGTGTACCCATATTGTTCAATAGAGTCTAATACTCTGGTGGGGAGGATTGTCAAAAATGTAGAATGCTTGTCAATGTACTCCTGACACAAGCTTCCTGCAAAGCCTATTTTAAAGGTCAGAATGAAGAAATGAGGAGCAGACTGTGATCTGGTCACTGCACTAATGGTCATACAGAGTATGTGTGGGCACCCTTTTGTTGATCTTTTCTTTGCAGGCATTTATTTGGGCAGCATTTGTGTTAGCCAGCTGATGTAGTAATTCCACTGCTCATAAACTATAAAGACATTGCTAACATGGATGCGGTGTAAAATATAGTAGGAATGGGTTTACATGATGTAACCCTATCACAAATACAGTAGGATGAATCTTACATTGTGAAGTCCACACCGAGCACCTTAAGAATGGGTGTTTCCGTGTTTAACACAGAGACACTTTGTTACACAAAGCTCCATAATGTCTTAGAACTGTAAGAGCTGGACCCATGACTAGGGGTGGACTAATGAAGCACCTTACATAATTGATCTCTAAGGTGTTACAGTGTGGCCTCATTGGTTATTGGGATTGGGAGATTGAGAGTTCAGTTGAATGTTTTTCGCTGATAGGTAAAGATATTAACTACGAGCTCTGTTGTTGTGCATGCTACCAGGCTGGGAAGGATATGACAACTGGTGATGAGTAGGGGGTACATGCCCCAAAGAAACATAAGTGCTCTCTTTGAGAGTTTGCAAGAAATAGCAAACTATTTGTGTGTGCTACGTGCACCCATGCTAAAACAAAGCAGCCTGACGTTGGCGTATGTTGAGTGCAAATGCCACTTCAGCTCGAATGAGGCCTCGTGGAGAATGTAAAGGACCCAAAAGTGAGCACCATTGGAAAACCCCACCAACTGACAACCAGGTACAACACAGGCAGTGGCAACCAGATATAGGCCCTCATTACAACCCTGGCGGTTGGTGATAAAGTGGCGGTAATACCGCCAACAGACTGGCAGTAAATACCGCCAAATTATGACCATGGCGGAGAGAGCTCAAACAGACAGCCACTTTAACACACCAACCGCGAGGGCAGAATCAACAGGCACCACGGCGGTAACCGCCTACAGCCAGGCGGAAGCCAATGTTCCGCCCACTGTATTATGACAGTCCAATCTGCCACTTTTCCGGGGCGGTACCCATGACATCAAAAGCCTGGCAGAAACAGAGCTCAGAAGTCAAAGGACTCACCTGTGGAGACTCAGGGAAGAACCACGCCGCCATGGAGCCCGAGATACACATATTCCCAATGTTGTTTTAAGTCCTGCTCCACCATGAGCACCAACAATGGCGAAGACAACCACGGTGAGGTCAGCCGCCTAGCACACAGGGGAGGGAGGGAGGAAAATAAGAGTGACACACGCAACACGCAACACCCCCACTCCCAACACCATACACACAAGCAGATGCAGTAACATAACATATTTACCCTGTGCCCCTCGGGAATAATGCAAGGACAACTCCAATAGATCAAAGTGAGTGTAATAAGATAGATATAGTAGCAATACGTGCATCCAAATCAAAGAGTATATACATATTTACAAATGAATGGACACTGCCCAGTCCTCAATGTTTGTGGGCCACAGGGCCACATTACAAAGTCCAAGGCCCTACTTGACTCCTGCAACAACACGGAGAGAACACTGCAGGGGCATCAGTGAGAAAATAGGCCAGCACCTCAGGGGAATGGGGAAGGGGGGGACCTCAGCTGGCAAATGGAACAACGCCACTGCTCCTGGAGGGGGCAACATGCCCAGCACTCTGTCCTGGGGAGTGCAAGGCCACAGTCTCTCAAGTGGGTGACTTGCCTACATGCTCTGGAGGGGACAACATGCCCATTACTCTGTAATGGGGAGTGCAAGGCCACAGTTTCTCAAGTGGATGGCTTCTCCACTGGTTCTGAAGGGGGCATCGTGCCCAGTGAGCTTCATCCTGGGGAGGATGGGGTGAGTGGATGGCTTCTCCACTGGCTCTGGAGGGGGCATTGTGCCCTGTGATCTTCATCCTGGGGAGGATGGGTTGAGTGGATGGCTTCTCCACTGGTTCTGGAGGGGGCATCATGTCCAGTGAGCTTCATCCTGGGGAGGACGGGGTGAGTGGATGGCTTCTCCACTGGTTCTGGAGTGGGCATTGTGCCCTGTGATCTTCATCCTGGGGAGGATGGGGTGAGTGGGCGCCATACTCACTGGTTCTGGAGCTGGCATCGTGCCCAGTGAGGCAGATCTTGGGGAGCGCAGGGTCACAGTCTCTCAGCTGGGTGTCAATCCCAAAGGATTTGCAGGGGGCAGGCCAGACAACAGCCCATGGAGGCAAGACTACACAATGTCTGCTGGCGGTGACGGCTGTTCCGTGGTGGTGCTGCTGCTGCTAGTGGCAGTTGTGAGGGGAGGCTCCAGCCCATCCCCTGCAGCCTCAGATGGCAGCCCACTGGTGCTGCTGCTGCTGGTGGTAGTTGTGGGGGGAGGCCTCAGCCCATCCCTTGCAGCCTTGGACGGCTGCCCACTGGTGCTGCTGCTTCTGGAGGAGATGGTGGTGGTGGCAGGAAGCTCCTGCCCATCCCATGCAGCCTCGGATGGCTGCCCACTGGTGCTAGTGCTGCTGGTGGTAGTTGTGGGGGGAGGCCTCAGCCCATCCCTGGCAGCCTTGGACGGTTGCCCACTGGTGCTGCTGCTGCTGGTGGTGGTGCTGGTGGTGGTGGTGGGGGGAATCTCCTGCACATCCCCTGCAGCCTCGGATGGCTGCACCACCATGGTTGGTGGTGTGGGCTCCGTCTGAGTCCCAGCACCAGGCTCCTTGTCCTTACTTCCTGTTGGTGCAGGCCCTTTGCCCTTCCATCCAGCAGCTGGGGATGGTTCCTTGCTCCTTTGGCAGCAGCTGGGGATGGCTCCTTGCTCCTTTTGGCAGCAGCTGCGGGTGGCTCCTTGCCCTTCCTGGCAGCAGCTGGGGGTGGCTCCTTGCCCTTCCTTGCAGCAGCTGGGGATGGATCCTTGCCCTTCCTTGCAGCACTTGGGGCAGGCACCCTTTCCGTCTGGCTGCCTGGTGCCCGGGATCCTTTCCCACCCGGAGTTGCTGGGGATACTACTGGGCCCATGGACTGGGTGGCTGAGGTGCCTGCCTAGGTTTTGACCACCCTAGACTGACATGAAGGATGGGAGAAGGAGGGGTAGGGAAGAGGTCAACAGTGGAGAGGAAAAGCTTCTAAGGGACATTGGGGTGGGAAGAGGGAGAAGGTTTGGGAGTGGAGGAAGAGGGAGTGGTTGTAGCAGGTGTCTGTCTGCTTTGTTTGGGTGCAGGTGCATGGGCTGGATGCTGTTGTGAGGTGGATGGCTGTTGGGTGTCTGAGTGCTTGTGTTTGCGTACTTTGGGAGGAGGGGGCACAGACACAGTGGGAGAGGACACAGGAGACATGTGCATGGCTGTTGGGGTGGTGACTGCCAGTGTGGTGTGTGTTCTGATGTGTGTGCTGGTGATGGAGGTAGTGGATGAGGATGTAGTGCATGCAGGTGTGAGTGTAGACGCCACTGGGATGGAGGTGGAGGAGGAGGGGGACACAGTGGAGGCAGTGGATGTTGGAATGTCTGCATCTGGATGGTTTTTTGTGTGAGTGCCTGTGGGATTATGTGTGGTGCTTGTGTTTGCCTGTGCCACTCTTGTGTGTTGTCCTGTGTGCATGCTCGTCTGACTGTGTTCTTGGGATAGGTTGGGGTTGAGGGGAATGGGATTGGGAAGAGGAAGTTGAAGTGGGGAGGGTGGAAACAGGGACAATGGCTGCCATCAGAGAGGAGGCCAGAGCCTGGATTGATCTCTGTTAGGCCGCCAATCCAGTGTGAATGCGCCCCAGGAATGCATTTGTCTGTTGCATTTGGGCTGCCAGTCCCTGGATGGCATTCACAATGGTTGACTGCTCAACAGAGATGGATCTCAGGAGGTCAATAGCCTCCTCAGTGAGGGCCGCAGGGCTAACTGGGGCCTGAGGTGCCTGAGGTGAAGGAGATGCCCACCCTCCTGGGTGAGTGGGTACGGTAAACTTGCTGAGGGGCTGCTGGGAGGGCGGTGCTGGTACAGGGGGTGGTGGCTGTAACTGTAGCTGGCGTGGGCACAGAGGTGTCTGCCACCAACATGGAGCTTCCATCGGAGGAGGTATCCGTGTCTGAACTTTCCCCTCCAGTCTTCGATGTAGTGCTCCCCTCGCCCTCCGTCCCACTGGTGCTGTTCACCGTCGGTAGACTCTGCCTCCTGGATCCTGTGGGATGCAGATCCCTCCATCGCCGGTGCCTCTGCTCCTCGGCCAGATGATGCCAATGCACATAAGGCCAGGGTGATAAAACTAGAAATAGGTGGGGGAGAGACAAAGGATACACTTGGTCAATGGCGACACCAACACCACCGTTTGCGTACACAACACGCTCACACACAGGGAACAGCCCTACCCTCTAGGCAATGCACTACCAGTTACAACACTAGTCACGAGGGCATGGGGAGGGACACATACCGCCAACTGCAGCATACCTGGGACCCATACACCCCTACCCAGTAGTGGATGCCTAATAGCTAGGTTGGAGGAATTTTACATCAGAACCCTGCCTGACATGGGACCTACTCTGCAATGTCAGGCCTGGCCTAGGGGCACCCACAGGCAAACATCCCCCACCCGGATACCACCCCACCAGGCATATGTAGTAATAAAGGGTACTGTACTCACCCCCTTGTTGCTGCTGTGTTGCCCCAAGTGCCCATCCAGCTCCGGATAGGCCACCGCCAGTATGCGGGCCATCAGAGGGGACAGGGTTTGACGGGCACCCCTTTCGCATTGGGAGGCCATCCCCAGCTGGGCCTCTGCCGTCTTCCATGCCCAGCGTCTCAGGTCATCCCCCCGTTTCGAACAGTGGGTGCTCCACCTGCCGTAGACCCCCAGGGAGATGGAGACATCCCCTGTGTACAGACCACTGGTGGACTTGGCAACAATGGAGGACAGGCACATCATCCTCACCTACAGACTTGACAGGGCCACAATCACAGGGCTGTGTGCCCAATTAGAGCCTGACCTGATATCTGCTATCCGTCACCCCACTGGGATCCCTCCTCTTGTGCAAGTGCTATCAGTGCTCTATTTCCTGGCAACAGGTTCTTTCCAAGTGACAGTGGGCTTTGCCGCAGGAATGTCACAGCCAGTGTTCTCTGTAGTGCTGACCAAAGTGTTGTCTGCTCTGATTAAACACATGTGCAGCTACATTGTTTTCCCCCAAGTGGAGGATTTGGCCACAGTGAAGGCTGACTTCTATGCAATGGGACATATCCCCAACATCACTGGGGCGATTGATTGAACACATATTGCATTTGTGTCCCCCCCAGCAAAATTAACAGGTCTTCAGAAATCGAAAAAGTTTTCACTCGATGAATGTGCAGATGCTGTGTTTGGCGGACCAGTACATCTCCCATGTCAATGCTAAGTATCCATGCTCAGTGCATGATGCTTTTATCCTGAGGAATAGCAGCATCCCAAAATTGATGGGCCAAATAGAGAGGCACAGGGTGTGGCTAATAGGTGAGCCCTGGTTCCCACCCAGTGAATGTTGGTGTATGGGTATGGTGTGGGCCACAAGGGTTAGTGTGTGGCTAACAGTTGTCCCTCGATATTTTCAGGTGACTCAGGTTACCCAAACCTATCATGGCTATTGACTCCTATGAGGAAGGCCAGGACAAGGGCAGAGGAATGTTACAATGAGGCAATGGGTGAACAAGAAGGATTATTGAACGTACCTTTGGCCTCCTGAAGGCCAGGTTTCAGTGCCTCCATCTAACAGGTGGAGCCCTGTGCTACTCACCCGTCGCACCGCAGCAAATCCGCCGGCTCCATTCGGAGCCGGCTTCATCTTTGCTGGGGCTTTCCCGCTGGGCCAGCGGGCGATCTTTTGCAGATCGCCCGCCGGCCCAGCGGGAAAGTCGGAATGTCCCCCGCGGTCATCTGACCGCGGGGCGGTGTTTGGGCGGTTTCCGCCCGTTTCTGATGTGGATTTTGATTTTGATACAAGATTAAATGTCCAGCTATTTGACAAACGTTTAAAGGGTGTGGAAAGGAGAACCCCTTCATAACCATTTGTAAAGCAAAGGAAAAACCAAGTGTATCACAACAGGATGAGAAAATGTCTTCCAGACAGTTCTAAAAGCAGTCTCACCACACCCATAAAGACAAAAAACAACCTCAACTGGGAGTTGATTATCATCAAGTTCATCCTGCAAGAGCTCCCTGTCGTAACCATCAACAGTGAAGAGGATGAATTTGAGATGATTATGGATAAAAGGAAATTACATGCACAAGTAGGCCTTGCCGCTTTCATGGAAGACACAAGAAGGTCAGAAGCAAGTGAGCAGAGAAAGCAGAAGAACTCAGATGGACATTGCCCCAAAATCAAAGAGAAAATCATGTCACTGTAACTTTTGCAATCGATAGTGGTGCATCAATCAACATCATGTCAGCTGAACAATTTCATAGTTTATTGCCTGTACCACGACTCAAAGTGTCAAGTGCGAAGGTGTACACACGGGCTGCTTCCAAACCGTTGCTGAGTCAAGGATCATTCATGACAACCCTGCGGCAAAAGAAGATGTCTGTGCAGGAACCAATTCATGTTCTTCAAGGTACTCTATCTAGTGCATGCCTACTTAGCTTTGCAACTGCTGTTGACATGGCCGATATCTACCTATTACAACTTAAATACACAACTTGAAATTTAGTCAGTTCCTGTCTCTGTTTCATGGTTGACAAAGGCTCAAAATGATGAAGGTGCAACTTCACATTAATGAAGACATCAGGCCTGTTGCACAGTGACACAGAAGGATAACATTTCATCTACAGGAAGTGGTTGAGAAGGAGCTAGAAGCTTTGCTGAAATATGACATTATTGAGTGCTTCTCTAGTCCCACACCATGGGTGTCACTCATCATTGTAGTGCAGAAAAAAGGACAGTGGAGTTGCAGTGCGCATCTTCTTGGTTATGCAACAAGCCAACAAAGCAATTGATAGAGAGAGACATCCTGGTCCACACATTGCAGATATGATCATGCAGTTAAAGGGCGCCAAAGTTTTTTCCTGTTTTGACCTGAACAAGAGCTGCCATCAGCTTGAACTGGAAGAGAACTGCAAGTACATTTCCACTTTTTTGATTCATGTTGGTTTATTTAGAAACAAGAGGTTAAGCTTTGGAGTGTCCTCTGCTGCAGACATATTCCAAGATGTTATACACAGAATTATTCAGCCTATGACACATTCCTTCAATTACAGTAATGATATACTGGTGCAACATGGAAGGAGCATGATAAAGCCCTCAAACAAGTGTGTCAATTACTTACAGGTCTCACCATAAATGCCGAAAAGTGTTAATTTCACAAAACAAAGCTCAAATTCTTTGGACATATATTTTCTGATGGAGGCATGACTCCTGATCCTGACAAAGTACAAGCATGATCAGCCACCAGTCCTCCACAAAATGTCTCCATGGTACAGTCTTTCCAGGGCATGGCCAGCTATTGTTCGAGGTACATTCATGACTTTGCCACAGTGAGTGCTCCTTTGCAAGAACTGATAAAACAAAATGTCCAATTCCGATGGTCCACTGAATGTAACCGCAGCTTAAAAAATATAAAACATGCAATTGAAAATGTGACTGAGATGGCTTACTTTGATTCTGAATTGCACACTGAGATCACTGTTGATGTGAGTCTGGAGGGGTTGGGAGCAGTCCTTTCTCAGCATAGTGTGCATCCAAATGCTCGGAGACACATTGTGACATACACCAGTCAAAATTTGTCAGACACAGAACGTGCCTATTCCCAGCCGGAAGAGGAAAGTCTGGCGGTGGTATTGGCCTGTGAACATTTTCATGTGTTTCTGTATGGAAAGCATTTCACGATCATCACTGACCACCAGGCGTTAAACATAATTTTCGGCAATCCAAAATTCAAGATGCCCCCTCCCATTATTGCAGCTTATTCATGGAGACAGTGTTTGACCTTTAAGTGACAATGTTGAATTTCAAAACTATTGCAATGTACAAGATGAACAGTCTGTCACTAAAGAAGGGATTGTGCTAAGAGGATCCTGATTGTCATATTGGAGAGTTTGAGACAGAAAGTTATTGAACTCACCCATGAAGGTCATAGTCATTGTGGCCACCAAGAGGGCTTTGAGGGATTTCATGCGGTTTCATTGCTTGGACAAGAAAATGGAGAGGGAACTAAATCGATGTCATTTATGCAACAGCCTGTCTCCCAAGGTGATCCAGCATTCTCTGATAATGTACGATCTCCCTGTGTATGTGTGAGAAAGAATGGCCACTGACTTATTTGAGCCTGTGGCAAACGGACACAACTTTATGGTGGTCATTGAATCACGGTTTCCTCTGGTAGAAGACATGTCATTCACAACCTACGACAAAGTCATTCAGCAGCTAGATAACAACTTTGCAGTCTGGGGCATACTGGACACCCTCAAGTCTGACAATGGTCCACCATTCAACAGTAAGGAGTTCAAGGAGTTTCTAGTCGGCCTTAACATCAGACATCAGAAAAGCATGCCTTTGTGGCCTCAAGCTAAAGGAGTCGTGGAACGATCTATGGGGACCCTGAAAGGGTGATACAACATACATTAATAGATGATGATCTGAGTCAGGCGTTCTGCCAAGCTGTTCACGCTTATTGTTCAACTCCTCATTCCACTATAGGTGAGAGTCCTGGTACTCTAATGTTTGGGAGAACCATGAGAACCAAACTACCACAGTGGACTCCTTAGCAAACCTTACATGATAATGCAGTTCTTGCTACTAACACTGTTTGGAAGCATCATATGAAGACGTATGCTGATCAACATTGTCAAACTTGTTAGGTCATGTTCAATGAGGGTGACTTTATTCTCATCAAACTAAAGTGGAAGCAAAAGACAGCTCCTCCTTTTGATGTTAAGCCTTTAAAAGTTTCAACACGAAAGGGACACATGATAACAGCACATCATCCATGCAAATCCATCACAAGGGTCTCATCACATTTCAGACATCTGTCTCTTCGATCATCAGCTCCTACAGATTCAGAAGAAACTGCTCCATCTGAAAACTCTAATCAGACATTAGAACCTGTACCTCTGGAGTCCCACCTGGGTACAGCTCCCTCACACCAAATGGTCTAGCCGAACCATGCAACCACCTAGACAGCTGATTGAGGAATTGTAATGATGCTTTTTGTTCATGTCTTTTGTCTATGTTTTTTTTTATTTAACAAGGAGGAGATGTAGTATCATTAAAACTGTAAGAGATAGAACCCCATGACTTATGAAAGACTTTACGTAATCCAACTGAAAGGGGTTATGGTGTGGTCTCTAAGGGTTATTGGGATATTGAGAGTTTGGTATAATGTTGTACAATGATGAGTAATAAGGTTAACTACAAGCGCCACGTGTGTTGTTTTCTTGTGCATGCTACTGGACTGGAGAGGATGTGACCAACCTTTGTCTAGAAGGGGCTTGAGAGTTCTTGTTTTCATGTGTAAATGTGTGCTTTTATGTTTAGTATTTAGTTGTGCGTGAATAAAAGTACATTTTCTTTTTTAAAGTGAAAGCAGTGGCAAGACATTGGTTTATTACGTGTGTTGTGTAGTTTGGGAGGTTCTGAGTTTCAAACCCATTCCACCTCCTTTAGTAAACCTTGGGCTTCTCTGCATCACTGCCCTGAGTGTTAAGTACTAATTAGATGAACCTGGTGCTAAGAGTGGATCACGCAATAAGGTGGGCCCCTAGACAATATGGGTAAAAGACTCTGGTTAGCGCAACTGGAGCCCAGTAACTCCTGATTGTCTTGGGGCCTCATGAACCAATTTCCACATTCCCAAAGGAACTGCAACAGAGGTGAATTGTTATCGTTCACTGACCTGAAGAAAATAAGCCCTGCTACTCGCGACCTCTCCTGCACTCTCTGCTGTGACATCGCACGCTCCAACAGCTGCAGTGCTGGTTGATGACGATAAAATCTCTATAAATAATCATGCTACAGATGACAGCAGCATGGCCAGATAAATGTAGGGTGACATCCTGTGGTCTCTCTGTTCTTAAGACGGTTGATGCTTCCAGGCAAAATGTTTCAGTTGTGTATGGAGCAAGCTGGTGAGCAATGTGGGTCACAGTAATGTCTCAGTCTATGTGGTGTGAATCCTGCTTCTCCCCTAGAGGTGATCTCATGTTGTATTGTTTTCACCAATACCAGGATACAGCTGCTGCAGCTCAATCCCAGTGGGTGATGACATGCTATGTGGGGTCCAAACTGTGGGATGTTGTTTTATCTATTGCATAGGTTTGGCATTCTATGGTGCATGTGCAAATTCGTGTTGTTTAGAATGTGCTTGGTTTAGTGATTCTGTTTTCCAGCAAAGCAGCTGCTCTTGTCAAGTTCACTGTACCAAACACATGGGATGGGTCCTTTGTTGCACTTGGGCAGACATAGTGGAGCAGGATTGGCTTTGGGGTTGGTGCAATGGGATCTGTGTCGGCCATTAAGAGCAGCTCATAGAAACTGCGGAAGAGCTGTTCATGTGAGGTCAGTGGCAGGGTCCCAGTGAAGAGGATGAGTGCCTTAGGGCACTCAATGGCTTGGGTAGCGGGGATGGGGAGGGTTAGACTTTGGCGTAGCTGGTGCTTAGTAAAACAGTAAACACAACCAGTTGTGCACATAATTTAGGGAACAGTGATCTGTGCAAAGTGGTTGGTGTGTGGGGGGCGTGCTAGTGGTCAGTGGAAAAGGTTTCTCAAAAATAAGTAAATGAACAGCCTGTGTCATTAATGCCCCACCCCCACTGTTGGGCACTCCCATCAGGAAATGCAGACCATCGAGGCTCACAAGTGGAGAAAATTGACTCAGTTTAGTAATGATTGCTGCCACATTCTTTCAAGAGTAAGATTGATCCATCATTAAATAACTTCATCATGTCTAAAACCATGGCCTCCAACCACAAGGGTAACTGATACATTCCTTATAGTGGAAGGCAGAACACACTAAATCCCTCACAGATTAGCAAGAGAACTCTACCAGCAGCATTCTTACACCCTCATCTACTGGCAGTCTCGTGCTACCATCATCCACCCCACTCTCATCATGGTAGCAGTCTTACACTAGCAGACACACATTCTCACATCCCTCACAGCCTGGTAGTCACACACGACTTTCAGTACTCACACCCTTAATACAGTAGCACTCTGACACGGCTGATAGCACAATTACACCCCTCACACTAGCTCATTCACAGTGCTAACATCATTGTCAGACCCCTACAAAACCAACAGTTACGCACTTTTTGAAAGCACACTCACACCCTTCACAAATGAGCAAGAAAGCTAGTACTCCTACAGTGGATACCCGAAAGTTCCCCTTCGTTGATTGATGACTTTGTGTGTGTGTTATTATTTATAGGTATGGGAGTGGATACAAGAATGAGTCAGTGGGTGCAAAAACAGATGTATTCCTGCAAGAATGAGTGACTAAGTACTTGGATGACCTGTGAATTGGTATATGGACAGATGGCTGAGTAATACCATGGTTGTAAGCATTCAGACACTTTCAGTTATAAGTCTGCCCGTTTGGCGTTACCATTCCCTCTTTATAAGGCATATTGTGAGTATTTCTGTCTTTATTGCTGGGTGTTCAATAAATTGAACAGCTCAAGTAAAGGTCAAATTGAGGTATTTGACTCTGGTCAAACAAGGCCATTTGACCCTGGTGAGTGGTCAGCCAGATCGCAGGGCCAGCAGAGGGTATGGTTTTCACTACCCTAGTGGAGGACAACCTTCCTTATTCAGAGATCCGGACCACGGTGGCAGGGATCTCAAAACATTTTTTTTTTAAATTATGATTTTGAAAGCAACTGCCCCTGAGGTGACTCTGAAGACAGAAGAGTTTGCCCAGTGGGCACCATTTTTGATGCCCCAGCTCATCAAACTCTTGGGTTTTTCAATAATAAACTCCCAAAGCTGAAGTTTGTTCTTGAAAATGTAAACATAAATGACCCAGACTCCTAAGGAGATTACTCCTTGCTTTCAGGGACCATCGATGGATTGTCCAGCACGAGGCTGCCTGACAGTCTTGGGAAGGGAAATCTCACGATGGAAGGTAGGGACAGGCCAGCAGGTCAAAGATCTACACCAGCTGATGATCTGTCAGAGTAAATTTAGCACGTCCTATGATTACAAATAGAATGAGGGAACCAAAGAGTTTGAAGGGCAGGAGAGCGGCCTAAAGTATCGAGATGCAGCATGTACACCTTTATTAAAGTAGTTTCCGCCGCCAAATCTTGTTTAGGGCCCAGATAACGCCTATATCTTCTTTAAAGCGCTTTTCTTGGACGTCTTTTGCGTTTTTGTTTGAAGCAAATCACGCCCTGCTGTGAAAAACTAACTGAAGAATGTTCTGCAGGGCCGAAGAAGCGGAAATGCATCATGATGTTATCAAAACAAGTGGGTGTTTCCTGGCAGTACTGTATGTTTTGCGAAGGATGTGAGCTGCCTCCTGAGATTCTGTGGTGCTTTTTTTTTAAAGAAACGTTTTTATGAGGCATTTGTTAAACATCAAGTCTTTAGGTTCTTAATGACAGGGAGAAGCAGTTGCCCATTTTCACATACAGTTAAGGACAAGTCTTCCATTATATGTTATTTATTTTTATCGTTTTCCTTTGGAGTTAGATTGTTTCTGTTAATATTATCATTTTTCCGTGTGTAATGTTTTTGAGTTAAGAAGTATTTTTCTACATCCCTTTAGATCATAATATTTATGTATGGCATCTAAAAAAACTCAGTAAAACAGCTCAGAGATACATTTTATGCATTTCACCGAAAGGTCAATTAAGGAAAACATGAATATCCATCGCTTCAATAGTGCCTTTCAGAGTATATTTGTACTATGAAAGGTCACTTAATTAAAAATGGATGTGATGCAGCGTATTGTCATGCAAGATTTTCAGAGCGCCAAGATAGCACTTGAGTATCCCTGAGGATCACGATTCCTGTAAAGCACCGGTGTGCATAGTGGATCATTATTGTACCACTAATCAATCAATACTAGACATTTGATTTCCTGAGCAGGTAAATATGCTTTCATTAGACAGGTGTTGTGCGAGTAATTATGCCTGCATAAGACTAGTATGATGGCTGCTATTGCTCGTGTTACCTTCAGAGAGGGTGTGGCCTAAGACTTTGAACTGAAGCGTTCCTCTTGAAACTGGGGAAGGTGATTCATAAATGGTTTGTCCTCTCGGCAATGGCACAGTGACAAAAATGATGAACTGACATGCAGCTTAGAGCATTTAAGAGAAGAGTAGCTAAAAGTATTTCAGGCATTCCACGCAAAATTAGTTTTTCAGGCAACCTCTGTAACTGCTAGAAGAGTGTGTGTAAACATGGATCATATGCTAATTGTGCCACACGCTGCATCCCACTAATGTCTGGGGTTGGTTTCCTAGCCAGAGTGGTTGTAACCTAGCAGATTAGGGTGGACAGATCCTAAATAAAAAGGAATGAGACTGATTGATAGTCGGTGTCTTTCTCTGTTCGTACAGTAAGGAAAATATGACCTACTGGAATAAGGCCTAAGTAATTTACTCGTAGCTGAGATTGGTTCAAGCACTCCGCCCATTACTTTTGTGTGTCTTTCAAGTACAAATTCCACCATCAGGACATATTGATTATCTCCTCTTCGGTTGTCCCAGTCTTTTGGCAGCATCCAAATTCATGTGTGAAAAGGATAAAAATAGGGGCATCATATTTGACTGCTCAAATAAGTTTTCCCACGTTTCCTAGTTATATTATGTGTTCAAGGAAGGGAACAATCAGTTCTACTTGTTAAGGACAGAACTCATTGTAGTCTAGCCATCACGCAGGGCGAGCAAGATCTCTATTTCTTTAAAGAATAAACTTGTATCATTGTCAGGCCACTGGAATCACACGACAGATGAGGATCAAGTTTTGTGGCAGGGTTGACTGAATTATGCAGCAACTAAAGGTAAATTAAGTGAAGTAAAAGAGTATATTTTGTGTTGGTATCACTCTATATCTTTGTCATTTTTACACATTTGAACACTGTATAAACAAATGTTACCTCATTAATACTAGTTTAACACCCAAATACAGCAATGAGCTACAGAAAGGTGACCAGGCATCCTTTAGGAAAGGCCTTCCACTGAGCAGCAACATGTTGCTGCATTTGTAGTAACTTTTGATCAGTTTAAGCTAGAAACAATGTTTTTGGTTAAAATCCGCAGTTTATGCAGAGGAAACAGGATTATGCGACAAATGCAGCAAATCCATGTTTATGTTGAAAACGTATCAGCTGTAAAATCACCTTGTAACAGGATGTGAAGAGTGACCCGAACCAAGGTTCAGATTTATGAAGGTTTATTAAGTATATATCAGTTCACAAGAGGTGGCTATGAGTGATTCTTGGCATCCTAGTCAGGTTTTCCCAACTGTTGTGGCTTCTTTGCGTCCTCTTTATGGCTAGCCTTTGGGGAAAAAAGGGGAACAGGCCTTAGTACTTAGGCAGACAAAGAAACAAAGGAATTACCAACACCATGCCCTGGTGTAACGTTTGTCTCAAGAATATTGTGGACTTGAACTATAGAGTGCCTCTTTTTAGTGCCCCTTTTGTGACCCTAAACCTTTGGATCACGCAGCATTCCTTATTCAACAGAGGTTTTGCCCATCACTGCCATCTGTGTGTTCCCACCAGACTGTTTATTGCTTTGTGGTTCAATCTTGTAAGTAAGCCAAATATCAAATCGCAACTACCTCATAGGCCAATTAAATACCCCCGCCCACCCTCGACCACAGGCGGATGCGGAAGCTCTTCTGCAATACTTGCCTGAGGCCGCAACTCTGTTCCAGAGCAGTGGTGGCCTCGCCCACATTGCCTTTTCCGGGGGTGCTCTGGGCTCCTCATCTGGGTGATCTTTCTCCTCCTTTCCAGGTGGCTCACTCCCTTCTCACATCTCCGCTTCTGGGTTTGGTGTCTGACTGTGAACTGCTTCCTCGGATGCACAACTGGGTACTCCAGTGTACTGCAGTCCTCTGGTAGAATTGGCAGGTTCCAATCTCTTCTCTCTCCTCTTGACACAATCTCCACAAAGGACTCTTTTCTCCTTTGCTTCGGCTTCTGTGACATTCCTCATCTCTCAATGCCTGATAAAGTGATTGGAGCTTCCGGTGGTGTGGCGTCATTAACCACTTGAACTCTAACCTGTGTTCTCACAGTTACCCCAAAGTCCCGCCAGAGGCAGGTTTCCTAGCGGATTCGTCAGTCTTGTTACACATTTATTTCAAGTTGCCTTGATCAATGCATACTAGGACCTTTCCAAAGCGTGGGTCCAGAAATTGCAGAAGTAAGAAAACAAAATGGTGGACTGTGCTTCAACCTGAAAGAACATAAACACATTTCAGCAGTTTCAAATTACTCCACTGACTATTGGTGGAATAAAGGGTATAAGTAATGGCCTTTGCTTTCCACAAAATGTGCTAAAGTAGCAGATGTCCTAAATTCTAAGACTTTGCCTCATTGTAATACGAACTTGCATTCCAGTCATTCATGCTGAGCTGTCAAAAGAGATTCAAAAGAAAGAAGAACTGAAGAAGGAGAACAGAAGGGCATTGAGTCACACTCTTTCTACACTTTTCCATGAGGATACTACTGAGCTATGGACTATTCTGGACAATCATAAAAACATGATGTGCAGGCATTGGACTCCATGTCCATCATGCAACCACTACCCTGAACTACTCAATATTATCCTATGTTATCAAGTGGAACGCATATACTCAAACGACAGGAGCCCAGCCCTGAAACTGTCAAAACCTAGAAACTATTCACAAAATTCCATGGAAGCCAATGGCTACAGCTTTGTTTGAAGAATGCTGCTGGTTGGCTGGGAGTGAGATCCCATCCCAGCCTATGGATGCCTTTGACTTGCTGGCAGGGTGAAGGGGTTTCATAGAAGGACAAAAGTCTTCGATTGAGGGCGGCTCAATCTTTAACTTTTGTTTAGCATCCATTTCTCTCTGTCTGCTTTATGAGATCAAGGAGTCTTTTGCAGTTGGCAACTTCAAGCCCCAACAAAATGATTAGCCTAAATATAATGTGACTACACTATTGATAGCGCAGGTGTCTTAATAAAAATTATTAATGAATGTTTATGTATTTTGAATAATAAGTTTATGTAGAAAATAAAATAATGTATAAAAAATAATGCACACATTTGAAAATGTGATCACGAAGAATGTCCACCAATGTTAACTAAATCAATGATTTAATACTTATGAAATGTTGAATATATGTTAGACTAATGTAGTAATACATCATATTATGGGTTATGAATTAAGCTTTAGCCTTATTAATTGTAGGCCTTAACTTAGCGAGTGTCTTGGTCTACTTGCCAGCCCTCATGTAAAAGCTGTATTTCTTAGCGTTTAATAAAATAGCCGATCAAGAAAGTGAAACTGTGAATTTCTATTGTATTGTTTAAATGTGCTCATAACGGAAGCTGCTCGTGTGAACCAACTGCTAGGAGATGATTTTCTTGGCAATGCAACATTTTATATGTAATGTGTGTGAAACTGACTTTCCCAGGAGAAGAACAATGAAGATACTGACTAGAGTAGAAGCTGCAACACTATTGTTACCTGACAAGTCGGATGATGAGGACATTGCAAGACAAACCAATCAACGACATGTGAACAGAGTAATATTAGAATTCATAGATATGGGATTTTAGTTTTATTGGACAAAGTGTGAACATACGAAGAAATTACCAATAGGGATTTGGGGGTCGTTTTAACAGTTTTGATTTGACAAGAGTACACAGAGAGAAGACAGGCATTCTGACCACTACCCATTTTCCTCGTTAGACATTCTGAGAGATTCTGTCCTTAATATTGCCCATATTGTGCTTTGACAAGAGACGTGTTTAACTTTAATGCTTAAAGATTTTGCCTTTCCTGAAATCCTGATGCTGAAGCCTGATGCCTTGCTGATCGACTAATGTCCTGAGGACTAAGACTGATTCTGCTTTGCTGATCCACCCTGAGGCTTGCTATAACCTAAACTGTAATTATTATGCATATTTGCTTTTTCTTTCTAGGTACCAACTGCGTTGTTTTGATAGATTTTCACTATAACATTAGAATGTGTTGTTGTTCAAACTTTGATTAGATTACGTTTCTTCCGCCGCTTTGGACAACTAGTATTGTTTTTGTAGGTGTTTCATCTGATTTTGAGATTAATCTACATGACCTTAGCATTGTTAATATAGGGAAATAAACATTCTAAACTTTTACTAAAAGGTGTGGTTATTCATGACTGAAAGGTCATGGTGCGTGACAATTACTGAATCAATTGATTATTGATGTTATTGACTGCTAATGATTATTGATTATTGTGTATTGGTTATTGATTATGTACTGGAGCCATGGTAAGAACATCTTAATTGCGAGTCAAAAGGTTCATCAACCTATTTGCGTCCCCTTGTAAGTTTACTTATTAAGGTCAGACGCGCTAATAGACATGGTAGCAGACTGATGGTTTGTCTCCTTAAAAGCTTACCACAGAAGTCCGGTATAGAATAATAGACAAACAGACGTGGTAGCAGTTTGATGAGTTGGTCCTTTGAGCGTTCATTATTATTGAGATTAGGAGTTTGTTTTTCAATGAAGATAATTGGAGAGAAATTAATGTTCCCTTAAGTCCAGAAATGACTTTTCCAGATCCTGGATCCTGCTAATGGTTGTTTGAGGATGTTCCTGGCGTTCTAGTGACTGGGTGAATGAAATAGGTTGCGCTTGCACAGCTTATGCAAATCGCAAGTGAATTATGGGGTTTGTGAGGGTTTTAGGAAGTTTGCGTACTCCAAATGAAGTTGTAGTAGGAGTGTGTGTACTCCGCAATGTGAGAGTAGGGAAGTCGTCGAACTTCATACGTGTGGCGCTTTGTGCTCAAAAATTGTCCATGTGGTTGTTGATGTACGGATCCTGAGTGGTATAAGACTCCGGAGTATATAGAAAAAGTGTATGAGACACTTGGTTTTAGGTTGTAATCTGTTTGGTTTAGTAGATTGATTGGGTGTGGTCAACAAGTCAGTGTGTGAATTAAAGTGAGTGAAAGAAAAGTTTCAACTGAGATTTGGCGAGTCCTATGTGCACCAGGACAGACCCATTGATCAGTTGAGAGTAAAATTTGCAGGTCGAATTTTCCTTGCGAATCTGGGAGACCCAGAAAGAAGGAGCAGCTGTAAGTGCGGGAAGAGCCATGAGTGAAAAATCCCTACGTTTTCTGAAGCGATTGTGTTACCTTTCCTGTAGTAAACCAGCAGATTTGTTTTTGTTTTTTTGATTAGTGCTCGCAATATTGACATTAGTTTTGTGTGAACCGGAGTGAAGGAAGATGAGCCGCAAGACTTTTGTCAGCCGCAGTACGTGTGAGTGTGACGTCATTGGAGCCGCACTGGGAAAGGCCGGTTAGTGGAAAGGGCCGCGCATGGATTGGCAGCTGTCCGTGAGAGGCAATTGGTTGAGAATGTAGGTGAAAGGAATCTTGGGATTAAAAGTCACTTCCTGATTTGATTTGGAATAACAAAAGGTAGAAAAGATGAAGTTTTTCAAAGCGTTAAAAAGTGCCCTAAGGGGAGATACGTATATTACAATGAGTGTAGATGAGGCTACACCGCCAGAAGGTACACCAGTCTACATTGTAATGGGAGAGAAGGGTGTCGCACCATGTCTTTGGCTAAAGCAATGGTGCAAATTGACAGAAAAAGATGGGAACTTAGCGTTTCCTACAAATGGGACGTTCAATTTTTTTTTTTTGGAACATTTGTGGATGGTGCTATATGAGTCGAAGCCCCTTCCGAGACCAGCACAGTTTGAGGCATTTGCAACTTGGTAGCTAGTAGCTAGACAACAACAGCAACTGAAATTTGAGAGGAGGATGAGAAAAGCAGAAAAGGCTCTATCAGAGGCTAGATGGGACTGGGACTGGGTTCAGGAAGCCTGGAGAATAGAGACTTTGCAAGGGATTACGTTGTTTCCGGCAATTACGCAGGAGAATGAGAAGGAAGGAAAGAAAGCTACTAGGAAAACTAGTAAAAGTCAGTTCAAGAGTAAGGAGGCTAGAAAGTCTTCAAATTAAGAGGAGGACTCGGACTATGAGGAGTTTATTACACATTTATTGAGAGATCGACCACCACCATATACAGTACATGAGAATGGTCCAAGTACCAGTGTTGATTCGACAGCCCCGACACAGGATAATGGGACAGGGAGTCCGGTGCAGGTTAATGCTGACACAGAAGATGGTGCAAAGTAGTCTTAATGTGCCTACCACTCTTGTAGTGCAGACCCAGGTGCAACCCCCACAGGTGCAGAGAATTTATCCTGATGTGCCCATTATGGCGATGACTTTGAACTTAGTGGTGCCAACGGAACAGGTTTACCCGAGATACTGGTTCAGACTGAGCCAACTCCGATTTTATTGCCCCAAGTACAGCTGCAGGTAATGCCAAGATTTACGCCAGTGACAGGGACGCAGTCAGATTTGACTCTGATGATGAAACAGAATATGGGAGTTGCTCTCCCACAGAGCGTAGGAGCCAGAGCAGCCCTGGATGCTATATCACTACCTATTACTGTTGGTCCAGCAATACCATTATTTGCACATAAGAAACTGACTGTAGGTGAACAGGGAGCAATGTCCCGGAACCTAATGAGGAGGACATAATGAAAATGCTTGAGTAGTCTCTCCTGTGGGACAGACTTTTGACGGATCAAGATCATTGCTAGACCTTCGTCCGTTTGTGGCAATTCCAGATACAATGACAGGGCCAAATATTATTGACACCGCAGATCCTGAATGCACTTTCACAGCAGGTGCCAACGGTCCAAGTGAGTAACATTTCATTACAAGGTTTGACAGCTCAGCAATTAACTGAATGGTTAGACAAGCTGAATACCCCACAAAGTGCCCCTAAAGGAGAGGAGCATTTGAATTATACTAGGCTAGGCATGGAAGCGGGTAAACTCATTGAAGGAACGATGGGGGTGAATAGGTTGGAATCCTACACAGATGCAGAATTGAGATACTTATGCCCAAAGATTATGAAAGAGGTGAGCAATGTGCATCAGAGATTAGCAGACTTGGCAGAAAAGTACGGCATAGAAATAGAGAAAACAAAGCATTTGAAAAGGAGTTACAGATTAGATTTTGAAGCTAAAGATTTTGAACACATGAGATCTGCCGGAATGAAGGCACACCTTAAGGAAGTGCTTCAAAGTGCTCAGACCTGGGGAGCATTAGACAAATGGGAAGGCAGATGGGTAAAGAAAAGAGACAAGAGAAAAAGGGATTCTTTGGAACTGACTTAAAATGTGCAGCAGGATAAAGATCCAGTAATGATTCTACAATGATGGAGATTCCAGGGGAAAATTTTGTTCATGTCCAATGGAGTAGAAGTGACATTCTGTCATTTACAAATGATTATCCAAAATTGAGAGAAAAGCCAGTAGAGTGGTATCAGCAGACAGACAGGTTTGTGAAACTTGCGAAGTGTTTGTGGGAGGACTTGAACACATTACTAGAGATAGTGGTTCCAGCTGATCTGTGGATCGAGTGTAAGAGGAGTGTAGATTGGCATACAAGTGAACCAGAGAGAGACAAGAATCCTGAGGTAATGAAATATTACTATACGGTGACTGAATTTCTGAAATCAAGAACTTCGCCCAAGAATATTGATTGGCAGAGGATTGATAGGACAGCTCAGGAAGCAAAGGAGTAGATACATGCGTATTATGATAGATTGTTGCAAGCATTCAAGCATTACAGTGATACAGAGAGAATTGAGGCGAAAGACATGCTTCACTTTGTGTTCAGATTTGTGGAAGGGTTGAGACCTGAGATTAGCCAGATGATGAAGAGTCATTTGATTTGCTGGCAAGCAAAGCCGATTGATGAGGTGTTGCAGTATGCAAAATACTGTAGTGATGAGATTGAGTTGAAGCAGAAAAAGTTGAAAGAGAAGGCGATGGTGATGCAGAATAAAGTCACTCAAACAAGAGTGCAAGGGAATTTTTCACAGCAATTGCCACAGCAGCATCAGGGAAACAAGATGTTTCAGCCACAGATGAGAGGTAGAGATCACGGAGGAAATATGAATCCTGGTCCAAACTTGAATACTGTAGTGGTTCAGAATGATGTGCAGGGAATGAAGAAGCTATGCCATGTCACATTTGCGGAGCCATTGTACATTGGAAACAGGAGTTTCCAATGATGGTGCAGGAAGGTGTTATTCAGCAGAGTAATGACATCAATTCATTCCAGAATGTGAGAGGACTGAGAGGTCGCAATCCAAATTTTCAGAATAATGTGAATCAAGTGCAAACTTTTCAGCCCATGCAGCAGGTGCAAATACCACGTGCACAAATGTCACAGTTGCATCCATTTCAACAGCAGGTTCCCATGGTACCTAGACAGCAAATTCAAATACCTCAAGCCGCGATGGAGCATCAACAGATGATGCTTTCTCAACAGGTTACAGGTCAGAGGCATAACAGAAGTAGTAACACAGTGCACCAATTCCCGTTACACAGTGAGAATGGAATAAATGATGAATGGATGAGTAACAGGTCAGATGTGGAGCCATGTGTGCTTGCGACTTCCTTAGACGTGGATCAAAGAGGACCCTATGTGAAGAGAAAGGTTATGGGTCACAAGGGTTCATTCTTGGGTGACACAGGAGCTACACGCTCTACAGTGAGAAGTTGCAGAAGTTCCAAATTTGCCCCTGTCAGGTAGAACAGTACAAGTTGTGGGAGTAGCGAACCAGTATTTGACAAACCCAATTACAGATCCAGTTCAAGTTGAGATTGCCAACTTTCAGGGATTACATAAATTTGTAGTCTGCGATTCAAGTCCGGTATCCCTACTGGGAAGAGACTTGTTGTGTAAAACATGGTGTTTGATTACTTGCTCAAATGATGGAATTGGGATTCAGATGAATAGTGATGATGAAGAAAAACAAGCCCAAGAGATAGTGTGAAACTACCCTTTGATTTAATTTTTCCCCATGTTCACAGTGAAAGAGCTTCATCCTGATTTGCAGGGAATGGTAAAAGAGAAGGTGTGGGATCTGACAGGAAAAGAAGTAGGTTTGATGAAGGGAGTGGAGAAAATTAAGGTTACTGTGAAGCCAAATGCAGTTTTTCCTCAACTTCTGCAGTACCACATGCTGCAAGATGTCCTTATGAAAGTAGCTCAGATGATTGCAGGCTTTGTAAAGCAAGGGGCTCTGAAAGAAGTATTGAGCAGCCCATGTAATTCACCAATAATGAGTTTGAAGAATACTTGTCGGAAGGTTCGGATTGTTCACGATTTGAGAAAAATAAATGAGATTGTGGTCAAATGTTGTCCTTTGTTGCCAAATCCAGCTATGATAATGTTCCAGATTCCATGTGATGCCGAGTGGTTCACTGTCATCGATTTGACACAAGCATTGTTTCCTGTGCCTCTTCATGAGGATAGTCAATGTCTCTTTTGCTTCAAATACCTTGATTGAGTTTATTGCTGATGCAGAATTCCTCAAGGGTTTTCAGAGTCACCGTCCATATTCAATCAGATCTTGAAAAACAATTTGGAGTTGTTGGAATTGCCTTTCCAATCGACCTTGGTGCAGTACATTGATGACTTACTAATTGCGTCTAAAACAAGGGACGGGTGCAAGTATGATATGATTGCCCTGTTGAACCATTTGGTGAAGGATGGTCATAAAGTGTCTCTGCTTAAACTGCAGTACTGTCAGAAAGTAGTGAAATAATTGGGTCACCAGATTAAAAGGGTTCAAGAAAGAGATCCGGAGAAAGGATTTCAACCATATTGCAGATAAATCCCCTGACTACACAGAGAGATGTCAGAATGTTTTTGGGAATGGTATGTTATTGTCATCAATGGATTCCGAATTTCTCAGTCATTTCAAGACCATTGCAGAACCTGACTCATGAAGAAGTCACCGATCCCATAATGTTAGAAGACTAGGATGAAATTAAAGCGTTCACTGAATTGAGAGAGAGTTTGTGTAGGGCTCTAGCATTAGATATGCCTGATTACACAAAACCTTTCACATTGTTTTGTCATGAGTGTGATGCATGTTCTCTGGCTGTCTTGACACAGGTCCATGGAGGTGTAAATCGCCCCGTAGCATATTTTTCAGCTACTTTGGACCCAGTTGCAGCAGCCTTACCGGGTTGGTTGCGCGCAGTTGCCGCAGTTGGTCAGAGCCTTATCCAGTGTGAAGGCATTGTGTTGGGACATCCCCTAACTGTAATGGTCCCTCACTCTATTGAGATTCTACTCACAAGGACGAAAACCCAATATTTGACTGGTGGGAGGTTGACCAGATGTGAAATGAGTATTCTAGGGTCACCAAATATATAATTGAAAAGATGTACAGTGCTGAACCCGGCAACCTTACTTCCGAGTGAAAATGCTGAATTTGAAAAAGAGGAAGATTTTGAGCATGATTGTCTTGAAGTAACTGATTTGTGCACAAAACCGAGACCTGACATTAGAGATACCCGATTGGAAGAAAATGACCAAATTATCTTTGTCAATGGTTCTTGTCTGAGAGACAATACACGGAGTCTGAGAGCAGGATATGCTGTGTGCACAATTACTGGTACCTTGGAAGCTTCTTGGCAACGAGGAGTGTATTCTTCCCAAGTAGCGGAACTGGTAGCCCTTACTAAAGCGTGCTAGGCTTCTGCTCAGCTGAAAGTTACAATCTAAACGGATAGCCAGTATGGATTTGGAATAGTCCATGATTTTGGCCAGTTGTGGCCATAGAGAGGTTTCCTGACCTCTTCTGGTTCACCAGTGAGAAATGGTGAGAGAATTAAAGAATTGTTACATGCCATTCAAATGCCTGAAAAGATTGCCGTGGTGAAATGCAGTGCATATCTGAAGTCGCAGGAATATGTGTCATTGGGAAATGGATATGCAGATCAAGTTGCAAGGTTTTGCGCATTGAACTGTATATCATTCAAAGACAAGTGGGAACTGTTACCTGAAGAAGATGAAACATGTACAAGCTATGCATTGAAAATAATTGACACTTTGGAAGAATTAAAAGCGTTGCAGAATAATGTTGACAGGGAGGAAAAATGTTCATGGAGCAAAATGAAATGTGTGCAAAGACAATACGAATTGTGGGTTTCAGAAGAGGGTCAATTGGTGTTACCAAATAGCCTGTTGTCTCAAATGGCGAGGTACTATCATGGTCAAGCACATATTGAGAGGGATGCAATGGTTTGTTTGTTTAAACATGATTGGTTCAACCCAAAGTTTAGACAAGTTGCTGAAACAGTTTGACATCAATGTGCCATTTGCCAACAACTAAACGCAGGGAAAGGGACAGTGGTTAATTTGAGCCATATTGGAAGAGCAGGAGGTCCATTCAGCAGAATACAGATTGATTTTATTGAAATGCCTGTGTGTAGAGGTTTGAGAGACGTGCTGGTGATTGTCTGTATCTTTAGTTACTGGACTGAAGCTTACCCTACACAAAGGAATGCTAGTCTTACAGTAGCAAAACTACTGCTTACGGAACTGATACTGCGTTTCAGGTTTCTGTTCTTTTTAGAATCCGATAGGGGAAGTCACTTCAACAATAAAGTAATTAAATTACTGTGTGCAGCATTGAATATTGAGCAGATGTTGCATTGTAGTTAGCGCCCTGAAGCATCAGGACTAGTGGAACAGATGAATGGTACATTGAAGTCAAGAGTTGCAAAGATGTGTGCGTCCACAAATTTGAATGGCCTGACGCATTGCCTTTAGTATTGATGTCAATGAGAATCACACCTGACAAGAAGACAGGATTGTCGCCGCATGAGATCCTCATGGGCAGAGCAATGAGGTTACCAGTGGTACCTGTAAATGCACCTGTCAACATTACAGATGATATGGTGTTGGATTACTGCAAGGGTCTGGCTGATGTGGTTCGCTCTTTTTCTCAGCAGGTGGAAGCTACCACACTGCCACAGATCCATGACCCAGGACACAACCTGAGAGCTGGGGACTGGGTTGTGATTCAAAAGCGGGTGAGGAAAACGTGTTTGGACCCTCATTGGAAGGGACCTTATCAGGTAGTTTTGACAACTACCACAGCTGTGAAGTGTGTTGGGATTCCGAACTGGATTCATGCGAATCACATGAAGGAAGTGGCATGTCCACTGGATAATGAAGGAGAAGAGTTGTTGAGTGTACCGACAACAGCAAAACAAGTCTCAGGGCCGGAAAGAGAACAAAGGGGAACTGAGTCCGAATCTGAGACCGTTGAGGACGGTTCAGTCACTCCTGTAAGAGACGAGGGAGAAGACCTCCCAGAGAGTGACGGACAGCCTATCTCAACTGAGGAAGCAGGGGAACCTAGTCAGAGGAGGGCGTTCCCAGAAGCAGACGATCTTGAGAGGCAAAGACCCAGAAGGGGAAGGAGTTGAGGTGGATCAAAGTCAATGTGATCTGACTTCTCCTGAATCGGTTGCAGGTCCGTCAAGAGAAAACACCACAGAACAAGGAGAAGGTTCAAGTTCGACTCTTAAGAGAACAATGACAAAGGGTCCACCGAAAGGAGATAAGTTGCCCGGGTCACAAGTGGAGAAAGGGAAAGAGGTGGTTGTGTTTCACAGTCTGCATTATAAGAATGAGCCACAAGCAGGGTGAAATATGTCTTTAACTAACAAAAAATCTTTGAAAGCCTGTACATGGCAGACAAAGTTTAATTTATTTGATGTCAGTAACTACTCACTTCAAGGAATAATCACAGCACTTGTCAGGGTGAACCTTCAAAGTCACTAAATTGAGGGTGAGCTCACCCCCTGGTAGCTGTGGCACAGAGTGGAAAGACGTAAATGAGGCCAATGTGTAAAGTATTTATGCAATACTGAAACATTAATAAAGTCAATTTGCAACTCAATAAAAGTCCTAACCCTAATAAGAAAAAGAGAGTAAAATTTAATAAACAAAATCATACCAAAATGATGAACATCTAATTAGAAAAACTGGAGATCTGAATTTTCACCATTTTAAGTTGAGTTAGCAGTGAAAAGCACAAAGTGTTAATGGTAGTCAATGGACGTGTTAGATCAGAACCTCACTGCAATGGAGTATGGGCCAAATACACTCACTTGGCTTGTCCTGATCAAATATTTTAACTTTTGACTTGTTTTTTGTTACCATCATCAACATCAAACTTTAGTCAGTTTATACCTTGAAACCATAAAAGTACAACATCATCATACAAAATGTTTGTCATTTAAAATAAATCTAAAATTCTCACTCAGTTTATAAAAGCCAATACATCAAAATGAAATTAAAAATTGGGCACAATTCATATACCGCCTGAAACTCTTCTCTCTCTCAGTGCACCCTCAAGAAACAAGGCAATTGAGTGACAGATCTTATACCCAGTAAGAGCTGTAAATACAAGAGCGCTGACCTAACCCGTTTAAAGCATAGAGACCATAATGCTCTGTCTAATATTAAGTGCACTAAGGAGCTGTTTTATTCACCCTACTTTGAAGATGCTCAACTTTAAACAGCTGAGGCCAACACTCCTGTAATTACAGCTCTTACTGGACATGAAAGTCTGCAGGTGCAGTGAGAGAAAGAAGAGTTTTAGGTGAAATATGAATTGTACCCACTTTTTTGCATTGGCTTTTATGAACTGAGTGACATTTTTTTGTTTATTTTAAATGACAAATGTTTTGTATGATGATGTTGTATTTTGTATGATTTTAAAGTATAAACTAAAGAAAGCCTGATTTAGAGTTTGGCGGAGGGGTTTACTCCATCACAAAGTGACGGATATCCCATCTGTTGTATTACGATTCCATTATTTCCTATGGAAATCATAATGTGGTGGACAGGATATCCATCACGTTTGTGACAGAGTAACACATCTGCAGAGTTCTAAATCAGGTTCTTAGTCTTTTAAGTGCCATTCCACCAAAGGAGTGCACGTCTAAACCCCCCTAGAACATAAGGGTAGGCACTTAGAGACTCACAGGGTGTCTGGGAGAGGACAACAGTAGAATCCAGTTCAGGTCTAGTTCTTATGGATCAGCTTAGAAGTTTCAGGACATGCCTCTTTAGCTTGTTGTATCCACGAAAAGTGAACAGAAGGTTAGGTTTTTGACCCTTGAAGTCCACTTCTTAGTCCTTGGTACAAGAAGGAGCAAGTCCAGCCCTTAAGGGCTCCTCTCAGGTCACAGACAGCAGATCCAATCCTCGTCTGTTCTTCTTCAGGTTCAGCAGTGTTCTGAAGTGGGTGCTTGGAGGTGCCATATTTATGCCTGGCACGAGCTAGTGGGTGGGAATGACTCCTGGGCATACCCTATACAATGGGGAAAATGTTCCCAGGGCCAACCATACCCACTTCAGGAATTTTCAAGATAGTGAAAGTCTTTCAGCACACCAAACTTGGACTCTGAAGGCTGGTGGTGTATATGGGAAGTATACTAATATAATCCAAGTGCCCTCCTACATGTGACACCAAGTTCCAGTTGGTAGCAGCCAGTACACCCCACAAAGCCCAGAGGCAGAAGTCTAGTAGGATAAAAATAGGAGTTTCCAGCAACCAGGCAAGAGATGCCCAAGAATTATCTTGGTATCCTGTTTTCCTCCTTTCAATTGCAACCAAAAGTGTTATAGGTAAACCTAGCAGACCTGTCAAGCAGGCTTTGCACACTGGAGCAGTATTGATGGTGTAGTGTCAAAAAGGATGCTCACAGCCCCACTCTTCTGCTGAGTTCAAAGAAGTCTCCCCTGTGCATTCAGGCCTGCCTGTCAGTCACAGTGACCTATTGTGTAACTCCTGGTAAGCATTTCACAACTTTTTCACACCTACTCAAATACTAATCCCTGGCTGAGAGAATTTGGACAGCAAATGCAAATTAGCCTCCAGGAACTTCAGGCAGGGAAAATGTAGCTTTCTAAAAATTACCTTTCTTTAATATGTTTTTTAAAATAATTGACTTTACCATTCAATTGGATCATTAATAACTAGTAAAAAGTTGTTTAATTTTTTTTCTAGCTAATAATATTTAAAACAACGCTTTGACCTGCCAAAAGGGTTTAGTTTGACAGGTTGATTGCAGTTTTTACACTGCTACAGTAAGACTACATAAGGTAGCCCTGAAGCCTTCTTGCACTGCCACTGTAGTAGATGGCACAACAAATGCTACAGTCTATGGCTGGCACTACATTTTTAGGCCCTGGGTACATTTTGTACCATATACCAGGGGCTTATAAACAAATTAAATATTCTAATTAGGAATATGCCAATTCAACCTTGTTTAAAGGGGGAGCACAGGCACTTTACTACTGGTTAGCAAGGGTAATGTGGACAGAGTTTTAAAGCCAGCGAAAATTTAGGGTCCAGCAAAAGCCGAAAAATCTAGGGTGCCCATACAGAGAAGGCAGATTTCCCATAGTCTGTGAACAGCGTTCCCCAAAGCCTTGATTTGTGGGTGAAATTGATTAAAACATCTACAGCGGGTATGGCGTGCTTTATAAATTGAAATGTTTCTTCGACTTTGCCTCAAAATTAGACAGGTGTGTGGATTTTGTTATGCAGGAAAATTTAAATTTTCAGATAGATTCAAATTATTGGTCCATCTATATTTATTATAACTTCATGTTTTTCTCACACTTGTGCTTCCCGGATAGCTTTGCTGATGAGAGATTTTGCTGAGCCAGAAACATCTTGCAGGAACAATGAAACTTGATGAATGTCTCATGAATTTAATTGTTTTAGGAGTATTCTCATGTGACTTACAGAAAATTCGCCTTACAGAAAATGGAAGTATTTCAATGCAAGATTTAGTTGGATCAGAAATGCCTCATGGAAATGTTGAAATTGAACGTATGGTGCAAGTCCTGCATTGTGCGAGCAAAATTCTCACTACTTACAGAAAATGGTTGGATAAACACATCAGTTCTCTTGTCAAAAACTCTAATGGGTCTAATGGAACTAGCTTCATTTTTCGTTGTTGCATGCTTCAGTGGTAGGTGAAATTCAAGATTTTATGATGAAGAACATCCAGAAAGTTCTGATTTTCAAGCAAGAGCCCGATTTTACCAAGTATACATTTTTGCATATCCTTTCTGAAACGCTGTCTAATTACCAATGAGTGGATACAAAATCTTTGGGCGATTGTACTAACAGTGTGTGTAGAAGGACAACTAGCACACTGTGGGAAAGAATATATGCAAAGCCCCATCTTGCTTCTTCAGATAATCAGTTTAACATGGTTTCTACTGGAGCCAGTTTCTAATATATTTTATTGGGCAGTTAATGAACTTCTGTTGAGAAAATTCCAGTTGAGTTCAGGTGAATATTGAAACTAGGTATCTGTATTTAATGATTTGAGTTTGAATTTTATTAGACCATAGGACACGTTTTTTTCTTCTGCAGCCATTTGCTGACATCTGTATTTTTGGGCAGGTAATGAACTTCTGTGGAAACAATTACAGTTTTTTCCAGATGAATCTTAGAACTGCTTACTTTTATGTAATGGGTGCAGTTGGAGTTTTAGTTAAGCATAAAGCGTTCTTTTCTTTTCTGCTGGACATATGTGGTATAATGTGCATAAAAATTCCTACTGAAAAACTGAAATATCCAGTGTATTCAGGTTGGCTAGTCACAAACAAATAGTGCAGCCTACACAGCTGCCCTGTGGAGTTTTCCTAAACTGTAGAGGAGCCTTGGTCGACTGCCGGTGTGTTATATGTTAATTTGGATGGTCTCCTATTCATGATCAGGAAGTCAAACATTCATACTGTTTATGGTGTTTATGCATATGTGCTGACCAAGCTCAGTACCAAATTTAACACTGATAAAATGTTTTATTCCCAGCTAGACATCTTCTAAAATATAAAATCTGTTTTAGTTTTAGTTGTAATGTTTTTTATCTTAGATCTTGCATTTGCCTAACTTTTTTACATCATGGACTGGTTCTAGGTTGCTGAGTTCTGGACACTTACAGATGAGTTTAACCCACCCAAAAATAAGCTGAGGTTGTAGCCAGTTATTGTTGTGATTTATCTGCTAGAGAATTGCAGTCTTTGCACCTCCACACAGTGGCGGCCGGCAGCTTTAGGAGGGAGGGGAGCGGACGGTAAGCACACACACACACACACACACACACACATACACTCATTCTTTCACACACATGCACGCACATCCATTAACAACACTCATAACATTCAAACATGCACGCACGCACCAAACATTCATTTTAAAAGATCACACACTCATTCTTTCACACATGCACGTACATTCATTAACAACACTCATAACATTCAAACATGCACGCACGCACCAAACATTCATTTTAAAACATCACACACACACACTTACCTTCAGCCGCGGAGGTCCCAGGAGGGTTGGGACTGCTGCCTTCCCTAAGATCAGCCAATGAGGGAAGGCAGCAGTCCCAGCCTCGTCACAGAGTGGGATGGGTCAGTGAGACTGCTGACCCCACCCCACTCTTTGACAAAGTGTCACTGATTGGCACTCACCCTGGGCGTTTCAGGGCTCAAACCGGAAGCGCTGAGGTCGAAGTCAATGGGTGACGCTTTCTTTGTCACCCAGGGGAGGGCCTCGAGGCACCTTTGCTGAGCCAAGGAGGTCACGCCCATAGGAGCTGTGACCTCCTCAAACCAGCAAAGTTCAGCTCAGGCAGCCAGGAGTCTGCGCAAATCACGCATGTCTGCTCCTGGCTGACTGACCTGAACATGAAGAGTGTCTGTCAGGCTGACCTTTGTTCAGCCTGACAGACCCTCTTCATGAGGCGCAAAAGGTGGGGGGCGTGGCCCCTCCGCCCTAAAGGACAGGCCGTGCCTGCCTCCACATGATCCTTGCCAGAACAAGGATAATGTACCTGTGCTTGAATTTTTGTTTCCATAGTAAAACATTTGGGTATATCTTATATGTAGAGAGTCTAATCCGGAATGCTTGATTGTAAGCATTTGACCGGAGGTCAAAGATAAATGTATAACCCTAACTCTTAACATGGGGGCATGCTAATGCTAATGCATCTTGAAGAGAAGTTAGAAACCTAGAAGTAATCATGGATTCAGATGTCTCCTTGATGCCGCAAATTACCTACTTTACAATGTAGACACTACAGCACTTCTCATACCTTTCATACCAACAGAAACTGCAAACCGTCCTCTCACTGCATGCAGCCCTGCCCTGGCGGATTGGGACCGCCAGCACTGCCAGTCCTTCATGTGGGTGAATAGTGGCAGTGCTGGCGGTCCGACCGTGGCCGAACTGCCACTGTCATAATGTGCCAGACCGCCACCGCGAGTCTGGCGGTCCCAGGTCCGCCAGACTTGTAATTAGGGCCTAGATCATGAGAAATACCATAAAAGGACCTGCAGAGCCGTTCAAAACTACCAGCAAACTTTAAACCACTAAACTGAGCACCTGTCTCTCGTACTTCATAGTCCACAACACTCTGCTTCCCCAAACATGGTAGCCATACCTCGGGTGGTCATCATGCACAACATGGTAACACTTCCCACGTAGGATCAAAGCAAAGACAACATCCTTCCAACCATACACCCTACACATTGTAGCATGCTGCCCATGTATGCAAGTGCTTCAGGCCCCACATAGGGGTCGTAATCACTATATAATTGCTGCACTACAATACAATACAATTATTAGCAAACAGTGTTTATGGCTGTCTGTTGGTGTGGGATATTCAAGATATCTATGCTCTACCAGTAGCTTAATACTATTGAGCCTGTTCTACTGTGTCTGAAAACCGTTGTCTGAAGAACTCAGTATTTTTGTTTAATCTCAACAGTTTCTTCAGATAGGTTTCACACCAAAAGTATACTGTAAAAGGGTAGGTTGGTAGCGACAACAAAATGCATTGTTCCCATTGGAAATGTATAAAATGTATTTAACAGTGATTAATGCCAAACCTTCTTGTTGGTAAGGTTCTACATTTCGTGATTTTGGAGCTTGCAAGTTGTGAATGGCGCTCATTGCCATGATACTGTCTCAGTTCACTTTCACGAGCTCTCCTGCAATCTGCTTTGTGTGGCATGCTCTTGGCGCACTCCCTCTCTTCTTAAATGATCTGTCCAAGAAGCGTGAAGAAGCAGAAAAGAAAGTGAAACAAAGAGCATTTATATGTGTTGGTCTGTATGTGCAGGGGTTTCTGTAAGTGTAGGTCCGTGTGGCTGCATGTGTGCATGTATGTGTGTGACGTGTGCATGCGTGCCAATATGTCCTGTGACTCTTTGTTCCAGCTTCGTTCTATAGCTACACTTATTGGATTTGTCAGTATAGTATATAATTCTACACTGTATTTTGGATTCAGTTTAACTAAGTTTACACAGATTGACTTCATGGCTCACAGTCTGCGTTTCTTTGCACTCTAAGATCTAGGATGGTTTCGTCCTCTTGATGTTTTCTTATTCACGTCCTTTCTAACTCTCAATATATGTCACAGAATCTTGAAGTTGACAGCTATCATGCATAAGAGAGTTGTATGTTCTACTGGTGCGTTTCCTTTTGGATACTTCTGTTGTGGGATGAAAAGGGAGGCGATCGGGACTACTTAATATCACAACAGCTGCATAAGAATGCCTAGTGGATCACTTCTTTGTAAGCAAAGTTTTTGCTTTTTGTGGGAATGCCCCCCGAGGTGTAGCTCTTGATACCTTTCTTAACACACAGATATGTGCATTCATTGAGTCATGTGTTTATTGGTTCTGTGTTTTATTGTGGTGGAACCTGCAGAGGGCTTTGATTAGCGATCTTCCAAAGCATATATGCTTGTGAGGTAGATGGTGAAGTGATGGGTAGTGGGTACATGAGGGTACATGAGGGTACATGTGGATTTGAGAGGTATGCAGGTTGTGTGGCATTAATGTGTGAGGTGAGCAGCGGTGGTGCCTCAATGAGGGCAGAGGTACATCACCCCTCCACTTTGAGTGCAGGAAACATGAAAAATAAGATGGAAATAAAACAGGTTTATTACCATTTTATTTTTCATGCTGGCAGCCAGCAACTGAGATTGAGGACGGGGTCAGCAGCAAGGAGAGGAGGCGACTGTGCACTTTAGTTTAAAGTGCGCATGTCACTTTGGCTGGCTGACTTGCAACAGCCATCCTGACATGCTCACTTTAAACACTCCAAATCGAGAAGTTTTAGACAGCTGTGTGGAAAACAAGCACAGGCCACCAGTTCTTTAAGAATCATCTAGCCCACTTCAGCCAATCCTGGTGCTTCTATCATGCTCCTGAAGCATCATCAGAGCAGTGCCTGGATTGGCAGAGGGTACTTGGAAGAGGCTGTGGGAGCCTGTGCTCCAACCACCAACTGCCAAGATGAAAGCTACGAGCACGAGGCAGTGGGTAAGTAAATCTTTTATTTTGTTTATTTTAAATTAATTTACCTCACTGACAGGCACTGTGAGAATCTTGCGGTGTCTTCAGCCTTATTTCCAGAGCTCTCAATTGTGGCCCCTTATAAACACTGTTTAAAACAGACCCCGCTTCAGAGCTTTAACGTTGAGGTTAAAGGCACTGCTGTTTTTTTCATTGCCTGGCAGTGGATTAAGTATTCACCCCTCCAGTTTTATTTTCGCTGGCAGCCACTGGAGGAGGGAAGCGATTGTGTGGGTTGGGGTGCATGAGTGCATGGGCGGCTGTCATGGTGAGTTGAGATGTGGGCGGTGTGGATAGAGTGAGTGGCACTAACAGATGAGTGGTTAGGAGAGGGTGACTGATTGATAGGAAGGTGCCCCTATGCTTTCATATCTGAGACTTCTTGACCCAGCGGTCTTACCATCATGTCTCAATAGTTTTGTCTCCCTGTCCCAGTGTATTTATTTCACTATCCTATTGTCTTTCTGTCTCTACTGCAGTGTCCATATCTCTTGCTTCCAGTATACATCCCTCCCTGTACAAGAGGGTTTAAGAAGGTGGACGATGGGCTTACATGAGTGAAGTAGAGCTAGGAGCTATATGCCCCCTTACTGGGTCTAGACTAGTCCAACTTCTATCCAATTTTTTATTTGTCTCTCTATTTTGGTTTCCGATGGTGCTACAGATTATGGAAAGATACAAATGCCTTCATCAAGGATGTATTAAGTCAATGTAAAATCCATGTAGAAAATGTATCTAAATGAATAGTTATTCAGTAAGCTTAAGTAAGGAACATCTGTAAGCACAAATGCAGCAACCCAACAAGATCCCTTTCTCCTCTAAGAGTCACAACAGTCTCTGGCAAATCCCCTCACCCTTGCGTTCCAACTTACATTATTCAAACAGAACATTCACAAGACCTCAAGATATAGTACAGAAACACAAAAGACAGGACATAACTGGATGCCTTACATTTCTCCACATTTATGCACTGACTGTCCTCTTTGCAAAAGACAGGGCTAGAGTGTTAACAGCCGCATTACATACAGCCCAGACCCTTCTCCTCTTGGGACTGCTATAACTCCCTCTTCCCTTGGGTTGTGCTACCACCATACCTTCCCCCTTTGCCTTTGTGGTGTCTTCTTGGAGGAGAAAGGACATTCAAACCATCAAGTAAGAGATGAATGTTTATTAAATCCAAGCAATGTAGATTGTCCCCTGTTATAAGCGTGAATAAATGTAAAGGCAATTCTATTTTATTTCGAGGTATAACGTAATTGTCAAACTTCACTTTTGTATATAGGCCTTTCCTATAATTTATATGAGTTATAATGTTTGATAACAGTTAACAAAACTAGTCTTTAGTTCTTAGGCATTAACACTCAATCAATGGTACACTCCCGGTGTTTCCTTAGAATGCAGAGACAAATGGATCAACCGGGAGCTTACCTTAGAATGTTGAGTTGACTGGGTTGTGAAGTGGCGAATGGCGAGCGAAGAGTTCTTGGAATAAAGACATCTTCTTCCTTTCTAATTACCGTCAGTGTCTTTACAACAACGAAAATTGGCGACGAGGAAGGGATACTGCGCAGGGGGCAGTTGAACTCCTCGCCCCTGATATTCTTTGCCATCGTCTGAAGAATTGGAGTCGTATCAGCAGCCCAAGTATCAAGGACAGAGCTGCTGAAGTCAGAATTTGCGTTGTTTCCCCCAGTGGGCATTTGAGAGCATTTATTTCAAAGCCTAACGTGTGGAGAAGGTATCTGTCTCTGGTACGGCAGTGTTGGAAAGTCACATGGGTGCTGTTGCTCCGTGTACGTCTTCAGCTCGTTGCGGACGGTAAGGACTTCAGATGCAGAGCAGGGCGGCGTGTGGATAAGGTGTGTTTCCAAAACACCTGCGCATGACGCAAGCAGCGAGAGGTTGATTTCCTTGCTTCGTGTTCTGTGTTTATTGTTGGGCGTATACAGGCGTGCTTTCAACTGACGGCTGAAGTTGGACGCGACCTGTAAATGAAGGCAGATTGAGCGGCATCTGGTAATAAACGGACATCGTGGTGGACTTTGGTGATGTTCCCTATGGCTAAGGGAGTTGCGATGTCACCGCACTAGCAAGTTAGTACGGTACAAACTCCTGATTAAAGTTTAAGACAATTTTTAGGTGAAGTCTAGTAAGTGGAGCTGTTTCCAGAATTGCCATTAATTTTAAGTACTTGAAAGAGGGGTCTATCTCCGTTGTAACTGTCCCATTGGGGGTATGACATTTGTTTTAAATGTTTACTTCAGGTTGGATGAGTTTAGTTCACATATGTGGGGATAAGTTAATACTTTAGTACAATTTCACGTCAAGATTGTTCAAGGGAATTATATTCAGTAAGTTTGGATTTTCATACGTATTACTGTATAAGTATATAACTGATAGCATGGCAGTTGCTAGTATGTCCCAACCTCCTCTGTTCCTAAATGAGGTAGGGGAACCTAGTCTACCCTGGAAAGGCTGGATAAACATATTTGAATCTTATCTAATAGCTATTGGAGGAGAGAAATTATCACCATTAAGAAAACAACACATTCTCCTACATAACTTAGGTATTCATGGATGGAAAGTTTATGATAATTTATCGATTCCTGAGGAGGAGGAGGAGGAGGAGGAGGAGGGAGATGAATTAGATGATTACGAAGAAACACTCAAGAAATTAGAATGTCACTTTGGTTTAAGAGTTAATGTTGTTTTAGAGAGGCACAGGTTCTTTAGTAGAACGCAAGGCAAAGATGAGAAAGTTTCTAGCTATGTTGCATGCTTGAAAGGGTTAGCCATCACTTATGAATTTGGAAACCTAGAGGACTCTTTAATTAGGGATCAATTGGTAAGATGCACCAATAATATTAAGGTACAGGAACAATTATTGATCCTAAATCCTGCCTTAAAAGAGGCTGTTGATGTTGCCAAGAGTATAGAACACACAGCAGAGTGTATGAAGTTAATCAAAAATGTCTCCATTGAGGAAGAAGTCAAGGAAATCAAATCTAGCTCCAAGCAGTAGTGTAGAGAACCTAAACTAGAGGATGATGCTAGAGTCCATGAAGTCATACCTAAAAAAAATAATCCTGAAGGCGTAAAAAATAGGTGTTTCAGGTGTGGTAATAGTAGACATCTAGCTAACAACCCAGTGTGCCCGGCTCGTAACTGCATATGCCGGAAATGTGGAGCCAGGGGGCATTATGCTCGGGTATGTAAGGGTGACAAAAATGAACGCAATGTAAGGAAAGTGGTGCATAAAGTGTAAGACTCCCAAGATCTACAGGGCAAATTTGTGTTGCAAGTAAAAGAGGGTGGTGAGATCAAGTGTGGAAATGAATCATAACCTTCTTGTGATATTACTCTGGATGGTGAGCATGTAAGAGTGTTTGCAGATTCAGGTTCCCCGTTCACCTTCATAAATTATAGCATTTATGAAAACAGTTTTCGGAAGAAAGGGTATGTGTTACAACCTGTGGGCATTTCTCCGGGTGGGTATAATAATGATCCCATACCATTGAAGGGATTTTATGCATGCAAATAACATTTAAGGGCAGGCAAACCACAGGCAAAGTATATTTTACCAGCAAGGGATCCAATCTGTTAGGTTGGAAACATCAGCGAGATTTGGGCATACGGTTAGACCCTAACCTGGAGGAACCGGTTCTATTAGTAGATGCTTTGGGTTGTGAGTATGGTGTGTGTAAGGAGTTCCCTGAAGTATTTGAAAATAAATTGGGTCGGTTGACAGCCTATCAACATAAAATCATTGTAAAGGAAGGGGCAGTCCCAGTGGCTCACAAGGTCAGACCTATTCCGTTCCTGATGCAGGAACCCTTGAGACAAGAATTAAACAGACTAGAACAGTTGGGGCCCATTGAACCGATTGAAAGCTCCTTATGGCTGGCTCCCATTGTGGTAGCTAGGAAACCCGGCGATAAGGGTATACGTGTGTGCGTGGACTTGAGTGATTTATACGCCAATATTTGGGTGGAGAGGTTTCCTTTGCCTAGGATTAATGAAATGTTAAGCACCATGGGCCCAGCCAAGTTTTTTAGCGTCATAGACTTATCCTCGGCCTACCACCAAGTCGAATAGCACCCCTCTTCACGTTCTCTCACCTCTTTCATCACACCGTTCGGGGCTTTCAGATTTTGCAGGATGCCATTTGGCCTAGCATCTGCAGCGGGCATGTTCCAGTGTATTATGCAAAGCATTTTACATGACATTGACCGAATATTATGTTTTCAAGACGATGTACTGATATATGGTATTAGTAAAGAGGAGCATGACAATACCTTTTATTCAAAGCACTAAGACAAGCCGGTATGACAATTAAAAGAGAGAAATGTCAAATTTGTTGGAATCGGTAGAATATCCAGGACACAAAATCACAAAAGATGGCGTTCAACCTAAACATGATTTAGTAGTGGCAGTGAAGGAGGCGTTGGCACCCACTAACAAACAGGAACTTAAATCATTTTTAGGTTTAGCTGAATACATGGCGAAGTTTGAGCAGAATTTTGCTGCTGTCACGGCCCCTAAGAGGATACTTTAAAAAAAGGATGTTCCATTTGAATGGAATACAGAATGCCAATTGGCGTTCAGCAAGGTGAAGGAAGCTATTGTTCAGTCCCCACATTTAGGAAACTTTGACTCAAAAAAAAAAACGTGGGTAACAACGGATGCCAGTGGCTAAGGTTTGGATGTGACGCTGTCTCAGAGTGTGAACGGACAAGAAAGAATTGTAGCATTTGCATCTAGATCATTGTGGGGGGCAGAAGAAAACTATTCCACTATTGAAAGAGAAACCCTAGCATGTTTTGGAGCCATATCCCATTTTAAATTCTTTTTGTGGGGTTTACCTTTTACGATCAGGACTGATCACAAACCTCTGATTAAAATATTTACTACCAAAGGTAGAGAACGTGCCACTCCATGCTTAGCTAAGTGGATGATGGGCCTTGATGGTTACAATTTTGATGTGGAGTAAGTCCCAGGTAGTAAGAACACTATAGCCGATTATCTGTCCAGATCTCCAAGGATTGGTCTGATAGAGAAGAAAGTACAGGATTGTGAGTCAGGGATGCAGGCACTAGAACCGGTATTATTAGTAGAACTAGCAGGTCTTACGAAAGAGGAATGGGTGGAAGAGACCAGGAATGACCGGGTATTACAATTGCTCAAGGAGAAAATCATCAAAGGGTGGCCAAATAAACTAAAGGATGTAGAAGAAGATTTAAAGGGGTACTGGGATATCAGATCGGAACTTCACATTTCTAATGAACTGGTAATGAGAGGAGAGAGAATTGTACATCCTAGCAAGTTGTGGGATAAATTGGTGGGGCTAGCGCATGAAGGACATTTGGGACGTAGTCTCACGAAAAACAAGTTGCGAGACACATATTGGTTTCCCACAATGGATCGGTTGGTGGAATGCATGGTGAGAGATTGTGTCACATGCGCCATGAGCGATAAAACAAATCTGACACATAGGACGCCTTTGTCACCTCTGAGTGTCCCTGTGAAACCTTGGGATAAACTAGGATTAGATATATTAGGACCTGTAAACAATTTGAGTGGCAGGTGACGTTATATCTTTGCATTGGTAGATTATCATTCGCATTGGACAATGATCAAAATCGTGAACCAGATAACAACCCTGGAATCTTTTTATCAGAAACATTCATGAGAGAAGGGGTTCCCAGTATGCTTGTGACTGGCAATGGTGTGCAATTCACTTCTGATGCCATGAAGGAGTTCCTTAAGAGGTGGGGTGTTCGTCATTTCAGAACTCCTCTATACAATCCCCGTGTGAATGGTCTGGTTGAGAGAGTGAACAGAATGATTAAGGAGTGCCTTCAAATGGCATCGGTTTCTGGTGTGTCGGGGGAATCAGCACTTAAACAAATGTTATGGTCATACCATACCAACCAAGGAAAGAAAAAACCAGCCTGGTTCACAGAAGAACTGACCACCTCAAAACGCACCTGCCAGAAGCTCAAGAAGAAATGGATCCTCGAGCGCACTCCCGACAACCTTGCCACCCTCAAAGACGCCAACCGTGATCACCACCAACGGATCCGACTCGCCAAGCGCGCCCATTTCACTGAACGCCTCAACAACAACGCCCACGATTGCAAAGAACTCTTCGGCATCGTGAAGGAACTCTCCAACCCTAACGCCAACATCAACGACGTCCCACCCTCCCAGAAACTCTGCGACGACCTCTCCACCTTCTTCCACCAGAAAATCGCAGCCATCCACGACAGTTTCAACACCGCTCCTCCGCCAGACCCCACCCCTGACGACGACGCCCACGCCTGCCGCCTCACCGCCTGACCGCCTGGACCCAAGTGGACGACGCCGAAACCCTAACAACCATGAATTCCATCCACTCAGGCTCTCCCACGGACCCATGCCCACATCACGCATTCAACAAAGCCGACGCCACCATCGCCCCCATACTCCGCAAGATCATCAACCTCTCGTTCAACACCGCCACCTTCCCGGACAGCTGGAAGCACGCAGAAATCCAACCCCTCCTCAAGAAACCCAAGGCTGACCCCAACGATCTCAAAAACTTCCGACCGATCTCTCTCCTCCCTTTTCCAGCGAAAGTCATCGAGAAGATCGTCAACGCACAGCTCGCCCACTTCCTAGAAGTCAACTCCATCCTAGACCCCTCTCAATCTGGATTCAGACGAAACCACAGTACCGAGACCGCACTCCTCGCCGCCACTGATGACATCAGACAACAAATAGACAACGGCGAAACCTCAGCCCTCATCCTCCTCGACCTATCAGCCGCCTTCGACACAGTCTGCCACCGCACCCTACTGGCCCGTCTCCACGAAGCCGGCATCCAAGACAAAGCCCTCAACTGGATCTCATCCTTCCTCTCCGACAGAACCCAGAGAGTCCGGCTCTCCCCCTTCCGCTCCAAAGCCACCAACCTCATCTGCGGCGTCCCCCAAGGCTCCTCTCTCAGTCCAACGTTGTTCAACGTCTACATGGCCCCCCTTGCAAAAGTGGCCCGTCAACACAACCTCAGCATCATCTCCTACGCCGACGACACCCAGCTCGTCCTCTCCCTGACCAAAGACCCTCTCACCGCCAAAACCAACCTCCACAAGGGACTAAAATCCATCGCCGAGTGGATGAACAACAGCCGCCTGAAGCTCAACTCCGACAAGACGGAAGTCCTCATCCTCGGACGCTCCCCCTCGGCCTGGAACGACTCCTGGTGGCCCACTGCACTCGGACCCCCACCCACCCCAGCCAACCACGCAAGAAACCTCAGATTCATCCTCGACTCCGCTCTCACCATGTCCAAACAGGTCAACGCCGTCTCCTCTTCCTGTTTCAACACCCTCCGAATGCTCTGCAGAATCTTCAAGTGGATTCCAATAGGAACCAGAAAGACGGTAACTCAAGCCCTCGTCAGTAGCAGACTTGACTACGGCAATGCACTCTACACAGGCATCCCAACAAAAGACATCAAACGACTCCAGCGCATCCAGAACGCATCCGCCCGCCTGATCCTCGACATACCCCGCCGATGCCACATCTCCCCCCACCTGAAAGACCTCCACTGGCTCCCCGTGGAAAAAAGGATCACCTTCAAACTCCTCATCCACGCTCACAAGGCTCAACACGACACCGGACCCACTTACCTCAACACCAGACTCAACTTTTACGTCCCCACACGTCAACTCCGCTCTGCCAACCTCGCCCTCGCCATCGTCCCCCGAATCCAGCGCAAGACCTCTGGCGGCAGATCCTTCTCCTTCCTCGCCGCCAAGACCTGGAACTCTCTCCCCACCTCGCTACGCCAGACCCAGGACCTCCTCACCTTCAAGAGACTCCTCAAGACTTGGCTCTTCGAACGCTAGCAGCTCCCTCCCCCCCCCCCCCCTTCAGCGCCTCGAAACCCTGACGGGTACATAGTGCGCTTAATAAGTTCTCTGATTGATTGATTGATTGATACCACTCCTAATACAGTTATGGGGGTGTCGCCATTCCAGTCCCTCAAGGGAAGGCAACCTGGAACCAAGCTAAATCCTAACTGGTTGAAGGGAGGGGAGCAAGTGTGTGAGCAGAGGGAGGTGATTGCTGAATATGTTCGACAAAATCAGGAAAAATACAGAAGATGGTACAATGATAAACATAGTACTAAGGAAAGATTATGGCAGGTACGGCAATGGGTCAAGGTCAAGCTCCCTGTTCCCACGCAAAATACTTGCAGCAAGTTTTCCAAACCACTTAGAATTAAAGAAGTTTACAAAAATGTTGCTAAATTGGAGGATGGTAGAATCTGGAGCATGGACCGTATTGTAAACCACCAAGAACCAGTGGCTAAGCTGGGTTGGAACTCAAATGTGGAAGGAAATGACTCTGGTCCAGTAGATGTACAGAACAGGAACAGAAGTACCCGGACCAAAAGAAGCCCATAAAGGCACAAGGACTTTGTATTTCCACATTAAGGAGGGGAGATATGTTATAAGCGTGAATAAATGTAAAGGCAATTCTATTTTATTTTGAGGTATAACGTAATTGTCAAACTTCACTTTTGTATATAGGCCTTTCCTATAATTTATATGAGTTATAATGTTTGATAACAGTTAACAAAACTAGTCTTTAGTTCTTAGGCATTAACACTCAATCAAGGGTACACTCCTGGTGTCTCCTTAGAATGCAGAGACGAATGGATCAACCAGGAGCTTACCTTAGAATGTTGAGTTGACTGAGTTGTGAAGTGGCGGATGGCGAGCGAGGAGTTCTTGGAATAAAGACATCTTCTTCCTTTCCAATTATCGTCAGTGTCTTCATAGCACCCACAATGTGGCACTTCCTGCCAGTCTGGATCCCAACAGCCATATCATGGTTGTGGGGGGATCGCCACTGTCTGTTCACAACACGTGTGGTAACATACTTCAAAGTATAACAGCGCACATCAACTATCATTTAAAACATTACAATGCACATCATCACAGCCTTGCCCCTCTTTATGATTTCCCTATGGGGAGATGGGAGGGTGTTGCGTAATTTGGAAGGAAGCTCCTTGCAGAGGGCATTGTCTTATTTTGAAAACATTGTCGGTAGCCCAGGCTAGAGTCCATGACACTGCCTGGTTGTGGGGCCATGCTCTGGGTCAAATGTTCCCTCTCTGCATCACTGCCTCATCCACTGTCTAAGACTTACACAACATTATTTCATGCTAGTGAGTCTCTTTACCGCTGCTGTGTTCTTCAAAACTGGTTGTCCGAAATGACCCTAGAGTGCGCACCACAAATTCTGTGAAAGAAACAAGATCTTCTAGTCAGGCATAAATAGTCTTCACCTGAAGTGACTGAATGAAAAACACGTTTTTCTGGATCCTTGGTCAGCTTTTGGTTCTGTACCTTAATGATGTTTCATTCCCTGGCACGCAGCTTCCCCATAAGGGAAAAATCTCCAAGAGCAGTAACCCACATTCGCTTGTTCTAGCCTCCTTCGGTGTTCCACATAGAAGGTGTAGGTTTGACAGGCCGTGAACAGTCCACCTCATCTCTTCGACTTGTGTTTAAGCCTTTTTAATTCAAAATATTCCAAACCAGATGTACATGATCTGTTTCTAGATTTAAACGACATGCAAAAAATAACACGATGCGTATAAAAAGTTACTTACCCTCCTTCTATATGCTGGAATAGACTTGTTCACCAGGCAGCAGTTTACAAGCGATTTACAAAGTAGGTGTTTCCTGGTCCTGTGACTGTTCTCACAACGCAGCACTTTAGTTTGAAGTTCCAGTTGAAAGCTGAAAGGGCTGTGTATAATCAGGTGCTGGGCTTAGTACTTGCTAGAGATTGTAAAAAAATCAGATTTTGTGTTCCAGTGGGCTAAACTTGGGGCTTTCTTTTCTAGCCAATCTGTTAATTCTGCCGTCCACGGGGCCGTGTGCACCAAGCTGTAGAAATATCTGATCAATATCAACAAAGTTAGTGATCCCTTTTTAGTTCATGATTAATGGTGCAAATAATGCCCAGTTTTAGGGCTAGGGAGCATTTCTCAGGGATGTCAGTGTACTGGCTTGCATTGTAGAGCAGTAAGGTGTCTTAGATGGTATTGTGTTTTTAAGGTGGGCTCCTACGTACTATCCCTTTGGAGTCAGAGCCTGGTTCATAACCCTATAGAAAGAGGCCATAGTCTTGTGGATTCGGAATAGTATGACAATATTAATAAAAGCCGTTGGGCGCTGAAAATGGCCTTGGACTTAGTACACTTTGACTGTAGCACTTAGTTTCCCAGGTGGTTTCTTCGCTATTACACTAGTGTGGTAAAGAGTCAGACAGGCATTTGGGGAAAGTCCTCCGACTCACTTTTGTGAGTTTTCATAAACTCACAATATAAATCATGAGTTGCTTCTCCCATTGACCATCTCTTGCATAGAGGCTGCTCTTGTTTAATTTGTAAGCAGTTGTGCAATTACACAGGAATACATGGATTTGAGTTTGCTAGGTACCAATTTGCAATTGCTTAGCTGGTTGCACGTGGGATCTTAATTTGCAAGCACACCCGGATTTGACATGAGGACCTAAAACTTGGTTACAAGACTCGCCATTGAATGCACCGCGTCTGCATGGTTATGAGCTCATAATATGTGACAGCTGGAATAGTTACACTCTTTAAAGTCAAATCCACTGCCTTCAGCGTACAGGCGCAGCGTATAAAATGCCTTTTCATTTTCAACAGACACGTTTTCAGTCACGCACTTCACCTTCCGAAGCCAGAGATCTCTGTCAGAATTGTCAACACCTCACAGCTCAAATGAGCGTGACGTCCAAAGGTGGGCATCTAAACTGAACGCAGGAAGTGTGGAGCGTCATGATTTTCGCAAATAGGCCCTCTGATGAGTACTGTCACACACGCATTTTCGGTATGTGCGTCATTTTTCTTCAGCAAATTATGGCCCAATTCCAGCTGATGAATCTACGGGGAAGTGGGCCACGCGGCCTGGTCATTGTGAGACCGTCTCTCCACCTCCTGGCGCCCACCTCATCACAGTCACAGGCAGTGGCGGGGCAGTGACTCAAGCTGCAGTCTCCAGACAGCATATAATGACCGTATAATGAAATGACGATCACGACAGACGCCATCATTACAGATCCCATCTCTGGGATGAAGAGCGGCAGCTAAACGCCGATTCTAAACCGCACTGTTCCTTCCTACTTTTCAATCCAAGGTTGTCTCATTCGGGCTCGACTTTAGCTTCTATTTTTTCAAAAATGCACGAAATCTTCTTTCACTGATGTGCCGACGAGGCCAACACGCGAATGATTTCGAAATGCAGTTTGTGATTTTGAGATTTAAAAAATCAATGTTTGATACCCACTACCAGCCAAGTTCAGCTCTGATTCCTGTAAGCATTTAGCCGTTAATAACCTAATATTGGGCCGTGTCACCATGCACACCGCTTTTGATACACATGCTTCAAAATAAATACTGGAAGGCCACGTGACACCAAAGGCACAAGACCTTGCCTCAGAGGCATAACACCTGCCTTCTTCCAAGGCAAATACAAACGCAAAATGCAATTATATGAGGCTGTAGCTGCCAACAGGACTCTTGGCTTCAGGCCCACTGTTATCCAGTCCCATTTGTTTGCCAACAGTACTCGATCAACATTTATATTAGAAAAAACAGAACTACATGTCTCAGTCGGGAAAGTGCTACTGGCTGGCTAGTCAAAGCTGAAAGTGTCACGGGCCAATGCCAAACAAGTGTGGGATTATCTAATAGGGGTTTCAACCTGTCAGTGACTGACAAACTCAATGGTACAGTTTGTCTCAACCTCAGAAGGAGGTAAGGCTGAGTCCAGCAGGTTATTTGCTCTTTCAGCCCTAGTTCACCTGGTTGGATGTCGTAATATCGAGTGACTATATATCAACCTGTAATAATATTGAGTACAGATTGTCGACTACAACTGTGTTAACAACGTAAGTATATAAAAGTAGGCGTAGATTTCGTAGTCTTAACTCCACATCTATGCACCTTGAAGCTATATATATATATATATATATATATATAAATATATATATAGCCAAGGTATATAAATGATGTCTTAAGAACAGTAAATCTATAGTTAGTTCTATAAATGCACCTTGACCATAGCATTATAGTTTAGATCTTGCGTGGAATGTTCTTGTAGCTCCATGTTAAACACTCAATATTTTGGTAGAACACATATTTACAGTACACACAGTTTTCTGCAGCAGGTCTATAAATCAATAATAAATCCTGACTGATAAACGTTTTGCTTGAGAAAGCTATTTGGACAATAACTACAGATAACTATTTACTTATACTACATTTTCCCTTAACCATGGACCACACCCTACATGGACACCGGTGAGCTTCACAATTGCTTTTACACATAGACTAAGCTATCCATAACATTTAATGGCTACAGACAATAGGGTTCCATCTCTTACAGGAGATACGCTTAAGGAGAGACATTGTCACTGAACGTAGGTCAGGGTTTTGTGTCTTATGGAAAGGTACACTTAGGATCTGGGACTGAACTTAGGACCAGGTTTGAAGGTGGTGTGCAGCAGGTATTGCTTGTGAGCCTCAAGCTTGCATTGCAATAGTACATATACTCTGATACTGCACAATCAAAATGGGAAATGCAGAGGTATGACTAAATGAATGAATGAATGATTGAAAGAATATTATTGCTTGATTACCATTGTAAAATGTTAAGAGTCAATTGGCAAGTTCACATGTGGTCTGAAAAATGGACGCAAAAAACGGTTTTTAATAGAATATTATTTTGTGTTATTAAGTCATGTTGTTTATTATTCTTATGTTTTCGTCTTCCCAGTGTTATTAACGTTTTTTTAAGTTTCTGTTTTTCAGTCCACTGATGAATATATCAATTGACGCTTTCTTAACATATTCACAATTGTTTTAATTTATCAAGCAATAAAGTTCCTTTTTTAGACAGATACATTCTGATTAATGGATTAGACAGAGAAACCTGTTGCTTGATCCCATCTTTCTACCTTTTCATGACTCGTGCAGTGACAATACATGCTCACCTTTGCTGACAAAACATATTTAAATTTAAGTAATAAAGTAAGACTTATTTTTTAGAGAACACAATCTCCTCCCCAGGACCTAGTTCTCTACTGATGACATCACTGTGCTGCACAGTTGCATGTCAAGCTATTCCGAAGGCCTGCTGATGATGTAACAGCTGTGATGCAGCGCATATCAGGTTCTGAAAGGGAGGCTAGTGAGTGCTGCTTCGGTTTAGTGTGTTATTAAAAACATTGTCTTACAGGAGGAGGGCGTGTAGGAACATACGTTTTACCAAAATGTACATCAAGCTATTGTTTAGATACAATGATAGCGCCTCATGAAATTTGACTCAGGCAATTGAGAGTTAAATCTTGTATTTTTACATAAGGCAGTTCAGGAGAGGACCTTTCGTTGTAAACACGCTGCCATCTGCCTTTATCCGGTCAATGGTGCATTTTTTACCTACTTGAAAATTATTAGAGACTTGAATTAATCAAAGGTGCATCAGTGCTTAATTTGTAAATGAAAACGTGCCGATGCCCAAACCCCTCCTCTTAAACACACAGCTGCTGCATTTAAATGTGGGGACACGGAATACTGAAGCGGCGTAATCCCGAGGCCATCTGGGGCCTCTTCAATTCATATAAAGCCTCTCCCTGCCCCTTCAGCTCACTCTTGCTTTTTTCTACTTTCGCCCTTTATGACGCTTTTTCGTTTTTTCTCTTCCTCCATCTTTCCCATATGTGTCTTTTGCTCGCAGATAATGCTTGAGGCAGAAGAATAAGTGCCGACCCTCAAAAATAAGTGCTGGTGCTGAGCACCGGAAACAATCGGGCACAAATTATGCACTGAGGTGCATGTTCTCAATAAGGCTATCTGCGGGTATGTGGAGGAGTTGATATTTTGAACAAGAGCCTGTGTGAACCCAGAGGAGGCTTGGCTACCCAGTCACTCTCATACCCCTTCCTGTGGCGGATGGGCCACAGAGGTGGAGGCGGGGTAGTGCCGCAGTGGGCTAGAGCATCTGGAGCAGTGGTGGCAGTGAGGGTTTCTTGGGGACAGGGAGTCAAAATAGGAAATCAGTGGAGGGAACAGGCAGGATAATGAGGGTTAGTGGTTTAAGAGGTCAAGAGGTAGAGGGACCGAGTTTCAGATAACCCAATGGGAGCGTTAGCTGTCCTCGGGAAGAATCTGCAAGGGCCAGGCACAGCTTCCTTGTGGAACATCCTTCACCTACCCTTTGCTGGCAGTACTACTGTCATTTAGAGTTCAGTGGAGCAGGCACTTCACCATAAAATGGTGGACCTACTGCATTGCCAACTGCTGGGTTGTCTCTGGCGGGGCCTCAGCTGCATATGCAAACAGAAACGCTTGACCTGCTGGTCCGCCACCTCTGGACTGCAGGCTTACAGTGGTGGTCACCTGGACTATTTAGGGCCAGGCAACGGCTACTGATATTTCCTTCCTGGGACCATAATGCAAGGTATAACAGTCCTGGAAAGTAAAATGTGAAAATATCCTTTACTGGCAAGAAAACTCCTTGCACATCAAGAACATTTGTCGTTTGCTTTTCACTGTGAGCAAAAGTGATTTACCTATGGAATACTAAGGAGAACATCACATCATTATGTGACATCATGGCAGAGGATAGAGCACCAGTCTGTTTTTGTAACCATTGAGCTGCTTTCTTGTGCTATAAACTGCAATATAGATTTTTACCAAATGACATTATATTGGCCTTGGACCATTGAAAGAATCAACCTGACCCATTGTGGTTCGCACCTGCGCCCATTGGGATGAACATAGATCTTTGCAGCAGACTGTTACTGACTACAGAGTGCCTTTTTCCGAAAGGTGTAGAGTGGCAAGCAATACAGAGTTGCACATCCTGTGAATTAGCGTCTGCTTCCAAACACCGCCTGGACATGTTGCAAAAGTCAGTGTATTTTGAGGCCGAGGCTGATAGCTCTCCAAAGCTAATGCATTTAAGTCTCAGTTTTGGAAACGTCAATGCCTCCTGTCCTCACAGCACCATTGTGACGGCAAACAATAATGGGAAGGAACTTCCATGCGGAAGCTCATATCTGAATATGCGCCCCATTGCCTTGTAGAGTGGCAAGCAATACAGAGTTGCACATCCTGTGAATTAGCGTCTGCTTCCAAACACCGCCTGGACATGTTGCAAAAGTCAGTGTATTTTGAGGCCGAGGCTGATAGCTCTCCAAAGCTAATGCATTTAAGTCTCAGTTTTGGAAACGTCAATGCCTCCTGTCCTCACAGCACCATTGTGACGGCAAACAATAATGGGAAGGAACTTCCATGCGGAAGCTCATATCTGAATATGCGCCCCATTGCCTAGCACAGTGGCGCGCGCCAAGGAGCTGCTAAGAACACACTGTGCTGTGCCAAGGCACACATGGTACTTCTGATAGTCATGGGCTTAACAGGGAACTTCTTTCCTTTTATTGTTTTCTTTAGCAGCTTCAATGTCGTTTAGTGTTAGTTGTTAAGTGATGGATTTCTTTAATTCGAAAGTCCTCCCTTTGTGTTGATAGAGCTATAAATGGGAGCCGGGGAGTTGGATATAAATTCCAGGTCGCCATTTACAATAGTTTGTACGTGATCTTTTTAGAGATACACAGGGTTTTCAACATGTAATTTAATTGGATGCTTTTAGGGTGGCAGTTCACGGTAGGAGGTTGTGGCACTAAGAGGCAGACCGCTTTCAAAGGACTTATAAAAACTTAGGCCCATATTTATACTTTTTTGCGCCGCATTTCCATCATTTTTTTACGCAAAAGCGGCACAAACTTACAAAATATAATTGTATTTTGTAAGTTTGCACCGCTTTTGCGTCAAATAATGATGCATATGTGGAGCAAAAAAGAGTATAAATATGTGCCTTAATGTACTCAGAAGCTTTCTAAATCAGAGCTGGTTAGCCCCACTCTGGAGTAGTGAACTACCATTTTAAAAGCTTAAACTTGCATAGAACATTTTCTGGACCTCAGCATGTGGGAATATGGACATTAAATTATATGGATATATTCGATCAGTCACTAAATCTATCAGCAAAACCATCCGTTAATTACAAAAAAAATTGACCAAGTTCAAAAGTTCAGGTCTAGCAATCGAGCACAGAGCTAGAAGATTCGATGAGTGTGAAGGAAACACTAATTTAATCGCAGGAACTACTGATGCATGACACACTCATCAGAATACTTATTCAAATGGCCTGCTCAACCACACTATGCTGTAAATGGACATGACTATTCCATCAAAATACAGAAGCTACATCAGATATTCTTCTGCAAAAACCAAACCTACCACCTTCCTCACAAACAACTTTGCGTCAAAATCAATTTTCTGAAAACAACTCCAATTTCATTACATTGCAACAAACTAACAAACTGAAAAAACTGACCACTGCGACGGGTGCTGGTGCACCGTATGCACAGCAGCACTCAATTGTGAGCCAGCGTCAAAGTTGTGGGCTGTTTCCCAGTGGGCCAGCGGGAAACTCGTAATGGGGCACACGGGATTGCTGGTCGTACGGCCTTTCCCGTCCACCAAACTCTTAATGAGCCCCCTTATCTTGCTTGCCAAAATGAATTGCCTGTTCATATCCAAACTTCATTCATTTAGATTAGGGGCTTTCGTTTATGGAACATATCTGCTGCATTTTCTCTAATTTATTTGTAATTCTTACTAATATAGATATTAAAATATCATCATATGGATTATCTGAATTTGTAACAACGATGAACAACTTAATACACTGACTTGAATGAATTTGTTACTAAAACCCTTTAGAATCACACCAAATCTCTTTGTCAAGTCTTGTGAAGACCCAATTGAACTTCACTGTTCATGGCGTTTGATGTAAATGATTGCTCCTTATCATCACTCCTTGTCGACTAACAAAGCTCCATACAATCAATGTCTGTGGTTATTTAATTATACTCAACGACTGAGATACAAGAATCACCCCTTAAAGTGCCTAATTATCTGTAGAATTGCATGTAGGAATGGCTTGCGACCATATCCATCATATTCCAAAGTGCAAGTGGCAAAGAATTTCAGAAATGGTGAACACAGACTCCAGCACAACTTCTTGCTTGCATCCATGCCCTCACATCTGCAGCCAAGCATAATCAGTTAATGAAGGATACATGCAGTGCCATTAATGAAAAGACAAGACGGCCAAAACAGTAATACATCCAAATGCACTAGTGCTTAATTTGTGCATGTGGTTTCCGGTGCTGAGCACCAGCACTTATTTTTGAGGGCCGGGGCTTATTCTTCTGCCTCAAGCATTTGCTGCGAGCAAAAGACACATATGGGAAAGACGGAGGAAAGGAAAAACGAAAAAGCGTCACAAAGGGAGAAAGTAGTAATCTGCAAGAGTGAGCTGAAGGAGCAGGGAGTGGCTTTATATGGATTGAAGATGCCCGAGATGGCTTCAGGATTACGGCAACTCAGTATTCTGTGTTCGCACATTTAATTGCAGCAGCCGCACGTTTAAGAGGAGGGCTTTGGGCACCGGCACCTTTTTATTCACAAATTAAGCTCTGAAATGCACCGCTCCACAGAGAGCGGAAAGAAGCGCTCTAAGAAATCTGAACACCACCTTGATCGATAATCCTCCAGCTCCAATAGATTCCAGCAGTCAACTGCTCCCTGTAACATCCCAGGACACACATTTCCCTGTACATGCACCAACAGTACCTTAACCTACACACCAGATGCTGCCTGCCACACATTGCTCAAAGATACAGCAAATGCCACTGTAGCAAGATAGAGCACAATAGTTCTACAAGTAGCTACCCTTTGTTAGCTGCACCACTAGTACCATGAATACAATGAAACTGGTGTCAGTAGCCAAGATAGCTCACCTTATGAAAGACAAAATGCTTGTCATTCCACAGGAGAAGTGACCTCCTGGGAAGGTGCTCTACCATTCAGGTAATAGGTTATTTCAGATAGCCATAGATCACACCATTTGTAAGTAATTCCTTGGCCAGACATGGGTGCACAGTTCTAAATCAAAAAAACAAACTGTGTGAAGAAGTATCAGTTAAGGCCACTGGAACTTTATCATAAGGACCGTGGTAAGAAGGAATAGGAACATGCCACAAGCAAACAAATTGCCAGAACCAATAAGATTGCAAGGGCAAACACGACAATTATGCTCATGTCAGCAGCAGCCACCGCAAATCTCAAGGGGAGGAGCAGGGGGAAATAAAAGAATAATTTTTAACTTAGCGTTCCAACGCCGATGCTGCCTGCCGCCTCGCTCCTCTGCTCTCCTGGTGTCCCAGCGGTCCCTGGGACACCAGCACAGGCTCCCCATGGAATCCTGGTGCTGCTTTTGTGCTATGTCTAGCATGATAGCAGCATCAGGATTGGTCTGACTGTCTTGGCTTGCCACTTAGACAGTGCACTGGGGGCTGTGCAGTATCCCCAACCCAGCTGTTTTGCACCTAAGTTCATATGCCAGTTTCACTGGCCTAAGACGGCTGGCCAAACTGACGTGCACTTAGTGCACTCCACTCCTCCTCACCCCTCCCAGCCCCGCCCCTCCATGCACATACTGGCTGAGCCAGCAGCTGAAAAATAAAATAATAGTAAAATATTGTTTTATTTTCCAGCTGCTGGCTCAGTGGGGCAACGCTCCTTCGCCATTGCGAAGGAGCTGTCCCTGGCTCAAGTGCACAATATGTTTTCCAATACAGGCTTGAGAGCGTGAGATAAGGGAATGTGGAGAAATTAGAGGGTGCCAGTTCTATTGTGTACCTGCAACAAGGCACTCAGGGTCAGATTTACACAGCCCTAGTGCCTCTTAGCACCACACTAGCAGCATTTTTTTTTAGACTAATGTGGCATTAAAGAGGCCATTCTCCTTCGCCATATTTACAAAGTAGTGCAATACATACATTGCGCTACTTTGTAACCCGTTGCACCACATTATGCCTGTGCCAGACATAATGTATGCAAGAGAGCATTCCCACGGAGGGAGGCCCGTAAAAATGGTGCAGTGAAATTTACAACATTTTACTGTGCCCTTTTTAGTGTCATTTTTAACACCTGCCTAAGGCAGGTGTTAAAATGACGTACCCATTACTTTCAACGGGCCTCCCTTTACTTTGCAGGATTAGCGCCACACTTTGTGGAGCTAATAGTGCTAAGGACGACAATAGCGTAAAAAATCTTTGACACTATGATCCTAACGTGAGCCATTGTGCGCTGTATTGTAAATACAGCGCACACATGTTGTCAGGGGGGCAAAGGGGGAGCAAGAAAAGTGGCGCACCAAAACTGATGCGCTACCTTCTTGTAAATATGGCCTCCAATTACCTTGCCTATGTGTTGGCCCACCAACACAAACACAGGAAGACCCATTGTAGAAAGGAGAATTCCACAATAGCACAGTGCTGATAGAGGCTATCCAGAGAGCTCTGAGCCAGGGGAAACTTCCAGAAATTACATCATACTGAGGGAGCAGGTTCCAAACAGTTCTAAACGAGGGCCAGAACAAAGCAGAAGTCTGACAGGCACACAGAAAGTGATGTCAGGTCAGCCTGTCAGACACGAACAGTGGGTGGGACCGCAGAAAGGAATAGGGGCTGGAGAAGTCATGAGCCACCACCCATAAGCATGACTTTTAGAGTCCTGTAATCTGTTAATTCCCCAGAGCTACAACACAAATTATCCAGTCACTCTGCCAGATTGTGGCTGGGCCCATTTGCCAGAGTTGGTAACTCTGAATCTGGGACCACTACTCACATTGTATATGCATTACAGTTCTAGAAATATGCTTCATAGGTGCACCTGGATACTAGCTTTACCTCCCATTCTCTGTGGAATTTTGGGGACAGTGGATATCCCATCAGCAACAGAATCTGCCCTTACCTTTATCACCACCAAGTAACCTGTGTGACTTGTGTGGCAGGCATTGATTTTTGCTGTTTATTCCAGGTCTGTTTTGCTGTGAAGCTCAGGCACATGAGTTTAAACATGCTGAGTTGACTTACCTTACATTCAGGACTAACAGGATAACCAGTCGCAGCTCGCAGCAAACAGAATCGGTGGGGTGGCACACGTGGAGGATAAATAAAAATGAAACCCAAAAAAATAAAAATCACTTACCTCCTCTGTGGATGCCGCACCGCTCCTCTTTCTCTCGTAGTTCCAGGCTGCAGGCACAGGCTCCCACCCTGCCCTGCAGCCAATCATGATGCTGCTCAAAGCAGCGTCAGGATTAGCTGGGAGTGCCCAGCCAGGGCGCTCCCAGGCAGACTGGGAGCCTGTGCAGGCTCACTTCAGCCCAGCAACTGTATTGCTGAATGGGAGAGAGCCTACTGCACATGTGTGCTTGGCCGACCCGAGACAGCAGGCCAAACACACATGTGCTCTGAGGGGGATTGCTGTGCACTCCCCCCTCACTGCTCGTCACCCCCGTGACCCCACCCCTTTTACCAAAAAACAATAATAAACACTGTTTATTATTGTTTTTTAGGAACAGGTTTGCAGCTGTCGCTGCTGGCGGGGGTGACGCTCCTCCGTCCTAATGGAGGAGCCTCCCCTGAAGATAACATGCTAATGTGGCAGAGGACACGCAGATCTGTTTCAACTAAATACAGTTTATGTCTCTGTGTGGCACCTTTGCAGTAAACATGAAGTTCTCCAAAGGCTGTTGAGACCATCCAAACCTTTCTGCTTACAATACTTTCGGCGATAAGGATTGAGGTAAAAAATGACTAGAGCCTAAATATAATAAAATAGTTGGGCTCTGTTGTATCATGATCCCAGAACGTAATAGAAATATCAACATTTGTGTATATCTTAATGTTTACTGACCCATTTTATTTATCTGTAGCTTATTAATTTTTCTTCTTTAAAGTGATGGCTCTCACTTGGCTTTGAGCTAGTGTGCTCTAGTACTTGTGAAGGAGGAACCCGCTGTTCATGAACGTACGAAGCATAAATACTGCCCAACCCCCCTTGACTGCTCTAGAACCAATTAAATCACCTCTCATTGGTAGGAAGGGGGTGGAGTCACTGGATTCAAGACTTTAGGAAATGACCAGATAACAGATACGTAAACAAAGGTTTGCTCAACAAAAAAAGATGCACTCATCTCTGTGAAGGAAGTTCGTATGGGTATTCTATTCTCACAGCAAAGGCTGTTTGAGTTCAAATTGTCTTGTAATGGGTTTAGGAGACACAACTGTGTTCGAGTAACAACAATCAATGCCTCCAAATCTGCCTCTATTACCAGACAGGAAGTGTTTTGTACAAAAAGCCCTTAACCTCTATGTACCATGTTGGAGTTAGGAGAGCCAGTCATCACCTCGGCAAATCTATTTTATGTTTTCTTTTGGCAATAACATACTTTTTGTTGTACACTTGAGTTAGTTCTATTCACCTCTTTGAAAACGAACACTCCCCACTAACTGACTCTTCCCTGAGGAACACCACTGTGGAAGAGATGAAAATGTTATGTGAGACCCAATGTATGGACCTTCAGTCACTTAGATAGACCATCCTGTTCACACCACAGCCAGGTGTTGGAAGTTCCTCGTATACATGGGCTGGTAATACCACAGGCACCTCAGATGCAGATACTAGTGGTATTCCCCAGGGCGAAGCTTAGTCAGTGAGATATGGGAGCAGATAATCTTAAAGTCCCAACTAAAAAGTGATGGGCCATAGGGCGAAGGGCCGAGATGACCAAGGTTCGGGATTGGCTGTCCAAGTGAGCAACAGGGTCAATACTGATTTGCATTAGGTGGAACTCTGTCTAAAGTGGAATAGTAGGTGAAAAACAACAGGTTGGAATGAGAGGTGTGCAAAAGTTTTGTAATTAGATTTTGCACAATTGCATGAAATTACAGTGAAATGATGCATAATTATCTGAAATGCACATCTATCATTTTGTGCTGTAATTTAGAGCAAAATGCATCATCACGTCAATTGTGGTGCCACAATGCATTTAAATAAGAGCACCATGAACACAGCCTCTCAAGTTCTGTTGTTCCTATGTGTTCACAATCAATTTTTGCTGCATTTGCACCATTCGCTGTAAACATTTTCTGCAAATGGTGTATAATTACGCAAACTGGTGTAACAGCATTATTTTTGGAATCTTGTGTAACAAGAGTGACAGGAAATTCCCGAAATTATGCCAGTGCAATTTAATTTTCTTTCTGGCCTAGTTAGAATACTACCTCAAGTAGTTTACAGTGGTTAGACAATTTCCAAGCATTTGTCTCATCTCTTTTTAGGTGTCTGATTGTCAGGAAACCGGACAATGTTGTAGCTTTCCTAGGCTACTAATGCATATGTTTGTGAGTTCCAAAAAGCAATAAATATGCTCCAGTCAACATATACTTCTATGGATACAAATTTACTACGTTTTTGATAAGCCACTCATAATATATATATTTAAGTTTCCAATCTAACCAAGCCTAGCTTTAAAGGAATGCTGTATGGTAATGTGAAGTATTACTAGGAAATAGCAGAAACAAGGGAAATGCAATTGAGAAGAAGTAAAGAATTCAGAATATTATTAGTGTAGGTTAAAAAGTATGGTGACAATTGCCCGGCAGACCTATGGCTATCCATGTAGATTAATGACTGCCCTCCTCTTATTTGTGGTGCTGTCAGAGAAAAACAACATAAATTACCTAGCTATCTATGGCACTAATAGCATTCCAATGTCATGCCTCTGCCCCTGAAAGTTCAAGTTAAGGCAGCTGGATACATAAACAAAATGATCACAGCTGTGAGGAGGCCAAGCACTTTTTTGTGGAAGCGCACAATTTCTGCCCAATCATAACAGGTGGGGGCAAAACAAAATCCCCTGTCTGGTGATGATCACATAACTGTCTAGTGACAGCAGCGCTGTCAAGCCAGACCATACAAATGAAGACATTAAAACCGCTCAATGGAATGAGAACAAGAGAAACCAACATAAATATAATAGACCCAGCTCAGTGTCCCAAGACTCAACTACAAAGTAAACAATGCAGTTATTTGGGGGGCAGGTTGTCTCACACCCCTAGTACTGCCTGAAGCTAGGCCCCTGGGTATTCCAGTTCTCTCACTGAATACTCCAACAGTAGCTTCACTGATGCTGCTCCCGACTGCAGTATGTAGTCCACGCTTAACCAGGAACCATTGTCTCTGAGGTCCCACTCAAGAGGCCTCAGTAATCTGAGGAAGTAAAGTTTACACACCTTTTTGCAAAGGTTGCAGAGCAGGGTGTTGGAGCGTTCAAATTAACAACATAAGATGGAGAAGATTAGAAAAGTCAGAGGGAGAAAGAAGAGGAGAAAATTTAAAAAGTATTAGACCAAATTAACCAAGTGAATACCCTCAAGTTTAAGGAGATGAAATTAGAAGCAGCAAAAGTAAGTAGTGCCAGATCTTGCTGGTAGTAATTTTATCCTTGCCCACTCTAGTGCCTCCAAAAGATAGTGGAAAGTAAAAGATTGATGCTGATGTTTTTGCCTGGCCATCCAGTTTTGACGTGCAAATTTGTTCCATACAGACGTTGGGAGAATGGGAAGGCATCTGCTGTACTTGTTTTCATTTGAGTGGGAGGGAGGCCATTCTACAGTTAGATGAGGGAGCAAGAAAAGCAGCAGATCTACATCTAAAATGCTTTGATTCGATGGTTTGGGAGTCACCAGCCCAAAACTGAAAAAAATGTATTAACCAAGACGTTTTAGGGTAGAGTTAGTGGTATGAGACAGAATATAATTTAGATGGTTGACAGGAGAAAGCAATGGATTATGAATCCTGATTCAATGCTCCCTTCTGTCTCTACTAACCTTCCTCTTCCTTCCCCTACTCTCCTGGCACCACTTTCTCCACACCCACACCACACAGAAGCCCTGCTCCAATGTAAATCCTGTTCTGAACAGGAGTTAAATGGAAGGATTAAGCTCCACCGGGTTGGGAACATTGGGCCAGATGTAGGAAGCCGTTTGCATGGTGCAAACTGCGAAAATCGCAGTTTGCGCCATGCAGACAGCCTAACATGATGCAAATTGTGAATGCGACTCGCAAATAGGAAGGGGATTCGCAGTTACCACCAGTGTCACACTGGTGGTAACTTATTCGCAAAAGGGAAGGGGTCCTCAGGGGACCCCTTCCCCTTTTTGAATGTGGGCAAAAAGGTTTTTTCAGAGCAGGCAGTGGTCCAATGGACCACTGCCTACACTGAAAAAACGAAACCAAATAGTTTCGTAGTTTTTTTCATTTTGCAACTCGTTTTCCTTTAAGGAAAACGGGCTGCAAAATGAAAAAAAATACTGCTTTATTTAAAAAGCAGTCACAGACATGGAGGTCTGCTCACTTCAGCAGGCCACCATCCCTGTGAGTGCAGGGACTCGCTATGGGGCCGCAAAATGCGACCCACCTCATTAATATTCATGAGGTGGGTCTTTGCGACCCCATAGCGAGTCGCAGATGGTGTCTGAGACACCGTTCTGCATCCAATATTGCGACTCAGAAATTGCGAGTCACACCGACTCGCAATTTCCGAGTCGCAATATCGGACTTTGCTGAATGTGGCCCTTTATGCGGTCTTGAGAGAATATACAGGTCCACACAGTTATTCCCCATTCTATTGGTTTTAAATCATGATATCAGTATATGTATTTGGCGATTCCTGCCTCTCAGAGTCTGCACATATATTTACTTATGTGGAAGATAAAAAAAACAATAAAAGTGCCCATGATGAGAAAAACGCATATGTGCACAACTAATCTTGTGTCCGGCAACCTCCTGACTCATGGCCCTCTGCACGGCACCTGGAACATCTGTGCACGTCATATTTCCTTCTTTGCTGATTCTAGAAAATGCAAGCCTCTTGCTTGGAGACATGACTAGCAGGGCACATTGCTTGCTCTATATCACTGTACAAGGCTAAAGAGAAACATTTTACTAATTTTACTAATTGCAGGAAGCCTTGTTTGAGGTATGTTGGTCACCTGTCAAGTTGTAAAACACTATGGGGGTCATTCTGACCATGGCGGTAATTACCGCCATGGCGGCGGAGCGCGCTCCGCCGCCATGGGGATTCTGACACCCCCTACCGCCATCCTGTTCATGGCGGCTCTCCCCCATGAACAGGATGGCGGTAGGGGGTGCCGCGGGGCCCCTGGGGGCCCCTGCCGTGCCCATGCCAATGGCATGGGCACGGCAGGGGCCCCCGTAAGAGGGCCCCAAAAAGTATTTCAGTGTCTGCCCAGCAGACACTGAAATACGCGACGGGTGCAACTGCACCCGTCGCACCTTCCCACTCCGCCGGCTCAATTCTGAGCCGGCATCCTAGTGGGAAGGTTGATTTGCCCTGGGCTGGCGGGCGGTCTTTTGGCAGCCACCCGCCAGCACAGGGCAAATGTCAGAATCACCGCCGCGGTCTTTCGACCGCGGTGCGGTGTTCTGACGGCGGTACCTTGGCGGACGGCCTCCGCCGTCCGCCAAGGTCAGAATGACCCCCTATGTTTGTACAGGTCTCAACTTACAGAGAACCAAATTAACTCTGACTATAGAGATTTTATAAATACTGGCTGTTTTTCAGCCTCAGGATGAGTCAGATGGCTGACGTGGATGCCCTTGTCAGTTAACATGCCACCTTAACTCACCTAAATAAATGGGTTTTCTGGTATAATCTGATGAACTGCTAAAAATGTTTTGTTTTTTTCTTTGACACTCCTAACTCACAAGTGGGGGCTGTGTCTTGGCTTTTGTTTCAGTAGTTATTGGTCGTGTTATGTGTAATAGCTTGTTAAAAAGCACTAAGCTCATGGTCCAACAGCAATTAATATTTCCACAATTCTCTGTGTTTATAGCCAACCATACATTTTGTTTTTTAAATATATTTTTATTATTATTAATTAACTTTCACTGCATTACATCTGCAACATTTTTCATGGCATCGACAGATTTCCATTTAGTGCATATAATTGAACATTAAATATACAGCACACTCTTTCATTTTCTAATGCTCCCACCACATTTCTTCTTATCCTAGACGTGCATAGGTTCCTTGGGGATGCAATGCGCCTAGATTATTATTATTTTTTTTCGCTTTTTTTTTTTCCTCCCTTCTTTCAATTAATTGAGACCAGGTCGGTACCTTCCTATGCTTATTGTCTCTGTTTCCTCATACCGAGACGGATGTGCTTGGGGGTCGGGAACATCCATGTTCTGTCTCTTGGGGTTCAGTCATCTTATCCCCTTAATTGCCTGTTCCGATTGGTCCTGGTCACCCTCTTTCCACTCCTTTTCTCTTGGTTCCCCCAACATGCCCCATTGTCTGTGCTCTACCCTATTAGTCACTCTGGGTTTCCACTGCCACCCCCCCTACCTTAGTCTGACTATCCCATCTCAGGAGTATTTCTTCCCACGCCAGGGCAATGGGGGTTTAGCGCATACCACTTGCCTCCTCACTTTTCAGCACTTGCAATTCTGCTCGGGCCCATCTTGACACATCCCGCCTCCATTCGCTCGCCGATGGGCAGCTGGGAGATTTCCAGCCTATCGTGATTCGTCTCCTATAGAGGGCAAGTGCAAGGTCCAGGAAGTGTCCCCTCACTTTCCCTAGAGGCGCATGCGCTCTCAAACCCAGTAAGCATGACGCCGGGGATAGCCCAATCTCCACCCCTAGCAACCACTCCTGGTCTGTCAGAACCACAGCCCAACCCCTCTGGAGCTCTGGGCAATTCCATACCATATGGTCAAAGTCTGCAGTTACATTTCCACATCTAGGGCATGTCTTGGGGGTTCCCCCATAGATTCTTGTCAGTCTGTGTGGGGTGAGGTATGTTCTGTGCATGTAGTTATACTGTATGTATCTCAACCGGGTGTTTCTGGATACCGTCCGAGGATAGGCTAATGCCCTGCTCCACTCCGCATCTGTTAATTCCCTGCTCACTGTCTTTTCCCACTGTTCTCTTCGGGGCTGTAGTGCGTCCAGTGATTCCTCATTTTGGGATCTGTAGATCCTAGCTATTAAGTGAGATTCCCCACCAGACGTTAGTAGTAAGTGTAGTACTCTGTGGGTTGGGGGCTCTGCATTTACCGTTCCCCAGTGCTCTTTGAGGATGTGTGTTAGTTTCCTGTACTGGAGGAACTGTCCCCTTGGGACTCCCATTTCTATTAGGTCCGAGAAGGACCTCAGCACCCCCTCTTGAAACAGCGCTCCGACTGTCTCTACTCCCGCTCTCCTCCAGGGTCCGAGGCCAAAGCCCACCAGATTCCTATCATCTGTTCCTTCCCCCAGTACTGAGAGTGGGAGCTCCCGGGAATAAGGCTGTCCCACCCCTACTCTTCTCTCACTTTTCTTCCGACATGCTGCCGCTACTCTCGTCATCATACTGTCCGCGCGCTTGGTCACTCTCATGTTCACCATCTGCGCAATGGTTCTTTCCATTCCAATTTCTCCTTGAACAGTGTATCTATCCAATTGTCCCTTTCCTCTCATCCACGCCGCAATCCATTGCAGTTGTGATGCTAAATAATAAAACTCAAAGTCAGGGACTCCCAGGCCCCCCATGTGTGTCGGCCTGCAGAGAATCGAAAGAGCCGTACGTCTACGGCCTTCGTCCCATATAAGCTCCCTGGTCAGCGTTTTAAGTTCACGGAACCACGCCAAATTGATCTGCAGCGGCATGTTCGCGAAATAGTAAAGTAACCAGGGCAGGAGTATCATTTTGGACAGTGCAACTCTGGCCATTATGGATAGCCTTAGAGAGCGCCAGAACTTTACTGAGGAACACAGGGAGCGGAGTGCCCTCCCAAGATTGCCATCCCGGAGGTCCCCCACCTCGTGGAACACCTGTATCCCCAGGTACTTAAATGTCCTCAGTGCCCAGCCTACATCCTCGGGGCACGATGCGGGCCGGTCACATCCCGCCAGTATGGGAAAAACATATGTTTTGCCCCTATTGAGACGCAATCCCGATAAGGACCCAAATTGCTCCAGGGCATCCAGAGCCCAGGGGAGTCCCGTCTCTCCGTCCCCGAGGTAGATGAGTATATCATCTGCATAAAGGGAAACGATGTGCTCCGGTTGTCCCCATTGTATCCCTCTGCCCCTGCCATCCTTTCGTAGCTGGGCTGCCAGCGGCTCGATGGCCAGTGCGAATAATAGTGGCGATAGAGGGCAACCCTGCCTAGTGCCCCTGTGAATTGGGTAGGTGTCGGATACCGTCTTGCCTGTCCTCACTCTAGCCAGGGGGGATGCATATAGCAGGTCCACCCACTTTACCCAACCCTCTCCCAACCCCATCTTCCTCATCACTATCCTCAGGTAGTCCCATCTAACTGAATCAAAGGCTTTTTCGAAGTCCACGGCGAGTAATACCCCAGTCAAAGGTTTCGCTTCCCTGGGCATATGTAGAATGGCAAATAGTCGTCTCAGGTTAAGGGACGTGCTCCGGTGCGGGACAAACCCGTTCTGATCCTCGTGTATCAGTTTGGGCATGTGGCCGAGCAGCCGATTGGCCAGAACTTTGCTGAGTATTTTAAAATCATTGTTCAGCATTGGCAAGGGGCGAAAATTAGCGACAGATGTCTCTCTGGCTTTAGACTTGGGCAGTGGGACCACCAATGCTTCCCTCAGCGTGGCCGGCAACACACCCCGGCTCAATGCCTCAGAGTACACCACCGCCAGTCTGGGGGCCAGTAAGGTTTTGTACTTCTTATAGAAATCCATAGGTAAGCCGTCCCGGTGTCTTCCCGGGCGCTAATTGCGATATGGCATTCTTTATCTCATCTGCTGTCACAACTGCCCCAAGCCCCTCCTGTTCCTCAGTAGTCAGCGTTGGCAATGAGAGATGCTGCAGATACGCCTCAAGAGCCGGTTCGTCAAGCTCCCCGGGTTTCCTATATAAATGAGCATACTATTCCATAAAAGCGTCATTTATAGTGTTCAGACTGTGTCTTCCCTCTCCCTCCATGGTTATCACCTTGGTTATAGGCTCTCCTTCCCCTCCAGGTCTTACCAGCCACGCCAGCATTCTGCCTGACCTCCCCTCCTCGGAGTGTAATGAGGCCATATAGTTTTTGCCACTATGGCATCTAAGCTGTTCCTCAACCTGGGAGTGGTCTCTCCGTGCCTGGGCATACTTTTCCCCTTCCTGCTCATCTGTTCCCTGTCTTCGTTCCCCCTCATGTATTTCTTTCTCGAGTCTGGTCAGTTCACGTTCCAGCATTCGTCTCACCCCGTCGTCTGTCCCATACAGTATCCTCTGGTTGTCACCTTAAGGGTCTTCCACTCAACAGATCTAGAGTCAGTGGATCCCTCGTTAATTTTAATATGGTCAGCCAGGAAGAGACGAAGGTCATCCCTGTACACCTGGTCCTCCAAGGCTCCAGGGGCCAATCGCCACATCGGGATGGGGGGCCTAACCTCCTTCACTCTCCAGGTCAGCAGAAGAGGATTATGGTCAGAGAGTGTATGTCCCAGGTATTCAGAGTGGACCATCCCCTGCATTAGTGTTGCTGTACAAACCACCCTGTCAATTCTTGTGTGTACCGTGTGGAGTCCTGAGTAGTATGAATAATCTTTTTCAGCAGGATGTTGCTCACGCCATACGTCTAATAGTTCCCATGCATCTAGCCATTCTCTAAGTTTTTGGGCTACTCTGCTTGTCATTGCCCCCGACAGTGGTGGGGTGGAGCGGTCAAGATCTATATCTAACACGCTGTTAAAGTCTCCCCCTATCAAGAGGCCTCCCCCCGCTGGCTCGTGAGTTGACCAGATAGCCATGTCATAAAGGGGATCTGGTCCTTGTTAGGGGCATAAATGCAACTCAAGGTAATTGGTACACCGTGTAACCTTCCCTCTAACACCACGTATCTGCCTTCCTGGTCAATATTGGTGGATTCTACTGCAAAGGGAACCCCAGCACGTATCCATATCAGCGCCCCCCTAGCATATGCAGAATATTCCGTGGCATACACCTGACCCCTCCATCTTCGCCTTATCTTTGCCGCTTCCCCCTATGCTAAGTGGTTCTCTTGTAGCAACGCCACTTGGATACCCCTCCTCTTTAGGTAGGACAGAGTTTTTTGTCGTGTGTTTGGTGTCCCCAACCCCCACACATTCCATGTTAGCATATTATATTCTGCCATATTGGAAGGACATTCACTATATTTCCTTCTTGGCCCGTCCCGTTGGCCTGAAACCTTCTGTGTCTGACTGTATGTCTAATCCTAACAACCCACCTACTGCAGAGCGCCATCAGAACTAACAATCTTGAACCCCAACTCCCCTTCCCCAGTGCGCCCCCTAAACAGAAGGCTGCCCAAAATATTGTGCAACTGTGCAACTCAGTCAAACTGTCAACTCTAGTTCTCACTATACTGTCGGAATGGACGAGATTCTTGTTGGGGGGACCACGCCCGGAGGGGCCATCAGATCGCTGTCCTCCTCCATCTCAGGGCTGCACTGCTTTTTCGATTACCTGAGCTCATCCGCCGTCTGGGGGGTCAACTTTGGTACCTGCGCCGAGCAGCCCGACCCGTCCACCGAGGACATCACCGTGCTGTCCGATTCTCCGCCTGAGTCCCTGGGGGGCGATTCCTCTCTGCTCATGGAGGCAGCAGCCTCTAATGCCGCTTTTTTCCCCATTTCCTTTTGACTGGGTTGGTGCCAAGCGGGGTCAGATCCTGTTTCGTCGTCTTCCCGAGCCCCAGCGTACTCCCTCGTTTGCGTGTCACACCATTTGGGTCCCTTTGGCCTCCAGCCAGTCCCACGCCTCCTCGGGAGTCTGGAAAAAGGTGGTCTTACCATCCATAGTCACCTTTAGTTTTGCCGGGAAAAGGAGCGAGTATTGGATTCCTTCCTCTCTCAAGGCCCTTTTGACTGTCAAGTATGATGCTCGCTTGGTTTGAACATCCAGTGTGAAGTCGGGGAAAAGTGTCACCTCCCCGTTCGCAACTTTAAAAGGGCCCGCTTCTCTGGCTCTTTGTAGAAGAATATCTCTGTCTCTATAGTGGAGGAGTCTGGCGATCACCACACGCGGAGGACGGCCCGGCGCCAAGGGCCTCAAAGGCACCCGGTGCGCCCGCTCCAGGGTGTAGAATGGGGTCAGGCACTCCGGGGCCACGACCGTCCGCAGCCATTCCTCTAGAAACTTCAACATGTTCGCTCCTTCGGCCCCTTCCGGCAGCCCCACCACACGCACATTGTTTCTGCGGCTTCTGCCTTCCGCATCCTCTGCTCTTTGTTCTAGGTGTGCAACCCTATCCACAAGGCACGTCACCTCGGCTTTTAGGTCTTTTTGTTGCGGCGCAATTTCAGCCAGGACATTCTCCGTGTCTTTTACTCTATCCACTAACTTGTGGTGATCCGCCCTCAGCAGGCCAACTTCAACTGCGACCTGGGTAATGTCACGTTGTAGAGTAGTTTTAGTGTCTTCAATTGCACCCAAGATCTTATCTAAGGTATCCTGCATTTTAAGCTGGGGAGGGTCCAGCGGCTCTCCCTCTTTACGTTCAATGGGTGTCATATTGCCGATTATTTTGCCTTTGTGGCGATTCTTAGGGGACATCTGGCACCCGGGTAGGGCCACCCACTCAGGCTGGGCCGAGTTCTGGGATCTCGCAGGTTTCCTTTTGACCTCTCACTTCCTTCTCTGTCTCCGGCACCCCGCGGACACTTGTCGTACCAGGTCCGCCGGGGTCGCTCAGATGGTCAGTGTCTCTTTACTCGTCACCGCCCGAGGCCGGAGTTCTCTTTGGTTCGGGTTCCGAAACCGCCCGCCGGGATTACTCTCTCTCTGTTTATTATATTTATTTGTGCCTTTCAGGGTGCTGATCTTTGGGGGCACAGGTGTGTTTCAGTGGGGCTCCGCCGGAGTGCCAGGGGAATCAATTGCAACACTCACCCTCCTCTAGGGCGCCGATTTTGGGCCTCCGCCATCTCCTTTCTGTTCCTTGGTGCAGCACAGTGACCTCCTATGTGTCCAAAGGGTTAGGTCCCGTATTCTCTTTGCCCCGACTTCGGGCGTAGGTGTCGATTGTTCGGCGATTGTCCGGCGATCGGGCCCACTGGCTTCGTTCGCTTCCTTGCTGCTGTGTTTCTTTGGGGCCCGCACCTCGGGTCTCCGCTGCCCGCCCTCGGCACTCCCTCGGTCCAGCGAGTGCCCCCCGGCCCAGCGCCGTCACCCGCTAGGACGCCCCTCTCTCGGTCTCTCCTGTTCGGACCAGGTTCCGCCGCCGTACGCCGGGATTTCTCTCTCTCTGTTTATTATATATTTATTTATTTATTTAAGGGCCCCCTTCAGGGTGCTGATCTGATCTTTGGGGGCGCAGGTATGTTCCAGTGGGGCTCCGCCGGGGTGCCAGGGGAATCACGTGGAACACTCACCCCACTCCGGTGCGCCGATTTCGGGCCTCCGCCTTCTCCCTTCTGTTCCTCAGTGCAGCCCCGCGTACTTCTTATGTGTCCAGAGGGTCAGATCACGCGTTCTCACTGCCCCGACTCCGGGCGTAGGTGCGGCGAACGGGGCCCACTGGCTCCACTCGGCTCCCTGCTACTGTGTTTCTTTAGGGCACGCTCCTCGGGTCTCTGCAGCACGCTCTCGGTACTCCCTCAGTCCAGCGAGTACCCCCTGGCCCCAGCGCCGTCACTCGCAAAGTCGCTCCGCTCCTGGTTCCTCCTGTTCCTGTTGCGTTGGGCCCACCAAATAGAAAGCTCTACAGTTCACCAACTTGCATCGGGGCCTCTCAGCCTCGCTCCGTTCGGGCTCCACTGTTTTGCAGTGTCATCCACAGCTCTCCAGCACTGCGATTGCGGTTTGCCCCCAGGGATGGGTGCAGATTTAACAGGATTATTTGTAGGCCCCTACGGAGCTCGTAACTTATGCGTGCGCCATCTTCGATCGCACGGCCACGCCCCATAGCCAACCATAAATAATGGCAATATCATTGGGGTAAGACAAATGGTATGAGAGAAAACAGAGACACTGAATATCACCTTTGTGAATCATGACTCTGCTTGTTCTGAGATCTATTTGTCATAATGGATATCTAAAGACAAGACAGATATCTTTAGTACCTTGTTGTGTTGCAGAGTCATCTGCACACATATAGAAATTATATTCCTTGAGAATATTTCTATGGGTCAGTCTCTTTGTTAAAGTGGAATACTGATACTCCCGAAACTGAAACTTAACAAAATATAACTTTATCAGAGTTATTTAAGTCTTTAGGTATAAGCTCACGCTCTTCCTATAAACAAGGTACCTGCTTATGTGAATGCTGAATTTATTACTAATGATTTTCATGTAGTATGAGTTATGAATTGGCATAGAATTTAACGAATATAGAAAATAATGTGCGACTTGGAAAACGTGCCCATTTGAGTGGCCACGTTGAATACATAACATTTTATCAAACGCGTACTTATGTTTATTCGAAGAATATTTCTTGAAATGTTTTGTAGTAATGTGTTATACTACTGTAGGCCATAAATTAGTGAGGTTTGGGCCTAGTATTGCACAGCCTCATATTAAGCTGCACTGTTTAATAAAATCATGGGAATATATGTCCAGATAAACCAATTCATGCATTGTACACTCTGCGTTGACCAAATGTTAGCAGATGTCTTTAACTTTCTCATAAGAACTGACTGCTAGAATATCTTGAATTAGTCATTGTTACACTGTATAGCTTGATATGTGGGACAGCGATGTTCCCAGGAGCTAACAATGGATGCACTGACTGGAATACGGATGGATACAAAAATGTTACCTGACGAGCCTGAGGGTGAGAAGAGGACAAGAGGAGCCAATCATCGACGTGTGAAAGACGGTTTAGTTATATCTTAGATTTGATCTTTTATTTCTCTTGGACTAATTGTAAATGTATGATTTCTTGACCAAAGACAACGTGGGAAGTTCTTTAGACGATTTTAACTTAGCCCAACTGCAGGGAGGGGAGTGTGCCTTTTCCTATTTTGATTTCCTCCATAGAGGATTATTCTATTTCTTTTTGGGAGCTGAGCAGTTCCTGATGACTTTATTCTTAACTTTAACTTTGAAGCTTGATAGCTAAATGGAATTGATGCTGCCTTTAGATCTTGTTTTTTAAATGGTTCAGATTGTGTAGAAATCCCTGTGTCTGAACCGTTCCCTTTCATTGTCCTTTTGCTGAAGAAGATCAGACTGATGCCCAACTGATGAAGATAATCGCAGCTTGCTGATCCTTATGAGTGGAGGTATAACAAAATACTATTGTTCTTGTTGTAGGTTACGTTCATTGTTTCTAGGTACCAACCGCTATTTTGCTAGAGCCATAGTTAGATGTTTTCCAAACTAAACGTTTGGCTGAAACTGTTTTGCATGAAGCACAGACAAGCTATTCTAATCTGAAGGTGGGGAGGGAAACACTGAAAATGCTCACAGATTAATTACCAAATGAGTTGATGTCATTGGCTGACCCTAAATGCATGTAATTTCAAATTTGCAGTTATTCTTGTTGTTGATTTGTACGGTGATTTTAGAGTTTTTGATAGCCAATACACTAGCTAAATTGAGATTCTTTAGAAGATTTGGTCAACCAGTGTTGTTTGTGTATGTATACTATATGGTTTTAAAATTAATTTACGTGATATTAGCCTTGTTAATTTAGGGAAATACACTTTCTAACTTTTACATAAAGGTGTGGTTATTCGTGGCCTTATGGGTCATGGTGTGTGAAGATTCCTGACTCCTTAGGTACTTGATGTTGTTTATTGATTATGATGATGTATTTGCATTGAGTTTAGAGACTTATGGTGGAATCACTCTAAGCATAGTCAAAAGGTTCATCGACCTATAACGCGTCCCCTTATCTATTAACATAAAGACCAAATAAGGACTGACACGTTAACACTTACTCTTTTGAGAAATACGCTTCCTGCACTCTACTAATATATCTTCAAGTGATCTTTTCAGAAATTCTGATATAAACATTCAACATAATTATATAGCTTGCATTGATGCCAATTATTCATCCCCCTATTAACTCATTAATACAATAAATGTAACATAAGTGTGCTGTGAATAATGCTACAGTCTTTTAAAGTGATGTGGATCCTTCCCATTTCCTCGTGTAAACTAGGATCCATTTTAAGTGAAGCAAAAATACTCACTACTTTGAATAATTAACATTCACTCCAAAGATGATCTAAATCTTTAAGATATATGTATTCTGCTGCCTGCTTCCATATTCATTCTCAAACCAAAACAAACATTCTCCAAGGTTTTCATTGTTCTGGTAGCACGGTCCTTGGCTGCAGCAACAATGTATGTCGATTACCTACTAATATGCAATGAACCACAATGAAACACATATCAGATAACTTCAAAATGGCTGCCCTCATTTCCAGACAAAATGATTGTTCACCTCATGAGAAATCTAGTGTGTGTACGGGCACCAATACAAAGTGCGTCTTCCAGATATTCACTGATGTTTGAGGACCACTGCCAGAATTACCTTCCTCAGATAGTCAATTGAATTTGGAGTATTGCTCTCACATGCCCTCTGTGTGGTGGAAGGTAAACTACAGAACATGACAAGGCTCTTCTGATTACTGTGGATCTGTGCCATAACATCCTGACTCACCTTCAGGCACATAAACTAGAAAACTCACAGGTGGACCCAGTTGCTGATGAGAAGCTTTCCCAGAGAGCTATAATTAGTGTGCGGTGCTGGAAAAACAATTATAGGTATGGGATGGAAACTCAGAGTTGCAATCTCAGCACAAAGGGGGTGTATCAGTGCCCTGCAGATGATCACATTTATGTGAGGCTGATAGCCTGAGTTGCTAAATAGGTTGGTTGCTTATGCATGGGTTGAGGTGTCTATTACTACCAACACTGGAGCAGAGACAGCAAACACATAGGTACGTCTGCAGCATCTCTCCCCTCCTCCTGGCTAGTGATGGGATACTTCATTATCAAAAAGGAAAATAGACACATCTTTTCTACTACAACTAAAAAGGAGGGCTACCATATTTGGCATTCAGTTGGCATTCGTTTGGTAAGGGAAGTACAACTACACTTCACTACATACTCTAGAAACTTTGTATATTATGCTTAATTTATGTATGAGTAAAGATGAAAGTCACATGCTAGATACACATCTGTTCAATCCAGCAATTCTTTCATCTCCAGATGTTCTCCTTTATTGTTAAATTTTTTGGCATGGCGTGATGAATCCCTATTTTGAAGAACACCTAACATTGCCTATTGTGCTCTAACTATAGTTTGCAAAAATATCACTCAATTGGAGTTAATAATAGAAACACTGAGTGGGACAATATGAAATTGGTATAATATTTTAAGTAAACTTTAAGGCACACTGATTATGTCAGATGATATTTCTGACTAAAACATTCTGACACTGTTTTATGGTGGCCATAACTAAACGCGGGAAAACTTTGTCCAATAGTGGTTGGAGTTTCAAACATACATGTGCACTTTGTGTGATTTGTAGGGCACTACTGCCCAAATGCAATACACAGAGCTACCTGGAAGGTCACTGAAGGATTTTACCTCAGCTAGACCTGATGGGCCCTCTCACAGTGCCTTCCTGAATCAACAGCTATGCCTGTACATTTCCCTCTTGGCTAAGAATGAGGACCTACTGATGCTCTGCTGGGCTACCTTGCTGCTGATCTTGCCTTTGCGGAAAACACCAGGATGCTCAAGAAGTACAAAAATGGTCACCTGGAACCTCTTACCTGGAATTGGCTGAGGGTGAGGAGTGACCAAAACAGTTTAATGTGAGCAGATAAAATGAGTCTTGACTGTTGAGCACCCCATGGCAATACTTTATTTGTTACAAACCGCATATTTAGATTGTAATTCGGACACCCTTTGTTGAAACTTTGTATTGAGAGTTACTACTTCAGGCTTAATTTTATGTTTGGTAAATTTAAAGATGTCTACCGGTTTATTGAATATATTTTTCCTCAAGTGGCTCCTGTGTGCACAGTCGAACCTTATTCTGGAGAAAGAATTATGAAAATAGGTCCACCATGCCATGCATAAATCCAAAGGCAGACTCCTAAGACAATGCCTTTCTCGAGAAATACCATAAATAATATTTCAGCATGTGGAAGACTGTTCCTAAACTTTTTTTGTCAGAGACTACCATATCAGACTACAACCGAATGGACACTGGTGAGAAAGAAGGGAGAGTTGCCTTAAATAGGATGGACCCTATCATGCCTTTCTCGCAATCATCAGATCAGCTATATTGTTTTCCTGATGACAAAATCTATGTTGGCACTTGTATTATAAAAACTCTGATACCTTACACTCTGAATGAGTCAGGGAAACTAAGTGGAGGGCTGGTGGGATATTTGCATAAACCTGATAGATACCCTGTTACTGGCATCCTCTATATGAATGTGTTTTTCTACTGTTTCATTTTCACTGTTTTGTTTTTCTTTTTACTGTGTATATATTTAAAATTGTTATTAAAGTCTTTTGACGAACAACTCTGGCTGACACTCCACATCTGTTGATATTGCAAAAACGTAGTTATAATATACCCAGTCTCAACCTTCATACCACGTTCTTTGACCTAGGCTTTGACCATGCAACCATCAGCATCAAGAAGGCCCTTGATGTCAAATTTCCTTCTTTGACTAAGGGCCTGATATGTAGATAGTTGGATGGTGATGGACATCACGGTTTACTTGGTGGTAAGGGACACCCTAATCGCAGGAAACTTTCATTCGACAGAGTCAATGAGGTCTCCATTGGCTGAAAGCTGGCAGACCTCCCAATCCTAAATAGGGCAGAGGCATCAGTTTGGTGGGCATGGTGCTCTGTCACGTTTGCAAAAGAGTACCTTGACCTCAAAAATTATAAGTCAGCTTCTATGTACTTAACATCCAGGCCAGGATTACACGGACCGAGATATGTCTCAGTGGCTCTGTTATCCCATCTTATGATTGTAAGCTTCTATAAAACTATTAAAAACATAAACATTTTTTTATTTTAAAAAAAATCCATGTTAAGAGGGAAGACACACAGTTTCACCTTTGATTTTGCTATGCTATCCTTGTGGATCTGAGAAACATCTTATATCATATTTTAATGCTACGTTTTCCAGATATAAGTCTAAGAATGCTTTTGGGCTTTAACCGGTAGAGTGAAGCAGTGTACTTAGCCTTATGTTTATAAGTGATCAGGGGCATGTCCAGCAAGATGGGTGAGTAGTAGAATCTCCGTTGGGCTCCAATAGGTCTGACTGAAATCCTGCAATACCCATGCCTTATTGCAATAGTCGGAGCCCCAGCTGTGGGGCTCATTGGCAACTAACATCCTGGCACTATGTGGAGAAAGGAATTGAGCTGACGGACAGCCCAGGAGGGGTGCACAGATTCTCCCCTGAAGTGGCAGAGTGTGCAGCTTCTGTCAAGATGGTGGCCATGGGGAGACGAGCCACTTTTCGGAAGCAGGGATCATCAAGTGCCGGGGAGCAGGTGAGGTGAACAGGTCGCACGGCTTCCCTTTTCTCATCCCCCTTGGCCAGACGTTAACAGCGTGATGGTGGGCCCAGTGTAATGAGCTTACAGTGCGGCGCCATTCCCCGCTGGGGACTGAAATCTGAGTAGTGGTGGTGCCAGGCGGGTGGCAGCTCAGCACAGATTCAACCTATATGACAGAAGGTGGTGAGGGCATTTTGAGCCACCTGAGGTGGTGGCACAAGGCAGATGTCCCCCCTTTCTCTACCAACAGAGAAGACGGCCGCAAAAGAGCGGCCACGGGCAACAGAAGTCTTCCCCAAGTTCGGCAACTGCAGCATTGCAGATCTGGAGTCTGCTGAGGGCCCTTGGTGAGTCCCAGAAGAGGACACTGAATCCTCCCTTTTTTTCTTTTCACTTAGCTCTTCCTTACTGGCAATGGAGTGGTCCCTCAACTACAGCGAGGTGGCTGTTGGGGTCTGAGTGGCTGGGACGTGCTGGCAGTCCATACCTTCCCCCGAGAGCTGGACAGAGGCTGGGGCGAACAGGCTCAGAGAAGGTGGCCCCTGGCTGCTGTGGCCTCTCGAGGGTGCAGGTACCCCTGACTAGTGCAGCCGCCAGAGATGCTTGGGGGCCCCTTTGATGTGGCAGCACTGGAGGAGACTTTGGCCCTCATTCTGACCCTGGCGGTCAGTGTTAAAGCGGCGGCCAACCCGCCAACAGGCTGGCGGCCCAAAAATATGAATTCTGACCCTGGCGGGAACCGCCAACACAGGCCGCCGCTTTAACACTCCGACCGCCACGGCGGTACAAACAAACAGCGCGGCGGTCACCGCCAACAGGCAGGCGGCAGACAATGTACCGCCCATCCTATAACGACCCACCAATCCGCCACCTTTTCCGGCGGAAACAGACATCTCCAATGGAAAACGCTTACCTCGACACACTCCACGCGGAATCGGAACAGCATGGAACCCGAACTCCACATCCTCCCAGCCATTGCCTTCCTGCTCTTCTTCCAGGATCACTAACCTCGCCGCAGACGACAACGGTGAGTACTGCACCTACGACACAGGGGAGGGGGAAGGAGGAAAGGTTACGGGCACACACATACGCCACACACCCACCCCCACCCTCACCCCCACCGAAATACCTACACACCTATGCAGATAAAAAAGTCAGAGTGACACCCCCAACCAACCCCCCCCAAAACAAAGACAAAAGCCAATGCATGTAAAAGTAGAACCATACAGTATTATTGCAACAATAAAGTATAGCGACCTTAGCAATATATGAAGAATGAATACACATCTAGAACTCTATCCATACAAGCAGCAAAAGTCCGGCCCAGTCAATCAAAGTCCAAAGGTCCGTGGGCCAATGTGCAGCAACACATGGGCAAAGCCCACACACGAGATCCAGTCCATTGGAGAGAACACTGCTGGGGCATCACTAAAATAAAAAGACAGGCACCTCAGGGGGAAGGGAAGGGGGGGCACCTCAGCCACATGAGTCCACGACGCCAGATCCACGAAGGGCCTCCATGCCCACTGTGCCATCCTGGGGAGTGCAAAGCCACAGTCTCACAAGTCTCTACAGTGGGTGGGTTGCCCACTGTGCCATCCTGGGGAGTGCAAAGCCACAGTCTCACAAGTCTCTACAGTGGGTGGGTTGCCCACTGTGCCATCCTGGGGAGTGCAAAGCCACAGTCTCACAAGTCTCTACAGTGGGTGGATTGCCCACTGTTACATCCTGGGGAGTGCAAAGCCACAGTCCATCAGGTGGATTAAAGAGACCACTGGTCATGGAGGAGGCATGGTGGGCAGAGTGCGTCGTGAAGGCCTGCCCGACACAGAACCGGGACTGCCAATGGGCCAGCGGTGCTTGACAAGAAGGGCCCAGCGGAGCGGTGCTTGAGATGAAGGGCCCAGCAGAGCGGTGCTTGAGATGAAGGGCCCAGCGGAGCGGTGCTTGACAGGAAGGGCCCAGCGGAGCGGTGCTTGAGATGAAGGGCCCAGCGGAGCGGTGCTTGACAGGAAGGGCCCAGCGGAGTGGTGCTTGAGATGAAGGGCCCAGCGGAGCGGTGCTTGACAGGAAGGGCCCAGCGGAGCGGTGCCTGAGATGAAGGGCCCAGCGGAGCGGTGCTTGAGATGAAGGGCCCAGCGGAGCGGTGCTTGACAGGAAGGGCCCAGTGGAGCGGTGCTTGACAGGAAGGGCCCAGCGGAGCGGTGCCTGAGATGAAGGGCCCAGCGGAGCGGTGCTTGAGATGAAGGGCCCAGCGGAGCGGTGCTTGACAGGAAGGGCCCAGCGGAGCGGTGCTTGACAGGAAGGGCCCAGCGGAGCGGTGCTTGACAGGAAGGGCCCAGCGGAGCGGTGCTTGACAGGAAGGGCCCTGTTCAGCGGTGCTTCTCACGGCGGGGCCCTGTTCAGCGGTGCTCCTCACGGCGGGGCCCTGTTCAGCGGTGCTTCTCACGGCGGGGCCCTGTTCAGCGGTGCTTCTCACGGCGGGGCCCTGTTCAGCGGTGCTTCTCACGGCGGGGCCCTGTTCAGCGGTTCTGGTCACGGCGGGGCCCTGTCCAGCGGTGCTCCTCACGGCGGGGCCCTGTTCAGCGGTGCTTCTCACGGCGGGGCCCTGTCCAGCGGTGCTCCTCACGGCGGGGCCCTGTTCAGCGGTGCTTCTCACGGCGGGGCCCTGTTCAGCGGTGCTTCTCGCGGCGGGGCCCTGTTCAGCGGTGCTCCTCACGGCGGGGCCCTGTTCAGCGGTGCTTCTCACGGCGGGGCCCTGTTCAGCGGTTCTGGTCACGGCGGGGCCCTGTTCAGCGGTGCTCCTCGCGGCGGGGCCCTGTTCAGCCGTGCTTCTCACGGCGGGGCCCTGTTTAGCGGTGCTCCTCACGGCGGGGCCCTGTTCAGCGGTTCTGCTCACGGCGGGGCCCTGTTCAGCGGTTCTGCTCATGGCGGGGCCCTGTTCAGCGGTGCTCCTCACGGTGGGGCCCTGTTCAGCGGTGCCTGTCTTGTGTTTCCAGTGAGCCACACCTGGCCAATATTTGCCGCTCACTCTGCATCGGACCTTTCCGTTGCGGGGCCCTCCTGTGATGGAGTCCTGGGGCCCTGGCTCTCCTTCGATACCCCCGGAATGGGGCTGGTGGGGCCCTCATGGCCAGGTCGGCTTCTCCCTGCCCTTTGCTCCTTGCTGCCCTTGCCCTCCTTGGCAGACTGTCCGTGGCCCTTGGCTCCCTTACCCGATGTGGCAGGTGACGGTGCAAGGCTACCCTCCTTGGGGGCAGGCGTATCAGGCCTGTCGCGCCTGCCCTTCAGTTTCTTGGTCCTCTTCCCAGGGGGGGGCTGGCTGTGCCTTTGCTGCTGGACGATGTCCCAGCCCAAGGAAAGGGCAGACTCCAAAAACCAGGCACGATGTTCTTTGGAGTTGCTGGGCTGGTGGTGGCTGAGGTGTTTGTGGAACTCTTACGGGATGGAGGGGGTGGGTCAGGTGAGGAAAAGAGGTCCACTTTAGAGAGGAAAATTTTCACACTTCACAGGTCAGGCAGCCGCCATTTCAAGGGCCCACATGGCTTCATTCCTACTGCGTCACACATGGCTAGGCCTTGCACCGACAATCATACTAGCCATTCAATCCCGAGAGATACGTGTACTGGGCATGCTGTGGGCACTTACCTGTGGGTTGCTTGACTCTGTGCTCCATGTTGTCCTTCCTAGGCATCGTCCGCTGGGACTTGCGAGGAGACGGAGGAATCTTCCCGTGTACAGACCGCTGGTGGACCTGTCGACAATGGAAGAAAGACACGTCATACTCACCTACAGACTCAACCGTGCCACTATACAGGAACTGTGTGCCCAGCTGGAGCCAGACCTGATGTCACCCATCCGCCAACCCACAGGGATTCCGCCTCTAGTGCAGGTGCTGTCAGTACTGCATTTTTGGGCAAGTGGATCATTTCATCTGGGATGTCTCAGCCTATGTTTTCAAAGGTGTTGTCCAGAGTGTTGTCTGCCCTGATGAAATACGTGCGGAGCTACATCATTTTCCCTGAGGTGGGTGACTTGCCTACAGTGAAGGGTGATTTCTATGCCCTTGGACACATTCCCAATATCATTGGTGCCATTGATGGTACCCATGTGGCTTTGGTTCCCCCAAAAGACGATGAGCAGGTGTACAGGAACCGTAAAAATTATCATTCGATGAATGTCCAGGTGGTCTGTTTGGCTGACCAGTACATCTCCCATTTAAATGCCAAGTTCCCAGGGTCAGTGCATGACGCGTACATCATGCGAAATAGCAGCATCCCTTATGTGATGGAACAGCTACAGAGACAGCGTGTGTGGCTAATTGGTGACTCTGGTTACCCAAACCTGCCTTGGCTATTGACCCCAGTGAGGAATCCCAGGACCAGGGCAGAGGAACGGTACAATGAGGCCCATGCGGACTAGGAGGGTGATTGAGCGGACCTTCGGCCTCCTGACGGCCAGGTTTAGGTGCCTGCATATGACTGGTGGATCCCTAATGTACTCACCAAGGAAGGTGTGTCATATCATCGTGGCCTGCTGCATGCTTCACAACCTGGCTTTGCGACGCCAGGTGCCTTTCCTGCAGGAGGATGGTCCAGATGGTGGTGTAGTGGCCGCTGTGGAGCCTGCGGAGAGTGAAGAGGAGGAAGACCAAGAGGACGACACAGACAACAGGGACAGAGTGATACTGCAGTATTTCCAGTGACTCACAGGTAATAATCTACTCCAGCATTGTATTATATCTGTAACTGTAGTGGCTCTCTACTGTCTGACCTTTCACCCCAATGTATGGTAACTTAGTTGTGTATATCACTTCCTATTTCAGTGATCTGATCCCCACGGAGTGCCCTCTGTTTTTTTTCCCCATGGACTACCGCTGTGTGACACTGGTATGTTGTCATCACAATGTAACTAGAAATGTTTTGTTGGTTATATCGAATACATTTGGTTTAAATAAATAGATAGCAGAATCCAGTTGGTTAATGTGCAATAATTGTGTTTATTGAAGTTTTAAAATAGGTGTATGGTTCAAACAGGGTGATGGTGGAGGCATGTCCATGGCAGTGTCCAGACTGTCGTTCCTACAGGTCCATTGTCCATATGCCTGTGGAAGGTGGAGCAGGGGCAGTTCAAGGTTGGACAGGGTAAACAAGTGGGACAGTGGGATGACATCTGGGGGTTTCCGTGCATGGCGGGGGTCTTGACATCCTACTCTGTCTTCTTCCTCGATCTCAGGCCTTTCTTGCGGGGTGGTTCTTGTTCTGCAGGGGGTGGGGTCCGGGAGGGCCGTTGCTGTTGTGTCGGGGCCTCCTGACCACTAGCGCCGGCAGAGGTGGTGGGCTGTTCTTCCTCCATGCTAGTGGCAGGGGCCCTTTGGGGGGCCACATGGTCCCGCAATGTGGTGACAATTTGGTTGAGTGCCACCACGATTGTACCCATTGCGGAACTGATGGTGCGCAGTTCTTTCCGGAACCCCATGTACTGGCCCTCCTGCATGGCCTGGATCTCCTGGAACCTGTCCAGGACCGTCACCATCGTCTCTTGGGAGTGGTGGTACGCTCCCATGATGGTGGTGAGGGCCTCTTGGACAGTGGGTTCCCTAGGCCTGTCCTCCCTCTGTCGCACAGCAGCCCTCCCAGTTCCTCTTTGTTCCTGGGCCTCTGTCCCCTGGACGGTGTGCCCACTACCAGTGCCCCCAGGTCCCTGTTGTTGTTGGGGTTGTGGGTCACCCTGGGTGCCCTGTACTGGTAGACACACCGCTGCTTGACCTGTCCTGGAGACAGAAGCATGGGCCCGCTGGGTGGGTGCTGTGCTGGTGTTTCCTGAGGGGGGTAGGTCTGCTGTGGCCTGGGGCTGACTGAGGGTAACCGACTGTCCAGAGGTCCCCGATGGCCCGGGCTGGTCATCAGGTCCTAGGTCGACAGAGCTGCTGTCATCACTGGAGGCCTGTTCTGGGGGTGGATGGACAAATCTTGACCCTCCTGGCTGGTGTGTTGGCGTTCGGGCCCTGCAGGGGTAAAAGAATATGGTTATTGATTTTGTGTGTGCCGTGGCGTGCGATTTGTGGGTGCCCTTGTCCCCCAGTGCTGGCAGTCCCATGTGGGAGGAGTTGTGAGGGTGGTTTGTGGGGGGGGGATGGGTATGTGCAGTGGTCATGCTTAGTTGATGGGTGTCCATGGTTTGTGTTGGCATTCAGGGGTTTGGGTTGGGTTGGGTGGGTTGTGCTGGTGAGACATTAGCAGGGAGGATATGTGCTGGGGGGTTGGGGGTGAGGGTGGGGGTATGGGTTGGCATGCTGGTGGTTGGGGGGGGTGAAGTAGTTGAGATTCGACTTACCAGAGTCCATTCCTCCGCCTACTCCAGCGAGGCCCTCAGGATGCAGGATGTTCAAGACCTCTTGCTCCCATGCTGTGAATTCGGGTGGAGTGGGTGGGGGTCCGCCGCCAGTCTTCTGCACAGCGATGTTGGATCTTGACACCATCGACCGCACCTTCCCCCGTAGGTCGTTCCAGCGCTTTCGGATGTCTTCCCGATTTCTGGGATGCTGTCCCACAGCGTTGACCCTGTCGACGATCCTTTGCCATAGCTCCGTCTTCCTGGCTATTGTGGTGTGCTGCACCTGTGTGCCGAAGAGCTGGGGCTCTACCCTGATTATTTCCTCCACCATGACCCTGAGTTCTTGGTCTGAGAACCTGGGGTGTCTTTGGGGTGCCATGGGGTGGTGTGGATGAGGTGTGGGGTGGTGTTTGTGGTGATGAGTGTAGTGGTGTGTGGTGTTTTGTGCGTAGATGTGGTGTGGGTGATGATGTTGGGTTCCTGTGTGTGCTGTGGTTTGCGTTCCCTGTGCTCTCTCTCTGTGTATTGCCCCGTGTCTCTGAATTTCGCTTTGTGGGGGTTTGTGGGTGATGTGGGTGTGTGTTTTATATGGTGATGGGTGTGTGGGAGTGGTGTTTGTATGTGTATCAGGTGTGTGTATTTGGAATTGTCCAATGTGGCTGTGTTTTGTAAAGGTGTGTGTATTTTGACCGTGGCGGTGTGTACCGCCAATGGAATACCGCGGTTGAAAGACCGCCGCGTGGATTCGTGGGTCGTAATGGCATGGGCGTGTTTGTGTTGGCGTGACGGTGGAGGTTTGGTCATCTCCAGGTTATCGCTGACCGCTGATGAGGCGGGCTTCAGTGGATGTCGGGTTTTTGGCGGTTTGGCAGTTGTGGGTCAGAATGACCGTGGCGGTTTACCGCGGCCGCGGCGGGATGATGGCGGTCTTATGACCGGCGGTTTGTGCCTTTTACCGCCAGGGTCAGAATGACCCCCTTTGTCTGCTTGGCTAGTGAGTGGCTGATGGGGTTGTGCCCCAGGCCCGGGAAAGGTGCGGTATCCCCCTAGGAATAACACAGGTGCCATTGGAGTGATACGAACTGTGGCACAACATTACGGGGCCACACACAGGGTGGGAGTCAGGAACATACACACATGCTGGACACATTCTTTGCCTCCCCTCCTCTCCTCCTTCCAATGGTGGTCTGGACTGGGCCTGTTACTTTCACCCAATCCTGAGAAAAGGAGCCACAGAGTTGAGAGATGGCAAAGGAAAAAGATCCTAAGCCTCCTGGACGGGGAAGGATGGATCGTTACACTACGGTGGTCACTCTACCGCACATGCCTGACAAGAAGACATCAGCAGTGCCAGAAAATGCGGCTCTACTCTCAATGATCCAGCATTCCAGAGAGGCCCTAGTAGGGAGAGTAGGTGAGATACGCTAAGAAGTTTCACTCTGGCAACAAGACCTGTGAAACATTGTGGAGAGGGTGACGGAGACAGAATCCTGGATTCCTAAGCTGAAGGATTCAGTCCAGGGGCTTCAAAAGGATATGGCTGGGGTCTGCTCGGCTGCCAGAGATGTGGTCTGGAGACTTGAAGACACAAAAAATCGTGCACCGAGCAATCATTTGTGATTTGTAGGATTCCCTGAAAGGACTGAGGGGACCATAAAGGGGGCCTTTCAGGGCAGGTGGCTGAAGGTGATCCTCCTGCCAGAAAAGTTCTCATCCTGTCATTGCAAAGTTTCTGAACTTCCAAGACCGGATTATCTGCAAGGTTTGGCTATATGGAGCGGTCCACCACCAGTCCTCAAAAATACTGGTGTTTCCAGACTATGGTGGTCATTCTGACCCTGGCGGTCTTTGACCGCCAGGGCGGAGGACCGCGGGAGCACCGCCGACAGGCCGGCGGTGCTACAATGGGGATTCCGACCGCGGCGGTAAAGCCGCGGTCGGACCGGCACCACTGGCGGGGTCCCGCCAGTGTACCGCGGCCCCATTGAATCCTCCGCGGCGGCGCAGCTTGCTGCACCGCCGCGGGGATTCCGACCCCCCCTACCGCCATCCAGATCCCGGCGGTCGGACCGCCGAGATCCGGATGGCGGTAGGGGGGGTCGCGGGGCCCCTGGGGGCCCCTGCAGTGCCCATGCCACTGGCATGGGCATTGCAGGGGCCCCCGTAAGAGGGCCCCTACATGTATTTCACTGTCTGCTGCGCAGACAGTGAAATACGCGACGGGTGCAACTGCACCCGTCGCACAGCTTCCACTCCGCCGGCTCGATTCCGAGCCGGCTTCATCGTGGAAGCCTCTTTCCCGCTGGGCTGGCTGGCGGTCTGAAGGCGACCGCCCGCCAGCCCAGCGGGAAAGTCAGAATTACTGCCGCGGTCTTTCGACCGCGGAACGGTAACCTGACGGTGGGACTTTGGCGGGCGGCCTCCGCCGCCCGCCAAGGTCAGAATGAGGGCCTATATGTGTTAAGTCCAGAAGCAATGCTGCACCTTTGACTTGGTTAAATCAAAGCTCCAGGTGCTCCAACTGCAATACATGCTCTTATTCTCAGCAAAAATCATTGTTCTATTCCAGGCGAAATACCTCTTTTTCCACTCATCTGAGGAAGCCTGGGACTGGCTGGAGGAGCACCCCCCCTTGTCAGGATGAGGGTGAAGACAACCAGACCTGTGTCTTTGGATGTCTGGAAGGGGCACAACCAAAGGAGGGGCAGTCAACCTGGAGACGGGGCTGTTTGGCAGCCTGTGGAGCAGTGGGTGACCCACAAGTTGGACTGCACCGGTCACTGCGGTCGGAGGCCAGAGTCGACACAGACGAGGAATTACCTGGGATGTGGAAAAAGACCAGGAAAGACAGACACAGGAGAGGACCTTCTTCCCTCACTCCTGATGGGGTGGGGTAGGTGTATTCAAAAGGACTGCAACACTGGCAATGGCAATCAGTATCCTAGAGCAGGAACCAGTCCAATCTCATAGCTGCAAAGTAGTTCAAGCCCTGGTATCCGAGGGATGCAGTTTGCAGAAGGAACTGCAAGTCAGAGCTTGAGACCTGGCCTGAGGAACTCTTTCTCCCCCCCTAGTCCTGCACAAGTAGCGCAGAGTCCAAGAGTCCATTGGACATGTTAAGCTGACCCAGAGGCACCAGTAGTTTAGGTTGCGTTAGGGGAGTTGAATTTACAGGGGGTGGTGGGCTACAGACCTCCTATTCTCTTCACATGAGTGATTGAGTTGAAGAATGTTGTTTAATGCTCATGGGTGTGAGGGTGGGCGGGGTGATTGGAAGGGGGTATGTTATTACTAGTTGACAGAATTCATTCAAAAGGGAAACCACAACAGAAACTCCTATATGATGACAGTGGGGGGCATCCTTTTGAACACTACACCACTCCGATTACATAGCCCAATCAAGTCCTTTAGATGACACTGGACTCACTGTGTTGATGTTGAATGTAAATGGACTAGGTAACATTTTCAAACAAAGCTTGGTATCACAATACATTTAGCGCTTCACATCTCTGAACTATTGTTTTCTGGGAAGAGGGGCATTCACCACACTGGCGCATGATGGCTTTGTGTCGGGATCCAGAGGGGTTGCTATCCTGATCAAAAAGATCCCCCTATTCCATATAACAAAAACATGGGTGGACCATATTGGCAGGTATGTTGGGGTGCAGGGTCAGTGGGACCATACAGCCATGACTCTGTTCAGTATATATTGCCCCCATTAGACTGCAAGCACCTGCCCTATACAAAATAGCTGAAATACTCCTGGAAGCGGAATCCTCTCTACACATAATGGTTGGGTGACTTTAATGATGTGCATGAGACCTGTGGGATCAGGAGGTGATGATGGAACACAAAAATGCCAAAGAACCCTTTTTTAAGGAGAATGAGGGGGTCAGTTTTATTTAAAATAGTTCTGTGGGAAGCCTATAAGGCCATGCTGCAGGGCAGGGCCCAGAACATAATTGTGCACAAAAAGATGAGAGAGGTTTCTGAACTTGAAAATCACAAGTCAAGACTTCTACAGTTGGAAGGTGCCCCTGGGGCAGCCCCCAATCCTCAAACACTCAGACAGATCGCAGTGCTGAAATCAGAGTACTGGGACTTAGCGCAGGAGGGGGAAAAGAAGCAAATATTGGCCACACTGCACTGCCTCTACCATACAGGGGGCAAAGCTGGTAAACTTTTAGCATGGCTGAACAGGAGGGAAATGGAAGCTAGGTGGGTGGGATGCATAGTAGATCAAAAGGGGATGACCCACACCACTGATGAACACATTGCTGAGGAATTTGTCAATTTCTATGTACTTCTACACTGGCCCAGTCACTGTCAGGTGCAACCTGTATCACACACTACTTGGACATGGTAGACACACACGTCCTAGATGTTGAAGCCCAGGAGGCATTGAAGGATGATTTTACTCTGCTGGAGTTACAGGCAGCCATTGCAAAGTTGAGGGTAAGTCCCGGGGCCTAATGGAGTCCGAGTAACATTTTATAAGCGGCTGTCCAAACCCCTGGGCCACACTTGTTAAACATATTTTAAAAACTTAGAGATACCGAGGAGTTGCTGCTGGATCTTCGGTGCACCATTATCACCATGATACCAAATAAAGGCAAGCCTAGGAAATGGTGTGAATCGTGTCGCCTGATTTCTCTACTAAACATTGTAGTTAAAATCCTTGCAACTATGCTGGCCAGTAGCATGTTATCACTCCTCTGATACAAAGGGCCCAATCTGGCTTTATGCCAGACAGGTCCACACAATATAGCCTCAGACGCACAGAGGTGACTAGCAGAGGTAAAGGACTGGTTGGAGTCCCTTGTCCTTCTTGCACTTGATGCACAAAAGGCATTTGATGCAGTCCACTGGCCATTCCCTGCTGAGGTTTAGGTTTGGCCCCCACTGCAGAGAATGGGTGTCACTACTATATCAGGCCTCTACCGCTGCAGTGAGAGTGAATAGGACTCCTGGTGCAAGCGCTACAACTGGAGGGGGACAAGACAAGGCAGCCCTCTATCCCCCTCCTGTTTGCACTCACGATGGAATTTCTGGCATGTATAGTACACACCCACACAGGAATGGGAGGGGTCAGCATTGTGGCAGCCAGTGCGGAGGGGGAGAAAATATCACTTTATGTAGATGACATCCTTCTCTATATCACAAACCTCCCCATTGTTTTTTACGTATTTGAAGAGTATGGTGAGCACTCTGGGTACTGTATTTATTGGGAGAAGTCAGTGCTCTACCAGGCGAATAGATCAGTGGATCTGGCGATGCTCCCACAGCGACTGACTGTGGCACAGGAGTGATTTCAATACTTAGACATATAGATGACACCCCTTAGGGAGCTTTGTCTACACAGAAACCTTGGGACGTTGGTCTGGAATTTTAAAGAGGATACTGCGAGGTGGCGAGGGTACCCCTGATCCTCCTGGGACAAGCAGCCAGTTTCTAGATAATCACCCCTCCTAATCTCCAATACGTCATCCAAAACACGTATTACCACGTCATGCAGGAGGTGTTCTCTAAAATAGATGCTGAGATGGTCCCAGCTATGGAACTATGGCCATCCCAGGATAGCTCTGAATGCGCTACAACGCAATCCGTATAATGGAGTGATAGTCCTCCCAGATGTGGAGGCATCCTACTGGGCGGAGTACCTGATAAATATTAATGACTGGGTCTTCGCCCACCAGGATCATTTGACCATTAGGCTGGAAAGGGAGAATCTGCAGGCCCATACACACCTAAACCATCTTTATAGTGTGAGAGGGGCACACCAGTTACTGCTGATAACCCAGGTTGCACTATCGGTGTGGTTTAAGGCCACTAAGTGTATTGGCTGGACACATAAAATTACAAAAGAAATGCCACTATGGGTGGGGGGCTGGTTCCACGAAATATGGAAACCGTGAGGCTTTGGGCATGGGACACAATAAGAATCTCCAAAGTGGAGAACTTGCATTACAGCGGAGACCTTAAGTCCTTCTCTTCCTTTTTAGAGGGGCTACTAATTGAACGCTAACCAGTTCTTGAAATATGTCCCACTATGGCATGCCTGGCAGGCAGAGGGAATGGGCAAAGTGGGGTTCCTAGAGTATTGCCCCCCGAGGGCGCCTACTCATGGAGGTCCTCAGTAAAGGAGCAATCTCATCTACTTACAGGACACTAAACAATAACATGCCAGACACATTGGGGAGGTTTCAAGTGGGGTGGAAAGGGGACTTGGGGGAAATGAAGGATTTAGACTGGGAGGCAGTGTTGATGCATCCAAGAGAATTGGCGATCAAGTCTAGGCTGAAGCTTGTACAGCTTAAGATCATGCATAGGGTTTATTATGACTGTCATAGGTTATTCAGCATGGGTAGGGTGACCACTCCAGCATATGTATGATGTGGGGAAGAAAGTGGGACCTTCTTCCACACACTATGGAGTTGTCTGCTTATTCAACCTACTGGGCCAAGATCACAGGGGAACTCGGTATGATACTTGATGTCATTATCCCCCTCTACCTGTGATATGTTCTTCTGAGGATCCCCAATGATATTGATGCCCCATGGGCCAAGCTTCTATTCTGCGGTTTGGGGCTGGTAGTGGCTAAAAGGGATGTGGCCAGGTTATGGGGGGCCCCAGAGGCATCAACTCTGTGGGACTGAAAACAAGGGATGGACATGTACATGGCCGCAGAGAATGTCTCCGACAAAAGGGTTGCCCCATACGTTTCCCACGGTATGGGGCAACTTGCTCACTTAATACGCACTAGGGACACAGGGGGAAGAAGAGAGGCTACAGCCAATGCTGGCGGTCCTTTCAGGCTACACACTACAGTAGAGGCAGAGAATGTATTCGCAAACGTAGTGTTCAATGATGGGGTGCCACAAGCCCTGTATCTCATTGTACAGTTGCGGTGGACTATTCGCTCTGAGTTTGCAATGTTATGGGTGCATGTCGGGACCGTTTTGGGTTATTTTACTCAACAGGATCAAAAAACAATAAAATATATTTTGAATAAAAAAAGATAGATTTAGTCAGACTCCCACTTGCGGAGAAAGAAGGACCGCATGACACTATCATTCTGCTGTGTTCTCTCTCTTCCAAGCAATCAATTTTCTTTCACTACTGGTTCTACCAAATAAATCATGTTCTCTCTGCCCCTTGGCCTCTCTTAAATAATCATTCAGCCTTGTTTTCTCACTCAGATAATCTAGTTTGCTTTAGCCATGTTTTTTCTCCTAATGGATTTAATTTCTTCCTACAAGACTGTAAATGGAATTCAGCTTTTATTCTTTAAGGAATAAAAACATATTCCAACCAATGAGCACGGAGTAGAATAGATTCCAATTGACTCATGGATACCCTACAGCTCATTTAGATAAACATAGGAAAGCACAATAAACAATACCCATACCCGAGAAGTGGGAAGTATTTCTCTTCTGAGGGATGTGCCCCAGATGTAGTGAGTGGACTCACCAAAGCTTCGTGAGGGTGACTAAATACCACTTACCATCAAGTGAGGTAGTAAAATACGACCTGGCCGGAAGCTACCACAAGCTTGCCTGTCAGTGGCTTGTGGGATGTATCCTTCACCACCGCCTGCCTGGACATGGATCTGTCTCATTCGGGAAACCTCTGTTTAAACAGAGGACTCTCCCAGACCATGTGAATCAGTTACAAAAGGCCTAAACTATGATGCTGCCTTAAAAAAAGCAGCTTGTTTTCCTAAAATCCAAGCAATCATCAGAATCATTTTCTCTCTAAATCATACAGATAATACATTGCAGCTTCTACACACAATATATTGTTACCCACACATTACCTCTCCATGAATTAAATTCCAGCAGTAGTTCTTATTTTTAATGCAAAGAAATTTTTTTACCTTGTGGGACAGAAATGTCTATTTCTTATTTTGGAAACATTTGAATTTGCCTCCCTATCTGACAAGGTTAATTGAATCCCTGTATAAAGGTTCACTAGCTGTGGTTTTAGATAACTCTGAAAACTCAGGATCAAATAATAGCACAAGTAGGACAAAACAAGAATGTTAACCATCGCCTATTCGTTTTGATGTGTTTAATGAGCCACTTCCAAAGGACATATGTTTAGGTCCAGATATTCTTCCCCCATTTCAAAGTATGGCAAAACGAAACCTTTATGAGGATGACATGGTTCTATTCATGAAAGTGTTCCTTGGAAGCAATAATCAGTTTCTAGCTGTAATATAAGGGCATTATTTAGAGTTCGGTGTACTGTGTCAACTACCAATAGTTTGCTAATGTATTTGCTTGTAGCATTAACAACACTCAAAACTGGGGCTTTCATTATTAATTGCTTCTTGGCTGTTCTAAAAGTATGGAGAGCGGGCTATTCGAATAGCTCTTAAAAAAATGTAAAAGTATGGGTTTCAGAGAACATTAGCAATCTTTATGATCACAATGACATCCCATTAAATAGGAAGATGGATGCTTTATTTATTTAATAATAGAATGAGTTTTCATTTTTTAACCATGAGGAGGAAAGCCCTTCTTTGAATGTCTATTTTTCCTCTCTTATTACATTTTTAACTACACCCCGTTCATCCCAGGCTAAATACCTTCGAAAACTAGGAAGCATTATTGCAAAATCAGTGAAAGAAAAGCTGAAATCATCAGTTTTTAGGTGGAGCATAGTAGCGGGTGAGCGCTGCTTTTTCCAACATGTTGTTATCTACCTCAGGGCTTTTAACCACACCCACCTGATGCCCATCACTTTCACTCGTAGGTGGGCTTTCCTTTACAAAATCCTTTGATGACATTGGTAAGTGCTTTACGTCTCTCTTACCTTGGGGTGGTTTTGTTTCTGCTTTGAAGCCTCTGAGTCTGTTACATCGATTACTGCACAATTGCCGATATGTTCGACGGTAAGCAAACTACTTTTTTTTGTGTCTCTTCTTCGTGCGCATGCTCAGGCGGCCATGTCACTTTGAATTGGCTCTTCCTTGTTTTTTTATTATTTCATGCTCGTTTTTCTTTAGGCTTGATTGCAGTTCTCTCTCGGAGCCCCGCATCTGGACCTCCTTCATGTACAACCCTGGCTAGCTCAGAAAATGTAATTATTTGACACCTAAAGCCCAGAGCAGCGTCAGGATTGGCTGGGACCGCCCAGCTAGGGCACTCCAGGCTGACTGGAGTCTGTGCAGGCTCTCTCCAGCCCGGCAACTTTGTTGCCGGGCAGGAGAGAGCACACTGCCATGTTTTTTCTGGCCGGTCCGAGACGGGCGGCCAAACATACATGTGCGGTGAGAGGTAGTGCTGAGCACTCCCCCTCACTGCTCGTCACCACCATGCCCCGCCCTTTTAAAAATAATGATAATAAACAAAGTTTATTATCATTTTCTTTTAAAGGTTTTGCAGCTTTCGCTGCTGGCAGGGGGCAATGCTCCTCCGCCCTAATGGAGGAGCCGCTCCTGGCGTACACATAACTACCTTTCCAGTGCTTTATGCTTGTACATATCTCAGTGGTTCATGTTGGTTGCAAAGCATGTCTATGCATTTTACGTCTGTTTATTTAGGGCTTTTCGTGATTGCAATACACTTATGTATTATATTTCCAGTTCCTTAGTATGAGTGATAATCTGAAGGTTAATGCAAGTGCTTTACTCATATGAAGGGCTACTGGATTTATGTGGCACAGAGGACCAAATTATGCAGCAGGGTTGACCAATTTATGTGGCAAGAGACCTATTGCATTGCAAATGCTTGTTTAAGATCCCAGTCTCTCAGTGTTGTGGGAAACTCAGCATAATTAGCGGGCACGCTTTTTTTTTTACATAAGCAACTGTTTACAGTATTCATATCTTTAGCTCAGGAGGAGACAAGGAACATGGAGTTACAGATGTTACCACGACAGGTAAACCACCACCATGTTTGGCACACTTTACATATTGTCCACTCAATACTGCATCACACTCACATTGCCTCTAGAAGTAGCACATTAGAAACCTGGAGATTGTAGGGAACAGGCCTGTGGTTGCTGCTCTGCCAGATACCATAGGGTAGACCTTTAGGCCATACTGATGTACGTATGGAGAAGGGTAGTTAGAGTCAGCTGAAAAAGTGAGTTTGCTTAGTACACCTCTTCCGGCAACATTTTGGTTTTGAGGTTTTTCTCAACTAGTTTTTCTTCCTTTTCTATTCTCTGTCATGGAAGTTCCCCGTTGGTTATTTGCTCTGCTCTTTCTCGTCTCTCTTGGTGTTTTCCATTTTTCCCGCCTGAGCTTCAGTCTTCATGTCTCCGGGTTGCACGCCTGTATGCTGGTGGGTTTGGAGCTGGTCACAACACACCATTGCCCGGAGTCTGGTGAGTCATTCTTTCTTACTTACCTAATAAAATCAATGTACACATCCTTGTTTTCTCAAACCATTAAAGCTCAGTTTGTTTAAAATTTCTGTTGTATCTTTACCCTCCACAGTAAGCAGTTACCAGATGAGGCGCAGCCCTGTACCGACTGCTAAGAAGGGCTCCCTTGTCCCTCTCTCATTCTCTCGCTTTCTCTCTCTCTCACACACACTTTCATCTCTCTCTTTCTCCTCCTCTCTTCCCACAGCTTCCCCCAAACACTGGCACTGTGGTATTGTCATATCACTCCAAGTGGCATTGTAGGATGACCAAGGTAATCGATGGATCCACTCTGTAGTTTCGGACGTTTGACATCAAGGTTTTGGCAATGGCATTCATATCAACTTTTCGTTCTCTTGCATAAAAAGTATAATGTGTACATATGAGGCAAATGCCCTTTTACTCCATATGGAAGCTTTATTATATCACACTCTTGCTTAATCAAATTAATAGAAATGCATCTGATAAATGCCCTAGTTGCAAAAATGATAATATAGGAGAAAGGACTCACATCATTTGGACCTGCCTTTATTTGAAACATAATGGAGTAACATATATGCATTTTTGGAAACTTCTATTGGAGCTCAGATAGAATATAATTCTAATCTTAACCTGCTGTACTGCTCTTTATGTATAGGTGGGCTGCCAAAGTGTGATCCAAGTTCATCTTTATAGCAATTTTGTGCTATAACAGAGCGATGGAAAGAAGCTTGCTCTTCTTAATTTTCATGTTGGTTAGAGAAAATGTCGAGTATTCAATAATATGAATATTTTTATATTGTACAAAGTGGGACTGGTAATCATTTTTAAGGCATTGGTTCACTGTGATGCAAACATATCTAGCTTGATTTGATATTTGTCAAAAATAAGTGTGTATGAAATTCAACTTTTAGCTCATACACATATTCAGCCTGTTTAAGATTTCAGCGGGGTTGATGATTATCCCGTCCGCCGAAGTATAAATCCCATTATTTCCTATGAGATGTATAATTTGATGGACGGGATATCCAACACTGTTGTGACAGAGTAACCCGTCCGCCGAAATATAAATGAGGACCATTACTAGTAAGCAATCTAAATCAGGATTGCTATGAATAATACTTGACATAAGCTAATATCCACGTCTGTTAAGTAACTTGTATGACATTCTATTGTTTGTAATAATTGTGTTTTACAATTAATGAATGTTCTGTACTTCATAAGTGCATTTAAAAAAACACACATATCTTATCAATAACATGCACACAGCAGTCAGCCTGGTTTTCCTTCTCAAGAGATAGAGTGGGCTGGTTGTGTTATATAAAATCCCACTCTCACCCTACTCAAAATCTGGGACGTGTTTATTATCAAAAAGTAGAGATTTCAGTAATTGTGAGACAAACCAATGTAGGTTCGCCCTCAGAACATAACTGGGTATATAAAGCTGACACATTTAGAAATCTCATTACATTTTCTTCACAAAGGCAAGGGTAGTATTCTGACAATTCAGGGTATAACTCCAGATAACAGGGGCTTAGGCGGGTGCCCTTCATTCTCGTGAGAAAACAGTAGAAAGGGCCTTGAAGAAGAGATACACAGCGGAAGATTCTCTGCTCGGCTCACAGAAATATATCTTTCTTGCTTACGAGTTCCATGGTGAAAATGAAGCTTAGGTCCTCGCAGGCGAGAAGGCCTGCACTTCCGGGTACAACATAGGAGCACAGTATAATTGTGATGTTAAAACAACATGGCTGATTCCAAAGCGGTATTCTATGAGAGATACTACTACTTGTGCATTCGGAGTGGTGGGTAGCCAGGGCCTACACCTCTGGAGAAGACTCCAGCTATCACTGGCAACTGCTCTTTGGCTCCCATATAAACACTATGCTGCTCAGTTCTGATTTTATTTCTTATTGCAGTGATAAATGTAAAAGCGTATAAATCTATTCAACAGTTTGCACAAGCTACGTTACACCTGTTTCCACCCTCGTTTGTAGTAGGAGTTCGTTTATAACTTTCGAGTGTCACACCAAGCAAGGATGCCAATCAATTACTGGCAACAAGATGCACTCATGCCTTTGAATTTTCATCTTTTCCTCTAAAAGCCAAGCCTCTTCTAAAAGAAAGTACTTTCTGGGTAATTAATATCAGAAAAAGTCTGCAGGAGAGTATGCAACTGATTGTATGTGTACATGTGCGTGGTTCGGGAGTATCTGAAAATACAGAGACAGAACAGGATTTCACCAGGAAATATCCTCTGCAGTTAACATCACCTCAATTCGATGTAGACCAGTTTAAATACAGCTATAAGCAAGATGTTCAGCTGCTTAATTATTCAGAAGCTTCTTCATCAGGGAACAACTTTCTTGTCTAAGTATTTGTGCGAGGCATTTAACGTAGGGTATAAGCATCCACCTTTTCTTTTGTTTAAATGGAACTACACTCTCATTACTGTTAATTTCTGTATATTAAGATTCACGAAGTGCCTCATGGTGAGTCAAAACCTGATTTAAGATGGAGTGATTCAGAACTTAAACCTTCGGATGTGTCACACATCTCAGTTAGCATGTAGGAACTATTATAGCATTAATCATATTCTTCTGTGGTTCAGTGATTATTGTCTTCATTCTCGTTAGTTTTACTATGATGTACTGTGCTTGTAAAAGGGGATTAGCATACTTGAAGCAGGGGGCAGAGCATATATTTACCTCTACAGCAGTGGTGAGAGTTATACTGCAGTCACTAGTGGCATGGTGAATATATGAATAATGCATGTGTGTGTGGATGCTCACTCGCACTGTTACACTTTTATTACTCTTGTTTTGAAAAAAATCTGTTTAGTCCCAACTTCCGTTATCCCTTGTTGTATAGGGTGCAAGTCGTAAGGTAAGCTTTATGTAAAAACCTGTTGAACTCTCCAATTAACTTAAAATGACCGATCGAGGAGGTAGGCAGAACTAGCGGAGTTTCACTCCGTGGATATCCTTGGAGTTGCAGATAAACTCAGCAAGATTCTGAGGAATTCTGCCAATGGGCAGTAAATATGCAGATAGTGCAATTTAATGCTGGAAGCACGAGCAGTGCTGAAATTAGTGCGAACAGCACCAGGCGTTGCTCAAGAGTGCGTGGCCATTCACGTTAATTTTCTGCAGCTCGAGTGGAAAATCTATTTGAGGGGCAGCAAATCTACTCAAACCGTAGCCCTCTGACTGCAACTGCTCTCGAATGCAGGTGACTGCCTCAATAGAAAATCGTGCTGGGGATCAACAAATCTCACTTGCGCTCACCAGCCTGCATATTTTGGAGCCTCATGGGAGAAAAACTCCATCACGGAATTGGGCCAGAACTCTGTGTTGAAGAGTAAGGCGGAGTGGAGTGGCCAAAATTCTGCCAGTTCTGCAGACAGAATAGAATATTTCACCCACCTCTACATTTAGCATATGTAATTCATACTCATTATCAATAAACGTGTACTTTCATCCCATCCCCCCAAAAGAACTTAAAGCAATGATATGTGCTTTAAGTGATTTTAAATGTTACCTTTAGATCTGCTGTAAATTAGCCATTTTGTGTTTTCATCTCTTTCCTATTTTTGTTAATTTTGACTTGCTTCACTCTTTATTAAGTTCATCATGCCTGACATTTGTGTTTACATGACCCTGTGTTAGGAATCTTTAAGATATTATTTTCAATCTTCTGTCTGTTTAGAAAAATACAACTCTTTCATAGAAAGGTTCCCCAAGTTTACTCATGTTACGGCTCATTGGAGGGGGCTAGGGGTGGAAACACAGATATATGCAGTTACTAAAACAGAGTGGAGGATGTCTCTATGTAGATATGGACAGCAGAGCATGAGGGCCTGTCCATGGAGACTCAGACATTAGGTCATCACTGTTTTCGGTGTTCAGTCATTGGTAACAAATGTGCTTTGTGTGCACTTAGATCCGCTAAAAGATTGTAGATTAGTTCCTTGGAGCCTATGAAGTGGATTGACTCCTTCCAGGTGCAAAGATCATCCAGAAATGATATTAGTCATGACTAAATATTGAAAGCACAACTGAAAAAGGACACATTGATTAGGCAACTTATCAAATCCTAGCTGGATGATTTTCAGATTTCCTATGACCTAACTAGAATTCCACAGCAGCCATAGCAAAAATAAAATCATACCAGCCCCACAAAGAATGGAACATACTTTTTATGGCACATTACTTCACTTCACTACATATCAAATAAAAAGCTACATATGCTATTGGCGGTTTGGATTCACACTAATACATTGTTCCAGTATAGTACAGGGTCTGTCATGATATTCTATTTCTATGTGGCAGTAGATAATATTGCCTATAAAAATATATGTGCCTGCAACAAAACAACTGCACACACAACTGACAAATGTTTGTGCCACAGGGGAAGCATACATACCTGCTAAAGCTTGCATCCCCAGGAAACTTACTTTATTAATGGTATAGTGGGTGTCCTGCTAGTCAGGAGTTTTCTTTCTGTGCATGAGAGGCATTTTTACATTTTCCTTCCCAAGATCACTATACCTCCTTGGTATTCCGAACAAGTAAACAAATCAGTGGCGGTAACCTTACATTAAATTGTGAAAGGCTATTGCCACTCTCGGTTGGTGGACCTGTGTCAGGCGGACTATTGGGTCAAGGCTTCTATCCATTAAACATTGTGTCAGGGTACAAGGTCCATCACTGTTTCTTTTCCAGTTTACCAATAACCCATCACAAATTATTTGTGAGAAAACAAAATACTCAGTCTGATGACATTATATGCTACAAATCCGCCATAACATTCCAGGGACCATACAATGTATCTGAGTGCTGTGCAAACATTCTAAGGTGCAGCCAATTATTCCAGAGTGCTGGAAAATATTCTAGTCACCTGCACTGGATACCAGCCTGTCATTGTTGATTGTTCACGCTCATTCAGGCAAGGACTGTTCATTGAACAAAGTGGCTGTGAATTTTTTCTGTGGCTGGGAACTAGTCAGTAAGTTAATGCAGTTGCTGCTCGTGCCGCCATGACTGGTGAAGGCTACTAATTTCCCTCATGATATTCATCTCAAAATCTAGAGCCTCAAACAGAAGAGCAGGCCATTTTGTAACAGATACTACCATGATGCAAAGTCATATTGCCTTGCTGTGAAAACAAAACTCAGTCATCCCAATTTATACACTGCTCAACTCTGAAGACTTCCAGCATAACATTGGTCTTTAATGTATAGAGCATAACAAGCCTTCTTCTATATGTTTGTGTATGTAACACTCCACTCTGATAGCAATTCACCACATTGCCATCATTGTAGTAAAATGTAAGGTACACATTGCCATGCCAATTTCCATGTTTCTCCAAGTAGTGGTTTCCATGTTTCTCCAAGTATATACATGTATATAAATATTTGCACTGTTCATATTAAAAGCAACAATGCTGCTTCGAGTGGTTCTCTACCAGAATGCACGTTCTTTCACTTCTCACCATCATCAGTCCTTCCTTATCAATACAAGACTCATGTGCAAACATTCTGCTGTGGCTGTAAAGTTCACCAGCTTTCCAAAGGCTGTACGAATGTGTCAAACAGCAGTAACCTGTGGTAAGGATATATGTAGGTGGTGGAAGAGGTGAAATTAGTATACAACACAATTGCCCTTCTACACATATGTAGAATGTTCAATTTGAAGGTGATTCTCAACAAGTTAGTCTCCAAGAGCTTCCTGCACCACATGTGATTGAGTTCAGATCTGAAGTTGTAGTTGAAGGCCATTCCTTATTTTTAATCCTTGGATTCACAACGTCAACGGTATATGCCTCCATGTATTCCCCTTTTGTTGGTTTGTCAGTTAATCAAGTGACCAGGTGCTCAATGGACACTACTGAAAGGTGTGTCAGCTTGTGTAAGTATCATGGCCCGTTGCTTCATAGACTGTGCAAAAGACCTTGGGCCAGATGTATGAAAGCATTTTGCATTCGCAAACGGTGCGAATGCCCGTTTGCGAATGCAAAATGCCAGTCCATAATGTATGAAATACATTCTGAACACAATTTTAAGGAATCGCTAAAATAGCGATTCCTTAAAATTGCGACCCTGTTTAGAGAGTCGCAAATTGCGACTCTCTAAATTAGAAATCGCAAATAAGGATTCCTTATTTGCGATTTCTTAGCACATGTATGAAGCAATTCCTAAATGCGATTTTGGCATTTAGGAATCGCTAATTACCACCAAGTTGAACTTGGTGGTAACCATGTGAAAAATGTAAAAATGCATTTAAAATGCATTTTTAAATTGTACATGTAAAGCACACATGCCCTTTTGGCATGTGTGCACCTTACATGTCCCCCCAAAAATGTTTGTGGTGCAGCAGAGGGGGCCTTAGCCCCCCAGCACCCTGGGGTTTTGCATTTCAAAAATTGAGATTTCTGGTTCAGAAACACAATTTTGGAAATGCAAAAAATTCGCAGATATTGGCCAACAGGCACATAGCTGCAAATGGGTCCGGTATCGCAATTTGCGATTCGGTAATAGCATTTGCGATTTTTAAGAAATCGCTATTACCAAATCGCAAATGTGATACATTGCACTTTGCGAGTTGGAAATAGCGATTTCTTAAAAAATTGCTATTTCCGAATCGCAAAGGGCCGTGATGATACATCTGGCCCCTTGACCTTAAACCAGGCTTCAATTGAACTTTCATTGCTGGTTTGATGGTGTTGTGCATGCAGCTACAATATAAGAGCCTAGTTCTGTAGCTTATGTAGCCTGATTATGAGTTTTGTGTAGAGACCAGTGTAAATAATATTGCAGTATCCTATATGTGCCATTGCTAATACTCTTCATCCTCACCTGGCATTTGGTTTGAATTGTTGGTGGAATTTTACAGCATATGGATGCTGAAGATTGGTACTTTTAACTACTGCATTCACCGAGGTGAGAAGGAAAGATCTGAGTCAAACATTATCTATAGATTTCTTACTTTTAGGAAGGATAAAGTGAGATGCTGGTTCAGAGGCCTGGGAGCCAGTCGAAGGGTAATAAGTCAAGCTCAGCTTCTCTGATTACGAGGATGTGAGTCTTGCCCCTCGACAGTCAGAGAATGCTCTCCTTCATCTACAAGAGAGCATGAGGTGATGCTAGGTAGGTTATCAGGTGTGTTGTGTAGGTAGAAGTGGACTTGCCTATCAACTGAATATATCTGGAAGTTCTCATGGCATTCGTCTAGTATATATGCTAATGGGCATATATAGATATTGAAAAGTAAACTCGAGAAGTATGATGCATATGGTATGCCTCATGCATCGGAGCATCTAGATAATTCAACAGACAGACCATTGAGGAATAGAGTGTCATATGAGTGGTCTCCAGGAGGTCTCCTTTCTTAAACTTAAATATTACTGGGGCTCATGCGAGGCTCATGTTGGACTGTTTTCTTTATGCAGTTCTGGCACTGCTTGATGGGTCGGCTTGAATAAGGCCAATGTGTGGGCTGCGTTCTTGGTCCTGTCATGGTCCACAGGACCATTAAAAAAGCCCATACACTGAACCTTTCAAGCTGGCTATTCTGGCACTGTTAGACTGTCCAAAAGGCCAATCCAACACTGGTAGGACAGCTGAGGTGGTGTGCTTACGTTTTCCCAAAACTGCCCAGTTCTAAAGCCAGCTTTAACATTTATGAACAAAAATATGTGCCAAGTCAAAAATAGTGATGTAAGATTATACAAATCTGGGATCTTTCAAGTGTGCCTAATGCATTAACCAAGGTCAGAGCTCCTTGAAAAATGTTTAATTTCCTATGAATGGATGAATGAAGAATTTGTAAAGTATGATATAGTCACCTAAGGGGATTATGGAACTGCAATGATAGAGCACAACAGTAAACTCATCAGAAAAGATACGTCTTCAAGACAATTCCAGAAGGTGGGCACTGAAAAAGAAAAGGCTTGACCTCTCAATAAGGCTCTAACACAGCGTGGTCAATCAACAGACATGAACTGGACCTTAAAGAGGGATCGGGGTAGTATCTAGTTACCAAGTTCTGGAAAATAGTGGGGCTAGCCTTAAAGAACGATTCATGACAAAATCCCAGAGCTCTGAACTGAATACATTGTGCAACCAGGAACCAGTGGAGGGATCGTCAAGGGCCTGATTTAGAGTTTGGCAGGGGGGTTACTCTGTCACAAACATGACGGATATCCCATCCGCTGTATTATGATTTCATTTTATCTTATGGAAATCAAGATATAGCGGAAGGGATATCTGTCACGTTTGTGATGGAGTAACCCATCCAACAAACTCCAAATCAGGCCCTAAGTCTTCTATTCTGCTAGAAATGTTGTCATAAAATCCACTTACTAGTGTGCAGGGGGTATTTTCTGCTTTTGTGATGCTTTCTTCCTTCTTTTAGAGATCTTTCGCTTTAATTTTAAGGTAGGTGGTAGGTTAGGCCATGTCATGTTTAACATGGTGGCAATACATGATGTTGTTTGGCATTCATGTTTCTTCATGGAAAGGAGTGTTAGTTGTAGACAATATAGTGTTTAATTGCTTGCTTGCAAGCCACTGTAGGGCTAAATTCCTTTGACTCCTCCACTTGAGATACATGCGTTTTGGCAGACTGCCTAACTTGTGGTGCAGTCCCTCCCAGTTGAAGACATTCATGCCATGCCTGAGAATATATATTGATCCAACTGCAACACCCAGCTCATTTGAAGCAGATTTGTTTTATTGTTCATTCACTTCATGGTTCCTTTTCTTTCTTTTTGTCTTTACTTTTGGTGTTTGCCTCCTCGTTTTATAAAGAGATGTTTGTGTATTGTTACCTGGTGTAGACAATTGTTCTGCCTTAAAGTTATTAATCTTTTTATGCCTGATGCTCTTTACTTGCTGGTAACTCATTGGACTTGTGTGTTATTTCTGTCAGAGCCACCACTCCCCACTGAGTAAAGATTGTGTATTGTTTTTATGCATCTGCTACGTTACTCTGTTGAGAGAGCTGAGTCCTGGGGGTCGGACTCCTGCTCTTCTTTGTGCATAGCAGCTGCTGTGTGATGATGGTGTTTTGGAAATGGTGTGGTAGTCACCTACAATTGTTGTGTCTCCACCTAGTAGTAGTGCTTGTAGGGGTATATGGCTGCATTCCTTGCCCATGTCACAAGTAATCATTTTCTTGCAGTACTCCCATACACATTCTACTCTTGCAATTTACTATCCAACGCAAATCAGTATTACTATTGGATAATATCCCAAAGTAACACAAACTATTTTGCATTACTTTGTGTTAAGGGAGCATTGCATGGGTGGTGCACGGGCATTCAAATGCAACCACCCACGGATTTTTACACAAATCTTATCTACAAACACTGGTAGACAAGAATTAACGCCAAAATGTTACACTAATTGACACAGGTATAACTAGAAGAAATGTTTTCATTTCTCCTTGTTTTTCCAACTGGAGCTGGATCCCGTCAAGTACAAAACATGTGTGAGAGAACTTACACACCATTGCACTATGGTGTAAGGATGTATGCATTGGTGCATAGCTATCAAAAGTGCATCAGCACACAAGGAGAGAAAAAATGCACAAAGCGCAAAGCGCCATATTCTAGTACATATGGGCCTCAGTCTCACACAGTCTTACTCTCTACCTGTCACTCACTCACTTTCACACATATAGACACACATGTTCACTCATGCACTTTCTAAGACAAACACTCGCACCTGTAAGCACGTGCACAACATACATTTAAAACCATTATCACTTACTACCGCTTCCACCAAAGGTCGCGTTCCAGCTATGTGTGCTCCATTTTTTATTGCAATCATACTTTATAATAAAATATTATTGACTATCGGTATAATTAAAAACAGGCAGAAAATATGGAATGTGGAACCACCCATGTGTTCTTGGCACTGTGTTGCAAAGGGGTCACAAAGGCAAGTCAGGCGTGGCAGTTGTGACTCCTGGTGACCCCTAGGTGACGTTCATGATAGCTCTCTAGATTTTTCAATAGTAATATCACTGTGCACCGTAGAAGCTTTCAGAACTTCAGAAATAGCAGAGTATTCATTACTGTCTTTGGTGTATCCAGGTTCTAGAATCTCAACTAAAACAGTGTGAAGGTTACACCAACGTATGCTAGACTGTCTCTAAGACATCTTGAGAGCTGATTTACAAGGATTTTCCTATTAGTAAGTGTGATTCACTTCAGTTACTGACATGACTTACTGATTAATTGATGTGAATACACCACACCTGCACCCAAAAACAAGCATTGGCAAAGTCAATAGGTCCCTGCTATGTGAAATCTATTGGGGTTGTCATTTTTTTACAGAAGTGGATCCACTGTGCTACAGGGCTTGAAGTAAAAAATTTAAAAATCTATGACGTGGTCAATGCTTGTCAATGCTGGTCGTGTCAGAGCGTTTTTTTTAACTGCATCATAGAGCTTTTTTTGCTATACTTTAAGTCATGTTGGACAGCTGCTCAACTGCTGTGCAACATGTAAAAAAAATTGACAACGCCAATAGATTTTGTATCGGCAAACCAATTGACTTTGCCAATGCTTTTCTGTGTAATGCATGTGTGAGTGGGTATTGGGTGTGAAATAGGTACAATGTATGATTCCTAGGTGATGTGGGAGAGGAGCTGGCTTTAAGGCCAGAGCTGGCGACTTGCAGCAGAGGAACCAACTTCGAGACGTGTGCTCATAAACAGCATGTGATTCTGTGCAACTCACTAAACCTACCCATATCTAAAATTCTTAAAATAAAGGTGACATTGTAATTTAACTGGTGCCCATGTAAAGCGATCCAATACCTTCAGTTCAAGTTCATGCTAAAACTGTAAAAAAAAAAGGGTGTGCAATATGAGAGATTGCTGCATGTGTGTTTGATTTGTATTTGATGTGCGTGTTTTAAGGTAAGGTTTTCTTTTCGTTTTTTATGGTTTATTAGTTGTTTAGAATATATATATATATATATATATATGTATATATATATATATATATAATGTTTAGAGCGGCAGACCCTGATGCAGAGATCTAGCCTGGGGCCAGGGTTCAATTCCCACCTCAGCTGGTCTTGGGCTCAATTCCCTTGGACCATATAATTCTCACCTTGGTACCTAATCTAATTAATGGGTCCCACTCTGTAACTCTGGGCAATAGCTTGCTTAATCTCCACAACAGCCCTTACAGCGCTTGAATGTCTGGCTTCACCCTGGGGTTGTCTAGGAGTGGGTGCCTCACAGGGAAAAGCCAGGAGGGGTTCCACAGCGGTATGCGTACAGTGCCTTGAGACCCTAATGGGTGAGTAGTGCGCTATACAAGTGCAAAGTTTACAGTTGTTTAGCAGTAGTGGTTTAGGCTATAGTTGTTTAGGGCCTAGTTGTTCTGTCACATATTCGTGTGAATATATCTGGCACTGCTGCTTCTTTTGGATTATTAGGCCTTAGGCTGGAATCAATTATAGGGCCTGGTAATGGATATGCAGGGTAATGTTTTTTTAGAAGCCATAGAGCATTAGATGATAGCAGACTTGTGTGCATGCTGGCAGGGATGCTGCAGATTGAAAGCCACATCGGAGGGGCAACCAGTCATGGAAACAATGGCCTCCTGTGCAGGAGGTCCTGCGGTGGCAGTCTGCACTCTAGATTTCTTTTAAGACATGCTTCATTCTGTCTAACATGTTTGTTTTTCAGGTTTACCTGTAACCATTTCAGAAATGATAACTGAATGCCTGGTAAGTCTCAGAAAACCAAATATTAGCCCCCAAAACTTGGAAAATATTTGAGAGGTGTAAAAACAAAGCCAAAATATGTCACAATCTGCCCGTCTCTTACCACCCCGGTCAGGGAAAACTGGAAAACTGCCTTGTTTCTTGCACGTTCTGGTCCGGCCGAGACAAGGGTGACCCCTCCCGGTAGCCACGGTGCTGCTGAGAGGATTACGCCAAGGCAGTCCGCACCCTCCAGAAGAAATCTCAGAGGAAAAATTCAATTGGGAAAAAACCTCTAAAACTGGAACTCCTGAAATTTAGAAAAAAAATAGAGTGTCAGAAACACAAGACTTTGGAATCAGGAACTCCAAAGGTTGCAGGAACAAAGGCACGAAGAACTCCTAAAAAAAACTGGGAACAGGAGCGAAGACCACCACCACCAAGAAGTGTTTGCAATGCAAGGAAAGCAAGAATCTGGGGCCAGATGTAGGAAAAAATCAAATTGCGACTTGCAATTTGCGAGTCTGTGCGACTCGCAAATTGCAAGTCGCAATTTGACATGCAGAAAGGTGTCTCAGACACCTTCTGCAACTCGCAATGGGGTCGCAAAGACCCACCTCATAAATATTTATGAGGTGGGTCGCAGTTTGCGACCCCATTGCGAGTATAGGCACTCGCTAACATGGAGGCCTGCTGACGTCAGCAGGCCTCCATGTTAGCGACCTGCCTTTTAAATAAAGGTTTTTTTTTTTTTTTAAGTGCAGCCCGTTTTCCTCACAGGAAAACGAGCTGCATTTCAAAAAATTCCGAAACCTTTAGTTTCGGAATTTTCAGGGCAGGGAGTGGTCCCTTGGACCACTCCCTGCCCTGAAAAAATAATATGGGGTCCATTCACAAAGGGGAAGGGGTCCCATAGGGACCCCTTCCCGTTTGCGAATGGGTTACCATCCACTTCAAGTGGATGGTATCTGCGACTCCATTTGTGACCGCATACGCGGTCGCAAATGGAATTGCATACCATTGCGAATCGCAAATAGGAAGGGAACACCCCTTCCTATTTGCGATTCGGAAATGCATTTTGCGAGTCGGTCCCGACTCGCAAAATGCATTTCTGCATAGGAATCACGCATTTGCGAGTCGCAAACGGCAAATTTTGCCGTTTGCGACTCGCAAAGTGCTTCCTACATCTGGCCCCTGGTACCTTACGTACACCTAGGCAGAAGTGACATACAGGAAGAATCGAAAACATCATCTTTGATTGGGGAGATTCCATAGAAGCAAACAGGAAAAGACACCATCATAGAAAGGGAAAAAGCAATGCGTGCAGGGAAAACCACAGACTCCTGGGAAGAATGTAACATGGCCCGCGGTGTCACTAACTACGGGTAATACAAGTTCTACAACTTTTATTTTTTCTGCTTAGGACAAACATTCCAGTTCCTTCTTGAACACCTTCTCCACAATCAACACCCAGTAGAGCAGAGAGCTAATGTTTAAAGAACTGAGGGTGGAATTTTTAGAAGGTTTCATGAAGACATAATCGGAAGACAGCAATTGACCATAAAAAAAAGCCTGCACTTACAGCAAAATACATTTTTTTAAGAAAGGTATAGCCTTATTTTGTCAGATACCATAATTTGCAGGACTGCAAATCTCATTCAGCTCCCAAAGCCCACAGTTGAATGGCGCATTAATTCCCTAGGCTGCTAGTTTTAGTGTAACTAAAGCACTTCCTGGAGCTGTTCACATTTCTCCTTATCTTCACGTATCTTGAATCACAGTGCAGCTTTTAACTCAACAAATACTGTAATCTGCAAATTGAGCTGGTTTAGATTATTTGCTAATATTTGTTTGTCTCTAATTTCATCCACCTGCCTGCTGTGAACGACCCATAGTACTAGTAAAGCCAGCAGATTACAAGGAGTGTCGCACTGTCACCAGGTACCTACTTTCGCTTTCATCTTCTCTCAGTGTGACAAAGTCAGCAGGGACCGCTTTCTGCTGGTAATGAGTTTATTGTAGCATTGGTCCTTGTGCAAGCTATCCGACTGTATGTAAAAAAAAGTTCTCAGGAAAAAAAGCACACAAACATTTTGAGGTTAAAAAACGTAAAAACAAAACATTTTTCTGTTAGAAATACAAAATGTAATGATAAAAATGTCCAGTGTTACCATCTATAGTTGCCCTTTGACCATTATGTAGATCTTAACCTAACCCTTATGCATTTATTCAAACTTAACCCTAACTTTCTCATATTTTATTTTATTTTCTGGGGGTAAATGAAATATGGATTGTAGTTCAGAAAAATGAGATTCACCTGTTATCTGAGAGGATTGTATTTTTACCCTTTTGTATCCATTCTTTACAGAAAAGTATTGTATTCTTCAATTTAATTTGTTATTGTCCCAGATGGGAGAGAGTCTCAATGACTGAAGTGGAGAGAAATATTTTGTAAGTAGAGGTTTAGCCGGAGAAACAGGAAAGGGAACGGTAGTGGACAAGAAATGCCTAGGCAGCCATGTCAAGAATTATATACTTCTGATGGAGAAGGTGATTATAATGGTTTGCTCTAATCTGTTCCATAAGGTATGTGAAGATATACAATAAGCAGACAAAGAAGTCCACTCCCGTTTAATGGTAAAAGCAGAGTGACATTATGTACGTTTGGAGAATTGACTCCTTGGACCTTAGGATGTTGAAGCTAAACAGAGCATAACTTCCAAAAAGGTACCTTGAGTCTTGTTCACTGAAAAAAATATTAAAATAATAACAACAGTTTCAGAATCAGAAGGGCAGAAAACTGAGAATAAATTTCTACATAAAAACCATCTTGGCCAGCTGCCTTGTCGTTGGGTAGTTTATGGAAGGCAGCTTTAATTTCTGAAATCAAAATAACTGCTTAAAGTGAAGAGAGACCGACTGAGCTCTGCTGGAATTTAGGGATCGAATCAAAAAAGTAATTGAGGGCCTGTGTCGGTGGGGAAAATTGTGGAATATAAAGTTGGGTATAATAATTAGTGAAACATTCCAAAATGCCTTGATCTGTAAGGTGTCAATTCCCTAGCTGGTCTTGAATCATAGTTATTTAAAGATTTTTGCTTTTTGACTTTAGCATAATTTTCCAGTAATTTACCCGCCATATTATATCCACTGTAATATTTGGCATTAATATATAGTAAGGTCCCACAAGCACTTTCAGTAGACTTTCCATTAAATGCTAATTTAGCCTTAGTTAATCTAACTAGAAAAATGTTATGAATAAAAGAATATTCACGCTCACGATCTTTGATATGACGTAACAAAGTAGAAGATTCCTTTAATGGCAGCTTCTTCTTTGCTGTTACATGATCAATAATGAAGCCTCTAGACTTTTTAAAGGTGGCACAAATAAAATGCATATTTGTATATGTAGTTTTATTCATAACAAATATTCTGTGGCAAATTGTTCAATTTTGTTTTGCAAATATGGGATCCCATAATAAGGTGTAATTGAATCACCAGCATCTAAAACTGATAGCAATCAACATGAGATCTACATCAATTGTGACTGGAGCATGAGGAGAGATTACAATCGGTCCAATCTCTGCCTTGACTAAGGATTTTAAAATATGTTGAGTTACAAACATGTAATCAATCCTAGATCTTGACTAATGTACTGGGGAATATAAATAATCCTCTAAGCATCTATCAAAGCCCTTGAAAGAATAGATTTGTAACGTTTTTTGTGTGCATTTTATTAGGTACGTATTTGGACTGGGAGTTTCTATCTATGAATGGGTCCCTCAATTTGTTACAGTCCCCACCTACTTATCATTAGGACAAGAGCTTAGCAATTTTGAATAGTTGTCCCAAAACTGAAAGTCCACACCAGTGGGTCCGTATACACTGCATACGGATATCAGTATATATTTTACTTTGAGAGTCACAATAAGCCATCTATCCTCACTGTCTGTGATGGTGGTGTCAATATCCAGACTGAGTGGTGTATGGAACAAAATGAGAACACCATTTTTATCATTAGTAGCAGGTGAACATAGAACATGACCCACCCATTGTTTCTTTAATGAAGCAATATCCTTGTGCAAAAGATATGTTTCTTGAAGGAGAGCAATTTGGCAGCTTAGTCTAGACAGGTGTGTGAGAACTTTTTGTTTTAAACAGGATTGCGGAGTTCTTTAACTTTCCATGAAACCAAGAGGAGATTACTCATAAGATATAATCATAAATAGGAACATTTTAGCAATAGGTCTATAAACACATGTGCTAACTTGAAAAAATACTATAAAATGTTGAACTATACATAAACCATTTAAGCAATGTACAGCTAAAACTAGGGGAAATCTACTGGAGTTGAAGAAGAAGAAAAGAAGGGGAAAGAGACAGAGAGAAAGGTGAGAATAGAAAAGAATAATGCAGGGGAGACTGGGAAACTCCCCATATTATTTGACAAGGAGATGACAAAGGCTCAAAGGTTGTAGTCAATAAAGTCAGAGAGTGAGATTGAGAATAATGGAACCTGGAGAGGGTAAACTGGAAACAAATGACGACCAGCCGCAGGGCAGTCCTCCATAAACGGGAAAGATGATAGATGAGTATTTAATGGATCGATTTGCTGAAAAATAAAATAAAATAGATATTCAACATTATTAGAAATATGCATACACACAATAAAGAAGAAAATAGGTCCACTTACCAAACAAAGGGCCTGTTTGGGAGTTTGCTAGTGGGTCACTCAGTCATAAATGTGATGGATATCCTGTCTGCTGTATTATGATTCCCATAGGATATAATAGGATAATATTTTGGATGACGGGGTAACCGTCACGTTTGTGATGGAGTAAGCCATTCACTAAACTCTAAATCAGGCCCAAAATTAGGTCAACAAGACAATGATTATACTAAATGTGGAGAAACACAGGAAAACAGAACAGTTCAGTCCAAACATCTTGAACAAAAACAGTATCTGCAAAATAAGGTGGTAAAATAGTAAATGCCAAGATAAAATGATACAATTAATTGCATACCATGAAAGGAAATATGACTATTAACAATTGAGTCTTCTCAGTTCCATTACTGCTCACTTATAAAGGAAAAAAATGTGTCTTCTGGATTGTCAAAGGTTGTTGTTTTATCTTTAAAGGTAACCTTGGACAGACATGGATGAATCAAACTGAAAAGAGCATTCATGGATCTTAAATCTGGATGGAGATCCAGAAATTCCTTTTAGTTGCTGGCTGTTGCTCTAGTCACAGGACTTTTTGACCAGACCATAAACAATTTGCAGTTCCTTGGCAGCAGATAGAACTTTTAATAGATCAAGTTTTTTTTTTTTTTTTTAAGCAACAATCCCACATGGCTTAGCTGAAGGAGATTTCACTAAGGATTGTGGGCCTGCACAATGGGTTCATTGTATGTTTAGAGATAAACGCACAATCTTTAATACAAACAATCTTAGGAATATTCAGTTTAAGAAAAGTATTTGTATCAGAGCCTTCATGAACTCTGTAGGTTCGTAGATTGTTGCACCTGTTATGGTTTCCCAAGTCCTCTGTACGCTTCTGAAGTTGTAATATTTCCTTGGACACGGAAACTACTTTGGCTGCTATATCCTGAGCATCACTTACCTTGTGCTCCACTTCAGAGACCCTAGAGTCCAAACTATACAATTTCTCATCCATTCTCTGGAGAGTGTTGTTTGTGTCCACAATTAATGGTTTTAGTGTTTTAATTTCTTCCATGATGTCCTCTAAAGTTAAGGAAAATGGGGATTTTGTTGGAGAAGTGGGACCCTTCTTAGCCCTTTTGTTGGTATTGCTTTTTAACTCTTTGTGTGGTGTACACGAGTTAGAAGGAGAGGTGAATGAGTTAGATGGAGATGGCATTTTCATTTCTGAGGAATTCAGTAGTTTGGAGTAGTATGGATTAAACAATAATTGGCAAATATAATAATTAAAAGAAGAGCTATGTATCAGAAGAACAGGTGATAAGAGAAAGAGACGTTCTATGAATTGCTTTCAGCAGTAAATAAATCAGTAGCACATGGAGCTGAGAAGACCAGGAACTCGAATGAAAGCTGGATCGCTGCAGCCTCTTGTTACATATTTGTGGTGATGCTGAATTCTCTCATCAAAATAGCCTGAGGGCATCAGTTAGTAAAGGTTTGAGAGATTGCCACATAACATATATATAAAATAAGAAGAGATGTTGGTAATTAGGCAGTGCAGGATAAAGGGGCATCCAAAATGCAGTTCATGCTGTAGAAGCAAAAGTGAGGGAGAAATATCCTCATGTGTCCTGAATCATGTGAGAAGTAGCATATTCTTAAGGTGGCAGCCATGGAGGGCTTGTGAGAGGCTCAGCAAAACTATTCAAACTACTTGCATTGACCCCAAAAGGTCTCAGAATGTACCTTGCAGAGCCTTAGAAGATCTGACACCACTGCGACCCTTAATTTGCCAACAGGGAGCCGTTTTCGGTCTGCAAATCTTTGAAGGAGGACTGAGCTGGCGGAAGAATTTATCTCAGGTAGCAATCTTGGTGCGCTACGACCACGTGCCTCCTAAATATTGAATATTTAAATGCATCTTCTGTGCTACTTTATGTTTATGCTCTACATATATATTAGATAATAATGATGAGAATACAAATTATGTACTGATGTATGTAAACAGAGCCTGTATTCACATTTTTATAAGTTATATATGGTTTGTGAAGAAGAGTCTTGTGTTAGGATATGTATAAAGATGTCTCTCATAAAATTGTAGTATAAAATTAAATAGAATTTGTATTTATAAATACTTTTTGTTGTAATCTTTAGAGAGAAGCTTGATTTATTAGATAAATCTACATGTAGCATACACTAAAACAGCAATGTTTCTGTTATTGGTTTGCGTACACACAGCACAGAAGATTACTGTTCTCTGAAATAATCACAGAAGACATAATTATTATGTGAAAGATTTGTCAGTCAGAAATATTTTATTCGGTTATTTGACAACCATCAAAGTAACAAACAACAATAAAATACATAACTTAGTGTATATATATATAAATACATATACATATGTCATAAAATCTATGTAAAGGCGTTAAAAACATGCAGATCAAATAATTATCTTTATTAAAACATTATGAATGAAAATCAAGCATCAATCATCAATATCAGCATTAGCCATTTATGCCAGAGATGGATTCCAATAAGAATCTGCTTACTGAAAAAGCAAATGGTAATGTAGTGTCACTTTTCAGAATTCTCAAAGCTAATTGATACATAAATACCCCAGGTTTAGACAGATTGGTCGTATTCATTTCCGTCGCAACCCCCATTAAGCCAGGCAAAAAAACAGTACATGAGCTTCTATCTAAGCTCCTGATCTACATGCAGGGCACACATCATCACTCCCATCCACTCTCCATTTGCAGGTACAAAAACTCAATTGCAAAGGACCAAGTTTAAATTAACAGAAAGTTTTTTTTGCAAGTGTGTGTGTGTGTGGGGGGGGAGAGGGGGTGGAACCAAATCAAGAAACAATTCAAAACAGGGATTAATTTTGATCTCCAAAAAGAATCCCTGTTTAATACATACTGTTCATGAATGTAAACCCAATAATGAGTCTTTAAGACTTTAAGATCGGCACTACAAAGCAGTGGCATACCAAAGGCCCCTGCAGCCCCCACGGTGCGAGGGCCCCCGAGCTCCACGGGCCTCCTCAGCACAGTACACTGTGCATGGGTGGCAGGCCCCTTGCTGGTCCAGGCGTGAGTGTGCCCCGTCCAGGGCCCTGTCAAGTTTTGTTACGCCACTGCTACAAAAAGAGTTCAATTCCTCCCAAAAAACGCCCAAACCTAATCTATGCAACCAATTGAAAACAAATTTCAATAAGGGGATACTTTTGGCAAGGGCAATATTGATCAAGTCTACTAAACAACCTCTGTAATTGCTCAATTTATGAGTTTTCCAAAGACGTACCCAATATACTAGTGGCTTTAATGCAACCAAGTCAACTATTCTTCTTAGATCTAAGTCAAAGAGAAGTGGAAGGAGAGAACTAGCTGCCACTAAGAGCAATTACCTTACAAACCTATTCTCAGCAATAGCCAAACTATTTATTTTGCTATAACCCCAGATCTTGGCACCAAAAAGAGCTGCATTTTAGGCCTTAGCTCGGTATACCCTCATGGCTGATGATATTGAATGAGAGCTAATTCTCCTATAACACCTAACAATGGCATTAGATCTATGTTCAACAATTAATGAACACTTGGTAAGCTGGGGTGACCACATAAATTTATCGGTTAATTTAACTCCAAGGCAGTAAAAACTATTCAACCTTTCCAGGACCTCTCCACCAACCCAAAAGCTTAAACCATCAGTAAGAAGCTTCAGCCCATAGGTGTTTTGGAAAAGAGTAAAGAGTCATCTGCGAAGAGAAAAATAAGAACCTTTTCGTTGCTCAGCGTTGGTGAATCATTGTTACAATCAAGGAGTACTTTCACTACATCATTCATTTAAAGAGTGAATAATGTAGGTGCAAGCACACATCCTTGGAGGATGCCACACCTAACTGGAATACATCCCATTAATTCACCTTGACTACCCCACTGCACCTGCACAAAATTCATAGAGTGCAACTTCACAATTAGATGCAGCAGCTTACTAGGAGCACCCATATTGTCCAGGACTAGCCACAGACTATTAGGAGGGATAAGGCTATATAGAGTCTTTGTTTAAGAAGAGATATGTATTTCCAAAAAGGAACTGCTAATCTAAAAACATGCTCCGACGTACTTGTCCTGAGTCAGAATCCCTCTTGTAAAGGGGACAGCATTTTTTTATCCTCTACTCAGGCTTGTCTAAAATATGTCAGGCAAAGATTTTTTGAAGATTATCTATAAGACTTATGGGTCAATAATTTGAAGGCAGACCAGTGTCCCCCTTTATATAAATTGGAATAATGTCAGCCCCCCTCCAAGAGTATGGGACCACCCGCAGGAATGGCATTAGAGAACAAATTTACATAGCTATTCCAAATCAAAGACTCGATTTTGTACAAATCACCAAGGATTTTATCTGGCCCAGGCATGTTAGTGAATTTGAAACAATCAATCGCCTGGCTGTATCTTCAATGCTAATGGATACTAAACCCCTATAACCCCCCCTTGCCTACACCTGGGAGACCTGTGGGAATCACTGTCTCTACATTTGCATCAAAAGCTTGACAATCTCCAGGAGCATAAAGCTTAGTAAAATGGGAAACCCAACTATCTGGATGAATATGATGATGATAAGAGCTTTCATTTCCCACTCTAGCTTGCGCAGCTAAATGCCAGAATGATTCAGTGTCCTTACTTTTTGCTGCAACTCACATGTAAATCCAAATCTTTTCATCCCAATTTTTTTTGGTACGATTGAGAGAATTATTATAATCTTGCTTTGCTAACTGAATTTCCTCTCTATGACACCGTTTAATGGCAATTTTAAGATTGGTCTTAGCAGATTTGCAATCGGCATCAAACCATTTAAATCATACTTCCTCGTCAACTTCTTGCAGCCCGCCCTATAAAACACTTGCTGTAGTTCAATGAGAAACTGATTATGGGTAGTAAGAATAAGGATACTAGTACTAAAACATCCCTTATCCTTTGACAGGTGGGCCATAAAAATATCATACATCTCTGAGTGCTGTTTTTGATTAGACATCACGGTTGGCCATGTAACATAACAATGATTGATGGCCAAAATTGGTTCTGGGACTGTGGTGGTATAACCATGGTTCTTCCGCCTCAAAGATACCCCAGTTAAGAATAGAATCAAAGACTTATGGTAACTGTCCATAAGTGGGTCAACTCTCATATCCCCCAACAAGGCCCACAACTTGACATCTAATAGAACATGATCAATAGTGCTAGAATAAGTGCTACCCTGAAATGTGGGCGTTCTCTCAAAATCTGAGGTTGTATGACCATTACATGCTCTTAATCCCCTGCCCACCATCAAGGAAGCTAGGGTGGTGGCAGAAAGATTGCTTTGCAGCTTGCCTGTCAAGCAGGAAATTCTCCAGAGCTCGTCTTCCATATTGGTTATCTCATTGATAAAGGAAGAGGGTTCAAAAGAGGTATTAAAATCTCCCGCTACAATGATTTTCACATTCGTGGGGATAGTTTCAAGGGTCCAGTAAAGCCAACGTGAATAAAAAGGTATATTGGTATAAGTCAAAAAACAGCCAAATTAATTAAATACAAATTGAAACACAAAAGAAATTGTTTTGTATGTTTATACAATCTAAGGTCTGTCTTTGGATGGTGTTGACGCAGTTTAACCCTGTATCGACCCCGTATCCGATGTAAGGGTCTCATTAGGACTGAGAATGACCTGGTGAACTGAAGAATTGTAGACAATTGGTGCTGTCTCTTATACGGTGTATTTTTATACAGATACCCTTCCTTTTATCTTATGACACCAGGAGCTTGGCACAGTCCTGTCGCCGCATGCCCACTCTCTTTTGGTATGAGGGAGCATGGGAGTATGTCCCCGCCTAGCACCAGCCTCCTTTACCATATATGCCTCCCCACCCACCCCAGATAGCTCCAGCATTCCTCCCACTCCCATTTACTTATTACTCAAAATAGATGAGTAATGAGAGCAGAAAAGAGCCATTTATTCGGCATGCAATCAGTATCCATGGGCATATTATTGCCATGTAAAATCGAAACTGTAAAACATTCTCCATTTCAGGTGGAACAACTCATGATAATACTGCTCGACTGCAGCACCCAACTCATAAGAGACTCTTTAGAGACAAATATTACTTTCTACCGCAGAACAAGGACAACAATATTGGTGTGCAAGCATCTTTGAACTCTGGGTAGTCCATACCTCCTCCCTTGACATGGTAATGGCAAAGTCTTTTTCAAAGTATATCTCAATGTAGTTGTTTTCCATTCAATGAGACAGCACAGTGGACCTGCAATCAGTAATTTAGGGCAGCGGTTTCCAACCTGTGGTCCGTGGCCCCCCAGGAGTCCGTGACACATTCCCAGGGGCCTGGTCCGGCAGGAAGGCCCTTCTCCAGCTGGGGCCTCTTTTCAGAAATGTTCATGTTTTTATATTTATTATTTCCATAGTGAAGCAGTTTTAAAAACACGCAGATTTTCCTTGTACACCTAGCAGCTTTCCAGAAAAAATAAAAGCATAAAGATAACTCGTGATTAATGTACTTGCTGGAGAGAGATGGGAGTTTGCCTAGTGGCAGTTTTGACTCATTTAAGGTAGTGCAGATGATTAATATTCCTGCTGCAAAGAACGTGTGTCATGCAAAGACCTGTATTTTATTTGCTTAGCACATATTACTGGTTTTGTCACAGAGATTCTTTTGTTACTGTGCAGTTCACAAGTTACAATCCTAATCTAGCACAGTGAACTATAAACTGCCATCATAGAGCTGCATGCAAACTGCATGAAACAAATTCGAAATTTATGTTTTTTCCCAGTCTTTAATTTTCCTTGTGCTGCTAAAAAAGGTTTGCTTGCATAGAAATACATTTTTACTATTAAAGTCTAACCCCTGTATAATGTTCTGAACCCTGAGTTTGTGCTTCTCCAGACCAAGCACTCTTAGAAAAAGCCTACCAGTATGGATGACATGTGAATCCTACACCTTGTAGTCCCCTGCAAAGTGCTCTAACACCCTACACTGGTATGAGAGGTGTTATAAAACAAATTAATTACATGTGACAGAGGCTTTGGAGAGATGAGAGGCCCTTATGGTTTTACTTCCTTTCCCCACCACATAATTATGTGAAAACGCTTTCTCAGGCGTTATGTACCTAAAAAATAAAAACAGAAATTGATTGGGAAATGTAGAACCTGATCTGTGGATTCAGTTTTCCTAAATAAAACCAAGAATTGAAAAGTTAGTTGCTGAGATGCAGCACCATCCTTCCCAATAACATATTACGATTTTTGCATAATTTCTTCAATGTGAAATAATTATGGCCCTCATTTCAACCTTGGCGGGCGGCCAATGTTGAACTGCCAAACTGCCGCCTATGCGGCCGCCAGCCACATTTCAACATCCCCGCTGGGCCGGCGGGCAGAAACAGAGTTTCCGCCCACCGGCCCAGCGGGGATGTGGGCTGTAACATTGCAGCCGGCTCCTAATGGAGCTGGCGGCAATGTGGCGGTGCGGCGGGTGCAGCAGCCCCCGTTGCACTTTCCACTGTCTTCCAAGCAGACAGTGGAAATTGCCATGGGGCTGTGCCCGAGGGCCCCTGCACTGCTCCGCGAGTCCCCTTTCCGACAGCCTTTCGCCATGGAAAGGCAGGCGGTAAGGGGAGTCAAAATCCCCAGGGCAGGGGCTGCCCTTGCGGATTGCGACCGCCGGAACCGCCATGGCGGTATACCGCTGGTCCTGGTGGTGTGTGTGGCATTTAGTACCGTCAGCCTGTTGGCGGTACGAACGCCACTTTAACCGCCAGGGTTAAAATGAGGCCCGATATCTTTAGTATTTTGAGTATTTGTTTGGTGTGTACTTGTTTGTGCATTTTTTGCAAATTACTGTATTAATGTTTGACATTTAATTCAATCGTACAAATTGCTTGGGGGTCCCTGGCTTGCAGTAGTGATTCAGAGGGCGTCCTCAGGAGTCGAAAGGTTGGGAACCACTGATCTGGGGCAATGCACTTAACTGCTGAGTCAGAAATACAATGTTGTGCACGTTATGAGGGCAATGGACACTGTGAGGAGCCCTCATTGTACAGATATTCGATGCAAGAAGGAAAGAAATCCACCCTGCTGCTAAGAGGAGAGGGAGGGAGGAGCGTGACTGTTTTTCACTGGAGCTTGGTCCGGGGGCCATAAACTGATGTGGCAGAAAATAATAAACAGTTCTGTAACAACCACAGCAACTAATTACACACGCACAAGGCAAACGGTGTGTGCTACAGCAGCTTTCGGAACTTAATTCTAGTCTTAATTGAGAATCAACATAGGCTGGCGGTAATGAGGACGTTAATATCCCATGTAATTAAATGCAGTGTAATGCACCGCAAAAGACCTCCGGTTAATCAAGCGGCCCTACGCTAACTTATGATTTCATTAAGAGCTGCTAGGAACAAATCTTAGCCTCTCGCGAATACAAATGAGGAAGGAAGTGCCTGGGAACCATCTATTTCCCTTGAAGTACCTCACATTGTTTTCAGAAGCAGACATCTATTTCCGGCTGCTTCCTGATGTTGGGCCGTGGGCGAGCACCTGTGCCTGGGTGAGTTAAGGGTGATCACCCCACTGAGAAGATGACATGCGGAGAGGGGGCGTCAGCGATGCCGGCACTCAAAAAAAGTTGATGTATCTAGAAAGATTTAATTACATTAGGGCGCGTTTGCCAAAGTTTGCAACCATATTTAGGTTGGATTATAAAATTCCCTTTGGCGTTCCACTGTGAAAAATTGAATTGAAACATATGCATTAAACATTAACTCCTTCCTGTGCCATCACTGTCGCTTAGGTCTTCTCTTTTAATTGGTTGGACAATTTTAGAAAATGTGAAAAAAAATCTTTAAAAGGGGAACCCAGTTAAGGGAACCCTTTAGCATGTCCTAGAAGTTCAGCAACTGGAGCAAGCGAAGACATGAGACTTTACACAGTACACATCTCCCATCTGGCCTCATCTAGAAACTCTGCCTCAGGCATGCACATATGACTTGCAGACCTGCATAATAACGCACAGTTATAGGTCGCACGACCTCGGGCGGCAAGTTCAGGTGATGTAACGGTTCCTTCCTTGTGTGTTCTTTGTGCAGTTTCTGCAAATGAGGATCGCCAGATATGGCCGCAGTTGTGATAAAAACCCGTTAAGCATATGTTTGAAATGTTGATATGGTGCCATGTTGCAAATAAAAACTGGCTGTGAGAGCTGGAGCAGAAATACCACTGACTGACTGGCAGGCCAGGCACAAACCCACTGGATTAGCCTTTCGCCCACTAGCTGACACAGTCATCAGTCTTTTCATACTTTTCATAGCCCAAGGGACATATATCTCACTGCCTACCATTGTTTAGAAACAGTTTTATTCTGAATCTTCTTCTCCCACAAATTCCTAAAAGGGGCCATATAGGACATTACTACCACACCACAGTTTGTTTATTCATCTGTTTTGCGAGACAGGAACTGGCTCTGTTTGTATAAATGAAAACCGGTCTGGGTTGATCATCCGTGTAGGCCATGACATGGGGTAGCCTCGTTTACTGGCAGATAAAGCTCTTGAAAAGTATTGCTTACACCTCCATGCAGTTTCAGACCAGATTGAACCCTCAGTCAGTCTTCACATACTAGAGAGCTAGGGTAAGTAGGGCTGTGGTCAGTTGTGGGCAGTTGCAAACCTCCTATTTGAAGTCTTCCCAGAAACCCTGTTGCTGTACCTCATTTTGGGTTTCCTTTCAAAGGTGGGCCCCACCTGCATCTCTGAGTATGATATCAAGCTTCCTTCCTTTATATGATCTGATCCATCTATCTATATCTGACAAACACCTAAGGTCGCTACATGGTTTTGTTTGTGAACTTTCAAATTACTAGAAACGTACTTCCTTTTTGAATCAGTTGATTATTGAGGTCATTTAGAACCTGGCGGTAGACCTTCCTACTTAGTGCGAGATCCTGTGATCCAGCAATCTCGTGCTGTAAAGGGAGCCATCGCTGCAGTGACTCCCTTCACAGCACTGAAAGCTTGTGGAGCGTGCACACTCAATAGAGTTTCTTTATTGAGAAAAGTAATTCCCAACATTATTTCCACAATAAAAAATATAAATGGCTTATGCGGGGTGTTTTCTGCATGCAGGGCTATTCTATGGTGTCAATCAATTTGCTCAAAATAGGGCAGCCCTAGCAGCACTGTTACTGTGAGCTCTTTTGGCAGACAGGCTATGAGTTCGAAGGGTTAAACTTTCCCCCAACCTAGAATTGAATGCATCTTTGACAGGGCAGGAAGTTCCCAAATTGTGTCTGTCTCTCTACTCCACCACACACTAAACTGGGGCCTACAACAGTAATCATCTTCAGATATTGAAAGGCAATCTTGCTGCTTCCATATGCATTGCAAGGTAGGTCAAAAAATAGATATTTCTGAATCCAACCACTTAATTGTGAATGAACCTTTTATGTCTCACTGCAGTCGGCATGAATTGTTCCTTCTGATTTGAGCACAGGAAGAATTTCCTTTTTCACAAAATAATTTTGAGACATGAGGAAAAAACTTCCTCCGTGACTGAAAGTGAAATCAGTCCTAACTGGTTTCACTTTCAATCAGATGACGTTGACGCTGACAAATGAGAGAAGTGTAGAATGTTGGTTGTAGGAATTTTGCAGATCCTCACAGATCCTAGAGGTTTCCTTCACAGAAATGTGAGGAAAATGTGTGGTTTTTGCCAGTGTACATATGGTTTTAGCCAATGTACATAATGGGATCCATGCAAATCTCACTACTGTGCAAAATCCCATCCACAGTTTACTTTTTTCACCCAATAGCTACTGGCAGTGTGTTTTCAGGCTTTAAGTGAGTTAGCTGATTTAGTTGTCCAGGGTGAGCAGGAAATTAAACGCGTGTGCATGCATCTGGACCCATCGCGTGCTTTTGGCTAATGATTCACTCAGGCATTTCCTCAAGAATGTAAAAACTGAGATAAGCGACTGGATTTGAATGGAATTGCTGGATTACTTAACAGGACAATTTATTATTTTGGGTCTCCCTTTTTCACCCCCAATACACACAACAAACCCTCTTGTCCACAGGCACGTCACCCTCAAACCTAGAGGCAGCTGGGAATTTATACAGCAGTTGGTGGGGCAGCAATACAGTTCACAGACACTAGAAGGGGCTCCCGAGAGACAAGAATAAGAATTAATATTATGCTTTTTAGGAATGTTTGGAAATTGATGCCATTTTGATGTGATGGATCAGGTAATGCAGGTAATGAGATGAGAAAGAAGGAGCAAAGCATAGAAGTAATGTAGTGCAGAAAAAACAATTAAACAAATGAACCTCAGGGTAATTACCCTGACCATTAAAGGGTGGGTTTCGCTGTTCAGCAAGATTTGTGTGTTTCTTTGCAAGTGTGTCCTTCCTGTTTCTGACTTCTTATTTCCATCTTTCTCTCCCTATCCCCCTCCCCTTATGTTGTAGGCAGCAAACCATTTCACTCCGTGGACAGATGATGGAACTGAGATTATATTTCAGAATGCACATGTTGCTTTATCAGATTTGAGTAACTGGGAAGCTGAGCCAGGCCTAAGCAGACTCTGTATTTCTTTATATGACCATTACCATGTTTCACAGGTGAAAATCATTGCAGTCAAAGTGGTTACAAACTAGGTGAAATCAAGAAACTTCACTATATTTGTATAACTGTGGCCACAATAGCCTCCGAGACTCCAATTCAGATTGCATGATACCAGGCTTGGCTTCTTCTCAATGGCCTCCAGTAAGCTAATAAAGCTCTGTACCAAAATCAGCCAATTTATTAGGCAACAGACTGCGGTATACACCACACTCTAGTCTTTGTTCGTCAATTTCTGCTTTCTTGTCAGTTCCATATATATGTATGCTAACAACACAGAGCTGCATCTTAGGCTACAGGAAGCTCTAACAAAACAAGAGAGAATTGAAGATTTTATGGAGACAATCCAAGACTTGGTGAACATAAACAAGCTGTACATCTATGCATCAAAGTCATAGATCTTGCTTGTGGGCCCAAACATCCCCCATCTCTAATGTCCCACCCAGTGCTCCACCCTCCTTGAGCATCCAGATGTCTATCCTCCTTGAGCAACATCCGGCCACTCTGCATAACCAAGAATTCTTGGGATCATGCATGGGACCTTGCATGTCTCTGACCTTTAATTTGCACATTAAATTAACAATGTGGTACAAATGGTCCACTGCATATGGTTACTGTGACGTATTTTGTCCCAATTACCCTTTCTCACCAGATTACAATGGTCCCCATTGGGGGAATATCTAGACTGCGCCTCTACACTGCCATCTGCACAGCTCTGCCGTCCTTGTTGGTCTAGCAACTGAATCCATTGACAAACTGCAAAAGGAATCAGATTCATGCTGCCTGTTTCATTGAAAGTCTGCATCATTCACACCACATCACCCCAGGATAGCAAAGCTTACATTGCCTACAAAAATATGGTGAGCACAGTCCAATACATTGTGCATTAGTCACAAGATCCTGCATAGCAGGGCACAGTCTTCTTAATCATGATCTTCAAGAAGGGCAAACCAGATGTCTAAGTTCAGCATCCCTATACATTTGGTCATCCATATAGCCAGACATAAGAAGTTCAGAGAGATGTCTAAATTCTCAAGGCACTTTTCTCAGTAACTCCCTCAATATATACATCAGGCTCAGTAACCTTAAGATGGCTCTGTGGGTCCCAGTACCACAATACATACATCAATGGACCCCTTGGCCTCTCTTCAGTAGTAAAAGATAGTCATAATTGGGATACAGCAGTCACCTCGACACCTGTGTCTCAGTCAGTGGTGCAGCTTGGTCAGTAAGATTAGGGTGGTTTAAGTGTCAGATTTTCTAACTATCACCCTTGCATATAATGTTATAATACATCATAGACAAGCAGGATGCTTGAGAGGGACCTGAGGGCAATGGAAATGGAGAGGACTGCGGATTAGAAGGAGTATTAAGTGAAACAAAAGCATTTTGAAAAATAATCTTTTTTTATTACTTTCATAGCAGAGAGGGATAGAGTGTGTGTGTGTGTACATTTTCGTCTGTGTGTGTATATAAAAATTGCTGGCGAAATCCGACAGACACCTCCCCATACCCAACTGAAATCACCTTTACTCAACTATTTAGCGGGAAATACATTTTTAAGTGGGGTAACACCCCAAACACCCCACCTGAAGCTACACCCCTGGTACCGGTACCACCTCACCAGTGCTGCACTCGACCGCTGCTTAAGCTTGAAGAAGATACCTTAATATTCAGGAAGTAACTGAAAACCTACTTGTTCTTGACGACCTTATGTGCACACCTAGAGGTTCAGGATTGGCCTCTAATTACATCATCATAATCACACTTTGCTAGACTCTAGAAATCTTACACAGCCTTTGAATCATAACACATCTCCAGCATTCTTTTATCAACGCTTTGAAAGAACTGCAATGTAGTATTCAGTACTATTATAAAAATCGGTGTGAAAAAATAGAAAAGCCCAACTTGGCAAATGATCTCTTCCATTTTAAGTTGTTTCTATCGAAGTGGTCATTCTGTGCATAAGTAAAGCTATCCCAGTCTTCTGTAGAGACTTAGGGCCTCATTTACTACAAAGTGGCGCAGCGCAGTACCAAATTGGCAGGGCCGCATTGCTTCACTTCAGAATCGCACGGATGTGCCGTATTCACAGCAATATGGTGCACCCCTGTGTTTTCTCTACTGCTATATTTAGCTGCCTATCACCAACGCAGGCACCCTCGCGCCTCGTAAATGAAGCCCTTAGTTCTTTAATGACCTGCGTATACCCATACTAAAGGATTGTGCTTCATTAACCAAAAAGCTGCACCCTATACATAATAAAAAAATTGGGTTCCCAGATGAAAGATAATTGGCTTTTGTCAGGGAAAGGGAAGTACATAATCAATGCGGGTTTAGGATGTCAGCAGAATAACAAATCAAATATTTGTATTGCCAAATGGATGTCAAATGAGGTAGAAGCACTGCAATCTTTCAAACTTCCATAGTAATGCTCTGCACTGTCATGCTCCGAAAGAGTTTGCCCAGTGAAGTAGACCACTCCCTACAGGATATAGAATTATTTCTGGGACTCATGCAGGGGCGGCTCCTCCATTAAGGTGGAGGATCGTCGCTCCACTGGATTGCGGGGAAAGGAAAAAAAAATGATAATAATGCTACGTTATCATCATTTTATTTTTCCTGGGAGAAGAGACTGGGCTGGAGAGAGGGGGTCGGAGAAGGGCTAGGTGCACACAAACTGAGCATGTCTGTGTGGCCGGTCGTGTTGGACCCGCCAAACAGACATGTGCACTTTGCATGTTCTCTACCCGTGTGTATTGCACAGCTGAGTGGAGAACATGCCCAGGAACCCACTCCAAGTCTGAGCAGTGAAGCAGGCCCCTCAGACCAATCACGACGCTGCTGTCATGCTGGTGACAGCAGCGTCATGATTGGCTGGGAGCCAGCGTGCAGCCAGTAAGAGGAAGAGGACGGAGGGGAGATGAACGCGTCTCCCCCAAAGGTAAGAATTTTTTTATTCACTCACCCCTCCCAACCTACCCCCCAATGCCCTACCACCCCGTTGAGTGGCAGCCGCCACTGGGCTCACAGTAATAAAACACATCTTTACCTTCCGCAAATAAACAGTAAGCTTTAAAGTGCAAACCTTTTCATCTGCAAGAATTGATACACTGCCACTAACATAGACGTAAAGCCAATCTTTGGCCGAGTCTAGTATGATCACACCGTGTGTGATTCAAATTGGCAACCCTACAACCCCACAGTTTGCGGGAGAATTAACTTTTTGTGTGAGAATTCTCTTGTATGATGACCAGGGTTTAGCATTTTTAATCAACAAAGAGTAATCTTTGAAGGATTCTTCGCCCCCTATGTCGGCAGATTTCACACCCCAAGCCTTAACTGCAATTATATGAAGGGATTTTATGAAACAGTCCTTCTGTTCTTTGGGAAAATTGACCCATGCATATGATTGTTTTGAATAGCAGCCTATTCATGTTCAATGTTTCACCTGGGATTACCCAGTTTATCCTGGGCTCTTGATAACATCTGAAGAGTCTTAAAAGTTGAAAAACATAGATGTTTAGGTTATTAATAGATAGTTTTCTTTAAAAATATTGTAATTTTATTGTAGTTCATTTATGTATTTACTAGCACTCATTCACTAAAATATATACTGTAATTATGAAGGCAATCTTCAAATCAGACAGTGAAAACACTATGGTGATCCCCTGTGTCTTGGCGCTACTTACAATCCTTACTTGAAGCTAATGGCAGAATAGTATAGGGTCATAAAACCTTAGGTTTCTACCTATTAATTATATTTTGTTATGTTTTGATCCATTGTTTTTGGCAAAGCATTGTTTCAAAATGTGTAATCTAAACAAAATTTCAGAATAAAGGAAGAAAAGTAAACACTTGTCTTAAGGCAGTGGTTCCTAACCTTTGGGCTTCTGTGGACCCCCACTTCGTTATTACTGGAAACTGGGGACCCCCCAGTCAATCATTACTGGAATCCGGGGACGCCCACTGAGCCATTACTGGAAGCTCAGGACACCGATCTAAAACGTTTCAATGATCTGAATTTCTAAACAATACACAAAAATTACAGAAACAAGCATTCATCAAACAAATGCACAAACAATGACATATTATTTAATTTGCAAACAAATATACTTTTTTAAAAGTTTTAATACCGGATGTTGGAGCTTGTCTAAATTCAATTGAAGCCGCACATCACTCACACAATATTCTCTTTCATGCACCTGCACTACTCCCATGAACCAATATGAGAAATACTAAATTTTAAGTCACCAGTTTAAAATTCCTTCACATTTACAGAACATTTAAACATTTTACGTTTTACATTTTGCTTCTTTCTTTACACACCCTTTATTACTCTAATACATTATTTAATTTTCTAAGTAGTTGCGGACCCCCTGAGTAGGCTTTGAATCCTTCACCCCCGGGATCCCTAGACCACAGGTTCAGAACCACTGTCTTAAAATATTCCACACCTGGAGATTTAATTCATTATTGTCAGTCTTTATAAGTGGCCTGATTAACAACAGAAAAAGGAAGTGTCACAAGTTCAAGGAAATTGCTTGCCACAGAGCCCCAGGCTGAAACATGCTCTGTCATTTGGTCGTGTGCAGTAGCCCAGGATGCAGATTTATGGGCCACCCGGAGAAGAGACATTTGTTGTTCAGTCATGCAAAGTACATCTTCTGCTGAGTGAGTGCAGCAGTCAATCCTAACCCTCGTTGCCACAAAATCCTTTGTGTGCCAAGGCCTGTGCATTCAAACACAACTAGTACAGCCAGCTCTTAAGTCATACCGTGTCAAAATACACCTGCTGCTGTGTTTTTACACACATGCTGATATTGGTGGGGAGCAACTCTGCAGGCACTGGGCAGGGGTATTGTGGAGGTGGGGAGAGAAAGAGAGAGAGAGAAGAAGAAGAGAGAGAGATAAAGAGAGAGAGGGGGGGGCAGAGATGGGTGTGCTCTCCACTGGGGAGCTGAATGAAAAAGGAATAAAGCAATTCCATGAATGTCAGCAGTGGAATGATAGAAGTCATTCAGTCATAACAGTAGTAAAGATGCTTGTAATGAATCAAGATGTTCTTCCAGATGAAATAAAGATGTACAACGGCATGTAGTCACGAGGAAGCTTTATTCCAATATATAGGAGGTCCCATCCAGCCAAGATCCAACTGTCAGCCTCTCCTCACCAAGCTCTCTCTGTCTCACCTCAGCCATGACATCACCAGATTCCAATCCACTCTCAAGAGTTCTACATTCCTATGCATACTACACACCTCCCCCCTTTTACAAACAACAACAACAAAAAATTAAACAATAAAATACATTAAGAGAGCAAAATAAAATTAAAGAGCCAAAAAAACTAATTGCACATATTACATTTGAGAACCACCACTCGATTGAGATTCCACATCTTTGAATCTTCTGTTCTTACGGCATTCCTAAATAACTTCACCACTTTTACAGGCTTGGATTTATGTGTACTTCTGCCTTTGTTGACCAGGCCACGAATAAGTACCCAATCTCCTACTTAAACTTTGGTTACTTGTGCTGATTTTTTTGAGTCAAAATATCTCTTCCTAGCTTCTACTTTCTTTCGTTCACACTCTCTCCAGCTGTCATCTGACACAATCATTCCTGATCTTGACTCCACATCGTTCACCCAACTGGGAGCTACTAAAGCATTTGGGTGTCTGGCTCTAAATAATTCAAAAGGTGTTTTTCCCGTGGTGGAGTGCGGGGAAACCCTGTATGCCTCAATCCTTTTAATTACTTCTTTTTTCCAATCCATACCATTGTCTTTGGCCAACACAATTGTTTCTTTCAAAACTCTGTTGAAACGCTCTACCATGCCATTGGTTTCTGGATGGTAAAGTGCACATTTCTTGTGTCGTATGGCACAGTCTGCTAAAAACCGTTCCATTTCCCTAGACACCAACTGCACACCATTATCGGTGAGGATGGATTTTGGAAACCCTTCTCTCCCAAACACTTCCTTCAGAAACTCAATTACATGCCTCGTCTCAATACCTCTGGTAAATTTGATCTCCGGCCACCTTGAAAAAACATCTACCAGCACCAGGAGATATACGTCCACACCCCCTCCACGAATGGGTCCCAGAATATCTAATGCAACTTCTTCCCAGGGTTGAGCGGGGCGTTCTCTAATCTCCATGGGTTGAACTCTAGGTTTGACTGTTTTCTCACTCAACACACATTGCAAACACTCCCTAATGGTCCTCTCCACCTGCCTATCCATTCCTGGCCACCAATATGTCATTCGCAAATGCCCTTTGGTTTTAGAAATTCCCTGATGACCCGAGTGGGCAAGAGAAATAAGCTCCTGTCTAAGCGTGGTAGGAGGAACTAGCCTTGTGCTCCTAAACAGTAGGCCGTCTCTATTCGATAATTCCCCCTTTACATGCCAAAACTTCTGTGTCTCTGCACTCCCATTATTTTTGTTCCACCAATCTTTCTCTAGCAAAGAAAGCACTTCTATTACTGTATTATCCAAAGCGCATTCTCTCCTCCATCTCTCTTCTGTGACCACATCGTTATCAAAACTACTGCCTCCTATTTCACATACCGCTTCACCGTCTGAATCATCATCACTCCCTTCTCTTTCCTGACTATTACCTGTAGACTGTACCAACCTTGATAATGTGTCAGCGACCATGTTCTGTACTCCAGGAATGTATTTTACTTCAAAATCAAAATCCTGTAACGATATCACCCACTTTGTGATCCTGCTTGATATCGCATCAACCCCTTTCCTCCTATATATCTCACAAAGTGGTTTATGATCTGTCCTGACTTCAAATTTGCTGCCCCACAATACATTTTTTAGTTTCTTCACTGCCCAATGCACTGCCAAAGCTTCTTTCTCTATAACAGAGTAATTCAGCTCAGCATTTTTCAAAGCTCGTGACAGAAATAAAACCACTTCCTCACACTTATGATTACCTTGTTGAAGCACAGCCCCAAGACCTTTCGCACTGGCGTCAGTAATCAGAACTGAAGGAAGATTAGGGTTGAAATTTTTTAGCTTAGGAGCACAAATTAACTTCTCTTTGATGTCTCTGAATTCTCTTTCACAATTATTACACCACACAAATTCCACACCTTTTCGTAACAACCTCCTCATATTCACACAAAAATCCGCAAAATTCTTAATAAACTTTCCATAATACTCAGCCATTCCAATAAACTTCATCAGTTCTTCCTTATTTGAAGGAGATTGCACATTCTTAATGGTGTCTACTAGTTCTCTCTTCGGTGATATGCCTTCTCCTGTGACCATGTGACCTAAGTATTCAATGGAGTCCCTCTGGAATTTGCACTTCTCCATTTTTATGGTTAGACCACACTCTCCCAGCCTCATCAAAACTCTACATACCCTCTCTTCATGTTCAGCATCATCTTTCCCAAAAACTAAAACATCATCTTGATATATTCTTACACCTTCAAATCCCTTCAAAACCCTTTCCAACATTCTTTGAAAGACTGACGCTGCAGAAATCAGCCCGAATGGCAATCTTGTGTATCTGAATGTTCCAAATGGAGTTACAAAGGCAGTAAGATTTTTAGATTCTTCAGTTAGTCTGATTTGATGATATGCTGTTGTTAAGTCTATGGTGGAGAAAACCTTCGCTCCTTGCAATAACATTAACATATCTGAAATGTTTGGTAGGGGATATCTATCCACAATCACATTTTTATTCAGTTCTCTCAAGTCCACACACAAACGTAGACTGCCATTCGCCTTCCTGGCTGCAACGACTGGTGCCAACCATTCAGTTCCTTCAACTTCTTCAATAATTCCTTCTTTCTGAAGTCTCTCCAGTTCTACTTTCATTTCTTCACGCAAGGCCACAGGTACACCACGAACTTTACTACACACCGGCTTAGCTCCCTTCTTGAGGTGTATATGATGAGAATAGTTCCGAAGACACCCTAATTTGTTTTGAAACACGAAAGGAACCTTCAATTTTAGTTTCTCCACAAAGTCATAGTCTTTTTTAATTTCCTGGACAACAGATTCATCACGTTCCTTAATTTCGTTTATCTCATCTTGATCTTTGATCTTCACAGGAGGATCACTATTAGGATCAAGTATCACTCCAAGATCTTTCTGATGAAACCAACTCAGGATACTGTCTCCTTCTTTTGAAACATAGATCTTTGCATTGATCAACTTGTGTTTGAATTCCAGTAAACCTCTAAAGTAACCATACAGTTTGATAGGTTTTCCACCATACGCACGAGGAGTGATATCAGGTTTGTATAACTTAACTTTGTTTAAGAGTTTTTCGAAATAGAACTCTTTTGATATGATGGTAATCTTCGCTCCAGAGTCAAAAATAACCTTTGTTCTTTCACCATCTACCAGAATTTCATCAATGGGCCCTCGCCTCCCATTGCTGACTTGGAGAATAATTTGGCCACACTCAAAATCATCTCCATCCATGTTGATTGAATCATCATTAACTTCATAGATACCTCCTTTCCTACTTTTGGTTCTGCAAACACTGGCAAAATGACCTTTCTTTTTGCACAAATTGCATGTTAAGTTAATGGCAGGGCAATTTCTATAATTCGCCATGTGGCCCTGCTTACCGCAACGAAAACATTTCCCTTGAAAGTTTTTCTTTTCCTTTCTATAATTTTGTTTCAGAGAGATTTCATGTTTGTCTCCATGACTCTTGATGAGATGTACAGAGTCACATTTGTTCTCCTCTTTCTTAATTGCCTCGACACATTTGAGGGAATGTTCAATTTTCTTTGCCAGTATTACAACCTCATCTAGTGTTGGATCATCCTTTTGCCAAATTTCCTCTCTGACCTTCTCAATGTTGCAGCCCAGCATAAACTGATCCCTGATTCTCTCATCCAAAAGTGGCCCAAATTTGCATGATGATGCCAGTTTCCTAAGGGCTGTAATATAGCTCTCTACGGTTTCACACTCTTCCTGGTTTCTCCTGCCAAAGTGGTATCTCTCGAGTATGGTGCTAACCTTTGGAAGATAATGTCTATCCAACTTTTCTATGCACGTCTCATATTCATTTAGGTTCTCGTCAAATATGTCTGGAAGATTGTCAAAAACTTCCTGACCTTCTGATCCTAAACAATGTAACAATAATGCAGTTTTCCTTTCAACGCTAAGTGATGCACCACACACTTTTGCGTACCTCTCAAAAACTTTCTTCCACTTTTGCCATTTTATAGGCGGTTCTCCTGGCAAAGCCAAGAAAAACGAGGGCGCAGTAACATTCTGCATAATTGTGTGTTCCAACTCACAAACTCCTGTCTCTGAATCCTTAATTTTAAGGTCTTAAATAGTTCGTTATAATAGTTATATTAAACGTATCTTTGTGCTTGGTAGAAAAAAATGGTCTCCTTTTTTTTTTAATCTTTTAATAGCTGCATTATACATTGGCCAAACTATTGGTGAGCTTGAAACAGCTGACGCGGAAGTGTGTGCGTTTAAGCTGCTGTGTAGCTGACTGGTTGCTTTATAGTTAATGTGAGCTGATCCGATCCAGATAACTCCGTAGGATTAGGGCTATGATACAAATGTTTATATATACAGTATTTATATCATGAAGAAACTGGCGCGCAGTGCTTGTGCGTTACAGTCGTTGTTAAGCTCATGTGCAGGTCCAAAGCTCCGCCGTTGTACGGTTTCTATAGAAACGCGTACACAGGCCCGCTGATTGGATCAAACGAAGCGCTCGCATGGAGCCGGCGCGCGCTCAGCTGTTTAGTTAAGAAAGAAAGAAAAAAAACAACGCACGCTGGGAGTCAACGCTCGGTCCTTCCTCTCAACAAACAAGCGTTCAAAGGACAAAATGAAAAACAGGAGAACAATAAAACAAAAGTCACCTTCTCCCGTTAGTACTCCTTGAGTTCTGAATCAAAATCCCTTGTTGAGACCTCCATGTAACCAGCCGTTTAGATGATGTAGAAGGCTAAAAGAAACGCATCCCATCCTCCGTCGCCAGTGTAATGAATCAAGATGTTCTTCCAGATGAAATAAAGATGTACAACGGCATGTAGTCACGAGGAAGCTTTATTCCAATATATAGGAGGTCCCATCCAGCCAAGATCCAACTGTCAGCCTCTCCTCACCAAGCTCTCTCTGTCTCACCTCAGCCATGACATCACCAGATTCCAATCCACTCTCAAGAGTTCTACATTCCTATGCATACTACAATGCTGTTCTCCATGGGAGGGGAAAACACAAGAAGAGGAAGGAGAGGCATTGAGTAAGAAGGAAGCAAATAAGCCAATCACTGACACCTAATGGGCAGACTCGAGCCCACTGTAAGTTTCGATGTATTCCACAAGAGGTCTTTCAACAACAGAGAGCTCAGTGTAGGCGAGACATAACAAACATAAAGGAAACTCGTCTTCTGCAGTGCCAGACTCTGGAGCATGCTTGAAATCTAAAAATGCCCCGTCCCTCTAGAAATTCAGAAGAACGCTCAATAATTTCCTTTTGACACAACGCCCTCTTCTCCCCATCTCCTTACTGTATCCATGCCAAATCGCAGTGGCAATCGTCGGACCACTCAACATATATAACCTGTGTTTTAGCCACTGCATAAGTTTCACCTTGATTGCTTTTGTAGCCATGCACAATCAGCCCTGTCCCTTCTGTACATGAAGCACTTCACTTCCCAGCTCTTTTGGGTGGATGAATGTTGAATCGGTTTCCATTCCAATCCATGAGTCACATATTTACCTTACTTTCAGACATAGTCTGAGGCCTGTGTGTTCAGCGCAATGTATGCGTTTTTAGTACTAAAGTTGGTTTCACTTGCAGAGTGCATAAAGGCCTCTGCTC